>NW_028227263.1:14164010-15364010 GCF_978045245.1 Mus caroli | reverse complement strand
TGAAAGCCAGAAGATCCTGGACGGATGTTATACAGACACTAAAAGAACACAAATTCCAGCCCAGGCTACTATACCCAGCCAAACTCTCAATTAACATAGATGGAGAAACCAAAGTATTCCACGACAAAACCAAATTCACACATTATCTCTCCACGAATCCAGCCCTTCAAAGGATAATAACAGGAAAAAACCAATACAAGGACGGGAACCACGCCCTAGAAACAACAAGAAGGTAATCCCTCAACAAACCTAAAAGAAGATAGCCACAAGAACAGAATGCCAACTTTAACAACAAAAATAACAGGAAACAACAATTACTTTTCCTTAATATCTCTTAATATCAATGGACTCAACTCCCCGATAAAAAGACATAGACTAACAAACTGGCTACACAAACAAGACCCAACATTTTGCTGCTTACAGGAAACTTATCTCAGAGAAAAAGATAGACACTATCTCAGAATGAAAGGCTGGAAAACAATTTTCCAAGCAAATGGTATGAAGAAACAAGCTGGAGTAGCCATTCTAATATCTGATAAGATTGACTTCCAACCCAAAGTCATTAAAAAAGACAGGGAGGGACACTTCATACTCATCAAAGGTAAAATCCTCCAAGAGGAACTATCAATCCTGAATATCTATGCTCCAAATACAAAGGCAGCCACATTCATTAAAGAAACTTTAGTAAATCTCAAAGCACACATTGCACCTCATACAATAATAGTGGGAGACTTCAATACACCACTTTCACCAATGGACAGATCATGGAAACAGAAACTAAACAGGGACACAGTGAAACTAACAGAAGTTATGAATCAAATGGATCTGGCAGATATCTACAGAACATTCTATCCTAAAACAAAAGGATATACCTTCTTCTCAGCACCTCATGGTACCTTCTCCAAAATTGACCACATAATTGGTCACAAAACAGACCTCAACAGATACAAAAATATTGAAATTGTCACATGCATCCTATCAGATCACCATGGACTAAGGCTGATCTTCAATAACAAAATAAATAATAGAAAGCCAACCTTCACGTGGAAACTGAACAACACTCTTCTCAATGATACCTTGGTCAAGGAAGGAATAAAGAAAGAAATTAAGGACTTTTTAGAGTTCAATGAAAATGAAGCCACAACATACCCAAGCTTATGGGACACAATGAAAGCATTTCTAAGAGGAAAACTCATAGCTCTGAGTGCCTCCAAAAGGAAACTAGAAAGAGCACACATTAGCAGCTTGACAACATACCTAAAAGCACTAGAACAAAAGGAAGCAAATTCACCCAAGAGGAGTAGACGGCAGGAAATAATCAAACTCAGGGGCGAAATCAACCAAGTGGAAACAAGAAGAACTATTCAAAGAATCAACCAATCAAGGAGCTGGTTCTTTGAGAAAATCAACAAGATAGATAAACCCTTAGCCAGACTCACTAGAGGGCACAGGGAAAGCATCCTAATTAACAAAATCAGAAATGAAAAAGGAGACATAACAACAGATCCTGAAGACATCCAAAACACCATCAGATCCTTCTACCAAAGGCTATACTCAACAAAACTGGAGAACCTGGATGAAATGGAGAAGTTCCTAGACAGATACCAGGTACCAAAGTTGAATCAAGATCAGGTTAATGATCTAAACAGCCCTATATCCCCCAAAGAAATAGAAGCAGTCATTAATAGTCTCCCAACAAAAAAAAAGCCCAGGACCAGATGGGTTTAGTGCAGAGTTCTATCAGACCTTCAAAGAAGATCTAATCCCAGTTCTTCACAAACTATTCCACAAAATAGAAACAGAAGGTACTCTACCCAACTCATTCTATGAAGCCACAATTACTCTCATACCTAAACCACAAAAAGACCCAACAAAGATAGAAAACTTCAGACCAATATCCCTTATGAATATTGATGCAAAAATCCTCAATAAAGTTCTTACTAACCGAATCCAAGAACACATCAAAACAATCATCCATCCTGACCAAGTAGGTTTCATCCCAGGGATGCAGGGATGGTTCAATATATGGAAATCCATCAACGTAATCCAGTATATAAACAAACTCAAAGACAAAAACCACATGGTCATCTCGTTAGATGCAGAAAAAGCATTTGACAAGATCCAACACCCATTCATGATAAAAGTCTTGGAAAGATCAGGAATTCAAGGCCCATACCTAAACATGATAAAAGCAATCTACAGCAAACCAGTAGCCAACATCAAAGTAAATGGTCAGAAGCTTGAAGCAATCCCTCTAAAATCAGGGACTAGACAAGGCTGTCCACTTTCTCCATACCTATTCAACATTGTACTTGAAGTCCTAGCCAGAGCAATTCGACAACAAAAGGAGATCAAAGGGATACAAATTGGAAAAGATGAAGTCAAAATATCCCTTTTTGCAGATGATATGATAGTATATATAAGTGACCCTAAAAATTCCACCAGAGAACTCCTAAGCCTGATAAACAGCTTCGGTGAAGTAGCTGGATATAAAATTAACTCAAACAAATCAATGGCCTTTCTCTACACAAAGAATAAACAGGCTGAGAAAGAAATTAGGGAAACAACACCCTTCTCAATAGTCACAAATAATATAAAATATCTTGGCGTGACTCTAACTAAGGAAGTGAAAGATCTGTATAATAAAAACTTCAAGTCTCTGAAGAAAGAAATTCTAGAAGATCTCAGAAGATGGAAAGATCTCCCATGCTCATGGATTGGCAGGATCAACATTGTAAAAATGGCTATCTTGCCAAAAGCAATCTACAGATTCAATGCAATCCCCATCAAAATTCCAAATCAATTCTTCAACGAATTAGAAAGTGCAATCTGCAAATTCATCTGGAATAACAAAAAACCTAGGATAGCAAAAACTCTTCTCAAGGATAAAAGAACCTCTGGTGGAATCACCATGCCGGACCTAAAGCTCTACTACAGAGCAATTGTGATAAAAACTGCATGGTACTGGTATAGTGACAGACAAATAGACCAATGGAATAGAATTGAAGACCCAGAAATGAACCCACACACCTACGGTCACTTGATCTTCGACAAGGGAGCTAAAAACATCCAGTGGAAGAAAGACAGCATTTTCAACAAATGGTGCTGGCACAACTGGTTGTTAACATGTAGAAGAATGCGAATCGATCCATTCCTATCTCCTTGTACTAAGGTCAAGTCTAAGTGGATCAAGGAACTTCACATAAAACCAGAGACACTGAAACTTATAGAGGAGAAAGTGGGGGAAAGCTTTGAAGATATGGGCACAGGGGAAAAATTCCTGAATAGAACAGTAATGGCTTGTGCTGTAAGATCAAGAATTGACAAGTGGGACCTCATGAAACTGCAAAGCTTCTGCAAGGCTAAAGACACCATCAATAAGACAAAAAAAACACCAACAGATTGGGAAAGGATCTTCACCTATCCTAAATCAGATAAGGGACTAATATCCAATATATATAAAGAACTCAAGAAGGTGGACTCCAGAAAGTCAAATAACCCCATTAAAAAATGGGGCTCAGAACTGAACAAAGAATTCTCACCTGAGGAATACCGAATGGCAGAGAAGCACCTGAAAAAATGTTCAACATCCTTAATCATCAGGGAAATGCAAATCAAAACAACCCTGAGATTCCACCTCACACCAGTCAGAATGGCTAAGATCAAAAATTCAGGTGACAGCAGATGCTGGCGAGGATGTGGAGAAAGAGGAACACTCCTCCATTGTTGGTGGGATTGCAAGCTTGTACAACCACTCTGGAAATCAGTCTGGCGGTTCCTCAGAAAATTGGACATAGTACTACCAGAGGATCCAGCAATACCTCTCCTGGGCATATATCCAGAAGATGTCCCAACCGGTAAAAAGGACACATGCTCCACTATGTTCATAGCAGCCCTATTTATAATAGCCAGAAGCTGGAAAGAACCCAGATGTCCCTCAACAGAGGAATGGATACAGAAATTATGGTACATTTACACAATGGAGTACTACTCAGCTATTAAAAAGAATGAATTTATGAAATTCCTAGCCAAATGGATGGACCTGGAGGGCATCATCTTGAGTGAAGTAACACAATCACAAAAGAACTCACACAATATGTATTCACTGATAAGTGGATATTAGCCCAAAACTTAGGATACCCAAGATATGAGATGCAATTTGCTAAACGCATGAAACTCAAGAAGAATGAAGACCAAAGTGTGGACACTGTGCCCCTTCTTAGAACTGGGGACAAAACACCCAGGGAAGGAGTTACAGAGACAAAGTTCGTAGCTGTGATGAAAGGATGGACCATTTAGAGACTGCCGTATCCAGGGATCCATCCCATAAGCAGCTTCTAAACGCTGACACCATTGCATACACTAGCAAGATTTTGCTGAAAGGACCCAAATATAGCTGTCTCTTGTGAGACGATGCCGGGGCCTAGCAAACACAGGAGTGGATGTTCACAGTCAGCTATTGGATGTATCACAGGGCTCCCAATGGAGAAGCTAGAGAAAGTACCCAAGGAGCTAAAGGGATCTGCAACCCTATTGTTGGAACAACATGATGTACTAACCAGAACCCCGGAGCTCTTGTCTCTAGCTGCATATGTATCGAAAGATGGCCTAGTCGGCCATCAATGGAAAAAGAGGCCCATTGGACTTGCAAACTTTATATGCCCCAATATAGGGGAATGCCAGGGCCAAAAGAATGGGAATGGGTGGGTCGGGAAGTGGGGGTCGCTATGGGGGACTTTTGGGATAGCATTGGAAATGTAATTGAGGAAAATATGTAATAAAAATATTAAAAATTTAAAAAAAAAAAAAAGACAGGATAACACTCTTATAGTCCGGACTGCCAGACTAGCCTGAAACTCACTATATAGTATAGGCAGCCTTGAACTCCTGGTGACTCTCCAGCCTCAACTCCTAAGTGCTAGGATTTTAAACATAAACTATCAAGACTTGCTGAGTTTGCTAAAATGTCATGGATGCTCTTGCCCTCTGACAGATGTCGATTGCCATACCAGGCCCAGTATCTTCTGTTTGGACCACTGATCTGCTGGGGAGACCCTGCTGGAGTTACCTCATGTCTTGACTGGAATTCCTACATTCTTCTACACGGATGAGGCAGACTGGAACAGAAGGCAGGTAGAGTCTTTGATCCAGCCTAGGTTTCCCCTGTAAACAGTAATGTCGGCTTGGAGGAAGCAGCTTTGCATTTTGCAGTGAGTCATGAAAGCAGATTTGGGGTTGAACCTCACTTGACCTTCTCACTAATCAATTCTAAGCAGCCAGACCTCTCCAACTTGGTGCCCCGACATGGGAATGTCACCCACTCTGCAGAACTGCTGCAAGCCCGAAGGTTGACATAAAGAGGAGGGGACACCACCACTGAGACCATGATACAAGCTTTGCTTCTCCCTCTGAAGAGAAAATTGGCAAATGATGCCCCGCCCCCAATGTGCAATCATTATATGGCCCATGAGTTATGGATGGCTTTGATACTTGCAAAAAGACTCAAAAAACTCAATAGTATTTCTTGAGACATAGAAATTAGGTAAAATCGAAGGGTCAGTGCCCCACAACAGAGGCTGTAGGTGAGCTCGTTCATGCTGTCTCAGTGGCCCTGTGCTGAGCAGAGCAGTCAACACGGACTGCAAAGCCTGTGATGCCTACAGTGTTTATTCTCTGGCTCTTGGCCAGTCCTCAGCTTAGATGTCTGTTTTATACTAATTCAGAGAACTCTTTAGACTTCTTGGACATGGGGGTTTTCTATCCTATGTGGCACATGGAAGAAATGAGAACTGCAATGAATTCAACTGGCCAGGCTGTTCCCAAGTCCTTATCCTCTTCACAAACCCTTAACAGAGCGGGCATACTCGGACTTTACCTTGAATACTGTTCTTGGTGTCTGCTGAAGAGGGCCACTTCCTAAGAGCCTTGTTCTGAGAGAGATAACTTTTCTCGGAAGAGCATCCTGCAATCACTTCTGGCATTTTGGGTCAAATCACTCCCCGTAGGAGAGCTGATATCACATGGAAGCGTTCATGTCTGCATCAGCTGTGTGACTGACAGCTGGGGACAAACATGCCTATGTTGCAGAAATGTACACGTCCAAATCTATGAAATGCACAGTTTAGTTCACTTACCAGGCATGGGGGAGTTCTCAATGGCCACCCTAAAGGTTCCCTCCTCCACCATACCCCATTCTCCCTGTGCTCTTCTGTTCAGAAGGAAATGTTGATGAGATGGCTTGGTGCAAAGCCACAGAATCTCACTGACTTCAGGAACTGTGAGGGAGCTAGCAGGATTACTACCACACAAGCAGAAATTCGAAGCTCTGTGGGAATCAGGAGGCAGCTCTTAGGTCTAAGTCCTGAGGCCCAAGGCTGGAGTCACTTGCTGATGTCATTGAAGCCTGCCTAATTCAGATCAGAGAGAAACAAAGAGATTTTGAGAAGGGTCATGAGAGGCTGTGGACAGAAAGGAGGAAGGAGTGGACGTATTGTTATATGGGTGAGGTTCAGCCTCCCACTGAGGGTGCTGACTGAGGAGGCCTGAGAGAGCTTGCAAAGCCACCTTGGATGCCCCCTTGCTGCCATCAAGCCAGCCAGCTCAGTGTTTTACTCATGCTTAGTGGAGACAAGTGTCAACCACAAAGCAGGCTGGTTGCCTCCTGAGGGTAGAAAATCATACAGACAAGATGGCGGCTATAAAAGTGATCAGCTGTTAGACTATGGAGATGTATTGGTCACCGGAGTACAAGCATGATGGCCTGAGTTTGGTCCCCAAGAACTCACAAAAATAAAACAAACCAAAACAAAACAAAAAGCTAGGAGTGGTGCTGTGTGCTTGGTATCTCAGTGTTGGGAGACAGAGACAAGGTCCCTGGGGCTGGCTGGCCAGGCAGCTTAGCCTACTTGTTGAGTTCTAGACCAGTGAGAGACCCTGTCTCAAAGAACAAGGTAGATAGTACCTAAGGAACTATAACTAGGGTTGGCCTCTGGCCTGACACACATGCACATACATGTGCCCCCACGCACTTGTATAGCCCACACCAAAGGGATAAATTATCCTTAAACCTGACTGTGTACATCCATGCAGTGGCCATGAGGGAATCAAGGAAACCCTAGCCTTTGAGCAGTTCTTACCCAAATAAGATGGCAAGTTCCTCTTCTAACTGTGGCACCGGGTGAGAAGATCCTCTGTGCTGAGGGCACGTCACTCCTCCCTCCCTTTCCACATAGCAGTTCTCTTGACTGTCCTGGCTCCTTTACTGTATTAGTCTGGGCTTTCTGGTAAAAATAGTCACAAAGTTAAAGAGGTTGGCAAGACCAGAGTGCTGGGTGGTCTGGCGGCCGGAGACCCAGAGAAGTCTGTTTTTGAAGTTCAAGGCTAAGAGATGTCTACTGGAAGAATACCCTCTGTTTGGAGGAGGTCACGCTCATGTTCCATTCTAGCCCTCAACTGATTGCACAGGACCCACCCACGCTATGGAGGGCACCCTGCTTTTCTCAAAGAATATTGATTTAAAAAAAAATGCTAGTCTCATCCAAAAAACCACCCTCACAGAAATATCCTGTGTAATGTTTGGCCCCATCTCAGGGCGCCATCCCCAGCCAAGTTGACACACGAAGTTAGCCAACACAGTCAGCATTTTGTGAAGACTTATCGAGGGGCAGTTCTTATGGTAATTACTTGCCCAGTACATGTTAGTTGGAAATAATGGTTGAGAGTTAACCTGCACAAAGATGGCAGCCCTGAGGGTCAGACATCTGCCACCATGTTTCGGAGAAGGGAATGGCTCCAGAAGGACAAAGACCTCTGAGATATCTTCATTTAGCAGAGAGGCTGGACCTGGGATCTTAAAAAAAAAAAAAAAAAAACAACTTTGTTCTCATGGGAACAATGCCTCAATGCTGTACGGTGCCCAAACACACATGGCAGGACACAGGCAGGGATACGAGGCCAGAGACAGCTGCTTATGGAAGGCCTTAGTGTACCATGCAAAGAGTTCTCCATTTTTATAACAGAGTCCTGTCCAAAGCTCTTAGACACCCTGTTTGGTGATCTTGGCCCCTACTAGTCTCACATTAGGGGGTGGCCAGTTTACAGAGCAGCCCCTTGGAGGACATTCTCATTTGTTCTGCAAAAGCTTCTCATGTCAAAACCAAGTTTATGAGAGGTGAAGAGAAATATGAATGTCTACTCCTGGGGCAGAGGACTGGCCCCAGGGAGGTGAGGCCCCCTCAGGCCAGAAGATGCGGGAGGCCAAGCAGCCAAACAGCCTGCTCGGTGGTAGGGAGCAGCCCAGAATTTTCCAAGGAGAGAGCCAAGGGTGGAAGTGCCCTTCAGACACTTCTTCCGACCCTCTGGGCAGGCAGAGCACATGGTACCAGATCCAACACTGACAAAGAGACCTAGTGGAGCATTAGACTCAACCCCCCGCCCCCCCGACCCTGGGAACCTAGGCACAAGTCAGCAATACCAGGGGAAAGTACTATCCAGAAGGGACCACTGGGGGCCTGGGGGAGGGTATGGGAAGCTGCTTCCAATGAGCCCACTGGGAAGCAGCTTTGCATGTAGGGACAGGGCTCCAGCACTTGCCTGTGTGCCACTTTGAGAGCATTGTCAAGTGTCAAGCACACAGGCACTACTCCTTTGCCAGCTGTTCCACGGAAAACTTGTCATCAAGGAATACTGAAGTAAGAGCCCTGGTAGAGTCTTTTGGAAATGCACCATCACGATAGGTAATTTGAAATACTAACCTTCTATTGTCCTGGCAGTGACAGACAGGGGAGCTCAGGTCTTCCTGTGTAGAAGAAAGGCAGCTGACTTCAGGAGAGGGAGTCAGTTCACTCACACACACAGCATCTTGATTCCAGGAAAACAAACTCTGAAGACCCCTTCTAAAACTAGCGTCTCTTCCTGGCTCCTCGGCTCTGGTGGTTCCAATCAGTGGGTTATCAAGCATCTGTGTGTATGTTTGTCTGCGTTTTCCTGAGCCTTGGGGATACACCAGTGAACAGAATCCATAAACATCCCTGCCTACGCAAACCTTGCATTTGAGCTGGAGCTGGGGCTGGGGAGATAGGAACTAAACATCCTGTGACATAGGTACATTATAGATGGTGTGTTACAAAGGGGCATCGACTACAGGGGACCAGCATGGAGCCAGCAGGAGCAGAGGGAGGCCAGCAGTTCCCTGCCTGTGGATCTTGACCATTTTGGAGATCGATCATCAGATAGCTTGCACATCAGATATTTACATTACAACAATTTTACAGTAGCAAAATCACAGTTGTGATGTAGCAACAAAAACTGGGAACAGGCGAGAAGGCAGTGTCCATTGAAAAGGTGGGTAGTCTGAAATCCTCTAAAATCCACCTGCCTTGGGGGCTAGCTTCTCTAACAAGAGAACATGAGACTTCCCTGTAGATGAAGCTATTTCCTCCCAGTTTACCTACCTGCCTGTGTGCATCCTGCCAATCTGGTCCGCATCTGGCCTCCCCTTTGCTGGAATCAGCCCTACATTAAGTTCTATTGTGGTCGGATGACTCTCCCAGCTCCTCCCTGCCCCCACCAGCTTCCTCCCGCTGGAGTTGCTCCTAAGAAACTTCTTGTTGGCCTAATACCATCTGCTTCCTGATGCTGGAGACTTCATGAGAAGGAGGAAGGATAATTTGGTGGTGAAACCCCACACGGAGCAGAGGCTTATTCAAGTAAGTGCCAAGCAGTCCCTCTGCTTGGGTTGGAAGCTGCTGGCTGGACACTCTGCTCTCCATATTCACTGACAGATCTTTTCTGTCACCTCTGAATTGTCTGATCAACTTAATCCCTTGGTGCCGATCCTGCTGCTGTATCTCATTATGTGTCTTGTTGATCCAACAGATCGAGGCCCTGGAGCTGCCTCCTCTCCCATCCCTAGGACCTCCTGAGGAGCTTAGCAGACCTCAGCTTCTCTGCTTCTCCTTCTCCTGACTGCAAGTCACCCTAACTTGGAGACATACATGCCCTATAGGTTACATGGGCATAAGTGTGACAGAGATATGGCCTCTGAGAACATCACTGGGAAGATCCTTTTGACCAGCAGTTCTCAACCTGTGGATTGCTTATCAGATATGTTACACATCGGACATTTATATTACAATTCATATGAAGTAGCAACAAAATAGTTATATGGTTTGGGGGTCACCCCAAATGAGGAACTACATTAAAGGGTTGCAGCATGAGGAAGGTTGAGAACCACTGCTATAGACTGTTACATTTTTGGATCGCCATCCTTGGTTACAGACCGCCAGCTAAGGACCTAGTTGGTCATTCCATCTCTACCTTTGCACCCTCCTATCTATGCAGACCCAATGACTGGCATCCTCTAAGCATGTCACCCAAGTTCCCCTTCCTTTTAATTCCAATTAGTTTCCTAGAAACACTTCCCTAGAGTCCAGGGCTCTAGAAGACATGCTGAAGCTGCCTCCAGCCCCCTCTTGTATCTCTGTAATATTATCTCCTGCGTGTGAGGGGCTACAAGGGTTAAGGAGGTTGGTCACTAAGGCCACTCTAGAATGATGACTAATTGTACCGAGTACTTGAATCTGGCTTATGATAACAGAGTAGCAAAGTTCAAATATTAAGCTTGCAAACTCTGCCTCCACTGCTGAGCCCTCAGGCCTGGAGCACATTACACTTCTCTGGGCTGTAGTGCTCCTATCTGCTCCATGTGGGGAATCCCGGAACCAATGTTCCACATCCTGCCACCCAGGCTGAGTTCATAATTCAAAGCTCTTAACACAGTAACAGACAAGCACTTAGTGTTGACTAGCCACTTAGTAAATGTCTTGTCTACCTGTCACTAATTGTTGAACTGCAAGCTGGCTTCAGTATCACTCGAGCAAATACTTGTGAAGGGTTACACTGCCCAGAGCCTTGGGAAGCTTGTTTTCAGCTTTGAATGCTGAAAGAACCTTAAATGCACACCTGAAATGAGAAGCTGCAAGAATAAAACAGGACAAGTGTATCCCAGCCCCACGTCCGTCGGTTTGGATGGATGGCTGTACTGAAGCCTCTTTCCAGTCTCTCCTCTGCTCCCTTGCCCCTTCTTTTGTTTTGTTTTGTTGAGATGGGGGTCTCACAGGGACCAGCCTGACCTTGGACCACACAGCCAATACTGGTCTTGAGCCCCTGGTTTTCTTTTCTCCTTCTCTCCAAGTGCTGGGATTACAGGTACCACCAGCCCTTAGGACCTGCTCACTCTCCCGGCAGCGTGATCCATCCCTTCTGTTTTTCACGTACAAACATGAATTTGCCAACCTCAGAGAGATTCTCCTTGGTAACCACAAGCTGAAGAACTTAACAGTGACCTGTTCTATCTTATCTATGGTTCCTGTTCGACTCTGGTCCACAGACCCAATTATTTCTCATATTACTGTCCTCTAATCCAGTTCAGATTAGGTACCATATCTAGTTGTTCTAATGCTCTTAGAAACTTATGATTCCATCACCAATGAGTCCCTGTCCCTAATATTTGTAGGAAGAGAAAGGGGTACTAGAGAGGCCCATGTACCATATCTCTAAATGCATGAAGATTAGCTTTAAAAACCAACTGTTAACGTTTCTACTCTTACCTTGACAAACATGCTTTCATAATAGCTAGAAGCCCATGTTTGAATGTTGCCTTCTTGAACTCTGTGTTAGAGTCACTGCTGTAGGAACAACAGACTCCTAACCTCTAGCCTCTTCTTCTTCTCTTTCCATCAGCTCTGGCCACTGCAAGGGGCCTTACCTGCACTCCTATGAAAACTGCAGTCTGCATTCCCAAGGGCCATCCACTGACCACCAACAGCATGGGCCTCAGTATGGGCTCTAAGGTACCTACACTAGTGACATGATCTATCCTCAGGAGCCCCAGCACATGGAAGGAACTGCAGAGGCCATAGAAATGAGTCCTTGGATCCGCTGGGCTGAACATGTCTTTGTAGCATCACCAGACCCAAGAAGTAGAGTGCAACTGGAGAGGACCAGAGAAGGATGGTTGTAATTGGCTCAGAACAGGGGTCTCCTTGCCTGGGCCTTAGGATTTCCTATTTTTTTCAAGGGCCTCAGCTAATGAAGAATACAGAATTGCCTACCCTCCATGAGTGCTTAGGGGTTAGTGAGACCATATGTCACCAAGTTTACAGACGAGTCTCCCCCTTCCTCTGGCCTTTGCTCTCCCCTAAGGACAGTGCCATGATTGCTTTACTAGGAATATCTGTGTGTGTATATCATTGACCTCTTAAACAGGCCTTGATGTCAGGATCCATGCCTGTTGTCCTGCATTTCTCACCGCTCAGTGCACAGTCTATCAGAGAAGACCATCAGTAAAAGAGTAGTATGTGAGCGCACAAAGGCACGGGCCATGTCCTAGCGGGATGGGTGAAGGCAAAGGAGACTGGATGAATGGATGGTTGGTTAGCTAGATGGGTCAGTACCTGGATGGGCAGGTCTATGTGATGGCCTATACCAACTGGCAACTTGACAGGACCCACCACCACCTAGAAGACAAATCTCTAGGCTTTCTGTGAGAGAATGTCTAGATTCTAGATTGGGTTAACTAAAATGGGAAGGCCCACCCCATTGGTGAAGTGGGTTCTCGACAGACTAGATTGGAGAAAGTGAACTGGACATTAGTATTCGTCTTTTTCTGCTTCCAGACTTTAGACGTCGTGAGATCAGCCGCCTCACACTCGGGCCGCCACAACCTCCCACGATGGCTGACTGTATCCCGTCAGCCTGAAATAGAAAAAACTCTTCTTTCTTCCCTTCAGGCGCTTTTTATCGTAACACTGAGAAGAGTGATCAGTAGAGTAGATGAGTGTATGCATTTGTGGGACAGGTTAGGTGGTGATAGGTAGAAGGATGGACAGGCAGATGGTGGATGAATGGCCATTCTTATCTTGCCTGAACCAGGTAAAGGCAATGGCAAGTGCTGATAGCGTTCGGAGAAACCTTGAAGTAACCCTCAGATGCTGCACCAGAGGATCTGAGCAGCAGAGCTGGCAAGAGAATCTATCATATTTGTCTCCAAGAACCACCGTGTTAGTCACCAAGTGCATCAGCTTCTAATCTACAGCAGTAAAGCTCCATCCTTGGCTTTGCAGACAGAGTCTGCCCACCATTGTTACCTGATACCTGTGCACTGGGCTTCATATCTTCAGCTTGACAGGAGAGGGGACTCATGCCTGTCATATCATGTGCGTCCTATCCTGCCAAAGGCCTGGGAACAGATTCTGTTCACACCGAATGACTGGGATGCAGCATCAGGCAGGTGTCAGGACTCTGATTCTCTGAGACTGGGTCACCAACAAGTTATCTCTCCAAGTTTCCCAGTGAAATATCTTACTTCATCCCTAATAATTACAGCATGGGGGGGGAGGAAGAAGAGGAGGAGGAGGAGGAAGAGAGAGAGAGAGAAGAGAGAGCAGAAAGAAAGAAAGAAAGAAAGAAAGAAAGAAGGAAGGAAGGAAGGAAGGAAGGAAGGAAGGAAGGAAGGAAGAAAGGAAAAAGGAAAGAAAGAGAAAATTCTCATTAGCTATCCTGCTGTCCCAGCTTTCAACAAAAACTTAGGGCATAAAAGCCAGGCTTCCACATGCGCCCAAACGATTCACAGATTCCAAATAGCAAGAAAGGCTAAGAACTGGCCACATGCAATAAATTAAAAAAAAGAAGAAGAAGAAGGGAAAAAAGACAAAGAAGATTAATTGCCTATGGAAATAAAAGATAATCAAGTGCCATGATCATATGCACCAGTGGGAAAGGGTTCTCAGAAATGCCACATTAGTGTCTCTGAGAGCAGGGATGAGGCTCCCACTGTGACATCAAAGTGCTGGATCATGTGGCCAGTAACTGGGATGCTGGGGAAGGTCTAATAATAGTCCTGTTCTTGCTGCCTTCGCATATTTGAGTACCAAGGACTGCCCTGGGGAAGCTGGCACACAGCCAGGGACTCTCACGGTAGCTTTATTGTGCTTACAGGGCTTTTTAGCAGCTGGGGAGGACCATGGGCCTGGGGACAAGGGGGTGGTCAGGATGCTGGCCTGGAGACAGATGGAGAGAAAGCTAAAAGCAATGAGCTTTCCCCCCCCCCCATCCTTCTCCCAGCCCTCTTGCATCTCTGGGCCAGGTCCCGCCCTGCTCTTCTGCTGGGCCTGGCAGCCAGCTCTCCACAGAGCAAGCAGGACAGGAAACAGCAGCAGGTCTGCAGCTGGGTGCAGAACTGGGCCCCGGGAGACTGGAGTGGGAGGAAATTTGTTTTGGATGTGGGACCCAGATTGGGGGTTGGGGGGAGATAAGAAGATGCTCTGATCTAACTGGAAAGAAGGAGTCGTCCTGAGCTGAAAGCACGGAACTTCCCTCAGCTCCCCTGCCAAACCTGCCTCCGCTTCCTCAGCAAGCTGTCCACAGGACATGACACCAGTGCACCCTCTGGGCCAGCAGTCCAGGAATGCCAAGACTGAATCAGTAGACCTGTGGCCTGTCACTGCCTGTCCAGTTTGGCAGCAAGGAGCCACTTTGTGACTACTGAGCCCTTAAAAATGAGGCTTGTCCAACTTGAGATGGACCATGACTATAAAACACACGATGGGGCTCAAAGAGCTATAGATGGAAAAAAGAACACTGAGTCTCATGGGTAACTATCATAAGGACTACATACTGAGGTAACTACATCTGCATGTGTTGATTAAATCTAAGATAGGAAAAAAAATTATCTCATCCCATCATTTCCTTGTATTTTCCTCCATGTGGCAATTAAAAGTCACACATGTGGAGCACACTGTGTCCCTGCTGGCAGCACTGACCCATAACCCAAGTGAGCACCTTTGCCTCCAAGTTGCCCTGATGCCATCTGACTCAGTAAGAGACCAAGCTGCAAGACATTGTTAAAATGACAAAGTGCTCTCAAAACATTACTACAAGTCAGTCGCCTGTCAAGCTCTCTCGTGTGCCCTTATGTGTGTGTTCGTGTGCATATGTGCATGTGTGCACATATATATAGGGATCAGGGGTAAAGATATAGGGTGTCTTCCTCAATCATTCTCAGTGTGTGTGTGTGTGTGTGTGTGTGTGTGTGTTACTGGGGAAGAGGTGAGATGAGTGTGGAGGGATAGTATTGGCAATGCTGTTAGGCAGCTCATTTGTGTGCTTAAAAGCCAGGATTCAGGACTGGGCTTCTGGTGAGAGAGGTCTTATAAGTCCAGCCAGAGACCTGGGCTTCTTGAAGAGACACCCTTTAGAGAACTGACAAATTGAGAAGTTGGAGCTTGGAGCCTGCCCTCTGTGGGTATAGCAGTTACCAGCTAAGCCAACTCTGGCCCGACTCTTCAAGTGTGTGTTGACAGGCATTCATGCAATAAACAGAAGTGTCAGCCATGCCTGTGCCTGGAGTCTGCATGACACCCCAAGTTTGCCCAAAGGTCATAGTCCTTTCCCTCCTAAGGTGCTGGTGTTCCTACTGTGAGCCCATGGAGCTTGGCCAAGGGTCCTCAGTGTGTCTGCCCTTCCTGGCTGTGACATCTTTGCTGTGGTGCTGTGGTGGCTGCTTGCTGACTGTGACCCTGTGGGAGCAGGTGCTCCAGTCCTCAAGGCCTTGCTGCTGCTCTCACGGGTAGCAAGCCTGGATCCCCCTTCCGAGGCTTGTGTGTCCGTGCCTACTGACATACAATAACCTTTCATCCTGCCACGAAACAGCCCTTTCCAGGCTTTTGTGAGTTACTTTTGTGACAGTCACAGCTCAAAGCAGTTGAAGGATTCTCTCTGCTTCAACTTGTCAGAACACTCTATAATGGGTCTTTAAAATGCCATCTTAGAGTCTCTGGATGCTGCAGTCAGCCTGGTGCAGACAACTAGTGGTTTCTAGGACCACCTGGGTATACAACAGTCTGAAACCTCTGGTCTCACCCTAATAAGAAAGCCCTCAATATCAGGGGCATTGTGATTCTGAATGGCAGTGTGTCCCTGCAATCCATTCGCTTGCCTCGAGGAAGTATCCACTGACTCCGGCTGTGTAGGAAGCACCCCTCCCTTTTCACGTGGGTTTCTCTCCCAAAGGTGCTGTCATTAGTAGGATGGAAGTTCTGATGGTAACACTTGGATTTCTTCTCCCTTGGGGTCCCTCTTTTCCCTGACCATAGGATTTGTTTCCTCTGGGACTGCAGGGCCTAAACAGAAGCCTGTTCCAGAAATGAAGTCCTGGACCACCAGTGGATGTGACCTGAAGACCAAGGTCCTGGAAGTTGGGGATTGAAAGTGTCTGTCCCTCTTAGCATCAGTGACTGATTTCTGGCCTTCCTTCTACTCCACACAGAAAACGGAAAGGGATAGAGGAGTTTGCCTCAGGCCACAGTTAGAGAAGTGGGATTAAGAAGGAGGCTGAGCTGCAAAACAAACTCAGTGATGCTATGTAGACTTTTCCTCTCGTTTTGCTTTATTTGGGTTTTTTTTTCCTTAATTGTCTTTTGCTTGTATATCTCGTTTTCTCTTTTTGTGATGGGTTTTGGTTTTTATGTGTGTGTTTTTCTTTTGTTGTTCGCTCATTTTTATTTTTGTCTGTTAAAGAGAGAAAGAGAAAAAAAGAGAGAGAGAAAGAGGAGAAAGGAGGAACGTGGAGTCGGGAGGGTGGGGAAGCAGGAGGAACTGGGGGAGGGGAAAATCAAGATCAGAATATGTTGTATGGAAAAAATATTTTTTCAATTAAAAAAAAGAATAGGAGGGAAATAAATGGCACCACAATAAATTTTGTCTTATTAACAAACGGAAGGGAAAAAGAAGACGGGGGCAGAGTCATGGGCCATCTAACTATGGACCATGTGAATCATATTTTCCCCTTGTCAATCTAACATGGATGGAGCCAGCCAAATATCCCAGAGCGTGAGATACAACTGGTGATCAGTTAGCCAGACCTGGTGGTAAAAGCCTGTAATTCAAGTATTCAGGGAAGTTATGGTGGCAGGAACTTGGGGGAGCAGGTCACATTGTACCCACAGTCAAGAAGATGAATGCTTGTGCTCAGTTCACCTTCACCTTTTATGTGGTCTAGGATCCCAGCCTAGGGAATGGTGGCACCCACAGTAGGCAGGTCTACCCATCTCAGTTAACCCAGTACAGGTAATCCTCTACTACAGGAATGCTCAAAGGCTCATCTTCCAGGTGATTTCAGATCTCATCAGGTTGACAATATTGATAAACTATCATATCTAGATATCCATGTTATTCATACAGCAACAGGATGAAGGGAAGAGAAATGAGTCTAAACCCTCCAGAAAGGTCTTCTGTGGTACCTAGGATACCACTGTCATCATGAAGTGATCCTTAGTGACTAGGGAGAACTCAGATGTCGTTTCTGGCTGGGTTTTTCAAATTAACCATATTCTAGAGCCATGGCTACTCATATGTTCATTGGCCTGAAAAGCACTTGCTTGCCCACGTGAGAGTTTGCACAGCATGAACATTCTAGTCTGGGTTCAAATCCTGACTGCTGCTAGGTAACTCTAGACTATTTGCTGGATCTCTCTATGTCTTGATTTCCTTATCTGTAAAACAGGACCAACAAGCATACTGACCTCCCAGGATGTCAAGCCACTCTGCCTCTTTATCTTAGTCCAGTTTCTACTGCCCTCAAATACTCAAGGCTGATAATGCATAAAGAAGAGGGAGAAGATGCTCAGTGGAAGAGCGCTTGCCCAGCATGCACAAGGCTCTGGGTTTGAACTCCAGCATCACTGACAGTTTGGGGCCCTCAAGAGCAAGGTGCTGATGCTTATCTCAGGTGAGGACTCACCCCTTTAGCATGATGGATTGTGTTTCATTGAGAGGGCATGCAAGAGGGAGCCATCACATGACAAAAGAGACAACTAGAGAGTGCGGGAAGGAGTCAGCCGGGTTCCTTTCTAACCACGCACTCTCTTGGGAACTGTTTATGGCCCCATAATCTCTTTTGAGGGCAGGGACTCCCCATGACCTAACCACCTTTTGCTAGACCTCACTTCTTGAGGTCTCCATCACTTCAAACTACTACATAACTTCCCATATATGGAAGACAAACCACATTTAAACAGTAGAACTTCAAGTTCTACTGTTCTTTTTTGTGAATCTGATGTTAGGCTGTAGACAGGTGCTCAGCTGATGGAGAAGAAAGCTTCTCCTTGTGGGTGAGTGACTGCCAGCCTCCTGCCAAGGGCTTGCTTCCCCAGTCCTGACTGACTGCCTCTTCATTCTTCAAGCCCTGTTGCAAGCCTTCCTTAACACAAACTCCAACATCTATGGTGGTCAGTGTTGAGAAATGCAGATGTTCAGTGTGGTTCCAGAACCTTCTTTGACGAGAGCCAGGCTCCCCCAGTAAGTGGGTAGAAATAACCAACCAGTGATGTAAATGAAGAAATGCCCCATCTTCCTCACAAAGGAAGACGGCCACACTCAAATCCTGTTAGATAACCTATCTTACCTCTCAAATGAGGAAGGTGTAAAAGCCTGGTAACAACCTAAGTGTCCATGGAGACCTAGTTAGTGCTGCAGGAGGAGTCTGGTAAAGCCACATGGGCCATGGGGGCCACTAAACACAAGAGGAAACTGGTACCAGAGGCATTTTCTCATAAATCACATGTAACAGTCATGACAATAGAGGGCTAACCAAGTGAGAAAAAAAAAAAAAAGAAAAAGAGCAGTTCGGGGGCGTGGCTCCACAGTATGCAGCTTGCCCAGGGTGTACAAGGCCTTGGAATTCATCCCCAGCACTGAAAAAGAGGTTGGGGGTGGGTGGGTTGCAGGGGATGGAAGAGTATGAATGGAATCTCTTTGAAGTACCCCCACCAAATCAGAGCTGTGGTCTCCATCTCTGGGGAGGAAGTTCCACCCAGGGTGTGTGCACACTCTTGGTACCTCTTGGGTTTCTCCTCTGAAAACTGTGTCCCACTGCACCGAGTGGCGTGGCGGGATCAGAGCAGCTGAAAGCATTTATCTGCAGCACTGGAGTAACAAAACAAGCAGAGACAGAGTTCGACCTACAAAATCCTATGGGTTTTTTTGGCCAATAAATCAATATGACCCAAAGCCTATTAACACACACCGAAATCAGCTTAAAGTTTGGCAGGGGAGTTCTGGGAGCTCTTCCCTCAGGGCCACATGGAAAGTTCTAGTTAAACTCTCACCCAGTCGTTTTGAGGCCAGCTTCTAAAGGAAGCTGGGTGGAGGCATAAAAGAAGATCTCACTCGGTTTCCAAATCGAAGCAGGACTGGAGTTGGGGAGCTCCTGGGGACCAGCCATCAAACAGGGCTTCCCTGATCCCAGCACACTCACCAGGGAGAGTCTCTAAAACTGTGATGTGACCATGACATTTATCATTAGCTTGGTTTCCCATATCAGAAACGACCCCGCACCTACCCTCTAGCCCCAGACCTTGCTGCAGCAGCTGCCCTAACCTGTAGCTAAGCCAAGAAACCTCCAAGCCAGGGGTCTGGTGTCCTGTCCAACCCAGCGCTGGACACCAGCCTCCAGAATGGCCCTGTTAAGGGGGTGGGCAGGTAAAGGTACTTGCTAAGCCTGGTGACCAGAGTGCAGTCCCCGGGACTGACACGGTAGAAGCGAGCCAATTCCCTATCTCCCTCAAGTCGTCCTAGGACTACCCACCTGTGAATAAATGTAATCGATTCTTTAGAAAAGAGGAGCCTTTATCCCATAACTAGGCTGCTCTGGTTAAAAGCCCAGTGCGTCACAGAACAAAACCAAGAAGACTTGAAAGTGGGAAGGGGACTTGGTGAGAGGAGGATAAGAGAGCGCAACAGAGGACGAGTATGACCAGAATGCTTTATAAACGTATATGAAATTGTCAAAGAATATTTTTTTTAGAGGAAAACTTTAGACAGACAAATTCAACTGTGTTTGTGTGAGTGCGAAAGCGGTTCAGAATGGCCAAAGACCCAAGCCACGGAGGCTCCCGCGCAGGCGCAGTTTGCAGTCATATACAGAAGCAGGCGGGAAATGCCTTGAGTGTCGACAATCATGCCAAGTGTGGTTTGCTCCCTTGGAAAGACGCCAGCTGGAAGTTCTGCAGAGGTTTCTGATTGGTTAGAAACCAAGTACCCGCTCCTTCCCATTGGGTCACAGTTTACTTCCTCCGAGCACACTGTACTGGAGCCAACGCAGCCTAATAGCCTCCCAAATAAACTTAAAAGAAAAAAGGCCCACAAGAGTGGATTCCTCAAAGCACACAAAGAACGGAGTCAGGGCCCATGACTCAACACTGCCACGATCCCAGGTATAGGTTACCTTTAGTGGTGCATAGAAGAGGACGGTTATCAAATAATCTTTGTAATTGGCATCACACAGTCCTTATCAAGGCTTCCTTCTAGAGGGTGTGGCCTCCTCCTGACTCTTGAAACCTAGGACTGAGAACAGGTAGGAGAGAAGTCAAAAAATTACCTCAAGGGTTTTGTCTTTGTTGGAGATGGTGTCTCACTATCTAGTCCTAGTCTCAAACTCACAGAGATCCTCCTGCCTCCTGACTCATTAAAGTCATGCATCCACATATCCAATGACTTCCAGGTCTGAAGTCAGGCTGAAAAGAAGGTGGGATGAAACCGGTCAGCTGCGGGAGGGGCAGGGCTGTCCGGGCTCGAGAGAGATGGAAGATGGGAAATGGGGTTCCCCAAATCCCAGCCCCTTGGATCCCTGTGATAAGGCTCTGCCATGTTAGCAGAGACGGGGGAAGATACCCAGAGAGCATCAGATGGTGGGAGTTAGTCAGCTGCCTTCACCAGCATGATGGAGCCTAAGAAGAGATAAGCCCTGCTCACCTCCTTCCCCAACCTTTCCCTGCCTCCCGTGCTGATTGCCCCAAAATAAGAAGCAGGAGAAGGATACAGAAAAGCCTATGCCCAGATCTACAATCCCTGGGCGGGCTGACCACAGTGGGATTCAGCATTGGTACCCGTAAATGGTGGAAAGACACCTTCTTGCAGGAGAACAAGAGAATTAAGCTACATGATGTACTCAAAGCCCAGTGCAGTTAGCAAGGCTTAACAAAGATTTTATTCCTGTAAAATGATTAGCTGCTTGCCTAGTGACCAAGAGGGAAAACACTGGAGTCAGACAGCAAGGGATCAAATATCCCTGTGCCTCAATCTTTGTATCTGTGAAATGGGGGCTGTGAGGATTACATGAGTTACTAGTTTGTAAACAGTAAGGCAGCATGGACATTGGTGCGAAATACTGGCTACAGCCACCAGACAGCACATGGTCACTCCAGAGTGTGACATCATACGAGGGCTTAGCAAGAGGACCCCCACATGGCTGAAATGTTACATCTTACTAGCTCAACATAGAACACAAGTGATCTTCCTGAATCTGTCTTGTACTGGTCTAATAGAGAGCACTAGGAAAAAACACTACTTTCCAACCCAGTGCCAGGATGTAGGGGGCTGGGGGTTTGCAGTGATCTGTATCCACCAGCACTTGGTGGGAACAGCAGAATGAGACCTGCCAGAGAAAGCCTCTGGCCTCAGCACCTTCCAGCAGGACTCCAGCCTGGTTCCAAATAGCATCCTTTTCAAAGAGAAATAAAAACATCAACCAACCTGTATCCCTAGCACCACCTCGCTGGAACACTAAATACAAGCCTCAGAAAAGCCACTGGCCATCTGTGGGGAAGGAATCATGAAAGCCAGCGCAAGCTGGGGCTGGGGTGAAGGAAGGGGCTGCATTATCCACTGATCAAAGGGCACGCATAGCCGAGGAAGGTGGAAGGAGCCCGGAGGAGAGAGGAAAAGTGAAGCTGGCAAGTTGGCATCAGTCCCATTACCAATCCCGTGAGGAACGAGAGGGCGACACAGGACAAGGATGTTGGATTTGTAGTTTGAAGTCACGGCAAACTTTAGACACTGAAACCAAACTTGTATGCCCAGGAGACCCAGGTCCTGCTCCAGGGATAGAAAGCGGTGCCTCCCTAATCCCTGGCTGCAGGCTATGGAATTCCTGGGCTCATCCTCTCCCCAGCCCAACCCAGAAACACTGTGACAAATCAGGCTAAACCCCCAAGGTCTTGCTGTGAATGTAATCCACATGCAAGGTCTGGGCTGCAGCTGCCCGAGAGGACTGCCTAGTAGCAGGGATTGAGGGCTAGGGATCTAATGACCAGTGCCCTCCTGTTCCATCAGTTTGTGGCCCCTCCTGCCATAGGACTGAGAAGAGAATTAAGTCCTGAGCCAAGACATCCAGTGCAGAGATCACACTGTAGCCTGGCCACAGGAAAGAGGACATTCCCCTTCTTCTCTGAGCCTGTAGGAGGTGACAGCCCCGCATATTCACAGCATAAAGCAGGATGGCAGTCTCCTGCCCCCAGAGTTCCATTTCCATGTGTACTACAGGACCTGGATCTCCAAAAGCTGGCTGGTGGAGGGGAGAAGGAAGGGGATGAGAAAAGACGGGGGTTCTGGCTCATTCTCCCATGCTGCTCCTTGGCTGCCTGTCCTCAGACCTGGCTGAGCCCATCCTGCCCTGTGCTATTGCCCCCGAATTTCCACCCAGGATATCTCTATTTCTCCCTCCTTGATGTTGAGAGATCTGGATGAGACAGGGATGTGGAAGGGCCACTGGGAACTGGGATGGCAGCCGGCTGGGTGCTTTGAGAGACAAGAGTGCTGACTTATGAAAAAGTAAGTACACAGGGCTTTGAAGCAGACAGCGTGGAATGTCCCAGCTTTGGAGCAGAAAGAGCCCCTAGTGTAAGAAATCAATGTTGGGTTCAGCCTCTGCGATCGTGGCTGTGGCCCGAGATGGTCATAGGCTCCCTCAATGGAAGTCAGTCATTGTCACAAGCCCCTCACTCAGCACAGGGCAACAGAGCTGGGTGACTAAAGATGCATCCATGGCTCCCTGGCTTCCCAAACAATGGCATTTCAAAATCCTCTTTATTTTAAAATAATTATAACTTCAAAGGCTGTTACAAAACCAGTGCAGAGAGCCCCAGGGACTCTTTTTCTTGATGCTACATTTACTTTTTAAAGACAGGCTCAGTCTCATGGAACCCAGGCTAGCCTTGAACTCATCCTCTCACTGTAAGGATGAGTTCCTTACAGTTCCTTCACTGGAAGGCCAAGGATGGTCTTCCTGCCTCCATCGATATTCCAAAAGTCCTGGGAGTCCAGGTGTGACCCGGCACACCTGGCTTCCAGGATTAACATCTTACTGAATGCTCACTGAAATACATCAACACTGGGACACTCCACAGGCTTTACCCAGATGCCAACGGTGGCATTTTAGTTGCCTCCTGACATGGCTTTCAAATACTGTCCCATCAGACTGTCAGCGCCATTCTTGAGAGTGGTTGAGTACCCACGTTTATCAATGGTTGAAGTGATCACTTTAGTATCTGTTCCAGGCCATACCCTGTTCCTCTTCCCGCAACTCAGAGGGAAAGTCAGGAGACAGATACAGGAGCAAAGCAGTAACCCCAGCGCAGCCAGGCCCTGGTGCATGGCTTTACTTTACCTTTTGATGGACTGTCCTGGTCCTTCTAGGAGCCTACTGTGCAATGGAAGGTAGGATGCCGGACCTCTTCCTCAGGGAGCTTCTTCAGTCTGCACCATCCCATGTAGAGTGATGCGCACCCCAGTTTTATCGTCTGCAAAGTGGGACAGTACCAAAGTCCCATTTCCTCCTTGTTAAGAGAACTTAGTGAAATAACTTTAAAAAACTTGAAACATCCCCTCTGTATTTGATAGCCTACTGTATTTGATAAATTAATAAGAAGAACAAAACACCTATAGGAGATATTTCAAGTGAGCAGAACTCAAGCTAAGTCTTTTCCAAATAGCCTGGAGTGAACATGCTTTGGGAAAGCATGGGGGTCTTTGATCGAGCACTTAATTTATACAAGGAAGCCCTTAGCATGTGAAATTGATTTAATATGCAAATCGCTGAGACTGATTGAAGACTGTAACCACATGCTTTAAATAGCAGTTGTTCTTTGGAGCAGCCACCAGCTCCTCCACAGCATTGCTGTTGAGTGAGGTTCCCTCGTGTGTGTGTGTGTGTGTGTGTGTGTGTGTGTGTGTGTGTGTGTGTGTTTGTATTGCCCCTCCTTCATTGGTGAATAGCACCTCAAATGCCAGGTCTATTCACAGGCATAGCCCAAGACCATGGTTGGATTTAGCCATCTATTATAAAAGGTCCACAGATTAACGATGGTTCAACTTCCAATGTTTTGACTTTAAAATCAAACAAAAAATATACACATAGAACCATTCTGGTTTTCATTTTCAGTCTGGGATTCAGAAATTCAATCTTACCCTTTAAAGTTGGTCTCATATGAGAGGATCTGCCAAGCTGCAGACTAATGTAGGTGTTCTCTGTATATTCAAGGCAGTGTAGGCTGGGCTTTGGTGTTCAATGCATTAAAAGAATTTTTTAAAAACAGAGTTGTACTCTGTAGCCCAGGTTGGCCTTGAGCCCCAGATCTTCCTTTCAAACACTGCCACACCTGCCTGATATTAAATGCATTTTTCACTCTGCACTTGTTCCGACATCAGTGGAGTCACCAGGATGCAGTGTTGTGTCATATGTCAAGGAGTACTTGACCTCCCTCATTGTTGAGGACTCCACAGGGCCTGCAAAAGACATAGGCAAGATCTTGTTAGAGAACTCTGTGTGTTTGTGTGTGTGTGTGTGTGTGAGTGTGCATGTGAGTGTGAGTGAGCATGTGAGTGTGTGTGTGTGCGTGTCGGTGTGTTTTCCAGGCAGAGGCACCACTCCTGGCCTTTTGCATCATGCTGGAGCTCTATACTCAGGTCATTAGGCTTGCACAACAAGCGCTTCACTGGCTGAGCCATCTTTCCAACCTGAAAGCTGCAGTTGTCACCAGCTTGTCGAGGAGTCTTGTACATGTGTGGCTCTCAGGTATGGCTTATGGGTTAGGGATGGATTAGAGGATGTGAGGGTGGAAGGAATCAATTTCAGATGGTCAAGACTTTAGAAAGCCTTGAAGCAGAGTAAACGTGGGAATGGATATAGAATTGTAAAGAGACAAAATCCCAAAGTTGAGGCAACTATTTGGATATAAAGAGGAATCTAGCCCCCCAGGAAGCAGAGGCAGGGGAATGGACCTTTGTGAGCTCAGGGTCAGCTTTGACTATATAGAGAATTTCAGGCCATCCAAGGCTACATACTGAGACTGATAAAAATAAAGTAACAACGACAAAAAATAAATGACATATTGCTACCTGTACCAGCATGGCCAAACCTTGAAAACATTACGTCAAGGGAAAAAGCTATCACAGAAAGCCATGTATTGCCTAATGCTATTTATATAAAATATCCAGGGGAAAAAAAAGGCATTGAGACAAAATTCTCTTTGGTGGTTACCAGGGAGCTTTGGAGAGGAAGACTAGAGATAACTAAGGACTAGAGATAAGTATCTGGTCAGCCAGAGGACTAGAAATAACTAGCTGGTTGGCTAGAGGACTAGGGATAACTAACCAATTGGCTGGAGGACTAGTGATAACTAGCTGGTTATCCAAAGGACTAGAGTAACTAACTGGTTAGTCAGAGGACTAGGGATAACTAACTGGTTAGCCAGAGGGCTAGGAATAGCAAACTGGTTGGCTGGAGGATTGGGGATAATTAACTGGTTAGTCTGCTCTAAGTCATAGATATGTTTCATGTCTGATGGTTGCACAACCTTATGAATGTACCAAACATGACTAGATTGTTCATCTTAAAATGGCTGGTGCTGTCATGGTAGAATGCTGTGGTGGTTTAAATGAAAGTGGCCCCCATAGGCCAATTGGGGGAGGTACTGTTAGGAGGCGTGGCCTTTTTGGAGTAGGTATGGCCCTGTTGGAGAAAGTGTGTCACTCAAGGTGGGCTTTGGGGTTTCAGAAGCTCAAGGCAGGCCCAGTGTCACTCTCTCTTCCTGCTGCCTGTGATCTAAAGGTAGAACTCTAGGTTCCTTCTCCAGCACCATGTCTGCTTGCCTGCCACCATGCTTCCTGCCATGGCAATAATGGACTGAACCTCTGAACCTATAAGCCAGCCCCAATTAAATGTTGTCCTTTGTAAGAGTTGTGGTCATGGTGTCTGTTCACAGCAATAGGAACCCTAACTAAGACTAATGCATAGTATGTTTCCTCAAAACAAAAGAATAGTGGCTCAACGTACTTGCAAACTGTCCCATTTTTCTAATGAGTCCCTGAAAAAGAAAAATACAGTTGGCAAGCCCACCCAAATGTACTGCAGTCAGATTCAAATACATTATTTTGCCCAGAACCTCTGTGGGGGAATTTCTCCTCCAATAATTCAGAAGCCTCAAGATTCCTAAGGAGTAAGTTAGAC
The DNA here is from genome assembly GCF_978045245.1 of Mus caroli. Lineage (NCBI taxonomy): Eukaryota > Metazoa > Chordata > Mammalia > Rodentia > Muridae > Mus > Mus caroli. The sequence goes on along the minus strand of NW_028227263.1, from coordinate 15,337,666 downwards.
AAGCCACACCGCAGGGCGCTCTCAGAGCAAATGCAGCCTCCGCACCAGCCGCCAGGAGGGAGGCCCAGCATTCATGCTGCTTCCCTCTCTTGTTGTTCCTGGCATCAGAGAGCAGGAGGTGGGAAAGAATAACTCGGTCCTTGTGGCCTTCCTGGAGACAGATGCTCTGGTTTGTAGAAGAGAGGAAAAGAGAGTCCTGGGCAGTAGTGCCAAACTGGAAGTCTTCAGGATGTGGCTCACTGAGCTGGGGCTTCAGCCTGGAGAGGAGAGAACACAGCACAGCAGAACCTAGCCCCAAACAAGATGCAGGCTCAGGAAACCATGCAGAGTAGAGGCCTGCCTTCTCTCTCTCTCTCTCTCTCTCTCTCTCTCTCTCTCTCTCTCTCTCTCTCTGCCTCAGCCTCCCTGGCAAGTCTCAGCTGCCCTCAGATCTGCCAAGACAAACAGCTCCAGGCTTTCTTTCAAAGCAGCTCTCTGGACAGAGCTTTGGAGGCTGGGCACAGTTCCTGGGCCCACCCGAGGGTGTAAGGACCCTACCCACTGCTGAAAGAAGTAATGTTCTGATGGCTGTTGCCAAAGCCCAGCATCTTCAGGAAGGAATTATGTCTGGTGGGAATAGTAATTTATTTGCTGGTCCCCAGGGACAAGAATATAATGAAGCATGGGGGAGAGAGAGCTTGTGTGTGTGTGTGCGCGCGCGCGTGCCTGTGTGTGTGCATGTGTGTGTGTAGCTGGGTAGAGAGGGTGGACTTTAGTCTTGCCTTCTGCTGGCCTGTCTCTGGAAAAGGCACAGTTAAGGGGGTATGTGAGAATTCCCAAAGTCGGGATCTGCCATGGATGGTACAGCCAGCAGAAATTCATTCCTGGATGTGGAAGGAATTGCCACTTCAGATTTCCTATGCTGGCTGATAGCTGGCAGCCTAGAGCTGAGGAGAGCACTAGCAGTGAGGATGAGCACGGTGCCTTAGTGATGGGAGGATGTGGAAAGAGCCCTGTAGAGCCCACCCTTCCTGGGCTGCCTGCATCTTTACTCTCACTTTGGTCTTCAGACCTCCACTGGATTCAAAATAGACCCAGGATGCTCCTGTGCCATTAGGGACTCCAGGGCCACACAGGTTCCTTCAAGTAGAGACTAATGAGGTGTTTCTGTGAGGAGGGGCCCTAGCACCTCATGTCAGGAGATCTTGTCAGGAGCACATGTGCAAACCTGAACTTCTCATCAACCTGAACATGTTTGCTGCATTCCTATTCTTTTGAAATATTCGGATGAATATATTTTTCAGATATTTGACCTGAAAAAATAAAGTGAGCTACATTGAGTTTTTTTTTTAAAGGGTAATACTATTGAACACATTTTCTTTTTATTATTAAATCAGAGCCAGTCTAGGTAATAAATTTTTTCAAATGTGGTATGCACCTTTTTCCTTACATAGTCAGAAAATCTCTAAATAACTATTAAATAAATAAATAAATAAATAAATAAATAAATAAATAAATAAATGCTGTTGATGGTAAAGGGAAGAATTGTGTTGTGCCCCAACCTACTAACTGACACAAAAGGACTTGCTCTAGTCTTTAACATTAGAGGTTTTGTATCTAAGCTTTTGAAAGCAATGAGAAAGACTAATAAACCACAGTTACAGAGAGAGAAAGACAGAGAGACAGAAAGAGAGGCAGAGACAGAGAGAGGCAGAGACAGAGAGAGAGAATATAAGTAGGTTATGTGTTCCCTTCTTTATATATGTTTGTGTGTGTGCACATGTGCATCATGGCCAGGGGAAGCTGCCATCTGGGGTCTTCCTCTTCCTCCTTTCCACCTCATTTTTTGAACCTGAAGTTCACCGATTTGGCTGGATGGTCGGCAAGCTGCAGGGATGCTCTTATGTCCCCCCAGTGTGGGGATTACAGGAGAATGTCGCCTTTACGAGAGTAGTGGAGCTTGAACCCAGGTCCTCCTTGTTGAGTGCCGAGCACCTTCACGACTGAGTCATCACCACTGTGCTTGCTTTCTCTCAGAATCTGAGTAGTCCTCCCGGCTTCTGCTTCAGAGACTTGGGGGTTTCTCATCTTATGGGATCTCCAGCCGTCAGCTGCATCTTGTTTTAGTTCATCTGTTAAGAAAGCCTGTGGGGTGGGTATTGTTTGGGGAATTTGTAGAACCTTTAGGAGGAAGCCCATCATTGGGGGTTGTGTTTATAGTCCCATCCCACTCTCTTCTCTCTCCGCTCTGCTCTGTGCCACTCCATGTTGGATACCCACTCTCAGCTTCCGGCTTCTGTCACCATACCTGAAGCTTGCTGTCACACTACTCTACCATGATGAATGCTGACCCCTGGAAACATTAAGCCCAGGTAAACTCTTTTGTGTTTTGTGTTTGTTTGTTTGTTTGTTTGTTTGTTTGAGATAGGGTTGCTTCGTGTAGCTTTGGCTGTCCTAGAACTCACTCTGTAGATCAGGTTGGCCTCAAACTCACAACGGTCTGCCTGCCTCTGTCTCCTGAGTGCTGGGATTAAAGGTGCACACCACCACTGCCCAATCCAAAATAAACTCTTTCTTTCATGAAAAGTAAGGGAAGAAAGCAAGCCCATAGCAACCACGGGCTGCTGAGAAGGGTGCTCTGAATGCACAGGGGAGCCAGAGAAAGCCATAAAGAGGGCAGTGGGGGCTTTAGTCTTTTATCCCAGAGGTTCCACACAACACTTCAAGTAGAAAAACTGAAGACAGTTTTTAAGAGAAAAAACCCTCTCACTTAGGACATGGGCAAAATAGGCTCAAAGCACTGGGTTCATGGGCCATCTGCTTTCTCATACAAATTATTCAGCCAGCAAAGCATTGTGTGGAGGAGGCAGGAGGCCTTTGAAGTCAGTTGTTTCCTTGGATGGCTTCGGTTTTCCTGGGCAGCTGATTTTCACATATCCATCTTCTGGTTCTAACTTGGTCTCCACTGAGCCAAACAGAGGCTCTGCCTCGTTGTTCATTAACCAGGAGGAATGCATATGGGGCTTAAGGGCTTGCAAGAATTCTACCATTGTAGGGCAGCTGATTTATGGCCCTGTGTTTACAGCTTCAACAAGGTCCAGCTTGTCCAAAGAAGGGGAGGTCGGCCCTTATGTTCTGATTAACAAAGGCCTGGCAACCCTGCAGCACTGAGGACTGCTTTGTTCTGGAAGAACTGTGAACAACAAACCTGAGCCCTGCAGGTGCAGGCACCAGAGACGGTGCTGCTTCTTCGAGGGCATCTATCCCCAGGTGTGGGCTGAGGGCCTGTTGGTGGCAGATGCACGACTCTGGGTATAGGCACCACCACAGGACTTAGAGAGACACCATTGCTGCCATGGGGGCTCTACTTGAAGACAACTGAGCAACCACCAATGTTCAGTTAACACTGGGATGACTAAAGTTTTGCCAGTGGATTCATTCATATGTTCATCTGTTTATGATAGGCTGCTATCAAACTCTAGATCCTCCCAGCTCAGCCGTCCAAACACCGAGGCAACAAGCAAACACTCCTGTGCCCACAAAAACTGAAAACAGTCATTTTCTCCCCCCCCCCCTCAGGGGGAAAACAAAGTGTGTTTCTCACCAATAGTAGGAGCAAGCCATTTTGTACCAGCTCATCAACCTACCCTTCTCATGGGAGCCATAGCCTTTTCACAGTGCTGTATCCCTGACGTCTCACCTAGTAAACGTCTTAACCAGTATTTGCTGATTTCTGAGGATGGCAAGGCTTCTCATGAGCCCCCCTGGTTCCTTCTAGGTAAAAGTAAACAATTCGTGTAGAAACAGAACCAGGCTTGAGCGGGCCAGCCATCCTGGCTTCCTAGAAGAGGCTGGGCTTGTGGAGGGGTCACCTCAGACTGACTTAACCTGGCTCCTTCCTGCTTCTGCTGGGCTTTCCAAAACTAAAGGGGCTTTTGGATCTTTCAGAGGCCGTGTCAAGAGCCTCCTCACTGCTTTCTTGAACCCAGGTTGCTGGAGAGATGAAGGGCCCTTTTCTTTTTTCCATTTCAATTTTTTATTAGCACCTGTTAATTATATATAATAATGGGCTTCGTCATATGACATTTTACATGTGTGAAATGTATTCCGATCATACTCCTGCAGCTCCCGTCCTCTTCCCAAGTCTTCAGTTCCCCTTCCACTTTCAAGTCTTTGTGTTGATGTTGGTAGGTTGTCTTTTGATTTTTTTTTTAATCTGATAAATGAAATCAAGGTTGCTTCCATGAGCATGGGAGAGGACATTTTTACAAGAGTACCAGCAACCTACATTCTCAGAGAAATCTCTCCTCCTCCCTATTAACTGCCCTGGTCCTCACCTAGGGCGGAGCCTCGTGAGCTCCTCCCCCATACGTGATGGACTATTGCTCCGCCCTATCTGCTACAGTCATCCAGAGCTGCTGTTAGTGTGTGCATTCAATAGACACTTCAGACCTGGTAGACAGAGTTCCTAACTTCACCTCTGGAGAGCTGTGCCTAGGTGTGTGTGCCGCTATAACAGGAGATTCGAGAATGGGTCTTTTATCCGGAGCATGGCTGTATTGGAGGACACAATTAGAGGCCACAATGTTAATGACTAAGGAGCAGCATCCGTCCTGTAGATTCTTGAACCTGAAGCCAAACCTAGAAAGGCAGCGAAAGTGAGGCAGCGAAAGAGAGGAGCTGGGCCTGTCTTTTACGGGAGTCCACTCCTGCAATCCCAGCAATGACCCCGTCCCTCTGGCTCTTTGGCTCTTCTTCGTAGATGTCACCTCCCTTCCCAGTACCACTGCACTGGGAATCAGGGTTGCAACTCGTGAATCTGAGGACACACAGTCATGTAACAAGTTAAGCCTTTGTATTTATAAAGAGTGTATGACATTTTCTAGGGTTGTTTATTGGCATTATTCAAAACGAAATAGCTTCTTTTGCTTTTCAATATTTTTATTTTTAGTTAAAATATTTAATTAACATTTAATTAAAAAAAATAAGAGTAAGCATAGCACATGCCTTTAATCTCAGCATTCCTGTGTGTTCTAAGGATGGACGACAATACATTCACTTCCTTCGTGTGAAATACTCTTTCTAGCTTGTTTATGATCTACCAAGTCCCCTCTTTAAGCAGAAAGCTCCATCTCCACCCCTCCAAACACACATAGCAACCAAATGTACGGGTGGCATCCCAGACCATTTCACTGTATCCAGAGCCCAACAATCCTGCCAACCATGGCTCTGTGCACGGGACACTTCAGAGTAGCCCTGCACAATTAGGCTAAGGTGAGTGGACTCAGCAGCCTCAAGAACCCATTGGCCAGAAAGGGCACACACCACTTTAAGCGTGCTTATATGATAAAGACTCACCCCCCCCCCAACTATACATCTCTACCATCACCCCCACTTTTAGTTAAAAGGCCTGAGCAGTAGGGGGAAATTTCTCTGCATGTCCTTAGTTTGTATGTGTTCTGTGTGAAAGCTGTTGCTTTGCTTTGCTCCAAGGCTCATCTCTCATACTGTGTGCCCACACTGCCACCCTTGACCTGCTAAGGACTCAGGAAGATGCAGATGGCTATAGAAAGTGCTGAACCTATTCTGTAAACAAACCTATAAAACAATGAACCCAAGAGGGGAAGTGGTGGTGCACACCTTTAATCCCAGCACTTGGGAGGCAGAGGCAGACAGATCTCTGAATTCGAGGCCAGCCTGGTCTACAGAGAAAGTTCCAGGACAGCCAGGGCAACACAGAGAAACCCTGTCTCAGAAAACAAAACAAAACAAAAAAAAAAAAACAACCCCCTTCCCCTACCTCCTCCCCCAAGAAAAGAAAAAGAGAATGAATCTGAACCAAGCTTGGTGACTTGAGTTTGATCCCAGGGACTCACCTGGTGAAAGGAGAGAAACGACACTTTCAAACTGTCTTGTGTCAGACATGAGCCATGACATGCACTGCACCACACACACACACGCACACACACTTAAATTGAAAATGCAATTTAAAAAATAGAATGAACCTGATATCTGAGATTAGCACAGACTCCTCAAACCTGGAAGGCAGAGGTAGGAAAATCATTAGACCAAAACAAAGCAGGAACCTGAATGGGTCTGAACAACTCAGGGAAATATTCCTGTAGAATACCCAGGAAGGAGCAGTGCGCAGGGTCGGGGAGCCAGAGGAAACGCCTGTGGTTCACGCCATACACACCAGTGCTGTTTCCCTGCAGCACCAGGGCAGGCAGCATTCCTACTCCAGAGTCTAACAGTAACAACTTTCATTCTAATCTGTGCACTTTCTTTTCAAGCTCAAAGGAGTGAGTTCCTTGATGTTTTTGGGGCCCCAGCTTCTCTGCAAAACAGAGACTTTTTAGATGCTCCCCCTCAACACACAACTTGAGAAGGCCTGGATTACAATGCAAATATAAACACTCCCTTTGAAACCAAAGCCAAGCTTAGGAACCTGTGAGGATAGTTTATTTGTCCCAACCCGGCCCCACTCCAACCCTCCTCCCTTCTGCCCTTCCGATCAGAAAGTGCCAGCGTGACCCTCTGATCAGGGAGCTCTTCCTGTTCCCTCTTCCCCTCTGCTCCATCCTCTGGGGCTGGGGAATTGCCAATCATCTTCACTAATCACCTGCTGATTTCTAATTGATAACCATACTAGTTCTCCCTCCATCAGGGCCACAACATCTGCCATGCAAGACATTGTTATAGAAATTAAAGATACAGATGAACAGGAGTTGGGGAGAGGGCTCAGTTTGTAAGAACAGAAGTGCCCGATGCATGAGCATAAAGACCTGAGTTTCAATCCCCAGTTTAAAAAAAAAAAAAAGCTGCATCATGGCCCCCTAACACTAAAGGTGGAGCCATGATGCACATAGCTTGGTCGGCACCACCAACAGCTCTCTAATTGGATTTAAGATCCATGAAACAAGAAGGAGACCATGCCTGGTACGTGGAAACCTAACGAATACTCAGTGTTAGTGGAGTCATGGATTTTGAAGAAGAGTCTACAGCCAGAAATTTACTAAATTGCCCCTAACAACAATCTATAAACACTTGTCCTAATATTTGCAGATAAGTGTAGTCTTCATCCCTCATCAAGGACACTTCTCTTTGCAGCAGACTGAGACCACTACAGACAAGCAATATGCAGAGCTGTGGAGCCCAGTCCACAAACACACCCACACCCAAGGCTTGGGAACATTGCAGAAAAGAACTTATCTCAAGGGAATAAAGTGGAGATTGATAGAGCAGGACACCACACACACACACACACACACACACAGAGAGAGAGAGAGAGAGAGAGAGAGAGAGAGAGAGAGAGAGAGAGAGAGAGAGGCACTTCATAGACAAAGAAATGGTGAGCTATTTCAAAGGTTGCCTGGCTCAGTTGCCCACCCCACCTTAAGGGATGTATATACACTAACTCCATTTTGTATTGTGTGTACAGAATCAGCTCTGCTCCCTTGGGAGAGGCTGGACTCTCATCTTTAAATGTCTTACTCCATGTACATCTCAGAATGGGGATAGGAAGTGCAAGAACAATGGTTGTGAGGGGGAAACCATTAGGGAAATGAGATCAATTACCACACACTCAGATCACAGCTCTGCAGAAGCAACCAGGGACAGGAGTTAAGACGATGCACTTCTTAAGTCTCTTAAGTACAAGTCCTTGAAACCCACTATCTTCCAAAAACATCATAATGATCTTACAATCATGACTTCAAACAGTCCTAATGAAACCCACAGAAAAAGGTATGCACAACTTCTTGAGGCAAGGGAAGAGATTCATCTAGAAAATTAATAGAAAGTAGGCAAGACCCTACACGCAGCCATCCTGTTGCTACAATAAATTACAACACTGTCGAGGGCTTTTTATAAAATTAGATACCTCAGTAGCAAGAAAGAAATGAAGCCCTGTCTCACTTATCAGAAGGATCAGTGGTAACTGAAATAATTCTATACTGAGAAAGGATTAGATTCTAACCTTTCCAAAAAAATGTCATTCTAAATGAAAAAGCCCACTGGAGCCTCTGCTTCATGCTGGAGCCTGTGCCTGCCTGGGAGATGTGTGCAGATGATAGGCACCTTGCCTGCCTGTTCCTGCAAATGCTAAGGAGGTGATGTCTTCCTTACCCACCTGCTTGTCTCCTGTGCAGGATGGATGACAGCTAATCGCCAGCAGCTCAGAACGGGGAGCAGCCTAGCTGGTTAGAACTAGTTTAAAATGACACGGGTAGCCTCCTTATCACATATCTTGGTGGGCTTGTGCCTCTGTGCACAGATACCTGAGGAGAAATAGCTGGTATAATTTAAATACTCAGCCCCTTCCTTGAGTGTATCATCCACTTCCATCTAATTAAATTCCAGAGAAGATTTCTGTCCCGACGTCCCTCCCCCATGCCACTGAGCCTCAGGTCCACTGGCTCACTGGAATTTGGCTTAGGTGCCAGACTTGCCTGGACTAGAACAACTGAGCCCTCTTAGATTCCTTGATGACTGATACTCTTTCTTCTCTCTCAAAGGAAGGCTTACTTAATCTGCCTTCCTCGTCTGTTCTATTTGCTGGCAGGATGTACTTGACAATGGGGCCCACAGCGCAGCCTAGGGCAGGTATGGACCACTCCTGCATTAATGGCTTTTATGCCTTCTCTCAAGAAACATCCAGAAAGTCTTTTTCTGCCTCTTGACACAGCTCTCTGGCTGCAAAATGACAGTCGAGGGGACCCAAGTGCAGGAAGGGCAGGCAGGGAGACAGATGATCAACTACAAGAGAGCCCAGAGGCTGCCAGGGCAGCTTTTCCATCTGTGAATGAAGATTCAGGGCAGAGAGAGCTTGTAGTGGGTGACTAGGTCAGAGAGGGTTTACAATGGCCCATTTAATTGTACCACTCCCCTGCTGGCATCCCTCTGTGCTTCCCAAGCCCTGACAATGCTCTTGGAATGATGATCAGCATCAGCCTTCCTCATGAGAAGTCTTCCCTTAGCTGTGCAGAGCAGCCACATGGAGGAGAACACAGCCCTGGCAATGGCTGCTGCTGAACTCTTACCTCCCAGCTAACAGAAGCCCGCCAGCTAAGGGCACCAGTACTCTTGGTAGTTGACCTTTGTAGATGATACTTCATGGAACAAAGACAGGTCGCCCCAACTAGTCTCTGCTCAAAATGAAGAGTCAGAAGCAAATAGGATGGTGGGTGTTGTTTGATGCCGCTTTGTGTTAGGACAGTTGGCTGTATCCCAATCAATAACTAACATGCTTTTGGAAATGACCTGGTTTGCACATCTGCTGTCTACAGTCTATCTATAAACTTAGCTATGGTAGCCTTTTCCAGGGCTAGTCCATCATCTAGGATAGATACGCCTTGATCATATCAGGACCCCAAGGACTTAGCAATGCTTGGCTCCTAATATGCACTTAATAAATACCTCTGAGTGAGTGAGTGAGTGAGTGAGTGAGTGTGTGAGTGAGTGAATGAGTACAGTGATGGATGGAAAAGAAAAGCCACACAAGCCAGGCATAGCAGCCCATGATCTTAATCCCAGCACTTGGAAGGTAGAGGCAGGTGAATCACTGTGAGTTCCAGGCCAGCCTGGTCTATAAGGTGAGTTTAGGTGCCAGGGATGTTTCACAGAGAAATCCTGTCTCCAAAAGCAAAAGGAAAAAAACAAAGAAGCAAGCAAGCAAGCAAATACACACACACACACACACACACACACACACACACACACACAAGTTCGAATCAGTTAGAACTAAGAGCTTGATGTCTGGCTCCATCACTAATTCATTCTTTATTCTCTCTCTCTCTCTCCTCTCTCTCTCTCTCTCTCTCTCTCTCTCTCTCTCTCTCTCATAATTTCTTTTTTGTTTGTTTATTTGTTTACAGAACCCAAAAGCTGGTTTTCTTTTCTTTTTTTTTATTGTATATTTTCTTCATTTACATTTCAAATGCTATCCCAAAAGTCCCCTATACCCTCACCTCCCCCCACCCTGCTCCCCTACCCACCCACTCCCACTTCTTGGCCCTAGCTTTTCCCTGTACCGGGGCATATAAAGTTTGCTAGACCAAGGGTCCTCTCTTCCCAATGATGGCCAACTAGGCCATCTTCTGCTACATATGCAGCTAGAGACATGAGTTCTGGGGATACTGATTAGTTCATATTGTTGTTCCACCTATAGGGTTGCAGACCCCTTCAGCTCTTGGGTACTTTCTCTAGCTCCTACATTGGGGGCCCTGTGTTCCATCTTATAGATGACTGTGAGCATCCACTTCTGTATTTGCCAGGCACTGGCAAAACCTCACAGGAGACAGATATATCAGGGTCCTTTCAGCAAAATCTTGCTGGTGTATGCAATAGTGTCTGCGTTTGGTGGCTGATTATGGGATGGACCCCCAGGTGGTGCAGTCTTTGGATGGTCCATCCTTTTGTCTTAGCTCTAAACTTTGTCTCTGCAACTCCTTCCATGGATATTTTATTCCCTATTCTAGGGAGGAATGAAGTATCCACACTTTGGTCTTCCTTCTTGATTTTCTTGTTTTTGGAAGTTGTATCTTGGGTATTCTAGGTTTCTGGGCTAATATCCACTTATCAGTGAGTGCATATCAAGTGACTTCTTTTGTGATTGTGTTACCTCACTCAGGATGGATGATATCCTCCAGATACATCTATTTGCCCAAGAATTTCATAAATTCATTGTTTTTAATAGCTGAGTAGCACTCCATTGTATAAATGTACCACATTTTCTGTATCCATTCCTCTGTTGAGGGACATCTGGGTTCTTTCCAGCTTCTGGCTATTATAAATAGGGCTGCTATGAACATAGTGGAGCATGAGTCCTTATTACCAGTTGGAACATCTTCTGGGTATATGTTCAGGAGAAGTATTGCTGGATCCTCCGATAGTACTATGTCCAGTTTTCTGATGAACCGTCAGACTGATTTCCAGAGTGGTTGTACAAGCTTGCAATCCCACCAACAATGGAGGAGTGTTCCTTTTTCTCCACATCCTCACCAGCATCTGCTGTCACCTGAATTTTTGATCCTAGCCATTCTGACTGGTGTGAGGTGGAATCTCAGGGTTGTTTTGATTTGCATTTCCCTGATGATTAAGGATGTTGAACATTTTTTCAAGTGCTTCTCAGCCCTTCAGTATTCCTCAGTTGAGAATTCACTGTTTAGCTCTGTATTCCATGTTTTAATGGGGTTATTTGAATTTCTCTCTCATAATTTCTTAACTTTGACCTTCAGGAAGGAAGTACCTTGATTTCTAGAAAGTGTGTCTTTTATGTTCAATGTATCTTCAGTTGGTCACCACAGACCTGGTTTCTTGTTGGTGTTCAGAGTAACCATCATGGATATATATTTTTTAAAGATTTGTTTGTTTGTTTGTTTGTTTCATGTATGTGAGTACACTGTAGCTGTCTTCAGACACACTAGAAGAGGGCATCAGATCCCATTACAGATGGTTGTGAACCACCATGTGGTTCCTGGAAACTGAACTCAGGACCTCTGGAAGAGCAGTCAGTGCTCTTACCCACTGAAACTCCCCCCCCTTTTTTTTTTTACATTTTAAGGGTTTTTAAATATATAATTTATTTATTTTTATTTCATGTGCATTGGTGTTTTGCTTGCATGGATATCTGTGTGAGGGTGTCAGATTCCCTGGAACTGAAGTTATAGACAGTTTTGAGCTGCCATGTGGGTGCTGAGAATTAAACCCAGGTACTCTGGAAAAACAGCTAGTGCTCTTAACCTCTGAGCCATCTCTCCAGCCTCTCTCCCTCACAACCATGGATATTAAATAAATATATTTGTGAGAGAAGTATCACACTCTACCTGTTATATATATTAACTCAATCCCTTATGATGGGCACTATCATCATTACTTGATTGATTGATTGATTGATTGATTGATTGATTGATTGGTTGATGATTGAATTGTGAATGAGTGAAATGTTCAGTTGTGTAAGGTGCGCATAGATGTGTGTGCACATGGGGGGAGGGCAGAAGCTGACCCTGATATCATTCTTTCCTGTGCCATATACCTTGTTTTTTGAAGAAGGGTCTCCCACTGCCCCCAGGGGTTCACCTGTCTCTGCCTCCCCAGACCTGAGCTGACAAGTATTCACCACCATGCCTGGCTTTTTATTTGGCTTCTAAGGTCCAGACTCAGGTCCTGGTGCTTGAGGGGCAGCACTCTACTGGCTGGCATCTCCCCAGACTAGGAGCTGTTATTTTTAGGAAAGGAATATTGAGGCTGGAAGAGACTTAGCATCTTGCCTTCTAGAATGGTCAAACCAAGCTGCCAGGCAGGGCCAGGTGCACCAGGAGGTGGGAAAAGATCCTTCCTCCTGCTTCAGACACAGAGCCTTCATTTATGAAGTGCATTAGCGCTAAGTGCTGTCATCTCTCTAGGCTTTTGCTTATTTTGTTGCCCAGAGGAAGAAGAGGATGTGATCATGGGGCTCCCAGCATGGAAACAGTCCTGTTATGTATCAAAGACTTCGTAACGTGGGTGTGTTCGTGTGTGTGCATGTGTGTGTGTGTGTGTGTGTGTGTGCGTGCGTGCACATGCGCGCACGCACGCACATGTATGTGTAAGCATCCAGAGAGACACAGCCTCACTATGAAGGCACTAATGCTGTCTGGCCAAGGGCAGGGTCTGGGTGGAGGGGAGATTAGGCACCATTGCAGAAGAGTCTCAACTCTGCTGAAGTTATCTGACTCTTCTTGGCTTAATTGACTGTCATATCCATGTTCCATTTGGTGCTGTGGACAGCTACACAGCAGCCCTTGAGATCTAGGCTTGTGCTGGGTGACAGACACCTTGCTCTCTGATCACCAGTGACTAGAAGTCAGGGAAGCCCACTCACCTAGGGAAGTTATTGGATTTCATGACAAGGGAGGAAAGACGAGCACCCTCACCGTGCAACCTCCCAGGACTGCAAATCCTCCTTGTCTGAAACTCAATTTCCTTGGGAATAAAGAAAGCACAGGCCACACCAGCCCCACAGGTGTCATTTCAAGTACACTTGAGGGCCCCGGGTGAGTGTCCCCAGGCCTCCCTAATAATGATAACAGCAGGAAAGAACCCAGTTTTATCTATAAGGTTGGCTCTGCCTAATAGGCAAGAGGCTAAAAGATCAGGTCCTGAGCCTCCCAGCTGGCCCGGGAGCACCCAGTGATTTCCAGAGCAGAGGGATTGAAGTTCTCTGCTGGGCTAAAGTTAGCGAGTCTTCAGAATCCTTTTTTTTTTTTTTAATTCATTTTTTTCCAAAATTGGTTTTAAAAAAAAAAATCAAGACTTTCATAATTGTTTCTCCCTGACTCCAAAGTGTGTGGTAGGCCCATCAGTGACTAGGATGGTGTGATTATCAGCTTGATAGAGTAGGGCATGGGTAATGACAGCTTTGCTTTTGTTTGTGATGCCAGATACTGATTAAGAGACGAGGCCTCAAGGGAACCAGCTCTAGTGCAGCCCTACTGTCTGCACACCTAAGGGAACCTGGCTCTGGTGCAGCCCCACTGTTTGCACACCTAAGGGAAGCCTACTCTGGTGTAGCCCTACTGTCTGCACACCTAAGGGAACCAGCTCTAGTGCAGCCCTACTGTCTGCACACCTAAGGGAACCTGGCTCTGGTGCAGCCCCACTGTCTGCACACATAAGGGAGCCTGGCTCTGGTGCAGCCCTACTGTCTGCACACCTAAGGGAACCAGCTCATGTGCAGCCCCACTTCTGCTCACCATATTAACCAAGGAACATAGATTCTCTCTGGCCCTCAGCAGCCCATGGAAAAAACCTGGCCCTGGGTCTTCTTCTCCCTGCTCTTCCCTTAGGAAGATCTGTGAAAGATGGGGGAATAGGATGAAGATGTTTCCTAGCTCTATCTCCAGGTGAGGTGCATTTTGGGAGGGTCAGGAGACACAGCCAACCTATACCCCCAATCACAACAGCCCTTTTTTGTTTTTGTGATTTTGAAATGGGGCTTGCTATGTTGCCTGAGCTGGCCTCTAATTCCTAGCTTTAGGTGGCCCTTCTTTCTTGGTGTCCTAAATAGGTGGGGCTCTAGAGGCTCACCTCTGCCTAGTTTGATTATTATTGCTTCCAGTTTTCACTCCGTGAACTCTGGTGTGGCTGGCATTATAATTAAAGTCTCCTTGTGTGTCTCTACTTTTCAGTTAAGTCTCAAAATATTTCTCTCCTTCAAAATCGTCTTCAGACTACCTATTGTTTCCTCTTTTATAAACAGTACTTTCAGAGCTTCAACTATGGTTCAGAGGTAACTAACTAACAAAACCAAACTTGCCTAACATCAACAGGGTCCTCCTGGGTTCAATTCCCGGGAACACCGTGAATACCACATGGCCACCACCCCCTACTACCTGCACCCCTCACCCCCTCACCCCCTATTCCCCACCCCCACCTATCCTACCCATCTCACCCCCACCAAATAGCACTTTTTATTTTGTTTTGTTATGTGCTTAGCTGGACACAGTTACTTCAAACAGAAAATACAACTCCCTGATGCCTTTGCAAAGAGGTGTGGCTTGTAAACTAACTTCTGTCCAGTAAGGGTTTTTTGTTTTTTCTTTTCTTTAGCTTTCTACTGATTAAAGAGGTGAATGCGATGGGTGAAGATTGAGCAAATATGTTGTACTTTGAGGTACAAGTTAAAACTGGCAGAAGTAGAAAAGAAAAAAAGAATATCATGAAGCTGCCGTTTCAACACAGACTGTCTCTTCCTAGACAATTAGAAAAGGAAACAAATCTACATAAAAGCCCTTGTCACTTTAGGTATCTTCCCTCTTGGTCAGATCCGATTCTGCCTCATCTCTCCTGCCTCACCTCCAGCCACCCTGACATCTCCCAGCAGATTCTTCTCATCCAGTGAGGATGGGTTTGCCCTTCAGAGAGCAGAATATCTGGAACCCCTGAGAGGATGGCAGCCTCTCTTACCCCACAGTAAGGTTCAACTCTACTGGATCCACCTAAGCAAGAGAAGATGGTGCCACCAGCCTTATAGAGCCTCTTTAGGTTACAGAGATCCTGAAAAGATAAGTCTCTGTCCATTCTCCTCAAGGGAAGGCAGGCATGGTCAAAGGTTCAGAGCAAGAAAGAGATAAAGGGGAGAAAGAAGTATGATCCCACAGCCACATCAGCAGTCACAGCACACATGTTTAAAATGGCTGCCCTGGAGTGTCACTTACTGTGTGCTGCACATGTGTGTTCTTGTGGGAAGTGCTGATAATTGAACTGGGGCTTCATGCATGGGAGGCAAACACTTTACTGCCAAGCTGTATTCTCAGCCCTGGGTACATGTTTTAAAGAACAGAGGTGTAAGGAGCCGCCTTCACATTCGCCATTACAAGATGGCGCTGATAGCACTGACACCCGTGTTCTAAGTAGTAAACAAGCAAGCTGCGCATGTGCCGGGGTAGCTTTCCACGCCATGTGCTCTGCCTTTCCCGTGACAACTCTGGCTGATGGGCTGCAGCCAATCAGGGAGTGACACGTCCGAGGCGGAGGACAGTCCTCCATAAAAGGGAGGGGGCTCCGCCATCTCTCTCTCTCTCTGGCTCTCTTCTCCACTGGCTCCTGATGGGGTAAGCAATAAAGTTTGTGCTGCAGAAGATTCCGGTTGCCCTGAGCGTGTTCTTACCAGGGGTAAGTAAAGCGTGGGCAATACAGAGGCAATCCATAGGTACAGCTGGCTCAACCTCAGAATGGTATAGGCCCTGAGATCATGGAGGGTGTGGTGAGACATCTCTTCCAGAACCATAGCAAGAGAAAACCCATCCACATCTCAGCTTGGGTGGCACATCTGCCATCTCCTGGGGACATGCGGCTTCCTTAAGAAGGATGTAGAGTTCCAAAAATATGGGGAGATTGATGTCAAATAAGGACACAGTCATTGTCTGTGATACCCCAATTTTACCAGAGTCCAAGTCCCTAAAGCAAGCTCCCACAGCAACTACCAATGTCACCACCTTCGACAAAGTCATAGAATATATTCCATCCATTTATACCAATAGCTCTCCAAAGCAGTCACTTGGGGATCATGGATAAAGGCCCCAAGACACCAGGGGCAGCTTGTCCATTAGCAGTGCTTCTGTTGTAGATTCGGTTCAGATCTGACAGTCACTGACTGCTAATGTAGGTGTATGCCTCTGCCATTACAGTTATATGTGAATGAAGGAATCAGAGGTCATGGTGTCTGCAGCCACAGCCTCAGCAATCTACTTGTAATGTCTGCTGTCGATCTCTGCACTCACTGTTATTGTCTCGAGTTCATATGTGTGATGTAGACGGGTTATGGTGGGAAGCGGAGCTGCAATCCAGAATGTCCCAATGGCTTGGTTTTCTGTGTTCTGGTTGTGTCTGTTTCCCATCGGATCTTAGAGTCTTGGCACTCTCCTGGTGGATTCTGAATTCTGTGTAGAGGTTGTTTACCTACTCCAGCTTCACATTTGCATATTAAGGATGACTTCCAGGAAGAGGGGCTGTGCAAGGAAGCATCTCTGTTCTTAAGTTACTGGCCATGCACATAATCACAGAATACAGCAGAGGGCTGATACATATCTGATTTTGTACAAATTCATTCCCCTTCTCTACCATCTGAAGTTGAGTCAGGTCTTGAAGCATATAAAAATTTTATTGCCTTCGGTAAGCACCAGCCCCGGGCCACCTTGGGTGGGAACTCAGTCAATGGTCCCACGGTTCGCAGAGGACTCTCCATGCCACAGGCACCCTAGCACACCCAGGATCTTAGGATCACTGGTGAGTCGAACACAACATCTGTCCCAAAACCGTGAGGGGCCTGTGACACCAGTAGCTCAGGTTCCTTCTGGTCAGTGCTGGTCTACCTTGGTTTTGAACACAGCGGACAGCCCCATGGTCCCCAGAGGAGGTACCACTTCCAGACGCTCTAACATGCCCAGGATCTTAGGATTCCAGGATCCCAGCATCCCAGGAGCTTGGTCACACCAGGATCTCGGGGGTCTCAGAGGAAGCTTGACTGCCAAGAACTCTGACATACCCAGAATCTCAGGTTCGCAGGATCCTGGAATCACAGGATCACAGAGAAAGCTGGACTCTGAGGAGTTAGGAATCAACCAGAATTACAGGAAGGACAGGCTCCAATCAGATATACTGAGGGCAGCGAGCACTTGAGATAATCAGATGGCAGGAGGCAAGCATAAGAACAGAAGCAACAGAAACCAAGATTACTTGGCATCATCAGAACCAAACTCTCCCACCACAGCAAGTCCTGGATACACCATCACACCAGAAAAGCAAGATATGGATCTAAAGTCACTTCTCATCATGATGATGGAGGACTATAGGAAGGAAATAAATAACTCCCTTAAAGAAATACAGGAGAACACATACAATCAGGTGAAAGAATTGAAGAAAACCATCCAGAATCTAAAAAAGGAAGTAGAAACAATAAAGAAATCATACAGGGAGACCACTCTGGAAATAGAAAACCTAGGAAAGAAGTCAGGAGCCATTGATGCAATCATAACCAACAGAATACAAGAGATAGAAGAGAGAATCTTGCCGGGCATGGTGGCACATGCCTTTAATCCCAGCACTTGAGAGGCAGAGGCAGGTGTATTTCTGAGTTCGAGGTCAGCCTGGTCTACAAAGTGAGTTCCAGGACAGCCAGAGCTATACAGAGAAACCCTGTCTCGAAAAACTCAAAAAAAAAAAAAAAAAAAACCTCAGAAGAAGAAGAAGAAGAAGAAGAAGAAGAAGAAGAAGAAGAAGAAGAAGAAGAAGAAGAAGAAGAAGAAGAGAGAATCTCAGATGGAGAAGCCATAGAAAACATTGACACACCAATCAAAGAAAATGGGAAATGCAAAAAGATCCTAAAACATCCAGGAAATCCAGGACATAAGGAGAAAACCAAACCTAAGGATAGTAGGTATAGACAAGAAGGAAGATTTCCAACTTAAAGGGCCAGTAAATATCTTCAACAAAATTATAGAAGAAAATTTCCCCAACCTAAAGAAAGGGTTACCCATGAACATACAAGAAGCCTACAGAACTCCAAATAGACTCAACCAGAAAAGAAATTCATCCTGTCACATAATAATCAAAACACCAAATGCACAAAATAAAGAAAAAAATATTAAAAGCAAGTAAGGGGAAAAGGTCAAGTAACATATAAAGGCAAACCTATCAGAATTACACCTGACTTTTCCCCAGAGACTAGGAAAGCCAGAAGATCCTGGGCAGATGTCGTACAGACCCTAAGAGAACACAAATGCCAGCCCAGGCTACTATACCCAGCAAAACTTTCAATTACCATAGATGGAGAAACCAAGGTATTCCATGACAAAAACAAATTTACACAATATCTTTCCACAAATCCAGCCCTTCAAAGGATAATAAAGGGAAAACTTCAACACAAAGAGGGAAACTAAGCTTGGGGAAAAGCAAGAAAGTAATCTTTCAACCAACCTAAAGAAGATAGCCACATGAACAGAATTCCAACTCTAACAACAAAAATAACAGGAAAGAACAACGACTTTTCCTTAATATCTCTTAATATGAATTGACTCAATTCCCCAATAAAAAGACATAGACTAACAGACTGGTTACATATACAGGACCCAACTTGTTGCTGCATAGAGGAAACCCACCTCAGGGACAAAGACAGACACTACCTTAGAGTAAAAGGCTGGAAAACAATTTTCCAAGCAAATGGTCCCAAGAAACAAGCTGGAGTAGCCATTCTAATATCAAATAAAATCGATTTTCAACCTAAAGTTCTCAGTAAGATAAGGAGGGACACTTCTTACTCATCAAATGTAAAATTTACCAAGATGAACTCTCAATTCTGAACATCTATGCAAAGGCATCCATATTCATTAAAGAAACTTTGCTAAAACTCAAAGCACACATTACACCTCACACAATAATAGACTTCAACACGCCACTCTCATCAATGGACAGATCCTGGAAACAGAAACTAACCGAAGTTATGAAACAATGGATTTAACAGGTATCTATAGAACATTTCATCCTAAAACAAAAGGATATATGTTCTTCTCAATATCTTCTCCAAAATTGACCATATAATCAGTCACCAAACAGGCCTCAGCAAATAAAAAATTATTGAAATAATCCCATGCACCCTATCAGATCCCCACAGATTAAGGCTGATCTTCAATAACAACATAAATAATAGAAAACCCACATACACGTGGAAGCTGAACAACAATCTACACAATGATAACTTGGTCAAGGAGGAAATAAAAAAAAGAAATTAAAGACTTCTTAGAGTTTAATGAAAATGAAGCCACAACATACCCAAACTTATGGGACGTAATGAAAGCAGCCCTAAGAGGAAAACTCATAGCTCTGAGTGCCTCCAAAAAGAAGCTGGAGTAAGCATACACTAGCAGCTTGACAGCACACCTGAAAGCTCTAGAACAAAAGGAAGCAAATTCACCAAAGAGGAGTAGATGGCAGGAAATAATCAAACTCAGAGCTGAAATCAACCAAATGGAAACAAAAAGAACTATACAAAGAATCACCCAAACCAGGAGCTGGTTCTTTGAGAAAACAACAAGATAGATAAACTCCTAGCCAGACTAACTAGAGGGCACAGGGGCAATATCCCAATTAACAAAATCAGAAATGAAAAGTGAGACATAACAACAGAATCTGAGGAAAACCAAAAAATCATCAGATCCTACTAAAAAAGCCAATACTCAAAAAAAAAAAAAAAACCTGGAAAATCTGGATGAAGTGGACAATTTTCTAGACAGATATCAGGTACCAAAGTTAAGTCAGGATCAGATTAAGCCTCTAAACAGTCCCATATCCCCTAAAGAAATAGAAGTAGTCATTAATAGTCTCCCAACCAAATAAAAAAAAAGCCCAGGACCAGATGGGTTTAGTGCAGAGTTCTATCAGACCTTCAAAGAGAACCTAATTCCAATACTCCTCAAACTATTCCACAAAATAGAAACAGACGGTAATCTACCCAATTCGTTCTATGAAGCCACACTTATTCTGATACATAAACCACACAAAGACCTAACAAAGAAAGAGAACTTCAGATCCATTTCCCTTATGACTATTGATGCAAAAATACTCAATAAAATTCTCACAAACCGAATTCAAGAACACATCAAAACGATCATCCATCATGATCAAGTAGGCTTCATCCCAGGGATACAAGGATGGTTCAATATACGGAAATCCATCAACTTAATTCACTATATAAATAAACTCAAAGGAAAAAAACCACATGATCATCTCATTAGATGCTGAAAAAGCATTTGACAAAGTCCAACACCCCTTCATTATAAAAGTCTTGGAAAGATCAGGAATTCAAGGCCCATACCTAAACATAATAAAAGCAATATACAGCAAACCAGTAGCCAACATCAAACTAAATGGAGAGAAGCTGGAAGCAATTCCACTAAAATCAGGGACTAGACAAGGCTGCCCACTCTCTCCCTACCTATTCAATATAGTACTTGAAGTCCTAGCCAGAGCAATTAGACAACAAAAGGAGATCAAAGGAATATAAGAAAGGAAGAAGTCAAAATATCACTATTTACAGATGATATGATAGTATATTTAACTGACCCCCAAAATTCCACCAGAGAACTCCTAAACCTGATAAACAACTTCAATGAAGTAGCTAGATATAAAACTAACTCAAATAAATCTGTGGCCTTTCTCTACACAAAGGATAAACAGGCTGAGAAAGAAATTAGGGAAACAACACCCTTCAAAATAGTCACAAATAGTATAAAATACCTTGGTGTGATTCTAACTAAGGAAGTGAAATATCTGTATGACAAGAACTTCAAGTCTTTGAAAGGAGCAATCGAAGAAGATCTCAGAAGATGGAAAGATCTCCCATGCTCATGGATTGGCAGGATTAATATAGTCAAAATGGCTATCTTGCTGAAATCAATCTACAGATTCAATGCAATCCCCACCAAAATTCCAACTATATTCTTCACAGAGTTAGAAAGGGCAACTTGCAAATTCATCTGGAATGACATAAATCCTAGGATAGCAAAAACTATTCTCAACAATAAAAGAACTTCTGGTGGAATCACCATCCCCAACCTCAAGCTGTACTACAGAGCAATTGTGATTAAAAAAACAAACAAACAAACAAACAAAAAACTGCATGATACTGATACAGTGACAGACAGGTAGATCAATGGAGCAGAATTGAAGACCCAGAAATAAACCCACACACTTGATCTTTGTCAAAGGAGCAAAAACCATACAGTGGAAAGAAGACAGCATCTTCAACAAATGGTGCTGGCTCAACTGGTGGTTAGCATGTAGAAGAGTGCAAATTGATCCATTCTTATCTCCTTGTACAAAGCTCAAGTCTAAGTGGATCAAAGAACTCCACATAAAACCAGAGACACTGAAACTTATAGAGGAGAAAGTGGGGAAGAGCCTTGAAGATATGGGCACAGGAGAAAGATTCCTGAATAGAACACCAATGGTTTGTGCTGTAAGATCAAGAATCAACAAATGGAACCTCATAAAATTGCAAAGCTTCTTTAAGGCAAAGGACACCATCAATAAGACCAAAAGGCAACCAATAGATTGGGAAAAGGTCTTTACCAGTCCTAAATCAAATAGGGGGCTAATATCTAATATATATAAAGAACTCAAGAAGTTGGACTCCAGAAAACCAAATAACCCTATTTTTAAAATGGGGTACAGAGCCAAACAAAGAATTCTCAACTGAGAAATACTGAATGGCTGAGAAGCACCTAAAATAATGTTCAACATCCTTAATCATCAGGGAAATGCAAATCAAAACAACCCTGAGGTTCCACTTCACACCAGTCAGAATGGCTAAGATCAAAAACTCAGGTAACAGCAGATGCTGGCGAGGATGTGGAAAAAGAGGAACACTCCTCCATTACTGGTGGGGCTGCAAGCTGGTACAACCACTCTGGAAATCAGTTTGGTGGTTCCTCAGAAAATTGAACATAGTTCTACCAGAAGATCCAGCAATACCACTCCTGGGCATATACCCAGAAGATGCTCTAATATGTAATAAGGACACATGCTCCATTATGTTCATAGCAGCTTTATTTATAATAGCCAGAAGCTGGAAAGAACCAATTGTCCCTCAACAGAGGAATGGATACAGAAAATGTGGTACATTTACACATTGGAGCACTACTCAGCTATTAAAAACAATGAATTTATGAAATTCTTAGACAAATGGATGGATCTGGAGGTTATCATCTTGAGTGAGGTAACCCAATCACAAAAGAACACACTGATATGCACTCACTGATAAGTGGATATTAGCCAGAAGCTCAGACTCCTTCTTAGAACAGGGAACAAAATACCCATGAAAGGAGTTACAGAGACAAAGTTCGGAGCAGAGACCGAAGGAATGACCATCCAGAGACCGCCCCACTTGGGGATCCATTCCATAAACAACCACCAAACCTAGATACTATGTCAGATGCCAACAAGAGCTTGCTGAAAGGAGCCTGAGATAGCTGTCTCCTGAGGGGCTCTGCCAATGCCTGGCAAATACAGAAGTGGATACTCACAGTCATCTATTGGACAGAGCACAAGGTCCCTAATGAAGGAGCTAGAGAAAGTACCCAAGGAGCTGAAGGGGTCTGAAGCCCCATAGGAGGAACATCAATATGAACTAACCAGGACCCCCAGAGGTCCTTGGAACTAAATCACCACTCAAAGAAAACGCATGGTGGAACTTGTGGTTCTAGCTGCATATGTAGCAGAGGATGCCTAGTCGGTCATCAATGGGAGGAGAGGCCCTTGGTCCTGTGAAGGTTCTTTGCCCCAGTATAGGGGTATGCCAGGGCCAGGACTGGAAATGGGAGTGGGTGGCTTGGGGAGAAGGGGGAAGGAGAGGGGATAGGGGATTTTCAGGGGGGAACCAGGAAAGGGGATAACATTTGAAATGTAAATAAAGAAAATGTCTAATAAAAATATTTTTTAAAATTATTATATAAGTCCCTTTTTAATTACTGGATTTTTTTTTCTTCCTCCAGCTAAAGCAAAAATATTTTTGATATTAAAAGTTTGGGAAATGTGGAGGCTGAGGAGATGGCTTAGCAGGTTAAGAGCGCTTGCTCCCCTTCTAGAGGCCCAGAGTTTGGTTCCCAGCATTCATGCTAGGTGACTCACAAGCACCATGGCTCCAGTTCTAAGGGATCTGATGCCCTCTTCTGGCCTCTTGGGTACCTGCATGCGCATGCATAGGCACACAAACACATTTTTAAACTGAGACATGAAGCAGCAGAGGGAAGCAAAAGAAAGTACATAGGTGACCGCACTGGCTGGAAATTAACCCCCGGGATGCCAGGTGATTTATCTTCAGGTTAGTTTGCCGAGAAAAGTTGCTACTTTGTAATCTGTGTACTGCTTGTTACACAGTTCTCGTGGTTTTCCATGACAACGCTTGTGACCTTCCTTTTTCATTCACTGTGGCTGTGAATCCCAGGCTGTGGAGGAGACTGGCAAGTGAGTGGAGAGGAGGGCAAAGGTATGTGGGTAGCAGGCATAGCAAGGACAGGGCCCTCGGATGAGTGGACATCAGAAAGCTAGGTAGTCCTGACCACCGAGCCCTAAATGCTGAGGGGCTGGGGGTGTTCCGTTGGCCACCCGGAGGCGCATCCTCCAGCATTTAGCAGATGCTGATAGCTCTGGAATAGGGCAGTGTCATAACTAAAATTGTACCTTAGGCCACAGTAGAAGGTGGGTAACAGGGGGACACTGGGGCTTCCTATGACCTTCAAGAGGGAAGGCAAGGGAAAGAGAATAAAGAGGAGTTGAAGGAGGGAGAAGGACATGGTGTGACACACAGACCTAGTCCATGGAGCTACTCCGATATTGTGATCCCAGATTCCCACACAGGAGACTGCAGAAGCTCTGGGCTGTAAAACCTACTCCCTCTTTAGCTTTTATATTTCTTTGAGATTATGTCAGACAAACCGATGTCACAACCTCAAGACAAAATTGCAATATTCTTCATTCCATTCCCATCTCTCGTATCCATACGTCCATAGAATTTTCTTCCCTAAAGCTAGCAACAGAATGGAAGGTGGCCTTGGCACATTGAGGCTGGATGTCCCAAGAGGTAGGCATGTGGTTTTAGAATCCTATCTCAGGAACGTGAGCCTGCCAAATCTCTCTTGTCTCATGTTGTACCACATTCAGTGCGCATGTGTGCTTACTGCTTATTTCCCTTGCTCTCCTTTCGTGGATGGTAAATTCCTCTGAGAGCAGAGCAGACACCATGTGATGTCCTTGTATGCTAAGTTCTTGGCATAATGGTCCTTAAAGCAAGAAGTCAGTGAATGGTTCTTAGACTGGATCTAGTGGTGCATACCTATAATCCCAGCACTTCAGAGGCAGAGGCAGGAGGATCCAGAGTTCAAGACTATTCTCAACTACACAAACAGTTCTGGGTCATCCTAGTCTACTCTGAGGTCCTGTCTCAAAAATAAAAAATAAATAAATAAAATTCAAACAAAAAGGAAAGTGATTCTTGAATGAAGATTTCAAATGAGCAGGTATGAACATTCATCTCATAGAAGTCCAGCGTGTGTGTACGTCCATGTGTGTCATCTGTCTGTCTGTCCAGCTCTATGCCTCACCACAACCAGTGCAAGAAAAAGGCCTCGAGTACTGATCAGTGTCTGGTCCTCCAGCTGGGTGGATCTTGCTCTATGCAAGGGGCATGGTTTCACGTAGTCTTGGTTAGGCTCAAAGTTGCTATACTTCGAGGATGACTTTGAACTTCTCTTCTGCCTCCACTGCCCAAGCGATGGGCCTACAAATGCGTGCACCAAACCCAGTTAAGACAATACTGTGGACTCAACCCATGGCTTTGTGTGTTCTAGGCAAACATTCTGTCAGCAGCACTATGTCCCCAACCCTATAGGAGAATTTTGGAAAGACATTCTCTGTAATCCAAGTTTTTCTACACTGACTCCAATTTTAATGTACAGGAAGGATCTGTTATTTAATGCCCCCTTCACATATTCTCGTGCACAGTGAATAAACATTTTTAGTTATGTGCTTATCACTGAGATCTAATACTTTTATTAATCATTTCTATAAATTAATCAGGTCTGCTTAAAATTGGACCGTGCCTCCCTACTCCTGGACAACCCACAAACTTTGCTTAGTAAGTATTTGTTTCCCTTGCTGGTTGATGGGGAGTAGGGGTACCAGAGTGGACACAGTCTAGGATTGCCATATCTCAGAGCGTGCAGACTACAAGGCAGAACTATAACAACCTACTGGGCAGCAATCACCTCTGCAAGGACAATCAGTCAGGACAAAGAGTAGCCTGCCACTCCGCACACCCCCACAGTAGAGCTGTGGGCAGGCAACCTGTCTCTAGGATACAGAATGTCGGTCCCTTCCACCCATGTAATTCATTCTCTATGCTGAAGTCACTCCCTAGTGTTAATTCCCACTACTCTTTCCATCACACACCCTCTGGTCCTCAGAGGGCCCAGCCAGGGGCAGGGCCTTGGTGACAGGCGATTATGCAGCTCCATGCATTCATAATTCAAAATAAACCCATCAAAACATTTGCTCTTACTTTTAACCCCATTGTGCCCTGAGTGGAAATGTTGAGACTCGCAGCAGAGATGATGAATACGGCGGACAAAAGTTTTCCCACAGCCCACAGCCCCTTAAACAATCTAATCCCATTCAAGAGATTTATGCCTGACCTGGGGGACTGCACTGGGGAGCTGGGCTCCTGCGGGTGGCCCCTCCTTGCATCACCAGGCTTTCTAGAGACCAGCTGCCTGTTGCCATAGTGATTTGGTTATAGAAGGGCAATGCACCTAACCTGGGTGCTTTTTCCCCCCACATGCTTATTAAAAGAAAGGAGAAAGTTTCCATTAAACTCTGGGCTGATTACATTTGGGAACTTAATAATGTTTGGATTCAAAGAACTCCCATTGAACTGACCCCGGCAGGGCTCCGAGTTCACCAGGGGAACAAACACTCCCGATGAGGCTTGGCATCTTAACCCTATTTAACATTTTAATTAAGAAGGGAAAATTTGGTGTCATTTGCTTTTCTGCTGTCTCCAAGAGCGGCAGGGGACTTGCTTGAGAATTCCCCCAAGAGTAGGCCGGAAAGAAATACATTAGCTAATTAGAGATGATGTGGACGTTGCTTGGTCATTTTGTTGGCCAACTTTCCTGTTGCCCTCTCTTTCTAGATAGATTCTTTAGATGGGGTTGGTGTGGGGAGCCTAAGTATAGCTTCTTTTCCTTCATCTTTAAAAAATATCCTTTAATTGAGAATGGGATTGTTGCCTGCGTCTTTTCCCTCCACAGGGCCAGAACAAGGCGGGGCATACGAAGCTCCAGCCTCCTCCTGGGAGATGCCCAGAACTTAGAAACTTTAGAAAGCTTGTCCTCAGGCCCTCCTTTCATAACCATCAAAACCCATCGTTTCCTTAGCATTTCTCTTTTTAGCCAGGCAGGCACCACGGGGCTGATTCTTAGGATGACCCAGTTAAGGAGAAATCACTATCTTCTGGGTTTGCAAATGAACTTGTGAGGGAATTTAAAACAGTCCAAGAGAGGGACACTTGAGCTCAGGGGACCCCAGAAGTGTCCGGTGGGTCCCAGCTACTCTCAGCCAGGCTCCTGGGTTAGTAGAAATACTGAGTTCATGAGAGGGCGGAAGAGCATTTTATTGTACTTCCAACCTCAAATCCCAACAGGCAGAGGTCTCTCTATTTCATTTTGCTTTGTTGAAGGACTCCACCATATTTCCTATTCATCCCTTCATCCTGTCTCGGTGCTGAACCTGGGACCCCCTCCTGCTCCGTTTAGCCTGCTGTCTCCTTTAGGAGGGGCCGCAGAGAAGGCTCCGTGTCAGAACCCCTTGCCTCTGGACCTGCAAGGGATGGAAAGTAACTGAAGTCTGTGTTAATTGCATTACGGCTGCGACGTCTTTTCTAATGAAATGGTGGCTTTCTCCATGGCAACGGTGATTAGTACAAGCAGAATGGTGGGTCGTCCCCAGCCTGGCTGCCTGGAAAGTGACTACCACTTCACAGAACAATTCAGTCCAGAAAGACGTTTACTGTGCACAGTTTGCCTAAGCTGACTGCTCAGGCTGCATTCCCCACAGCCCTATTCTTTCCCTCCCAGCTGGAGCGGGTCACAGACTTGTGACCCTGGGTTGGGGGGTGGGACAAAGCTGGCTAGAGCTGAGGTCCCGGGACAGAAAAGAAAGTTTTACTCTTGTTTAGGGGAGTGGGGAAGCAACCCCTTAGTATTTGCAGCTTGCTTCAGTTAAGACAGCTCCAAAGAAGCCCCATGCTTCCTAATTAGTTTATAAAATGCACCGCTCCCCACCCCCCCCCCCCGTGCACGCGCGCGCGCGCACACACACACACACCGAGATGACTGAGAGGAGCAGGTAGACCCCTTTCCATCTGTGACTATCTTTATGTCTTATACGTTGTAGAGTGAGTAGTTTTCAAAGTTGGAGGGAAGAGAAATGGCGCTCTGGATGGAAGCAGAGAGAGTTGGGGAATCCTGGTTTTGCCCAGTGTAAAGGCTGGAACAGAACACAAGAGGCAGCATTGTGGCTTCTCTAGGAGGTGGCGTCCTGGGCTCCCCTCACCCGCCCCCCCAGCCCCTCACCACCAAGGTGAGCAAAGCATAAAAGCACATGCTAGCTCGGTGCTGAGCACACGGCTGGTGGAGCACCTCGCCCGGGATACACCCATCAGGCCCCTCAAGGTTGTCCCTCAGAAGCTGCGGTGAGGGAGGCCAGGGGGTTTCAGTTGTGGTTATCAAAAACAAAAATGAAAGCCTGAAATAGAGTGTGATGGCAACACCTAGATTCAGAATTACACGCAGCCAAGCTATGTTCTCAGCCTATCATAGAAACTTCTGCTATCTTTCTGATAGCTCTGGAGGCTGAAGACTTGGATGTGAATGCTGCTCTGGGCACTCAGTTGAGTGTCTACTACCAAGGGACCAAGTCTCTCCAGGCCTTAGTTTCCCATTTGAAACAAGAGCACCTGCCTCTTTTGATCATTGTGTTCTGTGGGCCGAGGAGATGTCTCAGTTGGTGAAGTGTCCAGCCATGCAAACCTGAAAACCTGGGTTCAGATCCGCAAAACGCACCTAAAAAGCTGAGTGTGGAGGTGTGACCTTGTAACCACTGTATTAAGGGCCTCAGAGAGGGAGTGGATCCTTGCATCTCCTTACCTAGCCAAACTGGCAGAATCCAGACCATCCAAGTTAGCACACAACCATTGAGAAAGACACCTGATGTCAGTCTCTGCCTTCCATATACACAGGCAGGCTCATTTGGATGCACACCCCCACGCTAACATCTGCACACACACACACACACACACACACCTCAAACAGTAATTACTATTATCACACAGAATAGTGCTTTGTTAAATTTGCACAGTTTTTAAGGACACAAAAGGGGGTTCCACTGCAATCCTAACAGCTTTCCTTATGCCTCAGAGAGGGAGGGCAAAGCTCCCTTCTCTAAGCACTTCAAGTCAAACAGAAAAGGAGTTTCTGGTTAGAAATGCAACCAAGACAGGCTAGGGAGGGAGGGAGGGAGCTCGATTATTAAAGTGGACCAGGGTACAAAACACCTTCTGGATTGTGTGGCAGCCTGCCTATAATGCCAGCTTCCAAAAGCAGAACAGGGGACCCTGGAGCAGGTGGGCAGGCGAGACTGGTCACATCACTGAGGTCTAGGTTTAATGAGAGAACTTACCTCAAAGGAAGAGAAATTGAGGCCCATTCCTGACATCAGTCTCTGGTCTCAGTATAAATAGGCACACGTATCCATGCATGTTCATACTGACACACAGGTGTGTGTCCACACATGCAAACACACATACAACACGAACACATAAAAAGAAGAAAAAGAAAACTCAAAGATATCCAAGCTCCAAAATGCAGTCTTGATGACCAGAATACGCAGGGCAGTGGTTCTCAACCTGTGGGTCAGTGAAGGACCCTTTCACAGAGGTCACCTGAGATCATCGGAAAGCACAGATATTTACATTACAATTCATAACAGTAGCAAAACTTCAGTGATGAAGTAGCAGTGAAAGAATTTTGTGGTTTGGGGGTCACCACAACATGTGAAAGTGGTTTAAAGGGTGGAAGCACTGGGAAGGTTGAGAACGTAGGATCTGAGAACGGTAGAAAGACCCTGACTGGTTATCCACCCTGGAGTGAACAGTTCAAAGCAGGGCCAAGAGCAAGGATGGCTGCTTCTGGCCTGAGCAGACCAGGCAAACTTCCCAGGGATGCTCGCTTTTGTTTGCATTAACGAAGCTGAAAAGATACCACACTTAAAAGGACTTAAATGCTTGGATTTTCTGTGGAAAATAAAGATGCTATTTATACTGGCATAAAGTATAATTTTTCACACTTTCAAAAGTGCTGGAAGAAAACTGGATGAAGGCCATGAATCAAAATATTTATAGTGCGGAGAAATTGGTGTGCTACTGTGATTTGTTTTCGTTTTTAGAAAATAACTCATTTCTATTATTGTTATGTTAGAAATACTATTACCCAGACTTTTCAACCAAAAGAGAAGACTCCAAGTACTAAATAATACATAAATCTGTTAAGTAAAGAGTCTTGTAATTATGCTCTGTGTGCAAGCCTATTATCTGGGTATTTAATGTGAAGTTGTAACATCTCTATAGAAGCAAGGACAAATTAGTGAAGTGCCCCACTAAGCAGACACACTCTCTAAGCAGCCGTCTGCACCTTCAGAGTTTGGGACTCAAGACTGAGCCAAGAACCAACCGTGTCAGCTACACCCAGGTGCTTGCTAGATGAAAAGATGTATTGGAATCTTGTTATTCTAACAAGCACAAAGGTGAGCAACTGCACACATACTACATACACACACACATGTGTACACATGAATAAAATAAAAAATTAAGAGAGTAGAGAAGTCAGGTTTCCTTTCTTTAAAAGAAAAACACAGATGTTTTATACAGCACTTCATATTGCCTACCAGTGGCCAGAACTTAAGTCACCTAGCTGCAAGGGAGTCTGGGAATAAATGTCTTTTAGCTTATTTTGATTCTGCAGAGCATGTGCTTCAATAAGAATAGTAATTGACATAGTAATAGTTATTTCTGGTGGCCCTGTGGAACCCATTGTGGCAATGACCCCAAAATAGTGGGCCTCAGATACTGGGAGGGAGAAAGGGCTATGGTTCATGGCCTTTATCACAGATGTTCTGCAGTGAGACTTGCAAAAGGCGCTGGACCATCAAAACACTGTAAATGAGCAGTTATCCATATACCTTCAACTGAGAAATGTCATCCAGTGACTCCAGGAAACTAACTACTCAAAGGTATATATGCAAGTGGATTAGGGATATAACTTCTTCATTGAAACAGTGGTCCCAGATACTTCACACATGTGAGCCTGGAAGTGTACCCTACCCCACCCCCACCCCTTGAGGTTGACACTGGCTGAAGTTCTCAACTTCATTGACTGAAAGAGTTCTCACAGAGCTCCATGACAGCCTCACCAAGGACTCCATGAATGTCAAGGCCCATGTCCACACACTACTAGAGGGCCTTAGAGAACTACACAGCCTGTAGAATTTCCTAGAGCCATCTCCCCATTGGGTTCATTCTTTTATAGGTTTGTTTACAGAATGGATACAGCACTTTCTATAGCCATCTGCGTCTTCCTGAGTCTTTAGCGGGTCAAGAGTGGCAGTGTGGGCACACGGTACAAGAGATGAGTCGTGAAACAAAGCAAAGTTAACAGCTTTCACACAGAGCACATACAAACTAAGGACATGCAGAGAAGTTTCCCCTACTGCTTGGGCCTTTTAACTGAAAGTGGGGGTGATGGTAGAGATGTATAGTTGAGATTGGATGATGGTGGCTCATGTTTGTAATACCAGCATTTAGGAGGTTGAGGTAGGTTTATGGCCATGAGTTTGGGGCCACCCTGATCTCTATAGTGAGTTCCAGGCTCAGTCATTAAAGGCTAGGCTCACAACCAAATGGATTAAAATTCATCAAATATGTTTAAGTACATGGGTTCATGATCATATACATATAGACCTCTGTGTGTGTGTGTGTTTGTGTGTGTGTGTCTGTGTGTGTCTCTGTGTGTGTGTGTTTGTGTGTGTGTATCTGTGTGTATTTGTGTGTGTGTGTTTGTGTGTGTGTGTGTTTGTGTGTGTGTGTCTGTGTGTGTGTGTGTTCTCACACACACCTAAATGGTCACTTTTAGAGAATGAGAAATAAGCTTGTTATGTAGAAATTATTTTATATAGGGAAGGAAATATCTTTTATTTCTTAACTGCTCTGAATCTAAAGGATACACAAACAGAACACGAGTGTGTCTTTGGAATCATTCTGACCAATAAGAGATAACATTAAAATATTATCACTTTGCTATACGTAAGCCCCAGTGAATGAATGAACCTGCTTAGAGTATTCTCTTACATCACAGTATCAGAGCATCTCCTGAAACCCAATAAAAAAGGATGGGAGAATCAAAGCCCCTGGGTCCACAGAGTAGAGGGCAAGACAATGTGTCACGGACAGGGGATTCACAAAAGCTGTGATTTGGCAGAAACTCTAGAGATTAAGTCAACTGTTTTTCTTCAACGGGTATATGCTGAAAAATATAAAAATAAAAAGAAGAGGAAGAAAAACGGAAAAGACAGCTAGGGAGCAGACAAGGAAGCAAAAGGACATCCAGATGGGGAAGGCATTGGCAGGTGTGATTACCAGGAAAGTCAGAGTAATGGCTACTCTGGGTTAGGGAGAAAGGCACTGTGGCCAAGACAGGTGGGTTCCCAGGTTAGCTGACAAGAGTTCTAGGCTTAGAGAGGTAAGCAGGTGTTTGCTGCTGCGTTTGAGGCTGCTGCTGCGACTGAGGCTGCTGCTTCGTGCACACATGCATGGAAGTCAGAGGCTGACACTGGGTGTCTTCCTCAAAATCACTCTTATTTTTTGAGGCAAAGTCTCTCTTGCTGATTTAGCTGAACTGGCTGGCTAGGCAGCCCCAGGGATCCTCCTGTTCCCGCATCCCTAAAATTGGCTTGCAGTGCATACTGCCTATGCGGAGGATCTGAACACAGGTCTGCTTCGTGTTTGTGTGACCAGCACTTTACTGAGCCATCTCCTCAGCCCTACACCTTTTAAAAGATGTTCCTTCTAAATGGCTTCCTCATACGGTAAGGTCATGTCAGAGCGCCCCAAGTGTCAGCCCCTGGATGTGCTGCCACCCTTGGAAAAGACACAGAATTGGCCACATCCAAATCATATCAAGAAAAGATCTTTATAACTGTCAGCTTCTTTGGTTGAAAAAAAATGTGAAATTGTGGGGAGGGCTGATCGCTTACTTAGTGGTTAAAACTGAACCATACATGCTGCCTACATGCACACGATGCCCCTGACCTGAAGCAAGAGATCTACAAGACAGCATTAGAGAAACAGAGGAAGTCGGGTACCCTTGGATAATGCATGATGCCCATATTTCATTCCTACAAGACACAAAGTGCTTCTTTGTACTCATCTTGTAATTTCCCCCAATTCTTGAAACTATGTCAAAGTGCAAGATTGCAAAAGGGATCTGGAATCTGAGAGGCAGGCATGGCTGCTCGTAGAGCCAAGTACTCCCCTGTGTGGCAACTGAGTTCGGCTTGCTCCCCACAGCGGGTCAGCCAAGGACAGTACGGGTCATCCTCTTTCCTACGGGCAGGGCAGAGCAGTGATTTAGGGGGCGGAGAGTGTCCCTGTAGTTTGGGAAGAAGAGGTTCCTGTGCGTCCATAGTGAGAAGTAGCACCGAAGGTCAGAGCCATCAGCACTATCTTAGGCCCAATGCCTTGTGACTTTTATTAGCAAAGCAAAGTAACAGAAATCAGGGAAAAAAACCACACTAACCACTCTGTATAGTTTAATCTTTATTTTTACAGCATTTGTTGGAGCCACAGAGTCTGGAAGAGTGGGCCATTTGGGGAATTTTGTATTTATTAAAATGGCCTGGACACTCATTATTGCATCTCTCTCTCTGAAATGGAGTGGGAATTCTTCTGATAAACTGGCAGAGGCCCCGTCCAGGCTCCTGGAACTAGGCTCCAATGAACTTCTGACATTTACCTTCCTGAGAGTCTCTGTCCTTAGCCTCACATGTCCTCTTAGTCATACTAAGGACAGAATAACATCACAGTTAGATTTGTCTAAAAGCATCTCCAAAATTATTATGAGTCTACTACATAGAATCATCGTCATCCTATTTTATTGGAAAAACAGTTTCAGCCCTTAGAGTTTACCCCCCTTCTATGTACATGCCACATCTTTCATGTTAACTTTTGTTACACACACACACAGGTGGAACTCCTCTAATCCCCAAACACGACATCTAAAATGCTCTAGAATCCAACATTTTTTGAGTGCTGATGGATCCAACACTTGGCCTGAAGTGATGGATCTCAGACAAAAGGAAAGCAGGCTGAAAGCATAAATAAAGAAAAGGTGAATGTCTCAGATCACCTTCAGGCTGTGGGAATGGGGCATATATCAGACATAAATGAATCCTGTGTTTACAGGCGAGTCTTTCCCTAGGACACCATGCACGCATATATGTATGTGTGTTTATGAATTCAAATATCTAAAAAGAACAGAAACATTCCCATCTCAGGCGTAGCAGAGAGCAGAGAAGTGACCTGAACTGAAATTTATCATCTTTACAAAAGAGTGAAAGAGACAATTCAGGCGGCATGGCACAGACTCGGTGTCACTTAAATTGTGATAAAATGTATGTAATATAAATTTTGCCATGGCAACCGTCTTTAAGCACACAGCCCAGTTGTGTTCAATGGACTGTTACATCAACCCTGTCCAGAATTCTTTCTTCATCTTGCAGCTCTGAGCCCCGGTGCCTACTGAACAACAGTTCAAGTGGACCACTGTGCTCCCCTCCTGTAGGGACCCTAGACAGCTCAGAAAGATCTAGGTGCTTTGTCACATGTCTGGTGCATTTCACTCACCATAATGTCCACAGGGGAACGCTCATTATAGAATGCTTCAGACGCCTTTCTTGTCAAGACTGCATAAGATGCCCTGCGTGGATACACCACATTGGCTCACCCATCTGTCACGGACACGTCCGCAGTTACTCCCTGGCTATCGAGAACAGCACTGTGGTGAACATGGGATTCTTCCAGACGCTTCTTTGATTCTTCTGGTCATATTCACAGTAGAGTTGCCTGGTCTCATGGTAATTCCTCTTCTAACCTTGTGAGGAATAGCCAGCCAGAGTGTTCCACAGGATCTACACTATCCCCACACCCATCTGTAGTGCACAGCTTCCTTAAAAAAAAAAAAAAAACTATTTTCTGTTTGTTGTTGTTGTTATTGTTGTTTAGCTGCCATCCTATGTTTATTGAGGTTTAATTTTTTTTTTTTTTCGAGACAGGGTTTCTCTGTGTAGCTCTGGCTGTCCTGGAACTCACTCTGTAGACCAGGCTGGCCTCGAACTCAGAAACCCACCTGCCTCTGCCTCCCAAGTGCTGGGATTAAAGGCGTGCACCACCACTGCCCTGCTGAGGTTTAAAATT
Source organism: Mus caroli (assembly GCF_978045245.1). Taxonomy (NCBI): domain Eukaryota; kingdom Metazoa; phylum Chordata; class Mammalia; order Rodentia; family Muridae; genus Mus; species Mus caroli. Next base: position 15,303,072 of record NW_028227263.1, on the reverse strand, counting down.
TAAGTTTAGCATCTACATATATGATAAAAATCAATGAAAGAAATATCTAAAGCTAATGAACAGTCAAGGAGGGTATGCCTCACCAAATCTTAAGTGCTATTATCCTGCAACATGTCTACTGTAGTAGAGAGAAGAGACCGGTCCTTAAGAGACTCAATGAGCCCATTTTAGTCTCTGATTTGAGAGGTCAAAGCCAGGCAAGCTAAAGCAGTGCGGGGGGGGGGGGGGGAGATTGAAACGCTAAAACTAGGGCTTATAGCAACAGCTCAATGCAGACCTGAATTTGAATCTCTAGAACACTGGTAAAGTTGGACCAGGCAGGGCATGTCTGTAATTCCAGTGCTCCTATGGTGAGATGAGAGGCAGAGACAAGAGAATTTCCAGAAGCTCAGGGCCAAGGGATTCTGGCTCAGATAAAAGGTGGAAGGTGAGGGCTGACAGTCAAAGTTGTCCTACGACCTCCATGTGCCATGTGCCCTCTTCCATTCATACACACAAAAATGACTTAAAAAGAAAGTATGAAAAGCAAAGCTTGATGCGGTTCCATATGCCTGTGATACTAACACTTAGAAGGTGGAAACATTAGGATCTCAGATTCCAGATAAACACAGTCTACTAGTGAGACACTGTATCAAACAAATAAGGAAGCGAGATAGGGCTACATTGTTTCCAAATGATGGGGGAAACTTACCTGGCTTGTTGATTCTGGTGGTGGGCTCCATTTGTTTTCCCTTTCCCCTCCCTCTCTTGTTTCCCCATCCTTCCATTTTTGTGCATGTATGATGTATATGTATGTGTGTGTGGGAGTCAGAAGACAACCTTGGGTATCAGTTCTCCTCTTCCATCTTGCTTGAGACAGTCTAGTTGGCCCATGGACCTTCAGGGATTGTCTTGCCTCTGCCTCCCATTTTAGCACAGGAGTTCTGGAATTGTGGATATGAGCTGCCACGCCCAGCTTCCATGGCAATCCCTTTCCCCACTGAGCCATCTCCACAGCACTGTCCTGTGACTTTTGGGACAGGGTCTCACTCTGTAACTCAGACAAATTCACCATACTTCTGCCTCAGCCCTCCCAAGGCCTGGGACTATAACCACGGTTGCTGGACCTCCAGCTTGAATGCTCTATTCTCTTCCTGGAGAGCGAGTCCTCTCCTTTTGGACACGGGAGATCATGGCAGCTCCTCGGGGTCCATCGAGGCTGCCTCAATGGTTCTCAGCCACCATTTGCTGACATCTGTGGTTCTGCACACACTGTCCCTCTGTGTACACTTTCCCTACATAGCAGCTAAATCGCACTGCTCCCTGTACATGCCCAGGTCTTTTGCCTCCAGCAGGGCTGGGGCTCCATTCCTTCTGCCTGGGTTGCCCGGTCCACTTTCATCTCTAAAATTAACATCAGGTCCAAGAGCTCCTCTCTTGGGATCCCTCTATGCTTTCTTGAGGATACAAAGGATGTCACTTGTACTCTTAAGAGTAAGTTTGCATTCCATCTCGTGGTCTTGAGTTCATCCTCTGAGACCTGGAACTTCTAAGGAGCAGTCATGGTGGCCACTACATCCCTGCATTTTTCCAGTGACTCCTGGTATTGATGAACTCATGGTTGCAGGCACTCAGCACGTGGGTTTTTTGTTTTTTGTTTTTTTTTTTTGACACTACTTCAACAAGGCCCTTCCAGGTCACCCTGTTCAAAGCATCCTTGGTGCTACAAGCACCATCTAGCAGTCTTGTTTATGTATCCCTTCACGGTAAACGGTTTGGGTTCCCCTAGCATGTAACACTAATCTCTCTTACTTACCCCAGTGAAAAGGACGGTATCTGGCAGGACAGATGCTCAGACAGTTGTTGGGTGAATGGGTCAATAAGGAAATGAATGCCAGCTGGGCATGGTGATATGCATCTGCCACCACCAGCTAATGGGGAAGCTAATTTGGGAGTATATCTTGAGCTTCTGAGTCTTGAGACAAGCCTGGTCCACATAGCAAGACTTCATCTCAAATCAGTAGTAAAAACAACATTAAAAAAAGGGATCAGATATAAATAAACAAGTAGATATACTAAGATTTTTTTTAAGGAAATGGATGACTAGAGTTGGCATGAGTACTTACCTCTTTGCACAGTGCTTATGAATAACAAGCAGGTTGAACACCGAGGGCCCCTAGGAGAGGCATCAGTCTGCATCAGAAAGATGTATTGGATTAGTGTTAGCTCTGTCTGACCAGCATGTGCCCTGGGACCACATCCTTCTTGTAGGACAACTGGAAATAACATGCATCTCTACTGGACGATGTGGACTCCTCTCTGTGCCCAAACTCTGAAATGAAATGAATAGTGCATGTCAGGACTGCTCTTGAATGTCTCAGTAGCATGCAAGAAAAGTGGCATTCCTGTAAAAATTGCAGAGGCCATGGGACTTTAGGGCAAGTTAACTCAGTAATGAAACCGCCAGTTACTGTTTAGCTGGATTTCAACAGCACCCTGTCCCAGACGTTATCAAGGAATAGCAGAGCATGAGAAATTCCAAGGGCAAGTGGAACCGGAAGAAAACCTCTCAGCAGGTTTGAACCTGTCTTCTGCTTTTGTGGGGGTGGACTGGAAAAGTTTCCCTCCCTCCCTCCCTCCCTCCCTCCCTCCCTCCCTCCCTCCCTCCCTCCAAGATCTCCAATAGATGTCAGTGGCCTTTTCTCAGGGTGAAGTGTGGTCCACAAGAGCTCCAATAGCTTTGACGTCAACACTAGAACATCTTGGCTTTCATGAACATGAACTTATGAAGAAAAATTCAAATTAGGTGGAGACTATGCTGATCCCTTTTAAGCATGTTTTGTTGTTGATGGTGGTGGTGGTGGTGGTAGTGGTGGTGGTGATGGTGGTGGTGGTGGAGGTGGTGGTGGTGGTGGTGGTGGTGGTGATGGTGGTGATGGTGGTGGTGATGGTGGTGGTGATGGTGGTGGTGGTGGAGGTGGTGGTGGTGGTGGTGGTGGTGGTGGTGGTGGTGATGGTGGTGGTGGTGGTGGTGGTGGTGGTGGTGGTGATGGTGGTGGTGATGGTGGTGGTGGTGGTGGTGGTGGTGGTGGTGATGGTGGTGGAGGTGGTGATGGTGGTGGTGGTGGTGGTAGTGGTGGAAGTATATGAAGACCAAACCTAAAACAGGCCTGCTCACAAGTACCGATTTCCATACTCATTAGGCCAGGAATTCATTACGCAAAGCAATTGTTCTACCAAGAGCCAAAATGCCCTCCTCATATGTATCCTGCCCTGCTCAGGGGTTTGTCCCACCTTTGTTTGTAGGAGCGAGCTTGTATTTGGTCCCTTCCCTTGCTGTCATCTAGACAAGCAGATGAACATGAAGGTCCCTTAGCACACATGTCCACATGTTGCCTGCATACCTACTGACCTCCTACTCACCTATCTGTCTACTGGGTCCAAGTGACCACACAAGTAGGCAGAACAAAGGGCACGCCCCTTGGAGATGATCCTTAGTAACTGCACATCTGAAAGCAAACAGATTGGTACTTCCCTAGGGTTATAAAGCAACATTCTTTTATATGCCTTAAATTTACAACTTTCCTTTATGGGTGTTTCCGATATTCTTAATGCGTGAAGAGCCTATGAAATTCAATGTGGTCTAGTTTGGTCTCGCTTCTTGGGAATGCTTCCTAGACATTCCCCAGTGCTGTGTCAGGGAAGAGCAAACCCAGTCTGCATTCTGGATGTTAGGATGTTGGCACTCACATGACACACAAGACTCTCAAATGAGCCCGGTCTTGCGCTCATTCGACAGACACTCACAGGCACCATTCCAATGAACCAGCTGTGATGTTGACTTCCTAGGCTCCCTAAGAAATGGCCAAGGAAGAAGGGATTTAGGTAGTGCAGACAATGGAGTGCTTCTGAGAAGGCCTGCTGCAGACTTTAGAGATTTGAACTCATGGAACTGGAAGAAATGCAGGCCTGGTGGCTGGGGACAGGCTTCAGTGAGGATCAAGAAAGACAGAGTGGAAAGAGACAGCTGGGCTGGATATTATGGGGTGCAAGAATGAAAGATAAGCCTTCCAGGATGGGTGGCCTTATCCTCACTGGATACATGGTAAGGACTCGCTGAGGTATAGAGGATGTGCTTGGCAGATAACCCCAGTGTCTGTATACTGTGGCTGAAGAAGTGTGGAAACTGACTGAAAGCTGACTACCAAAATCCATATCCCAGGGGGTCAGGCTGCCCTAGCCCAACAAGGTTGGAAGTGCAGAGGGCACCAGAAATGAGGATGTTACTGCACTGCGTTCCATGGGCGATGGCAACTGAATCGTGAGATTCGCCGTCACAGCGTCCTGGACCTCAGAAGAGTGCATTCAGACCTATTCAAGTCTGAAGAAAGCAAAGCCAAGCCATGAAAATCAAAATTGATATTAAAAACCTAGACCCAGTGAGAGCCACCCAAAGGTGCTCATTTGCATGGACAATCAGAAGTGGGGGGGGAGGGGCGGGGGGGGGACCAAAACAAACAAGGGAGCTCCTTCTGCCCCCTGGTGGCTTTGGGGAAAATTAAGCAAAAGGGCAGAAAGAGAGTAAAATCTTCACTCTGTACCCAATGTCAACTGAGTCAGGAGCTGTCTGAACAATGAAGATGGCAGAAAGCCTCCTCCCCACAACAGCTCATACTGTTGAGGCTGGAAGAGACTGCTCCTCTCCACTGGGCAGTGGCCTCGGACAAATCTCTAGCTCAGCTCCTAAGGGGAGTTGGTGAGCTGCATGTGCCCTGTGAGCGGAGCATTGGTGCCAATGCCAATGGCCCGCTGCCCCAGAGGCTGGATGCCCAGCTCAGCACATAGTTGATTTCACCTCAAATGAGGCTACAGCAAATGGCTTTAAATACAGAAGAAGTCTTTGGGGACACCAGTTACAAACCCATTTTTTTCCCCAGGGTCATTCTATACCTCTTTCTGCTGCCCATTTAAACAGTCATCTATGGCACTACACGATGACACTCCTCCATTCCAAAAAGCATGTGCCTGGTTTCCTGACCTATTTAATATAGCTTTCGGCTAACCTGGGTGGCTCAGTGAAACACTAATTTCAAACTGCAACGCCTCCTCTGGAATATGCCTGCCTGCAGATGAATAATACAGAGAAGGGAAGAAAGCAAGAACAGTCGGGGGCAAGCTGGAAACAGTCGCAGGCATTTTCAGTTCGAATATAGCAACCTGCTGAGCAAGGCAATCCCACAGCCCATGAAATGGGGCTGATTTTCCAGACAGCCAGTTGGCTGGTTTTGTCTCCAACAAAACAAACAAAAATATGCATAACTGTATGAGGCCTTAAGCTCATTTTATCCTCCCCCACCCATTATGCCACAGGGATCCATGCCGAGGTGCCCTGGAGTAAGGCTCCGCCTGGGCTCCTATGAATAATTGTTTATGCATGTTCTATTAGGGAAAGACAGCCATCAGTAAGTGCTTACCATTTTAACACTGGTCTGTTCTTTGTGAAGGGCCATTTGAAATGGATCCTAATTACATGGTCTCCAAGACCTGTTTCAGTCTTGTGAACGTGCAGATAACTGTAATTATCCAGTAACAGAGGCTTCTTATTTCTTAAATGACTCTGAATGGCACTGGGTGTTTCTTAGGTTAAAGTGAACGCATTTTAACCATTTCCTGGACAGCTCAACAATCTTAACTCTCTGATTAGCTTGAAAGGAGGGTGTGCTCAAAAGCCGTTGGAGATACGTAAGGCCCCAAACACTGGAATAATGACAGGCTTAACACTTGGGTTTTTGTGAAACAGTTGGAGAAATGGGTCAGAGGTTAACAGCACAGTACTGCCTTTGCAGAGGAGCTGGGTTCACTTCCCAGCACCCACATTTGGTGGCTTGAAGCCATCATCTTTAACTTCAGTTCCAGGAGATCCAATGCCCTCGCCTGGCTTCCATGGGCATTGCATCCACACGGTGAAAATACACACATGTGCACACACACCACACACACACGCACACACACACACACACACACAACCTCTCTCTAACACACACACACTCATTCTCTCTCTAACACACACACTCATTCTCTCTCTCTCTCTCTCTCTCTCTCTCTCTCTCTCTCTCTCTCTCTCTCAAACACACACACACACACACAGTCATAAAACCTAAAACTTTTAAAAGACTTTCTTTAGGGGCTAAGGGGTGTAGCTCAGACAGTAGAGTGTACACAGAGCCCTGGATTTGATCACTAGCACAGCATAAACCAGATGAGTGTGTAAGTCTGAAGCCCCATCCCTGGAGAAGTAGAGGCAGAAGAATCAAGACTTCAAGGCTATCCTTCTTGGCTACATATCAAGTTCAAGGCCAGCCTGGGCTACAAAAGACGCAGCCTCAAGAAGATTTTTAAGGGGGAGGGGCTAGAGTAATGACTCACTGGTTAAGAGTACTTACCGCTCTTGCAGAAGATCTGGGTTTGATTCCTAGCACCCACATCATGGCAGATCACAAATGTGCAACTCCAGTCCCAGGGAATCTAATGTCCACTTCTGACCTCAGGGGGCACCAGACACTCATGAAACATTTATATATGTGTGTGTGTGACCCAATATGATATATATCATATGATATATACTATATATGTTATTTAACATTATTTATGAAATAATATATCACCCATATACATAAAATGAAAATAAATGTTCTTGAGGAGGTGAGATAGCTCAGTAAAAAGCATTTGCTTGTAGAGAGAATCTCTCATGGACTGTGTGAAAGTATCACCTGTCAATAAAAATCTGATAGTCAATGATGAGGCAGGCTTAGAAGGTGGAACATCTAGCAGAGAGAGATAGGAATTCTGGGAGTCAAGCACAGGAGGTTCACCACTTGGACTTAGAAGAAACAGATGTCTGAAGCAGAAGAAAAGTAACCAACCATGTGACACACATGGAATAGAATAAGAAGGTTACACAAGTTACAAGCTAGTTGGGGAACAAACCCAAGCTTATGGCCGAGGCATTTATTCATATATAAATAGCCTCTAAGTCATTATTTGGGAACTGGGGCATGGGTGAAAAGCCCGTGGTTATTCTTGCTACCAGGCCTGATGTGCTGAGTGTAAACTCCCCAGGACCCACATGGTAGAAATGGTAGGAGAACCTATACAAAAGGGAACCCTGAATGCTCCAGTAACACAACCATGTCCTACTAAGGACACTTTATTAGAGTGTGAGATAAAAAGCAACAGCATAAGCCAGTTACAGGAGAGGAGATGGAGAAAAGTAACAAGAAAGCCAGACCTGTTTGAATAGGGTCCAAGACAACAGGCACACCCAGCACTGGAGATGCATGTATGGTGGAAGAGAGGGCTTCAGAGAAAGAACGAGACTGTCCAAAGGGAAAGCCTGTTACTAAGAAAAAGAAAACACTCCCAAGAAGAGGAGTGGGCTAGTGACCTCTGGGGAAAGCTCCAAGAGCACTGGGCCACTAGGCACATGACCCATCTAGACCCTTCAGCTCCCACCCCACCCCCGGTACGCAAAGAACATGCATCTGTGCATATGCTATGCTCTGTGCACACGCTCTGCTCAGTATATAAAGACCAGGTCTGGAAGAGTTTCAACCTTTTTCTGCAGAAGAAGCCTGGAAATGCTCTGATGGTTGAATGAAGCCCAGCAGGAGAGGGGCTTCTAGTCTTTGTTGGCCAAAGGACTTTTGTTTGTTTGCTTGCTTATCTTGTGACAGGGTCTCTCTGTATAGCCCTAGCTGTCCTGGAAGCCTGCCTCTGCCTTCCGAGTGTTGGGATCAAAGGCATGTGCCACTGCTGCCTGGTTGTTATTCTACTTTTCTTTACTTTGTGTATTTACATGTGCATGTCCACATGTGTCACCGTGTACACGTGAAGGTCAAAGGACCTTGCAGAATTTGAGTTCTCACCTTCCATCGTGTGTGTCCCAGGAAAGCAATTCTGATTACCAGGCTTGGAAGCAAGACCCTTTCGTGGCCGAGCAAATCACCAGCCCAGACTCTCACACTACTACTCCTGATGTGAGCTTTCCAGTCTATCCTCCTGCCTTAGTCAGAAGGCATGTCTGCCCAGGCTCTCCATCCACAGGTAACCACACGATCATGTACAGCAGGGTGGCATTAATGTTTATCATACACACAGCCGTGGCTGGCCAGGCATGCTGTGTGTCCACCCATGAGCTTGTCATGTCTCATTCACTTCCACATTCCCATTAGAAAATTCCCACCAAGCCCATGCGCCTTCCTCTACTCTAAGTCCTTTGGATAAAGCATTCCAGTGAGCATTAGTTACTTAGACATTTTAATCAGTAAAGGGTCTTTTGTTTTCAGTTGCACATGTGCATGTACGTACGTGTGTGCGTACAGAGGCCAGAGGTCAACCTCAGGCATCTTCCTCAATGGCTACGCACTTTGTGTTTTGAGACAGGGACTTTCGCTGACCTGGAACTCACCAATTAATCTAGAATGCCAGCCAACAAATCTGGGCAATCCTCAATTCCCTACACCAGCACAGGTCTATTCTAAGCTTGTGTGCCTGACTGACCCATGTTCTTAGCCCCTCTTTTTGAGATGATCAATGTTCCAGATGGTACAATGGCTAGAGAAGCATAATTTAAATGAGACAGAGACAAAGATGAGATGGAGACAGATGATACTGATACAGATGATACAGAAGCAAAGGTGAGACAGATGATACAAATAACAGATACAAATCATTTACTGATCATACTTAAAGAATCCACACCATAATGGTTTAGGAAACAAATTGGGTAATAGAAAATAAACCAGGTAATAGGGGAAAAATACAGCAACTATAGGATTTTTTTAAAAGCAGAGCTGCACACCTCCCGCTCCACCTTCCGGGCTGGTTAACTGATGAGCGACCAGGCAGCTGCATATGAAACAGTCCAGAGGGAACAGGAGTTTTTTCCACTTCTTTTCTGCAAAGCCCAGTAAACTTTTTTGGGGAGACTGGTGAAAGTATTTTTATTGCTATATGGCAGAAAAATAGATAAATTTACAAAGACTTTCATACTTGATTAAAATAAGCACTTAATTAGAACCTTTAAAAACCTGGAAGGAAATGTAAGGCAAACTATTCATTTAATTAATTACAAAATGACCCATATCCATGTGTTGTCTGTGTGTAGGTTTGTGCAGCTGTGTGTGCAGGTCCCCTTGGAGTCCAGAAATGGTGCTGGATGTCCTGGAGCCAGAGCTGCAGATATAGTGAGCCACCTTCTCTGAGTACTGGAAACTGAACAAGATAAACTATTTTAAAATGGAAATACACTAGTAGTGATGTATAAACAATCTAAGCAAGTCAAGCTTTTCTTTTAAAAAGTCCCATCTCTGTGCATTGCTTCACTATACGTCCTGTTACAGTTGTGAACACCAGGAAATGGAGACAACTCCATGGAATCCAGAAACTATGGGTTCACACACAGTGTAGCTGTGATACTGCCTAGCTCCTGGTTCAGTGAGAGATTCTGTCTCAAAAGGAGTGAAGAGAATGGCAAGAAAGCAGGACATTCAATATCCTCTTCTGACCTCCAAACACCCCCTACACACACACCCACACACACGCACGCACGCACACGCACACGCACACACACACACACACACACACACGTACACATGCATCCAGACTCAGGTTAGTAAAATAGCTCTTCGGTCTGGCCATCTCTCCATGTCTGAGAAGACAGTGGACAGACACGTGGAATCCTGTGTGTATGACTAAGATGACTGAGATGCTTTTGTTTCATGGTCAAAAAGCTCCCTTAGTTGAGATGCGACTCAGGCTTACTGAGTAGTGAATTAACAAAGTGTGATAAATTGGACCTCATGAAGAATTCATGAGTTCTCACTTAACGCTAATTTTTTTTTCAAGGCCTACATTGTTAAATGACTTTAAAACCCTGGCTCAGACTGACAAGCACAAAAATTAAAGTTCAGAGAAAATTCAATCTTAATCCATACAGTCAAATAATATAAGATTGCATTTATGCCCTTTCTTGCAGTGAATGCCTAAAGCCTGCAACATTAAAATAAAAATTTCAAGCTACTTCCTCATACTGCATGTTATCAAACTTTAATGGTCCTTTGATCCTCAAACAAGAAAATATTTGTGCTAGTCACAAAGAGTCTGCTATATGCACGCCAGACAAGTGAAGGATGCCTCTGTCTCTGTGGAGGATACAACACTCCCTCCTGAGTGTCACAAATGTCTTGTCACAGTGGTTAGCTAGAGCCATGTTGAAAACATTTACTTGGCATTGATTCTTCATATTGCAAGTCAAGAGATGGGTGGAGAAAACCAAGCTATTCTGAGGCTCTTAAAACCCTAATAGTCTTGCGGGTAGCAAGATGGATTGGTGGCTGGAACTGCTTCCTGTGCAAGCCTAATGAGCTGAGTCAACCCCAGCTCCTATGTAAAAGAGGCAGATTTGGAGGTACGTCTCTGTAATCCCAGGATTCCTACAGAGAGATGGAAAGCAGAGATAGCAGGCTTGCCCAAAAGCCTCCAATACTCTCAGCAGGGCAGAGACAAAGACTCTGCCTCATGAACAAGGTGGAAAGATAGACTGACCTCCTGAAAGGAGTCTTCTGACCTCCACACCATGGTACATGAGCCCAAACGTACACGCCTGCTCTCTCTTGTGTTCTCACTTTCACATGCCCCTCCCCAACCCCCAATAATGCTTTTCTAAAACTCAGAATTTGACCCATGTGCCTGCCCCAGCCCTGAGGCAGATGCCACAGTGATGAGTGAACATGTGATGAAGAAAGAGGAAGATGGAGTGTGCAGTAGATAGGAGAAAGTGTGAAGCCAAGTGGTTTGTGTGCTATGGAGCGAGGTGGAACTGGAGATGCAATGGTGGTGAGGAACAACAGGTGGGTCTGAGGAGCCTGTGCCTGAGGCCATCGAGATGTCCAGGTCCCGGATGCTGCCAAGAGCCATGGCTGGGCCTGTGGCTCTATGGCAACAGGGTCTATGTTGATGTCTGTAGACCATATTGCCACCAAGGGGCATTCAGATGTCTGTGGTCTGGGCTGCTGCCTGAGACCATGTTGATATCCAAGGGTCATGCTGATGCCAAGGAGACTGGTCTGAGTAGTCCGTGCTGCCACATGAGACCATGGTGACATCTATGCCCATGCTGCTGCCAAACGCCATGTCTGAATCCACAGTCCTATTGCAGGCATAGCATGTGTTTATACCCGAGACCAGTGTTACCAGCAAAGCCCATGTAGCTGCCTCTGTCTGGCCGCTGCCTGAGGCCATGCTGATATCTGAGCACTGTGATGAGCTAGCCTCGCCCCTCACCAGCCACTCAGGAGAGCTGTCCCCGCCCCTCACCTGGACAGCACAGGAGAGCTGGCAGGCTAACCAACTCAGCTACTACACAGGCCCAAATCCTGGGCTTTGAGCTGGTCTATCCAACATCTACCAGCTTCTGAGCTGCTGTAGTGAGTGAAGGGGTTGGTCCTGCAGAGCCAAGGCTCCAGGATCTCCATGACTCTGAGCAATAGCAGGATAGCATGAGTCTCAGTGAGGGTCCAGTATGGATAACATTGCAGAAATCAAAGGCCTTGAACCAGACCAATGACTCATTGCAAAAAAAAAAAAACATTTCCAAGTAAATATGTTTGAACAAAAGGGTATACTAAAATGGAAATTGCTGGTTTCTTTGGATACTCAGGTTATAATGATGTTTTGCTGGGGCAGACAGGTGAAAGAACATTTTGCTAAAGCAGACACATGAAAGAATGTTTTGCTGAAGCAGATACAGGTGAAAGAATGTTTTGCTGAAACAGACACATGAAAGGATACATGATGCTTAGAAAGTATAGATATGACACCCCCCCCCCCACCAGACAGTGGGAGCTCGAGTATTGGTTCACTTGGCTCTGCCTCGCTAGTCTTCGCTGACAACACACATGCATTGGTTCACCTTACACTGAACTGCTGAGCTTCACCAAAGAAACTCACCAAAGAACTTCTCGTGAGGTTCCTGTGGCATCTCGAGGCTTCTACAGTGGACTCGGGACAGTTGACGAGCCTTGCCGTTTCTTCAGGACTGAACTGCCCCTGCAGTCCTGTGTGGTGTCTGCTGAGGTCTGCAGCTGCTGACTCGGGTGTGGTGGTTGCTAGTGGACTGGACAGAGGAAATCTCCCCCAAAAGAACTATTTCTAAACAGGTCCACTTCCCCCCAGATCCTAATAAACTTCCTTTTCATTACCTCTGGTAGGTGGTGGACTAGAGGAGAGGTTGAACCTCTTTTAAAGCAGGATGTGAAAAATATATGCCTTTGGTATCTGTGGGACACACCATGCAACACTAGCTTCCATGGTGGGATGATTGGGGGAAGTGATTACAAGGGTGGAGGGCAGATATGGAAAGCCTGGGAAATGAATGAGACTGGGGTGCATAAGTGAAATTCACCAAAAAATTAAAAACAAAAATAGTTTTTAAACCTCGTAATTTGGGAGGCAGTATATTGGCAACGTTAGCTCTTGGTTTCACTGAAATAGTCATCAGACAATAGTTTCTAAATGGGAGCAAAGATAATATAGCAACTGACCAGATAGAAAATGCAAATTCACTCAGGTTAAATCTCAATCAATATAGCCAATGTACTAAACACAAAGTTGAACTTAATAATAGTAGCACGGCTATTCATTCATTTCTGTAAACACCACTTACAGACTTTTTGATTTCTGAAAGAATTCAGAACCTTAATGCTTTAAAATAAACTTAAGCCTTTAAGTTAAGGCATTCTGTTGGAATATTAGAGGCATACAAACTTAAACACAGTAGCATAAATATCCAGTAAACAATGAGAAGAGAGACAGTAATCTTCCAAAGCTAATTTTCCCGAAGCTTTGGGTAAAGAGGCAGACAGCTAGGGAATGAGGGGTAGAAATAATGGTAGCAGGTGTCTGTCTGTTGGGCTTGTTATAACAAGGCACAGATTGGGGGCGGAAGACAAAAGGAATTCATTCTTGAGTTCCGTAGAAACTTCTTGGGAAGTTGAAGATCCTGGTGCTAGGAGACTTTGAGTCTGATGCGAACACACTATCTAGTCACAGACGCTAGCTTGCTTTATCTTCCTGTGATGGGAGACGGGGCTTTACAAGGGGACCAGATAAACTTACAAGACCTCTGCCCTTGTGATCTGATGACCTGCCACAGGTCTCACCTAAGTCAGCACAGCGAAGCTAAGGCTTTCAATACTGTATAGAATTCCCAGAGGGACATGGATAGTCTAAGCTCCAAATACTGCAAAAGGTGGACACAAAAGGGTAAAGGGATGAATAAACTCACAATACATTCCAGACATACACACGACCATCAGTGAATAAATACTGCAAAGCCTTTTATTTCACTTAGGCAATTTGATGCAGTAAGAAGAACTACAGTGCTCACACTAATTACATGTCCATACACTCACAAGGCTGGAGGGGCCTTCCTCTCTGTGGAGCTCAAGGGTAGAATGCTTGCTTGGCTGGTATGTGTAGGGTTTGATCCCTAGGACCATACAGATAAATAATGTTCCTTTTGGATTGTTTATCATGTCTGAATAACGTATATAGAATGCTCGTTATTGTACATTCTAAAAACAAAGCTTGGGTTTTCTTAAAAAAGAAAACATAACAAATAACAATTAATTGCCAAAAAAACCAAAAACAAACAAAAAACTCCTGGTAATGCTGTTATTTATAACTCCTGTTACGCATGAAGTGGGCTCAGGGGTATGTGTAGCCTTCTTCTCCAAATGTAAGTACACACTGGGATACTATGCAAGCATTAGGGTCAAATGCACACTGGAATACAATGGAAGCATTAAGAGCATTCTATTTTCTTTTAAATATGTATATATTTATTTATTCAATTATTTACTATTGAAACTTCTGCCTGCATGTATATCTACACACCAGAAGAGGGCACCAGATTTCATTACAAATGGTTGTGAGCCACTATGTGTTTGCTGGGAAATAAACTCTGGACCTTAGAAGAGGAGCCGGTGCTCTTCATTTCTGAGCTGTCCCTCTAGTTCAAGACCATTCTATTTTAATACACTCAAAGTAAAATGATGAAAAAGCATGAAACCATATTCATGGGTGATTTCACTTTTCTTTAAGAAAAAAAGTGTATGTTTAAGTGCATCTATGTATACATACACACACACACGTATACATATATACATATATGGTAGAAAATAAGTCTGAAAGAATATATACCAAAATGTGAACAGCAGAAAGTGATGAAAATTGACTTTCTATCTTGGAATTTAATTTGTAGACCAGGCTGGCCTCAAAATCAGAGATCTACAAGCTTGTGCCTCCTGAGTGCTAGGATTACAGGCACGTACACTACAGCTAGCAAACACGGTCACTTTCAAACCAGAAAAATAATAAAACCATAACCACTCTTTCTGGAGAGAAATTAAAAGTAATACTTAATTCTCTTGAAAATAAGGTTCATTTTATCACCAATTAACCACGATCCTCGTTATCACAAGGAAAGGCAAAACCCTAGTGAGTGTGCACCACCTGTACAAGTGTGAAAACCCTGGTAAGTGTGTACCACCTATACAACTGTGAAAACCCTGCTAAGTGTGCACCACCTGTACAACTGTGAAAACCCTGGCAAGTGTGTACCACCTATACAACTGTGAAAACCCTGGCAAGTGTGTACCACCTATACAACTGTGAAGTATATACTGTGGCCTTACTATCTCTGGAAATCCCTCAGGATAAAATTAAAAAGTTCATCCTAATTTTTGTGAAATTCTACACATTTTGCTTAAATTGAGATTTATTTTATCCTCTAGAGAGGAAGTCATCCATATCCATACTTTGACATAACCAAATGGTCTACAGCTGATTATTGACAATCAAATTTTATAATTTACATAGTCAACATTTTCTACATGTTTTTTATAGGTGTAATATATTCAAGGATATATGTGTGCGTATGTGTGTACCTGTAGATGACACTGACTGATCGTTCCTGTCTCTATATCCTGACAGTTAGGATTACAGACAGATATGGTGCTGGACCTACCTGCTATTACATAATGAACGACAAGGACCACGGCCGATACAACAGCTTTATTATTAGTATTTTTATTTTGGGCTTTTTCACAAGAACAAAAATCTCCAATGCAGTCGGACTTACTTTGCCTTCTAGCCAGTGGCTCCCTTAGGAGAGGAACATACACTGAATGACTCGGAATTCAAACGTGTCAGATCCCCACTCCCCTCCCTCTGTTCTCTTAAGTCAGCCACAGTAGAATCACTTTGGTTAAATGTTCGTATTCTCTCTCACCTTTATTCACACTGAAATAATACAATATTTACACACCCAACTATTTGCTGTTCAGAAAGCTAGAAACATTCTTCTACATAATAATTTTGATATGCTAAGAAACCACACAAAACTGGCATTTGCAAATGGATTAAAATAGGATAGATTGCTTGAAAGAAAACATAAACAATAATTTTATCTAAATAATTTTAATTGAGTGACTATATTCATCTGATAATATAATTTCTATCTTAGAATATAAAAGTGCTCAGATTACCTGTAATAAAAGTAACAAAAGTCTCAGAGAACTGAAAATAATTTAAATAAAGATGGTACACTGAGAATCAAAATGAGCCCTATGCTGTAGGCATGGAGCAAAGTGTGACTCTACCTGAACTCAGAAGGGGACACTCTTAGTGAGATGGAACACACAGGTCTTCCTGCCTGGAGAAGTCAGACACTGTCCCTGAAAGGCTCCCACGCATCTTTATTTACATGAAAATCACAGGATCAGCTATCTCAGAGAGACTTCACAAAAATGCCAAGTTGGGATACTTTCTTGACTGTCCTATCCTAGCTGTGATGGACACTCACTCGAGAGCTCAAAATATTAGCAAGCCCCTAATGTTCTCATAAATGCTGTCCAAGTCCATTTAGACAGGGTCTCTCAGTGGCTCGATGCCCAGTGGCTAGGCCAGTGGCCAGTGGGCCCGAGAGGTACTCCTCGACTGAATCCCCAGTGCCTGCATTTCAAACACACACTACCAGACCCAACATTTTACATGGGCTCTAGAGAATTGAACTCAGGCACTGTACTAACTGGGCTATCTCCTCAGACCCACCCAAGGACACATCTTTGACAACACCTAGACCCCTAAGGTTTCATACTAGTTGAAAAAACTATATTGGGGAGAGGATAGAGGGAGAGAGGAGGAAAGAATGAGTACAAAGCAACTGAGCTGAAGAGAGAGTTTTCATGCCCAAGACGCTCTGAAGCCTCACTAGGGCCACCCTAGGGTAGGCTCATCAGTATAGAAACAGGGACAGTGAGCCATTTTGCTCTATTCTCTGCAGGAGAAACTCAGAGCTAGGGTAAGATGTTGGGCTGACCCTCCACCCCTCCCCCCCCCCAAAAAAAAACCCTCTGGTAGCATGGATATACCACCTACCAGGAAAGGGGGATGCAGTTTGCCTGGCTACCCAATGCCAAGGTCATATATGCTGATCCCATTCTACTTAATAATACTGAGACTACCTATCACATCTTCTGCAATCTTCAATCTCACACACATTCACCGAGGGCAACCACACAGCAAGGAATGCACGATTTTATCTGGGGTGGACAAGAGATTTGTGGATTTCCATAATGCTCCTTTCTCTATGCCTGGGAGGATTTCAAATGACTTTTAATTTCTTAGCATCCCAGGTGCTTACCACTGGAGTGATTTTTATGAAAAGAAATAAAGTAACAACACTACCCTCACTGTAGGATAGGGTGCTCTCAGCAGGTCCAAGGCCAGGCAGGAAGCACAGAAGGGGCCAGCTGAGAACAAGTTCAAACAAAGAGCTAACCTGTGCATCCAGCTTCCCGCGCACTTGAGGGAAGCCTCTCCTCACCATGCCTGATGTGCCCACTAACTAGCTGGCTGCCTGCCTCCTTGACAGCAGGCATTTGGTGAACAAGCAGAAGGCCCAACAGCACAAGAATGAAAGTGAATGGCTGGTCTCCATTCTCAAGTACCATGGCAGTGCCTACTCTCTAACCCACAATCAGAAGAGGAATGCAGAGGCTATAGGCCCACCAACTCCACTACGGCTGTGCATAGCTACAGGACTAGTTAATACTCACTTCTATCACTAACCACAAAAAAGCGTCGGAGTTCCAGAGAATGGAAAGTAGGAAGCTATTTTCTTTGGATAAGCCTCAGATCAAGCAAGAGTTACGACGTTTCTTTAAAAAGTTGTTTCTTATATTTGTAGAAATAGAACAAACACCACTAAGATCACTGCATATTTTATCATCCAAACAGAGATAACTCTGGGGCACAAGGGAACACTAGTGACAAGGAAAACAATTATGCCAAGACAACAGACATAGGCAGGACAGTCCTGGACAGACACCCAAAGTGAACCCCTGATATCTGCAATGTTTACTGTTCCTGTTGTCTAGTATACACTGCCACACTGGCAGACTTACTATCAAGCAGAGTAACGGGGTTTTGGTTTGTGGGAAAGGCACATTTCCTGGGCTGGAATGTGCTCTTCACCTTTAACCCCATCTGAATTTCCCAGCAGAAGCTAACGTCTTGCATGGGTCTTAGCCAGTGGTTCTTTCTCTACCTTCCTAATACTGCCATCCTTTAATACATTTCCTCACGTTGTGGTGACCCCACCCCAAGCCATAAAATTATTTTGTTGCTACTTCATAACTGTAATTTTGCTACAATTATGAATTGATCTCACACAGGTTATCTAACATTCGGCCCCTGTGAGTGTGGTGAACCCACGGGTGAAGAACCACTGGTCTAAAAGAATAGTCTCTGTGTCAGAATTTCTCCAGGACAGAACAGTAACTGTGACAAAATGACCTATATTGAGTTCTGCATTTTTCTTCCCTAAATATTCACTGGAGACATTAAGCACACTTGGCTCCAGAAGCAAGCTGCAAAGGACAAGTCCCAATTAAAGGGCTAGGTCATAGAATATTTTAAAATCTTTATATTAACCACAAGATTCTCATAAATACAATTCCACAAAATATTTTTAAAAAGCTCTACGAATGTACTTGGTGAATGGCTGCAGGAGCCGAGACGCAGGTGGGACTGTGGCAAGAGATGCCAGACTGGTGCTGGGCTGAGGCGCAGGCCTTCAGTGTCTGAACAGCAGCATCCTCTCCGAGCACTTCTGTCCTACGAGGTTTGCATACTCCAGCACACCAGCCTCCTCACTTGGGTCTTCTTGGTGATTCTTATAAACACCGTAAGGCATGGCAGATCGTCTGTGAAACACCCTTAGTCGGTCAAGTTCCTTACTGCGTCCTTCATCCTCTGCAAAGAAACAAATAAGTGTCAAAGACCAGACACACGTGCAATGTTGAACTGTGTGATCTGAAACATGATGGACTAGGAGGTCCTGTCATGCAGTGTGCTCAAGGGCACGTTCATAAGAACTAACAGAAGGATTTTAGTGAGAGGCAATATGTTGTGGATGGGTCTGGTGCGGTTTGTATTTTGATGCTAATTCCACTCTCCTGGGAGAAGCTGCAGACAAGAAGTGAGTCACATACTCAGATGTCTTCTTGTGGATCAATCCCCTAATGAATAAAGGAGCCAATCTCTGGGCAAGTAGGAGGGGCGTCCAGGTTGGACAGAGGAAGAGAGGAAGTAGAAGAGAGTTAGGTCTTTTTTTTTTTTTTTTTTTTTTTGAAGGGGAATAGCGTAAGGACAAGATATAGCTAGATTTAATGAGGCTTTCAAAATCAGGATTATTAGGGAAGCCAGGCGTGGTGGCACACGCCTTTATATCCCAGCACTCAGGAGGTAGAGGCAGGCGGATTTCTGAGTTTGAGGCCAGCCTGGTCTACAGAGTGAGTTCCAGGACAGCCAGGGCTACACAGAGAAACCCTGTCTTGAAAAACAAATAAACAAAAAAAGATTAGGATTTTAGCTGCTGCCCCCAACGACTGGGTTACTGCTGTTTCTGAACCAAGTTTGTGTTGTGTTTTCCTTCACAAAGTGGCTCGTCCCAGTTCAAGAGAGAAAGATATGATGGTGGCAAATCGTGGGTTTTGCCTGAGGTGCACCACAAAGTCCACGGGGATTTGAAGCACAGGGTTGGCGTAGTAGTGACCCGCCAGTGGGAACTTAGCAAACTGGGTAGAGACATTTCTGGAACTCAAGGCCAGAGTGTCTCCTGGAGATAAGAACAGGTCAGTCATTGCCCACTAGTGCATGGGGC
This sequence comes from Mus caroli, assembly GCF_978045245.1. Taxonomy (NCBI): domain Eukaryota; kingdom Metazoa; phylum Chordata; class Mammalia; order Rodentia; family Muridae; genus Mus; species Mus caroli. The sequence goes on along the minus strand of NW_028227263.1, from coordinate 15,283,805 downwards.
TGGCCAGGCCACTGGGGCAGAGAGTTGCTGGTAAAAGCATGGGAACGAGCCGGTTCTTTTTCTTTTTTATATTTCCCACAACAGCAATAAGCATTCCCCAATACACTAGCCAAAACAAAGAATTGCATTCAACTGAAAACCACTCTACCATACTCTGCCTTTCTGATTTTCTGAAATGCAGTGGCATCTACGATGCTCCAGAATATTCCTAGAGTCCACATAAGTCTCCAGTAACTCTCTAGTTATCTTATACAATGTACCTGTGGCTTTGGCTCAGTATGGAAACTTACAGCCAATTTAACAGGCAGAAAGAAGTCTGGCTTTTGTGGAGGGCAAAGGGCAGATTCTCACAGCTTCCATAGAAAACACAGCACAGAGTTCTATGGCTGCTGCTGTTGAGCTTTCTCAGCGTCCATATACAGTCCAAGAGTTCATGGGCTGTATCAAGGCACAGAACAACCTAGAAGAACACCTGTGCCCCTGCCTTCCCTGAAGGGGCTATGCCTATGACTCAGTTCTGCTCAGCACAAGTAGGGTTCTCTGAGACTACAAGTCCCCAAACATTGTGGAATCCTTCTACAGAAATCCCAAGTGAAAACTGGTCTACACGAACCTTAAGCACCAGGGTTTTCTTAAGTATTTAAGTCCTGCTCTTAGTCAGGGCAACATCCACAAAAATGCTTGTGTGCATGGGCTCACAACAGTGTCTGGAGACCACACACCCCAAAAGTCTACCAGTGAGGAACTGGTTAAAGATAGCAGCACAGGAGAGAATGAAGGCAAAGAACAGAAATTGGTAGTTTCTGAAAGACCAGTGCAGGTAGTATGAGTCTCTGACTCAAAAAACTCAGGATGAACTGAGTGGGGTGGAGTACACTTGTGATCCTAGTACTTGGGGAGTGAGAGGCTGGAGGATCATAAGCTAAAAGCCACCCTGGCTACATAGAGAATTCTAAGCCAGTCTGGGATACACAGCAAGACTCTTCCCAAAAACCACAATCCAACCAAACAAAAATGCTTCGTATTCGAGGGTTTCAGAGAGTGGAGTTTGGAATACCTGTATACTTGTAAAGAGACCTGGGAAAGAAACCCAAGCCGATGTGTGAATGAAACTCACTATGCTTTTTATGCACCAAAACCAGACCCAGAACATCTCATACAATGTAAGTGTAGCTATGACCTACCATATAAGGTCAGACATGGGATTTGTAACTAAGCCACAAACATTTCAAGCTTCATCTGCCTCAGAAGCTGTTGCTCTAAAGCAGCATCAAACTCAGGACAATTCACTGTAGATCAATCAGATGGCAGAAACAGAGAATGTGCCCACGTATTGTCTGTCTGCCCAACACACAGAGAGGAAGGGAGCCCACCCAACCTCAGACTCAGACTCCAGACCTGCCTACATGTCTGGAACTGAGCATCACTCTGTCTGTCAGGCTTTGTGGCCTGTGGCAGTTTATGATCATCCTCAAGAAAGGCACAATTATTTAGTTTCTTAAAAAATGTACTTATTTAATGTGTTCAAATGTTCTACCTCAATGTACATGCACCACCTGTGTGCCTGCAGAAGTCAGAGGAGGATGTCAAGTCCCCAGGGTCTGGAGTTATGGATGGCTGTGAGCCACCGTGTGGGTGCTGGGAACCAAACGGGGATCCTGTAAGAGCAACAAGTACTTTTAACCACTGACTCATCTTTCCAGCCCCAAACTTATCTTAGTACTTCCTATATTGCTAATACTGAAACCAATTTAAATTTAAACAACAACAAAAATCCTATGTAAGATATTTCAAACACTAAAACTAAATTTATTTACTAAAAGGGGAAGAATGTGTCTTAATTTTTTTCTTAAGATTTATTTGCTTGTTAGTTTTATGTGAGTACACTGTAGCTGTCTTCAAACATATCAGAAGAGGGCATCAGATCCCACTACAGATGGCTGTGAGCCACCGTGTGGTTGCTGGGAATTGAACTCAGAACCTCTGGAAGAGCAGTCAGTGCTCTTAACTGCTGAGTCATCTCCCCAGCCCTAAATTTAAAAAAAAAAAAAAAAAAAATCCTTTTATAAACATCTTGCAGTGGTTGCCGTAGATACATCAGTGCTTATGAACAAAAATCTACTGCCCTAAACCAGCAAGGCATAAAGGCCTTTCCTTGATGGCACCTGAAGAGTACAAAGAATAAGGAATATTGATATGAAAGATGGTTGTCACTGGACCTAAGGAAAGCTGGCAGCTTAGATGTCATAGGAATATGTTCCAACAAGAATGTCATGATCGGAATTCTGCTCTGTCACAGAAGGCCTTAATCGTTTTATTAGAAACAGCTTGGAACAGCCATTAATCCTAAGAGGTGGTGGTGGTAATGGCTCCTGGAGCCATCTCCTCTGCAGTAGTATTGGCATCCCAGAAGCCTGTGAGATCTGTTTTACTTTCTGTTTTGGTGGTGCTAAGGACTGAAGCCAGGGTCTCAGACATGCTAAGCAAGTGTTTACCAACCCATTATGGATCTTTAATATTACAAATAATATGGTACTAATTTTATCACAAACCCACCAGATTATAATGAGAATTAACATGATCAATATATTAATTTACTGAAATAAAAATCTGTTTAATAGTGCCACTATCACACCCTGACTGTTAAAACGTCACTGTAACACTTGGCACATCTGCCTGTGTCTATCAGACTTCTGTGAACCTTTCTTCACATGCTTGGGGGCGGGGGTGGGGGATGGGGGGTGGTAGGAGGGTAGGGTTCGAAACAGGAATTCTCTCTGTAGCCCTGGATGTCCTGGAACTAGCTCTGAATATCGGGTTATCCTCAAACTCAGGGATGCACTTGCCTGTCTCTTGAGTACTGGGATTAAAGGTGTTCACCCCCACTGCAGGGCTGTTTCTTCACACCTTTTGACTTCACTCATGAGAGCTAATAGGCTGCTTCTCACATTTCTCCAAACCTTCAAATTCTTTAAACTAGTTAATTCTCTTGGAAGTAAAATTTTTTTGGGGGAGGGGAGGGGATTCGAGACAGGGTTTCTCTGTGTAGCCCTGGCTGTCCTGGAACTCACTCTGTAGACCAGGCTGGCCTCGAAATCAGAAATCTGCCTGCCTCTGCCTCCCGAGTGCTGGGACTAAAGGCGTACTCCACCACGCCCGGCTGGAAGTAATTTTATATACTTATCTAAGAAGGTATATTATTAAGCTACTAACATTTAAAAAAAAAAAAGACAAAATTTAGCTTTCTATTTTGGAAACAGCCTATCTTTTCCCTTTTAAATCTTCAGTTGAGCTCAGCTGTTAGAAGTACTTGCTGCTCTTGCACAAGACCAGGGCTTGGTCCCCAGAATCTGCACAGTAGCTCATGACTGTCTGTAGCTCCAGTTCCAGGGGATCCAATGCCCTTTCCTCATAAGTATTCACACACACAGAGCACTGCATACATATACAGATAAGCAAATCATTTACAAATCCTAATTACAATTCAGACTTAGAATATGAACAGAATTCTGCCCACTCAGAAAAGCTAAGGATGATCTAAAACCTCCAACATTTAGAAAGAACACTTATCTTCTAGGATATATTTTAACAGAAACAGAGGAAAGATGGAATTATACATTTTAAAAAAAAACCCTCACTATTTAAAAAAAGAATCATCAAGCTACTTAGCAATTCATTATCAGTGAATTAATTAATAAGCACTCAGTAATTGCCACACTGCCTTTAAAACAGTAAAAGGAACCTGTGAAGGACTCTGGTCAGCGTGAACATGGCTCTGGCAGGCCTTGCTCTTCTCCCCTTCCCTCCCTTCCGTTAGGCTTGCTAAACTCATTAGATTACATTCCTAAAGCTATACCCCAAAGCCTTATTTGGCCACTTCTTCCTCCTGGGGCTGACTACCAAGGTCCAGCTATCTAAGTACTGAAGTCCAGCAATCCAAAGCCCCTCCTTGGTTCACATAGTTAAGATGCCCAATTACAATTAAACACCTCATCCTAACACAGGCTTCCTCCTGTACCTTTATAAACTGCCATTTTCCCATGTGCCACATCTGTCTCCTCTCTACCTAGAGGCAGTCCTTTGTCCTGCTCCTTCCCAAGATAAATACCCCTCCCTCACTCTCCTTGTTCCTTTCCCCTTCTCCCATCTTTGTTTCTTATTCCCAACCCTTTGTCCCTCTAGACTAAGAACTTGGTCTTGAAGGTCCTGAGCCAATACTTTTCCTTTCAACCTGTGTTGTTAAACTAAGATATTACAGAATCAAAGTGGAAATATCAGTCCAAATACATAATCCTTGTGCCTACATCTCTCCTTTTCCTCCTCAAACTCCAATCCAATGTCCAGTGTCTAACTCATCAGGTGCATTTAAATGTAAAAGATGGAGCTTTGGGTCTTATTCCTATCATATTTTAAGGAAGAAAATGGAAATTACCCCAGAAGAGGGCATGGTGCATGAACTCCAGAGGAAGCCCTGACCATCACCATAGATGTAGAGTCATTCTGTTGCTTGGCTGCATGGCCTGTGGCTTACGACTTAAGGCGGAGAAATTTCTTCTTAGTGCATCCCACACAGTTAACATTAAAAGAAATTTAAACATAAAAAAATCCTACAAGTTACTTAAAACATTAAAAATTATGATTTAGTTAATAGGAAGAAAAATGTAACTGAAATTCTTACAACAACCCTTTGATAATCAACTTATAAACATTACGACAGACAAATCTACAGCCCTAAAGTAACAGGCACAAAGGCCTGGGGAGGACTTGGAGACACCCAGAACAAGCGATTTTGATATGAAGATGGTTGCCATGACAGACAAGGAAAGCTGCCAGCTTACTGAGGTACAAGATCTTGTACTTCTCCTTTTTCAAAGTTATATCACAGCTTAATTTCATAAAATTAAAATACAAATCTTGCTGGGCAGTGGTGGCGCACTCCTTTAATCCCAGCACTTGGGAGGCAGAGGCAGGCGGATTTCTGAGTTCAAGGCCAGTCTGGTCTACAGAGTGAGTTCCAGGACAGCCAGGGCTACACAGAGAAACCCTGGCTCGAAAACAAGCAAGCAAACAGACAAGAACAAAACAAACAAAACAAACAAAAACACAAGTCTTGCAAATTCTTTTAAGATGAGCATTTGGTCACCAATGACGCAAACGTGTTGCCAACTCCATGATATTTAAATCAAGGAAAACTCTGTAGGGAGTTGCTTGACCGCTCGTTCACTCACAGGAGATGAACCCTGCTGCAGGTGTACTTCTATTCAACAATCTATCTGCATAACTTTATAATTTATTGTTACAGCCCTATTACATAAACATGAAAGTTTTTTCTTATAGTTTTTAAGGAATTCTGGTGTATAGATGGCAAATAAACTTAAGCAGGGAAACTGATACAAGAACTGGAATGCTGAGCAAATGTGCGAGAGGAGGAAGTGACAGCAATGTGAATGGTCACCTACACAGCACCTGGAACCACCTGGCCAGGGGTATCTGGGCATGCGTGTGGGGGAGAATTCGACCTTCTGGCTGAGATGAACTGCATAAGTGGAGAGAAGGAACATGAGCAGCAGCAGCAGCAGCAGCAGCACGCGCTTACCACTCTCACTCCTGACCGTGGATGTCAGGTGGCCAGCTACTTTAAGCCCTTGCTGCCTCGACCTCCCCACCATGACATACACCCTTGCAATGTGACCCAGAATGAATTCTTCCAAACTCTCATGCTGGTTGTATCAGTGTGCTGTGTCACAGCAACCAGTAAACTAAGGGGACAAATACACAATCAAAACTCAACTCTCCAAGTTCAGAGTGAGAGGAGGTCTGAAGAGTATTTCAGCCTCTGTAAAGGGGACACGTGAGAAAGGAAGGCGCTCAGCACAGGGCAGCAAGGCAGCACGGCGCTCAGGACAGGGGCCCTTCACATATGCCTTCTTCAAGCTCAAATTCTGCTTTGAGAATTCATCCTGGAGAACTTTAATACATTTGTATATTCTGTAAGAAATACTCTTAGCAGCATCATTACAAGTACCTTTTGATAAAAATGAAAACTAGAACAAACCTAAACTTAGCCCCTTTGTAACTTATCATTGAATACAACTAAATATAACTCAAATATCAAAAAACTCACCAACTATATAAATGAATGGTTTCCAGCGCATGTAGAGTCCTACCAAATATCTAATCAGTTTTAGTGCATTTCCATCATCTGAGAAACAGTTTCCATCTGTTGGCAGTCAGCACGCTGAAGAACAGCCAGCACTGGCATCTTTCTGGATTCCCAGCAGCAGGGTACAGCATCTTGTGGTGGCTCTGACTTGTACTTCTCTGATAGCTAATGACGTTGAACATCTTTTCATGAATGGCTTACTTTGTTCAGAAATTATCTATTTGAATCATTTGCTCATCTTAAAATTTTACTGATTTGTATATATGTTCAGATATCTGGTTTTTAAGTATTTTATCCTTTAGACTGTACTTTCAGTTTGTTCTCTCTCTCTTTCTTTCTCTCTCTCTCTCTTCCTTCCTTTCTTTTTTTTCTCTTATCTCTTCTTTTCTTTTTTCTTTTTTTTAGACAGGGCCATGCCTGGAACTTCTGTAGTCTAGGCTGGCTTCACACTCACACAGCTCCGCCTGCCTCTGCTTCCTGACTGCTGGAGGAGGGCATGTGCTGTGTCTGGAAGTACCTGCTGCTTTGACTTTAACGCAGCTGGGTTGACCTGAATTTGCTCTTTTCCGTCTTGTGCTTTTCATGCCATATTTGAGAAACCAGTGCCTCATCCATGGCCATGAAGATTTACTTTGTGTTTATTTTTTCCCTAAGACTTTTAAATTTTATCTCTCTTAATTTAGGTTTAATTCATTTTTGGTTTTTGCAAATGTAAAGCTAGGGACCAATTTCATTTTCTGCATTTGGATAGTCAACTAACCAAGGGTCATTTAGTGACAACACTATAATTCTTGCCCACCACTGAATTGTCTGAGTACATTTTCTGAAAAGTGAAATATGAAATCTTTTTTCTAACTCCCAAATACTGGTCCACTGACTATTATGTCTAGTTGAATGCCAAAAACAGTGTTAACTCCATTCTTTTTTCTTTCTTTTTTTTTTTTTTTTAAGGGGAAAAAAAAAAGCTATTCTGGGCTCTTTTAATTTCCAAACAATTTTATGATTTTTTTTTTGAATGGAAGCCAACCAGGTTTAATAGACTCTGCAGGTTCAGATTGTACACCTAATTATGTGTGAGTGTGAGGTAAGAGAACAACTTAGTGTGTAAAAGAACACTTACTTTTTGTTGGGCCAGGGTCTCTCACTGGCCTGGAACTTTGCCAAGAAGGCTAGCCTAGCTGGCCAGAGAGTTTCTAGGGATCTCCCTGTCTGTCAGTCACCTCTCCAAGGCGTGTGTTATTAGTAAGAGCTAACACACTGGCTTTCCACAGAGGTTCTGGGGATTGAACTTGTGTCCTCAAATTTGCAATGTAAGTGGTGCTATACCAACAGAACCATCTCCCTAGTCCTAAATACAAATTTTAAATAAAAAAATATGATTTTGTAAAACTATGGAATAATAATGAAAAAGGAGTCTCAAGTTTCTACTCATGTATTCTGTTTTTGTTTTGTTTTGTTTTATTTTGTTTTGTTTTGTTTTGAGACAGGGTTTCTCTATATAGCTCTCTTGCTGTCCTGGAACTCACTTTGTGGACCAGGCTGGCCTCGAACTCAGAAATCCGCCTGCCTCTGCCTCCCGAGTGCTGGGATTAAAGGCGTGCGCCACCACGCCTGGCTTTTTTTGTTTTTGTTTTGTTTATTATTATTATTATTATTATTATTATTATTATTATTATTTTGGTTTTTCGAGACAGGGTTTCTCTGTGTAGCCCTGGCTGTCCTGGAACTCACTCTGTAGACCAGGCTGGCCTCGAACTCAAAAATCCACCTGCCTCTGCCTCCCGAGTGCTGGGATTAAAGGCGTGCGCCACCACCGCCTGGCATTTTTTTTTTTTAAGATTTATTTATTATTATATCTAAGTACACTGTAGCTATCTTCTGATGCACCAGAAGAGGCCGTCAGATCTCATTACAGATGGTTGTGAGCCATGATGTGATTGCTGGGATTTGAACTCAGGACCTTCAGAAGAGTAGTCAGTGCTCTTAACCCGTGAGCCATCTCTCCAGCTCCATTTACAGTTTTAATAGCTAGACTATGTATTCTGAATCTAAGCATTTTACTAAGGGGATAGGAACTAGTAGACATAGGTTTGCTGTGACAGGATACTTACATCATCTGGAGATATCTTTGTACAAAATATTTATTAATTACAGTAACTTTATCAGGTCACTAGCTGTCACATGAGTGACACTATATGCCACCTGATATAAGTTCATCATTTCTAATGCTGTTACCCAAACTATGTAACCTGACTCTAGTTACAAAAAACATTATGAACTAAGGAATATTCTACAAAGTAACTGGACTATATCCCTTAACAAAAAATTACGGTCATCTTTACCACCACTAGGATGGATGTCATCACAGCTCAGAGCATTGTGGAAGAGGGGGCAGAAAGATGGTAAGAGCCAGAGGATGGGTGTGAAATAAAATGGCTGTTGCACGAACCAACTACCAGAGCTATGCTTGCCTACACAGGCCTACACAAGATCAAGCTGGACAAAAGGACTGTTGGTAAGATACCTCTGGGTACTCTAAACAGATGCAAAGGAGACCATGTTGGGAACCAGAGTAACAATATATTAAAAGAAAAATTTTAAAAAGCAGTATATGAGGTATATTATCACCACTTGGCTTTTAATGTCCAGTATTCCTTAGACTAATGGTTTTCAACCTTCCTAATGCCGTGACCCTTTAGTACATTTCCTTGGGTTGTGGTGACCCACTACCATAAAATTATTTCATTGCTACTCCATAACTGTCAATGCTACTTTACTGTTATGAGATGCGGAAACTCTCTATAAAGTAATACAGGGATTTGGGATAAACTGTCAGGTAACGGTGAACATTGTGGTCAACTCTTCCAATACTGAGAAACAAAAACAGACAGACACAGTAGCTTTAAGACAAGGACTAATGAGAATTTAATTTGAGATCTTAAGTCAGAATAAACATCATTGTAATCATTATTTTAAAAAGTGGAGGGAGAGGGAGTGCCTTCTAATACTGTGGTCACAATGGTTCCACTGAATGGTTGCCTGACTCTGTGGTGCAGTCAAGGGACTTAAGGCAGAGTCTGAGGCTTCAACTCAACACTCTCCCAGCACTCAACACAGCCTGCTCCAACCGCACTTCACCTCAGTCTGCTCGTCCTCCACCTGCTCCCATCTCCACACTCTGCAGCTCCTCCATGTCTTAGTGAACCACCTACACTGATTCTCTCTGTATCTCTACCTGTTCCCTGCCTACCGCTAAGGCTCTGTCGCCTCTGTGGTCTCTTTAACCTCTAATTCAATCACTCCTTAACACACACACACAGTGTTAGCGTAATGAATGTATAATCTGAGAGATATTAGTAACTGAGATTCAGATAAAAGAACCATAATTGCAAAAAGCCAGCAATCAAGGAAAATTAGGACTACTCAGGAAATTGAAGCCAGTGAAAGTATTATAGCTTGTGAATTCATTGTTATTCAATAAACTCTGACATTGTGAAAAGTCACAAACTTACTATCTATTTTTCTGGCACAGCATACTGTGGTAATCAATAATCAATTTCCACTTCTGTTCTCATTATGACTTCAGCAAGAGAGGCACACCTTAGGAGTACAAGTGAGAGGAAGTGGTTCACAGACACACATGCAGACAAAACACCCAGACACACACGGAGGAGGAGGAAGAGGAGGATGGTGATAAAATTTAAAGAGTACAACTGAGAGCACACAAAATATGGTCATTTTATATCCTGATACAGTAATGTTTCATTCACTAACTTGAAATACAAGATAACAAGATTCCATTTCATTTTATACATAATTCAATAAAAGTGACTCCATAGAGAATAAAAGCCAGTAGATTAACAGTAAATGAGAGAACAGTAAGGAGGGAGACAGACACAGACGGTCTCCTAAGAAGCAGTTTAAGAGTGTGGATGCCTCCAGAGTATGGGCAGCCATAGCAGCAGCACATAGAATCATGATTTGTTACTACAATTTTACTCTAAACTTTTAATTTTATTTTCTCAGTTTCTTACTAAACTTTTAAATAAGTTCACAAGATTTTCATACAATATGCTTTGGTCATATTCACCCCTTCCCTACCCACTCAACTTTAATAACAAGATTCAAAAAAATCAAGTCTAATTTGTGCAGCTATATATTCTTCAATGTGTAGCCTTCTATTAGAACATAGTAGACCTATCAGAGATATACTGTTGAAGAACACATGCTGTCCCTTGCCTGTTAGCTATCAATTGCCAATAGCACCTCAGCCAAGAATGGATGATTCTCAAGTGTCTACATCCTCTCTCCTTGACTGTACTTTGTCTGGCTTGAGTTTATGCAAGTCTTGTGCATGCTGTCATGTCATGTCATAGTGGCTACACTGTGTGTGGAACTGGCCTGCTGTGTGTATAAAACACTGCTTACTTGTGGTCACCAACTACCTCTGGCTCTTACGATCTTTCCACCTGCTCTTTAGAAATGATTTCTCAGATTTGAACAGAGGTGCTGGGCCACGTGAAAGAAATGGGAAGACTAATTCCCCCTTCATGAGATAATCTCCTTTCCTTCTCAGAATCCTTGCCCCCAGCACAGAAGCTTACAGAGCCGCAGCCATGGAGCGTCAGAGACTGCCCACTTTTCCAAATTACTGAGAGGACAGTCATTTTCCCTTTCTACCTCTGTTCTAAGCATGCTTTCCCTAACACTCTGGGAGTCACCCTTCTCCAAAACACCTTTCCCCACCATGTGGTTGCTGGACTCCATGCCAGCTGACTCCAGAGGCATGCCTTTCCTCTTTATTTGCCACATGCCCTTCCTCCAAGACTGCTGAGATTAACAGCTTGCTCCCTGCAGTTTTTTTTATTTTAAACTCCAATAAAATTGTCCTTGAGCTTCCTTTTGAGTCTGTTCTTAAATTCTTTTTTTAACAAGACTAACAACCCAAGAGAAGACCCTGATATCTCCATTAACATAGGGGGACTGTGTCAAATTCTCTAAAATGTCTGGTAATCATTTCATATTCAACACACATAACTAAGAGTTTTGATTGAGTTACATTTGGATACTAGGTTGGGACTTGCAATCTGCTTCCACAGAGCAACTTCTAGTCACAATAGGGATAGACAAAGAGCTTGCTCTGCTGTGCTCCTATCTCTCTCAGAAACCTCGTTAGTCGCCATCCAGAGACTGTACCATCCCATATACAATTACCAAACCCAGACACTATTGTGGATGCCAAGAAGTACAGGCTGAAAGGAGCCTGATATGGCTGTCTCCTGAGAGGCCCTGCCAGAGCCTTACAAATACAGAGACACATGCTCGCAGCCAACCATTGGACTGAGCATGGGGTCCCCAATAGAGGAGTTCGAGAAAGGACAGAAGGAGTCGAAGGGGACGCAACCCCACAGGCAGAACAACAATATCAACCAATCAGTCTCCTAAGAGCTCCCAGGTACTAAACCATCAACAAAGTTGTACACATGGCTCCAGCTGCATTTGTTGCAGAGGATGGCCTTGTCATGTATCAGTGGGAGGAGAGGTCCTTGGTCCTATGAGGGCTCGATAAATGCCCCAGTGTAGGGGAACAAAGGGCGGGAAGGTAGAAGTGGGTGGGTGGAGGAACACCTTACAGAAGCAGGGGGAGGGAGGATAGGATAAGGGGTTTGGGGGGTGCTGGGAAAGGGGATAACATTTGAAATGTAAATAAAGAAAATATTCAATGGAAGGAAGGAAGGAAGGAAGGAAGAAAGAAAGATCTTTAAAAAGTGAGAAAGAAAGAAAGGTCTTTAAAAAGTGAGAGAGAGAGAGAGAGAGAGAGAGAGAGAGAAAGAAAGAAAGAAAGAAAGAAAGAAAGAAAGAAAGAAAGAAAGAAAGAAAAAGAGGGAGGGAGAGAGGGAGAGAGGGAGGGAGAGAGGGAGGGAGGGAGGGAGAGAGGGAGAGAGAGAGGTCTTTAAAAAGTGAGAGAGAGAGAGAGAGAGAGAGAAAGAGAGAGGGAGAGAGAGAGAGAAAGAGAGAGGGAGAGAGAGAGAGAAGGAGGGAGGGAGAGAGAGAGCGCGCTCTTTGGCTGTGCAGGTTCGATGTCTGGGGTTTTAATATTGGCTGTGCCTGTGCACACACTCTCCTGTGTGTAGCAGTGCAGGGTATGGTCCATGCACTTCAGAGCTGTATGTGCTTCCAGCAAATACTTCTATCCGCGTTGAAATCCACTTGCTAGCTCCTGACTGGCATCCACAATGACCTGGCACTCTTGGCATTCATTTTACTTTACACTTTGTACTTTTCAACACCTGCTTTGAAGCAGAGGGTTGAGGGGCAACAGGCCTTGTAAGCTTCATGTCTTACACAGTGAAGCTGCAGCCACATCAGTCGAGGTAGGCTACATAGTAAACGCAGCTCTGTCTTAAAAGCTCAGCTTCCATAGGGCTCATAAGTCCTCCAAAGACAAGACTTTCTAAATTCCAGTTTGTCAGTTTAATCTTTCAGAACTCTTCCCCTATCTAAAAGAGCAACAGGAGTCTACAGAAGCAGAGGGCCCTTCCAAGCAGCAGAGCTGCTCACTTTCCCACAGATGTTTCTGTTAAACGCTATAAAATAGAAGAGCATTTTTCTTTTGTGGACTTGAAAAGCAAAATGAAGCACTGAGAGTAAGAGCAGAACAGAAAAGCTACAAAGTGGAGCCCTCCTCCCTGTGCCTCTCCTCCCGGAAAAACAGTTATTCAAAAGCACTATTTGTTTTCAGACATACTTTGAAAGTCTGCAGTTACAGAAAAGAAATGTCTGTAGTTTGTAGTTTAGAGCCAGAACTATGTCGAAAAGCAAACTCTAGCACCACTAGCACATTCAAAAAGTACAAATGAACTAAAGGGTCCTGTCTTGTGCCGCCTTCCTTTTGAGTGCTTTAAGAAAACATGCTTGAAAACACTAATTTAAAAATATGAAGTGTGCTGCACAAGAACCTTTGGTTTTAATCAAAGGATTTACAACAATGGGGTTTTTCAAGAAGGAGATGCTAAACTACAGTTTAAGCTCTTAATTAAAACATATTTTAAATGGTAAACAAACTTGTTCAGATAATAAACATTTCTATAGTTAGTCCACACAACACAGTTATCTAATGTCTTCACCATCCTAACACTCCTGAACCTCCAAGTTTGTACAGATCTTAAGCAGTCAGTAACCTGAAAACAAAATTGTTTGGTTTAATTTGGGGTAGGGAAATTAGATGACGTTAAAGACATTAAACTGCAAATCAAAGCTCCCATGTAAGCAACACCTTACTGAGGAATATAAAGCTGGTATGCAGCAGGTGAGAAAAGCACCACTGAGGAAGCTTGGGAGCTGGCACTGCATCCCACTGCAGCACAGCACAGCACAGCACAGCACAGCACAGCACAGCACAGCACAGCACAGCACAGCACACTGCATGTAGCACAGCACAGCACAGCAGGCACACCACAACTTAAGCTTCACTAAGAAAACGGAGCTGGAAATCCAAAGCCACAACTCAAAGAGTTTCCAATCCAATGTTCAAACCACTGAATGAATGAAGTGAACCAAAAGAGAACAAATACCCCCTCAAATTTCACCAACACATTCAAATAATGTTCTCTAGAGTAGTTTTCTTCTTTTATTAAATAATAAAACAAAAAAACAAAGACATCAGAACTGGACAAAGTGAACAGAAGGAAAAGAGTCCAAGACAAGGCACAAGACTCAAGCCCACTCATTGGCACACTCAGGAATCCCATAAAGTCACTAGACTGGAAGCCACAATAGATAAACAAAAGGCTCTTTAAATGCAGATCTGCGAGATGGTTCAGATGGTAAAAATGATTGCCAGGCAAACATCAGGTCCTGACTTCAGATCCCCAGCACCCACATAAAAAGTACAGAGAGTGTGTCTGTAATCTCAGTGCTTGGGATGCTATGACAGGTGAGCCACTAGGCTTGTTTGCCATCCAGTCTAACTGAACTGGTGAACTCCAGGCTCAGTGAGAGTTCTCAAACATTAAGATGGACAGTGACTGAGAAAAACACTTGATGCAACCTTTAGAGTACACACAACACAAACACACTTGCCAAGTGTACCTTTGACTACATAATACAAACAGACATATTTCAATCTAGAGTTTGTTTAACTTCAAGCTTATAAAGTCAGAACCTTCTCAGAAGGCAGACACATGCAGATTCAAGATACTTGGCAAACAAAAATAACTACATTACAAATAAAACAAAAGCAAAGCTGTCTTATAAACAGCTAAACAGAGTGGAAGTACACAGAATAGCACTGTTTAGTTATAGACAGCCTTCCGTTAAATATTTAACTGAGAGCATTATATTTAAATATACTTAACCAACAGAACTATACAATTAGACCTTAGTTTATATACAAAATATTAACATCTTTATATAAAATTGATAGTGGACCCTTTAAAAACCAGATCCTTTGCTTGTGAAACTTAATAGGTAGGTAAAAGGACTTGCCACCAAACCCAACAGACCCAAGTTCAAAGCCTAAGGCCAACACACACACACACACACACACATTTTTTCTTAGACCAGTAGATATGAATCAAATTAAATGCTATTATCACTATTCACTATTGTGGTTTCTTATAGGTGTCCATGATCAAGTGTTTGGAAAATACTGTACAAGAAAATCATGGCTTCACCTAAAATTTCAGCTTTAATTTGCTCACAAAAAAGGAGGAAGAGAGATCAAGTAAAGGGTTCAGTGCACCGGAGTCCGTGTACCTGTGGGAAATGTTATAATCAGGTCTGTGCTCACCCATCCCGTGCTTGTTTAATATGCCCCGGTTTGAAGAGAGCTCAGCGCTCATCAAGTATCCTACCAATCAGTGGTCACAAAACCTATAGGCCCTTCTTGTAGTCTTAGTTTCTCATTTCACTAGTGATCAAGTAGCCTGAGAGCCCGTGGAAAGTTCCTAAAGAACTGCTCTTTAGCTTTCTGGCTGAAACACTAAACTGATGTGACTCCATGAGCGACTTAGCAATGGTTAGGTATTAGGAGTAAGCAACGTGCAAGTAAGCAGAATGGGTTTGGAGTTATTAACACGTAGAAAACCCAATGAAAGGAACCTGAAATTCAATCAGAATTAAAATAGGGCTAAAATTCGAGTAATTTTAAGAGTATGATTCAACGTAGGATTGATTCCATAAGGTTCAAAGCTCTTTTAACTTAGTTGTGAATGAAGTTAATCATAAGAGCTAAAGAAACATAAACACTGGTCAAGACATAACCTATATAGGCTTAAAAGATGCAGGCTTCCCTGGTATGAGCAAATACTTAGAAAGGGAAGCACTTAGTCATGAACAATGTAGCCATCTCCTCTGGGATGTGAAGCCACTGAAAAGTCACTGTAAATAGGCTTTATTGTGTCCTTTAGCCTGTGCAAGCATTATGAAACACTGTTGAGAATAAACACATGATCCTACTACTGGTGTCAAGGAATTCGAGACTATTACGTATCAGTACTACTAGGGCCGGGCCATCAGAGCAACAATAGGTACTACGCCCCGGTCGAGTCAACTGGACAAGTCGAGAGGCTTAAAAGTCACTCATGAGGCAAAAGAGTTTCAAAGAAGCTCTCCTCCTGGAGTCTAGCGTTCCCTACCCATACAGTAACTTTTCATTCCCGTGTTCCATTCCCACGTCAGTCTAGTGTATGGATCCACGTGCTCTCTTTCAGTATTTTCCTATTATAAGTGCTTTTTAAAATTGAATTCTGACATGGCCTAAGCCTTCCACCAGTGTTCCAACAGTCCTAGAAATGTCCTTGAGCAAGATCATGGGCTTAGAATTCAGCAAGATTGTAAAAGCTAAGTCACTCCCTTACACAGGAATTTACCATCACTAAGGAAGAAGGAAGTTTCAGACCAAAGGAGAAACCAGAATAGATACTATAGCAGAGTTATACCCATACACACGTATTTACAATGGCCTAAGGGGAAGGTGGACTATACAAGAGACTAAAATAGGAACTATGGCAAGGACACGAAGCCCTTGACCCTGGCTTCTAAGATTAGTGGAGCTTCTAATCTTAGGTGGAGCCCTGGTTGATCCCAGCTGTTATCAATGAATTCTATCCCAGGTGGTTCCCTTTAGACCTTTTGTGTTTGCATTCCTCTGTTTTGTGTAAGATTCCGGTTACCTCAATCGTACCTTGCGAATGTCACCCAACTTCCTTTTCTTTTCTTTTTTTTTTTTTTTTTGGTTTTTCGAGACAGGGTTTCTCTGTGTAGCTCTGGCTGTCCTGGCACTCACTCTGTAGACCAGGCTGGCCTCGAACTCAGAAATCCGCCTGCCTCTGGCTCCCGAGTGCTGGGATTAAAGGCGTGTGCCACCACGCCGGGCTCTGTCTTTTTCTTTCTCTTTCTTTCTATTTATTTTCTCAGGCAAAGACAGGATCTCGTCGTTACAATGCTGCAGACTGGCTGATTCGTAGATCAGTTAAAGGTCGGGTAAGTTTTTATGATGGGGCAGTCAGAATCGAAAGGGAAGGGTTTGTTTCTGTTGGTCTTCAAGCACATGTTGTCTGGAAGAGGCCTAAAGGTTTCGGATAAATCTTTACAAGAATTTTATGATTTCGTGCAAAAAATCAGTCCCTGGTTTCCAGAGGAGGGAAGCTTAACATTAGAAGATTGGAAGCGTGTAGGTAAGGATATGAGAAAGTTCTATAAGAAATTGAACCGTACAGGCAAGAAAGGGAAAAGGCTAGAGGAAAGTGAATCAGAGACTACTGACAGGGAAGGTAATGTTGAATGGAATATTACTGAGGGAATGAGAAAGTGTGAATTTAAGGGGAGAAGAGATCGTTTTCGCAGCTACCAAGACAGCAGTGAGGAGGAGTCTTTAACTATGGCACCAGCCACCCTTAGACTGAAGCCAAAGCCGTGTCGGCTCTTGGTTTTGATGCTGCCGTGGCAGAGGTGAAGAAGGGAGTGAGCCGCAATGGGAACCTTTGCCGTTAAAAACCCTTAAGGATTGGCATCAAACAGCAAAGGCTACCCTCGCTCCCGGAGATTTCATTCTCTGGAGAAGAGTATGAAGAAAGGGCAAGGAAGTTAGCTCAGGAAAGATCTACATCGAGAAATGGAGCTAAACCCACCGTGCCTATGCTTCTTGGGCAGAAGGACTATGCTAAACCTGCAGCACAGCTGAAAATCCCAAAGGCAGTGTTAGAGAAAATGAATCAGATAGCTGTATCCAGCTGGCAGAGTTTACCTCCACCTGGGGCTAAGTTCACAGTCCTTTCAGGAATTAGGCAAAAGCATGATGAGTCTTATGAAGGTTTTGTGGCTAGATTGGAAGAGGCAGTTTCTAGGATGCTTCCCCCCTCGGAAGGAACTGATATATTAAACAATTGGCTTGGGAATACGTGAATACCTTGTGCCAAGACCTAAACAGACCAATCCATAAGACAAGTTCCCTACAAGATTATATTAAAGCATGTGTAGACGCCTCACTGGCCGTAATGCAGGAGATAGCTTACGCCACAGCAAGGAAAAGGAAAAAACTCGGCGCTACGTGTAGAATTACATGTTTCAGTTGTAAGAAACCGGGGCACCTGAGAAAAGATTGTAAGAATCTCTCAGGAAATAAGAAACGTTCCTTCAGGTCCCTGCCCGCGATGTGGCAAAGAAAGTCATTTAAAAAATGAGTGTAAATCAAAGTTTCACAAGGATGGTACTCAACTCACTGAAAAAACAAAGACAAAAAACTAAAGGGGCAGTCTCTTAGCCCCGTTCAGAAAC
Organism: Mus caroli; assembly: GCF_978045245.1. Taxonomy (NCBI): domain Eukaryota; kingdom Metazoa; phylum Chordata; class Mammalia; order Rodentia; family Muridae; genus Mus; species Mus caroli. The sequence continues at coordinate 15,265,864 of NW_028227263.1, read as the reverse complement.
TGTGGAGCTCATTATAGGACACAGCTCCAGTTATAAGAAAAACTTCAAGTGGTGGATTCTGATACTTTAAAATTAAAAGTTATGGTTAAATTATGGTTAAAGTATAAAAAAAAACTTCATAAAGGTCAAAATATAGGTTACTTCTTACTGTTACCTTATTTATAATTTCCCAATCCTACATTGTGTCAAAAAATTCGTAGAAAAGGCTTTATTAAAAGTTAAGAAATCATTTCCTAAAACATATATAATTCATTTTGTCAATGGTATTTTTGTTGGTTGCAGAAAATAGAGAGCGTTTTTACAGATGGCTATAAAATATTTGACTAAGTGTGGACTGATGATGACTTCAAAAAGATTCAGCATGGTAAACTTTTAGGCTAATTGAGACATTTAGTGTATAGAGATTGTGTGTTTTCTCAAAAAATTTGCCCTCAGATTAAATAAATTAGAAGTTTTAGATGCTTGCCAAAAGCTGTTAGAAAATTTTAGATTTTAATCTTGGTTTGACAAGCTGCCTCTTACAAGCAAGAAAGGAAAGGAAGGGATAGAAGAAGATGGATTTTAAAGCTCTCCCAGGAACAGAGAAAAATCGGGGACGCCCTGTTTTGTTCTCTCTGGCCCCTACAGGAAAAATCTCTACCCTCTTTCTATTGTCTATGGTTGGTGCACCAATCTCGTGTCAATTCATGTTTGTCTTTTGTTTGTCTGAATGATTGTCTCGTTGTCTGAATGACTGACTGTTTTATGTTTCATGTTAAAAAGAATAAATAAATAAATAAATAAATAAATGGTTAAAACTTTACCTGCTGATTCACTCTCAGTTTACACAACTGAGGCTGAGAGGCCCCTCACTTTAGCCAAAAATCAAGCACAGCAGGAGAGGTCCTACTAAAAAACTTGTCTTTAAAAATAAGGAGTCTGCAACCTCTTAGTTCTAAGACAAATAAGCTGATAGTTGTTTTTCCTAAAAAATTCTCTACAAGTTTGTGATTATTGTGTTTAGCAAATTACAAAGTGTTTTTTATCTTATAGTATAGGTATATAAAGTAAAATTCTTTGATCTAAATTTATAAGATTCGTGTAGCCACTTCATTTGGTTTTTGATTGGTCTTAAAGGTATAAATATGATCTGCATATCTTGGTCATAGAGAATTGGCTTATAAGTTATTTGGGTATGATTAAAAAGGTATAACACTGGTTACAAAGTTAGCTTAAGTAGTAACTCAGGGCTAGAGTCATTTTCAAACAAAAGCACCTGGCATAAACCAGCCGAGAAAACTAGTCCCCTAAAGATACTTCTAAATTGAGATAATATTTTATGTAGTTCTTATCCTAAAAAGTAGTCTTATAGAGATAAGATTTTTTTTAAATGTGTCTTTAATAGAACATTAAAATTTGCACTGTCATGCATTCATGTATTGACAGCCAAATTTCATAACGTTATAGTGATGTTTCTAGTATTGATCTTAAAAATAAATAAATAAATAAATAAATTGTTTAAAATTGGGTTTTGCTTTCCAAAAGTTATAGATATATTCTAATATTACAACGGAAACTTAAAAATTATGGTTAAAATTGCCAGTGTCCCATTGACTGCAGTTTGCAGTTTGATCAAAAGCTTAAGATTTTTAACTCACCCAAAATTAATATTGTTACAAGAAAAATCATCTTATGAGAGTGCTAATGGTGCTCACTTTGGCCATTCAGCCATACAAAGCAAGGCAGAGTTAACTAGATATATTCGTCTTTGTGCAGAAATTAGACCCTCACACAATCAGTTTGGCTATGGTTGCGGCCTTTCGGGACCATAAAAGGTTATAAAAAAAAGTGTTTAAGGTATACATCATCTTAAAAAAGATTGTCCAAAATTAGAGACATGGATAGAGAGTTAAATTGTTCCTCAAAAATCGGTCCTCGTTACAGGAGGGCCAAGATGCTCAGTTTGGAAAACATATACATTTGGGTTGATACAAAGCTTAAAGCAGCCTCAAAGTTTGTACAAAGTTTCTTGGTTTTGCAGACTGCCCTAGGAAAATTCTTGAAACTTCACCCTCCCTGCCTTCAGGGAGATTTCTTTTAGATAAACATTTTTTCTTTTCAGATCTACCCAGGTGTTGTTCATAATAAAGTCTAAATTAAAGATTTATAAAAGGTCAATCGGGCTTTAGAACTTATAAAGGCATTACAAGATAGCTTACCTACTTCATACAAAAGTATTATAGATTTGAAAGTTTATTATTTCCTTTTCATCCTGTTAACTGTAAAGAGTTTACTTCTAGTGAACTGGTGACCATTAAAGATTTTTGTCCCTAGGTATGGCTAACAGAGCTTTATAATATGTAAGAAAATTTTATTGTCAGCTTCATTACAAAAAGCAAAAAGTTTAAATCTTTCAATGTATATTGTTTCCTAAACAAAAAGTATTTTATTAGCTAATGCCTCAAAAAAAAGTTTACTTCAAATCTTTGTTTTTCACACAGTGAGCCTTAAAGTTCTGGAGAGTAATTGTTGCTTCATAAGATTCAGAGACAATATCTTTTTTAATATTTAGGGTTTTTAGTTATACTAAAAAATTGTACAAATTTGCTTCAAAATTTTATTTTCAAAAGCTTCCAAGAAATGTTAATTGAAAAAGACCTCACCTTAAACTCACCACAGGAGAACCTAAGCCTTTATTAGGTGCTATCAAGTGAGATTCAAATTAACTAGTGAGAACCAAAAAGGCTTTAACAGAAAGTAGAGGAAACTTCTACAATCTATTGGTATCAATTGTACTTGGTAGTAATCAAATATTAGCTACATATTCTAGTTATTGTTATTAAATGTGTCTACAGCTATTCTTTGACAAAAAAAAATTAATGTAAAATCATCCTTCTTCACCTTAAAGTTTTAACATCCTATTATAAGGCTGCTGTGGTGCTAATTAAGAATTAAGAATTCCTTGTTCCAAACAACATTGGTTATTACAGAATATTGATATTTGACCTATTGCTTACCATCATTTTAAATAAAATTGATACTCATCCTAAAAATAAGTTAAAAATTGCTTATATGCATGCTTTTATAGCATACATGCATCCCATTTACTGTATTTTAAAACATCCCTTCTATGGGAGAAAAGTATATGTAAATTGGATCACATGTTTATTCTTTTGAGTTTCCGCCTGCTTCAGCACAGATAATTAAATTATGTGCTGTAGATGGTGTTTTAAAATGTCGAAGATTGCCTAGAAAAGACCTCTTAAGGCAATGTCACACTAAATTTTTGTCACAGGTAGATTATGGACCTTATACAAAAATAATTGGCCATATAATCTCATTCTTTACATCATCAAAATAGTAATGGCTTGAGATAATAATTTGGTACTTAAAATAGTAAATAAATGTGCATGTCATATTGTAAGGATTTGCTCTCAGTGTCCTCAGTTTCTACCTGTTCCACACATTACTGTTAATTCTCGAGGACTTATACTTAATCAATTATTACAAATAGATGCTCATTTTTGATGTTAGAAAAATAAAATATGCACATGTGACTATTGATACCTTTTTAGTCTTTCTAATTACAACTGCTTTAACAAGAAAAGCAACTAAAAGTATAGTTAGTCATTGCCTGTGTTGATTCCTTCTGCTTGGTATTCCAAATCAAATTAAAACTGGCTATTACAGATAAGCCTTTAAGATGTTTTGTCAACAATTTAATGTTACCCATGTTACTAAGATTTTTATAATTTTCAAAGAAAGAGTACTGTAGAACTTTAAATTTATATCTTCAAAAAAATTTTAAATTTAGATGCAAAAAATCTCGCTGAGTGTCTATGGTACCCTACAATCAGGCATGCTCATAAGATAAAGGGATCCACTTATTGGCACATGGCATGATCCTGTTCAGATACTTAATATTGGGGAAAGGGGAAGTGTTTCTGTTTTTTCCACAGAATGCTGCAAGAGCATGCTAGCTTCCAATGTGACAGGCTGACCTGTGAGTAAGAACTGACAGTGCCCTGACAGTGGTAACAAGAAAACTGTATTGAGCGCACAGAAAAAGAAAAATCAGAGAGAGCACACACAAGCAAAATAAAGAAACTCTTCCTATCTCTGCCATGGGCTACAACAAGGAGAGCCGACCTGGCTTCAACTTGGAGACAACTAGAAAAGCTGACTCGTGAGGTAGAGGGACTGCTACAAGATTTCATCAGAGACACTGTTTTTGGCCATTCAAGCCAGCTCCTTATAGCTATAAAAGTTTGTACCTTACCTGTATGCTATATTGTTAGATAATTTTAAGAGTTAAAATCGCCAATCTTGGCAAGTCTTTTCATATTCATTGTAATTCTTGTCATTTAACTAATTGTGTAGATCTATCTACTGTTATGATTTTGTTAAAAAGACCTGCTTATGTTTTGCTGCCTGTAAAGTTAGGAAATGTTCCTTGGTTCGAGAATTCCAGATTGCAAACTTTAAAAAGACTAAACAAACTTATTAGACCTAAGAGATTTGTAGCAGCACTGATTTTAGAAATTACTGGCTTAATTGCAATTTTAACTTCTTTTACATTGTCCACCACAGCCTTAGTCCAGCAACTGCATACTGCTCATTTTGTAAATGATATGCATAAGAACATTTCCATAGCTTTGTCAGAGCAACATATTATATAGATAATCGTAAGTGAACGTTAACGCCATAAAAAATAGTGCTAGCAATAAAACAAGATATTGCTAATATTAAGACCAGGTTAGCTACTAAATGTCATGCTTCTTTCCAATACATTTGTGTTACCCCCTTACCTTATAATCTCATTTACAGGGAGTATGAAAAGATACAGATATTTCTCATGACTTAGAACAGTTAAAGGCGGTAATTTCAGATATTAGTAAAAGTGATTTGGACACTTGGAACATTGAATTGGCTAGAGATTTAAAAAACAACCTAAGTGCATTGAACCCCCTGGATTGGGTTCAATATATATTCCTACTTATTATTTTTGGCATTGTTTTATTAGTAATCGTGGTGTTTCCACTCATCTTTAGAGTGCTCCTGAGGTCTGTAGCTACTACGAGGCGAGACATCCTAAAACTTCAGCTAAAATTAAAAAAAGAAAGGGAGAAATGCTACGCCCCGGTCGAGTCAACTGGACAAGTCGAGAGGCTTAAAAGTCACTCATGAGGCAAAAGAGTTTCAAAGAAGCTCTCCTCCTGGAGTCTAGCGTTCCCTACCCATACAGTAACTTTTCATTCCCGTGTTCCATTCCCACGTCAGTCTAGTGTATGGATCCACGTGCTCTCTTTCAGTATTTTCCTATTATAAGTGCTTTTTAAAATTGAATTCTGACATGGCCTAAGCCTTCCACCAGTGTTCCAACAGTCCTAGAAATGTCCTTGAGCAAGATCATGGGCTTAGAATTCAGCAAGATTGTAAAAGCTAAGTCACTCCCCTACACAGGAATTTACCATCACTAAGGAAGAAGGAAGTTTCAGACCAAAGGAGAAACCAGAATAGATACTATAGCAGAGTTACACCCATACACACGTATTTACAATGGCCTAAGGGGAAGGTGGACTATACAAGAGACTAAAATTAGAACTACGGTAAGGACGAGAAGCCCTTGACCCTGGCTTCTAAGATTAGTGGAGCTTCTAATCTTAGGTGGAGCCCTGGTTGATCCCAGCTGTTATCAATGAATTCTATCCCAGGTGGTTCCCTTTAGACCTTTTGTGTTTGCATTCCTCTGTTTTGTGTAAGATTCCGGTTACCTCAATCGTACCTTGCGAATGTCACCCAACTTCCTTATTGTCCTCTGCATAAAAAGTCTGATTCTAGATTCGAAAATTACACTCAGATTCCACAGGAACTCTCCTGTGTGTGTCTGTTTGTCACTCACTCATCCACGCTTTGCCCACCCACTTCGAGAGACCCCGTTCCACGCAGACACAGGGACCCAGAGGGTCTGCGGCAAATAGGTCCACTTAAGACTTCATTTGCCTTGTTAATAACACTGAGTCTTCAAGACTGAACAGTGCTTTGTAGTTCTCAATGCAGTGGTCTTGAGTGCCTTTTGATACATGCAATTCTAAATAATGAATATTCTTTTAAGTTATTCTAAGTGGATTCTTTTATAATTCATTTTGTTTGCTGCTAATATGTAAAATACAACGGACTTCTGATATTAATTTATGACCTACAATCATGTTTAATTCAGTTATTAGTTTCAGTAGTTGTACAGTGGTTGCCTGAAGATTTTTCATGTACACAATAGTATATTACTTCAACAGGAAATGCTTAATTAATTGATTTATACTGTGTTTCAAACTAGGTAAATATTTAGTTCATTGTGCCCACAAATCTAATTAAGTTTATAAGAATACTTTGTCAGACAATTGAATTAAGTGGGAAATTGAATACATTTATAAAAATTTTAAACGTTAAAATTGAATTAGCATCTTGTAAATGCAATCAAAGGTTATTCAAAAGTCCTTTTTATTTAAATTATTGCTAAAGTTTGAAAGCCTTATACATTGGAAATTTATTTGAAAATAAATAATCTACATTCAGATGTGACAAATAGGAACAAATGTATTTTTAATAGACTGTTATCTTCATGAACTGAATGCCAATTTTTAAAACTTTGAATCCATTTTCCTATAAATTAAAGCCATTCTTAAAATACGAGGTATGAGTTAATACCCGTACTCACACCAACTTGAAAATACAAACTTAGACTTTAAAAACTGAAATCTTTCTATAGGTTGTGATTTTTAGTGGACTGTGAAACTTGCACTGAAATATTTTAAGTCTAATATAGCCAATTTCTAATTTTAAAAACAATGGGATATGTTCTCCTTAAAAGTCATTTGAGAGGCTTCTAGACTCATTCCATTGGATGTTCTAAATTGAAAACAAAATATCTATTTACAATAAAATTTTCTTTAGAGGTTTTAGAAGTTAAGATAGTCAACTCTTGCCCTCATAGTACCACAACACAGCAAACATAGAGGGTTTGCTGCACAGGCTTACAAGTTAAACCCAAGAGGAAGAGGAAGGGGGTAAAAACCAGAGACTGCCAAAGGGACTGAGGGTGGGCATTTTGGAGTCTTATAGCAATCTGGGGTGGGGAAAACATGAGATTTTTTTCTGATTAGAGACCACTGATAGACCTCGAAACCACTGTCACAGAGCATGATGATCAGCTGGGGCACCTTCTGAAGGCACGTGAACCACAGAACATCTGTAGTAAGAAAAAGACGTGGTGATTAAAACAAAACAAAACAAAACAAAAAAGGAAAAAACCCAAGCCAGCAAGCAATATTGCTCACAGGGGGCTTTGTGTTTGTAATAGTAACCCTGCCCCTGAAAGGAGGAGAGTCGCTAACAGCCTGCCAGCTAAAACCTCCAATGACCATGCTTCATAGCAGGTTCCACACATCCAGCATGTAACTGCACTTTAATTTCCTAAAACTGCAGGATATAAGTGTGATTTCAAATACTGTCTGGACTGTGATATTCAATATTGATAAAACTATACTATATTCTCTTCAAAGCTTCAAAGACTCAGCATATGGGAAATCTTCATTTGCTTGAAGGCATTGTTCTCAAAGACGTGTACTCTGACACTGTAAATGAATTCTAAATAATGAAAAGTAACAGCTAGAGTGTCTGCCCTGAGGAACAGGACCCAGAATACAGGAAATAACGTGCGAAGTGAATGTCACTCACCAGAATAGTGTGTCTTCTTATTAACAGTGGGCAACACAAGATTAAGTTGTTTCAGCTATGAGATGCTTACTAACACTTGTTTTGGAAAGAAGCTGTAAGATCTATAAACTGAATGAGTATTGATTTGCATGCCCATTCCATGTGTGGAAATTATTCAGTCACATTTCAACCTCAAAAAATATGGAGCACTTACAGTCTCTTGCTTCTTCTGTAGTAATGTAAACAACATTTAAGAAAGAAAGGAAATTTTATTTGAAGTTAGGGAGTCAGAAAGAAATTTAAGATCATAGTACTATTCAGATGAGAGGAAACTGCTATTAGTGAATATGGAGTAATTCAACAAGGTAGCTTTCAGTATAAGATGGCTGAAGGAAAAATGACCTGAAGGAAGGCACAGAGGAAGATGTTTTCTGAGTAGTGAGACTGTAATTACTGGCAAAAGCAAGCCTCTTGAACGTGATCGCCTTTGGCTGTGGACATGACTCCAAAGCTAACTGACAAATCTCATGTTTGTTTTAAAGTAACATCTGTTTGATCAGTAAACTCTAAGTTAGAATAAAACAACCCCATTCTGATTATCAACTTAAGGGGTAGGATTTAAGTTTTGTCTAGAAAACTGGGGCAGCACCAGGTAGATAAATTGTAACCAATGAATACTAATAGCTAGAGTGTCTGCCCTGGAAATGAGTCAGCTCTGCTCTCCTGTGGCCACTAATTCTAGACAGGGCTCCAGACAAGATTCTAAGGCACCACCATGGTAAGACACTGCACTCTTGATTTCATATCAGCTTTTCAAGGCAACAAAATGTACTCAGGAACCAATTTCATACAACCACAAAAAACAAACAAACAAAACACCTCGTGAGAAAAAAGTGGAAAGAAATGAGCACACTTCTCTCATGTCCCTCATTCCATTTACTCATTCCTTCTGCTGGGCTATGCATGTCTTCCCTTCTGATTCTAATGTAGTACAAATCACATCAGTGGCAGACTCCAGAGACTCAAAGCAAGTAAGCACAATTTGTAACACCAAAGGACTTCACTCTGAGGAAGCCACACAGCAGCATCATATAAGCCACCTGAGAGCATAATGATGCTCTGTATACCAACAGGTACTATACACACTGAGTGCCCCTGTAGACCAGGCTGGCCTCAAACTCTCAGACCTGCCTGCCTCTGTTTCCCGCCTTGCTTGTGGGACAATTCTTAATACCTGGGTCTGATTTTCCTCTCGTTATAAACTCAATAAGGTAAGTCTTACTATACTTTTATTAACAGATAGTTTTATTATGGCATTTTCATATATACACATAATATACTTTGATCAAGTGTGTGTGGGGTGTCCTACTACTATCTTTTGTTACAGACAGTCTCATGCGACTCAGGCTCACCCTGATATAGCTGAGGCTGATCCTGAACTGCTGGGATTCTGGGCATATGCCTCCACACTTGGCACCTATTTTTATTTTAATAATAAATAAATCTGAGGACATTACAACTTCTTAATTGCCTAGAAGTACACATTATGCCTGTTGGTTATGAAGTCAGGCCTTAGCTTAGGGAGTCCATATGTAGTAATTCAGACTAATAGCCAAAGAAGAAGAGCAAATAAAATGTGGCCGAGAGATTTTTGTCTTTCCATTGGTCAAATAAACAAACCAGTAGGCAGCTTTTATATTGTGATAATTGTTAAGGAATAAAGACAAAAATGTCAGCCCTCAAAGCATGTAAAAACTAATCCAACAAGAGAAACACAGGCAGTAAGCAGCAAGAGTACACATGACTTCTTAACTGTTTGTCTTGTTCCCCTCCACCCCCATATGTACATATTCACACACTATATATTAAAATGAAGAGCCACAAAAGGGGCAGTGATGTCCAGCTGGGCTCTGCTCTAGACATACCTGCTTCGGGGTCCTGGTTGAAACGGCAGTACTTGGAGTTGTCCAGAGAAGGCAGGCACTGCTCAATGGGCACCCAGACATACGTCTCAGGACACAGCAAATCAGAAGGTCTATACTGACCCTGGTGAGAAGGGGAAAATAGAAAAAAAGGGCACAGGCATTAGAAACACTAACTCCTGGGTTCTAAGGCTCCAGGAAGCCAGGAATGGTATGATAACAGGCTTAATGTCAACCAAAAAGCTTTGTCATAAATACTAGGCATTTTGTTAGTGATCACAATCATATTTAAAAAGAGACTGCACATAAAGGCTCTCTAAAAGTGACATCACCATTTAGCAGATTATATTGATTTGGAAGCTGAGTTTTTACATTTCTGGAAGAAATCAAGTTGCCTTTGAAAAGCTAGTGAGAACAGACTGAAGCTTCTCTGCATGTAGTAGGAAACCATTCAAAGCCATAGAAAGCAAGTTTTGTTTTCAAGAGTAGAATATGACTGTCCTCAATCACTAACTTTCAAGTTTACAGACTTGAGGCTGATAATATTCATTTCATGCTAATGTTTTAAAAAATACAATCCTAGTAATACACATCTACTAACAACCTAAATTAGAGGGAGTACAATAAAAGCTTAAAAAATAGAAATTCTAACAAAACTTCTGCAATCATCTAACTTCAAAAATTCTACTTTATACTTTATAGCTGGGTGTGGTGCTGTAGGCCTTTAATTCCATCATCCGGGAGGCAGAGGCTGGCAGATCTTTCTGAGTTCAAAGCCAGCCTGGCTTACAAAGTGAGTTCAGAACAGCCAGAACTCTATTATACAGAGAAACCCTATCTTGAAAAACAAACAAACAAGAAAAACAGCAAAAATATACTTTATTAAAATATGTAGAACTATGTATAACACCACACAATATTTGCTGGAATAAATAAATCATTCATTCATGAATAACAGTTAAGAAAGATAATACTTAAGTAATAGTGATACAAACTATAAGAAAGCATTAGTGAATTTTTTCAGAAAAACCAAAGCTTTTATTTTCTTTAAACTTAATGAAATGTCTTTTTTTCTGAATATTAAAATTCAAATTTTATATACAGGTTAAAATTTGTGCAGATATATACATTTTTATAATCCAGTATGAGAATTTGTTTTAGTATACAGAAAGATCCAACCTAATTTCTCTTGTATTTACTCAATAGCTTCATCATGATTTTTTGAATCCTCTTAACTTCCCCTAGTGATTGTTTCTTCCTATTATATAATGAGTTCTAAGCTTGCCATGTGCCAGAGCCACATCGTTTTCAATATTAAATCTTTATGTTATATTTCACTCTCTGATAAATCTAATCCTTTATCACTCCACTTGCAGAATCTCCATTTTGCTTAAATATTCTAGAATTCTCAATTTTGTATAAAAATATGATTGGCACAAATTTAAAAAGTAATAAAACTGGAAGAGCATGTCTTCTTGTAGTGACAGAACATGAGAGAACCCCCATGAATGTCCAGTGAGAAACGTGTGTTACTATAATAACTAAAACCCCAATTGTCCATATGATCCTATTTCTAACTTGAGGCTGAAGTTAAGGCAGCACTGGGAGTGAGGGTAACCAGCCCTCATCTGTGAATCCTGAAAGTTAAACAAAGGACTTTCCCCCTAGACAGATTCCATAAATAAATAACAAACACCAGGAACAAGAGCTAACTGGAATCGATCCACTGGAGTGTCAGGGTTACAGAAAGGTGAAGCCCACGTGAGTTACATATGTGTGACGGGCACACAACCTCAAAGCACCTAGGTTTCACATGGTTCTCAGATCCTAACTGCTCATCGGAGAGATACTTTTGATTCTTTAAACATTTAACTCACTAAAAGATCAGAAATACATTTTGACTTCTTGGTATCATTTGAAATCAAATCTGTCAACTTCATTATACACTATTCTCCAAAGTACAGGCTTCTTTCAATACTTCAAGTAGTCTCTCAAGCCATCAAAGAAGGCAGCTTTATGGCATAAACTGCTGTGAAATACTGCTTTCTAAACTAAGCTGGTTGAGAGGTATGTGAAATGATTAAAGCTCAATTCAGAGTCACCATCCCACACAGGAGAAGCATGGGGACGTGAAAGCTGCCCTGCCTGTTCCCTACTGAAAGAAAATGAGAGATGTTTGCATTAAGAATGTAATTACTTAAGGATTTGGACAGACTTTCCCGTGGTCAGAAGAAAAATATTTAATCAACCTCTAAATATATTCATTCAGGTTGAACAATGAAGTAAAAGCGGATTAATTCTTTCCTGGGGTGCTGACTTTTAGATAAATGAGAAATGTTGAGTTAGCACAGACTTCTGAAGTACTCAGAATTTTGAAAATGTAACACCTTTGACAGCTTATCCCACAGCTCTTTATGGAGTTCTTTCAAAGTGAAGAACACTTCAGAAGAGGAGTGACTGGACTAGTCCAGGTTGCTAAAGAAGAGCTGTATTTGTTCTACATATAGCTGTGATACGCAGTAACTGTCTTACGGCTATTTATAAGGAAAAGAAAGAGACACAGATCACAACATGGCCATATAATATTTCAATCAACTTTACTAGGTTGTCATAGACTAAGAGTTTAGAAAATGCCACAGTTAAATCTAAAACATGTACAAGGAGGAACCCTGCAAACCCCAGCTAAGAACATCTCCTGTCCCACATCTTTAATAAAGACCATCTTTCCAAAGAGGCTGTTTGCTTTGTGTTGGTCAATGTAATGAACAAAGGTATTCTTCTAACTTGCAGGCTTTAGATCATAATTTGAAGAGCATTACCATACTGGTCAAAGTTTCCACCCTATGAAAGAGCCACCAAATAAATTATGTAAAACAGGTACCTTAGTCCAGCAAAAGAATTCAGCCTAAAATCTGCATTCATTTTGATAACCAGAGGTTAAATATCTCACCTTAGTGGCTGGAGAATTTGGTTTTGTGGTTAAAAGCACTTGCTTGCTCTTCTAGAAGACCTGGGTTCAATTTCCAGCACCCATGTAGTGGCTCACAACCATCTGCAACTCTAGTTCTAGGGGGTCCAACGCCCTTTTCTGGCCTCCACAGGCACAGCCATATATGCAGATAAAGTAGTGATCAATGGGAAATCGTAATTCTTTAAAAAGAGCCGTCTTGCTATCTCATCCTCCTCCAATGTGTGTGTAGAGTGTAAAGCACAGCAGCAGTCTGAGGAGTAAAGACTTTCAGACAGGCTATATAGTAGTGCTTCCAATGGAACACAGCCGACAACACAGGCATTCCCCTCTAGTTAAGACAGCTAGGCAGAAATCCTAATTTCCAAGAGCAAAATGGTGTCTTAATGATATGAAGCAGCAACAAGAAATGGTTTAACAAGCCTCAAGCATACATTTTGTCATGTTTTTACTGATGGGATTCATATACTATCAAAATCTTCCCATTAGCACAGGATCCACTGCTTCTTTACTGTTTTCAAAGCTGTATATTTGTATCGAGTCCTAAAGAAACACTACACTCATAAGCCCTCACTCTTACCCCCACCCCCCACCCCAGTGTATAGGAAATCCATTTAAAAATGGAAGGCCTGGGCTAGAAAGATGGCTCAGAGGTTAAGAGAACTGACTTCTCTTCTGAAGGTCCTGAGTTCAATTCCCAGCAACCACATGGTGGCTCACATCCATCTGTAATGAGATCTGACACTCTCTTCTGGTTCGTCTGAAGACAGCTACAGTGTACTTAGATACAACAATAAATAAATCTTTAGGCTGGAGTGAGCAGGGCCACCCGGAGCAAACAGAGGTCTCAAATTCATATTCCCAGCAACCACATGATGGTTCACAACCATCAGTACAGCTACAGTGTGCTCATATGCATAAAATAAATAAAGCTTTTTAAAATAAATAAATATAAAAATGGAAGGCCTACTTGGTAATGCCACCAAGCCTGTTGACCTGAGTACATTCCTAGAATCCACATAGTAGAAGAAGACAACCAACTTCTACGTGTTCTCTGACCTCTACACACATAGTATGGCATGCATGAATTCCACCTCACTCCCACCCCAGCCCAAATTAAAACAAACAAACAAACAAACAACTAGTTAAAAATAGTGTGATACTTCTTCACACTTTCAGGCATAGTTGATTTATTTCCATGCATGCCTGATTTGTGGCAGAGCCTACAAGGCTCTAGATGAAGCAGTCATTACCCTTTGTCCTGGTTTTTCTGCAATTGTCCCCTCTTCCATCATGCCAATTTGACTATCCTGGTTTCTTTGTAGCTCCTAAAACATGCTAGGCGTGCATACAACTCAGGGCTTCTCAATGTCTCTCTCCGGGCTGTCATTCTTGTGTTTGTATGTGTGTGTGTGTGTCTGTGTACATGTGTGTGTGTGTGTGTATAGTATAGGGGACTGAACCTCTATGCATGCTACACAAACCCTATTCCACAGAACTACATTAAATCCCTGACCTTTTTTATTTTTAAAAATAATTTTTAAAATTATACAACAGGGTCTTACTAAGTTGTCCTGAGAACCTTTGACATTGGAAGCCTCCTGTCTCACACTCTTGAGCAGCTGGAACTCCAGGCCTTCACCACAAGGCCAGGCATATTACCTACTTTAAGTTTTTCTTGATGTCACACCCTCAATGAAACCCATTAGCCCTCCTTACTATTTTTCCCCTGTAGAGTATATCAACACTCTTGTTTATATTTTTGTTAATTTGTACTTATCTAAAACTTGTTGTTATAATATAGGGTCAGAGATTCTATTTTCAGCCTAGGTTTGTCACTGGTGTTCAGTAACCAAATGACAGATGAATCAATGATTCTAGCACCACAGCCCACCTTTGCTTCTTCCCTATAAACACAGTGGGTGTTCTGCTTTATATACTAATATCACATGCAGGAGTCCAGCAATAGTTGCTGAGGCCACACTGCGGATGCATCTCTACCAGACCTATTGTACAAAACTAGCTGGAAGCCCAAATGCTGAACAGTCAAATTCACTATCATGAAGGATCTACAAACATCACTAAAATTAAAGACGTTTGATAGCTGACAAAGTTAGGAACTACTCACTCGTGTCAATTTCACTTTTTCTCTCAAAACATTTACTTTTAAAAATGTTGCCTTTTCTTTTTAATGAAGAACATGGTCCTCCCTATAAAGCTTCACTTAAATGAAGGCCGTGGAGGAAGGGGCTGAATGCGACTTGAGAAAGAGCCTCTCGGCTTCTGCTGGTAACAAGAATAATACTTTCTCCCTGTGTTGGTTACGAGCACAGTTCTCAGGTGCTTCTCAGCCATTCAATATTCCACAGTTGAGAATTCTTTGTTTAGCTCTGTACCCCATTTTTTAATAGGTTTATTTGATTTTCTGGAGTCCAGCTTCTTGAGTTTTTTGTATATATTGGATATTAGTCCCCTATCTGATTTAGGATTGGTAAAGATCCTTTCCCAATCTGTTGGTGGCCTTTTTTATCTTCTTGACGGTGTCTTTTGCTTTACAGAAGCTTTGCAATTCTATGAGGTCCCATTTATTAATTCTCGACCTTACAGCACAAGCCCATTGCTGTTCTGTTCAGGAATTTTTCCTCTGTGCCCATATCTTCGAGGCTTTTCCCCACTTTCTCCTCTGTAAGTTTTAGGGAAATGCAAATCAAAACAACCCTGATGTATTAGTTAGGGTTTTACTGCTGTGAACAGACACCATGACCAAGGTAAGTCTTATAAAAAACAACATTTAATTGGGGCTGGCTTACAGGTTCAGAGGTTCAGTCCATTATCATCAAGGTGGGAGCATGGCAGTATCCAGGCAGGCATGGTGCAGGAGGAGCCGAGAGTTCTATGTCTTCATCCAAAGGCTGCTAGTGGAAGACTGACTTCCAGGCAATTAGGGTGAGGATCTTATACCCACACCCACAGTGACACACCCATTCCAACCAGGTCACACCTATTCCAACAAGGCCACACCTTCAGATGATGCCACTCCCTGGTCCAAGGATATACAAACCATCACATTCCACTCCCTGGTCCCCATAGACTTGTTCAAAAACATGACTCTATGGGGACCACACTTAAACATAGCATAATGCAAAATGCATTTAGTCCAACTTTCAAAGTCCTCATAGTCTATAGCAGTCACAACAATGTTAAAAGTCCAAAGTTCAAGGTCTCTCCTGAGATTCATCCAACTTAATTAACTGTAATCTCCAAAGCAAGGCAGGAAACCAGCTGGGCAAACTCCAAACTCTGCATCTCCATGGCTGATGTCAAAGTGGTCTTCAGATCTCCACTCCTTTTTCATCTTTGTTGACTGCAACAAACTGCTTTCTCCTGGGCTGGTTCCACTCCCTGTTAGCAGCTTTCCTCAGCATGTGTCCCATGGCTCTGGCATCTTTAACACCTTTGAGTCTCCAAGGCAATTTCAATGTTACAGCTTCTTGTTTCAGTGTCTGGGATTCCACTTGATCTTTTGGACTCCTCCTAAGGGCTGGCATCACTTTTCCAGCTCTGCTCTCTGTAGCACTCTAAGCTCAGGTTGATCCACTCCACTATGACTGCAGTTCTTGGTGATCACTCCATGGTACTGACATCTCCAATACACTGGGGTATTCCACACCAACTAGGCTTCACCAATAGCCTCTCATAGGCTCTCTTCAGGGTGCCAAGCCTTAAATCCTTTGCATGACCCCTTCAGTCCTGGGCCATCAACTACAGCTGAGGCTTAACCTTCTCCAATGGCCTTCCCTGGCCTCTCACAGTGCTAAGCCTCAGCTTCTCTCCATTATCCCTTTATTCCTTCACAAGCTGTACCACCTGAGTGACTCTTACACATTACCAAATCCAGCCGCAGCATGAGGTACAACCTTGGTTATCTCTGGTACACAGCTTCTTTGTGCTCCCAGCAAACAATTTCCAGAAGATTTCACCTCAGTGATGCTGGCCTCTTCTTAATCACTGCTAATTCCTTAGCTCCAGCTAACCAGCATCAATTTTCCCAGTAGTTCCTTCCATTCTTAACTCTAGAGCCAGTGTCACATGGCTGAAGCTGCCGAGTTCTGCTGCTTACAGGAACTAGAACATGATCCCCTTGTACTATTACATTATCACTAGCTTTATGTTTTCTAAATCCTTCACTACCTAAGCTTGGCTATCCTGGTTCTTGCTCTGTAGATTGACCTTGAATGCAGAGATCAGCATGCCTGTCTCCTGATATTAAAGGTGTGTACCACCATGCCTGGGTTTAATTTAGCTGGGTAGGATCTTGCCCCAAGGTCCCACTCCCTTAATCTGTTATCTCCTAGAACACAGGAATTTGTTCCATTTCACTTCCTGGTACCCCTTTAATACTCAAACCATATATTTTATATTTTTCCTTTCTAAGCTTGCTATGCTTATTCAAACTTCTCTTCATAAGACTTAACCAGAGAACAAAGTCTCTGCTCGGCTTTTTTGAAATTTCTTTTGTCAATGCAATTAATCCAAGTCTCTTCACCTTAGCCTCAGGCAAACTTTTCAGACAAGGGCAAAAAGTAGCCACATTCTTCACCAAAATACCACAAAACCAGTCTTTATGCCACATTCTGAAATTCTTCTCCTTTGAAATCTCTTGGGCCACGTCAACACAGTTCAAATTACTCCCAGCAACAAAGTCTTCCATATTCCTACTAGGATGACCCATTAAGCCCCATTTAAAGCATTCCACTGCTTTCCAAATCCAAAGTCCCAAAATCCACATTCTTTCAAATAAAAGCATGGTCAGGCCTATCACAGCAATACCCCACTCCCAGTACCAACTTATGTATTAGTTAGGGTTTTACTGCTGTGAACAGACACCATGACCAAGGTAAGTCTTATAAAAAACAACATTTAATTGGGGCTGGCTTACAGGTTCAGAGGTTCAGTCCATTATCATCAAGGTGGGAGCATGGCAGTATCCAGGCAGGCATGGTGCAGGAGGAGCCGAGAGTTCTATGTCTTCATCCAAAGGCTGCTAGTGGAAGACTGACTTCCAGGCAATTAGGGTGAGGATCTTATACCCACACCCACAGTGACACACCCATTCCAACCAGGTCACACCTATTCCAACAAGGCCACACCTTCAGATGATGCCACTCCCTGGTCCAAGGATATACAAACCATCACACCTGAGTTGGTCATCAATGGGCCTTTGGTCCTGTGAAGGCTCTACACCCCTGTATAGGGGAATGCCAGGACCAGGAATGGGAGTGGGTGGGTTGGGGAGCAGGGGAAGGGAGGAGGGAATAGGGGATTTTTGGAGGGGAAACTAGGAAAGGGGATAACATTTGAAATGTAAATAAAGAAAATATCTAATTAAAAAAAAAAAAGAGCACAGTTCTCAGGCTGAAGAGACAGCTTAGTGGTTAAGAGCACTTGCTACAATTCAACGGGACCTGGGTTCAATTCTCAGCACCCGTGTGGAAGCTCACAGCTGTCTATAACTCCATTTCCAGAGGATCCAACACCCTCTTCTGGTGCCAGGCATGCACACAGTACACAGACATACATGTAGGCAAACACTTATACACATAAAATAATAAAATCTCAAGAGCATAATCCTCATAATATCTGAATCAAATCTTGTAGTGAAAATAACGTTCTTCTTTTTCGATGGTGGAGGCAGAGTGCTAGGACCAAACCCAGGACCTGTGCATGGCTACAAGTTCTCCACCCGAGTTACATTTGTAGATCTCAGATACTGCTTCTACTGTAGAGATAAAACATCAATATCGTGTGGTGTCAGTGATGAGCTATGAACTATTAACATTTCCTTTGTTAAACCACAGCTTAATCTAAAATTATTCACATTTCCCCCATATATTTACAAAATAACCTCCAGGTCTTAAAACTCAGAGCCAGTTCAATATATGCGCTTGGCATCAAACACGACAAGATGGGTTGGCCCTGCCCATATGATGATCCCTGCCTATGAGGGAAGAGAAGGCAGTTGTGTCCAGTGACTTGCCAGACAGTAGAACAACAGTTGCAGCACAGCAATACTGAAAAGAATGAGGGCTGTTCAAAAGCTGGCAGTGCATCAAGGGTCAAAGAATCAGCTTTCTCTGGAGCAGCAGCAAACAAGCCTGTGCATTACGCTGTAAAGGCTAAGTAACATCATATCACAAGTTTAAAAACAACAACAACAACAACAAAACAAGCCCTCACCAACAGCAAATACAGATCTAAGGCTACATTGCTGTCTTCCTCAATACTCCAAATCTATATCCACCAAAATTCCAAACAGGAAATGAAAAGAAAAACAACTATTTCATCTTTACAGCAAGTTATGTCGTCCTGTATCTTCGTGGTTTGAACAAGCTTCAAAAACAAATTAATCATGGGTTTTGCATTTAAAATGGGAAAGTTGAGTTAGTTATAAAGAGTAACTCCATCTTCTCCAGGGAAAAAAACCAAAATGAACAACAACAACAAAAAAAAAACCAACAATTTCCATACAGTCATATTCATTGCCACTACCTTTCCTCTTAGCATAGACTGACACATTTGAAGCAAGTTTCAAGCTCATGAGTAGACCTATATATAATCTGGTATTATCTAGAAAAGTATTATGAAATATGGGCTCTAAAATGGTATTATGATTCTTTTCATCTTGTTTCATCTCCTGCCTTCCCAGATTCCCATCAAAGCACTGCTTACAATTGAACACAAAATTGATCAGAAATAAAAGGACATTGTAGTCTTTACATTATAATGGAATATGACCCCCATACTCAAAGAAAGCAATAAATTGAGTAAATACTCCTCTTTAAATAATTTACATTGTTTAAAAAAAACCCTACTTTTTAACTGTAGTAAATCCAGAAACATTTTTAAATGCTTTATCATCTTTTCAAATTTTCTTTTTGGCCCTTAGAAAATGAAGTATGTGAACCCTTATATATTTGGGGCCATGCATACTTGCAAAGCTGAAATGTAAAAATGCTCTTTGAATATTGTACTTTGTTAAAGTTTAAACATTGAAATGAAAAGTTATTTCTTTAATTAAAGTTAAAGGATTTGAGACTTATTTTTCTCAGAAAAAAAATCAGAGAAAAGGAAAGAAATGCTTTCATATGATATTTACCCAAGTTACATGCTTGGCTTTTAAATAGAAACATCTGGGGATGGGCTTGGCAGATTGTAATGAAATTGAAGTTACCAATTCACACCCTGCCATTTTGAGGGTATTTTGTTTTTACAGTTTTCAAATCAAAACCAAACGGACTTCCCTTTGAACTCTGGTACCAAACCAAAGCCCTTTATGAGACTTTACTTTCAAGAATACTTTGTAAATATTTTGTAAAATGGGAAAGATTTCATGAGCATCTGAGAATAGGCTAAACTAGCAGAGTCAGTTTTGAAAAGTTCAAGTTGAACTGAACTTTAAGTGTACAGAAAAAGATGAGGTCACTGAAACACGCACAGACCACTCACTTCCCTGTCCCGGACTCCTCAACACCAATGCACAGACCACTCACTTCCCTGTCCCGGACTCCTCAACACCAATGCACAGACCACTCACTTCCCTGTCCCGGACTCCTCAACACCAATGCACAGACCACTCACTTCCCTGTCCCGGACTCCTCAACACCAATGCACAGACCACTCACTTCCCTGTCCCGGACTCAACACCAATAGCAATGTACAAAAAAGAAGTCTCAGACATTGAAGTCTTTTATCAGGTAAAACTGGTATCAGTCTCTCACTTTCCATAATAAACCTATTGACTTTACTAAAACCAATTGCTCTAACACTACCTAAGCAAAAATAGTTCAAAACGACCCTAGAGTGGGCTGCACTGCACCGCCCCTCAGGTCAGAAATTCAGGCTTATTAAACCCAGTCCCTTCTCTGAAAGACAACACCAATGGAATCTCATCTCAGAGTACTGCAGCAGACCCTTGCTCCTGACTTTGTTACATAAACAGAGATTGACTTTATCAGTTCCCAAGAGAGTGCTTTAGAAGTAACTCGAGCTGCTCTGTTTTCAAGCACTGTGGTTGTGCCACACTCCTCTGGTGAGGTGCACTGGGGCAGTAAAGACAAAGAGCCCAAACATCTGAATCCATTTGTGCTCCCAAACTCTGAACACCAACAGATGGACTCCATGTGCTGCTAGGCTAAGCTTTGAAATTTTAAAAATACATATTTTTTCCACTGACAAACAGAAAGTGATGGTATTCTGTGTTTCTTTAATTAAAATCCAAGGGTTCTCAAAGGCTCTGGGACTTTACTTTAAAGCTTCTTTAAGACTAGGATATTTATTTTGCTATTGGCAAATAATAGAGAATAAAGATTCTAATTTAGTTTTAATCACAATCTTTGCTTTTACTTTGGAAAGCCTGAGTTAATCCTTTTTCTTCTGGAAAATACAAAGAAAGCTTGTGAAGAAAAGATTCAAGGAGTCAGCTTACAGTGCAAACTTAATTTCAACCAAAGGGTCACAAGTTGAAAAGGATAAGGAAAAAAAGAAAAGAAAAGAAAAAGAAGAAGACTGAATCAGGGCAAAGAAAATAATATTCAAGGGAAAAAAAGTAAAATTCAAAGCTTTAATTTCTGTTGATACATGAGTGAATGAGTGAACGAGTGTGTGTGTGTGTGTGTGTGTGTGTGTGTGAGAGAGAGAGAGAGAGAGAGAATGTGTATTGCTGTTGTTGTTGTTTATTCACCATGGTCGAGAACAGAGATCACGGAAGTGGTTATCTGCTTTTTCAGGCTTCAAAAAGAGCACTCAGAGTCCTTACTCTCCACTACCTCAAAACAGCCTCTCTCACGTGGCCAGCAGTGAGGAGGTTTTCAAGTTCTCCTCAAGTTCATCCTCTCAGGGGAACCAATCGGATCAGATCATGTGAATCCTTGCCTACTGCTCCCCACAAAGTGGAACAATTTCTTTTTAAAGTACTTAAAGATGTTGATGTAAGAATTGTGACTTTAGTTAGAGAGGGTAAGAAATTATACATGATGAGAACCCACTCACCACAAACTGAAGAGCCTGAATTCTATTAATCACAACACAAGCTGCCTAGGTATCTATAAAGTAATCCATACTGTTTACATGTTCCCTAAGGAACTCAAACTTACTCTCTCGGGAACATGTCTATACTATACCACAGGGTACATATGAATCCACAAACCTCTAGTCAGGATCCTCACATAAATCAGGGATGTGCATGACAAAGGGTAGGCTTTCCATCCAGCCTCTCACCTGGAAGTCACTAGCCCAGGGGCACTCTAAAGGGTGTAGGCTAGCTGCTATCTGGTGCCTACCCACTGAATATGAGTTATAGTCCCCTTCTAAAACCAAACTCAACTACTACTGCATACTTTATCTTTACTAAGCCTTTCTTGGATCCTTTCATTTCACTACTATAACCAAAATCCCTTGCCTGAGGGAGATGATGTCTGCCCCTCCTCATAAGGTTCCAACCACAGACCAGGGTTCAAGTCTACCAAGTTCACTCTGGGGAACCATTGAGTTGCTATTTAAAGAGTGTAGGTGAGGGGTTACTTACTGGAGGGAGTAACTTATGGATCCTCCTCACATACACAGCCTACTGCCTCAAAAGGGCATCATCAGAAGTCTTTACCCAATAAAGATAATCACTTGTCACACAGATGGACTCTCCCACCAGGCCTCTCTAGCCTTTCCTTGCCTGTTTATTCTAGCCCCTCCCCTTCTAGTTAGGGGTTTTTATTGCTGTGATGAAACAATGTGACCAAAATCAAGTTAAAGAAAGGGTTTATCTGTCTTATACTTCCATATCATAGTCCATCACTGAAAAAAGAGCAGGAATCAAACAAAGCAGGAAACATGAGGCAGGAGCTGATGCAGAGCGAACAAAGGAGTGCTGTTTACTGGTTTGGTCATGATGGCTTGCTCACCCTGCTTTCATAAAGAACCTACAACCAACAGCCCCAAAATAGCACCACTTACCATGGGCTGGGCTCTCCTCATCAATCACTAAGAAAATGCCCTACAGCCAGATCTTATGGATCTTATTTTCTCAACTGAGGCTCACTCCTTTCAGATGATTCTAGCTTGTGTCAAAGTTGATATAAAACTAGCAGGTATACCCTCCTTGAAGCTACATGCAATTAGGACAGAGTTGCATTCAACAGTTGACAAGAGATTCAGGTGAGGGTCTCCTGGCCCTCCCAAAGGGATGTAAGCGCTTAACAAGCCCAGTTGGAATAACCTCTTTGCAAAGAAGCACAAATGAACAAACTCTCCAAAATGGCAGCTGTTTGGTTCTACAAGCAATCCTGTACCAGTATCCAACCCCAGGCTAAACCCTGTTCTGTCTGGTCATTTGTGCACTCAGTGAGTCACCACCTATTAGACGTCACACAAAGGTCTTATGCATGCCATGTTTGGGTTCTCAATGACCTTGTAATCTAAGGGGAAAGTCAAAATTTATGGTAATTGCCATACAGAAACATAAGCGTATACTTTATAACAAAGTATGGCAATGCTATCAAGGAAAACCCCATCAGAACAACAAGGAAGCCTAAGTGAGACGTGAGGGCTGGGGTCACCCTTCTGGGGAACATCACCTGAATTTCTAGAGTACCGTGAACAACAACAGTCTGTTGCAGTTCTCTGTCTATATGCTATTTGTCCTTCAACATCAGGTCCTCCTCCCCAAACCCCAATGTAGTATTTTCTAAATATATCAGTTTTTCCACTTCTTGGGCCTAAAAATGCTATTTCAGACTGAGTTTCCAAAAAATACTTACTGAAATACTTATTAAAATGAATTGTGTCCAATTATATTTTTTAAAGAGCATCAGAGACTCTTTAAAATAGATGGGCCTTATATCTTCCTTGTTATGTTTCATTTTAATGTTTTGAAAAGGTGACGAGGTGAGAAGGGAAAAATGAAATGAGCCAGAAAAGTCTAATTATTAGTGAAGCCAAGATTACAAACGTAGAGACACTCTTTTTCTGCTCAGATTCCCCAGACATCATCAATGGAAGTACAGGGGCCCACCTCTGCCCAAGTGAGCAGTGCTCTCGGCTCTGTGGATGAAGACTGGCCAGCTAGAGACCCTTCCAACATGGTCCCTGAGATGGCTCCACAGGAACAGACTCCTGCTTCTTACCTTTTCACATTCTTCTAAAAATCTCTAAGTCCCAAGTCAAGCAAATGTTTTTAAAAAGTTTCCAGCAAATATATAGCTGTAATAAAGTCAGTAAACTATCTCTAACTGGAACTATTGTGTTTTTTTACAGAATATAAAAACACCAAACGTTTCCCAGTGCCCCAAAATCTTAAATCATAAAGGTCTGTTTATTGCACAACTGAGGACAATGAGAAGCTGGCTGCCTAACCTTGTATTCGTCCCAGGGGTGTGATCTTTGCTAATCATTGTTCTTTTTTTCCCCCCCTGCCTGATGGAAAATTCATCACAAATGACTTAAATAATTCAGGTTTTAGGATAACCTTCTTTCCCTCAACTGTGCAGCAGCAGGGGGTTCTGTAGAAATGACATTCTATACCCTTATATGCTACCAGTATTCTTTCAGCTTAGGAAGACAACAGTTTAATAGCTTTTGTAGAATATCTATATTTAGCACATTCTAAAAGACACTGCGTGGCTGGTGGCCTTCTTTTCTAATGATCAATTAACTATTAATTACATAGTCCTTTTTATTCATAAAATAAACAAATCATCAACTTCATTGAATTTTAGTTAAATAAATGTGAAAGAATGAATTGTGATACAAAGTCCAAAGAGTCTTAGATTTTAGTAAACTTCAGTGAACATTGTGCATAATTATACAACTTAGGACACATCCATCCAAACTCAATTAGCAGCCCTGATAGCACAGGTACAGGGTGTGAAACCCCATAAGAGCAAAGTAAGCACTGTCTCCATAAATGTTAGAATTTTATCTATTTATTATATTAACCATTACAAAACCACACATGAACACCAAAACAGGTCTTTACACTTTATTTTAAATATTTTCATATGTGGTTTCTAAGTATCATTTAGGGCCAAT
The DNA here is from genome assembly GCF_978045245.1 of Mus caroli. Taxonomy (NCBI): domain Eukaryota; kingdom Metazoa; phylum Chordata; class Mammalia; order Rodentia; family Muridae; genus Mus; species Mus caroli. Next base: position 15,241,204 of record NW_028227263.1, on the reverse strand, counting down.
CGTCACCTTTCCATCCAGTAACAGTTTGCAGAAATCAAAACAGCGCAATTACCATTTTATCACATCAGCAATTTGTGAGAAAGCGTGGATACAATTGAATCTGAAATCTACAACTTCCAGATGTGAGAAAGTGTAATCCTGACAAGCCACTATTACATAGAACCTGCAACCATTCTATTTTTTTTTTTTTTTTTTTTCAGAGAGATCCAAGTTTGGGATGTCGAGTATGTTTGGAAGCTGCTGATACACAGGCCAAGGACCTATCAGCTGCTAATCTACTGGTTTTTTTGGTGACATGGAATCTAAGTAACTCAAAATGGTAGCGAGCACACATTCTAGCAATGCTTTTAATATCAGCATGAACTCAGAGAACTGAAGATATTGAATGTGTTTGACTCCACTGCAGTTACCCCTTTTTGATGCTCAATCTGAACACATTCTGGCCAGTGGGAGCCAATTCAAGTTGCCTTGTGTCTCCAACATAGCTCTAGTAGTTTATGATAGCTTCCATGCTTGCTGACTTCTTTTTATCTTCAGAGAGTATTTATTAAAGTCGTCTTAACAATCCTCAGATCTGAGTGCTTGTTTCTGAGCTTTGGATCTTAAGATCTATCACGCGATAGGCTAAGCCTGTGTGCAGCTACTTTCTCTGAGAGAAGAGAGTGGTCACTGGGCATTGTACTCATTACCTCTGCACAAACGGCAGGAAGCACTCAAACCACAGCACAAAGAATCACCAAGGCAGAGCCGAGCACAAGCTTTCCAAAGCACCTCTACTAGAGGTCTAGCCTAAGACAAATTTAAAATATCTAAAAACTAGAGTCAATCAATGGAGTTTTATAACAGTTATAAAATGTTGGTGAATATATATAATTTAGTACTTTTATATTAGTAAAAATAGTTAGTATCCACTGGCTACTGTGAACTGATCACTATCCTGCCTGCTATCTACAAACTACCACATTAATCTCCCCAAGGACTCTCTATAGAGGGGTGGTTATTATCTTCACTTACAGATAGATATAGTCTCAGAAAGGCTATACAGCAAGGCATGATATTAAGGTTTGAACTCAGCTCTCTGTCTCTGGAAACTACATCTTTACGCTATTTCTCTAGTAAAATGCTAAACTAAAATGCTTAAATTCTTTAAGTATAATAGAGTTTCAATAGCATTCGATTAAGAGTGCAGAAATATACGTTAAACATTCACAAACTACTAAGATTATAACCTAGTGTTCAGAAATTGAAAAGGATTTTGCCACTGGGTAAAAAGTTGCAAAAAAAAATTGGTCTCCAAGTATGAGCTCAGCTCAGATGAGTAACTGCCTTGGGAAAAGGCAGCATGCCAGTAGAGAATCTAGCAGGGGCCACTTTAGACAAGTGTGTTAACTCTACATTGCTGACCCTGAAACAAGTGGACAGGAAAGGACTTCTGATGTGAGGTCCTGGGTCTGACACCTCCCATGTAGCTCTGAAGCTTCGTAACTGTCAAACTCAACACACACATCTTTCTACTCTATCTCCAACACACGTCTATTCTCGGAGTACTAAAAGTTTCTGTCATAGTTTAGATATACATGTACCCTATGAAGGCTGTTCTGAGTTTTGAGATTAGGCTGAGTTACACAGACAAAAGTTGTCTCAGAAACAACAGACAATGAAATACTATCACACATCTATCAAGCTGGCTAAAATTCAAACAATGGCCATAGTGTCAAATATAAAAGAACAAAATAACTTGAGAAACAAAATGAGTATTATAATATTGGATGATAGCACAAAGTTTAAGGTTAATATCCGTGAATTTACACTATGAATAAAGAAATGGAGGGCAGAGACAAACCTTATGTAGATTCTCTATACACTAGATAGTCTCTCCTTCAAGAGATGAATCTTAGTTCAGGTAGTTCAGATGTACTGTTAGAAGAGAACTGCATCTCTATGGCATTATTTCATAAAAGCCCTCCAATTTAACCAGAAGACCCACAGCTCAAGATTAGGAGATCTTCTCCTGAGTATATGACAGCTCTACTCAATATTTTCAGTGTCAGAAACAAAGCAAGACAGACTAAGAAACTATCATAGAACAAAAGAGAATGGGCAGACTACTAAAACCAGCTAGTGACCTGCAATGGATCTCGGCTGGAGAGAGGCTGCCAGTACAGAACCTTGTGAAATCTAAGTAAGAGTGTGGTCATTAGTCAATCAGCTCCCAACAATGGTTTCTCTCAACAGTTCTCCCAACAATGTATCTGAGGGAACAAACTGGGTGAGTGGTTATGGGAATACTCTGGAAGCAGGCTGTAGTACACACCTATAATCCTAGAACTCAGGAGTCTGGGACAAGAGAATATTGAGTCTAAGTCCAATTTGGTTTGTATACTAAGAACTATGTTTCAAAAAAATAAAAAGAGATACTGAAGAGATGGCTCAGCAGCTAACAACACTGGCTGCTCTTCCAGAGGACCCCAGTTCGGGAACTCTTAAAGACCAAGCAGAACTTGGATTTAAGAGAACCATGCAAAATACAGATTTTTTTTTCAATTTTTTATTAGATATTTTCTTCATTTACATTTCAAATGCTATCCCAAAAGTCCCCTATACCCTCCCCCCGCCCTGCTCCCCTACTCACCCACTCCCACTTCTTGGCCCTCGTGTTACCCTGTACTGGGGCATATAAAGTTTGCAAGACCGAGGAGCCTCTCTTTCCACTGATGGTCAACTAGGCCATTTTCTGATTCATATTCAGCTAGAGACAAGAGCTCTGGAGGTGCTGGTTGGTTCATATTGTTGTTCCACCCATAGGGCTGCAGACTCCTTCAGCTCCTTGGGTACTTTCTCTAGCTCCTCCATTGGGGTCCTGTGATCCATCCAATAGATGACTGTGAGCATCTGTGATGGTTTGTATATCCTTGGACCAGGGAGTGGCACCATCTGAAGGTGTGGTCTTGTTGGAATAGGTGTGACCTGGTTGGAATGGGTGTGTCACTGTGGGTGTGGGTATAAGATCCCCACCCTAGTTGCCTGGAAGTCAGTCTTCCACTAGCTGCCTTTGGATGAAGACAGAACTCTCAGCTCCTCCTGTGCCATGCCTGCCTGCATGATGTCATGCTCCCACCTTGATGATAATGGACTGAACCTCTGAACCTGTAAGCCAGGCCCAATTAAATGTTGTTTTTTATAAGACTTGCCTTGGTCATGATGTCTGCTCACAGCAGTAAAACCCTAACTAAGACAGCATCCACTTCTGTATTTGCCAGGCACTGGCATAGCCTCACAAGAGACAGCTATATCAGGGTCCTTTCAGCAAAATCTTGCTGGCATATGCAATAGTGTCTGCGTTTGGTGGTTGATTATGGGATGGATCCCCGGATGGGGTAGTCTAGCTAATGATTCCCAGGTACCACGAAGGTCATCTTTAATTAACACATGTCTCAGGCAATTTCGGTCATACAAATGACAGGAGCCGGGGCCTGAGAAAAATTGCTGAAGGCCCTCCTAGCAGTAGGCACCTTGCTCCTTAGCACCAGCACTCCTAACTTTCTGCCGCATGGCTAAGACAATTATGCTGCTCAGAGTTTGTTAATGACAAGAACTTTGACAATAAGGCATTTGAATGCATTAAATTTAGATGTGGCAGGTACATACTTTTAGAGCTAGCACTCAGAAGACGAAGACATAAGGATTGCAATCTGAGGCCAGCCAGGATTACACAGGGAACTGAGGACTGGCTACACAGCAAGACTCTCAAAACAAACAAGCAAGTCATTTAGTATGAAAAAATCTTACAAAGGTTCTATCTTTTTGTTCATGATTTTGGTTTTTTGAAACAATTTCATATAACTTGACTGTTTTCACACTTCCTCTGTAGCTAAGGATGATCTTTAATTCTTGATTCATGCTCTAGCAGATTAGCTACCTCCCAAGTGCCTGGCTGACAAGCATGTGCCACTGCACTGTCTTCAGATGGCCTACTTGTATGAGGAAAGCTGAAGAGGTTAAGAATAAAACCTCTCTATATATCTGAAGGCCTAAGCTATGACAGAGTACTATGCCAGGACAGTGGGAAGGAAGAAAGCTGGCTTCACCTCTAACAAAGGAAGCCAGCTACAATACTGTATGTACAACAGTGCCCACACCCATCCATGGCTTCACTTTCCACAATTTCAGTTACCTATGGTTAACAAGGACCCAAAGTATTACATAGAAAATTCCAGAAGAAATTCCTAACTGTGTGCTATTCTAAGTACCATGGTAAAATATCAAGCCATCTTGTTTTGCTCTAATGGGGCATAAATCATCCACCTATCTACAGAATACCCAATGCTACCTGCCTGTTAGTCACTATGTAGCCGTCTCTGGTTATAAGACTGTCCCAGAAGCATTTGCTGCATCCAAATAATCCCATTTTACTTAATAATGGCCCTCAAGCACAAAAGTGATGCTGGCAATTCAAACACACCAAGGAAAAGCCATCAAGTCCTTCCTCTAACATGAAAGGTAAAAGTGTGGTAAGATATTTTTAACAGAACCCATTTACATACCATTTACCTTATAGTATGCTGACAGAATCTCTGCACTTCAGTACTAATGAACGTTAATATCTGTGTGTGTGTTGAATGTGCGTGTTCAAATACATGATGGGGGGGGGGTCACAGCATACATATGGAGGTCAGAGGACAAACTTCATGGAGTTGGGTCTCTCTACCTTTACGTGAATTTCAGAGATCCAGCTCAAGTTCTCAGGCTTGCACAGCAAGCACTTTATCCACTGTGCCATCTTTCTATCCTTGTTAATAGACCTAAATTACAAAGTACCAACTTTGTCACAGATATGAATGCATATGAAAAATATACAAGTTTCAGAGTTATCTATAGTTTCTCCTATTCTCTGAGGATCTTGGATGGCCTCTATGGATAAAACAGGTATACCATAAGCCAAAAAAGTTAAATACATATGCATAAACTTGCACTTCTTTAAAACAACTCCGTTTTTAAATTTTTAATCTTACTTTATGTATGTTTTGCATGGAATACACTGTGTAACATGTGCATGCCTAGTGCCTATAAAAGTCAGAAAAGAGTGTCAGATGCCTGGAACTAGAGTCATAGTTAGTTGTGAGCTACCATGTGGGTGCTGGGAATCAAACTTGGGACCTCCAAAGACCACTGAGCAGTCTCACCCCATTCCCTAAAACAAGTTAATTTTAACTAAATTAAAAGATTTATACTCCTTAGTCTAAGACGTGCCTGACATCTCTGATTCAGAAAGTTGAAAATGAGTGAAACTGTATGCTGTGCTAGGCCAACATTGTCCTCTGTGTACTGACAAGGTGAACTGCATTTGCTGCCTCAGTGAAAGCAATCCAACTGACTAGACTGTTGTGATGTCATCAAATTTCTCTTTACATCTGCCATGACTCCTAAAAACTAAGAAATCAGACCCTTGAGAACTTATTTGTGCTGCTACTGCTGCTTTTATAAATCCTCAAGACAGACACAGACAGATATAGACAGATCTCTGCAAGTTCAAGCTCAGCCTGGTCTACATTCTGAGTTCTGGGGCAGCCAAAGCTACAGCTGGCCATCAAAACAAACAAACAAAAAATCCTACCACATCTAGATTTTTCTGGCAGATCTCATTGCACAGAAATATTAAGTACCTCTAAGTTAATGTGAAGGTCACATATAAGCCCCTACAAAGAAGATTTAGTGTAGAATTAGCATCATAAGGTGTCTGGATGCACAGGGTCATGAAGGCACAAAACACATTTCTCTAATTGTCATCATGACAATTCATTTCAAATCATTCATTGGTAAAATCAAAGCCAATGAATTTGTATTTTACTTTTTTTTTTTTAATATCAAGAGTCAAATTACTCATGAAAACACAACTGTAAGGCCTACAGATTTGAATAGCAAACCAGTAACACTTTAAACAAGGTCCTTCAACTGTGGGACTTCTGACATTTTGGGCCAGGTAATTCCCTGTTATTTGGGCTATCCTGTGCACTACAGAAAGCTTAGAAGCACCACTGACCTCTATCTCATTAGAAGCCAGTAACACACATCCTTCGTCAACCAACTTAGCTGTGACCATCAAAAATATTTGTAGACATTAGAGGCACTCCCAACAGAAAACAGAAAGAGGGACACACAGTGGGTCTCTGCCAGTTCATTTCACTGCTCTTCTCTAATATGTTAGCGCATGAAAAACGTTAATGTAAGGTTATATTGCACAATTATACAAAGCTTATTATCATACTCCCCAGAAAGTTACTTTATACTGTATTCTAGTTGATATTTTAAGGGTTTTACTTACGATGGGTCATATGTAATCAGATGCTGCTAAGGTCCACATGTCTCCCTCCAAAATTCATGCTGAAACTCGTTTCTCAGAGTGGTGGTATTGAGATGAGCTTTAAAAGGGGATTCAGTCATAGGACTCCACCCTCATGAAGAGAGCAGTGCTTTTTAAAGGAGCTCCAGCTAGATGAATGCACTGGTGGTTTTGTAAAGGAAGGAAGCTAGTTTAGGTCTCTTTTGTTTTTCCTTTAGGCACAGCATTGGTTACCTGTGTCCTTCTGTCCCTTCTCTGTGATGAGGTCAGGGTGCCATCTTAAAAGCAGAAAGAATATCTCTCACCAGACACAGAAACTACCTGTGCCTGGATCTCAGACTTCCCAGACTCCATAAATATGAGAAATGAATCACTTGGCTTGTTTTGGATTTTTGTTTTTAATTTTTAAGATAAAAAATGGAAACAGGGATGCCATGGAAGGCTCGTTCTCTTCTTTCACCTTTCTATGGGTTCTTGATATCAAATTCAGGTTTCCAGGTTTCTACAGTGAATGGTGTAACCTGCTAAGGCATTTCACTGACTCTGCTTTTTTGTTTTGTGACAGGGTCTCATGTGGCTCCATGAGCTGGCCTGGAACATATTACATGGCTAAGGATGGTCTTATCCTGATCCTCCTGGTCCTCCTGCCTGGACCTCCTAAAAGCAAGAATTACAGGCATGTGCCAGCCACTACACCTGGAAATGTGATATTTTTAAGATATTCAGTCCCAGGTGTTCAGTTTATTGTTTATATTAACAGAAGTAATATAAATATACTAAGAAATATTTCTAAAGTAATTTAATAAATTATAACTCACAATTATAAATGGTCTAAATTAATTATGATGTCTGAGAAAAATCTGAAGACCACAAATGCAAGCACAGCTTGCCTCTCTCTGACAATTCAAACACAATAGTGTTTTCATTAAGAAACTCCTCTTCAATGGCCTTGTCAGACATCAGTGGGAGGAGAGGCCCTTGGGCCTGAGGGTGTTCGATGCCCCTGTATAGGGGGATGTCAGGGCAGTAAGATGGGAGTGGGTAGGTGGGAGAGCACTCTCATAGAGGCTACAACCATAGAGGCAGGGGGAGTGGGGATGGGGTAGGGGGTTTCTGAAGGGGAGACCTGAAAAGGGAAAAACATTTGAAATGTAAATAAAGAAAATATCCAATTAAAAAAAAAATCCCTCTTCATCTCAGAGTGAACTTGTACTTAATACTACCAAAATAAGATAACCTGTAGAAATGCCAAACAATGCAAATATCAGACACAGACATGCATTTCCCTTAACCAGTGACCAAATAACTCATTAGCCATGTATCTATACTTACACATCTAAAGAGATCCTGAACATTTACTCTAAAGCAGAGATAGCTCTACTGTCCAAAAGCTGAGAATCTAATGAAACAGATGGGAAAGTACCTAACTCAAAGCCATCAGCACTGGTATCAGAACATACACTGCAATGGGAACAATACACTCCAGTCAGAAGGGCAGCAACATTTCACAAAGGAGGCAGATTTGAGGTGAATCTTGAAAGGTGAAGAGGAGGAAAGGGAGGGTAACACGAACCACACTATCAGCTGAGAACAAGGACATACCACATGAAAGCAGAGGCTACAACCACAGTCCATACATAGATTCTTCTAGGAGTGACAAAGACAGCTCTTACCAAAGGTTCCTAACAACAAGAAGGGACTAAAAAAACACTCCACAAGAAACACTAGATCTTTAAAATTCACACACAAAAAACTAATTTCTCTTTCAAAAACAACTAGATTCTTGGGAAGAATGAAATGTTAAAGTGAATTATTGAATTTCAGTGTGAAGTTACTGGCTATTTATTCACTATACTATTTAAAGAACACCTGGGGACTCAGGATGTAGCTCAGCTGGTAGAGTATCTATCTGCCTTGCACACATGAAGGCCTGGCACCACATAAATCACGTGTGATGGTTAAACTTCAACTTTTATCCTAAACACTAAAACTGTATTGATAAAAGGAGTGACTCACTGTTGTGTTAATTTATTTTCATTAGCCTCACAAACCACAAGTGAGGTACTTAGGGTAGTGTATTAGTTACTTTCTTCTATTGCTATGACAATTTACCATGGCCAAGGCAAGTTATAATGAAAGCATTTAACTAGGCTTATGGTTTAACAGGTTAGAGACCCAACGAGGACAAACAAAGGCATGGGGACAGCCGAGAGAGAGCTCACATCGTGATCCAAAAGTCGGAGGCTGAGAGAGAAACAGTGGGAACCTTAAAGCCCACCCCTTGTAACAGAATCATCAATAAAATACCCCTACCCCTTCCCGAACACTCTCACCAACTTGTGACAGTGAAGCATTCAAACCTACGAGCCTATGGGGTCCTCTTCACTCAAACCTCCACAGGGAGAAACAAAGACATAAACCAGGAAGCTATGCGCTCCCATTGGATTTCTGTCCCTTTTTAAAACTCCATATTGAAATACCTTTAAAATGGCATTTCAAAGATAGTAATACTCATTTCCAAGCACTCCATTAAGGTGTCAGCACATATCTTTCACATGTTTACTACACATGGCATCAGACAATGATATTGTTGTATTGTGTCACCTACAATAGAATGGGACACTTAAATCAATAAATTTATACGTCATCATTGTTTTAACATGCAAGCCATGGATGGCCTTTTAAAAGCATAATTCAACAGCGAGAAAACATAAAGGGAAAAAACAGGCTATATAAGGCATTTACATGGCAATACAAAGGTAAAAACATCTTAACACAGACACCAAAGTACCAACTTTCATCATGAAGCAAAACTGGTGAACGGACTATGAAATTTCATGTAGCCTGTAATTTTAAAAACCCATGCTTGTTCTGGTTAGGTGCCAGCATCTGAGGTCTCGGTTTGTCCCTACCCGGTGCAATGGTGAGACCATGACCGCTGCCCATTTCTCTAATGGCTGCCTTTGCCAAGCTGCAGCCTCCCCTCCCCTGCAGGTGTTAAGGAAAGATGAGAGAACCTGTCTGTTGTAGTGAAAAAGGGCAAATGGGCCACCCTATGTTCCTCAGAGCGGCCTGCCTTTGGTGTAGGATAGCCCCACAAAGGGACCTTCAACTTGCCTGTCATCAAGGCAGTTGAAGGGAGAATTTTTAGACAGGAATCACAATGGTCACCCTGACCAGGTACCCACATAATAACTTGGAAGAATCTAGTTGATTCACCCCCCTTGCCCTTCATGGATAAAAGCATTTCTTTCCCCAGGACCCACCTCACAGCTTCTGGCTGTCAGGAAAAAGAAAACATGGGAGGGATATCTGGACCTGAGAAGTTGATCCTCCAAGACCCTTCAACATCAGGCCTGTTGCTCCAAGACCCTCCTCCACCATATCCCCCTCCCTTGCCCCCATGGCCCAGCCAGCGCCAGCACCAGCCCCAGGATCCTCGGCCCATATGGGACCAGGGCTGTTGTACCCCTTTACCAGAGGGAGGAACAGGAGGAGTCCCCCAACTTCCCAGTCCCACCATGGGGACCAGAAATCAAAGAACCACCTCCCCTGATACCATGGTGGCTCCCTCTGAGAAACCTCAAAGAACCACCTCCCCTGATACCATGGTGGCTCCCTCTGAGAAACCTCAAAGAACCACCTCCCCTGATACCATGGCGGCTCCCTCTGAGAAACCTCAAAGAACCACCTCCCCTGATACCATGGTGGCTCCCTCTGAGGGCTTATGGGTTTCTAGATGATAAAGGCAATCAAGCCATGCAATACTGGCCGTTCTCGTCTGTTGACCTACACAAGTGGAAGTCTCAGCATCCCTCTTTCTCAGATAATCCCAAGGGTTTGATTAATCTCTTTGAGACTGTCCTGCTTACCCATCAGCCCACCTGGGATGACATACAACAGCTTATAAGGGTCTTCTTCACCACAGAGGAGAGAGAACACATCCTCAATGAGGCCCTAAAGAATGTGCCCTCGGACACAGAGGCTCCCAGGAAAAACCCAGCAGTCATTGACGCAGGATTCCCTTTAACCTGACTTTAATTCAGCCAAAGGTAAGGAGCACCTTAAGGTCTACACTAGGCTCTGTAGGCAGGTCTCAAGGCGGCCGCTCAGCAGCCCACAAATTTGACCAAGGAACATGAGGTTAGACAGGGATCAGATGAGTCACCTGCTGCCTTTCTAGAGCAGCTCATGGAGGCATTCACCCAATATACACCCTATGACCCCAGCAGCAAGGAGCACAAGCTACTGTGACTGTGGCTTTTACAGACCAGGCTGGTAGGGATATCAGGAAAAAGCTTCAGAGGCTGGAGGGACTGCAGGATGAGTCACTGAGGGGTTTAGTGAAGGTTGCTGAGAAAGTCTGCCATAACAGGGAAGGAACAGAGAAAGAGAAGGAAAGAAGATGAAAGGGAGATGAAAAAAGAAAAGCGACAGGAAAGGAATTTACAGAGTAAATCTTGGCTACAGTAGTTAGGGATAGCAGAGAAGATACACTCCAACCAAAGAGAGACAGAAAACACCTTCAAAAGGACCAGTGCACACACTGCAAGGAAAGGGGTCACTGGGTCCAAGAGTGCCCCAAACAGCGAAGGTGTTAGTCCTGGGGGGAGACAGCAACTACGGAGGAGGGGTTCGGACCCCCTGCTCGAACCCAGGGTAACTCTGAGAGTGGAGGGGAAACCCACTCAATTCTTGGTGGACACAGGGGCTCAACACTCGGTCCTCCTCCAAGACAATGGTCCCATTCCCATGAAAAAATCTTGGGTCCAAGGAGCCACTGGCACCAAACTATGTTCATGGACTACCTGAAGAACAGTGGACCTAGGAATTAGCCGAGTATCCCATTTATTTACAGTCATCCTAGACTGTTCCTACCCTCTGTTGGGGTGAGACTTACTCTTCAAGATGGGGGCCCAGATACATTTCCTGCCCAACGGGCCACAACTAACTGGCCCAAAAGGAGAGCCCAAGGGTGGAGGAAAGATCTCTCCAACTGACCCCTGCCGGGAGCCAAGGCTACCTGCTTTACAGAAGGGAGCAGTTTTCTCCATAAAGGTCAGAGACAGGCAGGTGCTGCCATGGTGGACACAAATGTCTCATCTGGGTAGAACCTCTACCCCTCGACAAGAGGGTGCAGATATTGGAGCTAATTGCCCTCATCAAGTCCTTGGAACTTGGGGCAGGCAAGAAAATTAACATCTACACGGATAGCAGGCATGTCTTTGCCACAGCCCACATACCAAGAGAGAGGCCTGCTCACATCAGAGGGAAAATAAATAAAAAACAAACAGGAAATCTTGGCTCTCTTGGATGCCCTGATAAAGCCTGCAACTGTGAGTATTGTTCATTGCCCAGGACATCAGAAGGAAAGAGACTCAGTGGCCCAAGGCAATAACCAGGCAGATCAAGTAGCTCAAGAAGTGGCTATGCAGGAACCTATCCCAGTTACGGGCCCACAAGAGACACCCGCTAAGAAGTGAGACTGGACTAAGGGATGTCCTCTCTTAGAATATAATATACTGAAGAAGAAAGGACTGATTGCTAGCCACCTTACCAACTACTGCCTAGAGAAGGAAGGGCAGTGGCGCACACAAGAAGGAAAAACTATGCCCCCTAGAAACCAAGCTGAGGACTTATTGACCAAATGCACAGATGGATCCACTTAGGGGATAGGAAGCTCATCCAAGCAGCCAAGGGATCTAAGGTATATGTAATGGACCTTGTAGGACAGTGTAAGGTGTGTCAGCAACTAAATGCTTATGCAGCCAAGAGCAAACAGGGCAACAGACCTAGGGGAGAACGGCCTGGGGTTTATTGGGAGGTCAATTTTACAGAAGTTAAGCCAGGAAAATATGGTTACAAATACCTTCTAGTGTTTGTAGATACTTTCTCTGGACAGGTTGAGGCTTTCCCCACCAAGCAGGAAACAGCTACTATGGTTACCAAGAAGATACTAGAGGAGATTTTCCTGAAGTTCAGCATGCCCAAGGTAATTGGATCGGACATCAGTCCTGTTTTTGTCTCTAAGGTAAGTCAGGGATTGGAGGAGATTGTGGGAAGTAATTGGAAGCTGCTTTGTGCATACATACTGTGCCCAGAGCTCAGGAAGGTAGAGAGAATGAGCAGAACCCTAAGAGACCTTAACTAAATTGTCCTTGGAGACTGGTGCTGACTGGCTAGTGCTCCTTCCCATGGTCCTGTCCTGAGGCCAGAACACTCCCCTACCATTTTAACCTGGCCCCTTTTGAGATCCTGTATGGGACCCCCACTCCCTTGACCCCAGCTCTTCAAACCCCAGAGTGACTTTTCAGGCTGACATAAAATGCAATATATTCATTAAATACAATACTCTAGTCATTAATAGACAGCCTACCATTACATACAAACTGATGGCTAAATCTAACAGATACAATGTCTGGGTAAAAGCCAATTAAAATATTACCTATACTTCTGTACTGGCTAGTTTTGTGTCAACTTGACACAGCTGGAGTCATCACAGAGAAAGGAGCTTCAGTTGAGGAAATGCCTCCATGAGCTCCAACTGTAAGGCATTTTCTCAATTAGTGATCAAGGGGGAAAGGCCCCTTGTGGGTGGTGCCATCTCTGGACTGGTAGTCTTGGGTTCTATAAGAGAGCAGGCTGAGGCAAGCCAGTAAAGAACATCCCTCCATGGCCTCTGCATCAGCTCCTGCTTTCTGACCTGCTTGAGTTCCAGTCTTGACTTCCTTTGATGATGAACAGCAGTATGGAAGTGTAAGCCGAATAAACCCTTTCCTCCCCCACTTGCTTCTTGGTCATGATGTTTGTGCAGGAATAGAAACCCTGACTAAGACAACTTCCATTTACATAAAGTACAAAACCAGGCTGAACTAGAATAAGGTCAGAAGACAATGGAAATCTTTGGGAATGGCAAGTAAGCAGGGAGAACCTGTGCTAGCCATGATGTTTCTTGTTTTAGGTGACACGGAGATGTCTGCCTTGTCAAAATGTATCAAGTTACACCCTTAAGACCACTGTAGTGTGTGTGTGTAACATATATATATATATATATATATATATATATATATATATATATATATAAAACCGCACTCTAATAACAAGTCTAGTTTTGACAAAACTAATTACAGGCACGGCACAGTGATGTACACTTTTATGCTTCACTGGAGATGAGAATCCTAAATTTTCCTAAGTCGAAAGTTTCCACTGGAACCATGTTCTTCTATATGCAGTTTTCACTACTTCCTTTTACTTCCCAGTTTTATCTTCACAGACACTCATCTGCCTTTCCTATGCAAAGCGTGTGTGTGTGTGTGTGTGTGTATTCTGACCTACTTTCAATCTATCGATAAATTAGTTGAACATTAGTGACAATGATGGACAAGATATCCTGGAGATGAACAAGCAGGAACGTCTGACCATCTTCCTTTGCCTTAACATCTATCATGATCTTTTGGACAGAGTAGGCCCTCCATAAACATGAAGTAGGCAGATCCATCCATCTATAAGACAGGGCTCAAGGGAGCTCCAGGTAAGAACTTAAACTTGACAAGAATTCTCAGAAGCAGAAATATTACACCTCTAGCTTTGCCAAGTAAGAATGGAAGTGCTAGGAATTGCTAGGAGAGAAAGAGACCGGCTTTATGGTGGCACAAGTTTGGTTTAGAAAGAAAGCAGAAGAAGGGAAAATATTTCCTGTTGGGATACATTGTGTGAAGGTGTGTCTCTGTATATTCAATTGTTAATTCTATACTGGTGGAGAGCTAAATGCTGGTAGGATCCTGGTATTGTTGTTTCTAAGGTCCATCACAGGTCTCATATTTTGTAAATATTCATTCGTTCTTACTAGCCTAGAAACAATCTAGAATGGTATCTGATTGGCTGTAATAAAAAGAGCTGAAAGCCAATAGCTGGGCAAAAGTGGAGGGCGGAACTTGAGACAGACAATGGGAGAAGAGGCAGAAGTAGATTTGCCAGGGACACGGAGGTCAGTGGACTGACCAGAGAGGAAGATAAGAGTTGGTGGTGCCAGGATTTGTTAAGTTTAGAGTACTCGGGAGAATGACTAGCAAAAGGCCTAAGCATAAAAATATTTAAAAGCCTCTGTGTCATTATTTATATCTTTGATGGGTCCAAGATAGTCCGTTATAAATTCCGACGCTAGGAGCTCTGAGGCAGTAAGTTTGTAGGCAAAGAAAAAGAGTGATTGGGTCACATAGGAGGGAAACAGACACTCTTCTTTAATAGGTCAGGATAAAGTTCAGGCACTAGTATTTTTCCAAATCTACAGACTACTGATTTATTTTTTTAAGGTTAAGAATTATGCACTACCCCTAAACATATTATTTCACTGCAAAGAGATGATAGAAGTAAATAATGTGGCATGTGATTAAAAGCAGTGATTTTCCCCAGTTAATATTTAACTTTTAAAAAGTAGTTAGCTCAGTGGGTAAAGGCACTTGTTACAATGCCTGACCACCTACCTGGGTTCTAGACTCAAAACCCACCTGATGGAGGGAGAGAACAAACTTGTACAAGTTTTCTCTGCCTTCTCATGTGCTGTGATTTTCATGTGCACACACACGAACAAATAATAATTGTAAAACTAAATAAGCAACTGAAGCACTTTAGGATAGCCCAAAATGAAAAACATGTAACTATCAAAAATCTGATAAATAACAGTATTTATGTGAACCCCAATTCTTTTTTAAAAGATTTATCTTTATTTTTATATACGCATACGTGTGGGTGTTCCATGTGCACAGGAGTGCCTGGGGCATGGGGAGGGGAGCAGCACTTGATCCCTTCGAGCTGAGTTGCAGATGGCTGTAGGCTAGCTGATGTGGACTCTGGGGAATCACGCTCAGGTCTTCTACCACAAGAGCAACAAGTGCTTTTAAACAGAGTCAGCTTAGGCTTAGATGCTCCTTTATGGTGCTAACAATAAATGTGAGTCAATGCAAACACTGGGCAAGTCAAATCAACACCTTGGTCTTAATTGTCTCATGTGTAATGAGAAGCTCATACCAGATGACCCTCAAGGTCACAATGCCCTCACTTGGGACAATTTTAGAAACATAATTTTGTAATTATCGGACTCCCTACCTCCCAGTGCCTCTAGGAGGCATCAAAATCCCTTACTAAAGTTATTCTGTAGTTATTTGTTTGACAATGTCTAATCCATTGGACAGTTGACATTAAAAAGAAAAAAAGATGCTGAATCAAAAGAATCCAGGATTTTGTTCTGTGCTGTGGGTAACTGATGAGGTCATTTGTATTTCTTTCGGGCCAGCAATAGGAAAAAGTCACCACCACATGTACCCACATGTAAGACCCTGGGCTGCTAGACTGTAGTAAAATATCATTTGCTGGTCTGTTTGGTCAAGAAACTTTGAAACTCAGGGGTTTCAGTAGCACAGGATTTTGCTAACGCAGCTCTGTTAACGGCAATTAACATTTTTATAGGAGCTTTTTGTAAGAGTAATGCCAAAACCTTCTTGTGGGCAAAATCCTGTAGAATTCCAGGGGTTTGTCTGCCCACAGGCCAGCTGAGGCATTCAGTAAAAGAAGGACTGCTCAAAGATGAATTAGCCCTTTGTTTCTTTTCTGCTATTTCAGACCCTTTCTGGTGTTTCCACTGATGTCTGGCCATGTCATGACACCAAAGAGGACTGCTTGAAATCACTGTTTACTCTGGCCTGCGTACAGGTCTGCTTGAAGAACTTCATCAAAACACCCCTTTCAGAATACACAACAGCCTCTCAGCAGCACCAAGAGATAACACTGAGCAAAGTATTTTAAGTTATGCCTAACTTCAGAATACTCCATTTATACTTTGAAAAGTAATCAAGTAGCCTTTAAATGTATCAAAACAGGTAAAGAGGGAAATATAATGTAAGGTTGGTATGTAAGTAGTAAGGCTTTGGAAAATGCTTTTCTGAAAAGCTTTAGCAAAGTAAGTAAGAATTATGACGTAAAACTTTTTAGCACAGAAAGAAAACTGTTATACATAGAGAAAGATAAATATTGAGATGTGAATTAATAATTTAGAAAATAACAAATCAAAGATGGAATAATTAGATAAAAAAACAAAAAAAAAATTAAAAGTAAAAAGGGAAAGACATTAAGATTCACCATACACAAAGTAAAAATCTGAACAAAAGCTGAAAGGATTTTTTTTTGTTTGTTTAAAGACTTACTCCATAACCCTAGAGGTTATAAAGATAATATAATCACAGAAACACATTTATACCAATGGACCATTAAAAATAAAATGTAGTGGCTACAGAGATGGGTCAGCAGTTAAGAGTACTGGCTGCTCTTCCAGAAGACACAGGTTCAATTCTAAGCAGCCACATGGCAACCCACAACTGTCTGTAACTCTAGTTCCAGAAGATTCACCACCTTTTCTGGCCTCCTCATAAATTAAGTACACAAGAAATGCACAGACATACGTGTAAGTCAAACCATCTTCAGTAATATAAATGCTGTAAACTAAGGAACCATAGGCAGAGAGAAGAAGTTATTATAACACGTGCTGTTTAAATAATTATGAACATGGTGATTTCATCTTCCAGTAGTCATCATTAGTAACTCAAACAAAAGCAAAACCTGTTGACATGTGACAATGATTTGCTAAATAAGAGCTTTCCATAAAAACCTTAGAACGATGACCTCTCGTTAACTACACAGCGTTTCTGGTATAACCACAGAGAAATTCAGTGGTTCTGCAAAACCTCTCACCTTGGGCTACCATAGCAACTGCCCAGATCTTATTCTAGGACATGAGCCTACAGAATCAACACAGGGCGATTTCCACATCTACACCATGCTTCTGTCATTTATTGCTGTGTAGCAAACTGCCCCAACACTTAGTAGCCTAAAACAGTAATTTATAACTCAGGACTCCTTGCAGATTAGAGGTCAGTTGGTGCTTTGCTGTTGGTCTTCTAGATTCAACAATCATTCAGTTGCATTGAACCATCCAAGGTAGCTCAGGCATCGCAGGCAGGCCTCTTACTCCAGTAGATCAGCTAGACCTTCTACATGACACCTAGCTCAAAATAAAGAAGTGAAAAATGCTGGTCCTTCAAAGCTATAGCCCAGAATTGTAAATAACAATTGACATGGGATCCATTAGTCAGTGAAAGTCAGTTACCAGGTCAGTCCCATCGAGGGGAGGCAAATGAACACTAGCTCTGACAGGCAGGGAAAGAGCAGTGACCATGAAGACATTCAACTCTACATGGCAAAGACAGAATCATCATTTGAGCACCTATCTATGACAGCTTCTTACTCAGTGACAAAAAGCAGGCAAAAAGACCTATTTTGTCAATATCAGACCTGCTTTTCTATGTGCAATATATTTTTTATGACAGATACACAGAGAGGACTATTAATTTGGACAAATCTTTACAAGAAAATTAAAAAAAAAAACACTAATGCATCTTCAAGCATAATTCAATACACTTGGTATACTGCTTTATGTACTGCCTTGTAAATACTGTAAATTTCCTTAGTACATGGCTATGTGGAAGATAGCAGTTGAATTTGGGCATTTTCCTTACTTTTTGAGACACAATCTGTTCTCCAACTTGGAGTTCAGCGGTCTTGATGGCCAGCAAGCCAGTGTCTGCCAGTCCTCCTCCTGATTCAGATATACATTCCACACCCAACACTTTAAATGGGTGCTGGGTACCAAAGCCAGGTCCCCATGCCTACTCAGCAGAGACTTTACCTAATGAACAGTCCCCCCAGCCTCCAAGAAACAAACTGAACTAACAATATAAAAATTAAAATCAGTAGTTTCTTGAAACCTAAGTACTCAAAAACAGTTGACTACAGGCAAATGCTGGCTTTACAGAATAATACAGAAATTCTAACATACCACAGAAATCTCCAAAATCAATGATGCAACTAATGATACAACTTCATGACAAAACCCCTCCCCTAGAAGATAAAATGTGGACACTAACTAAATGGAAAAAGAGTCATAAGTTTTTGTTTGTTGTTTTTGACTTCCAATTCATCCTCTGACAGCTATCTTTTTTTACAGTCCTGATAGTGTTTCTAAATTCTAAACAAATACTGACCTAGAGGGTCTGGAAATGGAAAATTCTTGGAACTCCAGGTTACATTTACACTCACCATTATAGATACCTTTCAAAACATTTAACAAGTAAGAAATGCTACGTTTAATACTATTGCAAGTATTGAAGCAATGGAGAATGCCAGCAAAACTTACTTGGTACTATTCTGATAACTTAACACCTAGAATGTAGGTCAGCAGTACTACACAGAATCTTTATTTCAGGTTGTCAATTTATAATGTGATTTTACTTCCAAACATTACTACTCCTTGGAACATTACTCTATACACTTTTCTAAAAAACAAAAAACAAACAAACAAAAACACAACTTTTATCTATTTTTTATTGGATATTTTCTTTATTTGCATTGCTCCATCCCCATCCCACCCAAAACCTCCTATCCCATTTCCCCCTTCCCCTGCTTCTATGAGTGTGCTCCACCACCCACCTACTCCCACCTCCCCGCCTCTGCATTCACCCACACTGGGGCATCAAACATTCACAGGACCAAGGGCCTCTCCTCCCACTGATACCCAACTAGGCTATCCTCTCGGCTGGAGCCATGGGTCTCTCTATGTGTACTCTTTGGTTGGTGGTTTAGTCCCTGGGAGCTCTGGGGTGTCTGGTTGGTTGATACTGTTTTTCTTCCTATGGGGTTACAAACCTCTTCAGCTCCTTCAGTCCTTTCTCTAACTCCTCCACTGGGGTCCTTGTGCTTAGGCCAATGGTTGGCTGTGAGCATCCACCTCTGTATTTGTCAGGCTCTGGCAGAGCATCTCAGGAGACACCTATATAAGGCTCCTTTCAGCAAGCACTTCTTGGCATCCACAATAGTGGCTGGGTTTGGTGACTGTATATGGGATGGATCTCCAGGTGGGGCAGTCTCTGGATGGTCTTTCCGTCAGTCTCTGCTCCACACTTTGTCTCCATATTTCCTCCCCTGAGTATTTTGTTCCCACTTGTAAGAAGGACCAAAGCACCCACATTCTGGTCTTCCTTCTTCTTGAGCTTCATGTGGTCTGTGAATTGTATCTTGGGTATTCTGAGCTTTTGAGCTAATATCCACTTATCAGTAAGTGCATACTGTTTGTGTTCTTTTGCGATTGGGTTACCTCACTCAGGATGATATTTTCTAGTTCCATCCATTTGCCTAAGAATTTCATGAAGTCGTTGTTTTTAATAGCTGAGTAGTACTCCACTGTGTAAATGTACCACATAAACAACACCCTTTACAATAGTCACAAAATAAAATATCTTGGTATGACTCTAACCAGGCAAGTGAAAGATCTCTATGACAAGAACTTCAAAAGTCTCTGAAGAAAGAAAGAAGATCTCAGAAGATGGAAAGATCTCCCATGCTCATGGATTGGCAGGATTAATATTGTAAAAATGGCCATCTTGCCGAAAGCAATCTACAGATTCAACGCAATCCCCACCAAAATTCCAAATCAATTCTTCATAGAGCTAGAAAGAGCTCAGGATAGCAAAAAGTAGAACGTCTGGGGGAATCACTGTCCCTACCTCAAGCTGTACTACAGAGCAATAGTGATAGAGACTATATGGTATTGGTACAGTGACAGGCAGGTAGATCAACAACAGAATAGAATAGAAGACCCAGAAATGAACACACACACCTATGGTCACTTGATCTTTGACAAAGGAGCTAAAACCATCCAGTGGAAAACAGACATTTTCTTTTTTTTTTTTTAAGATTTATTTATTAACTATAAGTACACTATAGCTATCTTCAGACATTCCAGAAAAGGGAGTCAGATCTTGTTACAGATGGTTGTGAGCCACCATATGATTGCTGGGATTTGAACTCATGACTTTTGGAAACGCAGTCAGTGCTCTTACCCACTGAGCCATCTCACCAGCCCCCAGACATTTTCAACAAATGGTTCTGGTTCAAATGTCAGTCATCATGTAAAACAATGCACATTGATCCATTCTTATCTCCTTGTACAAAGCTCAAGTCCAAGTGGATCAAGGACCTCCACATAAAATCAGATACACTGAAACTTATAGAAGAGAAAGTGGGGGAAAGCCTTGAACATATGGGCACAGAGGAAAAGTTCCTGAACTGAGTACCAATGGTTTATGCTCTAAGATCAACAATAGACAAATGGGATCTCATGAAACTGCAAAGCTTCTGTAAGGCAAAGGACACTGTCAATAAGACAAAAAAAAATGGCAACCAACAGATTGGGAAAAGATCTTTACCAATCCTAAATCTGACAGAAGGCTAATATCCAATATATAAAAAGAACTCATGAAGTTAGACTCCAGAGAATGAAATAACCCTATTTAAAAATGGGGTACAGAGCTAAACAGAGAATTCTCAACTGAGGAATATCGAATGGCCAAGAAGCACCTAAAGAAATGTTCAATATCCTTAGTCATCAGGGAAATGCATATCAAAACAACACAGAGATTCCACCTCACACCAGTCAGAATGGCTAAGATCAAAAACTCGGGTGGCAGCAGATGTTCGAGAGGATGTGGAAAAGAAAGAACACTCTTCCATTGTTGCTGGGATTGCAAGTTGGTACAACCACTCTGGAAATCAGTCTGGTGGTTCCTCAGAAAATTGGACATAGTATTATCTGAGGACCCAGATATACCAATCCTGGGTATATATCCAAAAGATGCTCCAACATATAACAAGGATGCATGCCCTACTATGTTCATAGCAGCCTTATTTATAATAGCCAGAAGCTCGGAACAACTCAGATGTCCTTCAACAGAGGAATAGATACAAAAGCATTTTTTAATTTAACTTTTATCTTATCTATTGTGTACATGTGTATGGACTCATTTGGCTATGGTATGCATGAGGAAGTCAGAGGAAAAATGCAAGAACTGGCTCTCTTTCCACTATGTGGTCCTACGGACTGAACTGAAGACAGCATGAGTAGAGTTGAGCATCTTTACTGGCTGATATCTACTCCCCTCCCCCTCTTTATCTCACTCACTCATTCGCCATCTTTTTTTTTTCTTTTGTCTTTTGATGCAATGTCTTGCTGTGTAGCCCTAGACCTAAATAGCCTGGAACACATCCACTGCATAGTCCAGACTGGCCTCAAACTGATATTTTTCTTGCCTCAAGTTCCCAAGTACTGGGATTGCAGGTGTGTACTACCATACCTAACTCTGTATGTTTTAAAATTCCTTCTTGTATTTACTTTTATTTCATGTATATGAATGTGTATGACTGTTCTGCCTACAGTACACACATGTACCATGTGCATACCTGGCCCCAGGAAAAGCCAGAAAGAATACTCAACCCTCTTCACCTGGACACTGGATGATTGTGAGCCGCACGTGGGTGCTGGGAACTGCAGCTGGGTCCTCTGAAGAACAGCCAGTGCTCGTCACTACTCAGCCGTCTCTCCAGCCACCAGGGTAAGTTATAAATTAAAAACCTCGCTGGGCAGTATTCTTTTTATTATTATTATTATTATTAGATATTTTCTTTATTTACGTTTCAAATGTTACCCTCTGGACAGTATTCTTAAATACAGTATTGCCTAGAAAGTGCTAGTTGCACAGTCTGCTGAGATGCAGGGGTTCAGTGAGAGAACACATTCTACACAAGCTTCCACAGCATTTTACATTGTCACCTGTTTATGAAGACCTTACTGAAAGGAAGACACTGAAGCACGGAGGTAAAGGGGCTAACAAGAAATTAGACTACAGGAAGACACAAGAAGGCTTAGAAAGTCACTCCTCCTCAGAACATCGTTGATATGTGCTAGCACAAAGGTTGTATGTATTCCCACATCCACACAGGGAGCCTCTGCATGTGTCATCCACAGAGGAGCGAGCTCAGTACCACTTTCCTCTGAGCAAAGTCAAGTGTTCACAGCTTTAAATGTCTTCACAGAAAGGCAAAGTTAGCCTCTTCCATCTGAATTAAAAGGTGCAGCTAACAAACAGCAAGCTCCTTGGGAGTTGGAGTGCTTGTGTTAGTACAACTAACCCTCCAATGGAAAAGAACACATATTCACATGACAATACTAACCAACTGCATCTCATCCTAAGACATCCTGCTTTACAGGTATGATACTGAGACCAGCTGTTGTCAAGCAACCGCTCCACTCACACACCTGTGTTGCCACCTTTTTGTAAGCCGAGTACTTACATACACTCCATAACTAGAGCCACAGAATTACCATATTCTCTAATAACTATGTGCCTGTCCCTGTGTTACAACATATTTGCAAAGAAGAATCTATCCTATTCACACTCAACAAATGAATTTCTTGCCATCCTACACAGCTGATGTTTAATGCCACCGCCTCCTCATTAGCATTTCTAGCCATTAACGAGTTTTCACTAAGTATTAAACATAAACTATGTAGGGGCTAGAGAGATGACACAGCTGGTAAGGTGCTAGGGAGAATCTGTGTCTGATCCCCAGAACCTAAGTAAAAGAGACCAGACATGGTGATACACGCTTGCAATGCCTGAGCTGCAAGGTTAGAGACAGGCAGATCCCTGGAGATAAACTCACTGGGTAAATTCCAAGCCAATGAGAACCTGCATTTTTTTAAAAATTGGATGGAACCTGAGCAATTACATTTGAGTGTGTGAACGTGCTCGCTCTCGCTTGCACTCTCTCTCTCTCTCTCTCTCTCACACACACACACACACACACACACACACACATTCACACACACACAAACACATATGCACAAAATCTACTATGCAGCAAAGCTAGCTAGGAAACAAAATGAAGATTACTATCAACAGACTTCACCTGGTATATATAAACAGGACACACTTGGATTTGGAGGTGAGGAATATAAAATGCTGTTATTATATGAATGTCAAATTTAGTTTTAGCATCCAGTATACATTGCAGGAAAATGATGGCTGAGGAAACCAAAGTCAGTCCTGCTTTTAGAGATGAAGACTGCTGACACGGGAACCACCAGCTATTCAATACTCAACCTCAAAGCTTTCAAGTCAAGATCACAACTAAGTCCACTAAATTATTCTTTCAAAGGACAGGAAGGGGGAAAAAGTTAAAAAATAAATAAATATATATCAATTAAAGAGATTTAAGATATATTATCCAAATGTAATGTATGACCCTTGTTCAAGTCCTAAGTCAACTAAACTGATGGTGAAACAGATTATGAAACAGGAAATAGGATCACTGACTGCATCATGGAAGATATTTAGAAACACTGTCTACAGTCTTCAGGTGTGGTATTAAAATTGTAGTCACTTTCAAAGTGCTTATGATGCTTCATAAATACCCATTAAAACATTTATAAATATAAGGATATTCTTGGGGGCTCAGGTATAACTCATGGTAGGACACATAAGGTCCTGACTTTTATTCCTAGCACCTCAAAATACAAGAGGGGGGAAAGGCAGTCCTAGACTCTTCAGTTTAAAAAGGCATCCATTGGACCATTTAGAGACTGCCGTATCCAGGGATCCATCCCATAATCAGCTTCTAAACGCTGACACCATTGCATACACTAGCAAGATTTTGCTGAAAGGACCCAAATATAGCTGTCTCTTGTGAGACGATGCCGGGGCCTAGCAAACACAGGAGTGGATGTTCACAGTCAGCTATTGGATGTATCACAGGGCTCCCAATGGAGAAGCTAGAGAAAGTACCCAAGGAGCTAAAGGGATCTGCAACCCTATTGTTGGAACAACATGATGTACTAACCAGAACCCCGGAGCTCTTGTCTCTAGCTGCATATGTATCGAAAGATGGCCTAGTCGGCCATCAATGGAAAGAGAGGCCCATTGGACTTGCAAACTTTATATGCCCCAATATAGGGGAATGCCAGGGCCAAAAGAATGGGAATGGGTGGGTAGGGAAGTGGGGGGCGCTATGGGGGACTTTTGGGATAGCATTGGAAATGTAATTGAGGAAAATATGTAATAAAAATATTAAAAATCAAAAAAATAAAAAATAAAAATAAAAAGGCATCCATGGCTAGCATGGTAGCTTGTCTTTAATCCAGCACTTGGGAGGTAGGCAGATGAGGGTTTGAGACTAGCACAGTTAACATATCAAATTCCAGGCCAACTACACCTGATTTAGACCCTGCCTTCCAAAAAAGAAAAGGGGGGAGGGGGGGCAAAGGCCATCTTTAGTATGTTCCAAAATAACTTAAAAGGAGATGAAGGTGGAAACTGAGTGAAAGGACAGGTAAGAGGAGGCAGAGGAGTCACTGCAGAGCAGTGGGCACACAGTAAACAGCTTTTGCTTTCACATGTTTTTAAGTTGTTTTACATTATTTAGAAAAACTAAATCCTGTTTATAGACAGGACAGGTCTCTCAAGTGTCTACTTGTTCTTTCTTCTATGAAGGCCTCGTGGGTTTGGCACTCTGACTCCTGCCTCCTCCATCACACCTACTCTTCATTTGAGCCCCTCCTTCCTTCCTCCTCCACTCTGTGGAAGAAAACCCCAGGTCCTCCTAGGCCATCTACCAACCGCTACATGACCCTGTTTTATGCTACAACTTCCCCAGCATCACCTTCAATACACACTTTAAAAAGGAGGCCCCCACTGTATTTCTATGGTCTTCAGAGCAAACCACCAATCAGTGAAGCAGACAAGAGTGATGGTCTCAGTGGAGAGCAGTCTGATCCTCCATAGCTCCACACTACCACTGAAGAAGTATCAACGGCCTTCACTAAAGAGGCTGTTGACAACTATTTTTTTAAAAAGGAAATGGCAAAACATCCTTAAATCTCACAGCAGAAATTGCATAGTCCATGTCAGCATAGAGGAGGCTATGATCCTTCTCACTGCAGAAAGAACTCTTTATGAGTGAGCAAAATTGTCTCCTTAATAATCCATGCCCACATGGACTACCTACACGCAAGTGGTGTGCCCCAAGATGCACATTGTACTGAAAATTCATCTTCTGTAATGAAAACTGGCAGAGGCATGAAGCTGACATTACCTTGTATCTCATCTTGGGGCAGGAGTGAATGTAGAAGCCCATATAATAATAGCTGAGTTGCGATGTTCTCTCATGCAGTTGTCTAGTAAAAGCAATTTCTCTGCCAAAAGAAAACAAAACAAAACAAAAAACCCAAAAACCATAGTTAATTTTGGTTTCAATTTTCAAATAAAACATAATGGAAAGACTCAATACTCAACTCTAAGAGAAAACTATCTTTATTTTAAACACAATATGATTATTACTACAGAGATACCCCCAATAACCTCTAAATTATTTCAAATAAATACTTCTAGGTTCAGATTTTATACTTTAATAGGAAAAAAGAGCTGATCTACAAACAATATGACATAAAATAAAGGTATAATATTATTCACTATGCCCTAAAATGTTCAAGGAATCTGAGCTGTTTTAACAACACAACAAAATTTTAAAAATTTAATAGTGAGGGATGGAGAGATGGCTCAGAGGTTAAGAGCACTGACTGCTCTTCCAGAGGTCCTGAGTTCAATTCCCAGCAACCACATGGTGGCTCACAACCATCTGTAATGAGACCCGATGCCCATATATGACATGAGTATATAAATAAAATAAATCTTTAAAAAATTTAATAGCCAATAAATTTCAAGAAAAGTTATATATGCATTTACACTCAGCCTTTCTGCATAAATGATTCATAACTCTCTGTGTAGCACAGTGGACATACAACTTCCTTAGCCTGAGAGGGGTGATAGACAGCACACGCTCGCTCTCTCTCCATGCCTTCTCTATTTGTTAGCAGAGATGAGGACAGCTCAGTCAGAGAAGCTGAGTCTTCACTGCAAGGCTTATATATGAAGTGGTTATAATCTGTAGTAAGATAAATCTTGGCACAAAATTTCTCTACTTGACCAGCTGAATAAGCAGGCTGTATAGGAGAGGGTTAGTAATTTCTAAGCATGCAGAACATTTTTTGTCTTTTGAAAGTTTTCTTTCTTGTTCTTCTTTCTAATAGTAGCAATGGATATATAACATTCAAGAGCTTTCGTTACCTTCTGTTAGACAGGGTCCTACTTTCTTTTTTTTTTTTTTCGATTTATTTATTTATTATATGTAAGTACACTGTAGCTGTCTTCAGACACTCCAGGAGAGGGAGTCAGATCTCATTATGGATGGTTGTGAGCCACCATGTGGTTGCTGGGATTTGAACTCAGGACCTTCGGAAGAGCAGTCCGGTGCTCTTACCCACTGAGCCATCTCACCAGCCCAAGGTTTTACTTTCTAGTGAAGCCTATCTCATAACTTGCTTTGTAGCCCCAGGCTGACCTCAAACTCCCAATCCTCCAATCTCAACCTCCTGAATACTAATTGATGGAATACTGTGTTCATTTTTCAAGTACAAATTTAAATCTCTGAAAGGTTATCAAAAAGAAAATCTATTTCAAATGCTTCTTTAACAGAGTAAGTGTTACTGTTCCTAGATCTGATCAACTCTCAAGACTCAGACTGTGGAAAGAGTGTATGTGCCCAAGCAAATGGGCACAGCACAGCCACCTACACTGTGACCGCACACTGGCTAGTCAAGAAGGCACTTGTTTTTTCAGCCCTGCCTATTTGGATCAGTGCACTATCACTTACCCAAATCCATAAGCCACCCTCAACTATCCAGCAAGTCAATGGGCTCGCTCTTCAAAATACTGCCTGAATGTGACCACCTTCACTAGCTCTAAGATAGTCGAGCCAGGCGTGGTGGCTCACGCCTTTAAGCCCAGCACTCGGGAGGCAGAGGCAGGCAAATTTCTGAGTTCGAGGCCAGCCTGGTCTACAAAGTGGGTTCCAGGACAGCCAGGGCTACACAGAGAAACCCTGTCTCAAGAAACAAAAAACAAAACGAAACAAAACAAAAACCTAAGATAATCTGGCAGCATAATACGTTCATAATAATGTAATGTAACTGTAAGACTCAAACACAGTAAGAAAAGCACAGAGGGAAAAATAGATTCCAGCTACCTAAAAACAAAAGCAAAAACCATGTTACAACCCTCCTCCTTTTAGTTAGAGATACAGGTAAGCAGAAAAAAGAACGGAGACAAATACTGTAAAGGCAACGCCCCACCACAACCTTCTTGCCATTACAGACATTTGTGCTGTGTAATGTGTATTTGGAGCTATGGCCACAAATGGGAAATCATTGTCTAACAAGGGCCACAGATACCAGCAGACAATCAGGAATTCCCCACTGCGGATTTGTATACTTGGACAACCACATCCTTCATGATGCTTCTACTGTCAGCAGCAGACTAAACATGTAAGTCTTATAAGACTGCTTAATGACACCACTCCTTCTGAGTCCACGGGTCTACACTCTACATGTTCACAAAACCATGTACCTAATAAAATGACAGTCAAAGGTGTCCCTGTCCTTAGGGAGGGAAAAAAAAAAAAGGGCAACTCTCTAACTGTATTTCTCTCAGCAGATTCCTTTAATTCATCCATATCACATTTGTTATATCTTTAATTCATACTGAGAGAATATATATGATAGTGATAACAATATAAATAATATTACACTTAAGGGATATAAATGATTCTGACAGGGAATAAACATATATGAAAAATCCAAACACTTGGTTTCCCTTTGAAAGCCATATTTACTATTATTGTGCATGTACAATGGGTGGAGAGAATGACTATGTCGTGGCCTTTCTGGACTCACTCACTCCTATTCTACCACCTTTCCATGAGTCCTAGGGATGAAACTCAGGGCATCAGTCTTACCCAGAAAGCACTTTACCTGCTAAGCAACCTCACAGGAATCCACAGTGATTTCTTATACTCACAGAATATATAGAAACATTAAAAGCTAGAGAATTACCATCAAACAATGGCATCATTTCTAAAGCTGTGATCTTTTTGAGAAAGGTTTATTTTATTCTCCCCCTCCATATGTGCATGTGAGTGTATACATGCTTATGTGTAAATGCTTGCATGCGCACACGCTTGCTCTCGCATGCACACACGCACACACACACACATACATTACATGCAAGTTCCTATAGAAGCCAGAAGAGGGCTAGCAGGGTTCCCTGGGGTTGGAGTTACAAGTGACTGTCAGCAGCTATCTAAGAGTGCTGGCAACTTGAATTCCTATCCTATGAAAAAACGGGAAGTGCTTTAAATTGCTGAGTCATCTCTCCAGAATCCTAAAACTGTTGCTTTTAAATATTAATATACGGCTATGGGACTATTGTACCAGCAAATCAGCATACTATCAAAAGGAGGGCTCCTCCTATTACACAATGAAATATAGACAAATTGGTATAATTCATTACAACTGTACAAAGCAGTCTTACCTTAATGCTGAATAGACACCCAAAGACAGAAATGAATAATCAGGATCGTAGTAGAGATACACAGAAGACACACAGTATGGGAGAATGTCTAACACCCCCACAGCAATCATCTTCCCGTCAAGCCAGTACTGCTGGTGAAAAGAGCCATAACCACACTCTGGTCCATTGGCAGGACGCTCTGCCTATGAAAAAGCAGACACGGCACATCAGCAGGAAGTCATCTTCTTTACAGTAAAAAGATCTCTTAATCTAAGTAGGTTTTTACTTTGTTTGAGTTAATAAGTCCTAAAAGTTGGTTTTTTTTTTGTGACCACCATCCAGATAAAGAGTGAGTTAGCCTGAAAAACTCAATCTTTAAAAATAAGGAGGATGGGAAAGACGGAGGGTGGAAAGGAGGGGGAAGAGTAAGGGGAGGAAGAGAAAAGAATAAAAGGGGAAAAAGAAAGAGAAAAAGATAATGTGACCCACCTCATCCACAGGACTACACACACACACACACACACACACACACACACACACAAACCAATATTCAGTCCATTTATCAGGAAATATGTGACACATTCCAACAGCTGAACAAAAACTTATACAAGCGACAGGGAAGAGATGTCTCAAGCTGTTTAAAAACATCCACAAAAACCATAGCTAACAGTGTAGTTAACAATAAGAAACTTGATGTTTCTCTCTCCTTCCCCTTCAGATTATGAAGATAGGGTCCTATCAGTATCAGTTTTGAAGTCCCAGCTAAGATAATGAGGACAGAAGGGAATAAAGGGGTGTGGGGAAGTAGATGGGTGATAAGTTATTGCCTAGCATGTGCTAGTCATAAGGGAGAGAAACTGTGGGGAAGGGGGGAAAAAAAGGAGAGGTGGAAGAGAAAGAAATGAAGGAAAGAAAGAAGAAGGACAGGAAGAAAGGGATTAATTCAGAGTAAGGGAGAAAAAAAATCAACTCTTTCTTTACAGATGACGTGACTGTAAAAAAAAAAAAATCCCAAAGAATGGAGAAATACTGTAACTAATAAGTAATTATAGCAAAGCCTAGATTGAAAGGTTAAGATGTGAAATTCAATTCTCTTCCTTTATAATAACAATGATGGGAATGTAAAATTAAAAACACAATGAAAAGAAAGCTAAGATTAAAGCTTACATGTATGGATTCTATTCACTGTAAAGTACAAGCTTATATGAAGGAAGCCAAAAACCTGAATAAATGGAACAACACATTTTTTTAAAAGATTTATTTACTGCTTATTTTATGTGTGTGAATGCACTGTCACTATTCTTCAGACACACCAGAAGAGGGCATAGGATCCCATTACAGGTGGTTGTGAGCCACCATATGGCTGCTGGGAATTGAACTCAGGACCTCTGGAAGAGTAGTCAGTGCTCTTAACCAATGAGCCATCTCTTTAGCCAAAACATTTTTCTTGATTGAAACTGTTATGATAACAGCTCTTTTCAAGTTGCTGCACAGACAGTATAATCCCAATCCAAACTGCAGCAAGCCTATTATCAAGCCTTTGAGAGGTCTAGGTGAGGGATTAATATGGATGAAACATGGGCCCTTTTAGGGGACAAGACTGTTCTGTATGATACCGAAACAGCAAAGACATCATGTTAAGCATTTTTATCAAAAGTCAGCAGTTTAAATAAGAGTAAATATTAATTCTGCAAAATTCTGCAAATCATTTAGAAAGTCTTATGAAGGCACATAAACTTAAAAACAAAATGTAACTGAGTACAAAGGTACGGAATAGTCTTCCTGAAAGAGCTGAATAGAGAAAAAGAGGTGAAATAATCAGGTCTGGAAATGAAAGCAGTTGTGCGGGTGAAGACAAAAGGAGGTGCATGTACTGACTACACTTCGACAAAACTGCTTCCCACGGGCTACAGGGGACCAAACAATTAAACAAACATAATATGTGGTGGGTTCTCACTGCTGTGGCTAGCTAGTGATCCAGTGATGATGGGTTCTAGTTGACTGTGAGAACTCATGCTCGGCTTGCTGCAAACACAGATGGTTACACACAGAAAAGTGCATACTCAGAGTTACTATACACACACATTCCTTTTTCTGTCAGCTGAGAGGACCTAAAAGAAACACCCAAGGAGAAATGAGCACACCCGACTGCCAAGATCTTGGTACATTTTCTGCAATCAAAGAAACCAGTGCTAGGAGAAGTGATTGAGACTTTAGGATTGGGCAGGAAATACACAAATGGGCTCAATGGATTCCAGTGTCAGCACTCGAGCAACTGATCCACTCAAAGGAGCAGAGGTGTTAACCAAGAGAGATAATTTATTACTATGCTATTTTAAGCAACAAAATAAAAGTGATCTATCACCCCAAGTATAAAATCCATGTACCCATACTACTATGTATCATTGAAGAATAATAAAAGAACAGAGAAACCCATGTAGAAAAATATCAAATTTACATAGATATTCTGCCCTGAATCCAAGGGAACACCAGATATGCATAAAATAGGCCTGGTGTTGTTTTCTTTCGTTTGTTTTTCTTCTCTAATTCAATTGCAAGGTTCTCTAGTGTGAACTCTGTAGGTGACATCATCATGTCACAACATCAAAAGGTTGGACATGCCTGGCTCTCCTCTTCCACCATCATTTCACTGAGATCAGAAAGAGCTAAGTCTGAGAATAACAGCTCCCTTTTTTCAAGAAGCTCAGAAGGCCTTGCTAAGGAAGCATCCCCATGTCACCAATGCTTAGTGACTTGAGAATGCCACTTCATTAATGTGTGGCTAACACAGTCTTAAATCTCTTTAGTTAAGGCCTTTTGTCAACACTGATCAACTGTCACGAACACAATGGGAGAAAAAATTACATATTTCATAGGGAAAGCACACTATTTGAGAAAAAAAAGTAAAGGGCTATTTACCTTAAGCCAAGGACATCATGTAAGCTAACAGGTCTCAAAACCCCTTTATACTTAGAAAAGTATAGAGAACTCCCAAGAGTTTTTGTCTAATGGAATACATTTACAGATATTTACCAATTTATCAAAAGTGAGATTTTTAGAAATATATCTAATAATTCATTTAAAAATAACAGTAAGTTCAATATGTTTCATTCACTCTGCGATGGGAGAAATGATACTGCACTTTCTGAGATAACAACAAATCAAAACAAACAAACAAACAAACAAAAAAATACCAGAGAACAATTACATGGTTCTGCATTTTTTTCAAACCTGTATCAGAAGACAACCTGAGTCTCATGTCTGCCTGTGCATTTAACCTGCTAACATCAAGGAGCCTCTAGAAAACAGTCTGTCCACTCATGAGCAAGCGAGTCAGGAAGGCTAACGGCGTCTCGGCACTGTGAGGCAGCACTGGTCTTGAGGACGCTCAGGCACATGCCACAAGGCATAAGCCACACAAGGAGCCTACAAACTTTAAGGTTAAAAAAAAAAAAAAAAAAAAAACAAACAAACAAAAAACAGGACTTGTCTTCTATTTCAGTTTTGAGAAACAAATGGTAAGATACAAATAAAAGGAGAACAATAAGCAAACTTAGGCCAACTTTTTTCAGTCTGAACGGCCCATTCCCAAAGACCTCGTGTTTACACAATCACAGAGGGCCCTTAAGAGCAAAGTCATGTAAACTACAACTGCTACCGTTTATTTCCCTGTAAGTCTGTCAGGGATGGGGTTAGCGATACTTAACAACGTTTCTTTCCAAGTCTGCAGCTTGCAATTTAGGTTGTGCAAAGGAATAAATCAGAAAATTTTCACAAGATCTTCTGTTTCAAGGATTTAGCTGATAACACACACAAAAAATAATAAAGCTCCCCTCAGCTATACAAAAAAATTCACCTTGAATTCCGAGGGAAGATGGCTGAGCTTTGGTGATTAATGAGCAGTGCAGTGCAGTTTCCGTTTCCAAAGCACCATGTAGAGATGACATGAATATTAATAGGCCAGGTCTCACTTTCAGCCAAACTGTTCCCCAAATGAGTGCTTATTTATCCTAACAAAATCCACCTGTCTCCTCACCCAACTGCCTTCCTGGGCCTCCGTGATGCCCCAAACAAGCTAGGCTCACAGTAATTAGCAGAGAGGAAGTCGGTTGAGAGGATTTTCCAAAGGGGGTAAAGATGAGGAGGGTTAAGACTTCAGAGAACAGAACCTGAGTCCTCCTCCCTTCCAAAGCAACCCAAAACCACCTCTCCCAAACTGTTGTTCTAGGACACAAAAACCTACTACTGGTTTTCTTCTAAATATGTTATTTTACAGCTCCGTAGGGACAGAGGTTACCCTGTAGTTTTTTGACGGGAATGAATACTACCTAATGTTAGATAATTAGTAGTTGCTTTAATCTACTATCAATCAAATCTCAATCACCTACTTCATTAAATTATATACAAATGCTCTTTGAAACAATTTTCATGTTTACTAGCTTTATAGCAAATAACAGGCCGATTCAGTCAGACCTGTGCTTACACTGTCTGGGCAAGATTGCTGTTTTATCGTTAAAAACCTATAGTTAAGAGCCCTACAGGTCATTGCATGAGAAGCTCAGGTAAGCTCACTGGACGGGGGATACAGAAGAAGCACTCAGTCAAGCACCCTGGTCCAAGCATCCTAAAGGGGCTCCCATGCAGCGCTGCCACTGCTTGTTCTTTGCTCTGTGCCTTCCTCTTTACTGGGCCTGCATTACCATTCTCAGGACCAGGACTATATCCCCACTACTGTACTAGGTGCTGGATCTGACGACATGTCTCTGCTGGACGATGAAGAGTTATTTTCTTCTGAAAAACCAAAAATGGAAAATCTGGGGTGTTCACTATTTTTATTTGTGTATTTGTAAATTTAATCAATTAATAAAACAGTTCTTTGTTATCTGAAACCACTGTGTTTGACATACTGCTAAAGTTACAGAACTGAAGAGTTTTTACATGTCTGTCCATAATCAGAAAAGCTTTTACTTTTATTTCTATAATGATTCCCCATATCCAGGTGATATTAAATTGCATTCAAGTATGAGCTCTGTGAAGCTGATGTATAGAGATAATCAAGCAGAAAACAAGCTCCTTATAGGAACTAACAGCTTAGAAGCAATTTTAAGAATTCAAATAAGTATACATAACTAAGGTGACTCTCTAGATAAATTCACTGGCATGAAATTTTTAATTTAAGAAAAAAGTATTAGCTTTTTATATTTATAAGCACTATCACCGAATTTAAAATTTATGATAAAGGACTTACCACAAATGGTTTTAATAAATATATAGAGAAAGAAAAGAGCTATTATTACTATAGAACATACAGATTTTCTTTTAAAATTAAATTGTTAATACTAAGTGCTTTTGCCTTAATCTGATTTTTGTGTATTTTAAATCCTGACTTTCTCAATAAAAAGACTTTACAAAGTAAGGCTCTTTCCAAAGGGTATATCAAAAGTAATAGAATTCCAATCGTGGACTCTCCCAACTAAACAGTATTTACTGAGCGCTACGACCCAACCTTGGACTGCTGCAGTCACTGGTCTGAGCTTCCTTCACTGCTGTTCAACCGGCCACTCCTGCTCTTACAGCCCTTCTTACAGGAACACATATTCCATGGTGACATAGCAGACTGAGAACTCAATGAATGCCGAGATCAAACAAGACTCATGTCCCCATGGAGACTAATCCACCCCAGGATTTACTATTCAAGGTTTTTCTGAAGCATTCACGCACAACTAATGGGCAATGAAAACTGTCAGGGAAGATGACCCTAATTTTGAACACAGCTAAAAAGGTCTTGGGAGTAATGATGACTATTCTACTTGCTGAAGGGAAGCTAGCTAACCCAGCAAGAAAACATCTTGAATTTTTAAGATCCCCAAACTAACTCAAGTGTGTGCAGAAAAATCTTGAACAAGACAAATTTGTGGCATTTTTCTATTTAGTGTTTGAATTTCTACTTTAAGCGTGCTTTCTTTAGTCTCAAAATCAACTTTTACATTTTAGTCACCCTGGGGTTCTATAAAGGAAGACTTCAGTAACTGTCATTTCATTTCACAAAGCAATACACATTTCCAATTTCTACTGTCTCAACAATCAGGTGATGCCCAAAACCTAACTGAGGACCGTTAACCTCCTGACCAATCAGCTTCAGGAGAACTGTCTGGCCACATATGCAAGACGCTTGCATTGTACTCACCACAGCAAACTCAAGACAAGAAAGGATGTCTTCAGTTCAACTGTTGGGCCTTACTGGCAGCTCTGCCCAAGCCAGAACTGCCCAACAGGCCTTAGATGCAAGGGAAGGGAACAGCTACCAAAGGACAATCTAGTGCTTTTGTTCCAGATTTCTAATTGGTGCCTTTGAGTAATAACACTCCCAAGTCAAGTGTATGGGACACAATCTGAAACTACAGGATTCTTTCCTTACATATACAGCTACAAGTAACAAAACCTGCTCCTCTCTGGTTTGGCCCAGTGGTTCAGGCCACAGCCTTGTCTTCCTCTTCTGATTTTTCATTATCACCAACAGACTGCTGCCCATCACCTACAAATAACTTTGTTTTCACTAAGTCCCTCCTGCTTCCTGCTTTACCTCTTCAAATAAAGCTGGGCCTAAGTAATAGACTAAACCAGGTAAAGCTTTGCTCCCACCAGTTCACTGGCTGGCCATCTCCACAGCGCTCCAACTCATGCCAGCTCTCAGCAGATCTGCTCCTCAGGGTACTCCACACTTAGAAAAATTATCCAAACTCCAGCTTAACAGCTCAGCCCCTTCCCTTCATGTCTCCATGGCTTCTTTCAATTCTCTCCCTCCCACCACTTCTCTTTCCAAATTCTGGCCATTAGCAATACCTTACCACAGGAAGCTGCCTCACAATATTATGCTGACATAAGAGAAGTGAAGTCCCTGTGTGGGAAGAAGTGAAGTTCCTCCCAGGGTGGTTTCCTAAGTCTCTTCAGAAAGCCAAGCAGTTCGCCATTCAAAAAATCTTGAAAAATGGTTTGAAAGCTTTTATTCATGGCTTGTTAGTTAATATTATGAGGATTAATAAAATAGTGCTAAAATATTAATTAAAGCATATCAATTTCAATACTGATAAGTCACAGAGAGGAAAACACAGCACAGTCTGCGTCTGACTCATGTCATCTATTACAGTCTCTCTAAGATCATCCCTGCTCCTTCTGATGCAATGACCATTCACCAGCTGACAGAAGTAAAATTCTTTCTGGCTTCTGGCTGTTATGAATAATGCTGGTATAATCGTTCATGTACGATTATTTATGTGGATACATATTTTTATTTCACTTAGGCATAATCAAAAGAAGTTTTGGAATTATAACGTTAACTATAATATTTTGAAAAACAACTGAACTACGGCTCTACATTTTGTTTTCCTACCATCAAAATAAGAGAGTTCTAATTTCTCTACATTGTGCCAATCCCTCTCTGTCATTTGATTCTATTTATTTAGTGAGTTCACGGTGATTTTTCTCTGGCTTTAACTTCCATTTCCCAAATGAATATCAAGAGATCGTTTCTCCGTGTTTTCTAGACCTCTGTCTCCCCTGGAGAAGCACAACACTGAGTAACTTACCCACTTTTAACTAGGTTCTACTGCCGTTATTAGAGTGCTATTGTATTCTGCTGGTTCTTGATGCCAATTTAATTACACTTTCCATCCTCTTCAATTTAGTGAACTTTGTAAAATACTCCAGAATATGCTCTGGCGTGGTGTACTTGAAAATGTACCGATTTGAAATGTCACAATGAAGCCCATCACTTTGTACGCTAATTTAAATTTTAAAGAGGGGCAGTGAAGGAGATGTAGTTCAGTAGCAGAGAACTTGCCTAGGCTATTCCATGCCCTGGATCCAATCTCTAGTACTGGGAGAAACAAAAAAACAAAGAGGAACAGCTGGGAAGCCAGTTAAAGCAGGAATGCTTTACAAATGAGCCATGCTATCTGTAGTTTATGACTTGCTTGACTTCAAACGTGGCTTTTTGTCACTGAGGAGTATAGTATTGATAGACGCCAATTAAGTAAAACTGTGACCACATTGTTCAAGCCTTCTAGATTATTTCTAACTTCATCAAAATGTCCTCTCAAAGTATCAAGAAATTGTCCTAAAATGTTTAAGTGTCACTGATTTGACAATTTCTCCTTCACTTCTTTTAGTTTTTATTTTTATTTTGAGGGTGTTATTTTTAATGGATTGCATTTTAGAATACACTTGATTTTTTGTTTCATTATGAAGCATCTTTCTGTCTTCAGTTTCTATCAGACAAAGACTACTTTGTTTGATTTAAAGACAGCCCATCCAATGTTCTTATGATAAATATTCATGGGAATAGCTTACTGCAGCCTCTTACCTGTAAGTCATCCGTATCTTCATATTTAAGTGTAGATAGAGCTTGCCTTTTATTCTTTTATCCAGTCTGACAATCTCTAATTTTTAAATGGAGTATGTAGTCCTACAGTGTACAACAACATAACCACTGGCCACATATGGCTATTGAAATTTAACTAAAACAAAACTCTGAAATTTTTAAGTATAATACAATAGCTATGTATACACAAAAAAGTTTGAAACAATACAAAAATAAAACTTCCCATGCAGCCAAGTTTGATTTAGGCTTTTATATTTAATGTAATAAATAACTGGATTTAAGAGGGCCATCTTGTCATTGGTCTTACAGTTTTTTATTTTTGTTCCAGTTACTTTATTTGACTTTTTCTACTTTTTTAAATCTTTAATGAACTGAAAACAATCTACTACTGCATCTTATCTTCACTATTGGATCATTCACATTATCTCTCTGTAATACACATAATACACATCTCATAATGATTTTTCACAAGGGAACAATTTTGCCTCTTTGGAACTTTTGGCAGTCTGTCATCATCTACAGGCCTGTGCTTATCATGGTGAAGAGTGCTACTGGCATCTAGTGGGCAGCAGCGAGAGGTGCAGCTAAGTTTCCAACAGTGATCAGAGCCACACAGCACCTACAACAAAGTGTAGTGGTAAGGCTCATAAATCCTGCTCTGAAGTTCAGTAAATCTATCTCTAATTAGTAGCTTCCTTCGTGTAAGAATCTTGAATGTGAGCATCTCACAACTGTGCCATTCTGCTTCCTTCCCACCTTGCTTTTCCTGACTCATATTGTTGGATGTGGTTCTCAGCTCCTAGCTAGTCTGATCTACCTGTCTGTGCTCAGTTTTCATCATGAGAGGTAGATACTCTGTGAGAATATAAAGAATGTGATAAGCACAGTCCTGCATGTTACAGATGCTAGCTTCTCAGTAAGTATTATAACTCCTAAGAGAGAGGACTTGAATCTGAAATGAAGAATCATAAGGACATACTTGAAGAGATGCCCAAGTGTGTGTTAACTTGTGCTGCAGCTTCCTCTGTTCTCTAAACATGACAAGGAGACCACAATCTACTGGACTGGCTGGCAGAGTCTGACTCTAAAGACAATGTCAGTAATCTCTTGACCTCTGATACATAATCCCATTTATTTACCTGCATTTAACTGAAGACATTTGTAAGTAGTGCCACACAACATGTAACTCAGACTCAGAAATGTCTGTAAGTCAGAAGTCCCCTAAACCTAGCAGGTAAATGTTCATCAGCAGCTACACACAATCACACAAAATTAGAACTATAATAGAAATGCACTGTCTAGCTTGACAAAGTGATAAAAGGCCTTTTCCCATAAAGCTTAATGAATGCAGTTAGTCTTCATGAATGAAAAGGGTTAATCCCACAGAGAGAAGTAACTGACTCTACACACATTCAAATGACAACATATCAGATTACTGACGTAATTACTATAACCTGACAATTTCATTAGATTCATGTGGCAGTTAAATGGCTAGGACTTACAACAAAGGGACCTGGCTCATTCACATGACTTCTTATGGACAAAGTGAAGCTTAAGGTTGGCTATGTGAACTTCAAGTCTCCTACATTTTACTGTCTTTACTGGAATTATTCTTGCCTCTCAGACAGTGTAGTGAAATAGAACCAAACCCTGACCGAGCTCAAAGCTACTGAAGGAGATTTGGGGATGGCTGCCATTCGGATGGCAGCATCTGTGGAATTCCAAGACTAATGGACTATCAAGAGAAACCCTCAAGGTATTTACTACCAGAGAATCGAGGGCGGGGTGATGATTTTTAATTACTTCATCTTTCTCCTGTATACCCATAAGCCTAATAAAAATTTGTCTCAAAAATCAACTTTGCCAAGAAGCAAGACATCTCCAAATCACCAAGAAAAGAAAACAGAAAATACTAACAAGCTGTCACTCAATTCTGATCATGATGCTCTTCCTTCACACTTTCCATCAAAGACTGCAGGTTCCATATACTCAGCCAGTATTTAACCAGAGTAGTGACCAGGGATTTAAAGACCTTCAGTGGTTGGTCCACTGTAGGGTAGTAGGTAAACTCCAAGCCTTTCCACAACTAATAACATCCAAAGGTAAAGAGACAGAGCTTCTGGCCTCAAGTAGGCTCAAGCAGAGAAGACAAGAGAGCTAAGGATATTAAAATACAAACAGCAGCCGGGCGTGGTGGCGCACACCTTTAATCCCAGCACTTGGGAGGCAGAGGCAGGCGGATTTCTGAGTTCGAGGCCAGCCTGGTCTACAAAGTGAGTTCCAGGACAGCCAGGGCTACACAGAGAAACCCTGTCTCGAAAAACCAAAAAAAAAAAAAAAAAAAAATACAAACAGTAAACTTCATTCGCTGTCAGATGAGTACTGTCAAGTTATGCATAACTACCCTCATTCATCTAACCTCATTCAGTACACCAACTTCATTCAGTCATCTCTCCATCTATCCACCCATCCTCCCATCAACCCATCCGAACAAGTATTTACTTACGCCGTGCCTACTATGTACAACTTACTACATTAAAAATATAAACATGGAGAAACAAGGTCCTCTTCTCACTGAACTTACATTAAAGAGAAATTAATTGGTGAGACCCATTTAAAAGCGTTTTTGCAAATGGTCAATATCATCTAAATCAGCAATTCCTAACCTGGGGTTGTGACACCTTTGAGGGTCAAATGATCCTTTCACAGGGTTCACATTATCAGACATCCTGCATATCAGCATTTACATTTGACTCATAACAGCAGCAAAATTACAGTTATGAAGTAGCAATGAAATAATTTTATGGTCGAGGTCACCACAACATGAGGAACTGCGTACAGTGTCACAGCATTAAGAAGGTTGAAATCTCTTATATTTTGGATGTGAGCCTAGCCTTTAACAGCTGAGCGGGCTGCAGAGATGGCTCAATGGTTAAGAGCATTGACTGCTCTCCAGAGATCCTGAGTTCAATTCCCAGCAACCACATGGTGGCTCACAACCATCCATAATGGGATCTGATGCCCTCTACAGGGGTGTCTGAAGACAGCTACACTGTACTTACATATAAATAAATCTTAAAAATAAAAAAAAGAACCAGGGCTACACAAAGAAACTCTGTCTCAAAAAAAAAAAAAAAAATAGAGGAGGAGAAGAAGAAGGAGAAGGAGGTGGTGGTGGTGGTGGTGGTGGTGGTTGAGAACCACTGATGATCTAAGTGTTAACTGACCTGGGATGTGGATCTTCAACTTCAGCATCCTTTCTAAAATCCTATCATGGAAGCAACTCTACCTAACATAAGTGTTTTAAGCTACATTTCTCATCTTACTAAACATAATTACATTATCATTTATCACTTGTACTTATTTTATCAACTATTTATAGCATTTAACATAATTTTATTCAAAATATCAAAGATTTTTACTGATTCTAAAATATTAAATAACCCTTTTAGTTTTCCTACACTGCCTTAGTTTTCAAATTTTTATTCATTTGTGTGTATAAGAGTACATTTGTGCACATCTATGGATGTGTACTTCATGCACATCTGTTGCCCAGTGAAGACAGAAGAGGGTGTGGATTACCTGGAAGTGGAGTTATAAATAGCTGTGAGCCACTAAGCAAATGCTAGGAAACTTACTCAGGTCCTCTATAAGACCAGCAAGTGACCCATCTTTCTAAGCCCTAAATTACCTTTAACTACATTTATTTTCACATACAAAATTAAGTCTTGATATACAGCCAAACTAAATTTTCTAGCCTTTTCTGTCTGATACTTCTCACTTCTATGGTCAGAAAGTACTTTCTCACCTCTGGCAGATAACAGAATGTATACTGTCTCCAA
Source organism: Mus caroli (assembly GCF_978045245.1). Taxonomy (NCBI): domain Eukaryota; kingdom Metazoa; phylum Chordata; class Mammalia; order Rodentia; family Muridae; genus Mus; species Mus caroli. Next base: position 15,200,299 of record NW_028227263.1, on the reverse strand, counting down.
GAGTCTCATGAGTTCATGTTTCTACTATATTATTTAAAATTTTATGTTTCCTGTACTATGCTCGTGCTGACCACAAATCACTTCATTTAATTATAATAACCTTGTGTTCCTCCCATTTTCAGATTGGAAAGCAGCAGGCCAGAGAAATGAACTTGCCCACAGGCCCCCCCACATCCCTCTCAACTCAGAGCCCAGCACCCTTTCACTGTCACTCTTTGCTTCCATCTTAAGACTGAGGGATTAGAAAATGTGACCAAACCAGCTTCTCTGATCTGGTCCACTTCCACTGGTGATGACTCAAACTGGTCATAGGTCATCACTCATCATTAAGAGAAGAACAGCTTCAGTAATCAAATGAATACAACATCATAGAACAGAAAAAGGAACAACTCTCAATGTGTAATGCGATCAGAGATAGTCTCAGAATATAAGGCTAGGGGCTGGAAAGATGGCTCAGCGGTTAAAAGCACTGTCTGCTCTTCTAGAGGTCCTGAGTTCAATTCCCAGCAACCACATGGTGACTCACCACCATCTGTAATGGGACCTGAGGCCCTCTTCTGGTATGTCTAAGAGAGCTACAGTGTACTCATATAACTAAAATAAAGAAAAAGAAGAAAAATATAAGGCTACAGTTCAACCCTGAAAGGGAGTATGATTTAAGAATCTGGGAACTGAGAAAGGGGGTCTTAAGTGAAACAAACAACAGAAGCAAAGAAAGAGACAAGGCTAAGACAAAAACAAAACTAAATAAATTGGAGTGTGAAGGGCTAAGTCCAGCTTAAGAGGAGAATAAAAAAAAAAATTACAGGATTTGAACAATATAATTCTGTTCACAAATATGTTGCCTTGTTTCAACAGATGGCTCAGGGAAGTTTTGATTTCTAGTGTCATGTGGCTAGTAAGAAAAGATACATCTTAAACCCTGGAAAGGCCCCAATCCCAGCCTCCCTCTACTATATTCAACAGCACTTTGCTTTTTCTAAGTCTCCACAATCATCTACAAGGTTTTCTCCAACCCAAGCTCACATGATTCTGGTTCTCTGAACATCCGGTGACATTTTCTTAACCTCCCAGTTTATTCCTTTCTGAGTTCCACATGAGAAGCAGAATGAAGACTAAATGAGAAGCAAAGGAAGCCTCAGGAACAGTGCCTGTGTTCTACGGAATGCTCAGTGCCAGGCAGGTCCTCTGCTCCTACAGTCTCTTATGCAGGTGAGGCTTCCTTGATGACAGCTGTGCCCATCCAGCTCTGCTGAGGCATGCTAGTGACTTACGCAGGAACAATGCAACACAGGGTTGACAGAAATAAAGGCTAGGGCTGAGTCCTCCACCATTACTAAGAAATAAATGTATCTAAAACAGCATGACCAGCTGCTACAAAAACAAAAAGGCTATGTTCAACCCGCTACTATTACTGAAAAACTTACTGTTTTAAGACAATCCCTCCTAAACTTTAATCAAATAAGTACCTGAGAAAAGAGCCATGCAGAGTTATTCTATTGGCAATGCTAATGTGAAAACTGGAGAGTGGGCCGGGTGTGGTGGCACACGCCTTTAATCCCAGCACTCGGGAGGCAGAGGCAGGTGGATTTCAGAGTTTGAGGCCAGCCTGGTCTACAGAGTGAGTTCCAGGATAGCCAGGGCTACACAGAAAAACCCTGTCTGGAAGGAGAAAGAAAACAACCAAAAAACTGGAGAGCAATCTCTTACCTCCAATGGTGAGCTGCAAAGGAATCTTGTAAACTGCAGAGTCCAGTGTGAATAGGATTGATTTCATCCAGTAAGAATGGGGCAGTAAGAAAAACATACAAAGGAAAGTTATTAAACCATTTTCCAGTAGGATCATCTGCAGCAAAAGTCTGTACATAGTTACTATTTTCTACAACGTATAATTCATCCAGAGTGCAGACAGTTCAACTCAGTTCTAAGCAGTACCCAACTATTTGAATTAATTTATATAAGCCCTAAATATTTGTGTAAAAACAAATACAGTATTAGTCCTAAAATAGTTCAGCTTTTAAATTTTATTTCACAACCTCTGAACATAAAACAACAACAAAAATGCTCAGTAAGAGAGGAATCAACAGTCTTTCAAATTATAAATGTAAAGCAAGGTTTAGTTAATGCCAAGAATAGGTAGAAATACACAATTCAAGACACAGCAGACAGTGAGAGGAGTGTGGTATCCCCGCACTGTGCCTCTGCTGCCACACTTGCTCTTATCAGCTCTCTCTATCCCATATTCCCTCTTTCTTTGTTGTTCTGTAACTCTTTCTCCTAAATCTCTATTACTCTCCTTCACCTCTCTTTGATTGATGACTCATACAAAGGCTAACAGAGCACTAGATGTTACTATGCCAGGTTGCTTGTCTCTCAGTATGTTAACAATTCTAGAGGGAGGGACAGGAACTACTGACAGTGTAAACTTTCAGATGTCTCATGCATACACATGGCAGGAGATTCACATGACAGATATGCTTATAGAATCAACATTTTAAATCCTTTGAGATTCACTACAATAATCAAATATCCAAGTAAAATAAATCCACCTTTCTAAATGTGTGTTAACTACAATAAGCTGCAGTGGCCGGCCTGTTTCCAAGCACTCTTGACTTTCTCTACAACAAACCTAATTTGTATGCACAGAAAATACAAATTTTTGTTCTCTCTGAGATACACATTGAAGGGCTAGAGGTATAGCTCAGTGATAAGAGTGCTTGCCTATCCTGCAAGAGGTCTTGGGTCTGAGCCCCATAACTAGGAAAAGAAAAAACTGAAATTATCAGTAAACTTATATAACATCTGGGATTTCCTTCTACACCACTGACGAAAGGTGTTGAGGTAAGTAACAGAGTTGAATAAAACAAGACTATTCATACTAAACTAATGAGGGTAAGAGAGCAAGACAGAGGACTCCTTCATATATGATTAGCTCCACTCAGTGAATGTTTAGGTTTTCTACAAGAAACTCCCCTTAATACAGTTTTTGAAAACTATCAGCTACATCCTTCCCAAATTATACAAATATACTCCTAAAATAACTCGGGGCACATCAAAGCTACTGTATCAACTAGGTTCTAGACTATAAGATGCATTAAAATATTGATAATGTGAAAATTTTCTTTAATATCAAACATAATTCTATTGACAAACCTTTTCTGAAAGTATAAAATACACCAAAATGCTGTTTTTATAATGCTGGTATGACACAATTCTATAAAAATGGAAATTGTATGGTCTTGGGGTCTTTTGCAATAGCTCAATCTAAGAATCAATTCTCCTTCTCCCCATAACAGAAAGTGCCAATTGAGACACTAGATCATTTTAACAGTGGAGAAAAGGAGGAATAACAAATTTGTATTCTCTTTGCTATTTTAAGGTTTCTATGTTTTACTACTATATGTCTATGTCACCTACATTATATACATGCCTTTGAATTTGTAAGCGGCCCAGCCCAGGCTTAGTAGCAACCGATGCCATCAATCAAGAAAGATAGCAGTCACTTTAAATAACAAACGAGAACTATGAAAATACTAGCGAAGGAAGCTAACGTCTTCTTGAATTCAATAATACACACATACACACACACACACACACACACACACGCACGCATACACACCTTAGCATGCATATCTGTTAACATTAGTGATACCAAGTTTTCAAAATAAGAAATTTGAAATCCTTATCCTGTTTGAACTGCCAAAATATGAAACACATAAAAGTTTTAAACCTTGAAGTAGCAAACACAGAGTTAACAAAGCACAACATACATGTATACTATTCCTATGACATGATAAAGATTCCAGAAATGTTTCCTTTCCATCAGGAGGAAGACAAAACCTGTTGCTTTGTTCCATTTCAATCAGTCACTTACTCTGAGAAAGCCAAAAAAAAAAAAAAAAAAAAAAAAAGACCTATACAGGTTAAGTTCTCAGTACAAATGCTGATACCTTGAAATATAAATGACAAAATGACCGTTGTATACCCACTAACACTGACTACAGAAACAGATTCCTTTCAACAAATAGCATCATTGTACTGGCTAGTTTTGTGTCAACTTGACACAGCTGGAGTTATGACAGAGAAAGGAGCTTCAGTTGAGGAAATGCCTCCATGAGATCCAACTGTAAGGCATTTTCTCAACTAGTGATCAAGGGGGAAAGGCCCCTTGTAGGTGGGACCATCTCTAGGCTGGTAGTTTTGGTTCTATAAGAGAGTAGGCTGAGCAAGCCAGGGGAGGCAAGCCAGTAAAGAACATCCCTCCATGGCCTCTGCATCAGCTCCTGCTTCCTGACCAGTCCTGCTTCAGTTCCAGTCCTGACTTCCTTTGATGATGAACAGCAGTGTGGAAGTGTAAGCTGAATAAACCCTTTCCTCCCCAACTTGCTTCCTGGTCATGATGTTTGTGCAGGAATAGAACCCTGACTAAGACAAATTGGTACCAGCATAGTGGGGTATTCCTGTGACAACCTGACCATGTTTTGGGGAGGACTGTGGAACTTTGGGCTTGAAGATCCATTCGTTGTTAAGAGCTCTGTCAGATGTTGTGTAGGAGCTTGGAAGATAATGTTGAGAACAGTGCAGAAGATGGAGGTCTGGCTTGTGAAATTTCAGAAATTTCTTTCCAGGGCCATTGCTGTTTTTGATTGTGAAGATTCTGTATTTATGGTTAGCTGGGGCTGAAGAATCAGCTGTGATTAACAAGATACCAGAACTACTAAAGCAAAAACTTTGCATTACTGGGACTACTGATGCTGGTTAGCTGGAGCTAAGAAATTAGCGGTGATTAAGAAGAGACCAGCATTGTTGAGGTGACATCTTCTGGGAAGTGTTTTCTGAAAGCACAAAGAGGCTGTGTTCCAGAGATAGGCAAGGTTGTACTCCTTCTGCAGTGGGACTTGGTAATGTGTAAGGGTCACCCAGGTGGTACTGGTTTTGAAGACATGAAGGGGTCACGAAGAGCAGCTGAGGCTCCACACTGTGAGAGGCCATGGAAGGCCATTGGTGAAGGTGCAGCCTCAGTTGCAATTGACAGCCCAGGACTGAAGGGGTCATGCAGTGTTTTGGAGATGCCAGTACCATGAGATGACCACCAAGAGCAGCAGTAGCAGTGGAGTACAGGCATCTGGAGCCTAGAGGACGACACGTGCTACAAAGGGCATGGCTGGAGAAGTGACCCAAGCCCTTGGAGGAGCCCAGAAGATCGTGAGTTGGATCCCAGACATTGGATGGCTGGAGATTGATTTTTGTTTTTGATTGTGACTGTGCCCTGATATTTCCCTCTTGAAGGAAGAAACTATTTAAGTGGAGCCCACAGTTAAGAGACTTTTAATAGTAAAAAGACTTTGGATTTTAAAAGAGATGGATATTTTAAAGAGATTGAAATTTTAAGAATATGTAAAGACTGTGGGACGTTTAAAGTTATTTAGACCTTAGGGATGAATAAGAATGTAAGGGTTGAGGCTTACTAGTGATGTGTTTGTGTGTCAAGCTGACAAGGGGTCAATTGTACTGGCTAGTTTTGTGTCAACTTGACACAGCTGGAGTTATGACAGAGAAAGGAGCTTCAGTTGAGGAAATGCCTCCATGAGATCCAACTGTAAGGCATTTTCTCAATTAGTGATCAAGGGGGAAAGGCCCCTTGTGGGTGGGATCATCCCTGGGCTGGTAGTCTTGGGTTCTATAAGAGAGTAGGCTGAGCAAGCCAGGGGAGGCAAGCCAGTAAAGAAAATCCCTCCATGGCCTCTGCATCAGCTCCTGCCTTCTGACCTGCTTGAGTTCCAGTCCTGACTTCCTTGGTGATAAATAGCAGTATGGAAGTGTAAGCCGAATAAACCCTTTCCTCCCCAACTTGCTTCTTGTCCTGATGTCTGTGCAGGAATAGAAACTCTGACTAAGACAATCATTAACCACTGCTCAAGGTAAGAACATGACTGTGTTCAATTTTGTTGTGAAATTAAAGCTACTAAATATTTAAGTCCTTTAAAATCAGTTACTACGGCCATAGTAAGTAACCCATATTAATCCCTCACTATTTCTAACATGGGTACACTCATGCTAGTTAATAGCTTATACAAAATAGTCAGTCCTGTTGAGAAAATAAACATTTTTACCATGTTGTATAAAGTTCCTTACTGACTCATAGAAATATATTTCATCACTCCAGAAACAATAGGATGCAAAATATAGTTACCTTCTATATCAATCTATATTCCTTATCTACCTATCCATTTTAAAGATTCTTTCTGAAAAAAAAAAATCTATAGTATAATTCAAATCAGGAAAAACTTAACTGGAAATTTAGCTTTTCAATCAGACATGTAAATTTTAAGTAAATAAATTTAATTCACTTAAATGTGTATAAAATTTTAACTGTCAACTACCTTAAATTTAAAATTTTGTATTCCGTAATTAGCATGCCCGTATGCATGTGTCTCCCCTGGAGGTGGAGCTGGAGCTACAAAAAGTTGTGAGCAACCCCACATGCGTGCTGAGAGCCAAACTCAGGGTCTCTGGAAAAGAAGTACACTCTCCTAACCACTAAGTCATGGTTCGTGTCCCTCATCTTGAATTTTAAGACATAACAATCAAAGAATATCTGTTGGTATTAGTCTTGTGGGCTATGTATTCAGAAGCTGAACTCTGTGGCCCTGTCCAGACTGCAATCTGATCTTGGGGCACTGGATAAACCAATGTGCTATAAAGAATATTCCCCATTCCCCAGTCTCTGATTGATTAATAAAAGGCTAGGGCCTGTGACTGTGCAGGAGAGAGAGGAAGGCAGGACTGTAGTAGGGGTTTTCAGGTAAGAAAGAACCACAAGAGGAAGAAGAGAGGAGGAGGAGGAGGAGAAGGGAGGAGGTCACCAAGAGGCAGAATGGACCATGAGCACATGTCCAAAGGAAGCTTGCACTGAGGACACACATGAAACAGCAAGACTCGGGTGACAAATTATAGCTCAGAACCTGCTCAGCACAGTGCAAGCAGCTTGTAAATAAAATACCAGGTTTCTATGTCTTTTACTCGAGAACTAAATGGGAAAGAGAGGTAGAAACTCCCAATAAAATAGCATCAACAATTATGGTCTATATTCGAAATTCAACATACAATGCATCATTTCCAATTTAAAAATCCTTTAAACTTCTAAACAAAGGGAGGAAGGGAGGGAGGGAAGGAGGGAGGAGGGGGGGGAAGAGAAAGAGAGAGAGAGAGAGAGAGAGAGAGAGAGAGAGAGAGAGAAAGAGAGAAAGGAAGGAAAGGAAGGTAGGTAGTTTACATCAACATTTGTTTTTCCTAGCAATTGGTTCACCTTGCTTGGGAAGAGGCACTCTGATTTCTACTCCTGGTACCCACTACCCTCACCATCGCCGGTAGGCTGCCTCACACCACTTTCTAACAGCTCTAGAGAGGCAAATAATGCCTACAATGATTTCCTAAATAGTATTCCAAGTACAAAGTGTCCTCCAAAGTACATTACATTTAGGAAATTCCTTCTTGTACTGAGACGTGCTACTTGTTTTAAAGGAGGAAAAGAAAGAATAGAGAAGTACACACTTCTAATTTTGTCAGAAAAACAGTCAAATTATTATCAACTATTTTATCTTTGTACTAAAAATTTTCAAAGATAAATCTTTTAATGTTCTTGAAATGCTGTTTAATATGCAACCACAGTTTAAACTCTGGTGTTTTAAAGAATATACTGAACATTAAAATGCAATTTTTATAAAGCTAAACTGCATTAAAATCTTTTTTGCGTCATGCACAATGGTGCACACCTTTAATCCCGGCTCTTGAAAAGCAGAGGCAGGTGGGTCTCTTGTGGGTTTGAGGCCAGCCTGGTCTACAGAAAGTGTTTCAGGACAGCAAGAGCTACATAGTGACACCCTGTCTCGAAAAAGCCCAATTAATTTTAAAAAGCAGTAAGCTGTCTCCATCCAAGTACAATTCCAGTCCTGTAAGTGTTCAGATCAACTACCTAGCATCCCCTCGTTTAACCAGAAAGCATCTACTGCTCACAGCGCCAGACCTCTCCTTACTACACAGTTTATGTCTCCACTATAGGTAATCTTATAAAGTCTTTATTTAGAATTGTACCATGATTAATCTGAATCAACCGCAAGGTACATTCCTCAGCTCTCTCAGGAATTTGGAAGTCTTAAATCAGCCACCACTCTACATTGTGTCGAGTCACACTTTAGACTCCTTTCTAACAACCTACAATTTATATTCACACTATCTTAAGCTGGTGTTGTCAGGCAGGATAGAATTTTTATGCTATGAATCTGTGTCTCATGAATGTACAAGTCTTAGAAATTTAATTCAACAAAGGAACAAAGTTTTATACATACTATACTGCAAAAAAAAAAAAAAAAAGAAAAAAAAAGTTAAGCCTTTGGGAGCAACCTAAAGACACAGTGTCTTTTAAAAGTCTCTCAAGAGAAAGAGGGTCAGATTTGTACATAATAGTGAGTCAAAATGAAGGTCTGAAAACAACTGATTGTTTATTATGAGAAGAAGTGGGTCTGGAGAGAGGGCTCAGTGGTTAAAAGCACTGACTTCAAAACTGTCTAGAACTCCAATTCCAGGGGATCTGATACCCTCACAGTAATGCACATAAAACACAATTAGATAATATTTTTTATTTAAAAAACAATAAAGATGTAAAAAAAAGATTCCCTAAATTTATGTTCTAGATATCTCTAGTCCATATGTTAACCATCAGTTGAAAGATTAATAATATGTACTACATTCTGACCAGAACTCTGCACAAATCAAACCCCAATGAACCTTAAATGACGACAATGAACATCTTTACACTGTAATGCATTAAATACTGGTGGAACTGGGATCTCGCTGGCTTTGTATCTATATGCTCATCTGATTCACTTAAATCACTGTGCCTCTGGTTTGGTTTTTTTCTTTTTTCTTTTTTTGGTTTTTCGAGACAGGGTTTCTCTGTATAGCCCTGGCTGTCCTGGAACTCACTTTTGTAGACCAGGCTGGCCTCGAACTCAGAAATCCGCCTGCCTCTGCCTCCCAAGTGCTGGGATTAAAGGCGTGCACCACCACGCCCGGCTTGGTTTTTTTCAAAACAGGGTTTCTTTGTGTAGCCCTGGCTGTCCTGGACCTCAATTTGTAGACAGACTGGCCTCAAACTCAGAGACCTCCTGCCTCTGCCTCCTGAGTGCTGGGATTAAATGCATGTACTATCCCAGCCCAGCCCTTTTTTCTTTTGAATCTGTAAACCAATTTCAGTCAAACCACTGTCCCAAGCTGCTGCCCCATAAATGCCAGACACCAGATCCATTTCAGTGATTCCAGGTCTAAGTAAATTGATAAATTCTCCCAGCCACAGCTGCCTTTTCTCACCTTTGCCTTACCTCAATTACAAGGAATCCTGATAGTCTAAAGACTCTGGACTCCCATGTTTAAAAAATTCTTGACTTTCATTTAGTATAGTGTTTGTAAAGTTACATCATAAGAAACTTGTGCTTGCTTTATATTTCATGTAAGCTCTATCAACACTGCACAGAACCAATTCTCCACAAAACTTTAAGAAACACTGGTCCATGCCAACTAACTCAAATTATTGGAGGTCGGAAAGATGGCTCAGTGGTTAAGAGCACTTGTTGCTCCTCCAGATGACCTGGGTTCAATTCCTAGAACCCATATGATGGCTCACAACCACCTCTAACTCCAGCTCCAGGAGATCTGATGCCCTCTTGTGATCCCTATAGATGTCAAGCATGAATGTGATACACACATATACATGCAAGCAGAATAACCATACACATAAATTTAAAAAGAAATAAAAAGTTCTTTTCTGGAGCAAGTGAGGCTGTTCAGCTGGTAAAGGAACCTAGGCTACCATGAAGTCTACAATCCCAGTTTGATCCAAATGGAAACAAGAGTTAACTGCAGCCAGGTGTCCTCTAACCTCCATGCAAAAACACATAAAATAAAACTTAAATAAATATTAACTTAAAAATTTGTTTTAATGAGTTCTGCTTCCGGGGCTGGAGAGATGGCTCATCGGATAAGAGTGCTGACTGCTCTTCCGGAGGTCCTGAGTTCAAAACCCAGCACCCACATGGTGGCTCACAACCATCTGTAATGAGATCTGTCGCTCTTATGGTGTCTGAAGAGAGCTACAGTATACTTACATATAATAATAAATAAATGTTTAAAAAAATGAGTTCTGCTTTCTACCCAATGATATCCTTCAAGAGAATCCTGGTATTAATAACACTTGGGATTCACAAACGGGCCAACCACAGGATGTTGCCTTTTGAAATGCCTCTTGAAAGATTCTCGTTATCTGTGCAAAATAATTAAAAATACTCTACAGTAGCTAGCCTCTGAGTGGTAGCATACTGATCAAAGAAAACAAACCTCTCAGCATGCAGCAAATGTTCTATCATTTATGCTGAATGGTGACTATAGGAGAATTCAGATATATAAAAATCAATATACTGTATAGCTAAGATTTAGGTTATCTTTAAAAGGAAATCTTCTATCCCTAAATTCTCTAAATATGTCCTAGAGAGGCTTCAAAAATAATCAGTAAAACCACAGGTTCAGTGAGAGATCCTATCTCAAAGCATATGGTGGAGTGTGAATGAAGATACCCTCTACACACACATGCACAATCACACACAGAATTCAAGCCAACCCTGAAAAATAAGATACCTTCCCCCCAAATCAGAATAATATAAATTGAGGATAAGCAGAAAATACCACAAAACCCACAAATCAAAATTAGCATTTGATGTTATTTATTTTCTTAATGACTGACAGTCTGACTGGAGTAAGATGAATCTCAATATAGCTTTGATTTGTACCTCTCTGATGGGTAGTTAGGTTGGAACATTTTTCATGTTTATTGGCCATTTGTATTTCTTTTTTCACAAACTGCTAGCTCCTTAGTCCATGTTTTGATTAAGTTGTCTGTTTCTATATTGTTCAGAGTTTTTTGTATATTCAAGATATTAATTCTGTCAGATGAATAGCTTCCTCTTCATTCAATTAACTACTTCCTTTGTTGTACAGAGCTTTTTATCATGAGGTCCAATTTGTCAATTGTTGGCCTTATTTCCCAGGCAACTAGGATCCTATTCAGAAAGCCCTTTCCCATGACTGTATCTTGAAGTGTTTTCTCTAATAGTTTCTTTTTAATTTAAACAATTTTTTATTAGATATTTTCTTCATTTACAATTATCCCGAAAGTCCCTTATACCCTCTCCAGCCCCCTGCTCCCCAACCCACCCACTCCCACTTCCTGGCCCTGGCATTCCCTGTATTGAGGCATATAATCTTTGCAAGGGCCTCTCCTCCCAATGATGGCTGATTAGGACATCTTCTGCTACTCTCTAATAGTTTCTAATCTACATCTCTCTATTTCTCTAGCAGTTTCTCTAGTAGTTTCAGAGTTAAGGGTCTTATTATCAATCTCTGATCCATTTGGAGTTGTTTGCTGTGAAGGGTGTGAGACAACAATCTAATCTCATGCATTTTTTTTTAACAAAGTTGTCATTTCTCCAGCATATACTTTTACATCTTTATAAAAAAATGAGATTATTTTAGCTTGTGTGGTTGTATGTGACCTTCTATTCTGTTCTGTTCTGCAGATCCGCTTAACCTATTGCTTACATACAGATGGGGGTGGGGGGAGAGAACGCCACCATGTGGTTGCTGGGAATTGAACTCAGGACCTCTGAAAGAGCAGTCAGTGCTCTTAAGTGCTGAGCCATCTCTTCAGCCCCAGCTTAACCTATTTTTGCACCACTATCATACTGTTTGGTTACTATGCCTCTGTAATATAACTTGAAATCATCAATATTCTTTTGTCTCAGGACTGCTTTGGCTATCTTCATGCCTCCAAATGAATTTGAAGATTTTTTTTCCCCTATTTCTATGAAAAACAATGCTGGAATTTTGATAGGGATGCTATCACTGCCACAATTCTAATTCTTCCAACCTATGAACACAGGAAGTCTTTCTGACTCACAGTACTTTCTTCAGATTCTTTCATCAACATTGCAAAACTTTCATTGCAGTGGTCTTTCTATGCTGGTAGGAATAAAAACTAGTCCAGTCTCTGTGGAAATTAATATAGACTTTTCTCAAACTAGTGATACAGAGGTAGGCATGGTAGCATATGCCTTAATCCCAGCACTCAGAACACAAGAGGTAGGCAGATCTCAGAGTTTGATACTAGCCTAGTCTACAGAGCAAGTTCCAGGATAGCTAGGGCTATATAGAAAAATCCTGTCTTTAAAAAAAACAAAAACAACAACAAAAAACCACCGCCAGCAAAACCCTACAAGAAATACATTTACCACGTTTATGTAAAGGAATCCAAGAAGCATACAGCAATGACACTTGTGTATCAGCATCTATTCCAACACTAATTTAAATTCATTTTTATTTTTATTTCTTAGCTAGAATGTACAAGACTGTGCTTTATTCATTGAGGTATCTTTCTACTATAGTGACAGAAACATACAAGAAATTAAAATGTTCATATAATTTGGTGAATAAAAGAATTACATTTCTCTATAACCCAGGGGAAATGAATATCGGAAATGTTTTGTTTTGTTTTGTTGGTTTTTCGAGATGGGTTTCTCTGTGTAGCCCTGGCTGTCCTGGAAATCAATCTGTAGACCAGGCTGGCCTCAAACTCAGAAATCCACCTGCCTCTGCCTCCCAAGTGCTGGAATTAAAGGCGTGCGCCACCACTGCCCAGCTGGGGAAATGTTGTAAATGTAAATTTTTTGAGCTATTTCAGTATGACTGTTACATAAGAGCTCAGAAATAGATGCACCAATATTTATAAACCAACACAAATATAGATTCTCTTTTTGGACATACTTGAAGGCAGAATTATACTCTGGATAAGTATTATTCTTGACTTTCATAGTTACCAACTAGAAGAAAATCAACTTTTAAATCATGCAAGCAGTTACCTAAATTATTTGGTATACCAAATTACTGCAGCACGAACACAAACCTTCCTTGTTTAGATCAATTATCAGTAGGAAGGCCTGCTCACTTCGCAAGCTCCTTAGAGTGAATGGGAAAGCAGGCCTGAAGAGAAAGCCTAAAGACACATGGCACTCATAGCAAGATCACTCCTATCACAGGAGCTATGCACGCACTAAAATGTGCGGAACTCACTGTAGGTAAATTTCTCAACACTCAGAAAATAAAATTATAATTATAATTACTTATTATAAGAAGACAACTGTCAAGAACTCTAGACATCATTCAAAATTTCCTTTTTCTTCCTGAAACATTTACAATTTGGCAACAACTAAATTTCTCTCCAGCTGTTTCTTAAAAAAACTGTCAATTCTGAAACTCGTTCACTAGACAAAGCTCTCTGGCCTCTGTGTTACAGTAACAATGCTGGGTGCTGTGCCTTTCAGCTCTGTCAAAACATTTTTCTAAATTGGAGTAACAAGCAAAAGTATATGAATGATTGACCCTATATTTATTTATTTATTTATTTACCAAAAGAACTAGCCCAAGTCTAAGCAAGTTCTACCATCAGACGAAACCTGGAGAGACCTATCCTTCCTTCTTCTGCAGTTCTAAGGGAAGAAAAGAAATACACATACCAAGCTCACTAGCGGTACTCTTCACATTTCCTGTGGTGTAACAGGGTGAGTCAAAACAGCATAAAAATTTCTTATGTGTTCATGAATTTTATTTTCCCTCTTTTGGAAAAAAAAAATAATACTAAAGTTCAAAACTAGGGCTGGGAGTTTAGCCCAGCTAAAGTATATGAGACCCTGGGTTCAACTCTCAACATTGAAAAAAAAAAAAAGAGAGAGTAATCAAATAAAGCATGTGACCTTCAATTCAAATGAATATGCTAATGTATGTGGAAACACAAAGCAACAAGAAAATACTTTTATTTGCCAATGCTGACTGAATGGAGCAGGAGTCTCATTTGTTTGCTCCTGGCCCTCCTGAGAAAGCCAGTGAGCTCTGGTCAGAGGAGTAAGCAGCAGAGCAGGCTGTTTGTCAGAAACAGCTGCGGAGAAAAACTCAATGGCTGCCAGATTGCAAACCTCTCAGGAAAAATCAGAGGTGTGGATATGTGCGCCCTCCTGCCGACTCCTGACAGCAATGCACACCATCAGCAAGCCACACCTGGGTCAGACGCCCTTACAGGGAGGATCTTAGCTTTTCTCCTCACATAATAGACAGTATTGGATTCCCTCCTCCACTCTGCACAAATAGAAAACTTAACAGCAAAAACAACGGAAGGATTGGGAACTCTCTTAGAGCCACACAGGAAACAAGTGGAGGGCTATGGTTTAAGGCAGAAAAGTGAGCAGTTTATACCTCACCCTTGGTTCTCCTCAGCCCATCAATATGCTGACCCTAACAGATGGAATTAAACTGTTATCGCCTCATATCACCAACCCAAAAAATTTATTACTGGACACATTTGATCTCAGACAATATGGTTTATCGTGAATTAGTATCAGGAGCTGGAAAGGTTAAGAGCACTGGTTGTTCTTGCAGAGGACTCGGGTTCAATTTCCAATACCCACATGGTGGTTCACAACCATGCATAATTGCAATTTCAGGAGATCTGATGCCCTCTTCTGACCTCTATAAGCACCAATGGTGTATACGCATACATGCAGGCTGGCAAACACCTAAAATAAAATAAGCAAATCTAAACAAGCAGAGCTGACTCCCCAAAGCTAAAAGCTGTTCTCTGAACTCCACATAAGCATCACAGCACGTGCTCTACAATCAATCCCTCTCCTAAGTGAATAAATGGAGTAAATTTTCAAAACGAGCTACCATCCCTTTCATACCAAACAGTCATTTCACATCTTTCATTTCGTTCCATTCCTTAACTTTCAGAAATAATAGAAGTGTGCACAGCTTGCTTGCAGTAGTTACTATGCTTGTACTTAGTAAGTTAAACCCAACTAGTATTCAGGCATAGCACTGCTCCAAAACTTCAGGTACTCAACCAAAGACCAAACAAACCCCTGAAGAAAACAATGTGACAGTGAACTTGAAGAAACAAAGAAGTGTCTGGGGTCTAGAGAGATGGTTCCTTGGTTAGGAGCATGGACTGCACTTGCAAGACCTGAGGTCATTGTCTCTAAACCCACTTTAGATGGCTCACAGCTGCCAATAACTCCAGCTCCAGGGTGTCTGAAACCTCTGGCCTCAGCCACACTGTGCTCGAATACCCACACAAAGGCACATCTACATAATTTAAAACACAGTAAATATTTTAAGTTGTTTTATTTGCCAAAACATCTCTCAAGCATCTTTTTCCACTTTCTAAAGTACTAACAACAAATTTGGTGGCCTGGTTTTCCAGCTAATGACCACTATTTCTAAACCATGTTTCTATCTACCTTTTCTAAAATAAGCCCTGCTAACCTGCAAACTACTACTGCATTATGCTTGTTTAATGACTATCCCTGACCACTCCCAGTCTTACTCCACACCAAAGGAAGCTTCACGGAAGCAAGGGATCTCCATCTGACTTTTCACTGAGTTGCTACTGCACCAATGCCTTGGAAACAGCGCCTTACTAGGAGGTACACAGCACATGTTTTAACAAATATTATCAAAAAATTAAAAAAGAAACAAATTTGAATACTTGACAAACTAATACAAGAACTGAAAGCAAGAAAGCTGAAGAGGTGACACAGAGCAGTAACTTTGTGGGTTAGAAATGGTGGGAGCACTGGGATACTGAACTACAGCAGGAGCACTGAGGCACAGGGAGGTAAATCACAGTGAGTTCAAGGCCAGTCTAGTTGTCTATAGGGCATATCCAGCTCTAGCCACGGCTATATAATGAGGCTCTGTCTCAAATTTTTTTAATAAGAAAAGAAAAGAACAAGGTGAGTTATTATAGTTGTGCATTTACAGCTGAATGAGGAAAACTGTCCTGGAGGCTGGAGAAATGACTCGGCAGTCAAGAGCGCTGGATCTTGCAGAGGGCCCTCGCTCGACTCCCAGTACCCATATGGAGGATCATACTGTCAACTCCAGTTCCAGAGGATCCAATGACCTCTTTAACGTCTGTAGGCACTGCACACATCTGTGTAGGTGCGTGTAGGCAAAATACCTTCACATATTTAAAAAAAAAAAAAAAAAAAAAAAAAAAGCCTTATACCCCCATTCACACTAAAACAAGCTAATTATAGGCCCAGAGCTGGAAAGATGGCAGTTGTTAAGAATACTTGCTGCTCTTGCAAAGGAATGAAATTCAGTCCCCAGCAACCACATCATGCAGCTGACAACTGCCTGTAACACCAGCTCCAGGGAGACCCAACTCCTCTGTCCTCTGCAGGCACCAGAAATGACACGTACACACTCCTCCTCACATGCACACAATTTAATGTAGAAAATAAATCTTTGAAAACAAACCAGAAAGTACTAGTGATGACAGGAATGAAGAAGGAACTGCTAAGCCAGAGTAATCAGTTTCATTTTGGCTGGTTGGTATTTTTGGTTTTTTATTTTGTTTTGTTGTTTTTCAGACAGGGTCTCTCTACAGAGTTGGCTGTCCTGGAACTCATTATGTTCCCCAGGCTGGCTTTGAACACACAGAAACCCACCAGCCTCTGGGATTAAAGTAGTGTATCACCGCATCCAGCCCTAGTAATCCATTTCTCAAGAATTCAAATGCACTTATGCATACTCTTCTGTATAGACATTATGTCTCAATATTCTTTTTTTTTTTTTTAAGATTTATTTATTTATTATATGTAAGTACACTGTAGCTGTCTTCAGACATTCCAGAAGAGGGCGCCAGATCTCGTTGCGGATGGTTGTGAGCCACCATGTGGTTGCTGGGATTTGAACTCTGGACCTTTGGAAGAGCAGTCGGGTGCTCTTACCCACTGAGCCATCTCACCAGCCCATGCCTCAATATTCTTTAACTCACCTACAGGCACTGGAGTTGCAGCTTAATTGATAGAGTACTTGCCTAGGACACCTATAATCTCATAATCAGGAGACAGCAGCAGGATAGTGAGAAGTTAAAGGTTAGCCTTAGCTATACTGCAAGCTAAGGCCAGCCTGGGATAAGTAAGATCTTCTTTCAATGAAATAAATAAATTTACCTAAGGACAGTTTAATTCTTTCACAGGTAAAAACATTTAATGTGAAAACTATAATTACTAGTAAATAAACCCTAAATACAGGATTCTTAAAAGACCAACTAGCTTAGAGACTTTCTTAAGTTTTATTTTTCTATGTGCTTGAGTGTTTTTGCCTCCATGTATGTCCATGCATTATGTGGGTGCCTGGTGCGCATGGAGGCCAGAAGAGGGCACTGGGTCCCCGAGCTGGAGTTACAGACAGTTGTGAGCTGCTATGTGGGTGCTGGGAATCGAACATAGGTCATTTGCAAGAGCAGCCAATGGTCAGACTTTTCCTTTTCTTCTCTTTATAGTCATCAAATCATAATTTTTAAAAAGTAACATGTTGGAGGCTGGTGAAGAGGCTCAGCAGTTAAGAGCATTGTAGACCAGAGTAGCCTCAAACTCAAGGCAATCCTCCTGCCTCTGCCTTCCAAGTACTGGAACTATAGCTATACACCATCACGCTTAATAATGAAAGTAAATTTTCTAAGGATTATAGTCATGTTGTGTTATACAGAAAAATGTTTCCCTTTTAGAAAATGCATGCTAAAGAATTTAGGAGTGACATGTCAAATGTGTAAGTTAAAATGCTTCACACAGAAAGATAAAGCGAAGGAAAAATGAGCACGGTTCCACTTAGAGGGTGGATGCCCAGGCATGAGGACACCACTCCTTCAGCGTTTCTGGGTTGGATAACGCTCCTAAGAGAATGGGGAAAGCAATCAGTGAGTATGAGATCTTTTAGATAATTAAGAAGAGTCACTGTATTTACTTTAAGAAAAACTGTAATTTTTATTAAATAATAGCATTTTTCTAGAAATCAACATTAAATTTCTAGCAAAAAAAAAACCCTCTTATCTATATAAAACTATTGGTTTTTAGAAAGCCAGTATTCTCTTTTTCTTTAAGATTTATTTGTTTTTATGTATATGAGTACACTGCAGCTGTCTTCAGACACACCAGAAGAGGGCATCGGATCTCATTACAGATGGTTGTGAGTCACCATGTGTTTGCTGGGAATTGAACTCAGGACCTCTGGAAGAGCACTCAGTGCTTTTAACCACTGAGCCATCTCTCCAGCCCCGAAAGCAAAATTCTTAAATGTTGTCTCCATACTGTATTATACACAAGGTAGGTCACAAATCACCTATTTTATTTATAAATATTATTTTCTGAAAATCTGACATCTTCCTGAATGAAAATCATCCTGGAAATATGTACTGGAGTGAGTGAGCTATGAACCCTATGTGACTTTCTATGAGCAGCTACGTGATACTTTCCTAAGGATGCTATTGAAGGAAAAAAACTGAACTGTTACCAGGAATATCTAAAGCTATATTTATCCTTTTATCAAATTTCTCAACAAGAAAACAAACTTTTGGATTTTAAGGAGTTATTATATGATTGACAACACAGCCAAAATGGAGTTTGTATACTCATGACAGACTGTTAGTTTAAATTTCATAAACAGAAAAGCAAAAAAGGCAAGTAGTTCTCCCATGGAAAAGAATTTGTTTTAAAGAAAAAAAAAATTTAACACTTTTGGCTTTTCTTTTTATTTCACTGAAAACAGGAACGCTAGTTATTTGCCCCTAAAGAAAACTGAAACTGTATATACAATGTCTCTTGAAGTCCATGTAAAAATTAGCTTTTTTCCCCATATAAAACATACCTGACAACTAGGAAGAACAAAGCAACATGCCCAAATCCCTTTCAGCAGCCAGCCCCACAGAGAGAACAGCAACGTGGCATGTACAGTAACAATTAAGTCCCAGGATGAGGATGCAGCAAGAAAAGGAACCCACGTGAAGCAGAAACCACCACCTTACACACAACTATCATGAAGTCAGGGGGAGCGTCCTGGGAGCCAGCATTCCAATTTATTTATCTTAGAAGACCAAAGCTTGGAACTGTGTACAGTGCTTTCAAAATCACTTATTCAGGAATGTCAAAAAAACAAACACACAAAAACACCCAGAACAATTCTGCAGAGGTCAAATGAGTGCTGAGCAAGAGAGGAAGGAAGGGAGATGCCTCTCTCTGCCCAAAGGAACCAGCTGTATGTGGGGTGCAGCTGTATGTGGGGTGGAGTCTAAGGAACCAGCTGTATGTGGGGTGGAGTCTAAGGAACCAGCTGTATGTGGGGTGGAGTCTAAGGAACCAGCTGTATGTGGGGTGGAGTCTAAGGAACCAGCTGTATGTGGGGTGGAGTCTAAGGGTGTTCAAGCATTCAAAGTCTTGACCAGGGGGCTGGTGAGATGGCTCAGTGGGTAAGAGCACCCGACTGCTCTTCCAAAGGTCCAGAGTTCAAATCCCAGCAACCACATGGTGGCTAACAACCATCCGTAATGAGATCTGGCGCCCTCTTCTGGAGTGTCTGAAGACAGCTACAGTGTACTTACATATAATAAATAAATAAATCTTTAAAAAAAAAAAAAAAAAAAAAAAACAAAGTCTTGACCAGAGCAGAGGTTATGGTGGTAAGCAATTAGGAAGCCAGAGGTTCCTTCTGAGCAACAGCTAACGTGTAGGCCAGTGGCTTACCACAGAGAAGCAGAAAAGGAGACAACTAAAGGAACCTTCTCAGATCACAGCAACCTCAGTGACTGCCCTCAAAACTTCCCCAGCCAAGAAACCCACATTTAATTACTTCTGACTGCAGAGCAACATTCTCCCCAAGGTACTGCTGGAAACAAATCAACCAGTAGAGTAGAGAAGCTGCTTATGAAACCAACAGAAGCAAACATTTAGAAAGACCAAGGGAAGAGACAAACACTACAGAAGCACTGTCACTGAGGGACTATACACATGCCTAAGGCTGAGCCTCTAACAGAGGCTCTCCAACACTAGGACAAGCAACTATGAAAATAGCATGTGCACACTTGTTTGGTTGGGGCAGTAACATATACAAGAGGAATGAATGCAGTGACAATAAGGCTGTAATAAAACTGGACAGGGGTAAAACTATAGTAGAGAAGTGACACTAATCTTTTGTTTTGTTTTTTGTTTTTGTTTTTTTTTTTTCGAGACAGGGTTTCTCTGTGTAGCCCTGGCTGTCCTGGAACTCACTTTGAAGACCAGGCTGGCCTCGAACTCAGAAATCCGCCTGCCCCTGCCTCCTGAGTGCTGGGATTAAAGGCGTGCACCACCACACCCGGCTGACACTAGTCTTAAGATGTCTTAAATCAGTGATTCTCAACTGTGGGTCACAACCCCCTTAGGACACAAACAACCTTTTCACAGGAGTCACCTAAGACCATTGAAGAAAAAAAAAAAAAAAAAACAGGTATTTTCATTACAACATATAACAGTAGCAAAATTACAGTTATGAAGTAGGAACAAAAAAAATTTATGCTTGGAAGTCACCACAACATGAGGAACTGTATTAATGGGCCACATGATTTGGAAGGTTAACAACTACTGTATTAAATCCACAGGAACAATAAAACCCAGAAGAAGCAAATAAGGTTAATAAAATGAAGTATAAATAGCTACATTTTAAAAATGGATTTATTGGCTGGGCAGTGCTGCTGCGCAGCTTTAATCCCAGCATTTAGGAGGCAGAGGCAGGTGGATTTCTGAGTTCGATGCCAGCCTGGTCTACAGAGTGAGTTCCAGGACAGCCAGGGCTACACAGAGAAACCCTGTCTCAAACAAACAAAAAGAGAGAGAGAGAGAGGGAGAGAGAGAGAGACAGAGAGAGAGAGAGAGAGAGAAATGGGTATTTTATATTTTGCCTGATTGTATTTCTGTCTACCACACTCATGTTGAGCCTGTGGAGGCCAAATCCCCCTAAGACCAGAGTTAAAGCTGTCTGTGAAACAACCTGTGGGTGCTGGGAGTCAAACCTAGGTCCTCTGGAAAAGAAGCCAGTGCTTTTAATTGCTGAGCCACTTCTCCAGCCCCGATAATATTTACTTTTTTTTGTTTTGGTTTTGGTTTTTTGGGGTTTGTTGTTGTTGTTGTTTTTCGAGACAGGGTCTCTCTGTATAGCCCTGGCTGTCCTGGAACTCACTTTGTAGACCAGGCTGGCCTCGAACTCAGAAATCTACCTGCCTCTGCCTCCCAAATGCTGGGATTAAAGGCGTGCGCCACCATGCCCAGCTACCCTAAGTTGATTTTTCTTAAGTACTAAAGTATCCTATACATGTTTTTAAGTCTTCCTAAATTGTCTTAGCTCATTATCAAACATTTTTACTAAGATATATACTAAAGTACTTACAGACAAAATGGTAGAGTGGCCAAGATTTGGAACAAAATAATCCAACATAATAACAAAGAACATGAAGAGGGAGACAAAACAAAGATGACAGCATGTTGAGAACTGCTGAGTGATTAACAGTGTTGAAGTGTTTCGTGCTTGCAAAATAACTTTAAAAAGAAGTCTTGCTCCTAACTTAAACTGCGCAGCTTATTCATTTTCTCTACTGCCTTACACACAGCTAAGGAGTGGTTCCTCAAGCATACTGTGTACTTCAGCCATCATGCTGTTGAGCAAGGCTGAACTGCTGCCAACACCACCCTTCTCTTCTCTCCTTCAGGCCAGACATACTCCTACCCATCTGCCCATGCCTGACTCAGTGCCACCTCTGCACCTGTCGGTTCCTTTATCCCAACACACCTCTATCCCTGTTACAATGGTAGAATCTCTCACTCATTTAAGATCTACAACATGGAAAGTGGAGACCCTCAAAAAGTGCTTGTTAGATGATGCTCTATACAACAATCTCAACAGGTCTGCTTCTTCCACTTCTACTAACTTAGGCTGCAGGACAAAACCCTAATAGTGCTGTACTCACGTTCCTGCTGGAAAAACTTTTTGAATTTACATTTTTTATTAAAGGATTCAAAATGCTAGGTCTGAATCTTTTCCACAAAGCTCAGTTAGAGATACTCAGAGTAATCAATCAGCTCTTCTTAATAGTTAAGATAGATCATGCTTCTTGACAACCTTGCCAATATAGGGAAAAAATGTTTAAGAGACAGTACCTCAGACTTCTCACATATTTCAGGTGCTTCCTGGTGTATAGCCACTTGATACTTGGTATATAAAGAAAAGGACTGGTTGAAGGATGAGTTGAACTCTGGGTCCTCAAAGGAGGCAGGTACTAGCCTCACCTTCAGAGCAAGGAAAATATAAGCCAATGCTATTGAACCAACTCTACCTGTTGACACACTTCTTTCTGAAGGTGAGGCTAGAGGAAGATCTCTGCAAACCACTTCCAAAGTTCAGCCCTGGGGTTTGCCATAAAGCAGCAGAAATGGAATGGAGTGGCACAGGCCTAAGTGCCAACTTTCTACCAACATTCAGGACAACCTGAACTCACAAGAGCCAGACAGACAATTTGTTTGTACTTTGGTTTTTCTCTACTTACCAGCAGTACTGTCACATACACTAACAGCTACTGCTGCGAACTGGTCTCAGCCAGCACTTCTGCCACCTCTACTGAATGAAGTGCTTTAGGCTTTTTTCATTCCCAGATGTTGTTGTTTTTCTTTTGAAATCATCTTCTATATAAAATTGTAAGTGGACAAGGAGTCTATTAAAGACCTCTACCTTCTTCCTTTTCCAGTCCATCTCTTTTATATAGGGGTATTCCATTAATAAAAAATAACTGAGCTGCTATGAACTCTCTAGATGACTTTCAAACATGGATGAAGCATAGCAACACACCAGGCCAAGTGCACCTTCTTCTCATGGGTATTTAACTTGAAGCTACATGACTGATTTGTAGATAAATATAGATAAATACACAGCAGCTTTGAGTAAAAGCAATGTGGCATATGACTTTCTACTTTGAAACTCTATGTGACTGGCACTTAACACATGACAGTAGTGAATTCACATTTACAGAATGTCCACTCACTCAGTCTTATCTTTGTGCAGTTATGCTACAGATTAATTATAAACAAAAATATAGTACAATTACAGCCAGCGAATCTCACGCGTGGCCTGCTGACCTGGCTCACGGTTGGCTTATCAGGCGGATCCTTGTGAATAACCATCTGGTAACGTTTATAGACCTGGTAAGACTCCTGAAATGTGGCTTTGAACTGAGGACTTGGTGGAGAAGATCTTACCACCCTCACCTTCAGAAGGAGTTAAAAAACAGTGTTTATTAATTCATTCACTCATTCAATTCTACAGTATATGCACTAACAGAGACGTTCAATCAACTTGTTTCAAATAATATTAAAGCATAAACATGTATTTTAACATTAAAAACCAGCAAAGTTAGCAAATGAAGAAAAAGTTATTGCTACACTCTACAGTCTACTTAAGGAAAGCAAAAGAGGATTCCCTCTAAACTTAAGCCTTACCACTGACAGATTAAAAACACCTAGCTCTACTGTAAACTGACAGGTTCCTCTTAGTTATGATAACACAAACACTCTCGAATTTTAACTGTCCACAACTTACCAAAAGTCAGTCAGTCAGAAACACTAAAAACTGTAAATATACTTTGGGTACCTTTATTCATCACTAGTAAGTAAACTTACAACCGTGTAACTATGAGAGGAAACTCTCACAAAGTGTGCATGTCACTCTAGAGTTAAATGCACTATTATGTTTCCTTTATGATTATCTTACAATGTCAACATCTTGGACAAATAATCAAAACTTTCAGGACAAGCCTTAAATAAGGATAAATTAGAAATGGTAACTCTGCACAAGACTAGCTGACATTTATCTTAACATTAATTACTAACAGTTAGGATGCATTAGTAAAATAGCAGCAAAAGGAAATTAAATACAATACAATGAGGACATAATGGGGCATTTCATGTTGGCAAAGGAAAAAGAGTGACACCCAGCAAATAACAAATTCTTCAAATCCTGGGTACTACCACATTAAAAATGTAACTGCTGAGACCTACAGAACTGTTATTAGAGATGTGGCTGATTCCCTGAATACCCTACTTATGGTCAAAGGATAAAGGCCCTTTTGTAATTTAAGTAGTATATTCAATTCTCTACAGTGCTGGGAAGAAGAAAGTTAGTAACAGTATCAAGGAACAGCCAAAGTTGTTAAAGTTTGTCTGTGTGTCTGTGTGTGTGGTGCACGCACTGAGTGTGCATGGGTGCACATGCCTATGTTTAGCGAGCTGAATGCAGCCCCACTGCTTTACAGACTGATGCCTCTCACTGGACCAGAAGCTCACCATTTTGGCTAGGTAAGTTGGCTACCCAACAAGCTCGGAGATCTGACTGCCTAAACCCCCCGAAATCGGGGTTACAGGCACACACACACACACTCATGAATATATGGAGCTAGAGATTCAAACTAAAGGTTTCACTCTTTCTCACTGAGCCATCACTTCAGCCCCATTAAGATTAGCATTAATGTCCTTGGATATTAAGCTACAAATTCAAATCAAGCAGGAGAATATTTTTACATCATTATGGCTAATGTTTTTAAAATAATTTTAATACATAATATTGAAATTTTTAATTTGTTGTTCTAATATGAGAAAAAATGAGAATTTGGCATAAAACTTTTAGCTAAATTGGCTGGGATTTCCTTTTTTTTTTAAGATTTATTTATTATTATATCTAAGTTCACTGTAGCTGTCTTCAGATGCACCAGAAGAGGGTGTGAGATCTCATTACAGATGGTTGTAAGCCACCATGTGATTGCTGGGATTTGAACTCAGGACCTTCAGAAGAGCAGTAGGTGCTCTTAACCACTGAGCCATCTCTCCAGTCCCCTTGGCTGGGATTTCTTTTTCTTTCTTTTTTTTTTTTTTTTTTTTTTTTTTTTTTTTGGTTTTTCGAGACAGGGTTTCTCTGTGTAGCCCTGGCTGTCCTGGAACTCACTCTATAGACCAGGCTGGCCTCAAACTCAGAAATCCACCTGCCTCTGCCTCCCAAATGCTGGGAATAAAGGCGTACGCCACCCCACCCGGCTTTGGGATTTCTTAATGAGAAAGGATTTTGGTAGTTTGGTAGGTGCTGGCTAATTTTATGTCAACTTGACACAAGCTTGAGTTATCTGACAGGAAACTGAATTGAAATTGAAAAAATGTTCCTATAATATCTGGTTGTAGGGCATTTTTTAAATTAATGATTGATAAGAAAGGACCCACCCAATTGCAAGTGGTGCCATCCCTAGGCTGGTGTCCTGAGTTCTATAAGAAAGGGGGCTGAGCAACACCCCTCCACAGCCTCTTCATCAGCTCCTGCCTCCAGGTTCCTGCCCTGATTGAGTTGAATCCTGATTGCCTTCAGTGATGAACAGTGATGTGGGAAGTATAGCTAAAAAAAACTCTTTCATCTCCAACTTGCTCTGTGGTCATGGTGTCATCACAGCATATATAAAAAGGTTGCACAGTAACCCTGACTAGGACAGTAGGATGACTTAGTACAGGTTTGTATATATAGCAACACTGCTATCTTGATCAAAACATAGATGATAAAACCAATTTGTTTATTGTGTCCTAGTCTTTTAATATCTAAATTATCTTTCACCATTTTAATTTCTAAGATAAAATTAATTTTATAATATTTCTGGTTTTATAAACTACTTATTTGCAATCAAGTAACACAAAAAGCCAGCGTACCCTGCTTAAAAACATGCTACAAATGAATTTTTTTTAAACTAGCTGCCTAAAATATTTTCAAAAGCTCAAGAACTTTCTCATATAGCAGTTGACTTATGAGAACAGAAATGCTAAATAGTAAAATACTAACTGGTAAGTATTAGTGCAAAGAAAATAAGTATCCAACACAAAACACAATGCAACCAGTCACAAAAGCCCTCCAAGTACCTCTAACTTGTGCGATGCATTTTCTGGTAAAGATTGAAAAATCAAATCTTCCAATGACTTGGGCTGGTTGGATTTAGCCTTTGGTAACAAACAGACTGGCTGACCTTGAGCCTCCAAGGCTGCAGCTGAGGCCTGCTGCATCCGTTTTAACCTTTGCCTTTCTTTCCTCATTTCCCTTGCTTTCCGACATGGAGGCTTACTCAAGTCAGCCCCTTTGCCTAAGAAGAATGACAAAATATTAGACCAATGGCATTTGCCTCTAGAAATGTGATACATAGACTAAGTCCAAAGAGTTCACAATGAAGTTTTACAGGATCATTAATATTCTACCCAAGTTAGCTGTCAAAAAGGCAAAAGGTCACACAAATGTGCTCTTAATGAATTCATCTGTTCATTCATTCTTCCATCCATTCATCCATCCTAAACATCTGCCCACTCTTCTGCTTCTGTAAGTAGAAATCAACACTTGAAGGATCTTCTACCTCTGTGGCCCACATTTCTGGGGACATTTTGAATCTAGAACAAACTTTGGTGGGTGATTGTTGTAGTATTTCTTGTAATTATGAAGAATCCTTGGGGCTAGAAAGAAGGCTCAGTGGTTAAGAGCACTGGCTGCTCTTCCAGGAGTGCTGAGTTCAATTCCCAACACACATGGTGGCTCACAACCATCTATAATGGGATTTGATGCTCTTTTCTGGAGTGACTGAAGACAGCTAGAGTGTAGTCACATATATAAAAATAAACAAATCTTTAAAAAAAATCCTTGCTCATTTTAACATATTGTGCCTCCAATTACACTCTGTGTTCACAGAGTTCAGGTTGACGAATTCTGTTCTAATTTTTAAAACCATGTATTAATGCACCCCATTGTAACCAATAAAAACTGAGTAACCTGGGGTTGGAAAGATAGCTCCATGGTTAAGAGCACTGACTGCTGCTCTTCCAGAGGTCCTGAGTTCAATTCCCAGCAACCACATGGTGGCTCACAACCATCTGTAATAAGATCTGCTTCCGTCTTCTGGTATGTCTGAAGACAGCTACAATATACTAACAAATAAAATAGATCTTTTAAAAAAAAACAAACTGAGTAACCTAGACATTACATATTTCCTGAAAGAACATGCATCCACCCCAAAGTAACCTTAACTGTCCTCAAATAAATAATTAGCTAATCTGATTAAGATTTTTCCCCAAGCCAAGTGTAGTGTAGCATTCCTTTAATCCCAGCACTCAGGAGGCAGAAACAGGCTGATCTCTGAGTTCAAGGCCAGCCTGGTCTACAGAGTGAGTTGCAGGACAGCCAGGGCTATACAGAGAAACCTGTCTTTAAGAACCAGGTTAAAGAAAAGAAGAGAAGAGAAGAGGGGAGGGAAGGGGAGAAAAGAAGAGAGGAAAAAACGTAACCACCCTCCCCGCAAAAAAAAAAAAAAAAAAAAAAATCACAACACAAGAAAATCTAATCAAAGTCTCTAGTATAACTATCAAGTGATACAAAATTTACACTACCTGGCTTAGGACCAATATGAACTTTGATTGAATGTGATGGTTCACCAGAGCCCAACTTCTCCTCTATAGATTGTGGATGAATTAATTCTTTAGACCCTTCTTTCTTTATACTCTTTTCTTTCTCCTTCTCTTCACTCTCTATGCTTCCTTTGAGGTCACTACTGAGTGTTTTAAGATCACACTTTATATCCAACTTGTTAATTAATGCAAAGTCACCATCAACAGCATCCTCCATTGTAGAATCCATGGGCTCATCTAAAAATGAGAAAACAATGAAAAGCCCATCATCAGCTGTATTATTTGACACGTTTAGGATTATATAACTGTAAGTAATCCTGTTACTACAGCAGCCAAATCCATGGGCTGTCTTCCAGAGCAAGAGCGCGACTTCACCTGAGACACAGTACTCTAACAGGAGAATAAAAGTCACTGCACCAGCTGTGCTCAAGCTCCCAAGGATGGGATATACCCAACTGATATAACAAATCTTGTCTCACTTAAAGAAAACTGTGACCTAAGATTTCAACCCTTCCCCCTTGGCCTAGTGACTCTATCGCCACCTATAATATCAGTTTTAGACACAGTTGAGAAGTCTATAACAAGTTAAACAAAAAGCCAAATGTACAAGTCACATGAAAACATAGGGCATCAATTTACCTATGGACTGTGATTTCTAGACACAAAAAGAAATTCAAAACTTATTTAATTCTTACAATTATGTATACATAATAGTCCATCAGAGGTACACCAAAACTATTTCCAAGGTTCTAATTAGCACATAATCTCTAAAACCAAGTCTTCTGGCCTCTGCTGATGCCAGCTAAGCCACACCTACTCTAGGACAATCCGTGGAACCCAAAGAACTTACCTGCTTGGGCAGCCATTGTCTCTCCAGTGGTCAACACAGTTACCACAACACCCACAGGCATTGAAAATCTACTTGTGGAATGAGTGAATAAGCTAAACTAGGGTAGGGAGCTCCCAGGACTAGGTGCTTCCTATGGTAATAGTGAGAAAGAGTTCAGAGAATGACACTCCCCAAATTAGGTATCAATTATAGGAGAACTTAAAAGGTTTCAAAGTTAAAACACTGAAAAGGTGAAAAAAAGTAAAATAAAGTAAATGATACTAATAATCTTTTAGGTATCGGGAAGGCACTGATAATTTAAAATTGATCAGATAACTAAGACAACTTCATAAAATACTGTTTAGTGAAAACAGCATTGTTTTTCTACCGTGCGTCTGTCATGCCTGCTGTGTGGAAGAAAGAAGACAACTTTCAGGAGTTAGCCATCGCCTTCTACCTTGTTTGTAAATGAGTGTCTCAGCACTCCAGGCCTATGTCCTCAACTGTAAGCTTGGGGCAATTCTCTCATCCCAGCTCCCATCTTCACTAGGAACGCAAGGGCTACACAACACTATTTCCGGCTTTTCATCTGGACTCCAGGGCCAACCCAAGAAGTCCGGCTTGCACAGCAGTGCAGTTACCTGCTGAGTCATCTCTCCCTCATGTGGCATCTGCTCACAAAGACATCATTAGAATCAAGTCAGACGGGAATAAAACACTTCAATTTAAAACCTCACAACATTTTACAATGACCCTTAATTTTCTTTTCAAGACAGGCTCTGTTAGTGCGGACTCACTACATCCTTACTGGAGGGTCTAGTGAGACAGATGGTGGTATCGCTCCATCACTGGCCTTATGATATTAGCATAGGATTATTTTATAAAAACCTCCTTCCCCTGCCTGACCTGAATTAGACATGTGAAAGGGGGAGCCTTGGAAAGATACATTTTAATGTTCACAGCAAACAATTTCCAGACCAGATCTCATCTTACCCTCACAATTGCCTTTCGAGATCTCTCCTTTAGCCAGAAATTTCAGCATTTTTTTCAAAACTTTCTTGTGAGATTTTGATGGCTGAAACTGTAAAGGATGACACCTGGAAAAGCAAATCAATATTTTAAAAGTGAACTAAAGCTCTTACTAAGATCAGTTCAGGATAGCATTTTGGAGAGTGCAGCAAGTTTCATGCTTGGAGTTTTTTGTGAAGAAGAAACATAAGGCAGCCTCTAATCCTACTCCAGATCTCACCGTGACTACAGTTAAAGGATTTCTTAAAGAGTAAGAAGAAAAGAGAGAAGGAAAAGGAGGGGAAAACACATAAACCAGAGGGAAAAAGAGAAGGCAAAAAATACTGGAAGGTGGAAAACATAGGTGGGTAGGTAGATAGGTAGGTAGGTATCAATATATATACGTGTGTGTGTGTGTGTGTGTGTGTGTGTGTGTGTGTGTGTGTGCACGCTCGAGCAGAGTAGCTGACTTAGGTAAACAAAATCCAATCCTAACTCAACAATGGAAAAAACAGTAAGATATACTGTATATATTTCTGTATATCAGTGGTTCTCAACCTGTGGGTCGTGACCCCTCTAGCTAATAAATGATCATTTTCACAGGGGTTACCTGAGTTCCTCCAATGACATACTATGATGTGGCAGTATAAGCTGAATAAGCCCTTTTCTCCCTAACTTGCTTTTGGTGATGGTGTTTCACTGCACCAACAGAAACCCTAACTAAGACAGGGTCCTAGCCCTAAGGGATAAGAAGACAGGAACTTGTACCCCTAGCCAAGAAGCTATCAACAATTGACAGCTACTTGCAAAGGAAAAAATAGTTTATTTCTTCCATTAAAAAGAAGACCGCCAAAGGATGGTAGCAAACACCTCTAAGCCCAGCGCTCAGGAGGCAGAGGCAAACTATTTACCAATAGTCCATAGTATCCACTATCTAACAAACAAAGTATTTTTTCATATCATCTTTGTACCAGGACTAGACTGACTAAACAATATTAGAATCTATTTGTCAACACATGAATCAAATCAGTATGTAGAAACGACAATTCATTTACTTTCCTTTTCCTTCTAATGTCTAATTAAAGTAGAAATAGTATTTTAAAATTCTAAGATTCTACTTTAAATACACACAATCTTTTCATTGTAGATCTTACCTTATTGTGTACTGAGGACAGCATGTTTGATCCATGACAGGTTTGTACACATATTTTCCACTTCTAAAATTATAAAAATAGCTTGTTAATTTCTTATATACTTTTCACATGTACCAAAATAGATTAGAAAACCCCTAAAATAAGGGTAAAAAAATCTAATCAATAGCATAAAACAAAACCACCGTTTTCCTTCCTAAACCTTAACAGGTGTATTACAAGGTCAGTCCTGCAACTCCTTCGGTGTCTTCAGCTGTTACTATCCCAGGACCACAGGGACGGTAATGAAACTGCTTCGTGTGACGAGCCTGCATCACTGGCTCAGTGGCTATGAACACGGACTGCTTTTCCAGAGGTCCTAAGCTCAGTTGCCGGTACTCAAAGCCCCATTACTTCAGCTCCAGGGGCTCCAACACCTCTGGCCTCTGTAGATACCATATTCACATGTGCATGCATACAGACACACACCCATAGGCATAATTTTAAGAATTATAAAAATCTTTTTAAAATAATAATAAAAAAAAAGTCCATGAGCCTGATGGAGCTGATGGAGCCTGCTTAGGATGACACATACACACAATTGTCCGCCTACCTCAGCACCACACAACTAGCCTCAGTTATCGACACTGTAGCCATGTCAGGGGTAGAACCATTCGTTCATTTCTCAAGCCAGAGTTATTTTAGACTATTTCTCTAATTCACCTCTGTATCCTATTAGAAAGCATCTATGTATAAAACATACCTAAATTTGTCCTCTCCTCATCGCCACTAAGATAAGATAGAAGTCCTTGTTTCTTCTCTGGACTCTGTCTTCCTGCCTCTCAAATACCTCTCTGACATACAAATGAACCTTCTGAAACAAATCACATCATATTGCTCTCATATAAAATCTGTGAATGTCTCCTTCTCACCTTAAACATGATCCTTATCATGTCGTCCAAAATTGTACAACATCTGGCCCTCATCTACATTTTGAAACTCATATTAAGTTTAAAATGAGTATTAACATTTTAATTGGTTTGCTCAATCCTAGCTCTAGAGAACACTAGCATTCAGTACTTAATGCTTATTATTGTTTACAATTATTCAAGAAACGTTCCCAAAAGTTACTTAAAAATAACTATCCAGGGCTGGCAGGATGGCTCAGTGGGTAAGAGCACTGACTGTTCTTCCAAAGGTCCTGAGTTCAAATCCCAGCAACCACATGGTGGTTCACAGCCACCCGTAGTGAGATTTGATGCCCTTTTCTGGTGAGGACAGCTACAGTGTACTTATGTATAATAAATAAATAAATCTTTAAAAAAAAACTATCCAGGCAGACTTGGTGGTGTACACCTTTAACCCAAGTGCTCAGGAGGAGGACACAGGCCTACACAGAGTACCAGACCAGTCAGGGGTACATAGTAGGAAAAAAAAAAAAAAAAAAACTTACCAAGAAAACACAGTGTATGAACAATTATAAAATCAATTAACCAACAGGTGTGTGTGTGTGTGTGTGTGTGTCTGCACACGCGCAATTGTGTAAGGCAATCCTGAGTCAGTGAGACAGCTCTATGGATGAAGGCATTTGCTGGCCAGACTGAAGGCCTGATCTCAGCCCCAGAACCCACATGAGAGAAGGAAAGAACCCTCCTGCAGGTTGTCCTCTGAGCTGTATATGTATTGTAGTACACACAAGCTCATCCCCAAATACAAATAAGTAAGCATTTTTTTAAAAGGCAATCTAGGTACTGGGAAGACAGCTCAGTAAGAAAAGCCCTTGCTGTGCAAGCATGAGGGTTGGAGTCCAGATCACCAAAGCCAGGTGTACAATGGTCATCAGGGAGGGTGCTTGCTGCCAAGCATGCACAAGAGTGCTCGCTCACGCTCGCTCGAGCTCTCTCTCTCTCTCGTCCTCACACACTCTCCCCCCATACTCACTCACTCTCTACCCCTTCTCATATATGTATACGTATACGTATACACACACACACACACACACACACACACACACAATAAAAATATTTTAAAACAATTTTTTAAATGAATGCCAAGTACCATCAAAAAATTATATTAATTTTTCTTTTTTGTTTTTGAGACAGGGCCTCATCAAGTAGCCCTGGCTGGCCTGAAGCTCATTCTGTAGACCAAGCTATTCTCAAACTCACAGAGATCCACCCACCTCTGCTTCCTAGTGCTGGGATTACTGGCATGGGACACCACATTCAGCAAAAACTAGTATTCATTTTATAAGATGATAAAGGCATGGTAGATAAGTTTAAAGGGAAACTATTTCTTCGCAGATATGTATGTTGCAATATGCTTTCTGCAATAATAATTAACATGTAATCTACTGTCAAATGCTTTGGAGAGGAGGGAAAACACAGAGAATCAGTGAAAGAATAGAATAATTCCAGTAACTGTCCAAGATTAGTAATAAGCACACAAGGTATGTTATGTATTTTACTTTATGCATAATTTTTAACTTTGCCAATAAATTTCTAAGAACAAAAAACTACACTACACAAAAGAACATAATAAACAGCTCCATAAAAGAATATTCTGAGGGCAATTCTCACCATGCAGTTATAAGAAGCAACTAAGCGATAACAAAACGCACCTGTGTTAAAGAACCTTACCTTCTCCATCCTCGGTCTATAAGATCCTGGTAATCCTGCACTGTCATGGAATGTGCCCACATGCCTGAAAAAGTAAGGAGCATGTTAGCTCCAGCACACCGTGTTGTCTTCTTGTTAAAACCCTTAAGTGTTCTTTACAAGAAAACACAGGTAAGTTAGAGGAGGTTCGGTAAAACTGCAAAGGCAGAGACAGGTGGAGCTCTGGGCATCCCAGGCCAGACTGGGCTACCTGTGTATAAAATAAATTCAAAATAAAAATGGAGCCGGGCGGTGGTGGCGCACGCCTTTAATCCCAGCACTCGGGAGGCAGAGGCAGGCAGATTTCTAAGTTCGAGGCCAGCCTGGTCTACAAAGTGAGTTCCAGGACAGCCAGGGCTACACAGAGAAACCCTGTCTCGGAAAACCAAAAATAAATAAATAAATAAATAAAAATGGCAAATTTAGACTAAAATTCTAGAACATTCATACTGGAGTAATAAAAAGTCTGCATGTACTTTACACCTAACATAATACGTACAACACAAACAAAAAATAAGCTATATTAATTTTAAGATAGGAGTGGTGACACAAACCTATAATCCTAGAATTTAGGAGGTAAATGCATGTGGAGTCAGATGGAGTCAGGGTTTAAGACCAACCTCAACTATATAATAAATTTGAAACCAACCTGAGTAACGTAAGATCCTGTGTGTTGGGGGAGGGGAGGTATTAAGTCAGGTGCGGTGGCACACGTCTTTGATCTCAGCACTCAAGAGGCAGAGGCAGGAACATCTCTGTGAGTTCAAGGCCAGCCTTGGCTACAAAGCAACTCTAGGAGTCCAGGCAAGTCGGGGCTATATAAGAGACCCAGTCTCAAAACAGGAACAAAAAAAGAAATGAAATCTAAAGAATCAAATATATCAAAAGTGGCTCCAACTCCATTTAATTAAAGATTAATAAATCGTCTCAATTCTCACTGGAATTGTAGACTTCATCACACAAACGGTCAGAGAACCTCCAGTGAGTTAACACACTGGTCTCACCTATTTGAGTTTACCTTCTATTGCTATGCAAGAAACACCATAATCAAGTATGGTTTCGGGGTGAAAGGGTTTATTCCCTATTACAGCTCACAAGGCGTCATGGAAGGAAGTCAGAGCAGAAACTGGAGTCAGGGCCCTGGAGGGATCTAAAGGCAGGAAGTGAAGCAGAGGTCGGGGAAGAACACGGACTACTGACTAGCTCTCCTTGGCTTGCTTGAACTGGTTTCTTGTGCATCCCAGTACCCCATGCCCAGAGCTGGGCCCTCCTATATTAATCACTAATCAAAATATGTCACAAAAGGCTTAACTACAGGCCATGGGAGGGCAGCAGTTTCTCAGTTGACGTTTCCTCTCTCCAGGTAACTCTAGCTTGTGTCAAGCTGACCAGCACAAAGGTATGTTAGTTCTACTACTTGCTATGCATAATATGCATAGCACAGGCTTGACCCTTAAAAATAGGACAAACATATACAGACATACTCATTCAAAATAAATGAACTGACAGGAACTGGCATCCCAAGGGAACAAGAAGATGATGACAGAGCCTCTGAGATTATCAATTCAGTGAAATAACTATGACATTGTGGGCGAGAGGACAAAAAACGATGGGGATTAACATGTAAAGGACATACCTGAACTAAAGTTTAAAACGAGTTTTTTTCTTCCTTAGGAAATTGTACCAGCTATATATAGGAACATGCTTTATAGAATGGCAAGCGAGTGGGGGGAGAAATGGTGTCAAGTTCCAGTAAAAATGTCAGCATACCAGTTCTACAACCTTCACTTCAGTTCCTGCCCCAAGGTTCCTTCCTGCCTCCACTTCTTGCCCTGACTTCTCAATGGAGTGAAAGCTCTAAGACGAAATAAGCCCTTTCCTCCCCAAACTGCACTTGATCATGGTGGTTATCACAGCAATCCAAAGCAAAACTAGTGACTAGTCACTCACTGACACCAACAAGTTATTCTGAGCCTCAAATGAATCCTCTGTAGTTTTGAGGCCACTCAGATATAACGGGAGTTCCTACACAGCAGTCACCCGACAGAAGAGTGCCTTACAGGACAGACTAAAACTGAAATGCTGGGAATTTATAGTTGTCTTTCTAGATGATAAAACTGTTCTTCAACAAATCTTGAAACACAAAACATTTATATTGTCCAATTTTCTCTAATACGAAATTACTAGGGGTAGGGGTGGTAAGGTCCTCCCTATTAAAATATTTGTTTCAGTCACATAATGCTGGCAAATATTATAGTCAGAATATAAAAATTCTGAAAAAGAATAGTGTCTCTATCACTCAAAGTGAGCCACTGTCATTTGATGTGCTTTCTTGGCCTTATTTGGGCTTTATTGGACCATATTCCTCTCAGCTGTCACGTGTACTCGGCTGTCATCTGCATCCTGTTTATTTAACCCTATGCTCCAAGCGTTTTTTTCACTTAACTGGTCTTCGTAATCCGTGCATCTAATGATTGTATAACTGTCTACCCAAGGCCGCGGTTTACCTAATAATACACTTTCTCCTAATAAACACATTTAATGCATCCATAAACCAGAATACCGTGCACAGCCAAATCATTCCCCCACTGAACTGTCTTTCAAAATGGGCAAATCTCTAACCTAAATTTATAGTCATAGTTACCTGGTTTCCACCTGCAGGATTATTCTAAACCATCCATCCTAGATTCTGTATTTGCCAATCATGACACGGCAGACAATAAGTACACATTCGGTTTACAAACAAATCTTCCGTAAGAAACCTGAATCCTAGCCCGGTGGTGATGCACACCTTTAATCCCAGACCCTCGCGAGGCAGGGGCAGGCGGATTTCTGAATTCCAGGCCAGCCTGGTCTACAGAGTGAATTCCAGGACAGCCAGAGCTACACAGAAAACGCTTGTCTCGGAAAGCCAGAAAAGTAAAAGAAAAGAAAAAGAAAAGAAACCTAAATCCCGAAGGAACACCGTTATTACGGTCTTCGAGATGGGTTGACACAATGACATGGTATAAACCCCTGATTTAAAAAAAAAAAAAAAAGTCGAGCAGGTATTTTATCAAAATATCAAGCCGATCTCGGTTTCCAGTACGTTCTCTCAGACACTTTATCCAAAATGACAGCGAACAGGTGTGCACGCACACGCCCCTCTACACATGCAGCAGGGGGCCACGGCTGCCGCGGGGATGGATGCAGGGCGGCCGTCAGCTCCCAGGAGCCTCCCCATCTCCCTTCCCGTCTCCCAGAGCAGCCGCTGAGGGAGCAAGGGTGGAGGACACCCGGCTCTTCACGACGCTCCCCAGGCTGCGGCCACCCAAGAGCCTCACAGAGCCCGAAGCACACGGCCGTCGGCCCGGCTCGCTCACCATAGGAGCGACTGCCCAACTTGTTCTTGCAATAGCCACACTGGAAGGAGGTCTGGCCCTCAAAATACTCTACGAGGCTAGGCGAAGGCGCGCTCCAAGAAGCCATCTCCGCGACCCCGCCGCCGCTGCGCCACCCAGTCCTACGCAGCCGCCGCTACCGCCGCCTTCGCCTCCAGCACCCCACAATGCAACGCGCGCGCCCCCGAAGATCGCGCGAAGCCACTCGAGTGCTCGCGGGCCGGAAGGACCGGGCACCCTACGTCACTGACGCCGCCCGCGCCATGTTGACTGAGGGCAGCTGTCCGCTATTTCCGTTCCTCTTCTGTGAGGGGCGGCTACCCCCTAGGGAGGGCGAGGGCGGGAAGACCGGGATGGGAAGGAAGCCGGCTGAGGAGAGACCAATGGGACCGAGAAACTGGAGTCGGGTGACCAACGGCCTCAACCCGCGCCGCAGACCTGCCAGGACGTAGCGAGAGCCTGGCTGGAGCCGGTTAAGGCGACCTGGACGGCGGGACACTCACCACACGACGTCTTGCCCTCCCTGGACTCGCAGTAGCCGCAGTAGTAGCCGGCCTTCAGGCCCTTGTATTCCACCACCGAGGCCATGGCCGCTGCTGTGGGCTTGAGGAGCGGCCACGCCTCTCAGCGCGGGGAACCTCGGGGAAGGGCCGAGAGCGCGGGGGTTGCCGGGTTCGCGGCTCTCCGCCGATCCCCGGTCTGGCCACTGGCCGCCAGCCTGGGTTGCAGGGGTGCGTCTCGGAACCCAGTGTTTAGTGGCCAGCAGGTTACTTGTCCGGTCAACAGCAGTCCTTGTCACCGACGCGATCTCTCAGCCCGCTTTACAGATAGGGAAACTGAGGCTCCAGGTTGGGATTCACCCAGTCATTTGCGCTCGAGGACTGCGCCTGACCACCTGTAAGGAACGAGGAGCCGGAGCTGGCTTGGTAGAGAGGGATCTAGAATCCGAACAACTCTGCTAGAGCGCAATGTCCAATGATGAAGCGACACTTTCATCTTTTAAAGGGAGTTTTAAATACCACTCAAAAAGAATTTTTAACTCTTCAAGGCTGAACATTTACATAATCTGAATTCATTCCATGGGTCTCCAATTTTGCAGAGAACATGTTTTAGAGAATAAGGTTGTGAGGCAAAGTGTAAAAATAAATGCATACTTCTACCAAGATAATATTCCTTAGCTTTCTCCTCTGCGTACACAGATGTTTAAGTCTGTCTGGCATAATTTCCATAGTCGACAATATGGTTAATTCCTTTTTGCAGTGTCTAGAAAGTGCAATCAGGAACCTTTTTTTTTTTTTTTAATTATGTTTGTGGGTGTTTAGCCTGCAAGTAGATATGTGTACCACCTTCATCCAGTGCTGGAGGCATCCAGAAGGCAATGTAGACCCTGAACCCCTGACTGGCAGACAATTGTGAGCCACCATGTAAGATTGAAAAGATGGAAAATACAGCCTCAACTCCAGCCCCCTAAGAAGCCCTAAATAGCATAAATTCCAGACCCTGCTCCTGCCAGTATACAGGTAAAAGGTCACATTTCCACGCTGTTCCAGGGCCCACCTCCTGTATGGAACTAGGTGAAAGGGCATTAAGACAGGCCCTTGAATACGTGATCCTGGCCTAGTAAGATAACAGGAGGAGATGAGTTGACTAACCGCTTTTCTAGCAACTGTAAACTGCTTGCACCATAGAAGGAAAGATGACACACTGAAAGCACTGCGTGGGGTCTTGATGCTCTGAAATGATTGGTTTGCGAAGCTCAGGCTTTGTTGTAACCCCATAAAAGTTGTCCCAATTCTGCACTCGTGGTCCATGGTCCTCTACCCCTGCGTGGTGTACTGGGCCCCCAGAACACGCCTGGAATAAAAGTCCTCTTGCGGTTTTCATCAAGGCCGTTCTTGTGAGTGATTTGGGGTGTCGCCTCTCCTGAGTCAGAACGGGGGGAGTCCTCACTTTGTGGGTCTTTCAAGATCAAATATGATGCTGGGAACCAAACTGTGTCTTCTGCAAGATCATCAAGTGCTCTTAACCACTGAGCCACCTCTCCTGCCGGTGAACAAACTTATTTTTCAACTGTTAATGAAGCCCAGGATGACGTAGAACTCTGGACCCCCCTGCCTCAGGCTCCACTGTGCTGGAATCCCGGGTGTGCACCACTGTACATGGCTAAATGTATAAACTTTTAAAGGAAATTTCAACAGTTTTGACCCTAAGGTTTTCTGTGCTAAAGATGTATCTAGTTAAGTTTAATAATTAATTCAGGGCCTGGTGACCAACATTGTTCACAAAGTTGTTTAAGAACCTAACAGGTGACCATGTAATACAGAAGTGTAAAATTGGAGAGAACTTGTTGCAGCTCAGTGCCCATATTTTTATGGAACACTTCATCTGCTTCATTTTTTTATAGCAAGGATCAATGGATTGACCCAAAGAGGGCAGAATGCCCTGCTCTACATAGAAGGTACGCAGAAAGGCTTTTGACCTTTTCTTGAACAATAGCTCCCCATCCCACACAGCAGAAAGGATTTCACTTTTTTTTTTTAAAGATTTATTTATTTATTATGTCTAAGTACACTGTAGCTGTCTTCAGATACACCAGCGAGGCCGTCAGATCTCATTACAGATGGTTGTGAGCCACCATGTGGTTGCTGAGATTTGAACT
Organism: Mus caroli; assembly: GCF_978045245.1. NCBI lineage: Eukaryota > Metazoa > Chordata > Mammalia > Rodentia > Muridae > Mus > Mus caroli. The sequence goes on along the minus strand of NW_028227263.1, from coordinate 15,161,205 downwards.
CAGGACCTTTGGAAGAGCAGTCAGTGCTCTTAACTGCTGAGCCATCTCTCCAGTCCTGATTTCACTTTTTTAAAAGATTATTTTTATTTTTGTGTATGATCGTTTTGCTTGTATGTATGTGCACACCAGTTCATGCCTGGTGCCTTAAGAATCCACATGAGAGCATAGGACCCCTTGGAACTAGAATTACAGACAGCCCTGCTCTGCCTTGTTGATGCTAGGAATCAGATCCCAGGTCCCCAGGTCCCCTGACATAGCATCGAGTGATCTCAACTGTGGATCCATGTCTTCAGCCCTTTGTCTCATTTTCTTGCCCCTCGGAGATATGGTCTTACGATGCAGCCCTGGCCATCCTGGAGCTCACGATGCAGGCCAGACATGCCTCAAACTCAGAAAGATCTGCCTGCTTCGGCATCTGAAGGGCTGCACTTAAAGAAATGCACCACCACGACCAGTACTGGTTTCACTGTCCTTGATTTCTGTTACCCATTGTCAACCACTGATATATAATGCCCTAAAATGAACAACTCAGAAGTTTTAAGCTGAGCGTCATTCTGTGTCAGGTGATGGGACTGCTTGTTGTCCCTGGCACGTGAATCGTGGCCTGCAGTTCCAGGCTGTATGTGTCACCTCCATCAGTTACTCTCCATTATTGACTGTCAGGGTATTTGCAATCTCTGTGTTCAAGTAGCCCTGATTTACCAACTGATATCAAAGCTTAACAATAGTCATGCCACTATTTGGAGCATGCCAAAAATCAGCCAGAAATTGCTTCTTTTAAGTGAACAGGAAAAAACTCTCCACTTAATTAGGAAAAAAAAAAATCTATACTGAGGTTGCTAAGATACAGTGCAATAAGACATCTTCGGAGAACTGAAGCAGGGGGATCACAAATTGGGAGCCAGCCGGAGCTACAGAGCTACCCTGACTCAAAACAATACTTAGTTTTTCATAGACTGGGTTCACATACATTGTTAATCTTTTACTGTGCCCAATTTATACATTAAACTTGGTCATAGGTATATATAGTTTGGGAGAAAAACTATATAGGCTTCAGTACTATCTATCTACAGTTCCAGATATGCACTGGGGGTCTTGAAATAATAATATAGGGGGCTGGAGAGATGACTCAGTGGTTAAAAGCACTGACTGCTCTTCCAGAGGTCCTGAGTTCAATTCCCAGCAACCACATGGTGACTCACAACCATCCATAATGGGATCTGATGCCCTCTTCTGGTGTGTCTGAAGACAGCTACAGTGTGCTCAAATAAATAATAAATAAATATATTTTTAAATTATAGATATAAAAAAGATAAAAGGAAACTACTGTACTCTCTTCTCACTTTGCCTCACCCTGAGCCAGTACACTCTAGAATATTCCAACCTTGTACAGTAATAATGAGAATGTCCAAAGTCCTTGGGCATGTATGTTAATTCACCTTGCATTACAACAACATTGTCAGATGGAAGAGGTAAAGCAGAAAGGCTGAATAACTTGCTGAATGCCGAGCAACAAGTAAGGGACATACAGGAGGGATAAACAGTAATAAAAGGAATGCAAACGTCTTTAATCTTAGCACTGCAGAGGCGGATTAGATCACTGTAAATCTGCGGTCTGAGCTGCACAGGGAGTTCTGGTCAGCCAGGGTTATACAATGAGACCCTGTCTGGGAAAAACAAAACCATCGGTACCGGGTGTCCACCTATGTGAAACAATGGTTCCTGGGTGGCTACATTCTGTTAAAAGCCAAAGACAGATATATATATATATATATATATTTTTTTTTTTTTCTATTCTAGGCCAGATGAGAGAAGGGAAAGCAAAGCATGTGTTTGTCTTCGTGTTTAACTTTCTTCCTTGACAGATGAAGCTGCTGAAGCTGCTCACTGTCAGTGACTCGGTAGCATTGGTTTATGTTACCAAGCACCAGTCTGTAAAGCACCGGGCACTGGTAATGTGGAGGACTTCCGTGGAGGACTAGCAGGCCCGTACAGTGCAACTAAGGAAGGGAAGTGAGACACTCTCCTTTTCCTCCAAAGACTCTGTGAGAGAACCTAAGTTAAACCAGAGAACAATGGGTGTGAGGCAAACAGATAACTTGAGGGCAGAGAAGGGAGCGTTCTACAGGGGGCAGAGAGAGGCATGGTGAAGAGAGCACCAGTGGCAGGAGTCCCAGAAGACGCTTTCCTCGGGACACCTGGATTGGACTCCATCTTGTCAAGACCTGGCTCCTCAGTCTGCTACATACTAACTACATACTAGCTACATACTAGCTACATGAGGCTACTGAGCACCTAAAATGTAGCTTGTATCACTGGGGGACAAAATTAGAGTTAACAAATACCAAGCAGGAAAATGGTTGGGGAGGTGACTCTGAAGGTCAAGTCTGATTGTCCACACTTGTCATCCCTGGGACCCACATGGTAGGGGAGATCTGACGTCTACCGATCCTCCCCTCCCGCTATAGTGAAAACGCACCCCACACATACACAAGCACACAGAAAAGGAAATGACTGGTTTTTCATAGCAACCCAGAGTTTTATCCAAAACCCAAACTGCAGAAAATAATGAAATAATCCAGAAAGTGAAAGAATGCTCTTCAGAAACCATAGAAACAGGAATGAATTATTCTGAGTATTCTAAGAAAAACAAAGCCTAGAGTTCTATATCCAGAGAACTTACCCTTCAAACGTGAAAGAAAAATCCAGAGTTTCCCATGAAGGAACGTGTCTGCCTGCTTTGACTGAACTGTCTATTCTCCAGGGAAGGAATCAATGATGGGTAACTAGGATGTTCTAAGGAAAGGAAAACCTCCAGAAAAAAGAAACAAGGATGTAAAATAATTTGTATTTAAATCTTAATTGCTCAAACATAATGACTTATTTGGGGTAATAATAGCAACTTGCACTCAGTAGTTATATTTATGGAAAAGTATAGATAAATTATGAATAATGTAATTACAGCTTTAGAGATGGATGGCAGTAGGGTTATAAGGATGAGAGATAGGAACTGCAGATGCCCTGTCACAATCCATAAAGTAGTACATCCATAAAGCCACAATCCATAAAGTACTTGAGAGAGAACTTGGATTAACTCTAAACATATACTACAAATTCAAGAGCAAGTGTTTTTTAAAAGAAAAACGTGTAGTTAGTCGACGTACTAAGTTAGGTAGAATCTTAATCACTAAATAGTTAAAATGTGTGGGGCCGTGGGTATGAGGGAAAGAGGTGGGAGGGAGAGTGCCCACTCTGGACGGGCGGATTCGAGAGGACTGAAGGACGCTTTCCATGCATCCCTGGGTGGGCATCTGGCTGTGTAAAGCCACTGACCCCACATGGCAGGGGGTGGACAAGAGTACCAGGTTCTCAGTTTCCAGCATCCCATGCAGGATATGGCTGAGAAGCTGAGAACAGGGCCGGGGGCAGCACTAGGCCCCGGACATAAAGGAAGAGGGCAGAGGGAGAGGGGGACACTGGGTGGTTCCCACGCAGGTGAGTGTCTTTAGTCCAGGCCTTGATGAACAGAGACAGTCTATGATTTTAGAGCTTTACAGTAGAAAGGCAGGGGGAAAGAGAGAAGAGAGGGGAGGAGGGGAGGGGAGGGGAGGGGAGGGGAGGGGAGGGGAGGGGAGGGGAGGGGAGGGGAGGGGAGGGGAGGGGGAGGAGAAGGAGAGGGGGAAGGGAGGGGTAGGGAGAGGGGGAGGGAGAGGGAGAGGGAGAGGGAGGAGAGGGAGAAGGAGAGGGAGAGAGAGAGAGAGAGAGAGGCCATGGCCAAGAGGAGAGAAGGGGGAAGGGAAGGAGAGAAAGAGAATTAGAGAGTAAGAAAGGTGAAGGCTTAGAGAGAGAGAGAGGTAAAAGCTTAAGAGAGAGCTTAGAGAGAGAATCAGGAAAGTAAAAGCTTAAGAGAGCGAGGAGGGGCCAAGCAGCCCCTCTTGTAGTGGGCAGTGTTATCTTGCTGTTGCTAGGTAACTGTGAGGAGTAGTCTAGCCAGAAGGCCAGAAGCATGGGACATTGTCTATGCGACTGAAATTTACATGTCTCTCCTGTGGGGGCTATGGGGGTGGTAACTCCAGGGGTCCAGGAGACAGGAGGGAACACCTTCTGTCCCATGTAGGTGAAAATTACCACCACCGGGTTCTACCGGGGTTCAAGACCTCAGCTCGACTGGAGACCAGGCTGTCTGTGCACACAGCCCAGTGCCCCGCCCCACACAAATCCAGGAAAAGTGAGATGCTGAAACAAACTTATGTCTGGGTATGGTAACTCATGCCTTCAGACCCAGGACCCAGTCTCAGGAGGCAAAGGCAGATGATTCTTGGCGAGTTCAAGGCCAGCCTGATCAACATTGAGAGTTCAGCCAGTCAGTGCTACATAACCATACCCTACCTTTAAAAAGTAAAATGAAAAAATTATAGAACAGCAACAAATATGGCAACAATCCAATCAACGATTACCTTAAATGTCAGTGACCTCAATACACCAATTGAAAAACAACAAACTGTCCTTGGGCAGGCACAGCTCCATAATACAGTACTTACCTGTGTGGTACATAACTGTAATGGAATCAGCTAAAAATGGAGGCAGGAGGAAAACAAGTGGAGAGGCTTGGCTGGTCTATATAAGAGGCATTTTCAAAATAATACCCACTGGAAACTCACTTTAAACAATAGATGGATAGAAAAAAGGATGAGTAAAGACATAATATGCTTTGAGAAACTTTTTAAAATATTTATTTTATGTATACATCTGTACTATAGCTGTCTTCAGACACACCAGAAGAGGGCATCAGATCCCATTTCAGATGGTTGTCAGCCACCATGTGGTTTCTGAGAGTTGAACTCAGGACCTCTGGAAGAGCAGTCAGTGCTCTTAACCACTGAGCCATCTCTCCAGCCCCGCATTGAGAGACTTTAACTCACTAAATTAATTTCATAGGAGAGGCTTACCAGCAGTACAAATTATGGATAAAGAGAAGCATTACAGAATGATACAATGACCAGTTCTTTGAGAAGGCACAACAATCTGGTTGTTCAGCACTTGATTTAGTTTTAAATCATTTCAAAAAAAGAGAAAAAGAAAAAATAAACAGTATCAATTGGCCTTTGGAGCCCTGCACCTGTAGTTAGGAGTCTAGTGTGGCTGGAGAAGCCCTGCTAGGAGCTGATTGTAAAATTTGCTCCTAAAGGAGCCAGCAGCTTCTCAAGTTCTATGGTAAGTGTCCCGTCCAGCAGGACTCAGTTATTCTAGGGTGCGAGAGGGACCGCAAACCTGGGAGAAAATGGGATGGGAGAGAAAGAAGGAGTGAAGACCAAGGAGGGAAGTCCTGTCAAGGTCTCAGTTTATTAGGCTGAAACGCCGGGTTTTTAAAGCATACATGGAGGGGAATAAGGAGGGGTCGAAGGGAAATTAACAAAGAACAAAGAAGTGGGCATCAGGGGACATGAGGGCCGAAGTCAGGCTCCAGGCGGCGGGTACTCTGTAACTCATGTCCTTGGATGACTTCGATGTCAGGAAGAGATAAGGAAGAGGGGACTATAATTCAGCTTTTACAGCCTCAGGTGCCAGGAAGGGAACAGGGAGAAGGGAGTGATGACCCGCTCCTTAGCACAAGGCCATTTGGCTTGTCAGGGTGGGAGACTGTGAAAGGCTCGATTTCTCACAGTATGGTCTCCAACAGGTAAGGGAACTGATGGCTGTTTTTCTTACAAAAATCTCTGTGCTGTGATTATTAGATTCATCAGGTGACAAGGTGTTCCTCTCTTAAAATTACAGCTAGAAAGATGAAGAATTTTCTTTGGTTTAAATAAGTAAATGTATACAGTCACTTCATTTTTGTTTCTGACTGGTTTTAAAAGTATAAATATGTTCTACATGTTTTGTTTATAGGTTATTGGCTTATAAGTTATTGGGTATGATTAAAAATTTGTAACATTGGTAACAGAAAGTTGGCTTAAAACTGGTAACTCCAGGTTGGAGTAATTCAGACCTATAACATGTGGCATGAACAAACCCGTGGAAACAGATCTCTAAAGATACGCCTAAATTGGGTAATATTTTATGTAATTCTTATCCTAGAAACCACTTATAAAAGATAAGATTTAGGGCAGTGTCTCTCTTTGGGGTATTAGAGGCTGCACCATCTTACATTCATGTGCAGGAACGGGCAGCCAAGCTTTGTAGCATGGAGGTGATTCACTTGGTGTTTTTTGGAGAGATGGGATTGTTGGAGGTTGAGTTTTGCTTTCCAAAGTTCTTGTGTGCCCTGGACCCCTATCTCAGAAAGACCCAGGGTCGATAAATGCAGTTCAAAAGTAGGGAGACACTTAAAAACTTTGTAACGTGAAAGTAATGCTTTTGGTGTTGACTTTTTTTTTTTTTTTAAAGATTTATTTATTATATGTAAGTACACTGTAGCTGTCTTCAGACACTCCAGAAGAGGGCGCCAGATCTCGTTGCGGATGGTTGTGAGCCACCATGTGGTTGCTGGGATTTGAACTCTGGACCTTCGGAAGAGCAGTCAGGTGCTCTTACCCACTGAGCCATCTCACCAGCCCTGGTGTTGACTTTTAAAGATAATGGATTGTTTACACTGTTAAAATTAGGTTTTGCTTCCCAAAATTGTGGTTGTGCTCTGGTGGTACAAGAGAAACTTAAAATTCAAGCACAGGCTCAGGATTCTGACTCACACATTTGTTGTTGTTGTTGCTGTTTTGTTTGGTTTTGGGTTTTTTGTTTTTTGTTTTTTTTTTTTGAGACAGGGTTTCTCTGTGTAGCCCTGGCTGTCCTGGAACTCACTTTGTAGACCAGGCTGGCCTCCAACTCAGAAATCCACCTGCCTCTGCCTCATACATTTGTAATTAAGAAAAAAATCCAGCAGGTAGAGATTGTTGCAGGGTTTGTGAAAAGTTAATGAGACTATGGAACTTGTAGAGGCATTACAATCTGGGCTGCCTACTCCATACAGAATTATTATGGATTTGGAGGCTTGTTTTTTAGTCCTTTGCATCCTGATGATTGTAAAGGGTTTGTTTTTAATGAGCTTGCTTGTAATTTTAAAGAACTCATGAAGCTATATCATTGGAAAGGTTTGCCTCAAGGAATGGCTAATAGCCCTACATTATGTAAAAAAAATTTTGTCTCTGCTTCAATACAAAAAGTTAGGACTTTAAATCTTCCAGTGTATTTTATTGATTATATGGATATTTTATTAGCTGATCCCTCTGATATAATTTTACTACAAGGCTTTGCTCTTATACAATGAGCTTTAAAATTTTGGAGTAGTTGTTGCTCCAGAAAAGATTCAAAGGCAAATTCTTTTTTCAATATTTGTAACATAAATTATATCCTAAACTATTGCTGCACAGAAAATTCAAGTAAGAAAATATAATTTACTTATTCTAAATGATTTTCAAAGGTTGTTAGGAGATATTAATTGACTAAGACCTCATCTTAAGCTTCAGGAGAACTTAAACCTGTTTGTTTGATCTTTTTTGTTTGTTTGTTTGTTTTTGGTTTTTTGAGACAGGGTTTCTCTGTGTAGCCCTGGTTGTCCTGAAACTCACTTTGTAGACCAAGCTGGCCTCAAACTCATAAATCTGCCTGCCTCTCAAGTGCTGGGATTAAAGACTTAAACCTCTGTTTGATACCCTCAAGGGGAGTGCATATCCTAATTCCCCTCGACAATTAACAGATGAGGGAGGACGAGTAGCTTTGCAGAAAGTAGAGGAAACTGTCAGCCAACGACAGATACATTACATAGACTATGATCAACTGTTGGCTGCTTGCATCATTGCTACAACTCATGCACCCACAGCAGTCCTTTGGCTAAAGGGACCATTAATGTGGATTCATCTTTCTTCGTCTCCAAAGAAAGTTGTAACACCTTATATGAGGCTGTTGCTGTGTTAATAAAAAATTGTAGGATAGTATCACAGAAATATTTTGGGAAAGAACCTGAAGAAATATTTATTCCTTATTCCAAACAGCAATCAAATTGGTTATTGCAAAATACTGATATTTGGCCTATTGCATGTGCAAATTTTTTAGGCAAAATTGATAATCATTATCCAAAAAGCAAGTTGTTAAATTTGCCTCTATGCATGCTTTTGTATTCCCTGTAAATTTACACATGCAGCCCATAGAAAATGTGCTTACTGTATTTACAGATGGCTCATCTAATAGGGAGGCAGCATATGTGATTGGATCACGTGTTCATTCTCTTGAGTTTCCCCCTGCTTCACCACAAATAATTGAACTACGTGCTGTAGCTGTTATTTTTGAAATGCTGAAAAATCAAGCCTTTAATTTGTATACTGATAGCCAATATATAGCTCATGGTTTACAATTACTTGAAATTGTCCCCCCCCCCTTTTTTTTTAAAGATACTGCTAATTCTCAAATTTTATAATTATTTATGCAAATACAACTCAATTTAAGAGAACTTACAGTTCTTAATTTTGTAGGTCATTTATAGGCCTTACACAGGAACAATTAGCCAAACAATCTCATTCTTTACATCATCAAAATAGTAATAGCTTGAGATAGCAATTTGGTGTTTCTAGAAAATGTACAAGTCAAAACTGTAAAGACTTGTCCTCAGTGTGGTCAGTAGCTAAGGCTACCTTGTCTTAAAGAATGCAAGCAAGCTTGAGTCAACTCTCAGTACAGATTTTAAAATATTAAAGCTACAAATTAGAATTTGTGAAATCCAACCAAAGCCACCCTTAGAATTTTAAAGTATTATGTGAATACAAAAGAAAAATTCAAATAATTTATATTTCTGGCTTGGGAAATTAGAGAAAAATTAAATTCAAGACTGGGAGAGATTGAAAAATAGAGCAGAAATCAGTAAGATTAAAGAAATCAAGAAAAATCCGTGAAACCAAAAAAGGGGATAACACCATTTACATTAGCATCACAAAATCAAATGCATAAGTACAGATCTTACAAAATACAAATTTGAAGTGAAGAAAGGAGATCCGAGTAAATGTTAAAGTAATGCTCATTTATTTAAAAAAAAAATGAAAATATTGCAATACCAGTTCCTGATAGCTTGATCTTTAGAGTAATGAAATCCAGTCAGAAACACAGCAAGTTATTAAAAATGTTATGAACATAAACAAGCTGGGTTCTCTTTTAACAAGCTGTCTTAAAAGTTTGTATGGGAAGCCCTAAAAGTCAAAATAACCAAAATATTGATAAACAAAGTTGGATAACTGGCATTACCTGACTTCAAAACTTATTGTAAAAACTATATTAGTTGGGGAATGGAGTGAAGAGATGAATCAGCAGTTAAGAATGTTTGTGGCCCATGCCTTTAATCCCAGCACTCATGCTTGTTCTAAAGACATGAGTTCAGATCCCAGTGACTGCATAACAAGCTGGGCATCCTCACACATCAGATCTGAGAAGGGGCAAAATCAGGAGGAACACTAACTATGGCTTCCTGGCTTCCAACATAGCTAAGACAGGAGCCCAAGTTTCTGGGAGGGGTCCCCACTCAAAGAAAGGGTAATATACCTTCTTTGGGCCTTTGCATGGAAGATCACACATATGCGCACATACACATATACAAATACCTATATTATTCAAAACAGTGCAATATTGATGAAAGAAAAGCCCAAGGATGGACCGCTACAAGTAGTTATCACAATGCCAGAAGTTACTCCAACATTACACGGTGAAGTTTAAGTTCAACTAACATGTCAACTTTCCTTTGGAAACCATCGTCTTCGGGAGCCAGGACTTCTCATAACTAAAGATATTTTGTGATTTGTATGAAGTATTAAAACTTAGTATAAGCCGGGCGTGGTGGCGCACGCCTTTAATCCCAGCACTCGGGAGGCAGAGGCAGGCGGATTTCTGAGTTCGAGGCCAGCCTGGTCTACAAAGTGAGTGCCAGGACAGCCAGGGCTACACAGAGAAACCCTGTCTCGAAAAACCAAAAAAAACAAAAAAACAAAAAAACTTAGTATAAATCTTTTCTTTACCATAAAGAAAATACAACTTAAGCCATCTTTCCTGTGTATCAGCAAAGTCTACCTTTATAGCCTTGCTTCTCGATGTTTTGTTTTGTTTTGTTTTGTTTTTCGAGACAGGGTTTCTTTGTGTAGCCCTGGCTGTCCTGGAACTCACTCTGTAGACCAGGCTGGCCTCGAACTCAGAAATCTACCTGCCTCTGCCTCCCAAGTGCTGGGAATAAAGGCGTGCGCCACCATGCCCTGCTTTTTTTTTTTTTTTTTTTGCTTCTCGACGTTTTCTTTGAAGCCTCAGTTTCAAATAACACATTTTGAGAGGGACAGATTTTATTTTTAACAGAAAAAGTCAGGTTGTAATTAATCACAATTTCTCCTTTCACATTGTATTTCTGAGAGCTAGAGATATCTCAATGGGCTACAGGATAATTTTCTTAGGATGAATAATTTCCACACATAAAATGTCATGAATTAAGTATGATTTTCACTAATTTGTATTTTTTCTTTCTAATTTGTATTTTTAACAGTGAGGTACTTTCTGCTTCCTTGTCTTTAAATGTCGGTCAGCTATGAGCCTAAGTTAAATAGTGTGACTAAATATGTATTAAAACCTCCGTCAAAGCAGTATTTAGCTGAGTGGCAGTACCAGCTAGGAAATGATGAGACCCTATCTGGACCAGCAGTACACATATTTAGCCTCTAACAACACAGATATGTAGGCTCACCAAGTTATTTCTACTGGTTCCATTCACATGGATTCTAGAACAAGTTATATTCTAAAACTCAAAAGCTGAGAAGATGGCCTCAGTGTTCTTAGTAGTCTCGGACTACATATGCTTTGGTTGAGTTCCTATGTCTTCAGAAATGGTTCCTTCTAGTTGCTGAGCAGCTGAGAGGGAAGTGCATCCCTTGCCAACTGACTACATCATCATAGACCACCTCACAGTGGGCTCCTTCCGGGACAGTGATGACACACAGAAAGCACTGACTGCTTTGTATTTCCTTAGAAATCAACCCAAGGCATCCTCAAGAATCAATAGTAGGTAGCTGAAAATCTGAACTAAAGGCAGAAATTCTGTGCAGCCTAGAGAATGAGAAATTAGAGGTCAGGGAGAAGAGGCAGAGAGGAAAGAAGAGTCAAGAACAGTGATGCTCTTCATGAAGCACAGAAGGGCAACTGCTAAAGCCAAGAGCACCGAGGAGAAAGAGAACCAGACCACAGAGCCAGCGCAAGTGACCACAGAGGCTTCCAGAATATGCAGCGAAAAGACCACCACAGCAGAACTGAGAGCTGCCACCTCACAGCAACCCATGGTGACAGACTCAGAGTGGTTTGGTCTGAGTGCAGAGGAGCAGTAAGTGTTCCCACCATCTGGGATACAGGCAAAAGACTGTATGTCCACGTCTGGGAACCAATGGAGTCACGGAGGACTCAGTGGCCAAGGAAACTAGCACCCAGGCCACTAACAAGCCACTAACTTTCGTGGCTTCCATCTTCTTTTCCATGAATAGGAATAATGAATACTAACCTCATAAGACCATTTAGAAGATTAATTCCATGTATACTTATATAACGGTTTCTATTGTAAATCTACGACATGCTGCTGTAGAAACAACAAACTCTTAAAGGAGTTGGAAATGAGATTAAGGACATATGGTGAGGGTTTTGTACAGTTCTGTTCTAAGATCCTTCTGTTGCTGGTAAGCCCGGGTTGATGCTTAGATTGAGTAACATAACAGTAATCTCACTAATCAGGTGAATACCTCCATGATGTCTGCGTGTGCTTTATCCTAAAGAACAAAGGTCCCTGCTATATTTTTCTTCATTTTTAAAACTTGCCTTCCAATTGTTCTCAAATCTATTTAAAGTGTAAATTTTCGAATTAGGCTTAGTGAAAGCAGAGACAGGCAGATCTCTGAGTTATAGGCCAGTCAGTACTACGTAGTGAGAACCTGTCTTTAAAAAAAAAAAAAAAAAATGGGGCTGGAGAGATGGCTCAGTCATTAAAAGTGAGATTCACAACCAATAAATAAATAAATAAATAGTCTATTTTAAGTGATAAGGTCATGGAACATAAAGTTAGGCAAGTATTGTGGGAAATCTATTATATATGTCTATGTAACTTGGAAGTTATACTTGGAAATTGAAAATTTTTCATATCAAAACTTATTTTCTTCCTAATATATAAATACAGTGGTTTGTGGTATTTGAAATAGTAAAAGCAGCTCAGTCTTCCCTTTCCAGCTTTAAAGGTATTTCTGGCAGTCACAACTCCAAACAAAACGTGGTTCCTTCTTTTTTTTTTTTTTTTTTTTTTTTGGTTTTTCGAGACAGGGTTTTTCTGTATAGCCCTGGCTGTCCTGGCACTCACTTTGTAGACCAGGCTGGCCTCGAACTCAGAAATCCGCCTGCCTCTGCCTCCCGAGTGCTGGGATTAAAGGCGTGCGCCACCACGCCCGGCTTTTTTTTTTTTTTTTTTTTTTTTGGTTTTTCGAGACAGGGTTTCTCTGTGTAGTCGTGGCTGTCCTGGAACTCACTCTGTAGCCCAGGCTGGCCTCGAACTCAGAAATCCGCCTGCCACTGCCTCCCGAGTGCTGGGATTAAAGGCGTGCGCCACCACGCCCGGCGGTTCCTTCTTTAAACTTCAATCAAAATCACAAATGTTCGTTCACCATGGGTAGACAGAAGCTAAACACACGCAACAGAGTTCCACTTGCTGGCAGAGAAGGGCCCCTGCTACCTGCTGGCAGAGAGAGAAGGGCCCCTGCTACCTGCTGGCAGAGAGAGAAGGGCCCCTACTACCTGCTGGCAGAGAGAGAGAAGGGCCCCTGCTACCTGCTGGCTGAGAGAGAAGGGCCCCTGCTACCTGCTGGCAGAGAGAGAAGGGCCCCTGCTACCTGCTGGCTGAGAGAGAAGGGCCCCTGCTACCTAAAAGCAGGTCCCAAATCACTCCCAATGGGAGCTCATCCCAGTATAATTATAATTCTCCCAATCCCAGTATAATTAAATTCTTTTCTTCTAGATTGGCCTGGGCTAAGAGTTCTAAAGATCCTCGGATTGCAGTAGGCTCCTGTTCCCCACTAGAAAAGAAAATTAAGGTGAGGAAATATATTTGGCATGCACTTTGGGTCCTGTAATGAGATCATATAAAGTTTATTGGAGGTAAAGGAGGCCCAAGCATCTCAAGGAAGAAAGTCGATCCTCGCTTGGGCTTTAATTCCGTATTTGGTTCTCTGAGCAGTGCTGGCTGGCCAGCCTCAAACAGAACAGATACTATTTGTACTCTCATAGGACTTGTTCTAGTAAGAGATGATGCTAAAGAAACGGACTCCACAAACTGTGATGTCACAACAGGACTGGGTTTTCTATGAAGACTGTGGAAGGTTGGAGGAGACAGTATGACAGCCCAGATTGTAAAAGTTGTAAAAGTGCTTAGCATAGAGCTCCTGATGTGTGTTTTGGAAGAGTGTACTCACGTGGGAAAGAGAGACTCTTAGGGAACAGAATTCAGTGTGGCTGAAGCCTAATGAACATACAGTGAGCTGAAAACATGGTTTGAGAGTTAATGAGAGGCTGTGGACACCACACTGAGATTTGAGGTTCTCTCCTGAATGGAGCAGCCAGGGTTTACACAAGCAAGTATCATGCTCAGATGTAGGTAATAAAAAGATCACACTGGCTACAGTGTGGGCTTGGGGAAGCTGGGACAAAAGTGGTGGAGGCAGGGGGATGAAAGGAAATGACAGTGACAGGACTGAACTGGTGGGGACTGGAGAAAGAAGCAAGTGGAGATGTCAAATACAGTGACCAGGTCTGAACCCGAGAGGCTCCTGAGAGCAGGCCCCGGCCTTACAAGTTTGATTCAGGCTGACTGCGGCTTAAAACCAGTAGCTGTGCCATGGAGGAGCACCCGTTAGTCAGCATCCACACGAGAAAGGCTAAATGCGATGGTGGTAAGGACAGACAGACAGAGGGGGTAGTCACAAGGTAGGAAAAGGGCAAGGATATTCAGCCAGTGAGGTAGCAGAAGGGTAAAAGCCAAGAATGTGAAGTAAGGAAGTCTCTTTTATTGGCGAGCATTTGTGCTGAGGTGTCTTAATATGCGCATTCAGGTGACCCAGTAAGTAGTTTTGACGACACAGAAATGAAATCTATGAAACTCATTAAGCAACAGATGAAGAATTCACCTTTGATAGACAGTAATGGCTCCAGTGTAAAAGCAAGAAGGCAGAGCCTGGGTAGATGGGTAGTGGCTCTGACGGTGGGAAAGGGGGTGTGCTTCCATTACTCAGGGAAGTCTAAATCAGAGTCCTCACCTAAGAGGGAATATGGTTTGGGGGTGGGGGGTGTAGGAGTGCCAGGCAGAGGTGATAGCCCATTGACAGCTGTACTGTGGAACTAGAATAAAGAATATCCAACTTAAAAAGTTCTGATTACTCCCTCTGACAAGTGTTTAGGTGGCACCCATTCTTCAGGAGTGAGAAAACTGTTAGTCCAAAAGTTCCAACAGGAGAGTGAAACAGTTGATAAACTTAAGACCGTGTCTCCTGACTTCCGGTTTGCTCAAGCAGATGCCTACTACCATCAACAGCAACAGGAAATGATCAGAGAATCATGGGATTATAAACCAGAGGCAGAATGGGACGCTAACCCAGAGGAAGAGATGAAGCCAAAATGCAAAAAACCAGAAAACGGTAAAAAATGGGACTATCTAGTACCTGAGAGGGAGATGAATCACATAGAGAAACATATCCACAGAGCTGAGCGGGCTAGAGGCCTGAGGGACCACAAATACCGACTCATCCCTCAGAACCTCTCATGTGAAATGCTTTCCCCAAAGCCAGAGGATGAGAAGAAAAAACCTATCCCGAGGCCACATAAAACTGTACCCAAAAAGCCGAAAATGGCCTGGGCAAAGGAGCAGATGAAGCAACATAAAGACCGGATGATGAGAGCAAGAGAGCTCACCGAGCAGAGACAGGACCAAAGGAAGACTCCAAAGTTCACCAGCCATGGCCACCCTCGCTTAAAATCCAAAGCGAAGAAAAAGGAAGAGAAAGAGTTTGAAAAAGTCAAAGCCTATCCCATCTTCCAGCCTTCCAAAGAAAACCTGATAGAAGTGATGGTTCTCATGGAAAAGTCGAAATCAGAAACCGTGCAAAAACCGCTCCAAAGAGGACTCCTGTGTATGCCACCGTTTTTGAAAAGCCAACTTGAAAAAAATAAAAAGCTTAAGCCATTTCCTTGATTATTGTGATTTCTTAGATGAGCATATTTCATAGTAATTAGTACAATGAACTCCTAGAAACCAGACATTGAAGCGAGTGGGGGTGGGGGAATGGCAGCTCTAGACACACATTCCTGGTGTTGTACAGAGTCTGGTGGTGCTGAGACCTCAAGCCGTATGGTTCCATTTTTATAGTCATCTCTGGGCTAGGAATCAGAAACTTGAATGAAGACAGAGTGACAGCTTATGGGTAAGGTTGGGGGAGAAGGGTCTGTAGTATTTTTTGGTGATGGTTGCATGTCCCACTAATTGATTTGAAGACACCATATCATTCCCTAATTGAGTTGGATTCTGTGTATACGCTCAACCAAGCTGTTTTGACAGAAAAAGAAAGGATTGCTAGTGTCGAGAGAACAAAGTCTACACTTCGTTCAAAACCCTGAAGGCAGAGCAGGGGAGACGTCTCAGCAGGCAAAAGTGCTTGTTACCCAGGGCTTGAGTTCAGATGCCCAGAATTCATGTAAAGGTCAGACATAGGTGCACACATCTGTAATCCCAGTACTCTGACCGCTAGACAGAAAGAAGGTGGAAATTAAAGCCCCAGAAACCTTATGAGCAGTAAGTAGTACACGGTGCAGCAGCAAACAAAAGGGGGCAGGAGAGGCCTGGGACCCAAAGCTACCCTGGAACCACTAGATGTGCACTGTGGTATGCATGTATCCAAACACAGACCTGCCTATGTGCGTGCACACATATCACATATACACATACACAAAACACATATCACATACACACACATGTGTGTAAGATATGTGTGTAAGAAAATCTTGAAGGCGTTGTCATCACTAAGAAATTGGCAAGTGGTTTGGATAGACTAATGGATACTAAATAGGTGTCTGAGCAGTAGTCTGTGCAAGACGGACAAAAAGACCACAAGGGTAGTACTGATTGGTTAAGGATGGGGGAGGGGGAGGGGCACATTTTAAAATTGAAAAATCCTGTGAAATATGGCAAAAATGTTGGTACAAAAATCTTAAGATTTGTGAAATAGTTTTTAGTATATGTTCTTAAATGGCCCATGAGCTGACCAATAATCAGTTAACATAGATCCAGTCTCTTGAAGTTTAGGCACATAAAAGGTTTTGGGATTATTCCCAATATATATGCATTATCATATAAAGCACCAGAATCAAACAGTGGGAGGGAACCAGGGAGGGGCAGACATCAGTCAAGTATGTAGAGATGGCTCAGCGGGTAAGAGCACTGACTGCTCTTCCAGAGGTCCTGAGTTCACTTCTCAGCAACCACATGGTGGCTCACAACCATCTGTAATGGGGTCTGATGCCCTCTTCTGGTGCATCTGAAGACAGCTACAGTGTACTCACATACAGAAAATCAATAATTCTTAAAAAAAAAAAAAAAAAGAAAAAAAAGAATGTAGATTAAAAGTATAAAAGTTCACATCAAATACACAACATTATCCATTAGAGCTCATTTGGAAAGGAATTGGTAATAGTGGCATACCACAGACTCAGGAAAGGAGGGACTCCTCTGCCAGGGTTCGCCAGCAGATTAGATTTCCAAGGAAATCTAATAGAATTTCTTACTAAATTCTTTCTTCTTTTTTTTTTTTTTTTTTTTTTTCTTTTTGGTTTTTTTGAGACAGGGTTTCTCTGTGTAGCCCTGGCTGTCCTGGAACTCATTCTGTAGATCAGGCTGGCCTCGAACTCAGAAATCCGCCTGCCTCTGCCTCCCAAGTGCTGGGATTAAAGGCATGCGGCACCACTGCCCGGCTCTTACTAAATTCTTATGTATTACTTGTGTGGGCAGATCATGCGGAGTGAGCACAATCACACAGCACACAGGTGGAGGCCAGAGCTGTAGAACTGATTCTCCCTTCCACTTTAATGTGGGCATGAAACATTCACTCACCGAGCCATCTCTCTAGCCACCAGGTGATTCTTACTTAAAGAAGACAGCCTGATGAAAATCATAGACTCTCTTTTAAGAGAGAAGTATGGGGAAGGGTGGCCCCCAGACAAAGTAGAAGGGATGACGGTTAAAGCAACCTCCTGGGAGACAGGAAGAACTTCAATCCAGAGCCTTCTGCTGAAAGAGGACCTGAAATAGGAGGGAAAGTCTTAAAGCAGAAAGCTCGGGAGAAGGAACCCAGAAACCATCAAGAGCCGACTAGAAAGCCCAACGTGGATGAGCGGGGCAGAGGAACGTGCAGCAGGATGGACTGACACTTGGTGCTGCTAGGGGCATAGCCCAGCCTGACTTGCCAGACGATGTAATAGCTCCTTGGGTGTAAAGCATAGGCCAAGCCACACCAAAAATATTTAACCATTTTTAACCTACAAAAGGAAAAAAAAAAAAATTTCATCTGGGACAACCTATCTGTTGGCTTGGCCAGCTAACTTTACAACTAAAGAGACATAAAAAGCACTATGTTATCTAGCAGGCACTAACATCCTATGTAAAACCTTCATTGGGACAGGACTAGAAAAAAGAGGCCCCCACTCCTAACACACACTCCCAGAGACAAGAAAGACAATTACTGTGTGACTATGGCAGTGGATTTCCTTTAATCAAAGACAACCATGACAAATCCAACAACTATCAAAAGCTACATTTTACCAAAAACAAATCTTCATCTTTAAAAACATTTAATCATACATATATACAATACATGCTGCTGCCCTTTCAGGATTTCACTATTGCCTTCAGGCCTAAAAAAAAAAAATAAAAAGAGAGGGAAGACAGCTGGTTATTAGCTGATAAACCAAAGCTCACAGTATACACATAAATGCAGTCTAGTGACCAGCCCCTTGTCACCGAGTAGGACCAGGTTAAAAGGCTGCACTCCTCACAGAGTTAGTTCTCTTCCCCTCAAGATGCTCTGACAGAGGTAAGCTCTCTTGGAACAAAAGTTCAGTCAACTGAAATACACACTGAATTTATATAAAGTACTTTAAAAGCTCAATTTAATTCTCAAAATTAGAAAAAGGATGAAGCTAAAGTGATTAGTTATTTTATAAACAGACTTACAGATAAAGAAAAGGTGTAAATCGAATTAACCCCACAAGGTTTTAAAATCAAGGGGCAGGGTCAACAGATTCAAGGTCGATCCCACCCATGGCTGTCTTCAGGACAGAATAACAATTCGTCGTTACTAAGATTTCTTTCTAGAAATGTCCCCCTTTGTAAAAATGGAAGGGTTTTCTTTTTTTTTCATAGCATAATTCATTTCCGAAATGTGCATTTACTAGTATTCCCCTGAGGGAATCCTACTGCCGCCTTCCTTTTCTGCTACGTGCCATCACAACACTGGAGAAGTCTCCGTACTTCATGTACTCATTAGTGAAAACAACCCCACAAACAATTCCCCTGCACTGCTCTTTCATCTACAGAGCTCAAGAACATCACGGTCAGCCGGGCGTGGTGGCGCACGCCTTTAATCCCAGCACTCGGGAGGCAGAGGCAGGCGGATTTCTGAGTTCGAGGCCAGCCTGGTCTACAAAGTGAGTGCCAGGACAGCCAGGGCTACACAGAGAAACCCTGTCTCGAAAAACCAAAAAAAAAAAAAAAAAAAAAAAAAGAACATCACGGTCACAGTAGCTGGCCTCACGCTCCTGCCGGCCTTCACCAGTTACAGTTCAGGAACTGGACGCTAGAGGGAGACAAACCCCAGATGGCCTGGGCATGAGGAACTACTAAGGCTCGAGTTGCCCAATACAATTTTAATCCCACTGTGTAGGAAACGTTACCTTCAGCTGGCATCAGGCACTTAGCCGCTGCTGGCTCTGACTCAGTGGGATGACAGGCTCAGAAATCTCAAAGGTCTTCACAATCTCCTGCTCAGAAACGAACATTTAGGCAGTGGGTTCATGGGGAAAGAGGTCCAGGTCCGAACTGCCCTGGGGTGACCTGCAGGGCCTTACCTCCCAGTCATGGTAACTCAAAGCTATAATTCCTTGACTCCTAATTTGAATGTTGTGGTCAATTCCCTCGCTTTCTTCATTAATCACTGGCTCTGTTTAAAAGAAAAAAGATTTCAAACATTTCCAATCAGAACAGGTAACTTGAACAGCAAATGATCATAGGATTGAAGCTTGTACTGAGAAGATACTTGTACGTGCTTCCTAGATACCACGTACTACAAGCAGCTGAGTGGCGTAGCAAGTCACCCCGCTGACTCCCACATTAACCCTGGGGTCTTTCTCTGAACGTTTAGCTTATCTGTGCACCAGCCACTTAGCTAAACCTTAGTGAGTCCAAGATGAAGCCAAGCGCATGGAACAAATAGCTGCATTGGAAGTCCTTAGTTCTCCATAAGGGACTTCGGAAGGGCATGAGTGAGAGAGACTGTATGCAGATAAGAGCAAGAGAGAACAGAACCTCGGAGGGAAGGCGTTGGCAGCACGGACAGTGGTGGTTAGAAAGAAGGAAGCTACAAAAGTTACAAACAGTAAAAGTTAGGGGGATTTATCATTTTGTTAATCTTTTTTTTTTTTTTCAAGATGGTTTTTCTGGGTAGCGCTTGCTGTCGTGGAACTCGCTCTGTAGACCAGGCTGGCCTCAAACTCAGAAATCTGCCTGCCTCTGCCTCCCAAGTGCTGGCAATAAAGGCGTGCACCACCACTGCCCAGGTTTTAAAACCATCCTATTTTCACAATTTTCAGTTAACTAGGACAGATACATTTTGTTTACATCAATTTTATTAAAATGGGAATTTACTAGGCATGATGGCCCATGCTTTTGATCCCAATACCCAGAAGACATAAACAAGTGGGTCTCTTTGAGTTTAAAGCTGGTGTGTTCTACACACAAGTTCTAGGCTAGCCAGGGACACATTGTGACACCGTCTCAGTAACGGAACTTCTTTGGTTTAAAAAAACAAGAAAAAAAAAATTTTTGTAGTGGCACAAGCAAGCCTTCCTTCCCCACACTTGGGAGACAGAGGCAGGCAGATCACTGTGTACCAGGTCTGGCTGGTCTATGTAGTAACTTCCTGGACAGCCAGGGTAATGGAGACAGACCCTGTCTCAAAACAAACAAAAAAACCCAAAACAAAAACAGAACAAAAAACCAGAAGCTTTTAATTCCAGCACTAAGAAGATTGAAAGTTTAAGGCCAGCCTAGACTACAAAACAAATTTTAGGCTAGCCTGGGCCATTTGCAGGGCTGGGGGGAGGGAAGAAGAAAAGAAGAAAAACAGAAAAAGACCTTACATTTAGTAAAACAAAATGGATTTCATAAAGTCTACTTTTTTTTTTTTTTGGACTTTTTAAAAGATTTATTTGTTTATGTGAGTACATTATAGCTGTCTTCAGACACACCAGAAGAGGGCATCAGATCCCACTACAGATGGTTATGAGTCACCATGTGGTTGCTGGGAAATTAAACTCAGGTACTCTGAAAGAGTAACCAGTGCTTTTACCCGCTGAGCTTTCTCTCCAGCCCCAACTCTAATATTTTCTAAAACTGATTTCTATGAACATAGTATAATTTACCTATTATTGGCAGTCGGTCTTGGTCAAGTCTTATTCTTGCAAAACCATCCTGAAACAAAAACATGGTTTGAGGCAAGCACCAAAATCTACTGCATGAAAATACTTAATCAGGTAGGAAAAGCTCTACTTCAGGCAGCCAAAATGTACCCTAAGTCACAGACAAGTCTTTTCTCGTATCACCCTCCAAGGATTATGGCTAATGCTTCTAATTGACTTTTACCAGACACAGATTCCATACTGCCTTTATTACAATTATTACTATACTATTCCTTGGAGGAATGGAGCGACGCTATGGTACACTGGGAAATCAGAGGACAACCTGTGACGTTGATGGACCGCGTGGACCCTGAGAGAGACCTCACCCGCTGTGCCAACTCACCAGTCCTCTCTCCCGAGAAACCCTCAGGGCAACCATCTTCCTCTTTAACTGATTTATGCGTTCTATCACATATACTCCACATTTTAACATGCATTATTCTGTCACTGGGACCACTGGCAAACATGCCTCTATTGTTTGAGAGAGTACATGGATAAACAGAAGCTTTTGTCTAAATTTAAAAACCAAATTTATCTTACATGTTCCGGAATACAACACGATGTAAGGCTTGAATCTCAATTCAAATATCTTTAGCACACTGAAAGGGGTTTGATTTAATGCTGTGTACACGTCCCACACTTCACGAGCTACAAACTACTGTAAAGCCCCCGCCCCACATAGAGCCTTTCTCCACACGCACCAGCTGTTTGGCCATGTTAACTTTATCACTTGCTTTCTATATCATTACTAGTATTATGTGAGAGGTGTGAGGCTGTCTCCTTCTCCTGCTTCTTTGGTCTCCTGTTTCTTTGGAATAAGTTTTTTCTTTTTGTCACCCTACCCTGTGACAGGGTTACTCTGTGTAGCCCTGACTGTCCTGGAAGGCACTCTGTAAACCAGACTGGCCTTGAACTCACAGAGATCTGCCTGCCTCTGCCTCCCGAGAGCTGAGACTAAAGGCGTGCACCATCACCGCCTGGCAAGCTTGTTTTTATACAGCATGAAAACTTCAGGAACTTTACCACATTGTAATTGTTTCTTTTTCAAGCTTTACCATTATATTTAGAACTAGAAGTATTTCAAATTTGGAAGAATTTGGGACTATCTGCATAGATACAATGAGGTATTTTGGAATTGGGACCTAATCTAAACCTGAAATTCATTTTTGCTCCATATACACCTTACACTGCCAGAAGGTAACTTCACACTCTAATTTAACGGGCCTGCTTCAGTAGTTGTGAAATCTTCCAATTTCAAACTAGTAATGATTACCTTGTGATTTTTAAAAACTAAAAGCAACCCATAAATTTTAGTTTACCTAACGTACCAATTAATATTCTGCTATAATGGACAAATACCTCTATCAGCGGTGTATCATTTTTAAAACACATAAGATGTTAGAGAAATCTAAAACCTTACCCGTATGATGAAGGAAACATGAAAGATGTTTTCCACTGTACGGGGGAAAGAATGTGGATCAACCACAAAATCAAAAAACGACATTGGCGTATCAGCTGTAGAAAAAAAAAGAGACAATCTTCAAATCACACACACACACAAAAAAAAAAACGATTATTTCAGAACAAGGTCTATGCCCTAATGTTAACTAGCAACAAGAAGGAACACGCAGGCCTCCTGCTGTGGGGTGTAGGCCATTCTCAAGGTCAGTTTGGCGTTTCTACTAAAATACAGATAACTGACCTGGCAGCCGCCCTCAGCAATTAGTGGCTCAAACAAAGACCCACCTCAGCAGTTTGTAGGGCAGGAAAATGCAACAAAGAAAGAACCTTTCCAGTGATAAGGATTATTAACTATGTGTATGATACAGCCATCCCATGGGAAACCCTGAAAAGAATAAGGGCAAGTTGTAGGATGTCGAACGGCGTCTACAGGGAAAAGCCACACCTCAGAAAGTGTGTATCAGGACTGATTGACCGACTGATTGATTGATTAGCTTGGAAAAAAGAAAAAGGAAAGGAAAGTACCCCTCCCCCCAACCTGACATGTATATTTACATGAAATAAACAGGAAACACTGTTAAAGCAGGCACCCGTTTGACAAGTGACCAACATGAGGAATACAAGGGGGGAGATACTTTTATTGGGGCTGGCCACATGCCTCCGAGGTTAAGAACACAGGGCCAGGCATGTATGCTGTACACAGACATAGAGGCAAGCAAAGCACCCATACACATAAAATAAAAATAACAAATTTTTCTTTAAAAAAAAACCAAAGTAACCTAAAACACTTTTTAAGTTATCTTATCAACATCACATGAGGTATTTAGGAGGAAAAGCCTCAAAAATATGTTTGATTAAAAAAAAAAAGAAAGTGAGACAGGTGTATCGTCTGCCTGTAATTCCTGCACTCAGGAGGCGAAGGCAGGCAGACACCCATGAGTCTGAGGCCAGCCTAAACTACTCAGTTCTGGGCCAGCCTGGGCAATAGCTCCTTTAAAAAAGAAACACAGGAAAGAGTCACAATAACTCAAATATATGCAACTGAAAATGCCTTTTAAATAAAGCCACCTTGTAGGAAGTGACAAGCCCACGAAACACCATTGGTGGTACTTTTGAACTTGGCGCCATACTTACGGTCTTCTCGAAAGTATGTCTGCAACAATCCCAAGATCCTCTCTACTTCCTTCTCGGTTGCTTCTTGGTGAGATTCTTCCATGCATTTCAACTGGCAAACAAATCATCAACAGGCTCACGCACCCGTCACACAGGTCACCCGGCAGTTGACAATCTTTCCTTCTCTGTTGCACGCCCAAACCTCAAAGTTCTGGTTAGGCTTGCTAGCTTTTAAACTTACCTGTCTTAAAACTTTACAGTGTTAAAAAAAAAAGTCTTCTCATTTCAGTCCTATCTTTATATTCTTGGTAGACAGGTTAATGACACCCAACAGCTAGCTCAACTGTCTTTCGGTTAAACAAAGTCACAACCAATGGCTTAGGACAGTGGTTCTCGAATGCATGTGATCTTGTCCCACAGGGGTCTACAGTAGAGACATTTTTGGTGATAGCTGGTATGGTGCTATATAGTATCTAGTGAGCAGAGGCAAGAATTCTACACATCTTAGCAATGCCCAGACAGTTCCCTCACGCAGGAATCACGCAGCCCTAAGGGCTGACAGTGCTAACGCTGAGAAACTCTGGTTTGGGAGAACTGATTAAAACCATACAAGTAAGTGAAAGTGGACAATCCAACAATATGTTAGGAGACATCTGAGTTAGGAGACATCTGAAATAAAATCTTTGAATGACAAGAACCTGACTCCGGACCATAACCACTTAGATACTTGTGACTTTGTTTAATGGATTACATTAAACATTTGTTTAATGTTTCAGGGTGTTACTATGTAGCCCAGCTGACCTGGCCTAGAATTCCAGATTCGAGCAAAGCTGGCCCCCAACTCCACCAACACCCAACCTCGTATGTATTAAATATAGGTTAGTCTAAAAAAAAAAAAAAAAAAAAACAATATTTGAAAAACAAACCTGAGCAGGCATTGCACGCTGCTCTTCTATCATGCGAGGCTGTCTTGGCCGATCACTTCGTGGCTTTGGCACAGGGAATTCTCCATGTATTGAACCCAACCTAGTGAGAAAATATGCTTTCATGTCTTTTTTTTGTTTCTTTTATAAACAAACCCCTTTCACTGACTGAACAAATAGAATCTAAAGGAAAAAATAATAATAATTAGAAACCAGTATCCTAGACCTATGGGAAAAAAGGACTAGACCACATTGGACAGCTGTCCCAGGAAAAGATCTACTGGGGAAGGGGGCTGTACACTTGTAGACTGTCTTAAAAGGACCAGCAAGAGCCATCCTTGGTTTGTCACAGTACTAGAATAGCCACTTCATTTCTTAGTTGAGACGATGAGTTGATGAAATAGTCTTCAAATACAATGAGTGATCATGCAAGAGGAGGCTCTAATAAATAATAAACTGCCATAATCTCAGGATACTCAGGAGGAGCCTTCACCCT
Source organism: Mus caroli (assembly GCF_978045245.1). Lineage (NCBI taxonomy): Eukaryota > Metazoa > Chordata > Mammalia > Rodentia > Muridae > Mus > Mus caroli. The sequence continues at coordinate 15,136,455 of NW_028227263.1, read as the reverse complement.
CCCGCATGAGAAGGAGTTCATATATCATAAACAGATTCAGAAACACGCTACAGACCCCAAAATCTCTGACCTAGAAAGCAAACGAGCCAATAGAGCACCTTGGTAAAGGTCCTGCCTTGTGGCATTTCCTGCTAAGGGAGGACAGAGACCGTTGACTCGAGTGACACTTTTGGACTTCTGTTCACGTCTGGGGAGTCTCTGAACAATGGCTTCATGACTGTGACTTCCTTACTACTTAAAAATCTTTGTCCCTACATAAAAATAATTTACGGTTTACAAATTATGATTATGGCTAGTCTGTTGGATTTTGAAAGTAATCTTACAGAAAGTGGAATGTATGGGTCTTATTAAAGGTGTTTTCTGCTGTTTTGCCTGATATTTTCCAGGAGTCATAGACAATTAATTCAATATCAGCTCTGTCTTCATCACGGATGACCTCTTGAGCTTCTAGTGGGTTTACACCCATATGTGTCAGCTACAACAGAAAGAAACAAGAAAAGAAAAAAGTTAAGCCACAGGCCAACAGTCTCCAAAGTCAATAAAGAAGCCAGAGGGAGCGCCTGTGTTCATCCTAGCTCAGTTTCCAACTGCAAAGATAATCTCACATATAGATCCCTATTCAAAATTACCTTCTGTTGTGAGAAAATATTCCCCAGTATACTGAGAACTTCTGGCGAGACAGTGAGATGATTTGGCTTAGCAGTTCTCAACCAGGGCGACTTTGCCTCTAAAGGGTGTTTTGGCACTACAAAATATTTTTGGCAGTCAGCGACAGCCATGCTGTGGCACTGTAGGCAGAGGCCAGGGAAACTGTCCTATGGTGCACATTCAATAAGCATTCAACATAGAGAGGTACCCAGCCCAAACGTGCTGAGGCAGAGAAACCCTGTTCCTTTCCACTCCAGCCAAAGGGGCTTGAGAATGGCAGGCAATGAGCTCAGAGGCCTACTGGGGTACAGGCAGCTAGCTCCACTAGGAACAAAACCATACCAGCAGGGACACGAAAGACCCCAAACCAAGCACTCCAGTACACAAACAGACATTTAGCTGGCTTTCAGATCTCAGTGACTGGCCAGTTTCCTAAAAGGACCTCAGTATATCCAGAGAGCAGTAACGCACAAGAAGAAACTCCTAACAGTGTCGTTTCCTGAGGAGACTTGGCAACAAATCAAATTCTCTTGTCTATATTTTACAGAAGTGTATTTACAGCCAGGTGTACTGGGTATTATACTACATCAGTTTCTTAAGAAAGAACACACTTCTTTGTTTTGTTTTAGTTTTGTTTTTGTTTTTTTGTGCTTCAGAGACAGGGTTTCTCTGTGTAGCCCCAGCTGTCCTGGAACTCACTCTGTAGACCAGGCTGACCCCGAACTCAAAAATTCACCTGCCTCTGCCTCCCAGTTGGGGATTAATGGCGTGCTCTACCACTGACCAGCTAAGAAAGAATACATTATCTCAGGCAGTAATATGCCTAAAATTTCTTAAAGAAGTAGAATGTATAAACAATAATTAGAAAGCCTTCAATGCAACCGGACTTGGAGAGGGAGGGAAGCTTCCAGGACCCACTCCGAGCGGCACAATGGCTCTCCTCCACTCCTCTGCCATCCAGTCCAGAGGGCCCTGCCTGGAACTCAGAGATCCGCCTGCCTCTGCCACCTGAGTGCTGGGACTAATGGTGTGAGTCACCACACCCAGCTTTCTCCTTTAATGTTTTATTGTGATGTTAGACTTGTGATGTTAGACTGGAGTTATACCAGACGCCAGAAAAGTTTTTACTTCCTGCTTTAAGACTTTAACTTACTGGGATGTTATTTAAAGGTTAAAGCATAACTAACTTTTATTTTAAAAACACTTAGCATGTGTATGTCAACATTTCCAAAATACGTTGTACTTCATAAGACTTAGTTTAAGAAAACAGTAAAACTTTAAAAATAAACTGCAATTAATCATGTTCCTCGTTATTTTAAGAAGCAATCACTTTATTTGGCCCAGCCTCACAAATGCTGACCTTTTTCCAACATTGGTACTAAACCGAGGGCCTTGTGGATGCAGTAGGCAAGGGTTCTACCACTGAACTACAGAGGACGTCTTCACATAACACAACCTTGCAATCCTCTTGCCTCAGGCTCCCAAGTAGCTGAGAATGACATGTGTGTCACATGTCATTAAGCACACACAGCTTAAGCCATCTAATAGCCTTTTAAACATAAAAGCACTGTCAAAATTCAGTGTACTGCTGGGTGTGGTAGGGTAAAGGACATGCCTTTATTCCCAGCACTCAGAAGGCAGAGGCAGGCAGATCTCTATGAGTTCCAGGTCTGTCTAGTTCACAGAGTGAGTTCCCGAATAGCCAGGATCTCAAAGGTCAAAAACAAAAAGTAATTCTATTCTTGGGCATGTTCATCAAAAAGGTTTTAAAAAGGTACTGCCGGACGTGTTGGCGCACGCCTTTGATCCCAGCACTCGGGAGGGAGAGGCAGGCGGATTTCTGAGTTCGAGGCCAGCCTGGTCTACAAAGTGAGTTCCAGGACAGCCAGGGCTATACAGAGAAACCCTGTCTTGAATCCCCCCCCTTCCAAAAAAAAAAACAAACTTCAGGTACCAATGACTCACATTTGCTAAGAGGCAAAGGTGGGTGAATTAAAAACTAAATTCAATACGAAACCACCCATCCTATTTGCATGATTCTAAAAATGTTCCAAGACAGAATATGCCTATATAACAAGGTCATCTACAGCTGACCTCTACCCTGAGCTGCCTGCCCTCAACCTTCACCTCCATAGTGTGAGCTCTGGTCCAGCCTAGGATAGATGTCCTAGAATGACCTAGAACATTTAGGAAGTAGCAGAGGAAATGACTATTAACAACCAGAACATACAGAGTCTTAGAAGAGAACACTAAGAGGTTTCAAACTGCTCCAAGTTCCCGCCCTAAATTCCAGCACTCAGAAGGCAGAGGCAGGCAGATCACTATGAGTTCCACAGAGATCTGTTTAATCTGTTAATGTCCTAAGACCTCCGTAGAACACTCTAAGACCAAAAATAAATAAATAAATAAGAGGAGATAAAGTGAAAATCATCTGCAAACTGATATGGGCAAGTAGAGAATTATATAATAAGACATTTTAAAGAAGCACTTAATTAAAATTCTGTAGCTTTAAACTTACTAGAGTTTCAACATATCTTAACATATCAAATGAGCTCAGGTCAGAGCGCAGCTGTTTGGCTTTCTCTTTGCCCAAGTCTGAAGCCAGAACAAGAAACTGGGCATCCAGAACTGCCTCTCTTGCTCGTGACACTGTAGAACAAGAAATACATGTTAAGAAACACATGTAATCCACAGGTACGCCCCCAAATTTTCAAGTACTTCTTAGGATTTTTCCACTAAGCCAAAACAATCCTCAGGAGGCTGGAAATGGACCCATGGACATTGATAACAGGTTCCCTCCCCACCACACCAAAACCTCCCCCACTGCTCACCAATCTTAGAGCTCACTCTCTAGCTTTCATATTCCTGGTCACTGAACCAGTATCTCCTTTTTTTTTTTTTTCTTTTAGATTTATTTTATGTGTATGAGTGTTTTCCTGCATGTATGTAAACAGGGCATCTGTGAACCTGAAGCCCATGGAGATCAGAAGAGGTCAACATATCCCCTGGAACTGGAGTTGTGGGTGCTGGGAATCGAACCCAGGTCTTCTACAAGAGCAAGAGGTGCTTTTAACCACTGAACCGTCTCTTCAGCCGGGACCAACCATAGTCTCTTAATAACCCCAGTATAGCAAAGACTTGGTGATACATAACACCTGTCTCTCTGACTCCCACATGCTGATCACCATTCTCACCTGAGCTGCTGTAACTCCCAGGGAATGGCCACTACAGGTAGGGAGAGATGATACAAAGTCTGTAGAGGAAGAAGGGTTAACCGAAGGACAGGCTGAGCTAGCGGAGCTGGGTTTTACAGCCCCTATCCTATGGGTCACAGAGGATCGGAAATAGCAGTCAAGGAAGACTCAAATATAAGGCAAGCCAAACAAATTCAAAAAGAAATGCCTGTGCCCAGCAGGCCCCTCAAGGCCACTTTCACTTGAGCCAACTGATTTCCTGAAGCACTGGCACAAAAACAGAAAACACACAGCTAGGAAACTTATTGGCTCTGGCTTTTGTTCTTAGCCATCGTTTCTCTCTCCAGAAGGAAAGATTTTAATCATTCCGAGAGTCACTGCAGAAGTCACAGAGAAAAGGAAAGCAGACACTGGCTGCTGGGCTCTTGTCTACAACACCCCCTCCCTTGCCCAACAGCCACATAGGCTACTACAAGAAAAGTGCAGATCTGTCTGGACAATAGCAAGTTCCCTATAGAATTAAAACAGGTGTGACGCCCATGAGTTATGCCAAGCAGGATAACTGTTTTGTTTTTGTTTGGTTTGGTTTTTTGAGACAGGGTTTCTCTGTGTAGCCCTGGCTGTCCTGGAACTCACTCTGTAGACCAGGCTGGCCTCGAACTCAGAAATCCGCCTGCCTCTGCCTCCTGAGTGCTGGTGTGGGCTACCATGCCTAGCACGGGATAACTCTTGAGAGCCCAGCTGAGTGAATAATTTTGCCTTCTACTGAGGGAGGTAACATGGAAGAAGTCAGTAAGATGGACGGTTGATAATAGGGGTGTAAATGAGCCAATCACAGATGAGACCGTGTGGGTCCAGGCTATGATGGAAGAGAAAGCTTGACAGTGGAAAAGTGGAAGAGGAGCCACAATCCTTCAAGTTCTGGAGGTGATTTAGTGAATAGTCCAGACCAAAAAGGTGAACTGTAAGGAGGCCATGGCCAGAGCAGGAAAGACAGAAGGACGACATTCACTAAACGCTGTGACAACGCAAACAACCAGGCATCCTAGATGACTAGAAGCAAACTGTCCGCAAGATCATGAGGAACTGTGGTTAGCAGGGAACAGGGCATTCCTGGTTTCTCTCCTTATCACTGCAGTTGCCCCTTTCTGTTCCTAAAGCAGTGAGAGAGGCCCAAAGAGAAACATGGTCTGTATAGCTGTCCTGGTCTCCCATCAGGATGTACACCCACCTTGATCATTGGATACCAGCCAAAGCGGTTGCCACTACAACCAACTGCTGCTGCTTTTAATTCAAACTAAGATGGTGGTTCTAAGCCCCCATGGGGCTGGGGAAGAGGAACCAGCAGTTAATACAGAGTACTGCTCTTCCAAGAGGCCTCTGGGTTGGGTTCCCAACTCACACCCGCCGTGTACTCCAGCTCTGAGAAGAATCCCATATCCTCTTCTGGCCACCACAGATAACTGTACTTATGTGCACAAACCCACATGGACACACAACTTCAAACAAATAGAAAACTCCCAGGAGCCAGATTTCAACACGGAAAGTTCTTCCCCACTGCCCCCAACCACACACAAGAGGTGTGCCTGTAGATGAGGCACCTCCGCTAGGTTATCGGTGGATCAACAGCTAAAGGAGGGGAGACCAAGGAAGGAAAAGAAGAGAGGATCTCTGAGGCGAGCTGCACTGTTCTCTAGTTCATCTATCTACTTAACAGAACATCCAAGTGAAACCTTCACATTCAAGCCAGCAAAAGAATCACGGCTTCTTGTTTGGTTGTTTGGGTTTTTTTTGTTTTGTTTTGTTGTTGTTTTTTTTTTTTAGGTTTTTCGAGACAGGGTTTCTCTGTGTAGCCCTGGCTGTCCTGGAACTCACTTTGTAGACCAGGCAGGCCTTGAACTCAGAAATCCGCCTGCCTCTGCCTCAGGAGTGCTGGGATTAAAGGTGTGTGCCACCAAGCCCGGCTTGTTTGTTTGTTTTTGAGACAGGGTTTCTGTGTGTAGCTGTAGATGCACAGGAACTGACAGTTGCAGACCAGGCTAGCCTTGAACTCAGAGACCTGCCTCTGCCCCTCCCCCGCTCCCCAGTGCTGAGATGAAAGGGTGTATACCACCACTGCCCAGCTCATGGAAGAGGCTTCTTAAAACAGATTGTACAACTCCTTCCTGACTCCCAGAAATCTGTGAAGAACCCTCAAGCATACACTGAACCAAATGGTAAGTGCACAGTATTGTTGCTAAACCTGTGCACTAGTAAATGGGAATTATGGAACAACAATAATTGGCTTCTATAAAAGTAACCAGTGAGTATAAGCTGCAATAACAGATTTAAAATCATGAATTACCTTCATTAAACAGAGTGTTAGCTTCTTCCAGGACCTCTGTTAGTTTGTCACCAGCATTCAGTATGTCTTCCCGGTTTTCTATTTAAAAGAATACAAGCTTAGGGAACTGTGCACATCCTTCACTAATAAGTAGCAACTTGCAGTTCCTTCCACTCCTACAGCCTGGGTAATGATTAGAGTGGCTTTATCTCTTTAACAGAAAAAGCCTTTATCTTTTACAGAGACAATGTTACTGTTCCAAGCAAATTGAACGTCTGTGTGTGCAGAAGGCCTGGGGTCAACCTTTGATGTCCTTCCCTCAGCGCACCATCACCTTTGCCTTTTGAGACAGGGTCTCTTTTTTATTTATTTATTTATAGAACTAGCCAAGAAGGCTAGGTGGGCTGGCCAAAGAGATCCAGGGTCTCTGCTTCCCCAAGGCTGAGGATACAAGTTTACAGAACTATTTTTAGGAGACACTTTAGAGGGTTCTGGGGAATCTAATTAAGGTTGCAAGAGAAGCATCTGCCCATCTCCCCAGCCCTCAAAACTTGAACTCTTGACAGGAAACACTTGCTCCCCAAATGTGCAAAGGGATGACTCTTCGGCTTCCCAATACAAGGGCTCGCTTAAGAAATGATTGTCAACTTCTCAAGCAACAGGCTCATCTGGAGAGCCACACAACAAACGCTTGGGCCTATACAGCATTTCTGATTCAGTGTATCCGAGCTGGGCAGGGAAATGTGCATTTTAGCAATCCCAAGGGACTCCATTGCTCAGGCGCCCACGCGGAGCAAGCTAGATTGAACAAAAAGCATTTGGTGTTGTGTGCTTGTCTTCCCTACTGGCTGGCTGAGCTCAAGCAAGTCACCACCAACCAGGTCTGGTCTCCCGCTTTTCCAGCCGGCCACACTGCACCTGCGCGCCCGCCGCCAAGGTCGCGTAGGGTGCACTTCGTAAACAAGCGAAGGCGCGCTGCCGCGAGCCTGCGCAGACCGGCCAGCGCCCGCACCTCCGCCGCCCTCCCCAGCCATGGAACGCCACCGGCCCGCGCAGCCACAAAGCGCCACCTTACGTTGGACAGAGTTGATGAGAGCGCGGTACTGATGGCGGATCTGGCGGCACAGGCCCTGGTCGTACTCGGCCTCCAAGCAGGCCGGGTCCATCAGCTCGTCCCCAGAATCAGACACATCGGAGTCCTCCAAGCTCGGACGCTCCGCTGCCTCCCTGCGCTCCGGCGCGGCGCCGCGGCGGGCCAGCGGGGACCGCGAGCGGGATCGGGAGCGGGTGCGATCCCGGTGCGGATCGCGGCCCCGGCCCCGGCCCTCAGACCGGCGACCGCTGCTGTCGCCAGACATCGCGCCAATTCGCCTTGCAACTTCGGAGCGGCGGAAGTTCGCGCCAGAAACTGAAACCCCCGGCTGGGCTCGAGCGCCGGCTCCAGGAGCAACGCAGCTCCCCGGCTGGCGCGTGAGCGCACAGCGACACCTGTGGCCTGGAGGTCGCGGCGGGGTTGGCTGTGTCTGTGCCTCGCATTGGTTCTCATCTACAAGCAAGAGTCTTAGGACTTTAGATCTCTGATCCTAATGCCCACCCCACTTAGTCATGCATCTTCCCATTGTCTCGTTGGCTCCTCTGGCCTTGGGGAGGACACAACAAACAAAACAAGAGTTCCTTGACTGTACCATAGTAAACTGTTAAGCATCCTTCTAAATATCTGCACCACCACGGCAGGTTCACAGCTGATTCTCTAACTACAAATACCCTATAACAGGTCTGAGGAAGATAATTATATGCAATGTGGTTTCAAAGATACATGTATACATTTCATTCCATATAATTGTGTGTGTGTGTGCACTGTACATAGATACGCATGCACAAGTGTGCATCTGCGGGTGCAGACTGCAGGTTGGCTTCAGGGGTCTTCCTCTTTTAGTTCCACAATTTTTAGATTTGTTGTGTGTGTATACATCCTTTATTTGCCTGCACACTGTGGACCAAATGTATGCAGTGCCCTCAGATGTCAAAATAGGACGTGCACACCTCCTCTGGAACCGGAGTTAAGAAGGGTTTGTGAGCTGCCCTGTGGATAACGGCGATGGAACCCTACTCCTGTGAGAACTAGTGCTCTTAACCTCTGAACCATCTCTCCAGCCCACTCTCCACATTCTTTACCATAAGGTGTCTCTAGCTGAACCTGGAACTCGTCTTTTTGACAGGACTTAAATAGCCAGCAAGATCTAGGCATTTTCCTGTCTTCACTTCCAACGCACTAGGATTATAGATCCACACTGCCATGTACCAGTTTGGTTGTTGTTGTTGTTTTGTTTTTTAAGACAGGGTTTTTCTGTGTAGCCCTGGCTGTCCTGGAACTCACATTGTAGACCAGGCTGACCTCGAACTTAGAAATCTGCCTGCCTCTGCCTCCCAAGTGCTGGGATTAAAGGTGTGTGTGTCACCACCACCCGCCCATGTACCAGTTTTTATGCCACCTTAGGAATCCTGAGGTAATCTACCCCCTGACACACACACTTCTCCCTCCCCTTCTTCCATCCCTCCCTCTCACATAGGATTTCATGTAACCCAAGCTGGCCTCAAACTGACCCTGTAACTGAAGATAATATTGAGTTCCTGATTCTCCTGAATCTAACTACCTCACAAAGGCTGAGAGGATTTTGAGACCAAGATCCAAAGCCTAGTGAGCTCACTGCTACTGAGATATCATTGCTTCTAGAGCCTCCAAAGAAAAAAGAACTAGGAAGGTATGCATAGGTATACACCCTTACACGTATATAAGTGCATCTCTTCATATTTTATACTGCTGGGTTAATTTAAAACACTAATTTGCATTGAAATCACAGAAGAGTGTGTGGGGAAGAAGGGGTGAATGTGATTGATGAAATACTATTCTCTATATTAATGTAGACTACTGAGAAGAAATGGTTCAGCAGTTAAGAGCACTTACTGCTCTTACAGAGGACCTGGCATCAGTCCTCCGTATCCACATAGTGGCTCCCAACTGTCTAGAACAACAGTTCTAGAAGATTCGACACCCTCTTTGGACTCCTGCACATATGTGATGCAGGTAGCATCACCAGGCATGCATGCGCACACATAGCAAATCTCTTTAACAAATAAAACGCAAGCTTATAGCAGTGTCCGATGTCCGATCAGAGTCCGATGTCGAGGTCCAGGGGGCTTTTCTCCACTCTGTGATGATGAGTTTACATTTGTTTACATGATTAACTTTGATAAGGGATGCCCAGAACGCTGGCAAAAATGTTATTTGTAGGTGAATCTAGGGTGGTTTTCAGATTCCTTGAGAAGCTCTGCCCTGGGAAACCTGGCTGGGCACCATCTGATTCATGATGGTCTAATCAAATGGAAGAAAAGGGCAGAGACAAAGAGAACCTTCTATTTTTCTCTTTCAGCAAGGACATCTATTTCTGCCCTCAGACACTGGACTCCTGGTTCTAGGTTGCAGACCAGTACTGCCCTGTCTTCCTTATCACCCATTCTCATACCCTGGACCTTGAACTAGGAGGCACCCCACCAGCAGCCCTGCTTCATCAGCTCTCAGACCCAGACCACACTCACTCTCCAGACCACATGTTGGTCGAGGGGTTTCTTGGCTTCCCTGACTGCTTGAGGCCAGGCGGATAATAAAACTCCTCATTCACATCTCTGTAAGTAGTGTTGGTTCTGTGTCTCTAGAGAGCCCTGACTGATACATTCTGGTTTTATATTTATAAATTCCTCCTCAGCAGTGAGAAGTCTGTTTTCTAATATCATCAGTGCAGTTCCTTGTTCACCTAATCCTCCCGTCTGTAGCAATCCCTGCTATGCGAGGCTCTTAGCTTCTCATCCTTCTCCCCAGTTGCTGATGAATCATTCAGCTTCCGCTATTTTTTTTTTCTAAGTGTTAATCAAGCTTGACAGTAGTCTTGTGGCCACCTTTTTTTTTTTTTTTTTTTTTATCTCTAACACCTGATACATCCCAGTGATCCTCCCCCATAGTACCACTTAAGCCACCACTGTGAAAGCATTTAACATTGTACTGTTTACCTTGTACCAAGGACAATTCTAATAGCATCCAGGTGGCACAGTGATCTAGCTCCAAAATCCTGTCCTATGCCTGTGTTGGGTTGAGGAGCCCCTTTCTAAATACAAGCACAAGAAGCAAGTGCTGCCAGCAGCAGACCTGAACACAGACCAGAAAGCAGGTCTGTAAGGGCAGCTGCTGCCACAGGAGGCAAAGAAGCAGGGCCAGACTACCCATCGTGGTAGACAAGCTAAGACACGAATATCAGACAAGGCAAGGCCCCTGCCACTGTTGAGTACCCCCAACCAATGGGAACAGAATAAGTGTACAACAAAGACACGTTCCCAAGGAAACCCCATAACCCTAGATCTTGATCCACCGGTGAGGTAACGGCACAGATGTTTGTGGATTTGGGGCTTAAGAACCCTGTAGGATCTTAGCTCTGGGTCATGGTTTAGTTCCCGAATCTGAGCCATGGCCCTGGGCGACAAGTCCTGAGGCGCACGCTCAATAAACTCTCCCTGTCTGAGATCGCTGTTTCTGTGGTTTGTGAGGCGATTCCTGGATCCCAACAGTTTTAAGAGTCAAGAGAAATGCCTTTGTGTGAGCCATAGTGGTGCTTGCCCCTAATGCCAGCACTCAGGAGGAAGAGAGGCAGGTGGATCTCTGTCTGTGCCAGCCTGATCTACATGCCTAGAACACCCAGGACAGCTAGGGCTACATAATAGAGAATCTCTGTCTTGAAAAGACCAAATAAATAAATTGAAAGAAAAATGTCTTTATTTTTATTCCTTAATTTGGTTGTTGAGTTGACTATAAATAGAATGTTTAGTTGAAAATGAAATTTCATAAAGAACTTAAAGGAGGCCTTATCCTAAGACACTGCTTAGAGCAGTGGGTCTCAACTTTCCTAAAGCTATGACCCCTTGATACAGGCTCTCATGTTGTGATGACCCCCAACCATAAAATACTTCTGTGCTGGATCAGACATATGACTAAATTGATAGAGTGCTTACCGAGCAGGAAGCCCTGACTTCAAACCCCAGCATTGCATAAAACCAGGTATTGGCGGTGCACACCTGTAAGCCCAGTACTGAGGAGGTAGAGGCAGGAGGATCATAAATTCAAGGATATGGTTACAAATGAGTTCTAGGCCAGCCTAAGACAAAAAAGACCCTGTCTCCAAGGAAACTAAACAACGTAAAAAGTGTCCTTTAATTGTTAGGTGTGGTGGTATACCTTTAATCCCAGCACCCATGGGATGGAGGTTGGTGGATCACTGAATTCTAGGCCAGCCAGAGCTGCATAAGGAGAGTCTTGTCTGTTTGTTTGCATGCTTGCTTGCTTGCTTGCTTAGATCAGTTTGATTTGATTTGGTTTAAACAAACACTTTCATCTTTTGATCCCTTTATGGGACAGAGTTTTATATTTTTAAAAAATATTTATTTATTTATTTATTTATTTAATACATATGAGTACACTGTAGCTGTCTTCAGGCACACCAGAAGAGGGCATCAGATCCCATTATAGATGGCTGTGAGCCACCATGTGGTTGCTGGGGATTGAACTCAAGACCTCTTCCACTGAGCCATCTCTCCAGCCCCCCATTTTTTTTTAATTAGTTAGAAAGTAGTTATTCCAGCCGAACTCTGTCTTTGAAAAAAAAGGAAAATTAAAATGACCTTAAGGAGATCTCTAAGAGTTAGTCCTGGCCTGTCCGTCCATCTGAATGTGGTACCGTCTGGGTGTAGTGCTGACAGATCTCTACTCTTAGGCTAAGAGTCAGTCTCCCCTTGTTGATGGAAGCCTGGTAGAGAGAATGGAAAACAGATGAATTTGTTCCTTGGAGGGCTGCTTTCAGGCATACAGTGGGGGTTCAGTAAACACTCCCCTCTGAACTTGCTGAGCCTCAGACCTCCGCAGCTCAAAATGATCCTTCTGTCACTGTGGTATGTCCTGGACCCCTTTGGACAAGTGATCTGCTTAGGTTTTTGTTTGGTTTATTTTGTTGTTGTTTTCTGTAAATATTTAGGAGTTGGAGTGGACAAAAGATGACCATGAGATCCTTTATAAATCAGGATCTGTCACTGCTGGTCAGTGTCTGGACTGTGTGCTTCTGGGATCTGGGAATTGAAATAAGGGCAGAGTAGCAGAGAAACTATTCAAAACCAAAGGGTTACTACAGGTCAGAAACACACCCTAACCTAGTGTCCTCCTTGAGAGGAGCTCAGGTTAATGTTCGGAGCCTCCTTTTATGGGCTTCAAGAGGAGGAGGAGCCCCCGTTATTACAAACTCTTTTTTTTTTCTTAGCATCTAGGGGTGGTAGGCTGAGGCAAAAGAATCACCTAAGAACAAGGCCAGCCCCGCTCCCCTTTCTTTTGCACCCGTGACAGCGTGTTCTCGTCACTTCTCTGCTCCTTACACGGGTTACTTATGAATTGAAGAATTTTCAGTGTTGGCCCAGGGAGCTCTCCATCTCCTTTTCAAGTTTGCCGTTGCCTGGTCACACCTTCACTCCATTAAGGGCTGGTGGGATCACACGCATCTGCTTCAGAGATGGTGTGTGCGCTGGTAACAGCTCCTCGGTCTTTTCTCAAGGAAGTCTACTGGCGATTCGGAAAGGACCGCCTGATATTTGTAAGATCAGTTGGAGCTGACAAGGAAGGACCTGTCTGATTTACCAGAAACACTTCTCGTGTCCTTGCATGGTTTTTTGTTTTGTTTTGTTTAAGGTTGCTTTGTTTTGCAAAGGAGCTGTCTCCCTCCCTGTTCCACCGTTCCAGCTGCAGCCTGTGGCCAGAGACATTAACCATCAGAGGTGAACCTGGAGGAAAGCAGAGAGGGGGCAGCTGGCAGCACCTGCAAGCTTCCTGCTCCTCACTCTCCTTCTCCCTCTCCATTCCCCTCCCGGGCTGCAAGAGCCTGCTGGAAAGCTGCCGCCTGGCCTGGGTCAGATTGCTGCTTCCACACCGCTGCCTCCCAAGCCAGTGTTCCCAACCTTAAGCCAGTACACATTTATAGAACAATTCCATGTGATCCCGTGGAAGGCAGACCACGGCCAGAGGACAGTGCTTCGATGTGACCTCAGAGAGAGGCCTCTTACCCCCTTGCTTCTCCCCACACTAAGAGGACATTGGGTAAGTGAATCTCAGACTGATGGCTTCATTCCTTTGATGCATGCTGGTAACCTGGTTTGGCTACTGAGGTTAGAGGGTTTCACAATTTTCTCCTTATAAAGTGAAATCCAAAGCACATCTGTGCTGCCCCTCCTCCTACACAGCCTCCTAAACCAAATGAACTGCCTTTCTTTTCTCTTTCTAGTACATGACTGGTTACTTAGGGTAGAACACAAACCCATAGGTCTGGACCATCGCCCTCCATTTATACAATGAGGGATTGGGGCAGTACATGTCTCGTGGGCTCTGAGGTTCCGTCCTGTCCAAGTGTTGCTGGTTGTGCAGGATAATCTCTTGAAAGCCCCTAAGACAGAGGGGAGCCGTTATTTTAAAATCCATCTTGCTGTTGGCCTTTCTGTCAACCTTCATTAGTAGCTTTTCAGACCTTTTGTTGATGTTGTGGCTGCCAAATCCATGAGCTGCCGTCTGGTCTCCACAAGGCTGCATTTCTGAGTTTAACTTGGTATCACTTACAGTTGAATCATCAGGTCAAAGCTGGAATTGGGCAAAATCGGTTCAGTTACTCAAAGGTGTAGGGGGGTGGGGTGGGTGGGTGGGTGTGGCTATGTACTGTTTTTTACCATGTCCCCCAAACCATAAAGGCAGTGAGACTCAAATTACTTATCCAGATTCCATCACTTAAGATCTATCATGGAATACCAGGGTCTACATCTGCCCAGAGGGCTGAATTCAGACAGGGTGTGTCTCTGTTGGAAGAGAATTTCCTAGCACACGTGGAGCCCTTGCTTCAATCCCCAGCACCTGGCCAATACTGCATAACCCAGGAGTGGTGGGTAAGATGTATAAAGCTAGCACTGGAGTCAGGAGAGTCAGAAGTTCAAGACCATCCTCTCCATTTACACAGGTTTCAAGGAAAGCCTAAGCTACCTAAGGCCTGGTCCCTCTCCCCGGCCCCCCAAAAAGCAACATAACATTTCTAGGTTTAGTTACTGCTTGCTTTCAAGTCAGCCCACTGTCCTTTGTATTTGGGATTCTGTGCTCAGGTCTGGCAAGAGCCCTGTTGGCTCTCCTCGCCTTCTTCCTGTATAGCTAGGTTTAGAGGAAAACTTCTCAGCTAGTTTTGCTGTAACTGTGATCCTGGATTTCCAGATTTGCATCCGGTTGCTCTGCACGTGTATCAGACAGGACTTGGGCAGTTTAAAAAGATCCCTGCCGCCGCCATTGTCTCTGAGAACTCTACTTGCTGGACAGAAGTAGCTTGTTGGAGTCCTTGAGAGGGATATTGCCTAAGTGAAGGAGAGGAGCAAAAAGACAATGGCTGGGATTTGAGGAAGAGTTTGGGAACTGGTTGTCTATGAGAAAGTAAGAGAAATTAAGCAAAAGAGGAGCAGTAGCCAGACATCCATCCCTTCTTTCCACGTAGCAACACTCAAGGGTACCATTCTTAAATATTCTTAACTGGAAATGCTGTGGTTATGTTCCACACAGACGTAAGCTCCACCCACACAGAGCTCCTGTTCTCCTGGCTGAGGCAGATACGAAGGAGACCATCACCATGAGGTTTAGAGTTATGATGATGGTTTCAGGCTACGTGACTATAAGAATGGGTCTCCTAAAAAGAAATGGAAAGGCAAAAAACAGGGACTGGCTCAGGGGGAAAGATGGGGAATTTACTTTTGAATAAATTAGTCCAGTGCAGTCATTAAATAGAGATACCCAGGAGAGAGAGCGAAGTTAAGAGAGTAGAAGTGAGATGTCCACAAGAGTCAGTGGACTCTCCAAGGAACAGACTAAGCTAGACAATCGGATCTCAGTTCTCAGGAGACAGCACTCTTGGGAGAGTGGGAAGAACACGAGAAGAGCAAGTTTGAGCAACACCTTAAGTAAAGGCTTAAGGGGAAGAGGCTGGAAGAGGAAGGTAGAGCCAGAAGGGGCTGTGCAGGTACTAAGAGGGGAGCTGGGATAAGGTCGGGAGAGTTTGTTGTGTGGCTAGAGAGCAGCCTGAAGCAGCTTTCCCAACGAGTGATGGCTTCCTTTAGCTCTTAGGGAGGCTAGTCTCAGCTGGGTTCCTTGTCCTGCCCTCCTTAATTTCAGTAAGTATGGGGGAGGGTTCTCTGTCATGCATCTTTACCCTTTATCACAAGGGGACTCTTTTGGCTGACTTTCAGGGCTCTTATCAGTTATACAGAGAGAATATCTGACCTATTTTGAGCCAGAATCTAGTCCTGGTACCAATAGTAGTATCCAGAGGTATGTGTAGTGGCCCAAAGCTACTCAATCGGTAAGAAAATGTGGAAAGGGTAGGGATTTAACAGGTGGAAAGGGTGCTGAGTGGTTTTTCAGAGTAAAGTACAAAAACAAGCCTCTAGACGTGGCTGTTCTAGTGTGTGTTTCATGGCAGTAGAGTTGGAAGCCAAGTACAAGCTTGTCAATGGTGTCTTTTGTAGGTCTCTGACAGTCCATTGGGACTCTTAGCCCTGGGTTAATTCACCTGTGTTTGACAGTGGTGTTTTGATGCCCCTAGCCTGCAGAGGCAGATTTGTCCCTGTGTTTTAATCCAGCGAGACGCCTGTGTACACCAGGAGAGAGTCAAGATCACTGCACTTGCCAGTGTTCTGTGAATGTTATTAATGTGGGTGTTTAAAATTGACACTGTGGAGAGAGGCTGTGATGTGTGAAGGCTCTGAGTTTGTGACCTAAAAAGGGGAAATTCTCTCAGCACTCAAGTCAGGGAACAGCATCGGCAGAGCTCTGTGCCAGAACTGGTGCCAAAGAATCGTGAAGAGATTAAACCCAGCAACAAGAGCCACACGGAGATTGGTGTTCAGCAGGCATGCTAAGGCATCTGTACAGAGTTCAAGAGTGAGTGACAGAACCTGTGCCTTGGTGTTCAAGGCATTCAAAAAAACAAAAAAACATCCCGGTTCACCTAAAGACTGGCCTTTCCCAGGGTGCCACCTTTACACTTCCCAAGATCAACCTGCAAAACTTATCCCATGTATTCTGGTATCTCCAAAAGCACAAGAGAAAAACAAAAGAAAACAAAAACCAAGCAACATAGCATTCCTAGGTGTAGTTGCTGCTTTCAATTCAGCCCACTGTCCTTTGTTTTTGGGGTTCTGTGCTCAGGTCTGGTAGGACCCTCTCAGTTCCCCTCACCTTCTTCCTGTATAGCTAGGTTTAGAGGAAAACTTCTCAGCTCATTTTGCTGTAACTGTGATCCTGGGTTTCCAGATTTGCATCCGGTTGCTCTGCACGTGTATCAGACAGGACTTGGGCCGTTTAAAAAGATCCCTGCTGCCGCCCATTGTCTCTGAGAACTCTACTTGCTGGACAGAAGTAGCTTGCTTCTGCATTGGCTCTGATGGGGATCTTGCCGCAGTGAAGGAGGAGGAAACGGAGGAGACAGAAGGGATTTGAGGAGTCAGAGTGGAGACGTGTATATGAAGAAGCAAGTGGGGCAAAAGGAGCTTGCACAGGGCGAGAGTCTGGAAACCAGACCGCTCATTTCTAAGCACAACAGAGTTTTTCATTTCAAGGGGCCGTCATTTTATAAACGAACCTGTGAACTCGAAAAAGAGAACGTGGTTCTGGCTGAGCATGGTGCCACATGCACACAGATCCACACTCTGGAGCCAGAGGTGTGAAGTGCTAGTTGGAGGCCAGATGCGCTCCATAATACCCCATTTCAAAAACAAAATGACAACAAGAATAACAAAAATATGGCTCTAGTTTAACTTTTGGTCATTCAGAAAACAATTCCTGCCAGGCCGTGGTGGCGCACGCCTTTAATCCCAGCACTCGGGAGGCAGAGGCAGGCAGATTTCTGAGTTCGAGGCCAGCCTGATCTACAGAGTGAGTTCCAGGACAGCCAGGGCTACACAGAGAAACCCTGTCTCGAAAACAGAAACAGAAAACAATTCCTAACTATGCTTCTGCTGAGATGGATAATGTGGTGTGATACAGGATTGACTGTGATAGTGTGTGTCATATTTCATAGCAAACAGAAGAAATGACTACGCCTTGAATTTTGATCTGTCATAAGATCATGGTGTCATGTGTCCTAGTCCTCTGAATAGTGCCTGGTGATGATGTGTTTGCTCTGGGGACATTCATGACGAACTGCTGCTGTAGCTAATTAATCCTCTACTCACCAGAGGTGACAATGCATGCTCCTTGATACTGCCTCAATGCTCTGGAGATTCTCAAATGAAAGACACACACACACACACACACACGGCCTGCTATTTAATATGCCTTAATGGGTCAATGGCTGGGCCACACCAAACTTCCACATGGCTAGCACCTCCCCTCCAATACTCCTGAGTTATTACTTACTAAAATCTATATCCCATCTTTGCTACCCCAGACCCAGGCCTGCAGCCCTCCTGGGCCTCAATCCCCAACTCTTACATGTTGGCAGCCTCTCTGTCTCCCTGTCTCTCTGTTCTACACTTCTCAGTCCTGGACCTCCTTCATCTCCCAGCAACGGCAATTCCCCTTCTTCCTCAGTCACTTGCCTGAGAATCCTGAAGACCCCCACCTCTGTCTCCCTGCCCAGCCATCGGCTCCTGTATTTGGGGTTCTATGCCGCTGGCAACTTTTATTTACCAGGCAATTGGGACCTGGGACCCTCAGTGTCTTACACACAGACATGTGGGTTCCCATGTAATTTTGGGAGCCAAATTAACACAAGTAATATTAGAACCAATCCACAACAACAAACATCTGTCAGGAACACCTCTCCTTCCCCAGCTCCTGCCTGTTTCACTGACCCAGGATTTTCTAATTTTTGTAAGCATCTTTTCATTTAGCATAAAGTGATTCAGCTGATCTTGGTATCTTGGTCTACAACCAGAAAGAAGCAGTTGAGGAAGAGATAATGCATGCCCACAGGCCATGATTGGCAGCATAGCTTCTGTCAGACAGATATAAGCACAAGAGGAATCAAAGAGATATCCTTAGAAGATGTGTTCACACATGAAAGAACAGTCCACAAGTCCAAGTTCTGGAGTGGGTCATGGTTAGATACACTGTCCCAAACCCACATAGATGGGAGGAGGGCTGAGCTGGAGCTTGGGAAACAACACTTAAACTTAGAGTTCTTTGGAGACCATGAACTGGCTCATTGGTTCTCCTGTCTCAAGTACAACAGAGAAATTCACTTTGGAAAATGCAGATGATGTCAGGCTTGGTGATGCATACCTGTAACCAAAACACTCAGGAAACAGAGGCAGGAGGATCGTTCAGACTCAAGGCCAATCTGATCTACCTTGTGAGTTCCAAGCCCGCCAAAGCTACATAGAGAGACCTTGTCTAAAGGAGGGTAGAGGGATGGAGACATGGCTCAACCATTAAGAACACTGGATGCTTTTCTAGAGGGCCTGGGTTTGATTCTCAGCACCCACGTGATGGTGTTCTTGGGGACTGAGGTCCCAGAGCAGTGCAAGATTTGTCTGCAGAAGAGGAGCTTGGGCGACTGACTGACATTAGTGTGGCAATGGGGGGCAGACAACCCTCTAGTATCCTTGCCTGTCCACAGTTTGGGCGCGGTCCTGGCAGCAGGTGAGGTGAAAGGCAGCTCTTTGTCCAGTGATCAGTGTTGGCAAATCTGCAGCAGGTTTGGAGTGGAGTCTGCTGGTGCCCAGTTTTCTTAGAGGCAGCCAGGAGCTGGTATCTGTCCGACACAGGAGGCCTTGGGGCCTTTGCCTGCTTCTCCCTTTCAGCAAACACTCAAATGCTACACTCAGCAGATCTCTCCAAAGGAGGGTGAGGCCCATTGTCTAGCCTCTTAAGTTCTTTCTTAAAAATACCTGACTTTGAGTATTATTTTATAATAAACAGACTTTATTTTCATCTACTTGCTCTACTATTGATTTTGACAAGATATACAGAAGACTAAAGTTCGTCCCTGAAAATGAATTACATTTGGACTTGGCACGATTACAAACATACTTCAGCGCACATTACAGAGTGCAATCCCTTGTAAGGTGACTGAGTAGCTTACTTAGTTATCTTTTAATACTTCATAACAGATTAGTAGCTTTTATAAGAGAAGGATTTCATAATTTTATCCCTGTTAAGTTATACTTTTGAAAGTTTTTTAGTATCAGAATAAACTTTAAACCATAAATAAAGCCCACGGAGAGACTGGAACCTCGGGTCCCTGATCCTTTGTAATATACCCGTACAAAATATTACAGTTTCTTCTGCTATGCATTTTTCCAAAGAGCTAAAGGTTAACAAATTTAGCAAAGACAGAGTAGTTAGACGTACATGTTTAAGTCAGTTTCTATTAGCTTAGGTAGACCTATATAGCCCCAGGAATTAATAAATCTTATTTATGAACTATATGTTGCTATTAAGTTCTATTTTTCATAAGCGAGAGCTGAGTCAAAGTTATAGACATTGTGTGCTGTAGCAAATCTATTTTAGTATGGTATATCAAATTAAGATTACCTAAACAGAGAGTTTTGGTTTTTCTTTTGTTTTGTTTTTCAAGACAGGGTTTCTCTGTGTAGCCCTCACTGTCCTGGAACTCACTCTGTAGACCAGGCTGGCCTCAAACACAGAGATCTGCCTGCTTTTGCCCCACCATCCCACCCCACCCTTGGCTCCATACATAGATTTTTAACTATCAGCCTGTTGTTATAAGTTTCAAGATAACCTTCTATGTTACAGATTTTAGAGATTTTTTTTTTAACCACAGTGTCAATATTCCTATAGAACCTAAGATAAAGAAAGTTTACATTCAACCAAGGTTGAAAGCAAACAAAATCAAGGAAAAGGATGTGGCATTCAGAGAGCTAAACAATTGAAATGTTACTTTGTCACTTGTTACCTCTATTGGAATAGTTTTCTCCTTAGCTGTTCTCAAGCACATAGTCTCTTTTCTGGAATGTTCGACTTTGTTCTCCCTCTCCCTGTCACAGAGTCAGGTGGGCAGCTGACACCCAGGACAAAGACTTGGGAGAAAACTTTTAAATAAAGACACTTGGGTCTGGACCAGGCATGTCAATCTCTTCTCCAGAGCCAGCTTTTAAAAGAGTAGGAGAGTATATGTCAATATTTCTATGTTATCCATACCTGAAAGACATTTGAATTTCTGAAAAACTGAACCCAATGATCAGAGGGAGCAGAGAGCAAAGAAGACTTAGAGATAAGACATCTTCGAGAACAGGGAGTATTTAGAAATAAGGGGCTCGGGGACCATTTGCTGTGAGGTGTCAGAAGTTGTCACAACCTGAGAATTTAGAAACTGAGTTTGCCATTTTCTGGCCACTGAGACTAATTTATCTGGGTTGGACCGAGAGCAAGCCATCTGTAGTAAGACAATGCCGCTTAAGCCAGGCGTGGTGGCGCACGCCTTTAATCCCAGCGCTTGAGAGGCAGAGGCAGGCGGATTTCTGAGTTCGAGGCCAGCCTGGTCTACAGAGTGAGTTCCAGGACAGCCAGGGCTATACAGAGAAACCCTGTCTTGAAAAAAACCAAAACCAACCAACCAACCAACCAATCCAAAAGACAATGCAGCTTAATGGAGTGTGAGTCTAAGGAAAGAAAGAGATGAGAGAAGGTAGGTGAGGAGCCAATGAGTCTACTAAATGTCCTGCTTATCGAGTTCAGACTCCAGCAAGAGAGACAGAGAAATCTCCAGGAGGCAGGGAGACACAGAGAGGTGGAGCAGAGACATCCTAGAAAGGGTGAGGTAAGACAGAGAAAGCTCCAGGAGGCAGGGAAACACAGAGAAGGTGAAGTGGAGACATCCTAAAAAGGGTGAAGTAAAGGATTTCCAAGAGCAAGGTGGGGTGGGAGAGACTTAGAAAGGGGGCTGGAAGATTCTTGCCAGAGGGAAGAGTCCAGTGGTGTAGGAATGGTGGCACAGGGAGGGGGAGGGGGAAGTACTACAAGACAGCCTCGATCTGAGGACAAACCCAAGGCATCAAGACTTGATGCCCAGGATCAATGGGGGGGGGGTGTCCTCCTCTTCCATGTGATGGGGCACCCAAAAGGGCATAAGGAGACTGCCTGGCTTACCAGCACTTTTGTAGCAGGCTCCACTAAGGAGGAGGAAGAGGAAGAAGAGGAGGAGGAGGAGGAGGGGGAAGCAGGCAGCTTCGGGAGGGTCCTTATCTGAATAAGTGAGACACAAGTGGGTAGAGTGGGTGGAGGAGAGAAACAGCTGAAGACACAGACTCTAAAATTTGGAGTCAGATATGGTGGGTGACAGAGGCCAGCAGAGGTAAATGATCCATTCCACAGGAAGGCCAAGTTGGCAGTTTTGGCTAAGTTAAAGGGACTGTGGTCCTAAAGAGGCACCCAGGTGTCCCTTCTAGGTTTCAGTATCAAATGTCAGTAGGTTCGGCAAGAAACCAACAAAGCCACTCCTCGGATACAAAGCAGTTTATTTAAAAACAAACAAACAAACACGCACACAAGCCTGCCAGGCTGCAGTTGCAAAAGCTTGCTGGGTTTTATATGGCAGAGGGAGGCTGCTCAAAAACTGAAGAGCTGGGAGATTCATCTGGGGAGACTTTCAGACAGATGAGGTGCGGACAGTTTTAGCTAGAGCACTCAGCCAGCCTTTAAGGGCTTCAGAGAAAGGATTTAGTCTTCTGTTTTCCAGCAAAACCCAGCTCAGATATGGGTGAAGCCATTGCTCTAAAACATTGCCATCAGCATTACAATTCTGGACCGACTTTGTGACCTAACAATGTGGTGCAAGCCAGTAAGTAGTGTTCCTTCGTGGCCTCTGTTAGAACCCTTGACTGTTCTAGAAACTGGCTCAACTGTTACTTTGCTTTACATGTGGATAGAGATATATGGAAAAAATTATATATATATATATACATATATATAATGTGATATATATATATATATATATATATATATATATATATATATATATATATCACACACACACACAGAGAAAACAGCCCCTATTGTTTGCTTTCCTCTCAGGTATACAGGTTCTACCTAAATTCCTCCTCCTCTGTTTGCCCAACTCACTGTCTTCCTTTCTCCCTGACCCTTTTTATTTACTTCTGTGTAATCCTTCACTCTCTTCATTTCCTCTTGTTCTTCAGTTACCTTTATTGAATTTAGATTTAGGTTTATTCCTCCTCAGGTGTCTTGTGATCTATTTCCAGAAGAGCTTTGTCTTTTTCTCTTTTCCTTTCCTGCATTTAATCAATTCTCTCTGATCCTGCCTAGTCACTCACGGTTCCGTCCTTCCTTTCCTTAGTCTCGCTCATCATTTCTGAGCCTTGTTCTGTCACAGTTAATTGTATGTTTTTGATGTTTGACTTTTCCTAGTATAGCTTTGTTCATTTCTATTTGCACTGTTATCTTGTTTTTATTGTTCTTGTTGTTTGAGATGTATGTGAAGAACTGTCTCCTGGCTTTCTTTTCATTGGCTCTGCATGGATCTATTGGCAGTTTTGTGCATCTTTTCCAGCCTGAGCCATCTCTGGATTCCTGGTTGTCAGTCCTGGCTCTGACTCCACCTGAGAGACCATGGGTTCGGTGAGCAGGTGCCAAGAAAGCTTCCCAGGCCTTTGACTCTGTGGTGTTTGTGTTTGTGTTTAGTTTGTTTGGTTGGTTTTCCTTTTGGGGCAACTCCAAATGTTCTTTCCAATACATGGGGTGCTTCTGTGTTTACTTTTTTCCTCCCCCAGGGCCCATGCATTTTGAGGACTGCCTTTAACGTCCACTTGTCCCTGTATGTCCCCTATGTTTTGAAGCCCCTCCCTCTTAATCCTCCTCTGGCCATTTTCAAGGATTGGACATGAATTCTAGTTCAGCCTAGGCTCCGTTATCACCTGCTTCTGCTTTCCTACAACTTTCTTGGGATGTAAGTCAGCCTGATGATGATAAACATCCGTAGGAGTGTGGAAGCCAAATATTGACAACATGTGCTAGGGTTTTCTAACTACGCTCTAGTCATAGCTGTTCTGAAGAGTGCCGTCTTAGTTTGGGTTTTATTGCTGTGAGAAGACACCATGTCCAAGGCACTCTTATAAAGGACAACATTTAATTGGGGCTGGTTTACAGGTTCAGAGATCCAGTCCATTATCATCAAGGTGGGAAGCATGGAATCCTGTAGGCTGACTTCGAGCTGGAGGGACTAAGAGTTTAGATCTTGATCAGAAGACAGCCAGGGGGAGACTGTTTACTGCAGGCAGCCAGGAGGCTCCCTTTCACACTGGGTGAAGCTTTAGCATAGGAGGAGACCTGAAAGCCCACCCTGATAGTGATACACACATCCTCCAACAAGGCCACACCTACTCCTACAAGGCCACACCTCTTAATAGTGCTATTCCTCCATGGGCCAAGCATTCAAACACATAAGTCTATGAGGGCCAAACCTATTCAAACCACCACACATGCTAACCCTTCTCTTTCCATTCCCTGAAGACAGAGAGGCTTGCTTTGTGTGTGTATCACTTCTTTTCCTCATACAGGGAAGGAGTTTTGGAGTCTGGTAGCTGGGGTGCCTCCCTTATTCCCCTCTACCTGGAAAGCTAATATAAAATTAGGCAACTGTACTGCCTGGGGTGGGGGTGGGGTTGTATAGTTGACCCAAACAGTACTTACCAAACTTCTCTGTTGACTTAGACATTTAGATTATGTTAGATTGGATGGATGGAGTAACAGAGTGGATGGAGTGACACGGGAATGAAAGAAAGCAGGCAGGTGTCCCCAGAGGTAGAGTTATTCTTTCATCATAATAACTAAAGGCCCACAGTCCCTCTGCACAAAGGAGACTGTGCTCTCATGACGTGTGGGGTCTTGGATTGTTATCAGGCAGAAAAGGAGGAAGTTTGGGGACAGAAGAGTCCATCCCAGAAGGTCAGCTGCCTTGAAGTCGGGACATGGCAGGTATCAGTGAGTTTAGTCTGTGGAATTCCTGATTAGCAGCTTCCACGGGCATTATCAGTCAACTCAAAGCTCCCTTCAGGAACTTCTCAGTCCATTGCAGGCAGGCTTTTCAGTTATTTACCCTTGAGATTATGTAATAATTAGACTTCTAGTTGATTTTTTAAAAATGATGTGCATGGGTGTTTTGTCTACATGTAATATCTATGTGCCCCTCGTGTGCCAGGTCCTGGGAAGGCCAGACAAGGGTGTCAGATTTCGTGGAGCTGGAATTAGAGATGGGCGTGAGTGGCTGTGTGGGTGCTGGAAATTGAATCTGAGGCCTTCAGAAGAGCAGGAAGCACTCTTAACTGCTGATTCTAGCACCCACATTGGGCAGCTCACAACTCCAGCTCTACAGGGGCCTGGCACCTCTGGCCTTAAAGGGCACCCACACTCATGTGCTCATACTCACCTACAGACATACATACACTGGTTTAAAAAATAATCTTAACATCCTTTAAAAATAAAAAGCTACTTTCTATTTAAATAATAACTGTAGAGTCTGATAACTGTATTACAAAGTCCTACAATGTCATATGGAGGGCAGATGTCTTCAGTTTCTCAGTTGGGCCTTGTAGTGGCTATTCTTGGTTGTCAACTTGACTATATTTGGAATGAACTACAATCCAGAATTGTAAGGCTCACCAGTGACCCTTATCTGGAGGCTTGGAGATCCTTATCTGGATCTTGGTATGGAGATCTTGAGACATAGTGGCTATGGATTCCAGAAGATTAAATCTCCGAGTTTAAGGAGATTTAATCTGGGCTACACCTTTCATCTGGGATTAAAGGTGTGGTGGAACACACCTTTAATCTGGGCTACACCTTCTGCTGGAGACAATATAAGGACATTGGAAGAAGGGAGTCTAGCTCTTGCTCCTTCGCCTGCTTGCCGTGTGAGACTGAGTAACTGCTAGATCCTTGGACTTCCATTCACAGCTGCGACTGAACCATTGTTGGGAATTGGGCTGCCGACTGTAAGTCATAATAAATTCTTTTACTATATAGAGACTATCCATAAGTTCTGTGACTCTAGAGAACCCTGACTAATACAGAATTTGGTACCAGGAGTGGTTCTAGAGTAACAGAAGTACAAGGATGAATCTTTTAAAATACTGGAATTGGCTTGTTGAGCCACCAGCACTTTCAACTACTGAAACCTCTCTAGATTCTCTCTCTCCTGGGAGCTCAGAGAATTTTGAAGACCCATGGTTGAAACTATATTTCAAACTTAAAGAAGCTAATGCCCTTGATTTTCTTAATGAATTAGGTGATTCAGTGCACAAAGCTTTCTACAAGATGGGGAAAAAATCAGAAAATGATTTTACTGGCTGGCTGCTCTTAGTATCTGGGGAAAAAATGATGAATGAAAGGAAGGAGTTGTGTGATAAAATCGAAAGGCTCCAGACACAAGTAAACGATCTAAAAGTTGCTAAGTGTGTCCTTGAAGAGAATCTTCTCTCTTGCAGCAATAGAGCTCAAGTTGCAGAAAATCAAACTGAAACCCTCATTGTAAGGTTGGCTGAACTACAGCGAAAATTTAAGTCTCAGCCTCAGAATGTGTCGACAGTTAAAGTAAGGGCACTAATTGGCAAAGAATGGGATCCTATAACTTGGGACGGGGATGTGTGGGAAGACCATGTTGAAGCTGAGAATTTTGAATCTTCAGATTCTCAAGGGTTTGCCCCACCTGAGGAAGTAGTACCCTCAGCCCCACCCCTTGAAATAATGCCTTCCCCACATGAGGAAATTAATTTTGCAGAGTCTGATAAACCAGCAATGACTTTCACTACTGATGTTTCTCAAGGCCCACCAATAGTTTCTTCTAGACCTGTAACCAGACTCAAAGCAAAACAGGCTCCTAGAGGGGAGGTAGAAAGTGTAGTCCATGAGGAAATTCGCTACACTACTAAGGAGCTTAATGAGTTTGCTAATTCATTCAAACAGCAACCTGGTGAATATGTGTGGGAATGGATTTTAAGGGTGTGGGATAAGGGTGGAAGGAACATAAAACTAGAGCAGGCTGAGTTTATTGACATGGGCCCTCTGAGTAGAGATTCTAGGTTTAATACGGAAGCTCGCATGGTTAAAAAAGGTGTCAAAAGTTTGTTTGAATGGTTGGCTGAGGTGTTTATCAAAAGATGGCCTACTGGAAATGACTTGGAGATGCCTGATATTCCATGGCTTAGTGTTGATGAAGGGATTTTAAGACTTAGGGAAATTGCAATGCTAGAGTGGATATATTGTGTAAAGCCTAATTGTCCACAATGGGAAGGTCCAGAAGATATGCCCTTCACCAGCTCTATAAGACGCAAATTGGTGAGAGGGGCACCAGCACATTTGAAGGGTTTTGTTCTTTCCCTTTTCCTTGTGCCAGATCTTAGCATTGGAGATGCTTCTGCTCAATTAGATGAATTAAATTCACTGGGTTTAGTTGGATTCCGAGGTAACAAGGGCCAGGTGGCAGCATTGAATCGCCGGAGACAAGGTGATCCTAGTTATTATAATGGACAGCGTAGGCAAAAGAATGTTTATAATGACAGACCCAGTAACGGTCAGCACAGGAAAGGTGAAATTTATAATGGCATGACTCGCTTGGACCTTTGGTACTGGCTAGTCAATCATGGTGTTTCCAGGAATGAAATACATAAGAAGCCTACTGCATATTTGTTTGATTTGTATAAGCAAAAAAATTCTCAAACAAATGAAAGAAAGGCTACATTAGATCGTGGTAAACAGCAATCTCGGCCAGTGAATCAATTTCCAGACTTGAGCCAGTTTGCAGATCCGGAACCCCTTGAATGAAGGGGTGGCCAGGTTCCCCTGAGGAAGGATCCTGATAAGACACCCAAAGGTTTTGCTGTTACCCTTTCTCCAGTTCTTCCCCAGAGGGACCTACGGCCTTTTACAAGGGTAACTGTACACTGGGGAAAAGGAAATAATCAGACTTTTCGGGGTCTGCTGGATACTGGTTCTGAGTTGACACTGATCCCAGGAGATCCCAAGAAACATTGTGGCCCTCCAGTTAAAGTAGGGGCCTATGGAGGGCAGGTGATTAATGGAGTTTTGACTGATGTCCGACTTACAGTAGGTCCAGTAGGTCCCCGGACACATCCTGTGGTGATTTCCCCAGTTCCAGAATGTATAATTGGGATAGATATACTCAGAAACTGGCAGAATTCTCATATTGGTTCCCTGAACTGTAGAGTGAGGGCTATTATGGTTGGAAAGGCAAAATGGAAGCCTTTAGAGTTGCCTCTGCCAAAGAAAATAGTGAATCAAAAACAGTATCGTATTCCTGGAGGCATTGCAGAAATTACTGCCACTATCAAGGACTTGAAAGATGCAGGGGTGGTGGTTCCCACCACATCTCCATTTAACTCTCCTATCTGGCCAGTGCAGAAAACAGATGGATCATGGAGAATGACAGTTGATTATCGAAAACTAAATCAGGTAGTAACTCCAATTGCAGCTGCTGTACCAGATGTAGTTTCGTTACTTGAGCAAATTAACACATCTCCTGGCACCTGGTATGCGGCTATTGATCTGGCAAATGCCTTCTTCTCAGTACCTGTCCATAAGGACCACCAGAAGCAATTTGCTTTCAGTTGGCAAGGCCAACAGTATACCTTCACAGTTTTGCCTCAAGGATATATTAACTCTCCTGCCCTGTGTCATAATTTAGTTAGAAGGGATCTTGATCGTTTGGATATTCCACAAAATATCACATTGGTGCACTATATTGATGACATTATGCTGATTGGACCAAGTGAGCGGGAAGTAGCAACCACTTTGAACTCATTGGTAACACATATGCGTATCAGAGGATGGGAAATAAATCCAACCAAAATTCAAGGACCATCTACCTCAGTGAAATTCTTAGGAGTCCAGTGGTGTGGGGCATGCAGAGATATTCCTTCTAAGGTGAAAGATAAGTTATTGCACCTGGCCCCTCCTACAACCAAGAAAGAAGCACAACGTTTAGTGGGTCTATTTGGATTCTGGAGACAACACATCCCTCACTTGGGTGTGTTACTTAGGCCTATTTACCAAGTGACTCGGAAAGCTGCTAGCTTTGTGTGGGGCCTGGAACAGGAGAAGGCCCTTCAACAGGTCCAGGCTGCTGTGCAGGCTGCTCTACCACTTGGACCATATGACCCAGCAGACCCGATGGTACTTGAGGTGTCTGTGGCTGATAGAGATGCTGTTTGGAGCCTCTGGCAGGCCCCTGTAGGTGAATCACAGAAAAGACCTTTGGGATTTTGGAGCAAAGCTCTACCATCATCTGCAGACAACTATTCTCCCTTTGAAAAACAGCTCTTGGCCTGCTATTGGGCCTTAGTGGAAACTGAACGTTTGACAATAGGACACCAAGTTACTATGCGACCTGAATTACCCATTATGAGCTGGGTACTATCAGACCCTGCAAGTCATAAAGTGGGACGCGCACAGCAGCAGTCTATTATCAAATGGAAGTGGTATATACGTGATCGGGCCAGAGCAGGTCCTGAAGGCACAAGCAAGTTACATGAAGAAGTTGCTCAAATGCCTATGGTTTCTACTCCTGTTACAATGCCATCTGCTGCCAAGCATGCGCCTATAGCCTCATGGGGTGTTCCCTATGATCAACTGACCGAAGAGGAAAAGACTAGGGCCTGGTTTACTGATGGCTCTGCACGTTATGCAGGCACCACCCAGAAGTGGACAGCTGCAGCATTACAACCCCTTTCTGGGACAACTCTGAAAGACACAGGTGAAGGGAAATCTTCACAGTGGGCAGAACTTCGGGCAGTACACATGGTATTACAGTTTGTTTGCAAGAAGAAATGGCCAGATGTACGATTATTCACTGACTCATGGGCTGTAGCCAATGGATTGGCTGGTTGGTCAGGGACTTGGAAAGATCACAATTGGAAAATTGGTGAAAAAGACATCTGGGGAAGAAGTATGTGGATAGATCTCTCCAAATGGGCAAAGGATGTGAAGATATTTGTGTCCCATGTAAATGCTCACCAAAAGGTGACTTCAGCCGAGGAGGAGTTCAATAATCAAGTGGATAAGATGACCCGTTCTGTGGACAGTCAGCCTCTCTCCCCAGCCATCCCTGTCATTGCTCAATGGGCACATGAACAAAGTGGCCATGGTGGTCGAGATGGAGGTTATGCTTGGGCTCAGCAACACGGGCTTCCACTCACCAAGGCTGACCTGGCTACAGCTGCTGCTGATTGCCAGATCTGCCAACAGCAGAAACCAACACTGAGCCCCAGATATGGCACCATTCCTCGAGGTGACCAGCCAGCAACCTGGTGGCAGGTTGACTATATTGGACCACTTCCTTCATGGAAAGGACAGCGTTTTGTTCTTACTGGAGTAGATACTTATTCTGGTTATGGATTTGCCTTTCCTGCACGTAATGCCTCTGCTAAAACCACCATTCACGGACTGACAGAATGCCTTATCTATCGTCATGGTATTCCACACAGTATTGCTTCTGACCAAGGAACTCATTTCACAGCCAGAGAAGTACGACAGTGGGCCCACGATCATGGAATTCACTGGTCTTACCACATTCCCCATCATCCTGAAGCAGCTGGCCTGATAGAAAGATGGAATGGCCTTTTGAAGACGCAGTTACAGCGCCAATTAGGTGGTAACAGCTTGGAAGGCTGGGGTAGAGTTCTTCAGAAGGCAGTATATGCTTTGAATCAGCGCTCGATATATGGTACAGTTTCACCCATAGCCAGGATTCATGGGTCCAGGAATCAAGGGGTGGAAAAGGGAATAGTTCCACTTACTATCACTCCTAGTGACCCTCTAGGAAAATTTTTGCTTCCTGTCCCCATAACTCTAGGTTCTGCTGGCCTAGAAGTTTTGGCTCCAGAGAGGGGAGTGCTCCTACCAGGAGCTACAACAAACATTCCATTGAATTGGAAGCTCAGACTTCCCCCTGGTCATTTTGGGCTTCTAATGCCCTTAAACCAACAGGCTAAAAAAGGAATAACCGTGTTAGGAGGAGTGATAGATCCAGATTACCATGGGGAAATTGGATTACCTCTTCACAATGGAGGTAAGCAAGATTATGTCTGGAGTGTAGGAGATCCCTTAGGGCGTCTCCTAGTACTACCATGTCCTGTGATTAAAGTCAATGGGAAACTACAACAGCCTAATCCAAGCAGGATGACAAAGGACGCAGACCCATCAGGAATGAAGGTATGGGTCAATCCTCCAGGAAAAGAGCCAAGACCTGCTGAGGTGCTGGCCGAAGGTGAAGGAAATACAGAATGGGTAGTAGAGGAAGGTAGTTATAAATACCAATTAAGGCCACGTAACCAGTTGCAGAAACGAGGATTATAAAGTAATATGAATGCCCCATTGTAAATTTACAAATGCGTTTGCGATTGTACGAGGGATAGTTATATCATGTTAGGCGTATTCACAACCTTGTTATTGTTTCATGTAAACATGGGATATTATTTGTGTCAAGTTGACAAGGGGTGGATTGTAGTGGCTATTCTTGGTTGTCAACTTGACTATATTTGGAATGAACTACAATCCAGAATTGTAAGGCTCACCAGTGACCCTTATCTGGAGGCTTGGAGATCCTTATCTGGATCTTGGTATGGAGATCTTGAGACATAGTGGCTATGGATTCCAGAAGATTAAATCTCCGAGTTTAAGGAGATTTAATCTGGGCTACACCTTTCATCTGGGATTAAAGGTGTGGTGGAACACACCTTTAATCTGGGCTACACCTTCTGCTGGAGACAATATAAGGACATTGGAAGAAGGGAGTCTAGCTCTTGCTCCTTCGCCTGCTTGCCGTGTGAGACTGAGTAACTGCTAGATCCTTGGACTTCCATTCACAGCTGCGACTGAACCATTGTTGGGAATTGGGCTGCCGACTGTAAGTCATAATAAATTCTTTTACTATATAGAGACTATCCATAAGTTCTGTGACTCTAGAGAACCCTGACTAATACAGGCCTCAACAGATGTCTTGTTAGCACTGATACCTTTGGCTCTGCTGTAATTGGCACTCATGCCATCTCTCCTCCACTTAAGATCCCTGTCATGTGGTTTTCCCTGGAACAGTCTCCACCCTTCCCTCTATCCTGCCTCAACCCTCCCCTTAGCCCACAGTTTCCAATTATATTGATACTGCATTTGATTCCCAAATGTGACAGCACAGTTCAGATTTTGGATCCAAATTGTTGTCTGAATGTTTTGTGGGCCACTCCAGCTTGCTTTCATAAGCAGTCTGGCTTCTGCTAATCTCCTCTGCAGAGAGGGGTGTGTGGAAATTGTGAATAAGGGAACCACATTCTGGACTATGTCTTCACATATCTGTGTAGCAGGAACAGAGACCCTCTACTACAAATCCAGATGCAGGCTCATGTTTTCATCTGGGGGTCCAGGGGTTTCATACAGTTAATATCACATTTGTTATTCCAGAACAGGATCCTCAGAGCCTCACCCCCAGAGGTCTAAGTCTGGCATAGACAAACACTAGTAGCCATCAGGCAAAGGCCATGCTTGTCAATTGCTGAGAGACCCGTCACTCAGACCTCCCTTGCTCAATATACTTTGTGATCAGAGGCACAGGTCTTCCCAGGGCCAACTAGAGCTGGGTACAGGCTGCTGTGAAAAGAAGTCAATGTGACCTGTGGTGAAATCTGATTAGCTAACTTAAGCTACATAACAAACTACCCCAAAGCTTGGTGGTCTAAAACAAGAGAGACTTCTTTAGCTTTTATTCTCTTTTTAGTTGGGCCAGCTGCATTTCTGAGTGGTTCTCATGGTTTCTGTTGGGATCCCTCATATGTCTGTGGTCAGCTATGGGCTGGCTAGCTTTCAGCTACCACAAATCAGTCCTAGACACAGAGGGACATGCTGGCTCAGTGTAATCCCAGAACAAGGCAAATGTAAGTTGGGCTTATAACCTCGTTAGGACAGTGGTGCATAAATTCAATGAGATTGTTCTCATTCATCTTCAGGCTCCACCACTGACTGATGCCCAGCCCATGCCCAGTGACATCATCAAGGTTCAGAGAGCTCTGAGGGAGTACTTTGCAGAATCTTAGTGGGATCTAAATGATAGAACAATGAAAATCAATCCTTGTCTTAGTAGGGTTTTATTGCTGTGAGTAGACACCATGACTAAGACAAGTCTTATAAAGGACAACATTTAATCAGGGCTGGCTTACAGGTTCAGAGGTTCATTCATCAAGACAGGAACATGGCAGCATCAAGGCAGGCATGGTGCAGGCAGAGCTGAGAGTTCTGCATCTTCATCTGAAGGCTGCTAGCTGAATTCTGGCTTCCAGACAGCTAGGATGGGGTTCTTACCCACAGTGCCACACCTACTCCCAAAAGGCTACACCTACTCAAAACAGGGCCACACCTTCTAATAGTGCCACTACCTGGGTCAAGCATATACAAACCATCACAATCCCTAAAAATCCAGAGTGACTTTCTCCAGCTAGGTGGTCTACTCCATCAGGAGAGAGTTTCCCACCAGTAGCAATATCCAAATGGTAAGATATTTTAAAGATATAACTAGCCCAGGTTCTGCTTTAAAGGGGCATAAGTTGACAGACAGCAGAGTGCTAAAAGTACCTGGACCAAAGAATGGTAGCTGACAGGCTGCCACGGAGACCTACTTCAAACATCCTATCATAGCATGTGAGTTCATGTTCTACCTCACCACTGGGGTGCTGAGACACCACCTGGGGAGACTAAACACAGGGACGCTTTGCTACACTTCTCCTTTGCCATCACCAGTGGGGTGTCAGCTCGTGGCACGCTCACACTGCTCACAGGAGGCAGAAAGGAGACTAAGATTAGGGATCCCATCCCGTGTTCCTCAGGGTAAGAAATGGCTAAGACTGGGACCAAGGCTGTGATTTCCATGGTCCCATGCACCCAAACGCCGCTGGGAACCTCAGGGTGAGTGTGAGGGGTACAGATGGCCTTCTGCAGGCTCTATATTGACAAAGGCTTCCCACCTCAGTGCTTCTTGATGGAGAGAGGCAGCCCTTGCTTGTCCAAACTCTCTATTCATGGTAGAAACATGGATGCATACAACTTAGGGTGGACCAGAGACTAAATACCTTTTGCAGGAAGGAATGTCCAGGAAGAGAAGCTTATTGGCTAGCCCCCACCCCCCACCCCCCGGGCCCATCCTTAGATACCTCCTTAGCATGAAGAATTCTGGGTCTATGCTACATGACCAAGTCCCCCCCTGGACAGGAACCGGATTCAAACGCCTACTGTTCTCAGTGATGAGAATTGCTGGGGTCCTTGATCTGCTCCATCCTACCAGTTCTTCTGCCTGGTGACACGGTTCCAGTTTCCTCACATCAGTACTCTGTCTCCCCACTAAAATGCAGCACAGGGGGGTGGGGCCGAGCTCTCCTGTCTCCAGGAGCTCTTCTTCCTGCGCTAGCCTCCCTTTCCTTCCATCTCACCAAGTACCCCGTGTCCCTGTTCTCCAGCCTTGGCCTGCTCTCTGCCCCACTTACGTGCATCCACTCGGTCCTTGCTCACTCTTAACACTGTCAGCTGGAACTTGCCTCAACTCTAAACTCTGCTCCCAATTCCCTTGTCTCAACAATCTCCTTGCTTGACCTAACCTAGCCTAGGCTTCCTCGGTACATGCTCATCAACATCCCAGACAGAGCCGAGCTACAGAGAATTAGGGATATGTTTGTAAACAGATAAACCTGGGAAACAACTTGGCGGTCATTACAGTTGTAAAACATCCTTCGGTGGGCATGGGGAAATCTTGTTATGTTATTGTTAAGTGTTTTAAAAGACCATTTCAAAATCCGGATTTTGCTTTTGTAGGTTTTTGTTTGTTTTTGTTTTGTTTTGTTTGAAATAGGTTTTACTGTGTATCCCTGGCTGTCCTGGTCACTCTGTAAACCAAGCTGGCCTCCCTCGAACTCACAGACATGCAGTGCATCTGCTCCTGGTGCTGAGATTAAAGGCATGCACTGCCACTACATGGCTTAGGAGTGTAGCTTTTTGATAAATACCTCACTTACACTCATGAGGCTCTGGGAATAAAAGTAGGTATAACAAATATAGCTGTCTCTTGTGAGACGATGCCGGGGCCTAGCAAACACAGGAGTGGATGTTCACAGTCAGCTATTGGATGTATCACAGGGCTCCCAATGGAGAAGCTAGAGAAAGTACCCAAGGAGCTAAAGGGATCTGCAACCCTATTGTTGGAACAACATGATGTACTAACCAGAACCCCGGAGCTCTTGTCTCTAGCTGCATATGTATCGAAAGATGGCCTAGTCGGCCATCAATGGAAAGAGAGGCCCATTGGACTTGCAAACTTTATATGCCCCAATATAGGGGAATGCCAGGGCCAAAAGAATGGGAATGGGTGGGTAGGGAAGTGGGGGGCGCTATGGGGGACTTTTGGGATAGCATTGGAAATGTAATTGAGGAAAATATGTAATAAAAATATTAAAAATCAAAAAAAAAGAAGAAAATTCAAAGAGTATCACGAAATTCATTTTTGTAACCAGTTCCATTTTTTAATGTGTATGATTATATGTATAGTGTGTGTGAAGAAGATTTATCTTCTCATTTATCTTTGGGAAAATGTTTAAACTGTTTTCTTGTACTTTCTATGCATTATTATTATCTAATAAATATCAATTGTTTAAAAAAAAAAGTAGGTATAAACATATATATGGCTCCTCAGGTATCACCTGAGTTTCTCTGTCCCTTAGACTCAAGCTCAAGTCTGCACAACAGACAGAACTCTGAGGTCTACCCAAGGTTACTTATTCCCAATGGCTCTTCCTCTCTGGCCTCCTTCCTGTGCCTTCAGATCTTTGCTTCTGCATACTCTGTTCACTCATATGAGTAAAGTTTAGCCGCTTCTTCCAGTTCATCCCCCATAACCCCTACCAAGATCAAATAAAGCAAGACAAAGTGAATGTGTGTGTGTGTGTGTGCGCCCGTGCATGCGCGCATGTGTGTGGTGGGAGGCAGGTAACTTCAAAAAGCCTCTCCCCACTGGTGCAGATGGACATGATTGGGCTGTGTGCTTCTGGTGTGAGCTGGCTGGTACAAATGACACAGCCTGTGTGGAGCAAGCCCTGAGCAGCTAGTCCAGGCTGTACATTTCTCCTAGCAGGAGTGAATATGTCATTCTTGTTTCTGATCACAGGGTCCTGGGAGTAAGGGTCCTAAATTCTCTTAAGCTCTAATGTAGAGAGTTGGTCCGGCACTGCTATATATTGGCCCCCAAGATCTGGTTGTCCCCCCTCCCCACCCCCAGATGATATCCTCACATATACCACCTTTTGTTGCGTAAACCTTAATCCCCAAGTTATTCCTGATTGGTCCATAAAGATGCCTACAGCCTGGGCTGGGTAGGAGAGAAGGGGTGGAGTGAAGTTCCTGGACTTGGAGTCTCAGGCAGGGACCACGAGGGAGAGAGGAAGAAGAAGGAGAAGGACAGATAGATAGACCATGAGCGCTCATGGTTAGTTGGAGTAGGTGAAACATAACCAGTGATATCTCAGGGTTAAAAGGGACGTAGACAAACTAGCACAGAAGGTCGATATCTGCCTAGCTCTAGTGCTTTAAGGCTTATTATAAATATAAAGGTTTTGTGTCTTTTATTTGGGAACTTTATGGTCTAAGTGAGGTAAAAATAATTATAATATTTACCACAGCACTCTAATGTTCTGTGAGAATGAACTTTGGATATCTAGACTCTCAGTGGCCTGAGGGATGGAGGAAGGGAAAAATTCAAGAGGCCCGAGGGGGCGCCGTGTGTGTGTGTGTGTGTGTGTGTGTGTGTGTGTGTGTGAGAGGGAAGAGCTGTCATTTGACTCAGACCTCAGGAAGCAAGCGGGTCCTTGGTGCTTGTGAAGGTCCTTGCCACAGTAAAAAGCAGGCAATGTCTCTTCATAAATCTCTTTGCCGGGCGACAGCTGTTTGTTTGTATTAAAGTGGGAATATGATAACAGGGCTATAAGTAGCTCTTTGCTTAGCTGGGCAAGGTAGGGCGTCAGAGCAACTGAACTGGATCCCAGGAGAGAGAAGTTGAGGCTCCTGCCTACCTAGGAAGAGGCCTGACTGGTCTGCAGGACCCATAGCCTGGTGTGGGCAATTGGACTGAGCAAGCAGCTGGAGACTACCCTGACCTTCCCATGGTGAGTAATGTGACCTGGGCTCCACTTTTTACTAGTGCACACCCAACTGCTATGGTCAGAGGTCATGCAGGCAGGACACAGACCTCTCTCTCATCTGAACTGGCCTCTCTGCTCCTGCTTGAGAAAGAAACGCCTTGCAGGCACAGGGGCTGAGCCAGCTGAGATGGCCTGGAACAAGATTCTAAGAGGTTGTCCTTGGCCAGGCCCTTCATCCTGAAAGACACTGGGGGAAATCCTTGATTCCTTCCAAATCTTAGTGCTTCACAGATAAAAGGAAGCAGTGGAGAAGATGACTTTCCTATTTTCCCAGAATTCCATCTGTATCAGGAGAAACCCTAGGATTTATCAACTGTTTGAAGCACATGCATACATGCGTTCTAGCACATCAAGAAAAAAGAGATTTTTGTTGTTGTTGTTGTTGTTGTTGTTTTTTCGAGACAGGGTTTCTCTGTATAGCCCTGGCTGTCCTGGAACTCACTTTGTAGACCAGGCTGGCCTCGAACTCAGAAATCCGCCTGCCTCTGCCTCCCAAGTGCTGGGATTAAAGGCATGCGCCACCACGCCCGGCCAAAAGAGAATTTAAAAAAAAAAAATAGGACAATGTAATTGATTTATTAAGATATCCACAAAGCCCAGTAGGCTACAAACAGTGCTCTCCCAGGGCAGGTAGGGCTGAGAAACCTCCCTGTGCCTCTGTCCTATCATGGATGGAGTTGTTCCCACGCAGCTTCTTCATCTCTGCTCTGCAGTTCCCTTCTTCCCCACGCCTGCACAGCCTGGACTCCCAGTCTGAGGCTGCAGCAGCATTCTCCACCTGACTTACCCATGGGAGGCCCTGCAGAGCTGTTCTCTTCCACACTTCATGTCCCCATGCATACCCTTGGCTCCGTGTAAGTTCTATTCCTCATCATTGAGACAGACTCCCCCTCAGAAGCAGCTGAATTTATCTTGGTGTCAGGAATATTCGTTCATCATAATGGTGAGACATGGCAGGGGTAGCCTGTGCACGGCGTACTCACATCTTGGTGGGTCAGAAAGCAGAGAGCTGGATCTGTAACTCTATGAGCATCCAATGTCCAGAAGTAGCCACATTGAGGGACTGGCCCAAGTCACTAGCTCAGTGATTATTTTAATATAAATTGCTTGGGGAAGAATTTCTGATAGCATCTACTTTCTTCTCATCAGGCCTAAACTTTTCACAGTCAGACATTTTCCTCTGCCAGTGCCCGGGTTAGTTGGCTGTGCTTTATTGAAAAGGTGACCTGCTTCTGATTAATTGTGTCTAAAGCTCAGTTTTTCTGTTGGGGAGAAAAACTTCCTTTTATAGAGTGATTTGCCTGGAGGTTCCAAAGAGGCCCACTGTTAAAAACCAGTCCACGGTTCATCAAATGTCTGATTTCACGAGTGTTATGTGAGTGAGCTCAGCAGAGCCAGATGGGCTAGGCATTGTTGTGACGCCCGTTCAGAAATGACACGACTGAGCAGGAGATGTCAACTTGCCAGAGTCTGCACACCAAGTGAGCACGGGAATTGGTATTTGTACTGAAAGACTCAGGCCTCAGCGTCTCCTTGATAATGAAACCTACTGCCTTCCCAGTGGGTCTATTCTGAAAGATGAAAGGACGAGCCCTCATACACATGTGCTATCTGTCAGAGTGGAGGGCTGGCCAGTGTGTGCCATGTCTGGGTTTGACAAGCCAGCATGCAAAGGAAGAAGCTGATCTGCCAGGATTCATGTACATAGTAGGACATCACAGAGCTGATGCTTCTGTGAACGGATTTTTTTTCGTGGTGGCTTGTAGTTTTACAGCAGGCAACACACGGCTGTCATTCACTGGGTGGCTCCACTGCAAACTCAGTGGCACCAAGACTTCGAGGTAGGTTGCTAGCTCCTGCATTGGTAGATCTAGAAGCAGATGGACCTACAGGTGGAAGGCCCCACCCATAGGCAACCTACTTCCTGGGCAGTGGCTCAGACTTGTGCAGCCAAAATGCCCTCAGTTCAGTGAGTGTGGCCCATTTTCCTCCTCAAGGTTGTCTGAATATACCAGCTGTCTGCACTCTGGGATGGAGCACAGGTGCCTTAGCCAGAAGCCAGGTCCAGTTAGGAGCTGACACCCAATAGCCAGTGTCCCACTAGAGGCTTTCCTGAGATAGAGTAGCCACGGATTATGTCCAAGGCAGACAATGGAAGCTGTGGCCAACCTGAATGTCCTGACCTGCTTGACAACCAGCTTCCTGATTCCTTGCCAACAATGGACACTTAGCTTCATGGAACAACCTGTGTGTGCCAGATAGTGATGTACCCAGTTGGGTAATGTGAGTGGTGGGTTTGTTTGTTTGTTTGTTTGTTTGTTTGGCTTGATTTGGTTTGGTTTTTGGTTGGTTGGTTGAGGTTTTTGGTTTGGTTTGGTTTGGTTGTTTTGTTTTGTTTTTTTCCCCTGTGACATAGCATGTCAATAAATTCTGTCTTAGGATGAACCCATAGAAGCATATATTCCCTGTGGGCAACTATCTTATGTTTGATTGAGACACACTGAAGCAATACCTCCCGTGCTCAAGGCCTGAGAAGAAAGAGGTTCAGGGGAGGACCAAAGCGTCCTCCCTGGAATTCTAGTTCGATGACCTTTGGCCACATTCTGACCTTAGCAAGCCTCTGGTCCTTCACTTGCTAAAGAGCAATAATGGTTCTGACCCCACAGATCTGCTACAAAGATTACACTTGAACCAAAAGCAGTATTAGGATCATGTGAGCCCTCCGCAAGTAATAACTACTCATGAAGAGCCACCTCACTTTACTGACAGGCCGAAGATAAAAACCTCGGGTCCCGAGGTGCCTGGGGATTTTAGCTCTCAGGGAAACTGAAGCAAGAGGAGGTCCTCTTTGTGTCCAGCCTGAAATCGTTGGTTTCTAGACCTGAGTCTTTACAAGGGCAGCACGTGCTTGTGTGTGTTGATTACTTTGAGCTCTCTGTCCACTTGGCACAACCAAGAATCATCTGCAAATGAGGAATTATCTGGAATTATCTATACCAGTGTGGCCTGTTGGCATGTCTGTGTGGGCCTGTTAGGATTTTTGGTATTTTGGTGTGGTCTGGTTTGGTTTTGGTTTGTTGAGAGAGGGTTTCTCTGTGTAGCCCTAGCTGTCCTGGAACTCACTCTGTAGACCAGGCTGGCCTCCAACTTAGAAATCTGCCTGCCTCTGCCTCCCAAGTGCTGGGTTAAAGGCCTGCACCACCACCACCACCTACAGCTTTGTTTTGATGTTTGAGGTGGGAAGGATATGGGCAGTGACTTTCCCTAGACATCGGATTCTGATCCATGGAGGACAGGAGGAGAAAGAAAGGCTGAGGAGAAAACAGCCAGGATCCTGATGTTTCTGTGTTCTCCCTCTGCTCTCTGTGGGATGTGACTCGCCTTCACAGATGGAGATTAGCCTGGAATCATAAACCAATTCTTTCTTCTCCTAAGCTGCTTTGGTCAGGGTTGTTTATCCCAGCAACAGAAAAGAAACAAAAACACTGTGTCAAGGCCCTGGCTGCTGCCTAGCAGTGAGTACAGGTCCAGCTTCAAAGCTGGTGCTTGTTTCTTAAGAGCAACTGAGAGACGACCGCGGGAAGGTATAGGAAGAAGACAGAAATCTTCACAGCAGAGAAAGGCACCAGTACCGAGAGAGGGTGACTCACCACTATGTACACCTAAATCCACAGCATTGCCTGGATTATCGGCCAGCGTTCCCTGCTCAGGGAGGGTTTCTCTCTCCATGGCTCGGGGCCTTCAATCCGCTCACACTTGGCAAAATCTTGAACACTCACACCTTTTGTACCAGCTGTAGAGCTTCGGGGGGTGGGGTAGGGGGGCAGTGAAAGGAAGTGACATCATGGAAATGTACAGAACTGCGCATGCCCACTTTCCAGGGTCCAGCGTTCCCCAGAGTGGGCTAGTTTCGTGTTTCTCCCCTTCAAGAACGGCTCCCCACTCCTTCCTTCCCGGTGCCCAACTTTCACTGTGCTTTGTACTTGTTGAAGAGACCCTACTCTTCATCCGCAACTGTTTATATAAGACCTTTGCTCAATACGGTCTTTCTCTACCCTAGAAAATTTGCCCTGTGATTTAAGGGTACAGAGGCAAGAATTCTTGTTTCTCATTCCTCTGAACCTTTGGTGCTGGTAAGCACGAAAGGAATGGTCTTCAATCCTTTCCCCAACCATGCTAGGACTCTTCCCTACCCCCAAACTATGTATTACACAGAATCCTAAGATGTGAAACACAACTTTAAAAAAAAAAATTATAGGTAGGCATGACAGTGTACACCTTCAATCCCAGTGCTTGGGAGGTGAGTGCAGAAGAACTAGGAGTTCAAGACCAGCCTGAGCTACATGGCCACCTTGGGCTACAGATCTCAAAAACCCAAAATAATTATGAAATTCAGATAATGTAAATTTAAGTATTTAATTTTAAATGGGTGATTCAGTGATATTCTGTGCACACACTATTTCAGGGCGGTGGGCAGGGG
Source organism: Mus caroli (assembly GCF_978045245.1). NCBI lineage: Eukaryota > Metazoa > Chordata > Mammalia > Rodentia > Muridae > Mus > Mus caroli. The sequence goes on along the minus strand of NW_028227263.1, from coordinate 15,095,492 downwards.
CTGGGGGTTGTCGCTGGTGGAGCTGTGACCTCTCATTCTTTTCTCACATCAAGTAAACTCTTGCAACACTCAGCTGTTATTTCCCCCCCTAGTTCCTGTAAACCATGACTTCGCTTTCTGTCCCCAAGGGTTTGTCAATTCTGGGACTTCTCCCCATATGGAATGAGCAGAATCACTCCACCCGTGGCCTGCTGTGTCCATCTGCCTTTACTTCTCAATGCTTTTGACACTTAGCAAAGTGGTACCATGAACCAATGCTTCCTTTTTATGGCTGAATAATATTTCATTGAGCAGCTTGGGGGAAAAAAAGGTGTGGTTATCTGGTCATCTGCCCACTCCCACACAATTCTGCTCGATTTAAATGCAAAGTAGGGTACTGAGCTCTGTTGTCATCAACTTTCCCCCAGAGGGGCCTTAAACACCTCCAGGGAGTGTGCAGGATTCTCCCTGGTATCCAGGGATCCTCGGACAAAACACTGGCTTGTTTCCCGGAGTGGCTCTGACTAGTCACAGGGTTGGGGCTTTCTGTGCAGGGGCTTTCATTTATTGGGGAGTCAAAAGTGATGGGATTGTGGGAGTAGGAGACCGTGGACAGGAGACTATTTGGCTGAGTGCCTGTGGCTCTGTCAGGTCTGCTGGTCTCCTCCACCCCAGAGGGCAGGCAGCCTGCCTATCAGCAAATCTAGTCATGCAGTGCTTTTTTTATGACTTCACTAGTTGAAACTCAAACCACGCCTGGCTAAGTTCATTCTGTACACACCGACGGGTGCCAGGCTGCCGCGTCATCTGGTTTCCGCGAGTTTTCTTTGTCTTTCCATAGTATCTGCAGTGGAATTTCCCCAGGTGTACACAAGAAGCTCCGTGAACATGTGACCTCTTTCTAGAAAGAGATCTGTTCCCTGATGGCATGCACAAAAGCAAGCAATGCTAAGTGTGACCAATCGGAGAGCAGGAGAGGAGATGGTTAGAATAAGCCTGTCCTGAAAGGAGTCTCTGCTGATGTCACCCCTGGGACAAATGCTCAGCATAAAGGCCCTGGGAGTGACCAGCTGGGAGGTGCAGATTCCCAGGCAGGAAGGCTTCGACAAGCTCAGCCGCAGCCCAGGTATGAAGACAGCACAGGGAGGGGGACACAGCTGTTTGTCCAAGTGGAGCAGGGCTTGGCTTAGTAACCTCACAGGTTTTTGAATGGATAAGGAGAAAGTCCAGTTGTTCAAAAGCAAACTTTCCGTGGGCCTTCAAAGTGCAGACTATCCCTGCAGGTAAGTGGGAACAGGTAGGGGGAGCCTGCCTTTTTGGCCTGGGGCAGCTGAAAGAAGCCAGCTCTGAAGTCCCCAGAGGAGGGTTCCAATGTGCGGCTACAGCCTTCTCTTTGCTGCCTCTGTCATATTATGCCAGGAGATTTGCTGTTTGCTTTGGTTTGTTTTAAAAGCCAGTTCAGCACTTAGGAGGTGGGGGCAGGAGGATCAGGCTATCCTTAGCAACACAGTAAATTTGAGGGTATGTAAAAAAAAAAGTTTTTATGGTTTTTAAACAAAATTACTAAGTTTATTTAGTAAATTATTATTAAAAATTAATATTTCATCTGGTGTTGTGATACATACTTTCAGTTCCAACATTTGAGAGGCAGAGGCAAGTTCAAGGCCAGCCTGGTCTACATAGGAGTTCTAGGACAGCCAGGGCTATGTAGAGAAACCTGTCTCAAGCTAAAAAGGAAAAGTTTAATATTACAATGGACCGTATGAAATTTAATGTCATATGATTTAGCCTAGTATATATATAAAATGAAGTTAATAGTTGATTAGGGAATAATGATTCTAAAAACATTATTTACTTATAAGGAACCATCTTCCAAATGAAAATAAAATTTGAACTGAACAGATCAGTTTAAAATATTGATTTTTTTAATCATTCTACAGCTTAGTATGATATGTGTGTGTGTGTATATATATATATATATATATATATATATATATATATATACACACACACACATATATATAGTGAGTATTCAAAGCAAGCTATCTGAAATTATTTCACATACCAATAATGATTTCAGTATCATTTAAGTGAGATATGAACATGTTTATCAGGATCTTGATTTCAGTATAATGATAATGCTTTCAGGTCCTGATAACGAGCCGGATTCTCTTCATTTAAGAGTTAGGAGCAAGAGACTTAAGCATGAGGCTGACATCAGTGCCGTGTCATACCTTTTGAAGAGTTTCATTTTCGTAGTACCGGGGATCCAACCAAGGCCTTGAGTATTCTAGGCAAGGGCTCTTCCACTGAGCCACACCACTGGTCCCCAGACACATTTTAATTGGTCTGCTCACAATACTTATATTCTATTGGTCAATGATTGTTCAGTACACATAGTCTGTACTGGTTACTCCATGTTAGTTGAATGACTAAGCAAGCCAACAGGTTTTTAATTAATTAGTTTCTATTTTTTTGTTTGTGTGTGTCTGTGTGTACACACACACACACCTGAAGATATACACCTGCTATAGCTCATTCCCAGGAATGAGAGGACAGCATTCAAGATTCCTCCTCACCACTTACTATCAAGGCTAAGAAGGACCCTCTTGTTTTGGGGCTCCCACTCCAGGCTAGCTAGCCTGCCAGCTTCCTTCCAGTCCTCTACCTCTTACTATAGGATTGCTGGGATCACAAACGCATGCAACCCCAACAGACTTTTTATATGGGTTCTGGGCCTTGAACTCTGGTCCTCCCCACTGTGTGTATCTGGTGTTCTCTAAGGCACCAGCTTTAAAATTGGATCGTTTAAAGTTTCTGTGGTTTGGTTTCTCCATAAAGAAAGTAAGTGAGCATGCCAGGTCGATCCCTGAAATCTAGCAAGTGATGTCAGGCAAGGGGTAGTGCCTCTCTGATAATTGTTTAGGGCACATTTTAGTTAGGAGGATTGTTAATATGTCACTGAATGCCCTTCGGCAGCGTCATATGGGAACTCGTTCCTAGCCTGGCCCCCAGATCGTCATTTCCGTCAGCAAGGAGCCCACATACACAGAAGTGAAGGTGAGTCGATGAGACAAGTGTTGAGAGGGAAGAACGAGAAAACCACGTTGTTGGAGAGAAGTAGGTTCACACCTCCTAATGTTTGACAGCAGGCTGCACTCTCACCAGCAGCGAGAAAGCAGCCCCACTGAGTTTCCTAACTGAGTATAGTTGGAAACAGAAAACCCTCCTGGGAGCGCTGTACCCCAGGCTACTTGGCATTTGCGGTTGGGGTGGAGGGAGTTGTCACTCGTTTGTGTATGTGCATATGTGTGCACGCTGGCGCTAACTCAGCTTCAGGAACAAACTTGCCTTTCAGAAGCTGCAGCCAACCCTGGGCGGGGAGTGAAAACACCAGCCCGTATTGGGAAAGATGTCTGGATGGCATGTTGCAAAAGAAAGCCCTTCCAAAGTGATTTTCCATGATGTGGCTGAAGAGATAAACATTCGCTGTCTGGCTCTGAGTTTGGGGAGATGAGCAGAAGAGAAAACCTCGGCTCTCCTTCCCCTTTCTAGGTGTTTATGCCCTTTCGTTTTTTCTAGTCACTCTGAACAACATTGCGAGGGACGCTGGGCACCCTGAGTCACCATGGGCAACGAGAACAGCACCTCGGACCACCAGGTGGGTTCAGGAAACTCTCTCCCACCTCCTGCTGCGCAGGTCTCACACTAGCCCCCAACATCTCATCTTGAGTGAGAGGCAAGGGAGGACGGACAAGTCCTCGGCCTGGATCCGTGTGGCATATTTGTACCTGTGGGGCCATTCCTTCCTTACATTTTCAGAATTCCTTTAGTACCTTGGCAGCCCTGTTTTGCGAGTCCTGAGCACTCCCTTCTATCCTGTGCTTTTAAAACTGCTATAATGAGAAATGAGCACATTCCCTCCAGATCTTACCTACTCAGCAACTTCCACAGATTAGGCAGGGATTGAAATGATTTGCAAATGTATGAATGCAGAGCTGATTTAATGCAAATAGTTGTTTCAGACAAGTTTCTCACAGTTGAGGTGGACTTTTCACTTCCTTCATGTAAGTCTGGGTTAATAATACACATCCAAGCTTTGCCAGTCTTTGCTTTAAGTTTGAGGATATTAGCTTAGTGCCCTGGTGGGGGGTGGGGGGGAGGGAGACACTTTCCTGTTGTCTCACAGACCGTGAAATTTTTGGATTAATGGTATGGGCCTCTTTGATTGCAGAAGTTAGATTTGAGAAGCAGTCTGTAACTAGGGACTACCTTAGTTGAAGTGTGTGCTCCCCGAGTGTGTGGGCCAGAACTCAATCCTACAGAACCTACATACAATTGTACAGAAGCCAGGTACAGAGGGAAGCACTTTTTTTTTTTTTTTCCAGAGCTGAGGACCGAACCCAGGGCCTTGCGCTTGCGCTCTACCACTGAGCTAAATCCCCAACCGGGAAGCACTTTTAATCCCAGCACTGGCGAGGTGGAGATAGGAGCACCCAGAGGAAGTTTTAGTTTCAGTGAGAGACCCTGTCTCAAAGAACAAGGTGGACAGTAGCTGAGGAATGACATCCAGGATTCAGAGTGTCCTACACACAAGTGAGTCCACACACGCATGCACACACACACATATACACAGGCACACTTAAAAAATACATTCTCACTTCCTTCTTTCCAATCAATTTGGGAAGATTTTTTTTCCCCTCAGGCAGGAAAATATTAATTCAAAAAGAAAAAAATATAAAGTGGCAAAATCCAGTAATTTTAGGTGACAAGCCAGAAGCAATTAACAGTGGGTATGAGACAATAGGGAGAGGTAAGGACTGTGGCAAATAGGTGGGTTCTAGACTAATGAATGCAGCTATCACCCAACTCCATCAGATTGTGGTCCTGGGCAAAAGTGGCCCAGTGCAGTAAGATTTTCCTATTTGTTCTAAAGAAGTCAGAAGCCTGTAGTTTTCTACCAAGTCTTTGATGGTTTTTGGCATGCACTTTATTTATTGTCTGGGTGGAGGCCAAGGGACAACTTACAGCCGTCAGTTCTATTCTACTGTGTGGGTCCTGGGGACCAAACAGAGGCCACCAAACTAGTCAGCAGGTGCCTTTGCCCACTGAGTCGTCTTGGTGGCTCTTTATTTATTTATTTTAGCTTTTTAATTTGAGATGGTGGCAAGTTCATGTATAGTTTTTAAAAAATACAAAGAGAGAGCCTCGAGGGTGACATCTTGCAAAATTATTCTCCAGTTTCACCTCGTAGACATTGAGTTTCACCGTGGAGACATTGAGATTCACCGTGGAGACATTGAGATGGCCAAGCCCGAGGAGCCGGTCCATTGCCAGACTTTTCTTGCTGCCCTTTATAGCCACACCCACTCTGGCAACTGATAGTATTCTACACTTTTATCATCTCAAGAATATTATAGATATAGGGTTGGACAGTGTGTTATCTTTTAGAACTGGCAGAACTGTTTTTTTTTCAGCAGGCAGAATGCTCTCGCAACACACACACACAAGCTATTGTGTATTGTTTTCTGCCACTATGAAGTTGTATTCCATACCACAGAGATGGCAATCCAGTTTTCAGGTTGTCCCCTCTCCCCAAAGCATATTTGTTTTGTTTCTAGTTTTGGGCTATTTCACATGAAGTTGCCATGTGCATTTGTGTTCAGGCATGCACTCGTGTGTGTGTGTGTGTGTGTGTGTGTGTGTGTGACTGAGTGAGGGTATGTATGAGTATATGTAGGTAAGTGTATATGTGTGAATGTGGTATGTGTGTGTGAGAGTGTGTATGAGTGTGTGTGTATATGTGTGAGTGTCTGTGTTCATTTTCACTTCTCTGAGATAGATACCCAAGTGTTCAATGTCTGACTCATATGATTGCATGTTTATTTCATAAAGATTTGTCCCAATCATGGTGTTTCTCAGTCTCTGTGCCTTCTTACCTTCTTACCATCCCACCAGTACACGATGAATGATCAGTTTCCTACATCTGAGAAGCATCCGTAGAGCTCTCTGGGACTGGAAGTCGGTCACTGGAGAAGCTATGCGTGCTGCACAGGTCACCATTGGCTAGTCACTTAGCAACCATCTCGGATGTCAGACCAACTACACTACATGCTTGTCTTCAAGCTGTCCTCTCACAGCAGTCCAAGGTGACATCACACAAGGTGACATCACAGTGCCACCATGCACCTTTCTCCAATCATCCCATAGACACTGTCATTTTACACCACCACACAGAGGGCATGCCCAGTCCAATAAGATCCTTGAGGTCTGGAGAGAGGCGAAGAGCACTTGCTGCTCTTTTAGAGGAGGGGAGTTTAGTTCCCAGCACCCATATCGAACACACAACCTCCTTGTTACCCCAGCTGCAGGATATCTCAATGCCCTCTTCTGGCCTCTTTTGGCATCTGCACCATAACTGCACACAGAAACACACAGATATACAAATAGATACACATGCACACAGATGCCCACACACACAAGTAAAATTTTAAGAAGATCTTTGAAGGGGAAAAATAAGTCAGTTATGAGCTGAGTGGGGGTGGTATACAGCTTTTATCCCAGCACTTTAGAGGCAGAAATGGGATCTCTGTTGAGTTCAAGGACACTGGTCTACAGAATGAGCTCCAGGATAGCCAAGGCTACACAGTGAAACCTGTCTCAAAAGCAAACAAAATAGAAACTAGTCATTACATTTACTCTATAGTATATTGCTGTAATTGATATTTTTTATTAGTTACTGTTGTTATTCTCTTACTTGACTACTTTGTAAGCAAACTTCATCATAGGTCTATATGTATATCAAAGAGCAGAATCAGTGCAGGGTCCCTGTAACACATCATTTCTACCCACCTTTGAGGCAGCCACCAGGGTCTAGGAGTGTATCTCCTGTAGATAATGGACGATTAATCTCTTTGATGAAATACCTTTTGCATGTTTTATAAATGTTATTATTTTCGTGTTGGGTTTTGAGAGTTTGCTTTTGAGAGTTCTCTATGTAGTCTAGAAGTTAAGCTGTGGTCCATAGGTGCTTCCTTGGTCTATAGCTTATCTTTCCATCCTCTTAATAAGGTCTTATATAAAACAGCATTTTAATTTTAGTGAGGCACAGTGTATCAATTTTTCTTGCAGATAGTTTTTCTGTTATTAAGCCTAAGTGCTCTGCCTAGCTCTATACCCTGGAGATTTTCTTTAATGCTATTTTCCTACAATCTTTGAAGTTTAACATTATATATTTAAATCCATGATAATCCACGAGTTAACTTTCATAAGGTACAAGGTTTAGTTTTGAGGTTCACCAGCTTTTCCTCTCTGTCTCTGGTCTCTGCCTCCTCCCCCCTGCTCCCCAACCCCAACAGAGACTCATGTACCTAGAATGGCCGTGAGCTCTTAATCCTCCTGTCTCCACTTCCTAGTGCTAGAATTACAGGTATGTGCCACCCATACCTGACTTTATTTCTTTCTTTAGGTTAGTTCTTGTTTCTTAGCTATCCTCGTTATCAGCTTCCTCCACAAGAGTGGTATGCTTGTTAGAACTGGCAAAGCCCTATTGACACATCTTATCACTCACCATCTGTGATGGTTTGTATATCCTTGGACCAGGGAGTGGCACCATCTGAAGGTGTGGCCTTGTTGGAATAGGTGTGACCTAGTTGGAATGGGTGTGTCACTGTGGGTGTGGGTATAAGATCCTCACCCTAGTTGCCTGGAAGTCAGTCTTCTACTAGCAGCCTTTGAGTGAAGACATAGAACTCTCAGCTCTGCCTGTGCCATGCCTGCCTGGATACTGCCATGCTCTCACCTTGATGATAATGGACTGAACCTCTGAACCTGTAAGCCAACCCCAAGTAAATGTTATTTTTTATAAGACTTGCCTTGGTCATCGTGTCTGTTCACAGCAGTAAAACCCTAACTAAGACACCATCCATGTGTTATGTCAAGATTCCTTCTTGATGGAGCACATTCTGTGGACTTCAATATATGTAACCACATGGACTTTCGGCAAGAGTGTCATATTCCTAAAATCCTCCATGCTTGACCTTTGCCCATCCGTTAGGCCCGCAGATCTTCAAAAGCACTTACTTTATATTTTATCCTCATCAGTGTATGTATAGGTACATATACATGCCCCATCATGTGTGTGTGTGTGTGTGTGTGTGTGTGTGTGCGCGCGCGCGCATGCGTGCACAGAGGATATCTTTATGGACTCAGTTCATTCCTTCCATCCTTATGTGAGTTCTGGGAAAAGAATCCAGGCTACCAAGCTTGTATGACAGTGTCTTTATCTCAGGAGCCATCTTTCTGATCCAATCACAATTCTTTGTATTGTTTCAACAGTTGCATCTTTTCCATAGCGTCATATAATTAGAATTATATATTATATAGTGTGCAGTGTTTAGTCCTGTTTCGTTTCATTTCTTTTCTTTCTTTCTTTCTTTCTTTTTGTTTTTTTTTTTTTGGTGTTTGCTTGTTTGTTTGTTTGTTTGTTTGTTTGTTTGTTTTTCGAGACAGAGTTTCTCTGTATGGCCCTGGCTGTACAGGAACTCACTTTGTAGACCAGGCTGGCCTTGAACTCAGAAATCTGCCTGCCTCTGCCTCCCAAGTGCTGGGATTAAGGGTGTGCACCCTCACTCCCGGCTCCTGTTTCTTTTCATGTCTTGATAGCTCTCTCTAGCTCTCTCTCTCTCTCTCTCAGTACTGAATATCATCCTACTTTTTAGATACGGTTTTCTTATCTGCCCTGGACCATCCTGGATGCTCTCAAGTGTTGGGCAAACTTGCAGTGAACGTCCATGTTGATGTTTTAGGAGGACATGAGCTGTTACTCCTTTGGGTAGATATGAAGGCGTGTGGTTGCTTTATCACATGAGAAGGGAAACTTTACTTTCCTAAGAAGCTCTCCAGCCACCTGCTCAAAATGTTACTCCATTTCACAGTCCCATTGCTAACAAATGGGACTTCCTCTTGGTTCATATCCTCCCCAGTATTGGGTATTGGCAGGGATCTAGATCCCAGTCATCCTCACAGGTATGTAGTGGTGTCTCGCTGTTGCTTTAGTTGACACTTTGCTCATGGTATACGGTGAAGAACATCCTGTCCTGTGCTATTTGCCCCTGTGTCTCCTTTGGTGAGCTTTCAAAGTCATGGGACCATTTCTTTCTTTTACTTTTTTCTTTTTTTCTTTTTTCTTTTGTTTGTTTTCGAGACAGGGTTTCTCTGTGTATCCCTGGCTGTCCTGGAACTCACTTTGTAGACCAGGCTGGCCTCGAACTCAGAAATCCACCTGCCTCTGCCTCCCAAGTGCTGGGATTAAAGGCATGCGCCATCATGCCTGGCTTCTTTTTTCTTTTTTTTAAACATTTTTTATTGGTTCTTTGTGAATTTCACATCACGCACCCCAATCTCACTTATCCCCCATCCCTTGGGCCCACCCTCTGCCCTTTCAACTTCCCTCCCAACAGGGAAAAAAAAATCTCATTGTGGAAGCTATAGTGTGTCAGTGTGTCCCACAGTATACCCTTTTGTCCACATTTCTTTGCTTGCAAATGTTCATTGTAATGACTCTGTTGATCTGGTTCGAGGCCTCTGGCGTCTGATACTCATCAATACTTGAGTTTCACTGGGACTCCTCTCAGATATTCTGTTGTTGCCCTGTATGTCATGGAGATCCTGTAGTTTTGGATCTATACAACCAGCCCCTTTGTGCACTCCATCAGGTCATCCATAGGGTAGGTGTTGGGGTGGGCCAACTCGAAGCCCTAGATCTGGGCCTGAGAGGTATTAGTGATGGTCAGCCCACCAGCTCTCATGCTCTGGGGGCCAGCTCCTCTAGGCTGATGCCCAGGTACAGGGCCAGTTCTCCCAAGTGTTGCAGCTGGGGAGGGACATGGCCAGCTCTCTCACTCTCATGACCCTGGGGCCAGCTCTCCCGCCTGCCATAAATGACAAGAGTTGAGGGTGAAGGAGAACATCTCTCTCTCTCATCCAGGCTGCTGCACCCACCTCAGGCAAGTTGGGGGGAGTGGCGGAGCTCTCCCACACTCACACTCTTTGGGCCAGCTAACACCCCCCCATCAGGGCCAGCTCTACTATGCTGCCCAGGTGAGGTTCAGGGACTGCTCTCCCAAGTACTGCAGCAGGCAAGGAGACAGGGTTAGTTCTCCTGATCGATCCATGATCCATTGGGGACCAGCTCTCTTGCCTCATGGCCTGTGGCAAGGGAGAAAGGAAGAGAGGGGAGCTTGTTGATACACCTTCCCATCAGGCAAGAGGCAGGGCTGACTCTCCCACACTATTTTGAATAGAAGTCCTCTTTTAGATGTTTGTTTTGCAAATATGTTCTCCCAATTTCTGGTTTATGTTCTCATTCTCTTGAAGACGAGGGATTGATATTTTGTTTGTTATTTCGACATTTATTGTTTTGGCCATGAGTGTTTATGCCCATGCAGGGGAAGCAGAACCCAGTCTGTAATGGGGGTCATCAGTCAGTGTTTTCCCAGGTGAGAAACAGTGGAATCTAGGACAAATGCTGTGCTTCCCGGTCTCCTGTGTACCCAGGCACTGCTAGCATACAGCAGGGAGTTGGAAATGGGAGTCCAAGGGTCCATGCTTCCCCTCAGGGCATCCACATACCAGGCAGGAAGAGAAAGGGGGATGCAACATAGTGTGGAACTGAGAGTTCGAAGAGGCTGTGTGTGTGTGTGGGGGGGGGGATATTTAGGCATACCTCTTTACAGACGAAGGCCTCCCCCACCCCTACTCATTTGAAATGCTTTATTTGATGATGGATGTGAATGCATACACCTTACTCAGGGTGAACCAAGGAGTAAATACCTTTTTGAATGCATACACCTTACTCAGGGTGAACCAAGGAGTAAATACCTTTTGTAGGAAGAAACATCCAATAAGGGAAGCTCCTTGGCTTCTATCTAGATACCTCATTAATAGAGAACTCCAGGTTTTTATGCTATGTGGCTGATGGCCATGGTCCTCAGTGGGGTGTCATGGTTATGCATTCCAGAGCAGGTAGAGTTAGGCAGGGAGTTGACCCCACTCCTACCATTCTCGATTCTGAGGTTCATGGGGATTGGGCTCACTCAACCTTACCAGTAATGACTGGTGACACAGTCCACTTGCCCCACATGAGTGAATGGATTCCACATGTCTGTCTCAAATTGGCTAGGTATATTTGTGTAAGTCTAGCCCAAGTTCTCTGTTCACTAACATTGGTTCTGTTTAATTAGATTAAAATATTATAAACTTCACTTTTAAAAAAACCTTGCAAAATAAGTAAAAACCTCACACCACCATTAACCAGATCCAGAGTCTAGACACCTCTGTGAGCTTCTTTACAGTTAGAACAGGCATTCAGGATGGAAGCTGGGATTGCTCTCTTGACTGTGGTGGTTATGCCTTGGGGTCAAATAGAGTGAGTCTTCACGCTTCATTCTTTTCAAAGAACATTCTCGTAGTTGCTCTAGAGTTGATGGTCTTTCCGTATAAACACTAGAATAAACCTACGTCTACCACAGGGTTGCTGGACTTTGGTAAGAATTACATGAAAGAGGAAAGGAATCGACTTCCTTGCCATGTGGAGTTTCCTACTCCATGAACCCATGGTGCATTTCTGTTTATTTGGCCTTTTTTAAAAGAAGAAATTATTTGATAATCCTTAGTAAACTGGTCCTGCCTATGTGTTGCCAAGTCTTTCCCCAAGAACTACATTTTACTTCAGAGAGACTATAAACAGTAGGGAATCATTTCTGTGTCCTCACACTTGTATGGAGACTCTTGGTTTTGTGTGCGGTTGGAGTTTATGGTCCACTCGGTTATTAACTCCAGTGATTTTTGTGGTTGCTGTTTTCATTGCTGCTTTGAGGTTTCCTATAGAATCATGATTGTAAATAGAGTTTTACTCCTCACACACCCTTCTGAACAGTTTTATTTTTCTTTATTCTTTCTTGTAGCTAGAATTCTGGAAATTTGGTTTTAAAAAAGAAGTGCTTCCATTTTAGTCCCAGGTGTGGGAGCGTGGGCGGCTTTGCATTGTCTGCAGCCACTGACTATGATTTGCCTCGTACTCTGGCTGAAGCATGGTTTTGCCAACTGCAGAGAGTTTCTACAGTTGTGTGACCTTTGGAATTCTGGGAACTTTTCAGAGGGTACATAAATGCTAGGGCCCCAATAGGTGGCTGGTGGTCATTTAGGAGGTTTGGCTGTGGTTTGTTAGTAGTCAAAGAAGAAATAAAAGGAAATAATTAGATTCAGGGATCTCTCTCCCTCTCTCCCTCTTTCCCTTCCTCCCTCCCTCCCTCCTTCCTGCCTTCTCTCTTTCTCTCCTTCCTTCTCTCATTCCTTTATCCTCTATTCTTGTTTCTCTCCAATCTACTGTTGAAGGGGTTGAAATGAGGGGTGGGGGGTTAAGATGAGAAAAAGAACCCACAAAATACCAAAGACCAGCTTCACTTTTTCTCTTTTTCCATTTTATAGTGACAACCACTCCCACTGCTTTGTTAACTAGGGGTAGAGATTATTCCCAATCTCAAGCAGGGAGCATTGAGTTTTCCAGTGTTGAGGAACATATTAGCTATAGGTTTGCTTTTTAAACAAATGCCCTTTATCAAGTTGAGGCATCTAGTTTACTTATGATATTTTGGTTTTGTCTTTTGAGTTTTGAAACAGGGTTTCTCTGCTTAGTCCTGGCTATCCTGGAACTCGTATGTAGACAGGCTAGCCTTCAACTCAGAGATCACCTGCCTCTCCCTCCCAAGTGCTGGAATCAAAAGTTTGTGCCACTGCTGCCCAGCCTTATGATGCTTTCAAATCATTAAATTGGATTTTGCTAGTGATTTCTCTGCATTACTTGACCCAATCACAATATTTCCTTCCCTGCATACCTGGAATAAATCTCATGTGGTTATGATCTATAATTATTTTTGACAGCATGTTACAGTGTTTTGTTTGCTAATGTATTTTTTGGACTTTTGTGTCCAACTTCATAAGGAAAATTTTTGGGTCTGGTTTTGGTATGTGAGTATTATTAGCCTCACAAAACGAGTGGGAAAAGAGTTACTCCAGTGTTTTTCAAAATCTGAAGAAGAGAAATTTTACATTTAAAAACACATTCATAACCGGGCATGGTGGCGCACGCCTTTAACCTAGCACTTGGGAGGCAGAGGCAGGCAGATTTCTGAGTTCAAGGCCAGCCTGGTCTACAAAGTGAGTTCCAGGACAGCCAAGGCTACACAGAGAAACCCTGTCTCGAAAAAACAAAAAAAAAAAAGAAAGAAAGAAAGAAAAAAGAACCACATTCATAATTGGACATGGGGACTGTCTTAGTCAGGGTTTCTATTCCTGCACAAACATCATGACCAAGAAGCAAGTTGGGGAGGAAAGGGTTTATTCGGCTTAAACTTCCATACTGCTGTTCATCACCAAAGGAAGTCAGGACTGGAACTCAAGCAGGTCAGGAAGCAGGAGCTGATGCAGAGGCCACGGAGGGATGTTCTTTACTGGCTTATCTCCCCTGGCTTGCTCAGCCTGCTCTCTTATAGAACCCAAGACTACCAGCCCAGAGATGGCACCACCCACAAGGGGCCTTTCCCCCTTGATCACTAATTGAGAAAATGCCTTACAGTTGGAGCTCATGGAGGCATTTCCTCAACTGAAGCTCCTTTCTCTGTGATAACGCCAGCTGTGTCAAGTTGACACAAAATTAACCAGTACAGGGACACACATGCCTTTAGTAGGAAGCAGAGGCAAGTGGATCTCTTCGAATTCAAGGTTAGCCTGGTCTACACAGCAGAAAGACTCTATCCCCAAAACAAAACCAACAAGCAAAAAAAAAAAGAAAGAAAGAAAAAAAAAGAAAGAAAGAAAAGAAAAGACAGAAAGAAAAGAAAAGAAAGAAAGAGACAAAAAACCCTCTGAAAACAATAAAAACATGTTAACAACTAATTTCAATTATTTTTAAATGCTCTGAGAGCCAATATAGGTGCCTGCTGGCTGGGGTTGGCCCAGGTCAATCTCCCTGAACTTATCCCGTACAGGAACATTCCATCATGAGCTTGAGTGGAGGAGGGCAGGGCCATCAGTTGAGAGTACTTGAAGGGCACTAAACATACTTTGGCTCCTATTCCTCCTCATACACCAGCTAACGTCCCTCCTTTGAGGTCTTACAGATCTATATAAACTTCAAGGCTCCGCTGGTATCTACAAACAGGGGAGTAGTTCTGACCCAGGGACCATGTTGTCATCCATGGTTAAGGGTCATGTGACAATATCTAGCAATAGTTTTGTTTTTCACCACACTGCTAAAATATGCTATTGGTCTGTAGATGGCATAAGCCAGAATTGTGCAAAATAGTCTACAAAGCAGAACTGTCTCCAACAGAATCGTCTAACCCAAGCCATCCACCATGTCAAGGTTGTAGAATGTTTCTAGACTAAAGGAATACTTGCTTTAGATATCTTACTACAACCATCGGGATGACAAGCAAATCTGCTGTGACAATACACCATGGTAAAGGCCACTTATAGAAGAAGGAATTTTATTTGAGACTTATGGTTTCAGAGGGTTAGAGTCAGTGACCATTATGGTGGGGAGCATGGCATAAAGTAGACAGGCACAGCACTGGAGCAATAGGTGAGAGCACACATCTTAATATACAATCACAAGGCAGAAAGACACACATGCACACGCACACACACACAGAATAAATAGTATGTTTGAAACCTTAAAAGCTCATCTCCAATGACACATCACCTCCAACAAGATTTCACCTCCTAATCCTTCCCAAAGAGTTCCAAAAACACAGACCACATATTCAAACGTGCACCTATGGGGACCTTTCTCATTCAAACTGCCATACCTGCTTTACTCAAGATGAACTTTAGCCTGAATATTGGCAGTTTAGGACAGCTTACATTTTCTCCCGATTATTGTTACAAATCAGGCTGTCCTGAATGAGCTACCTACTATTTACCAAGCACAGATTCCATAAAGATGGAACTTCTGGGTCATGGGGCAAGAAATCCTGCAAGGTTCTTGGTATACACGTTGTAAAATGCTTTCCAAGGCGGCACTGTCTTGTTCTTTGCCCATCTCACTGTATTTCACTGTCTATTTTAATGTTTCAAGGTAAAGATGTTTTAAATGAGAAATACCTTCCTCCCACCTCCTCCCCCCAGCTCCAACCCCATCTGTCCTCTAGCTCTGCCTTCCTGGAGTACACAGGAGATGCTTCCTGCTCTGGGAGTTTCCACATCTCCAGTCTAATCAGGCACAAGCCAGTGGGCCTTTGTAGGGTTGTCTTTAGGGTTACAGGGGTTTGCCTTCCACAGAGAAGCAGTGTGGGAATGTTTGGCTGTAGACTGGGGCTTCTCATGGAGATGGGGTCCTGGGATCATCTTCTGTCCTTTGGATGCCTCTACTGGTGTGACCGCAGCCTCCTGAATTCCTCAGACCCAACTCAACTTCTTCCATCATTCTGCTTCTCACCCTGCATTTCTATTCCTGGGTAACATGAGCTTTCCTGCCATGCGAAAGCCAATCTAAGGATCACCCTGACTATACCCACTGTCCCCTTACACACCTGATACATCATCCCTTGATTGATTGATTGATTGATTGCCTGGCCATTTATCCTTGCGACTTTCTTTTTAGGTCTTTGGGGGATTCTAAGAGACAGGCACCCCATTTCTAATGACCATAACCAGAGAAGGGGTATTGGGCTAGAGAACTGAGAAGCCCATGTCTCTAGTTCAATATTGACTAAGTCCAGAGCTCCAGTAGATGCTACAGGAGCTCTCTTCTCTGGATCTTGCTCTATTGCTTTCAGTTCTTAGGGTTCTGGGGGTCCCTTCAGGCTTGGGGGAGAAAAAAAAGGTGTCCATGTTTTTCCTAGTTAATGGTCTAACCTGACCTGACCCCTGTAAAAAATCAGTCCCATTCTGAGCGTGTCATGGTCCCACTATGGGGTCAGATATTACTTCTACATGTGAAACATTCTACCCCAAGATTTTCATACACACTGTAGGGCACAATGACAGCCTGTCAGCATTGCTCGGAGCAGTTTCTCAAAGGACAAAGGGAATATAGACCCAACCCATCCTCTTGTGCAACCACTTTCCCCCTTGCCATTCCATGACCCTTTTATGTCACACCTGCATCCTTGCTAGCTGGTTTGGTGCCTCCCACGCTCCCGTCCTGCCCAAGCTTCCACTTCTGTTTAGATTCTTCATCTATGAAGAAACACTTGGCAGAGGATTTCTTTTTTTCTTTTTCTTTTTTTAAAGATTTATTTATTTTATGTATATGAGTGCACTGTAGCTGTCTTCAGACACACCAGAAGGGAGCATCAGATCTCATTACAGATGGTTGTGAGCCACCATGTGGTTGCTGGGAATTGAACTCAGGACCTCTGGAAGAGCAGTCAGTGCTCCAAACTGCTAAGCCATCTCTCCAGCCTGAGGATTTCTTATGCTTAAAAGTGAGTTCTTAGAAGATGTGAGATTTTGTGATTCTTTTGTCCCCAAATTAAGGATCCACTTTGCCACCAAGGTAAAGTCTGCTGAGCCCTAGCTTTGGTTGTCTCTCACATCTTTATGTTAGAGTTTCCTCTCTGTTCTCTGATTCCTTTGGGTATCTGTGCTGGTTAGTTTTACGTCAGTTGCTTGAATCTTTCTGAAAGAAGAAACCTCATTGAGAAAATGCCCCCACCAGAGTGGCCTGTGAGCAACCCTGTAGGACATTTTCTTGGTTAATTAGGGAGGGCCCAGGTCACAATAGGTGGTGCCACCCTGGGCTGGTGGTCCTGAGTGCTATCAGAAATCAGGCTGAGCAAGCCATGGAGGAGCAAGCTAGGAAGCGATACTCCTTCATGGTCTCTACATCCATTCCTATCTCAGGCTCCTGTCCCAACTTCTCTAGATGATGGACTCCAGGCTGGAAGATACAATCAACCCTTTTTCTCTCCAAGTTGCTTTTGGTCAGTGTTTTATCACAGCAATAGTAAACTTAAGAGAGACAATAGCCACGAGCAGAGCAGGAACACACTGGGCAGGAGTTGAAAATAAAAGTCCTGCAATGTGCTTCGTCCTCACACCTTTGTCCTAACAGGAAGACCCTTTGCTTTCCACAGGAGGACGCTGCTTCACGCAACACCGTCCTGTGGCCTCCAAGCCCTGACCCTTCACAGGTACAGCTGTGTGTGCTTTGCATGGCTAGCTGGTCAGCTGTCTAACGTCCAGGTGGTGCCTGACAATGGGCATGGCATGGGAGCTGGAATAGTTAGCTTCTTCTCCCTCTCTCATGCCAATTCCCTTCCGTCCCTATTAAGTTGCAAAACACACTAGGAATCAGCAACACGTGGGGTTAGAATTTGAAAAATAACATAACTCTCTGAGAACTGGCTTGTTTGATAGGCTGTGAGATGCTGAATAAGGCCTGTGTCGTCAACAGAACAGAATGCAGAGGTGGCTGAGGCTACAAGCCAGCACTAATCCCTCCAAAGGCTTCCACTTTGATTTCTTTTGTCCTAGTGGAAGGCTGGGAAATGGTGTGGTGGTGGCTCTACCTTCCATGCCAGTGGTCAAAACTGATTTGTCATTAAAAAGCTTCAATTCAGAATGAGCTGCCAGTGTCATTGCAGAGCAATGCAGCTAGCTGAGCTCATGGTGACCGCGCAAGGTGTTTGTAGTTGAAAGGAAGGGGAGCTATCTGCAGAGGTTGTGGGGTGAGTGCCTCCCGGGGTGGCCAGGGGAGGCCTGTTCTACAATCCCTGGCTGTGCAGGTGTGTCTGTCATCAGGTGACCTGTGACTGCTTTAGAGAGCCACTCCACCCTGTAGGTGGCTGCCAGGTGGGTGTGCTTGAAGTATTTGTCTCCCATAACCCGGTAGTTCTGAAGTTGTGTGGTGGCGCAGCTGCTCATGTGGAGCGTGGTGAGGCCTGTTTGCCCTCGCACCGTCCTCTGGCTTCTTCACAGACCCAGGAGTGAGTAGCCAGTGTAGGTCACTCACATTTTACAGAAAAGGGGGCTCGGTGGTTAATCAGCTTGGACATTTGAATGAACGGAGGATCAGGGTTAGGAGGATCAAGGATTGTGACCTTGGCCTCCTGCGAGTTTAAAAAAAAAAAGGCTGGGACAGTGGTTTCTTCTAGCCTTAAGGACTGGCCCAAGGTCAAAGAGGAAGTTGACAAGAGACTCCAGGTCACCAGCCAGCACAGCTTGCCTAATGCGAGGCTCATCTAAGGCTCGGAGTCGGCACAGCTTTCTTCCAGTTCTTTCACATTTCCACCTTCATTATTTTTCAGTTTTGTGTGTTTGTTCCAAAGGTCAAGACATTTGCCCACTTTCCAAAGCCTGTGACAGACTGAGGACAACAGACTGTCCTGGAAGCCTCAAGTCTAAGCTCCTAAGTGCCTCTGCCAGGATCGGAGCAACTTGGTCTTCTAAGTTAGGACACTGCACAATAATCCCTCGTAGAGCCCAAGACTCGGGCACAGACTCCCATTCGATGATCATTTGTGGGGATCACCCATCAAGGTGAACCCTTGCTTCATGGAACTTAAACACAGTTAGGGAACCAGGCAGGAGAATAAACAAGCAAGCAGCCAGTAAGTGAATGAACAAATAGAACTGGCCGGCTTTATGGTAATGGACGTGAGTCAGGCACTCAAAGACAATGCTCATGTGGACTCAACAAACATATCACGGAAATCAGTAGTCGACTGGGGGGCTAGCACAGACCGAGGAGGCTGGAGGGGAGTGGGACTAGGGTGATGAGTGACTCCTAGGTTCCAGTGAGCCAGAGCAAGAAGCTCTGCGACCATGGGTAACAATTGCGTACTGTACTTGTACTGCAGAAGACCCTGAAGGAAGGGCTCTGAAGGCTCTCACTGGGGCTGGTGGGATGGCTCAGTGGTTAGGAGCATGTACTGCTTTTGCAGAAGGTCTGAGTTCAGTTTCCAGCACTCACATAAGGAGGCTCCCCCGTGACCTGTAACTCTGGCTACGGGAGACCTGACACCCCGTTCTGGTCTGTGCGCTGACATGTATGTGACATGCATACACACACACATAAATAAAAGTTAAATATAAATCATTTCCTAAAAAGAAATGGGCCTTTTAAAATGGTTTTATTAATATGTATTAATTATAGACACTAATAGCTTTGATTATATTTTCATATAGGGTTTATATTTACCCTCCGTTACCCTCTGTTTTCCCCTCCCACTTTCACTGGGTCCCCTTTTGTTTTCGTGTCTTTCTCTTTTGGTGACTCTCTGAGTTTGTTTAGAGTTACTGAGGGGACCATAGACTAGGGATAGTTTACAGGTTCTTGTTCATCTTACCTGTGGCTACAGCAATGAAGAAAATGTTTCTTACTTTCTCGTCCACCATTAACTGCCCAGAGACTCTCAGGCAGGTGTGGGGATTCAGGGGCCCCTCCCCTGCTTTGTAGTGGGATGTTTATAAGGCAAACCTCGTGCCTATTTATTTATTTATCTATCTTGAGACATGGTTTCACTAAATACTTCAGGCTGGCCTAGAACTTGCGTGGTAGACCAAGTTGCCTTTGAACTTACAGAGATCTATTTGCTTCTGCCTTCCAATTGCTGAGATTAAAGACATATGCCACCACACCTAGCCTTGTGCCTTTTTGTGTATTTCAGACTTATTGACAAGTTTCAAATAACGCAGAGAGCACTCTCTTACATGGATGAGCTTCTATAACTCCCGCCACCTCACTTGATATCGTTCATTTATATCTGCTGAGAATTGGGGCTCTTACTGGCTAGCAGTGACACATGTGCACACACACACACACACACACACACACACACGCCACTCTTACACACTCTGAACTTCAAGCCTGTGCTTTCTCTCCATGCATTCAGGGAAGAACAAGGACTCAGACCTATTCTCTGTCCCCTCAGCTTGTTAATTCCTCCCAGGACGTCATGCTGATTCACACTAAAAAACACTGAGGTCTGACAGGTTGAGATCCCACCCTGAGGGCCTCTCCCTTGTTGACCTAACTGAAGTGTTCACTGCCTGATGCCAGGGTGTCCTCTCAGCCTGTGGTGGGGAGTCTGTCCCTTCCTGTGTTCCTCTTAGGGTGAAGACTCAGGATGATCGGAACGGGTACAGGCAGTTCCTGTCACTTGACAGGCAGATGGGCAGCCTCCTGGCTGGAGCACAGACGTGTGTTCATCTCCTGTATTTGGCCAGCCTGGCAGTTATTTCTGAAATCTGACTCTTAGTACCATGGGGATGACCTTTGATCTATTTCCCAGCATTCACCTGCACTTATTCTGCTCCCCAGTGGCTATTCACAGAGTGGACGGTGCAGGTAGACACTCTAGGCAAGATCTAGCTGTGCTGGTTAAGCATGCTTTCATTAATTTTATTGGCATGGTCTAGAGAGGTGAAGCACATTTAAAGGTAAGAGCAGTAAAAAACGTTTATATGTTTTGTTTTGTTTTGTTGTTATGGTAAATGCTTTACTTTGGCTGGAGGATACGCTCAGGACTGGAAAGATGCTATCACTGTCTAAAGATTGTTTTATGATTGACTGAGGGCTCTGGAGCATTCTTGGGCCAGGAAAAGCTGTTTGTTTACTCAAGCGGTGACAGTTCAGAGGAGACACGAAGAAGCAACTGGGCAGCTGGGCTGTCATGTGAGCGCTGTTGCCCAGCCTGCTGTCAGGAGGGGAGGGAGGGGCACTTTTTCAGTGATGCCTGTTGATGAACCAGGGATCCCACCAGGGATCAGAGCGCAGTAGGTCTTACTTGCTAAGAAGGGGAAACAGGAAGGGGGTTCCGAGGCACTTTAGGAAATTGAACAAAGGCAGGAGCTTTTGTGGACGTATCTACCAGAACGAGTGGATATAAGTTATGTTTCATATTCAACAAACACCGAGGCATTGGTTCCAGGCTCTTGGGCTGCATCCGTTCCTGAGGCCCATTTGTTCAGGAGCATGATGAAGCATGATAACATGGTAGAGAACACAAGGCAACTGTTCCCAGTGTGTGGTCAAACTGCACAGAGTTGAGTGTCGTAGGACACAGCTTTAATCCCAGCACTCAGGAGGCAGAGGCGAGTGGATCTTTGTGAGTTCCAGGCCAGCCATAGACACATAGAGAGACCCTGTCTCTAACCTTAAAACAAAACAAAACAAGGATTAAATTAGATTTTTTTTTTAATTTACCAGGATTAAGTAGGTAAAATAGCCAAGTGGGCATGTCTAATAATACATTTGCTATTTTTTGCCATAGCTGGATATTCTCTAAGTGGCAGTTGTTACTATTGTTATGGAAGGAGCATCCGACGACCTGGGAAAGCCCCTAATCCCCTATTTCTTATCTAGAAAATGAGAAACATTTTCTACTGTCTGTGTAGTAAGCAGGGATTCTGCAAGGATGCCATCTGTGTGGTCTGCTCGGTTGCTTTAATTTGATGATGATGATGACAATGAGGACACTGGCTATAATTACTGTTCCGTTAACAGAGGGAGGGTTAAACCCACACCAGCCTGGGCTCCTTCACTGAGCGATATTCCTGCCCTGTTGCTTTGCTTTGAATTCTGATGAGACCGGTTTCTGCTATGAGACCAGAGCTATGCCAGCAGAAGAGCGGGGGCTGACAGAGGAAAGGCCCGACCCTGTGATTCCTCCAGAGAGGGATCTGTGGCCTTGTCCCATCCCCTTTGCCTTTAGCTATAGCAGATCTGGATCTGTGACCTGCCTCCTCTCCTTCTGTCAGCTGTGCTTGCTTGAGCTGCCAGATGAATTGACACGGTTCCAGAGTTACTTGAAAGAAACCTTGATCAAGGAACATGGGGTAGGGGGCTTACCTGCCAATTCTTTGCAGAGTTATTCAGCCCAGATACTGTAGTGATAAGAAGGAAGCTGACTGCGGGTGGCGGAGGATGACACTTGCCCAGGCAAGCAAGAACTGGGTAGTGATTTTCAAAATTCAAGACCTTGGCGCTAGATAGATGGTTTGGCAGTTAGGAGTGCTTTCCCAAAGGGCCTGACTTGAGTCCCCAACAACCACATTGGGCGGTTCACAACTGCCTGTAACTCCAACTCCAGGGAGATCAGATACCTCCATGGGCACCCATATGCCTGTGCACACGGACACATACAGACCCTCTCCCCTACACAGTTATAAGTAATAAAAATAAATCTTACAACATTCAAGACCCTTTTTATAAAAATGTCACTCCTTTCGTACTATGATCATACAAAACCACACATGTGAGGGTAGAGATTGTACAAGGATGAGGGACCTTCCTCTGATAGAGTTCGTGCCTCAGCAGATCCAAAGGTGCATCCTGCTCCTGCCCTAGGGATGGCTGCTTCCTTGATGCTCAACTGGAGGCTGAGCCCTGCAGGCAGGGTGGGGCACTGTCAATCCCCAATGCTGCAGCAGTGGCCTCCCCTAAGGTAGGGACCCAGTGGCAGCTTTCTCTGCCTCCTTTTACACTTCCTTATTGAGGTGGCCAGGACAAGAAATGGCCTGTGTCAGCTCTGGGAATAGAGAGTAGAAGGTCTAATCAGACTTTTGCTCTGTGGTCTCAGGTATCGAACCTCTGAAGCCCTGGCTCTGATGCAAGAATGTAGGCAGCATCTTCCTGTACATGGCGATGATTTGCCTAGAAGCCAATCATCGTGATTTCAAGAGAAGATATCAGCCTGCACCTCTGTAGTGACTGCTTGTTGCTCCTCTCACCTACTCATAGTTGTTTGCTTTAAGCTCACCATCCTCCTGTCTCAGCCCCTTAAGGGCTAGGGTTAGAGGCAGGTATTCCCTGCTCATCTTATGGTCTGTCAGCTAAAGCAAAGAGAGATTTCCATTGCAGTGTTCCTGTTTGGGCCAGACCATTCAGGCTCTTGGCTACTGAGGCATCCTTGGTGGTTTGCTTTTGGATACAATTGAATAGACCCAGATAACAAGTAGCTGGGAGAAAAGTAGCAGTTGAGGAAGCAGGCAAAGGCAGAAAGAGGCTGTAGCCTGTAACAGGAGACTGAAGATCTCAAGAAGAGCCTTAGGTTCAGAGACCGGAGAAGGGAAGGTTCATGGATCTGTCCTCCAGAAACTCCAACACTAACTTCCAAAATTCCCCTGCAGGGTGGGTTCTTTTTGGGGAGGAGGCACACGTACATGTGCATATGCATACAAGAATGTGCACACAAGAAGGCTGTGTGCCATTCCGGCAATGGGAGCCATTCCTAGGTGTCCCTCACATTTCCAGCCTCCAGCCATGGTACCAGTGTGTGTGACATCCTAACCTGTGAGCAGTTCAGGGGAGAAAGATGTTCTTCAGGCCATTTTCAGGTCTAGGGCAGGCTTTGATAAACATTTCTTGAGTGGTTGGATAAATCAGCAGCCAGTGGAAATAATTCTTTCCCAGTCTGTCAGTGAAAGAAGACACTCATCGAATACTCTGCAGCAGCAGGGTCTGTGGTGGTTGAATTGGTTGGCTTATGAAAGGATTTCTGTGTCTCCAGTTGCCCCAGTGAAGTGGAGGGACAGAGGAGGTCTCTCTCTGGGCCATGAGAGAGGACAGGGCCATTGAGGTGGGAAAGATGGTCAGCTTCAGGGACTGCAAGATTTCTTCTAGTGCAGATTCTAGTGCCATTCCCACCACTCCCTCGTGATGGCAAGAACACCCCAAAAAGACATAGCCAGATCTCAAACCACACCTTTGACCCTGAGGAATGCCACCCTCCCAGTCACAAAGCCAGAGGCACCAACGAGATTCTTATTCTGAGGGTTTGGATTGTCCTTCAGATTGAGCAAGCAAAAGCAGAAGGAAGGAGGCCTCGCGTTTACAGCCTTCCAAAGTGTGTGCCTGCATCACCAGCTCTATGGGACATGATCAGGTGGATCACAAGCACAGGTGCTCAAGAAATGGTTGGGTGCTCTGAGTTAAAGTTCAAGAAATTAGCTTGGCCATGCTGGTACGCATCTGTAATTGTAGAGTTGGGGAAATAGAGATAGAAACCCCACAAATTTCAGGACCCCCTGGGTTACATAATAAGACTGTCTCAAAATAAGTAAAAAAAAAAAAATTCATTAAGTTCATGTGGGACCCCTTAGAACCTTTAAGATGTTAACATGCACCATGGATTTCTGAAAGGGAGCCTGAAATCTAGCACCTCAGACTCAGTTGACCGCAGATAGCTTTGCTTCCTTCCAAGTTGACCAAGTAACAGATGCATGAAAATCTTTTGCTTGCAAGTAACAAATGTCCAACTTATACTACAAAGGTGAATAGTTCAATGCCCTTTCCTATCGCCTCTGGGCAGGCAGGCCAGTTTAGAGTGGATTGGGGCGTGTGTGTGTGTGTGTGTGTGTGTGTGTGTGTAGAATGACTCAGCGGTTAAGAGCACTGTCTGCTCTTCCAGAGGTCGTGAATTCAATTCCCAGCATCCATACAGTAGCTCACAACCATCTGTAATGAGATTCAATGCCCTCTTCTGGTGTGTCTGAAGACAGCTACAGTGTGATCCTGTACATATAAATGAATAAATCAGTCAATCTTTAAAAAAGAAAGGGGCTGGCGAGATGGCTCAGTGGATAAGAGCACCGACTGCTCTTCTGAAGGTCCTGAGTTCAGATCCCAGCAACCACATGGTGGCTCACAACCATCCATAAGGAGATCTGATACCCTCTTCTGGAGTGTCTGAAGACAGCTACAGTATATTTATATATAATAAATACGTTTAAAAAATAAAATAAAAATAAAAAAGAAAGAAATGGACTCAGGGGTCCTGAAAATGAAACCTGGACACCCAGATCACTCTTCTTGCTTTGTGAAACTTGATCTTCTTTCCCTTGCTTGCAGGGTGGCTTCTCCACCATAACCAAAGTCAAAGGGCTCAGGGACCCACCCACCACCATCTCTGTTTCCTCAAGGAGTCCTGTGGGAGGACCTGGCCACACCTGTGTCTGTTCCCACTGTGTGGGTGGGGCTAGGGGCATTTGTGCTTGACATTCTCTTAAGAGATCCTGAGGGGCTGAGGGCATAGGTAGGACATTTAAACAAAGGCAGAGCATTCCCAAAGGGGGTGTTGTTTAGTGGAAAGATGTGGGGGTGCAAGGTCCTGAAAGACAAAACTCAGTGGCAGCCTTTGGAAATACAGGCTTGGGGTTTCCAGGAGCCCCTCCCCGTCTCCTGATTTCTGAGCTGCACCTCAACAAGTGTCCCTGAAACTGAGGGTCTGAGAGGACAAACTCTCACTGTTCTGGTCCACGACTTAAGTTCTGAGCACAATGATTTTGCAGTTTGGTTTTAAAAACCAATAGTGGCTGGGAACGTAGATGTGCCACTAGACATGTGGATGTGCCAAGCATATACAAGGTCCTGCGCGCAACCCTTAGCACTGCTTTCTCTTTTAAAGATAAGTAGATAAAAATAAATTAACAAGGGGGCTGGAGAGATGGCTCAGTGGTTAAGGGCACTGACTGCTCTTCCAGAGGTCCTGAGTTCAATTCCCAGCAACCACATGGTGGCCCACAGCCAACTGTAATGGGGTTCTGATGTCCTCTTCTGGTGTGTCTGAAGACAGCTACAGTGTACTCATATGCATAAATAAATAAATCTTAAAAAAAAATTAACAAAGTCTACCTGCTTTCTCCAGGAACCCTTCAGAGTATGATTGATAGGTATCATCAAGACTTGGTGTCTTCCCTTCCCTTCCCTTCCCTTTCCTTCCCTTCCCTTCCCTTCCCTTCCCTTCCCTTCCCTTCCCTTCCCTTCCCTTCCCTTCCCTTCCCTTCCCTTCCCTTCCCTTCCCTTCCCTTCCCTTCCCTTCCCTTCCCTTCCCTTCCCTTCCCTCCTTTTATGACTGCATCAGCATGCCTAGATCCCATGAAAGCCAGAAGAGGATATTGAAATTATAGATGGTTATAAACTGCCATGTGGGTTCTGGGAATTGAACCTGGATCTACCGGAAGAGCAACAGTGCTCCTAACCACTGAGCCATCTCTCCAGACCCTGTTCTTGGTTTCACACTGAAACAGTCATCCTGCTTGACTGGAACTGTGTGCTTGAAGGGAACTGTGCCACGCATCCCCTGCTTGGCTTGGCTTTCCACGCATCCCCTGAGCCTCGCTCACTTCCCTGCCCATCGGAAAGCTGCTGTGGACCACAGGCTGTATTATGAATGCCTTTTGGTCAGTGGCCTATTAAAAAATATTGCTATGGGTTTTTTCTATGGGATTTTTTTTTTTTTTTTGGTTTTTGACTTTCTTCCCAATATCTTTTTTTTTTTTTTCTGGTTCAGAGGACTTCTTTAGTTCAGAGTCCAAGATCACTGCAGCCACCTGGGAACAGTCCATCTCTACAGAAGCAACAAGGAGACTTGCCTGGATCGTGTGCTGGAAGGTAGGGAGCCATCTCTGGAGCGGGGCGAGTGCAGCCCGCAGCATGGTCCACACACTGCTTGCTCCAGCACTTGCTTTAATGCATTTGTGTTGGGAAATTCACATGTGCCCATTCAGAAGTCCTAAGGGTGAGCTTTCAATGAGTCATGGAACTCTCTGTGATTGGCTTAAGCCTGCAGGGTTGGAAAATTCATAGGTTTTCTGCCCAAAGATGAAATTAGTAACCATACATTTCCATTCCAGCAATGTTCCAAGTAGTTCAGCTTCATAATCAGAACTAAAAATGAGAAAGAGTGAGGCTTCCAAGGGGCTTAATATGTGGTTATATGTAGTCTGTATTCCAGGGTAGAAGCACTAGACTATAGAACAGCAGACCCAGGAGGCCCTTCCTCAAGCCACCCAGTAAGGCTGGGAGATTAATTCCAGAAACCAATACAGACACACTGTGGCCATGGCATGTGGCTAGTCCAGCGGTTGCCCATTGGTCAGTGCGTCCTCATCATGACTCATGACCTGGCCTGATTTGTTCATGGCTCCCTACTAAACCTTGCTCTACCCAGTGTTCTGTGATCATGACTCTAGAGGTATTCACAAGCCAAGAGCTAGTAGTTGTGAATACTTGGCCCCAGCAGGGACCCAGGCTAAGCATAATAGAGACAATTAGGGACCACTTGTGGGTTTAAGTCCTGAAGAGGCCTTAGGTCTGGGTAGCTTAACTCTCTTGAGCAGCTCCCAGGAGTCTGTAATTACAGACCTTGAAGGAACAACCAAAACTGCAAAGTTGAGTATTAGTCCCTGTTACAGGCAGTGAAACTGGATCATAGCATGTTTCATCAGCATGTTCAAGCCCAAATCTAAAAAGTGACAGTTTTGTTTTGGATATGTAAGAGCGGCCTCTAATGGCAGGAGTTGCCCTGTGTAGAGGGTGAATGTCTTCTGGGTGGTTTGGATAGGGCTGTCTTGTGTCTTCTTGGCATGGACATTTAAGTTTCTTTAGGGAAATAGTCAGATGGGGCACAGCTGGGTCACAACAGCGATTGTTTGATTTTGAGATAGGGTCTCACTATGTGGTTTTGGTTGGCCTGGAATTCTACCTCTAGTCCAGGCTGGCCTGGAACTGAAAAATTCACCTGCCTCTACTTCTGGAGAGCTGGGATTAGGGCAGCATGCAGCTCTAGGCCAGGCACAGGAGTGAAACTTTGAATTGCACCTATGACCTTTGTGGTCTCAACAAGGAAGACTCCTGGTCTCCTCAGATCTCTATCAGCTGATTTATGTTTGTCTAAGTAACAGGACAAAGCTTTTAGTATCCGGATCTAACCAGACTTCCAGTTGGCTCCAATGCTGTGCGACTACTAGAATTATTGTTTCTGGAATCCCACATGAGAGAACCTACCGTTGGCTGAGTCTAAAAGTCCAGCTCTCCCCACCTCATCCTCAGGGAGTCTTGGGGTCTCTTAGGAGATCGGAGGACTTGTCCCCAGCTTGTGTCACACATGGATTGACGAGTAACAGCAGCTCAAAGCTCTTTAGTTGATTGTTCCTCAGCTTTAGTCAATCATCATTTTCTCTTGAAGAACTGTCTCTCCTGGGCACTTGAACTACACAGCATCTAGGAAAATGCAAACTCCTGTTCATAGCTGAAAACAGGGTGGTCCACAGTAAGTGAGCGCTGGTCCAGTGCAGAGCCAGAGTCACTCCAAAGCTCCCCTGCCCCTGCTCTCCAGGCACTTACCGTATCCACCATGCAGTCAGGATGTTTGTAGGAGGCAAGATGGGGTAAGGCTCCTGTGTGAGTCAGACCAGCCTGGCATCTCTCAGAAGGATAACAATAGCATCTAACACTCACTTGCAGATGGGTGCCAGACACCACGCCACATGAGCTACAGATACAAAATAAAATTCTGCTTTCTTTGAACCAATTCAGCTCTGCTTCTGAGTCTTTAACCCTGCCAGGCTGATGGGAATTCCCACAACTGCTGTCCTGTTCTATATTTTTTATATATTTCATGTTATTATATTTTGAGATAAGGTCTCTTTTTTTTTTTTTTTTTTTTTTTTTGGTTTTTCGAGACAGGGTTTCTCTGTATAGCTCTGGCTGTCCTGGAACTCACTTTGTAGACCAGGCTGGCCTCGAACTCAGAAATCCGCCTGCCTCTGCCTCCCGAGTGCTGGGATTAAAGGCGTGCGCCACCACGCCCGGCTGAGATAAGGTCTCTTACTACATAGACTTGGTAGTCCTAGACCAGGCTGGCCTGGAACTCACAGAGTTCTACCTACCTCTGCCTCTTGAGTGTTGGGATTAAAGATGTGAGCTACCATTTCATACTTGACATCCTTCTCTAAAGCCTGGTGTACTGAGGCTGTCATCTGACCTCCTCTCTCCTATTCCACCACCAAGAGACCCAGCCACGCTATCCATGGACCACATGACCATGCCACCTCCCTGTAACCTTTGCCACATGACCATTCCCTTGGGGCTGTTCTCAATGCTCATTCACCTCTGAGCCCGAGAATACAGTCAGGAAGCAGGAGAAGGGATTCCTTACCATATCCCCCGACACGTACCTCCACCCACCCTACCCCAACCCCGCTCCAGGACTTTTCTCGGCTCTTTCATCTTCAAATTCGTCTGCAGTCTCCAGTGGCCCAGTGGGACAATCAGCGTCTACTCTGAAAGGATTCAGGCTTTTACAGGGGCTAGGAATAGTCATGAAGTTCAGACTATTTTCCACTTGCAAAAGCTCCAGAGACAGGAAGTGCAGAAAGGCCTGTGGCAGCTGAGGTGTGGGAGGAAAACAGTTGTCCTCTTTATCCTTATCCTTTGAGGCTCTGCATCTGTGGATTCAACCCACCATGGACAGGGGTAAATGCACTTGTAATGAACATATACAGACTTAAAAATTATTCCTAAACAGCACAGTGTATCATCTATCTTCACCCTGTTAGCTATAAGTAGTCTAACCAGGCACAGCGGGGTATTTTCTGTGTGAGCTCAGCACTTGGAGCAGAGGCAGAAGGACTACCATGAGTGAGAGACTGGTATGGGTTACAACTGATAGTTCTCTGCAGGCTAGGACTCTGTAGCCAGACATTGTTTCCAAAAACCACAACCAGACCGATTTTAAAAGGAATTAAGATGATTTAAGGTATTCGGGAGAATACATTGTGGATATGTGCCTCGGGAACTCGAACACCCGTTGATTTAGGAGGCCCCAGAGCCAGTTCTCAACAAATATGGAGAGAGAATGTACAAGGAGAAAGGTACAAATTAATCTTACCAAGGATTGCCTCTCTACCCAGGTTTATCTCCACACCACAAACAAGGACACAGACGTGGAGCATTAAATATCTGCAACAGTTGGAGAAAGTCCCTGTTTTGCCTTAAGAACCATCTCCCTATTTGAATTATAGGAGAACTAGGGGCCAACATGTCCCCTAGGGTAGGTTCCTCACCTACAGGGGAGCTGGTCTAACTGCCTTGCTTCCTGATTGCCACATGGTGTCACTGTTATAACTTGACCTTGCATAGTCCAAA
Source organism: Mus caroli (assembly GCF_978045245.1). Classification (NCBI taxonomy): domain Eukaryota; kingdom Metazoa; phylum Chordata; class Mammalia; order Rodentia; family Muridae; genus Mus; species Mus caroli. The sequence continues at coordinate 15,065,575 of NW_028227263.1, read as the reverse complement.
CTCAGTAAGTGTCTGTACCTGGCTGCACTTGGGTTCCCGAGGGAGGTCAGTCCTCCCCTCCAGAGGGAAGCTAGCTTAATCCAGTTAACACCCCTGCTGCTCCCCTGGTCTACTTGGTGCAGTTGGCCCAGATGTCTGCATCTGGATTAGGTTCCAGGCCCATCACATCCCGTAGCCTTTCTCTTCTTACATACCAACAATCAAGAACGGTAGCCCTACAACATGCAAGCTGATCTTGTCACACAACTTTCATAGAATATCTGGGCTTTGAGGCTGTGGAGGAAGCAGGGATGTAGCCCTAGGGGTGACTTTGGAGAGACCTCCACTCTGGTGGAGCCAGGATTTTTGGCTTTGCCACAGGGAAAAAAAAGTTCAGGATTCAATATGGATCAAAGTTAGAGTGTAATAAGAAAAAGATTTTAAAATAGATTCAGGGGGGCTGTAAAGATGCCTCAGCAGTTAAGATTGCTTACTGTTCTTGCAGAGGAATGGAGTTCAGGTCCCAGCATCTATATCAGATGGCTCACAACTGCCTGTATCTCCAGTCCCAAGGGAGTCAGCACTCCGGTTCCTAAAAATACATGCATTCACATGCATATACACATACATGTACATATAAATAAAAATAAATAATCTTAAAGACTAAATAAACTAGATTTAAGCATGTGTGTTAGAGAAGAAAGATGCTCATGAGAGAGAGAGAGAGTGCATACTCAAGACAGGATTCGCAGAAGGGTCAGGTGCCTGTGACCATCTTAACACACTAATTATATAGGGAGGTGGTGGTGGTTTCTTAAGCCATTGTTCACAGGGTTTCAGTAATAATTGCTTTTATTTATTGGGGTATACGTCTGTCACGGTACAGTTGAGAAGGTCAGGGAACAATCTGCAGGAGCTGGTTCTCTCTGACCATGTGTCGTTCTGGGCGATCAAACTCGCTCATGCCATGGGGCTTGGTGGCAAGTGCCTTTACCTGGGGCATCGTCTACCTGACTGTATGCATTGTGCTTGTAAGGGACATTATTGTCATTGTTGTTTTCTTTTTTTTCCCTCTAATGGGAATGAGATTGTAGGGTAGTGTCTCAGACACATTGGAGAGGATTATAGGGTGGTTAAAGAAAAATAGGTCAAAAAAGGCCTCCTTACTATAAGAAGGTCATGCGGAAGGTAAGGTATTTGTTTTGACTGTGCGCAAGGTTCATAATCTCAGCAAATTACTGTTTACAGCCGGCAAGAGTAGGAGGTGACTCTCAAAGGTCAGCTGTGCTTAGGCTTCAAGCATGGTTGTTAACATTCTCAGATGAAATCTCTGTTAAAAAAAAAAAAAAAAAAGAATATGGTTGGCCGTGATGTCACATGCCTTTAATGCCTGCAGCAGAGACTCTGGTCTTCTGTGGGGTTGAAGCCAGCCTGGTCTATATTGTTAAGTCCTAGGCTGGCCTATAATTCTGTCCAATGTATGTGAGAGACTACCCTATGATCTCATGGCTCGGTGCTACCTGAGGATGAGTAGAATCGATGAGTCAAAGATGCCAAGGTTTGGGACCAAGAACCCTCAAAGAAACCTGGCAGTCCACTTGTGAGCAACTGTGGAGAAATTAATCAGTTTAGACATGAAGGAAAGACTATAGGCGAGGTAAAGATTGGCTGGGGAGACTCCTGATCGGGCCTTTATTTAAGCAGGCCCCCGGCAGTCGGGAAGAGTGGCAGTTTAATGGGGTGATTATGGCCCCAAATCCTGTGAGGTCCTTACTGCGGTTTCTGTGATTTACACTATTCTCAGATAGGCCAGCTCCTCCCTGCATCCTTATTTCAGTGACTTTAAGCCACAGTGTAGAGCTGAGGAATGGAGCAGGGGGTGAGGGTGGTGGGGGGGTGGACCATCAGAAGCGGACTCTGGGGTAGGGAGCGGTGGTCCCCATCTCCCTGGTGATAAGATTTACCTGTGTGTTGGGTAAATGCCCCCTGCCGGTCCTGAAGCAGCATCAGCTCCTAGGTACCTCTGAGCCGCAGAGTCTCGAACTCTGGTTAAACCATTCCTTTATCAGCTGCTTTTCATGAGACAGTCTCCTGCCTAGAGCAAAAATATCCTTCATGTTTGAGTAAAGTCAGTGTCAGGAAGGTAGCCAGGTGTTTAAAAAAATGTAAAATAAAATCAATGGGCTTTGCTGAAAGGCAAGGGTGTGTCTTATTTCTCTCTGCAAACATGCCTGCTGAGTGCTAGACCCAGGGGTCCAGAGCTACACACATCCTGGAGCAAAGCCTTCTGGATACTCGAATATAGACGACCTGAGGGAACCCTGGGAAAAAAACAAGGCTCAGAGAGGTTAAGCAAGGTACAGGCTCACAGAGACAGGAGGGGGCACGGTGGGAATTCGAAGCACTCCTGATTGATGGCGCCCCAAACCCAGACCCCTAACCACAGACACACTGGAACAGAAACCCAGTTGATCCTTAGTATCTATTCCCTGTAAACAAAGTCAGGCCTTAAAGAGAACTTAACAAGATTTGACGGGAGCTTTGAGCAGCAGTGGGCCTGGTTCTTTAGGTCATAGGCAGCACACAGCTATCTCACCATCCCTTTCTAGCCTGCCAGCTCTCCTCTCAAGGCCTAAGGAGAAGGGTCAGCCTCTGTCCTCCTTCTGACTCATTGTTTATTATCTCTGGCTGGAAGGAACCCTGGCGGGTGTGGAAGGGAGGCTAGGCGCCTGCACCTGAGCTTCTGGCTGGAAGTGACCTGGCTAAAGGCTTTCTGCCCATCCAGGAGCAACAGGCCATTGTAAGCTTTAAAAAGAAAAACAGGATTATTATTAAATTTTGTGTGTGTGTGTGTGTGTGTGAGCGAGACAATACCCATTTATTGGGACAACTGGGAAGATAGAGGAAAATGGAGGGCAGAGGAACCTCTCCTACTCTTCCCGTCTGTAGATAACTACAATCAAAATGTTAGTGTCTCTCATGCGTTTCTGGGTTTGCTTTTCAATTCTTTTCTCCAGCGTGAGAAAGCTACATTTTTTTTGCATACACACACATGTATGTATGTATGAACACACTTCACCTGTATACATATATGTATAATTTTAAAATAATGGGCTATTCTTAGAATGGTTTTAGATGTACAGAAACGTTTAGGAGATAGGAGAGGGTAGAGAGAAGGCTCCCAAGTTAAGAGCAGTGGACTTGAGTTCAGTTCACTCCTGTAACTCCAGCTCCAGGGAATCTGATGTCCTCTTTTGGCCTCTGGAGACACTGCTCTCATGTGACACCCCTCCACCATACATATACATAATTATTTAAAAAAAAAATCAAAGCCATGAGTCTCCTTGTCTGGCTTTTAAAAACAGTGAAAAGGAAGAGGAGGAAGAGGAGGAGGAGGAAAAAGAAGATAGTATAGAAAGTCCCCAGGCACCTTGTTCTGCCTCCTCTGTACGATTTCTGTTACTGTGGATACCTTGACTTAACTGGGATGTTTATTCCCATCACTGAGTCATTGCTGGAGGATTATTATTCCCTGCAGTCTAGCATCTACACTAAGGTTCACCCTGACGCTCACGCTATGGGTCTGTGAGACCTGTCCTGCCATGTTCCCTTCATTGTGACATCATGCAGAACGGTTTCCTGCCATGACTATCCCCCAGGGCTCACCCAGTCATCTCTGCCTTCTCTGTCCCCCATTCTGGACCCTGGCAATTACTGATGCTCTTACAGGAATCCCTATAGTTTCTTTTGTATTATTGTCGAATCAGCAGCCAGGTGTGGTAACACAGGCCTTTCATTCCAGCGCCTCGAGGCAGGTGGATCTCTGTGAGTTCAAGACCATTGGGTGTACATAGAGAGATTCAGGCTAGCAAGCAAGGATTATACAGGCAGACCTTGCCTCTTTGGGAGGGCAGTAGATGTCTAAACCCGAGAAGCTGGTGAACACGTAAACCCCTCCATGCCTGTGTAGGCACATCCAAACCTAGAGTGAGAGCATGCCTGTCATCCCATTTGACTGCTTGTCCAAGAGTGAGAGTTATTCTGACATTTGTCACCACTGATAGGTTTCCCTAACTTTTCCTAAAAATGGAATTAAATAGTGTGTGTGATTGATTTTAATATTCTGCTGCTTGTTGATTATTTCATGAAAGTTACCATCTCAATTTGATCTTTTTCAAAAGTGTGTGTGTGTGTATGTGTGTGTGTGCGTGCTCGCACACCAGAGGGTAACTTTTGGGAGTTAGTTCTCTATTTCCACACTGCAGGTTCTGGGAAGTCAGGTGCCCAGGCTGGTTGGGGCACTGTTAGCTACTAAGCCATCTCTCCTGCTCCACCTCAGCCATTTCTAAGCTGTGGTGTTCAGAGCGCTGGCTAGTGCGCCCAGTCTCCGTGTGCTGTAAGGTGGGAGCTGAGCTCATCCGAGACCTATGTAAAGCCCAGATGTCCTTGCTGTGTGTGTTGCTCTGAGCTCCGTTTTTGATGTATCTCATAAAGTTTTACATCTGTACTCCCATTCAATGAAAGCGCTTCCCATTTCTCCTCTGCCTCATCTCATTCATGGACCATTAAGAGACAAGCTTCCTGGCCTCCAAGTGGCTGTGGGTGTTTAGATTTCTTCCTGTTATTGATCTATAATTCAATCCTACTGTAGACAGATAAATTGTTCATATACCTGAATTATCTTGATGTTATTGAGGCAGCTTTAGTGCACATATGATAATTTTTTAGAGAACAATTGTTCTCTTTGTACTTAAAGAGAAGGTTATTTTATTTTTAGTAGATACTATTTAAGTCATTGTGGTAACACATGACCTTAGCATAGGCTAAAGAGACAGACAAGAAGATCAGAAATTTGTGGCCAGCCTGGGCTACCTTTGGGCCAGAGCTATAACCTCAGAGGGCGAAGGCACTTGCTTGCTGCCAAGCTTGACAGTCTGAGTTGAGGCTTCAGAACTCACGTACTGGAGGGAGCCAACTCCTTCAAGTTGTCCTTTGTTTGTTTGTTTTTGTTTATTCGAGACAGGATTTCTCTGTGTAGCCCTGGCTGTCCTGGAACTCACTCTGTAGACCAAGCTGGCCTCAAACGCAGAAATCCGCCTTTCTCTGCCTCCCAAGTGCTGGGATTAAAGGTGTGCACCACCACTGCCTGGCTTCAAGTTGTCCTTTGGCATACATATCAACACACAAATTAAAAAAGAAATACAGATAGTATTTAATACATGTTGATTAGGTGAGGCATGTTGATGGTGTTGTCGGGGTTTAAATATGCAGAATAATTGTCTGCCTACTTGATCATTGAACTATTGAAAAGTAGGCATAGAAGTAGTATCAGACTACAATGTACCATTTTCCATGCTCCTCCCTCATCCTCTGCCCTGCCCCGCATCCCCCCCCCTTTTTTTTGTTTGCCCACTTGTTTTAGGAACTGTCCACTTGTTTTAGGAACTAGCATATGTATTGTGGATGTATCACAATCTGCTTCAGAGTAATTGAAGAAGCTTTTCATCCACATTAGGAGAGTCGTACAAGAGTAAATCTTGAGGGGCTGGAGAGACCTCTCCGTGCTTAGAAGGACTTGGCTGCTCTTGCAGAGGACCCAGGTTCAGTTCTCTATACCCATTCTGTGGCTCACAACTGCCTGTGACTCCAGTTCCAGGGGAATCTGATGTCCTCTTATGTCCTCCATGGGCACTGCATGCATACAGTGCACAGACATACATGCAGGAATATTCACACACAACATAAAAATAAATCTTAGGGAACAAAAGGAGCAAACTGTCATTCCTCTGCCCTTTGGTCTTATATGGTCATAACTCATTTTATTAATGTGTAAGTTACAAATATGTAACAGTAGATTCTCTTGCTTCAAACAACCATGAGATTGAGAGCATAACAGGGAAGGCTATGTGCACAGTGCCCATCCTGGTATCTATTGTTCTTTGGTGTAGGATCAGTTCACGATCTGGTGTTCTTCCCCTTCTGGTGAAGGGCTTCCGTTAACATTTCTTGAAAGATAAATCTGGCGTGGAAAGGTGGCACACCTATAACCTCAACACTCAGGAGGCAGAGACAGGTAGATCTCTGAGCTCCAGGCCAGCCAGAGTTACACAGTAAGATCCTATCTCGAACAACAACAAAATCAACCAACCAAACAAAAACACCAAAAACCTGAAAACAATAACAACAGTAAATCTATTGGTGCTTCGTTCATTCAGTTTGTATTTTATTTTATTTTATTTTATTTTATTTTATTTTATTTTATTGAGACAGGATCTCACTACGTAACTCTGGCCATTCTGGAACTCACAGAGCTCTAGCTGCTGCTTCTTGCTCCTGAGTGTTGGGATTAAAGACATTGCGTCACCACGACTGGCTGGTTAATTCTTTTAGCCTTCACTTATCTAAAAAAAAAATCTTTATTTTACTGTATTTCAGGAAAAAAAATTTATGTGAGCAAAGAATCCTCAGTAGACAGTATTTTTCCCCATCAGATGGTACCCGACTGTATTTCAGCTTACATTATTTTTAATGTTGTTTGCTATGGTCCTTAGCTCTGTACTTTTTTTCTTCAACTGCTTTTAAAAAAAAGATTTATTTATTTTATGTACATAAGTACACTGTAGCTATTTTCAGACACACCAGAAGAGAGCATCAGATCCCATTACAGATGGTTGTGAGCCACCATGCCAAGGTTGCTGGGAATTGAACTCAGGATCTCTGGAACAACAGCCAGTGCTCTTAACCGCTGAGCCATCTCTTCAGCCCCTCTTCCCCTGATTTTATTATTTTATTTTTCATTAGCATTAAGCAATTAGATGGTAATATACCTTGATACAGTTTTTTTTGCTGTTTCTTGTACATATAGTTGATATTATTGGCTGTGACATAGGTTTACAGTTTAAAATGAAGTTGGAAACTTTTCAGCCTTTATTTCCTCATTTTTTTTCTTTTATTTACTGTCTGTCACTGAGGACTCCAGTAATACTTGTATTTACCCACTGGCATCTGCCCCACACCTTGTTAATAATTCTAGCCTCAAATTGGACATGGAGGCACATGCCTTTAAACCCAGCACTTGCAAGGCAGAGACAGGTAGATCTCTGTGAGTTCGAGGTCAGCCAGATCTACAAAGTGAGTCTACACAGAGAAACCTTGTCTCAAAAACTATAATAACAACATTATTATTTATTATTATTATTACATGCTACTCCTTTAGTCTCGATCCTCCATTTGGACATTTCTATTGCAGCACCTTCAAGTTCACTAGCCTATTTCTCTACGTGTTGAATCTGCCACTCTCAACCAGTTTATTCTTCGCCTCACGCTGCCACTTTCACCCTTGGCCATAGGATTTGGGTCTTTTTATGCCTTCCATTTCTGTGTTTGACAGGCTCAGTGGACATATCAAATATAGTTATTTCTGTGATGCCGAGGACCGATCCCAGGCCCTGTGTGTGCTAAGCAAGCAATCTTCTACTGGGTCATGCCGCTAGCCCCATGATACCTTTTGTGACGTCTGGGTCGGTTTTGATGATTTGTGTTTTCTTTTCCCCATGGCTCATCTGTCCCTGCTTCTTTGCATGCCAGACATTGTGAGTTTAAAGCTTTTGGGTAGTAGATATTTTTATATTTCTATAAATATTCTTGAACTTTGCTCTGGGATGGTTATTTGGGACAGCTCAGTGTTTTTGAATCTTGCTTTGGAAGGCAAGGCCACGGCCATGTTTATGAGAGGGTTAATTTCCCACCATGGAGACGAAACCCTTCTTGGTCCCCTGACAGATGCCCTGTGAGCTATGAACATTTTCCACTCTGGCTGGTGGGAACCAGAACTAGTTCCAGCTCTGTGTGACTCTGAGGTTTTTTCCTTGGTCATTCAACTGGCATGTCCCTAGTCTCAGATGATCTCCATATGGGCACATGCCAATTAGGATCTCTCCTATTTCTAGAACTTTCTCTTTGTTCAGCCCTGTCCTTTCTGGTACTCATTCTGACCTGGGATTTCTGTCTTGATCTCCCTAGACAACTACCTCCATGTCCCCAAAGAAGGGAAACTGTCACCTTTATCTACTCCTAGACTCCATGTTACCTCCATGTCACAACAGAACAGTTTTTCCTTATCTGCAGGGATTGCCATCTGTCTCCTGCTCTCTCCTTTGGCAGTTATTCCTCTTAGTCTTCTAGTTAGAAATCCTTCCTATGACCCTCTACAGCTCAGGCACCCTGAAAACATTGAAACAGCCTATCTAATTTCTAAGAAAGGAAGAAACTTGGTTTTAAGGTAGAAATGCAACAAAACACTTGGTATTTGTTCTGGAAACACTGAAAAGATCTTTCTAGGAGGGAAAAGGAAAAAAGGACAAAGGATGGATATGCTGGGCAGAAGTCTTGTCTCTGTGTTCTCTCTAAAAGCTCCTTGTATCACATGCATTCATTTGCAGTCCCCTGGGTCTGTTTATGGTCTCAGATGCCAACTCTGACAGCAGCTAATCTTCCCAAGATCAGCCCGCAGCTGTGGCAGGAGCCTGGGATGTCTTCATGACCTTGATATTAGGGCAGCTTGGTTCCCAGTAACGTGGATGCACGACCTTCCCACTCTCCTGCTACATAGATCAGTGACTTACAAGGAAACAAATAAGAAAATAGACCAGGGCTTGGGGTTTAGTCTGTAAAGTATCCCTCAGTCACATTTTGAGCTCTGGAAACATGTACATACGTGGCACCAACTCCGGAGAATATACCAAACTGAGCACTCAGTGGCAGAGATCCCCAGAACTATAAAAAGCAAATAAATAAACAAAAAGAATTGTGGGACTGGAGAGGGAGCACAGGTGGCAAAGTATTTACCACGCAAAGCATGGGGACTTAAGATCTATCTCAGAATAGACATTTTCAAAAGCTGGGTGGGTGGTGCATGCTTTTAATTCCAGGGCTGAGACAAGAGGATCTCCGGGACTCAGTAGCCAGCCAACTGCTCGCTGAGTTCCAGGCCAGTGAGAGACCCGATCTCAGAACAACTAAAACAAACAAATACACAACCTCTCCCCAAGAAAGCAGAACCAACCCCCAAGCCAAAACAACATGAACAGCACCTGAAAGCAATCCTCATGGTTGCCTCCAGCCTCCGCACAAACCTGGGCACACATTTATATTCTCATCTTCCCCAACAACTTTTTCAAGCCTTGAGAGGTTTTCTTTTCATTGGTCTATTTTTTTTTCTATTACAGAATGAGCAAGGAAAGCTAAGCCTGAACTGAGAATATAAAGTGGCCCAGCTCAGTGAGCAAGAACAGAGTGAGTTGATGAGGCAGCTGGCAGTGTAGCAATGTCTTTATTAAAAGTCATTGTGATTCCCTAGATTGACCGGTTTCCTTCTGGTTTCATGGCAGAAGGTCTTAAAGACCTAGAATTGGTGTCCTTTCTTAGCACAGGTTCTCTTGTCTTCCTCTGGCCAGTGGGTCACATCCAGTACAGCTGCCCAGCCAGTTCAAACTCTAACCAGTTGTCATGTATGGGGAAACAAAGTACCCAAGTCATCTTAAGGTGCTGGCAGGGTGTGGGAGCCAATCATACCTCATCTTACCATGTTCTCAACCCACTGTGAAACAGACAATGGACCCAGGCGGAGCTAAGAAAGTCAGCATCATCCACAGCAAAGCTGTGGGTGGATGGTAGATGGGTGGATGGTGGATGATGGATGGTGGGTGGTGGATGATGGGTGTGGATGATGGTTAGATAGATAGATGGGTGAGCAGAGGGATGAATAGATGTAGAGATGGATACATGGGTGGATAGATGGATGAATGGATAAATGGGCAGATGGAGGGTGGAGAGATGACAGATAGATGGATACAAGTGAACTTGAACCAAAGATAGAAAATGTGTAGCAGTATTCTCAGATTAGAATTTCACTTGAAGATTAGGACATGTTTTTTTCCTTCAATCACAGTGTTTCTATAACCTCCTAGTCTAAGATTCTTGTTTTATAGATGAATCCACAAAGGCAAAATACTTTTAAAAATACTTCTTGGAAAAGTTATGGAGGCCTTAGTCCCAGCTCCTCCATCCACTGGCAGCTTCCATCAGTTAAAGGTATATAAGCAACTAACTTATTACCAACTATATAGGGCAGATGTCTGTAAATGACATCTACTCATAAATTACTCTAATTAAAAAGATTAAAAGATTTCCCCATATAACGTCATTACCGGTACTCATGGAATTCCAATGCTCATTCTGGAAAAGGAAAGCCAGAGGCAGAGTGGAAGTTAATGAGTTAGAACAGGCTTAGGAGTTACCAACCCTGATTCTTATCCAGAGACTGGGTGCTATAGTGGGGTGGGGATAAGGGATGTTGCCCAGGTCCCTGCATTCTTGCCTTGGGTATCAAACTAAAGACCATCTCAACCCTTATCAGTTCTCCACAAAGACAGATGCTTCTGTGTTGCTCTGCCATGCTCTTTGCATCCTTCCAATCCCTTCATGAGGAGGAGGAGGAGGAGGTGACACCCATCAAATTGGTGAATTGAGAACAGCAGCTCTCACTGGTCCAGTTTTCCCAGGGACAGAATCAAGTTATTCAGGGCCACTGAGATGTGACTGGTATTCTGGGACAAGCCCATCCTCCTTGGAACTCTGCATGCCAGCAGTCTAGTCTGGGAAGGGATGCCGAACAAGGTGTGGTATGAGGATTGGTTTTACCATTTATTCATTCATCTATCTATCTACCTATTTGTCCATATATACATCTATCCATCCATCTACCTGTCCATCTACCCAGCATCCACATCCATCATCCATCCAACCATCCATCCACTTACATGTTTATTCATTCTATAGTATTATCTATTGAGTGTTGTCACATACCAGATATTATGAGCACAGTGTTGAAAGTAGGCAAGGATCCAGATTCCAGGGAGGAAAATTGTCATCACTCCCATGGATGATCACTGTACCTAATACTAAGTGTCCCTGGGATCCAAGGCCAGAGGGACTTCACTGAGATTTCTGGGGAGAAGCAAAAAGACTCCAGGATACTAGGTATCCCTGTGTAGGATGGAGCAGATGTCAGAGGCTGGGCCACAGCTGTCAGAAAAACCCACACAGGTGACATTTCTAAGCCAGTGCTCTGCCTGTTGCATGGAATTGAAAAAGAAGGGGACTGGTGTACATGGAAGAGTGAAGGCTGTACCTGTCCTCGTGAGAAGCTGGTGTAGACAGGACATACAGAAAACAGCTCTGGAGCCAGGTGGTGCTTTGATCTTGCTTTGCATCAACAGTTCTCTCCCTTCTAGCTAGACCCTTTCTGGGAAATTTTTTTCATGTATACCATGGAAAAATTCCCTCTACCAAGCTGCTGTGTGGGTTAAGTGAAATTGTAACTTGCTTAGCGTGGGCTTGGCTTGAGTAAATACTCAGTATATGTCAACTCTCCATCAATGCTGGTTTCCTTTAGTATGTTGGTTTAAAAGGCCAGGGATGCAGCAGCTATATTTACATTCTCCAGTTAGCATCCTTGTAGGTCAGCATCACTGTGTGCTTTCAGACCTGTGCATTTAGAAGCCTAGTCAGATATGTTTGTCTGTACTGAGGCAGTGGGGAGCACCTTTTCTGTGACCCTCAATATTTGCTTACCAAGTTTCTGCTACTCTTGAGCCAACACCCTTAGGTTGCTCCTTTAGGGTGCTGTAGGCAGAGTCTGCCCCAGAAAGAAGTTGTGGTCCTTTGTCCTTCATGATCTCATCCCCAGAGCAGAAAGGCCACCACGAAGGGCACTTGCTTTCCCAGCTGATAGTGAACATAGCCTTATCCCACACATTTCTATTCAATCTTGAAGCATAAAAGGATTTATGCCAGTCTAATTAATGCACAACCCTCAACAGACCAGTTCTTAGGATTTCTGCTGCCCTTAGGCAAATCTGCTTCTGGCAAGTGGCTTTAATCTGACTGTTAGTATTGCTTCTGATGGGTAATCAAAGAGATCCCTGGTCTGGTCTTATGCTAAATAGACCAACCTTGGACTCTTAACTCAGAGGGAGTTGTTGTGTGCCCCTCACTGAGCGGAATTCATTCTTGGTTGCTCTCTGATAAGAATGAGTAGGTTTACAGAGGTGCATCTCTCAGGCTGTTTCTGATGGTGATGACTTCAATCATCCTGAAGGGAAGCCATGGACTCCCCTTCACAGGCAGTCCCTGTAGAAGACAGCTGTGGAAATGGCGTTGTTTGTTTCATTTCCAGTGTGATACAGAGGGCTCGAAGGGAGACATGTACAGGAACACTCTGAGTCTCATCCTCTGCTAAATTGTTTGGCTCGGTTCAGGGGTGGGGCACTCTGACATATAAAGCCCTTGTTAAAAGGAAAAAAAAAAAAAACCCTCCAGGCAGGGATCACAGCATTGATGGGAAAGGCCCATCGGGCTGCATATCCCATGTCTGGCTCCCTCCTGGGTACCTGCCAAAAGGCCAAGTGTGCATGCTTCACTCAAACTCAGGGTAGTTTTGCACATGTCTGCCAGTGCTGGGCCAGCTGTCTTCGTGTTCTGGGTGACCACATGTACACTGGAGTATATCTCTCACTCGCAGTAGTCTCTACCCTGATGGCTTTGCCTTGAGGTCAGAAAATGCTAACTTGCTTGAAATTGTCGCCTGTTCTGTCTTGGGTCCTCAGGCACCCGTCACTCCTCTTATGTGCAAGACAAATGTGGCTGCCGTGACAATGGGATGGCCATACCTCTTTGAAGGACATAGATGATGGATGTCCCATGTAGAGGTGACTAGCTTGGCAAGAGAGGCTGCAACGGGTGGAGTACAGAGCCTCCTCTCTTCCTTGGGAGGTTTTGTTCTTTCGGCATCGCACAGAGAGAGTAGGAAGCTGTCCAATCAAGATCCAGGCTCAGCCTCCCTGTTCTGTGCTCTCATCTGCAAAGAGCAGGGGCAACACCCATGATATGTGCTGTTTACTGGATTTAATGAAACGGTCCATGCCAAGCGCTGACACCATTCCACCCATTCCTGTTTCTCAACGTGTTATTTTGGAAGGGCTGAAACCTCAGGAACATTGAAAAGAAAGGACAATAGATGCCCATTCAGTAGATGCCCGCATGCTTGCTTTATTAGTTTCCTCAGGCTGCCATGATAGACTGCCTCAGCCTGCCAGCTTCACAACAGAGGTATTTTCTCAGTGTCGGCTGCTGGCAGTTCAGGTCGAGGTGTTCTAGGGCTGGTTTCTGGTGAGGCCTCTCCTTCTGGCTTGCAGAGAGCATCTTCTCACTATGTCCTCATGTGGCCCTCCCCTCTGCATATGCACCCCTGCTGTCCCTGTTCCTGTACATAAGGACACCAGTCCTTCTGGATTAGGCACTCACCCCATGATCTCATTTAACTTTTCTTCCTAATCCCCAAATAGTCATACTGGAGCCTAGGGCATCAACACAGATTTGAGGGAACATACAGGTCAGCACATATTTCTGGGGGGTTGTGGGTGGTGTATATGCCGTGTGTGTGTGTGTGTGTGTGTGTGTGTGTGTGTGTGTGTTTGAATGTGCTCGCCATGTGAGCATGGAGGGTAGAGGTTGGCGTTGAGTCTTTTTCTATTGCTTTCCACTTTATTTCTTTCATTTTAATTTATTTTATTAAAATAAGATAGCCAAAGAAGCATCAGATATCTTGTCAGACACAATAAAAACAAAGCAAAGCTGTCACTCCAAATCATTACAAAACTTGTATTTCTGACTCTCTTCTAGACAGTGATGTGACTGGAGACAGGACAGGACCCACCTTATTTTGGGGGGACCAGGTCTCTCATTGGACTTGGAACTGCTGTTTTCCCTAGACTGGCTGGCCAGTGAACCCCCGAGAGCTGCATGATTCTTAGCTGTCTGCTGAGGCTGGGGCTGCACTACAACACTCAGCTCCTGTGTGGGTTCTGGAGATCCAAAGTCAGGTCCTCACACTTGCTTAGCAAGCAAGCTCCGCACTGAGCCATCGCCCAGCCCCAGTCCTATACTTTTTAATAAGAATACACTCCATCTTTCCACCCTGTGGGTCCTGCATGGGTGAGAATGCATGTATTGCCTTGTATGGGAAATTTCCTACTGGATATGGAGAGTAGAAACCTTCCGCTGAATACAATGGGTCTATAGGTGTGTGCATGTGTGCATGTAATAGTTAGCAAAGGTCCTATAAGCTTGCTTTGCTATTTGTTCCTTAAGATAACTCCAAAGCAATGACTTTTTAGAACTCTAGATAGAACTGGAGGGATAGCTCAGCAGTTAAATGTGCATGCTCTCTTGCAGAGGACCCGAGGTCAGTTCCCTATACCCATGTCAGGTGGCTCACTACCACCCACAACTTTAGCTCCAGGGAATCCAACAACCCTCTGGCCTCTGTGAGCACTACACACATACACTTACCTGCCCATATACGTAACTAAAAGTAAAATGATTAAAAATTCAAAGCTGTAGAAAAACTTTATTTCTGTTAACTTTGCCTTAAGTAACTTCTCTCCATGCCAGAAAAATATTTAATCATACTACATACATAGAATCACAGCTATAAACAAAACAAAACAAAATAAAATAAAACATACCCTAGAGAAAGAGTATTGGAAACCCGGAAGGGGGGGTGACTAAACTATTGCAAGTAGAAAGCACATAAGGTGTTTTCATAATTCTGTACCAGTCATTACATTGTTTATAAAATTAAAATGCATCTGGGTGTGGTGATATACATCTGTAATCCTAGTACTTGGGAGGGAAAGGCAGGAAGATCAGAAATTTAAGATCAGTCTTAGATAGCAAGTTTCAGCACCCCTGGACCATATGAGACCCTGTCTCAAAACCATAAAAATAAAACAAAAGTGCACTTAAAATAATTGAGAACTGAGCAGCATAGCATATTCAAATGTAGCATGCAGCAAATTATATCACAGTAACTGGGGGGTTGGTAAGTGGTCACAATGCCCTGATTCTGAGCCACGTTCTTCTCAGTTCTCTGAGTGTGTCATAGTAGGTGCTTTCTCACACACTGCCTAGGTCAGCATATTCCACTTAGGACAAGCACGGTGGGAAGGTATTTCAGCCCTCAGTGGAGAGATTCCATTCAAGTGATGGGTGATTTGGGGGTTATGCTTCACTGTACCACCATAAATTGTGGAGAACTAACGATATTCAAGAATAGTCCTCACCAGGTGTGGTGAGAAGTGCCTTTAATCCCAGTGCTTGTGGGCAGGAGGCAGGCAGATGGATCTCTATGAGTTTGAGATCAGCCTGGTCTACAAAGCGAGTTCCAGAACAGCCAGGGCTACATGTTGAGACCCTAACAAACAAAAAGAATAACCTTCAATTTCCAGTCACAGCTTTCCTAACTTACGCCTTTCCCCCAAATACCAAAGGATTCCAGAACTTGTTGACCTTTGTCACTGTCTGTCTGTCTATTAAAAATCTCCCTGGGAAGTTGAAGAAGGTGCTTGCCTGGCAAGAATGAGGGCTGAGTTAAATCCCCAGAATGCATATTTAAAACACAACAGGATTGTGGTGTATGCTTATACATGCACATGCACACGCACACACACATGCACATGTGCACATGAAAGGAAATTTCCTACATTAAAAAAATGTTTTCAATAAATTTCCATATTTCCCTGCTCATTATTGACCTGCATGAAAAGCCCCACACCCGGACAGTTGAGACTTCCTGCAGTGGTTTTTGAAGAAGCAAGGGCATGTATAACAATTACGGAAGGAGCTTCATGGGGTCAGTATGGTTTTGGTGGAGGCACCTGGTAGCCTTCCGGTGGGGGTCAGATTGGGGCCATTCTGCCTGGATGTGCCTCTATGCATGGCATCTTGTGAGAACCAATGAAACGATCCATGTTTTCATTGTTGGCAGCACTGGGCTAGGAGGCTCCGGCTCTGCTTCTGAAAGTGTTGCCAGCCTGGACCCATGCACTGTGTCTCCAGAGGTGGCTGAGCAAGGGGAGCACCCCCAGGAAGCCAGAGGCGCAGAAGGTTCTCCACTGCCCAGATCATCTCTGCCCTGGGAACAGCCGTGCCCCTCAGCCTCCATGCCCTTCACCGAGGGCCCCTCAGAAGGTTGCTTGGCCAGCTCAGAAGCAAAAGCTCCTGAAGACAGCACCCTGACAAATCACCTTTGGATGGAACCCTCCCACAACATCCCAGGGAACATCTTACCGACATCCACTCCTGAAGTAGATGGCCCCACACAGCACTCAATGGCTGCCAGCACCCCTAGTGCTGAAGGAGACAAAGAGCTGAAGGAAGAGGGGCCAAACTCATCCTCCAGTCGCACTGGCCAATTGCCAGGAATTTCCCTAGTTCCTCTCCAGGAGCCAAGGACAGAGCTGTTGTCTGGAGAGGGCACTGGGCCTCGTGACTTTGAGTTCCAAAGGAAAGAGGATATGGACGACTGTCCCTCCCCAGAGTCAGCAACCAAAGCCCCCGCTGCCACTCAGCCAGGGAGGCCAAACTCAGCTGACCTTGAGTCTCCCCCAAAACTTGAGACTATGGTCCCACAAGATTCAGTCCTAAGATCATCATCAGACAGAGAAAGAGATGGGGTGGAGGTGCTACCTACGTGTTCAGCCAAGAACTTGGAATTTCTCGAAAGCTGCCATCCCTCTAAAAGCAAATCCAGAGCTATCCCTGGATCAGGGACAAGCACTGCCTCCCAGGAAAGCTGCCAGCAGAAAGTAGAAATGCATCTGCCATATGCAGAACTGCCCTCAGGCCCACTAGGTCTTACCACAGCACCAGCAAACAGTGGCTCCTGGAAAGAGACTCTGGACACCAGCGATGCTCAGAGCCAACCGCAGACAGGGACATCGGGAACTGAGCTCCAGCAAGTCGTCTGTGTGGCAGCAGCCAGCCAGCTGGATGGGAGCTTGCTTCTGAGTGCTGAGGCTCCTCTCTTCGCTAGAACAGAGGAAACTTCAAGTTCAGCTTCAAGTCCCACCGCACACGCAGCTGCTTGGAACTCGGTTGCCTCCGAAGAATCCACAGAGACTGTTTCTGAGACGAAGATGTCAGTTTCTGCAGATCTGGCTGCCACAGAACAGATGGATACAGGAGTGGCGGAACTGAAGCCAACATCAGATCTTAGAAAAATACAAGAACAACTAGAAGGTAGCCTCCAGCAGGTTCCTGCACCTTTCTTGCAGGGGCAAAATGATACAGTCCAACAAGGGTTGTTGCTGCCAACTTTCTCCCATGGCATTTCAAATGAAAGTTCAGTGGAACCAACTGATGGTCCCAAGGCCCCCAAGAATACTGAAAATAGAGTTGTGGCTAGAGAGGAAAGCAGATCGCATGGAGACAACCTTGAGGGACAGCAAGAAGCCACCAGTGCCTTTGCTGGTGCAGAGCCTGGGAACCATGATGAAGAGAAGTCTCAAGCCTTTCACAGCAGGCCCCATCTGGAGACCAAGAAAGATGAGGTTTCAAAGGCGCACAGTAATACAGAGAACAAAATCGTTCCCAGCTCAGACTCAACACAGCCACTTAGACAGGAGGTTGCTGGCCACAGGGATGGGTCCCACTCTGGATCAGCAGAGGTAGTGGGGCAGGTGGTTGCTGAATCCCATGTGACTGACACCGCTACCTCACTGCACAAACTCCATGAGGAGGACCCCATCCTGGCCTCAGCATCAGATGGCACTGGTGAGCACTTTCTTCCCCAAGAAGCCATCTGGGAAAGTTCAAGATCTCAGACCAAAAGCCCAGTCATGCTTCAGGACAGAGGAGGATTGGAAGCAACAGAATCACTTCCTGCTTTAGAATCTGAGAAAGGAGATTTCCTGCCTGCTACAGCTGCGGAGGAGGAGGTACCCAAAGCTGGGGGGATGGAGGATATATTGGAAGTAAAGAAGAGCCATTCACCCTTGCATCCGCCTTACAGCTGTGATGGGGAAGGCTTGCTGGTGTCCCCAGGCCAACCTTGTGGGGTGGAGAAGGTTGAACCTGGACAGGAAGTCCATGCTGATGCGTCATCTCCCCGCAATGGGAAAGACTCAACAATAGGCCATGGACTTGCTATGCTCAGTCAGGAACAAGACTGTCAGAGAAAACTGTCTTGCCCAGAGGACAGTCTCCCACCATCTCCAAAGAACCCTCTCCAGCCATCTCAACTAGACCCAGAAGCGTCCATCTCTGCTATTCTCTGTGACAAGAACCAATCACCTACAAATGGGCAAAAGGCTTGTCAAAGCGACCCAGGTCTGAAGAAGCAGAGTACAGTTTCTTCCTCAATCCGGGTACCCGAGGAAAGGAAGCCTTGGGCAGATGTGAGCTTGTCTACTCGAGGAGGAAACGAACAGGGGTCAGAACTTCCCTCCAAAGGTAGCCCATGCAATACTCCAAGTTCATCACCCAAGGATACAGTTCTGGAAGGAGCACCACCGTCAGAGATGTCAGAACTGTCAACCCCACTGGGACAAGAGTCGCCTGCACTAGGGGGAAATGAGCAAGAGGGCACAGGCAGCAGTAGTCAGCTCTCGGAGATCCTGCCTCCTGCAGCAGCCACCGCTCTTACAGAAAACTTGGGTGGGAAGGATAGTCTCTCTACTGGGCAGGGGCTGAGCAAGTCCCAACAGGAGCTGGATGATGCTTTGCAAACAGGCAGCCTGCGTGAAGAAGCACGTTGTGGGGACTCGGGCCTTTCTGAAGCCAGTGACGTACTGCCTCCGCCTCGGGGCTTGGATAAGACAGAGACAGCAAGTAGAAACAGAGCGGAGGCCCTGCCCTGTCCACCTGACTCAGTAGCTCTCCTGGATACAGCACACTGCTCTCCAGACCCAGTGCCTACCAATCCCAGAGTCACACTCACCCAGGATGCCCTAGAGAGCGAGGCCTGTGATGAGGGCCAGAAAGAGTCAGCCCCACAGCTGGAAATGGAGCAGCCGGCCCCCTTGGGTACAGAAGCACAGAGTCCTCTTGGAAGTTTCCAGAAAGCAGAGGAACAAGATGGTAAAGGTGGATCTGCTGAAGTGAACGTTGATGCCAGTGAAGGAGACCCCAGGATGCAGCAGGCTTCAGAGGCACCAGAACCTGCTCTGAGTAGTGGCTTCCTTCAGGCTGACCAGAGCCTTGCCTCCACCCTGAGTGAGCCACGCCAACTTGTGCAGCTTAAGCCCAGCTGCGGGGATGCCTTGCTGACAGCTGGAGAAGCAGACGGGATGCCCAGAAGTTCTGTGGACGTTCTGACACAGCACACTGTTTCAGGCCCACGGAGCCTTCTGCCGGCTGAACCACCTGACACCCCTTACCTGCATATCAATAGTGCTGCCAGGAAGGATGCAGAAGATGGAAGCACGAGAGGAGCCGTTTCCTCTGAGGACCCTGGAGCACCTCATGAAAGTCCTGTAAAGGAGCCTCCACCTGCTTTGGAAAATGACACCCTTGAAAAGATACCTGCTGTCTCCTTCACCACAGTCTTGCAACCAGGAACTGCAGATGGGGACATCTCTGCAGCGGGGGATGGTAATGGTATCGGTATCCCCCAAGCTGGAACCACTGAGGGGCACGTGAGCTTCATGCCCTACCTGGACAGGATGCCTCTCCCGGTCAGAGACGAGCAGATGGCAAGGGAGATGCATGTGGCTGCTGCTCCAGAAGCAAATGCCAGGCCCTCTGAGATCACAGCATGCCCTGCCAGTGAGGATGCAGCAGGAGAGAGACGGGGGAACAGGGAGAGGCCAGTAGAACTTACCCCAGATCTGAGGGTTGTTGCATCAGGTAGCGAGGGTGCAAGCTCCAAGCAGACCAGCATAATAGCGGGGCTTCCTGATTTTAGGGAGCATATCACCAAGATCTTTGAGCAGTCTGTGCTTGGAGCCCTGGCTGCTGACCGGCCCCATAGTAAAAAGTCAGGAGTTCCAAGGAGTGTGCTGTTTGAGGGTCCTGATGTCTCACTGAACTCAGAGAAGCTTCTAGATGGGGCACAAGGAGTGGCTGCTGCCCTTCTCCCCGTACCTCCTGCAGGACTCCAGGTTGAGAAGAAGCAAGAGTCAGCTGTTGAGGCTGAGAGTTCTCATCAAGTGCCCCAGGATCCAGCGCCAGAGAAGGTGATGGGTCTGGTGGGGACAGCCTTGGAGGAGAGCAGGCCAGGTGCCAGTGTTGAAGGAGAGAGGACTGGAGAGCCTGTTCAGGGAACTCAGGCTCACTCACAGCAGTCAAGAAACAGGCAGGAACTAACAGTGGGCCTTCCCTCTTCAGCAGCTGTTCAGGGGCTACCAGCAGAAAGAGCCCCTGGCTTCCCTGTGGCTCCCCATAGCCATGCAGATGTAGATGAGGCTTCTGCTCAAGGTGACAAAAGTAATTCCATAAAAGAGCACCTGGAAACATTGCCCAGCAACAGTCAACAAAGAGAAGATGGTACCCGGGACCCTACTCAAACCAAGGGTCTAACTAGTCTATCAGGATCCCCCTGTGCCCTGAATGGCTCTTCCCATGGAAGTGTTTTGAATGTGCCTGAACCTAAAAGTGAGCCCTTGATCCCTTCCACACTTGAGGGTGATAGACAGATTGAAGCTGCTGTCAGTACTACAAACACGCAAAATATGCTGGGCAACCAGGATGCCCCCGAAATGTTGGCTGGAGAAGTGTTGACTACTCCCCTGGATCCCAGCAAAATGGCAAGAGCTGCTGAGGAAGCAGAAGGTGATGTCACACCAAGCAGGGCTGAGACGTGGGCATGTGTGTCTAGTGACCTCCTTGAAACAGGTACTACAAGGATGCTTCCCGGTGTGGCAGGTGACTCAGCACAGCCTGGGAGCTTTCAGGACTCAGGATGCTCCAACAGGGCTCAGGTGATGGAGGATGCAGCCACCCTTCAAGGGGACAGCCAGGTTGAAGACCAGCAAGCCAAGCAACAGCTGGGCCCTCAGCTCCCTGCTCCTGTAGGGCCTGGGAAGCCGAGTATCTCTTCTCCTCCAGAGCCCGATGAGAGCAAAGATGAAAAGCTGCACCTTGTGGCTCCAGAAGAACTCCTCAGTGACAGGTACTTGGGTGCAATGCCTATAGGTTCAGATCCAGTATGATCCCTACCCTCATGCTAAGTAAATCAAACTGACGGGAAATTTTCAGGAGGACCAGTTTCCTGTATGGGGAGGGTTAAGTGGTCCCATTTACCCTCTCTAGATGTGCTAGGATTTTGAAAAGGGGCACGGGGGTGGGGGTGGGGGAGGGTTGGGGGGTGGAGGCATGGAAGCTATTTGGATGACACGTCTTTCCTTGTGCTAATTCATCTAAAACCACTGGAAAAGCGTGAAGCGTTGACTGGCTGTGCGTGATTGGGGGATAGGCTGCAGGCAGTCATGTTTTCTGGAGTTCAGACACAGCTGCTTTCAAATGTGGAATCGTTTAGGTGCAAGGGCTCTATGTGATTCGAAGCAGCTCCAAGCTCCTGGCTGCCTAAAGCTTCCTTCTCTTCTTCCTAAAGATATGGGTGTAGTGGCCACTGAGTCTTTATTGGGGAATGTGCTTTTTAACTTAGGATTTTGGCTCTCTCCAAGTATCTGATCCTTGCAACCACTTCCTTTCCTTGTCTCAGAAAGAGCCCAGGGCCCGGCCCGGCCACTTTGCCTTCAGTTCCTGAGGCGTGCGTTCCGAAAGGCTTTCCAGCAGAGGCCCGAGATTTGGGGAGAGTAGAAAGGTCAGTGACACAAAACCCGTGGCACCTTCCTTAGATAGATGTGCTGTTGACTTCCTGAAGGATGGTAGTGTTGTTTGAGGGTATCGCACATAGCCCAGGCTAGCCTCGAACCTATCAAACTAAGGACGACTGAATTCCTGGTCCTCTGGAGACATGCTCCCCTGTACAAGGCTGAAAGCAGATTTTCTGCGTGTGCTGTTATTTATGTATGAGAGGAAGCCAGGGGTGGTGAGACACATCTGTAGTCCCAACATTTAGGAGCAGAGGCAGGAGAATCAGGAGTTTGGGGGCTGAGCTACATTGAAGACCCTGTCTCAAGTATATGGGGAGGTGGGGCAGATAACCATATCAATCCTATGTGTACTTCAGTCATGCAGTTCAGAAGTAATGATTCAGAGCAACTTTGTTGGCAATAGCGATGCTTGCTTTCATACCTGGGCTCTTACCTTTAAAAACAAACAACTCCTCTAAGTTATAATCCACACAACATATAATCCACTCATTTAAAGTCTACATATATATACCCCACACATAGACACAAAGATACACACACGCACACATAAACACACAGTACAAGCCTTAGTGTGCTTAGAGTTCTATGATGAAGGTCACAATCAATTTAGAACTGTCACACACACACCCCAAAAGCTCTATAGCCCCAGATGTCACACCCTATTCTCCTATATCCTTAGCATGGGCACACACTAATCTAGTTTGATCCCCTTTGAGGCTAATGGGTCAACACTGCTTTAATCTCTGAAGCAAGAGTTGCACGTCAATGGAAGCCACCCTCCACAGACACTTTCAAACAAGGAGGGTGGAGTACAAATGGAGCCATGCCACTCAAACCTTACCCCTTGCTCTTTACCCCAAGTGAGTGCGTGCTGCCTGTGGCTGTGCAGAAGCTGCTGTCTACATTTATTAAGGGACAGGGAGGCATCGTGGACACCACATTGTGAATAAGCTTTGCTGAATACCTAGACCTTTGGTTGTTGAATGCTCTCTCTCTCTCTCTCTCTCTCTCTCTCTCTCTCTCTCTCTGTGTGTGTGTGTGTGTGTGTGTGTGAGAGAGAGAGAGAGAGAGAGAGAGAGAGAGAGAGAGAGAGAGAGGGAGAGAGAATGTATGTTAGAGTCTAAATTAGTACCTGTGTCGTGTCTCCTACCAACAGCTGTGGGTGTTTTTGCAAATTATTTGATTCATATTTTCACATGCTGAAAGAATGCATGGTCACCTGTTTTTGGAGTCTCAACACGTCCCCCAGCTCCCAGCTGCTTCTGCTGCCCCACAAGAACAACTCCTGTGACTCTAGGCCAGCACATGTGGCCTGAGCTGTCCAAACAGATTTCATGTGAACCATCTCTTGCAGGGCTCACTGGCATGCAGCTCTTGCATTCCAACTTTAGGTGTAGGAAAAATATCTGTGTAGCCAGGAAGTCTCTTCTGCCCTACAAGTCTGTATCAGTGCCTTCCTTCTCAGCATCCACAGACATTTTATCATTCTTCCTGGGGAAGCTCAGGGCCCGGCTTAGGCTTAGAGAAGTCCATAAATAGTTCATGACTCAGTGTTTAAATCACTTCAGAATTTAAAATAGTATTTTCTGAGTAAATACTAGAAATTAGGGTTTTTTTTTTTCTGCCACATTTGTAAAGTATAGAAAACCAGAAAGAAACGAGGGAGCCAGAGAGGTGGCTCCGTGGTTAAGAGCCTATACTACTGTTCTTACACAGGGCCCAAGTTCTGTTCTCAGAATACACCTCTGGCAGTGGCTCACAACCACCTGTAACTCTGGCTCCGAGAGCTCTAACTCCCTCTTTTGGCTTCCAAGGCACCTGTACTCATATCCACATATCCAACCACATACGTACATATAATTAAAAGTAAAAATAAGTCTTAAGAAAAAAAATATGATTACTGGGCAGTAGTGGCACATGCCTTTAATGCTAATACTTGAGAGGCAGAGACAGGTATCCCTGAGTTTAGAGCCTGGTCTACGAATGAGTTCCAAGACAGGCAAGGCAACACAGTTGTTACTGTTATTTAGAATCATAGAATAATTTCACCTATTGAAATATTTAGGCATTTTTTTTCCTCTACCATCAAAACTCCTTACAAATCTCTTAATGGCCGTTAGCACAGAGGGATTGATCCCAGTCTTCACAGGCACTCAAGTGCTGTCATTGTCCTCCCGTTGAGACTTTACACACTCTGGAGCTTCCTGGTCCAAGTGGCAGCTGCCGTCTGCCATGTGATGTGTGAATGTGTGTGTGTGTGTAAGGTAGCACACACCTGACGTTGATGGTTTAGTATTTTCCAAAAAGAGAGTACAAAATATATCGTTAGTTGCTTTTATGCTGCTTATCTGTGAAATGATAACATCTAGAATTTTGGGGGTGTCAAAATGTATTGTAACAATTAGCTTCTTTCCTATTTATTTATTTATTTATTTATTTTTGCATCTTGCCAAGGCCAGAGCATACATGACTGGGGCAATGGGCAAGCATATAAAGGTTAAAGCTAGCAGCTGTCTGTGGGAGAGGGTTGGTGGACACAGACAGAAGCTGTGTGATAAAAGTCAAGGCCAAGACCCATCTCTGTTCCTCACTGGTTACGCAGAAAACCTTAGTGGGTGGAAATGACAGCAGGCACATCTCCTTCACCAGAGGGTCAAATAAAATCGTTGACTCAGCGGTCACACTGGCGGACCCTGGCGCTTGGTGCGTTGGGCTCCTGTGGTTCTGTGATTGACTTTCCTAGTATGATGAACTCAGCTACCAAACATCACCAAACACTGCTGTGGAGATGATTCCCGGGATCTTTGTTTGTGTATCCTAGTTGACGTTCCCATCTGCCAATTTCTGTTTTCCAGAAATGAATTTTTTTCCAAGTTAAAATATCTTGGGCAGCAGTATGCTGACCACTATACCATCAATACTAAAAGATATCATCACTCCACCACTCTTAAGATAACATAATAACATAATGGCTGTGAAAGTGTTCTTTCTCAGCCCCATCCATACCCCACAGTGATCTTACCTGACACCAGCTAACATTTTGGGGATGGCTTTTCATTGGGATGCTTTGTATATCTTTTTGTGTGTGTCCACTGTACTTTGGCATCAAAATGATGTTTCAAGTTGCATTTCCAATCAGACCCAAATTTCTACTATCCTGTTAGGCGGTCAAGAAGTTGATCCTACAGAATCTATTGAATTAAAACATCTTGCTGATAGGAGCGCTTGTCATCATCAGTATCTTAGGCAAGTGCTCACCCTCTGAGCTACAGACAGCCAGGGGCCAGTATCACTTTTGCTCTTTGGGTAACAAAAGGGTGAGTTGAAAACCATCTTACATAGCCAGGGGGAAGTGGGTGCTGTCTGTCATTCACACACACACACACACACACACACACACACACACATCTCTGTCATATAGTATATATGTATCTACCTATCTATGTGTGTGTCTATGTATTTATTTACCTTCCTATCTATATATCATCTATCTATCATCTGTGTATGTATGTATCTATCTACCTATCTTCTATTTATCTGTCTCAAAGCTTATAATAGCCAACTGGCACTGTTGGTAACAAGCCACAGTTTGTATCTTTTCAGTCATGGTCACTCATTCTGAGAAGCCAGCTCAGAGATAGTATTTGCAGAGTATTTCTGGACACTGTGTAATCCTGATGTGGCTGGAAGCTGAGACCTGGTATCAGAGCCAGCTAATGTTGAGAACTGAGTTGATATCACTGCTCTAGATCATCTTCCATGCTAGTGGAATACCTAGAATTTGGCATTTTGATTGTAAATGTTTAGGCAAGTGGTTCTGAATCAGTCTTGGACACTGCCCCGTATTCTACACATTTTTATTTAAAGTAGAGGTAGGGTCTTCAGTTCCACATGAGACAATGGTCAGCCAGCCAGCCGGTCCAATTATTAGTGCATTTTCTTTTTGAGATGGTATCTCACTGTGTAGCTCTGGAACTGATATGTAGACTAGGTTGGCCTTGAACTCATAGATATCCACTTGTCCTTGTCTCTGGAGTACTGGGATTAAAGGTGTGCAATGCTACACCTGGCTCAATTATTAGTGAATTTTAAGAGAATCAAAACATGTTGCCCAGTGCTTAGGCTGTCTGTGGAGACCTAGGCTCTTCACAAAGGGCAGCCAGGTTGAAAAGTTGAAAGAACTAAGAGACAGCTGGCTGCTTGCCAATGAGGCCCTGGCAGAACCTAAAAGCCACACAGAGCAGCTTCTCCTCTTCCCTCCCACACCATCTTCCCACACGGTCTCTGACTCTTCCTTCTCTCTCCATATCATCTAAAATTAGAAGCAGTGACACCAGGTTTTCAAGTTAAGAATAAGGTTAGAGGATGCCACAGCTGTGCAGATTAAGGAAAAGAAAAAAAAAAAAAACTGTTTCCCAACACGGTTCCTTCAGCAGAAAGGGCAATGAGAGCACTCATGTGCACGCATGCTCGCACGCACGCACGCTTGCTCGCTCGCTTGCTTGCTCGCTGAGCCGCCCTAGCTTTGCTTTTAGAGCAATA
The DNA here is from genome assembly GCF_978045245.1 of Mus caroli. Classification (NCBI taxonomy): domain Eukaryota; kingdom Metazoa; phylum Chordata; class Mammalia; order Rodentia; family Muridae; genus Mus; species Mus caroli. Next base: position 15,039,374 of record NW_028227263.1, on the reverse strand, counting down.
TTCTTCTAACACGATAGACTGTTAGGAAGATAAAATAACACCTTCCTGGTTGGAGTGAGGTACTTTCAAGACAAAGCCTGGTATGCAGTGCGAACTTTTCAAAAATGGTGGCTGCTACTCGCCTGGAAGGCCAGGGGCCGCAGGAGCCCAGCCTGTCACGAGCCTCTGTTGCTTTCTGCGCACTGTGTTCCGCTCACCCTGTTCCACCCACAAGGAGCTCTTCCATGGACTTTGAACCCAGATCAAAATGTATTTAGGAAACCAAAGACAGCAGGCAGGGTGGATTGGTGTCGCAGCAGCCCCCCAGTCCCTGTGAACAGTCCAATAGAAGAGTCCAGAAGCCCTTTACCATGGAGCTTGGGGTCTGAGGCTTTTGTGTTTCACAATGAAAACCAATGTCCTAAGTGATGAATCAGTCCAGTGAAAAGGTGCCAAGTCTTTTTATGAGGTGCTCGGTCTCCTCAGAGGCTGAGGTGGAAACACCCATCCCCTTGACTAATAGGTCTTCCCTCTTGCTAACCCTTCTGTTGTGGCTTCCGCCCACACTACACCTGGTCCCAGTGCAGAGATGACCTTTCCTTTACTTGAAAGTCCCAACCTGGTTAGTGCTGGAATAAAACTGGGAGCGTTCTTGTTGGGCCTCATACTAATAGGAGGAAGCAGAGGTCCAAATAGGGAAAGCCTGGGGCCTAGAACTAGAACTGGCTTCTGGCCATTTTAACATCTAATATGGTGTTCCTCTTGCACTCACGGGCTGGGCCTGCAGGTCAGAACTCCCTGCCAATAGCAGCCACCACAATACCCCTCTAGACCTTCCTGAGAAGACTGCTTGGCTAGGGTCCAGAGTAGGACACATACAGACTTGGATATTGGCTGAGTTCAAGTTCTGTGACCTCAAGAACTGTTGTGACCCTTTCTGAACCTTACTGACTACCACAGGGCCATGCACAGAGCTGTGGCATGGTTAGAACAAAGCGAGACATATGTGTCAATGACAGTTGAGGTTAAGTTCTCTCACTCATCTCTCTCTCAGGACATAAGTGTCTTTGTAACTAGCTTGGCCCCTGAGTCTTCTCAACCCATAGTGAGGTTCTGTGAGTCCCACTGTTTTTTAGAAGAGAAAATGGAGGCTCCAATGTGTAACCTGGTCAGAGAGCTAGGTCTGGAAACTTTCTTCTAGGGAAGATCTTGAGATCTCAAGTGTATATTTTAAAATGCTCGCCATTAGCGCAGTGGATTTGGGGGGAGGTGAGTCTTTGACTCAGCATGTCCGTAGAAGCCTTCTATGGTGAGAGATGGTCTGTTTCTCTCCTACTCAATACGGTCGCCACTAGATTTGTGTGCTTTTTGTGTAATAAGGCCAGTGTTGGGAGCTGGAGAGATGGCTCAGTGGTTGAGGGCACTTGCTGGGCTGGTTCCCAGCAGCCGTGTGATTGGCCCACAACCATCTGATAAGTCCAGCTCCATTGGGTTCAATCCCCTCTTCCATCTTTAGTGGGGTACCAGGCATCTGCACAGTGCACATACATATGCAGGAAAAACAGTCATCCACACAAAGTAAATAAATCTTTAAAAAATTCAGGCTAGCTGGGTGTGCTAGCACACGCCTTTAATCCTAGCACTTGGGAGGCAGAGGCAGGTGGATTTCTGAGTTCGAGGCCAGCCTGGTCTACAGAGTGAGTTCCAGGACAGCCAGGGCTACACAGAGAAATCCTTCCTCGGAAAAAAAAAAAAAAAAAAAAAATGAGGCTAGATTTTTTTTTCTCTCTCCCTCCCTTCCTCCTCTCTTCTTTTCCCTCCTTCTCCCTCTCTCCCTCCTCTTTCTCCCTATCCCTCTCTCTTCTTCACCTTCTCTCTGCACTTTGCCCTCCCCCAACCCACATCCCACACCCCACACCCCATGGCAACTTCCCTGGCCTCCTTCCTTGGGGCCAGTGAACTTGACCAAGACTTCAATAACCCTGTCTTTAATATATTCCAAAAAAGGAAAGAAAGAAAGAAAGAAAGAAAGAAAGAAAGAAAGAAAGAAAGAAAGAAAGAAAGAAAAGAAAAAACCATGAGGCTGATGTCAGTGAGGACCCAAATTGTTAGCTTAGCTTAATGGGACTGGAGGCTTCTGTCTGGGGCAGCCCAGAGTCCATAGTGTTACCATAGCTGTAAAAGAACTCTGTTTTTTCTTCACCTGAGCAGGAGAGGATTCTGGGAGTGAAGCTCCGGAAATCTCTCACACACCTGCTGGTGCTCAGGTGTTGAGTGGTGCTCCTCCCCACTACCCTTTCCCTCCCACTGCTTCGCTCTGGAAGTGATGAGAACCAGAGCCAGTGCAGGGTACTAGGCAAGCAACTTACCCATAAACCACTTCTCACCTTGGGAAGGTGTGGCTGCCGCCGGGCAGAGTCTGGGGTACACAGTGAGTGTGTTTATGGTACTACTGCCTACTCAGGTGGGCCAGCAGGCAAAGTCCTGATGCACTGACCTAAGGAGTATGCTGGGCCTGAGATCCTGGCTCTGCTTGCTGACCACACACTCAGGCCTGCAGACCTGCTTGTCTCTGAACTGTCTGTGTTGCAAGGTAGCCCCAGGACACCTGGATAGCTGGCACCAAACGGGAACCCTCTCTGCCTACACATCTCCAAGGGCTGGATCTTCCAGGGTGCTCCTGTTCTAAGGAGATCCAGAATGGGCAGAGGTGCAGTAGTTAATGTTTCTGTGTTGTTCCTGTCCTGAGAAGCTGGCAGGGTCAGAGAAAGGCTTAATGCGCAAGAGCAACAGGCCCCAGCTCACAAAGTCCTGATGTTGACTTTTGTTTTCTTTTTCTTCCCTCCCTTCTTCCATCTCCCTCCCTCCTTCCTCCTCCTTTTCTCCTTCACCCCTCCCTTCCTCCTCAGGGTCTCATTCCTTCAGAATTCACTGTGTACCCCAGACTATTCCCAAACCCATGGGAATCCTACCAGCTCAGTCCTGCAAGTTCTCGGATTACAAAAGTGATCCACCATGCCCTTTCTTTCTTCCTCCCTCCCTCCCTCCCTCCCTCCCTCTTTCTTTCTTTCTTTCTTTCTTTCTTTCTTTCTTTCTTTCTTTCTTTCTTTCTTTCTTTCTCTTTTAATACTTCTCAGTTATCAGTTATCCGGTGTTAAATACTTTAGCAGCCCATGGAGTCACACGTACATGGCAAACACATTTTTCTGTTTGCAGAGAAGGCACTGGACACAGGTCTGGTTACTGCTTTGCTGAAGGTCTTTCATTTTTCAAGGCCAACATGAGGGGGTTGGGATACAAATACCAGATGGGTAGGAACAGCGGTCCTCTGCAGAGTGGGCTAGAGGGCACTCTGGTGCTTGGTGGCTCCAGTCAGCACTGACTTTTTAGGCCAGGTTCCCTATCTCTGAAGAGACTAGCAAGATACTGCAGGTGTTCCAGATAAGCAGAGAGAGTGCAGGGGAAGGGACAGGAAGGTACAGGGGCTTTGGAAGAAATCGGGCTGGAGGCAAGCTCAGCTCCCACTTTCAGCTCCCAGCCCTCATGTTGGATGGTGATCTGTGACCTGCCTGGAACGGTTTTGCAGGTGACCAGGACTGATTATCTCTCAGTATGAAAGGAATGGCAAATAGGAAGCAAGTGAGCAAGACACAGGCCACACTGCCCATAGTCAGCTCACAGCAAACACAGAGCAGAGGCCATTAGCTCCTGTAGGCTGTGTGGACAATCTGTGGACAGTGACATTATCACATTATCACAGCCGGCTCAGCACTTACCTAGTGAGTGTACACCAGGTGATAAACTGGCAGGGAGAAGCCAGTGACTGTCTCATCAGGGAAGCCCTGGGGTGGGCATTCGGGGTACTCTGGGCACAGGCTCCTCCCCTGGGAAGGATGTGGGATAGCGAATGCATAGGCAAGCTGTCTCACTGAAGCTGGTCTCGCTGGTATATGTGGCTTTCTCTTGCCTTGCCAAGGTCTCAGCTGAGAAGTCAGCCTGCCTGGTGTCCAGATGCCCTCTCTAAGGGATAGCACACCCTCCACCTGCCTGAGCTGCAGTGAGTGATCTTGTGCACAGGTTGGGAAGTTGGATGTCAGGGTCCCCAGTTCTTGGTCTAGTCATGGCAGCACAGAGAGACAGTGGTCTTGGCCTCAAGCCAAAAGGAGATGCCCCATTCCTATTTCTTAAGGAAGTTAGGCTTGCGGGGGGCCTGGATCTTGGTTACCTAGCACCTGATACTCTGTGTGACTCCCTAAGTTTACTGAATAATTAAATGCAAGCAGCTATCAGGCGGATTTGGGGTCAGACCAGACTTCAAAGGCAGTCAGCCTCTTCACCATTGCACAAATTCTGGAGGCCTGTTTCCTCATCTGGAACAGTGTGTAATACTTGTGACCTCAGAGAACTACTATGGAGATGCTACAAAAATAAACATATATTGGGGCTAGGGAGGTGGATCAGAGGGTAAAGGTGTTGGTTACTAAACCTAAGGGCTAATGGTTCAAGGAGAGAACCAACACCTGCAGGTTGTCCTGTGGTCTTCACACATACCCACCCTCCCACAGATCATGTACACGCACATAGTAAATGAATAAAGTATAATAAAAATAAAACATAGAAGGATCCCATCAGAGATCCTGTGTGACCCTGTAAGCACCTAAATATCAGGGGTTGTTTTCATTAATAGTATTTTATCACCATCACCATCACCATCACCATCACCATCATAGTTTGGATTGGTGATAACACTATTAAGGTGCATGTGTAAGTAGTAAAGACTATTTTCATACAGTTGCCCATAGAACTTGCTGAGGTTCACATATATCTGCTCTGCATTCCTTGGCACATGCCAGTTCCCGCCCACTCCCCCAACTACCCCATCCTGTAGCTACAGTCTTCAGTGTTGCAATATCTTATTGGAGGCAAGGTCAAACCATCTGGCACTCATGGAGAAAGCATTCTCTTGCTTGTGGAAACCCGGGCTTCGGGGTTAACCTCTCACCAAGAGCGGCTGCAAAAGGCTACAAAGCTAACATTAGTGGGTGAGCAGGGGCGTGGTCATGGGAAGCGAACCCTGAGCTCCTTAATCATTTTGGCAGGATCCTCAGGACTGCCAGCCCACCCAGGCCTCCTAGAAAGTGGGGAGTGGAAAGTATCTGGCCCTGATGCCTGCTGGACCCCTGGCAGATGATGAGCAGTGGGTAATAAATACTCAATGTCCGGAGCTGGCAGATAGGATTTGGGGGAGGGTGGGGATGCCAAGCCTGGGCTTGAGATTTCAGACATAGGTCAGACTGCCTTATAAGGCCCTCTATGGAGGGTATCTTGAAGATACATCTCTGGCTCCTGAGACTGGCAGTAAAGATACTGGCCTTTACAATGGGCATCACTTGAGGACTAGCTCAGTCAATCACACTAAAGCAAGAGAATGTCCAGGGACTTTTAGCCTCACTTTATAGATAAGAGGCCTAAAACCCAGAGAGGGTATATGACTTCTCTGAGCCTTTCAGGGTACCACTTATCCAACTGTCATTGGATGGGACTCTAGCTTCAGCCTTGCTGGCCCTGCAGCAAGCAGCCACTTCTTTACAACACAGGGAGCACCCCCAAAGAGGACCGGAGGAGCTGATGTTCCAGACTGTTTTATGGAGGGACTGGTAATTTAACCAAGGTAATCTTGACCTTGGATATTGTCCAAGGAAACTGCTCCTGCAGGTTCACTCTGACTTTTTGTAAAATAAGTAGGCTGCAGTTTCCATGCTGTGCAGCCGGCTCTCCTTTGCTTTGTCTAGATGCTTTTGTGGGAGAGGACTGTGGGCAAGCAGTACTGGGGCACTGGCAGATTCTCTAATTTACAGTGATGTGGGGAATATGTGGAATGTTGACAAGGGAGGAGAGTCTCGCTTAGAGCCCACGAGGGAAAAGATCCGCTGAAACCTGAGCTTCATCTCCTGGCTGGCAAGTCTGCGTGCTGTCCATTGGGGAAACCTCAGAGGAGAGGGCTGTCTGGGTCAAGTTTCCCTGCGAGCAGTGGGGCTGTGCATCCCTGGGAGATCGTGTGCTGTTTTTCAAAGGTCATTGCAGGCCTTGGTTTGGTTTTGCCTGAAGAGGGGAAAGGCATCTGTTAGAAACCTCCAGGCTCTACCTAGAACCAGTGCTTATACCTTTTAGTTTCCTGTCTTCCCGGCTGTGGAGGGGACTCTGCTCAAAGGGCCCCAGATGGGGAAACTATGCTTTTGGATTTTTTTTTTCCCCTTTGCATTTTGGATATGGGAACCAGGGATGGTACAAATGGGAAAACTGGCTATTGGCTTTAAAGCCTAACCCAAGTCATTGATGTCCTTTCTTCTGTGTCCCTCTCCCTTTGTTAGAACAGAGGAGACATGTACAAGTGCAGAGGTAGGCTCAGACTGGAAGGCAGAAGGCACTCACTTGCAAGTTGGAGCCCCAGTGAGTCTGAGATAGTGGCCAGAGCCACTCACTCTCATCTCTTGTGTGCACAAGTGTGGGTGTGTGCATCTGTGCTAGAGAGAGAGAGAGAGAGAGAGAGAATATGAATATATGTGGTGTAAGTATGTGGTATATGTATGTGATGGTTGTGTGTGGTGTATATGCACAGGTGGAGACCAGAGGAAGACACTGGGTGTCCTCTATCACTCTACCTTATTCCTTTGAGACCAGATCTCACCATTCTGCATTTTTCAGCTAGGCTGGCAGCCAGCAAAACCTAGAGACCTTCCTATCTTTGCTTTCCACAGTGCTGGGTTTACAGACACATGTGAGCCTACCTGGTTTGTTACATGGGGCCTGGGGTGCAAACTGGTCCTTCTGGCTCTATAGCAAGTGCTCTAACCCATATCAAGCCTTCTCTCCATCCCTCTGCCCTCAGATTTTTCAGGCCCTTCCGCCCATCCTACCCATCTCCCTGCTCCTGGGTCTGGAGGAGACCATATTGTGCTTTAAGATAGTAGATGTTTGACAGATGATGTTCTTGTGGAGCCTTCCTACTTTTCTAGTTACCCAGAATCCTGTTAGTCTTACCCAAGGGGAAAGAGGCTTTTCTGCAGCCTGGCTCCAATTTGAAGGCAGAAACAGCTGTGCCCTGATTTGTTGACTGGCTTTTCATCCTCTGCCAAAGAGCTTGGATGTTTTGAGGTAGACATTGCCTAGGTTCAAGTCTTGTCACTTACTCATGGTAGGAGAGTTGTCTCTTAGTCTCTGCTGGTCTGTTCCCTCAACTAGAAGATGGGTATAAATTAGTACCTACCTCATGAGGACTCAGTGTCATGGTGTGTGAGAAGGGCTTGCTCAGCGCTGGCCCAGTCATGAACTCTGTGGATATCTGTCACTGTGGGAGAGTCTGGGGAGGGACAAGGGCCATGCTGATCCCCTAATCTTTAGCATAATGAATTACACACAGTAGGTCCTCACCAGATGGTTGTGGAACGGTGTGACTTGCTGGCAGATACAGACGTGTCTGGATCGTCTATCAAGAAGAAAACCTGAGCCGGGCATGGTGGCGCCTGCCTTTAATCACAGCACTCGGGAGGCAGAGGCAGGCGGATTTCTGAGTTCGAGGCCAGCCTGCTGTACAAAAGTGAGTTTCAGGACAGCCAGGGCTATACAGAGAAAACCTGTCTCGAAAGACAAAAAAAAAAAAAAAAGAAAACCTGTTGGCCAAGCTAGTTCAACAAACAGTAAAGTCATCATGGTCATAAGCCATTCATTCACTCAGCCATTCACACTTCTCACACACGGGGCTTAGTCTGGGCACTTAGAACTTCTCACCCACAGAGCACTGTTTGCTCTTCTTGCGTCACCCTTATCTTTGCTCCACACTGACATAGTCCAGGGGACTCTGAAAAGTGCTGATGGCAAGGGCTAGGGACACAACAAGCCCAAAGCCCTGGGGAGGAGGACAACCTCCCAGCCCCAGGGTCTCTGATTTAACTGCCACAGTGTATGCAGGCTGTGGAAGACTAACTGTCCCAGTGGTATCTGTCCAATAGTCTTTAGATGTCTGTTGTTAAGTAGAAGATGAGATGTCTGTAGTACCACCATGGAGAAAGCACGGAAACCTCCCTCACCTCGGTCCTGCCCGGACCTCGGAACTCTGTGTCATTCCTTAGATGTTTTCTTTCCCATCCTTGCCCTGATATCATATGAATGTACGATTCTGCTTCCTGGAGAAAGTTTTTTATCTGCCAAGGAAGACAGTATGGCTTCGGCCTTCTAGTCGACCAAAGGTATGCTTCAAGTTTAGGCTGGGTTGTGGGAGCTGAGGGTCAGCACCTCGGTTCCAAACTCAAGCTGGAGCAGTATGAAGTGAATGGTGTGGGCTTCACGTGCCCGCAGGGAAATCCCAGTGACTACAGCTAGAACTTTCGGACAGATTGCCGCCATCGAGGGTGTCTCTCTGTGTGTATTTTGGGTTTGAGAGGCTGACATTCAGCTGAACATGGGTGGAGGCAATAGCTGAATTGTTAGAAGGCCTGAAGAAATCTGTCTCTCTGCCGTACAACCAAGTGTTGCCGTGTGGCGGTTGAGGAATGTGCCTTGCTGCTTGCCAACACTTCAGAGAATGTGAGGACTTAGAAGCCCAAGCAGTGATTCCTTCTGGAGAAAGTAAATAAAAGTTCCTTCAAGTACTGTGTTGTGAGTGTGAGGACTTCACCCTTTATGGCACGCAGGAAAGGACGCTGGTCCTGGGTTTGTTACCATCTCCTCCTTTCTAGGTCTGCAGAATATACAGAAAAGTTACAAATATCCCTCATTCCTGTGGGCTGGGGAGGAATTTGGGTTCTGCAGACACACAGCTGTGTTCTGTGTGGTCCTATAATGTCATCACTCTAACCTGGTTCCTCCTGTGTCAACTAAGGGTCATGGTCATGCTTACCACTGGTCCACCATGACAGTGAAAGGGGAGAAGAGGTGTAGCTACCCCCAAAGACTCTTGGTTACACAGTGCTCACAGAGCTCACCTGGCACCTGGTCCAGGAAGCTGCCTCAGCCAGTGGAGCTCTTGCTGTGTGAGCATAAAGACCCAAGTTGGACTTTCCATTACTCATGTAGAAGTCAGACATGGGAGTGTAGCTCCAGTGCTGGAGTGTGAGACAGGTCAGTCCCTGAAGGTTGCTGGCCATCCAGTCTAGCCTAATCCGTGAATTTTCCGTTCAGTGAGATACCCCAACTCAGAAAATACGGAGAGCGACGGAGAAGGACACTTAATGTTGACTTCTGACCTCTACACATAACTCTACACATATATACATGTACACACGCACACACACACACACACACACACACACACACAGGGGCACACATGCACACGGGGACACAGAGATATACAGGCTTACCTGATATATAACATTTTTGAGGGGAGAGAAGGTTTGCTTTGGCTTATGGTTCTAGGAGGTTCCATCATTGTGGGGAATACATAACAGCAGGCAGAGAAGACAGAGTGACCAAAGCAGGAGGCTGGCTTGTCACACTGTATTCACACTTAGGAAGCAGGGGGTACACAGGAAGTGGAGCCCAGCTTCTAAACCCCAGGGTGCATTCATTCCCAGTGATTCACTTCCTCCACGGAAGCTGCACCTCCTGAAGACTCAAGCCTTTGTAGATGGCACCCCAGCCTTTGAGGTTTCAGTACGTGACTGGTTGTCTACTTGCTTTTAGGCCTGTGGTCAAACACATGATGGAGCAAAGTTGCTCTCTTACTCGCTAAGTAACTTGTTTGTTAGAATGGTGCTGCAGAGGGTTGGGGGATGGGGAGAGAGGATGCAGAGCCCTGCTGATGCTGCTGAAGGTTGGTCCCAAAAGGCTCTCATCCACTTCACAAAGTCAAATGCATTCTCTTTGCCTCTAAGAGGTGCCAGTGTCTTAAGGGTCATTATCGCTCAAAAAAGCCATGGTTTTTGATTGTTTTAATTTAACTTTATATGCATTGGAGTAAGGGCATCAGATTCCCTGGAACTGGAGTTACAGAGCTACCATGTAAATTGAATCCCAGTCCTCTGGAAGAACAGTCAGGGTTCTTAGCCACTGAGCCAGCAGCCCCCAAAACCATGTGTAAAGTCTCCTTTAAGATCCAAGGCACTTCCACGGTTAACTAGACCATATCAACGCCCTATTTCTCAATTTCTGTGTTGGCTAGCTCTCCATTGCTATACAATGTATAGTCCCAGGGGGAGGCCACATGCCGGGCAAGGTACAGTGGCCAGCAGCTGGAGCAGGAAACCGACTGTTTACATTTTATCTGTTCACAGGAAGCAAGGAAAACCAAACACCGTTCTTAAAGTAGGGACTTCTATTGTCTCTTTGGTTTTCGCTAACTGATTATTAGCGGGAGGGCACTGAGAAACCCTAAGGCAATTAGCCAGTTATCTGAAACTTGGGCAAGATCAGATCGGAAGCTCTCCCCACACCCAGTGCTGGGTAAGATGTTCCCTTTCAGTCTATGCTGTGTGGCAGCCATCCCCTCCTGGCTGTAGGACTGAGCACAGAAGCAAGCCCTGAAGTATACAACTTTAATCCTAGTGTGTGTACTGCAGGTACCAGTGGCTGGTGGAACTCCATCAGTGCTCCCTGTAGGGGAGCAGAGCATATGCTGTCTGACATTTGTGAATGCCCAAACCTGAGGCCTGTGAGTCTTTAGAAATATGGCCCTGAAACTCAGAGTCCCCATTCGTAGAACTTGCTTGCATTCATTAGCATATCAGACAGACTTCATGTTGGACTTTCAGCCTCTAGCAAGGAGTGAGTGTGTTCTTGATCTGAGGCTTGGTCTCCGTGCTGCATTCTGTGTTTCCTGTCAGTTATAGCTGGCCCCCCATGTTTCTTGATACAGGCCTCATCCCAAGGATTTCTCTGTGTACAAAACTGTGGCATTGCTAGCTTAGAATAGGAGTATGGTGATCAAGGAGGAGCCTTTGGTCCAATGGGGAAGATATAAGTTCTGGGATAGAGTGGAGTTTCTCTCCAGCCTCTTGCAAGATCTTTTAAGAGTGCGCCCAGGTTTCCCCCTCCTGCTTCCTGTCTCTCCACTTGCAGTCTGTCTTTCCAGGCAGGGTCCTGTCTTCATCAGCTTTATGTCCCCATGGGCACTTGGAGTGTTTACTGCTGGTACTCCGTGACTTCATCAGTTAATAGTAATTTCTGTGTTAGCCTAGTCGGCGTGCAGGTTTGCCGCCTGCCTTCCATCCGTGTTCTCACAGGCTCGTCCCTTCTCAGTCCAAGTACAGCCGTGTTGCCACAGCAGAGCATTAACAGAAGCTCAACACAAACAGAGCAAAGCCTCCTTGGTGGAAGGGCCAGGCCCTTTGTATTCCAGACAAGTCCACCCCTCCCCTGTCCCTTGTCACTCTTTCCAGAGGTTTAGAAGGACCTCTGCGGTTAAACCAGGCATCTGGGTAATGAACACTAATCCCCTTATCTTAAGGCCAGATGATTCCATCCTGTTTCCACCTGCTACCATTACTTCCCTTGCCATTGCTACGGTTTCTTTTCTAAAACGTCCTGACCCAAAGCAACTCAGCGGAGGAAGGCTTTACAATTCCAGGACACACTCCATCACTGGGTGACCACCAAAGCAGAAAGTCAAGGAACTAGGCATAGCACTTGCACAGTCAGGAGGAGACAGACATGGATGCAGCCTGTTCGAGCAGTACTGGCTAGCCATCCCTACTCTCCCACAGTCCAGTGCCCCAGACTGGGGAAGTGATACTACCCACAAAGGGCTGGATCTCTGTCCATGAATTAACTGTCTAAATGATTCCCCATGCACACGCCCACAGGCCAGCCTGACCTGGATAGTTCCTCAGTTGAGATGCTTGCCTGGTGGTTTCCAGGCTGTGTCCACTGACGGTTAACCAACCAGCACATACGTGTTTACAGAACATAGTCACAGACTATGAGGAATATGGATACCTTTGGGGGAGGGGACATGCTACGTTCTCACGTCCCAGGACCACAGAGCTGTCCTCTGTCATGAAGGTCCTGTAGTTGTCACCTGGGGAAGAGGGTTTCACATGGGAAAGGCCTGTCACCTCAAGGACATTGTTGCCTAGATGGGGGGCTCAGGCTCCTAGGATGACTGGAGGGAATGTTCTTACCCCCGGGGCAGCTGCTTCTGGACTGTATAAAAAAAAGTCACTAAGGAGTATGTCTTAGTTAGGGTTCTACTGCTGTGAACAGACACCATGACCAAGGCAAGTCTTACAAAAAACATTTAATTGGGGCTGGCTTACAGGCTCAGAGGTTCAGTCCATTATCATCAAGGTGAGAGCATGGCAGTATCCAGGCAGGCATGGCACAGGCAGAGCTGAGAGTTCTAAGTCTTCATCCAAAGGCTGCTAGTGGAAGACTGACTTCCAGGCAACTAGGGTGAGGATCTTATGCCCACACCCACAGTGACACACCCATTCCAGCCAGGTCACACCTAGTCCAACAAGGCCTCACCTCCAGATGGCGCCACTCCCTGGTTCAAGGATATACAAATCATCACAGAGTGTTTGTCTGAAATTTCTGTCTCCAGTTCCTGCCTTGAATTCCTTGGCTTCCCTCAATAATGGATTTTTTTACCTTTTTTTGAGGGGGGGGGTGGGTTTTTTTTTTTTTGTTGTTGTTTGTTTGTTTCATTTTGTTTTCGAGACAGGGTTTCTCTGTGTGACAGTCCTGGCTGTCCTGAAAATCACCTTGTAGATCAGGCTAGCCTCAAACTCATGGAGATCCACCTGCCTCGACCTCCTGAGTGCTGGGATTAAAGGCTTGTACCACTATACCCGGCTCAGTGATGGACTGTAAAGTGTGAATTGAAATAAACCCTTTCCTTTCTCAAGTTACTTTTGGTCAGTGTTTTATCGAAGCAACAGGAAATCAAACTAGGGTACTTCACCAATGGCTGATGGTACATTTAAGCGAATCAGTAGATTGGGGTTCTAATTTGTGAAATGACCACAATAATATGGTACCGATGTGCTTGTGACAAGTGAATGAGCTAGGAATCTATTAATTGGTCCTCAAAATGTGACTCTTAGAAATGCTTTTTTTTTTTTTAATACAGAAAATATTTCTGTGGCAGCATAGTCTACAAATCCGGCTAGGGATTTCTCACCTGGGGCTCTCCAACCTAGGGCATGTTTCTTTAAGGGAAGGAAAGGAAGTGTCGAGTCACCCTGAGTCTTCTGCCCTTTGGTCTCTGAGTCTATAAAATATAGCAATGTTTTCTTTCACACAAACCTTAAAATAGGAAGCCTGACACCCACATACAGCCACATTCTCTTTTCAAGTGGGGTCGAGCGGCAGAAATTTCCAGAGGAAAAGGTGTGGCGGTGGGCAGGTAAGTACCACTTCTCTGTATGAGGAGATGCAAGTGAAAGAGCTCCTTTTAGACCCTAAAAGGAAAAAAAAAATCTCGAAACCAAACAGAAACGTACACAGTCCCTAGAAATACGCCTGCTTCCGAGGTTGCAACAGCTAAAGAAGCAGGCAGGGCAGCAGCTGTGCAAAGTTTACTGAAAGTTTCTGTGGCTAAGCGTCTGTCCGGAAGACAAGCAGGCAGGCAGGCAGAAGGCAAGGCCAGTGTGGATTCAGGTAGTGTCTTGCCCCCACCCACCTCCAACTTCTTGCTTAGGTTTCTCCAGCTAGCAGGCAGGAACCAACCCCGCCCCAGCTCTGGGCTCCAATCCTTCCTTCACGTGGCCACGCATAGGGGAAAGCGCCGTGGAAAAAGGACTCCCAACAGTAACAAGTTGTTGTGACTCAAAAACTCCTGGAAGAAGTCTGCGGGGCGTTCGGGTGCGGTCCTGTCCCCGGCACCCTAGCCTGAGGGTGCACTTCGGCGGGGCCCCTGGGTGCGTGTGGGCGCGCCGGGCAGCACATTCCTGGCCGGGGAGGAGAGCGCGGCGGGCGCCCCTGCGAGCAGCTGGCTGCGCTGGCCCCGAGCGAGCGCTCGGAGCTGGGGGAGGAGCCTGGCCCGGTCGCCGGCGCTCTCCCAGTCATTGGCCTTTTGTGCTGCAACTTTTCCCGAGCCTTTCGGGGAGCCCGCGCCCGCCCCGCGCCGTTGCCCCGGGAAAGTTTGCTTTTCCTGGGTCCTCCCGCGTGGGGACTGCGTCAGGCTCAGAGGACTCAGCCTGTCCGGGGGACTCTGGTGGTTGTGTCCCGGGAGAAAGGCGGCTACGTTGAGGGCCAGCCCTGATCATCCCGGGTAAGTGCGCAGTGGTGACTGCGGGCGCACGTGGGGTCAGGGAGGAGACACAGGACCCCCAAGACCTTGGCCGCCAGACAAAGCCGTGCTAGAAGGGGCTGCGAAGCTCCTTTCTGCTTTCCTAAGAGGGACTTGTGTCGGCTCTGAAAGTAGCAAAGTACACTTTTGTGTTCCCTGCTGGCAGCGGCGTGTATCTGTCAGGGAACTGGCGGGACCCAAGCGTCTGTCTGGAGGCTGGTTCCCCCAAGTGGGCCACCAAGAGTCAGTGCCTGTGGGCGGAGTGTTGGGGTCCTCCAGGTTTCCGGGGGAGGGGGTTATCCCTGACCAGAGGCTGCCTCTTGCCATCTCTACTGGGCTCATTTTCCTAGTCGTGTTGGTTATGCGGAGGGTCTCTTGGGGGCATCTTTGTCGGTCACGTTGATGAGTGTGGATGAGTCTTAAAGATCTGCACAGGATTTCCTCCGAGTTTGAGACTTTTAAATTCTCGAACAGTTACGTCAGCCGGGCTGAGCGCACTTCTGGGCTCCAGGGCAGCACGTGACCCAGCCGAGCTCCCCTCTAGGCGTCCTTTGGCTCAGCTAGGCTGCACCGGGTTCTCTTACTTTGGGTGTTGTGCACAGGCAGCTTCAGAAGTGCTGTGATTGCCTAGGAATACCCCTCTATATACCTGCTGTTTTCTTTTGTCCCGTGTTGGTCTTTTCTTAAAAAGTGGCGACGCGACACACGGTTGTCTTCCGGTGTCAAATGGAGAGAGAGATTTGTGGTAGCTGGTAGAAATAGAAACACCGGAGGAGATAGAAGCCTACTGAAGAGGAGGGGAGAGGAAAGGGCTTGCTGAATGGGTTTACACGTGCCCTGTGATCACCCCAGGTCCCCATTGAACAGTCCGTGGAAAACTGAGGGTCCCAGGGCAGACTCCTATTTGTTTTGTCCCAGAGGAAAGCACAGTTCTCTTATGAGGCAGAGAGAGCTCCCGATTCATTTCTCTGATTCCCTGTAGAGTGGCCACATTTAAAAGAGGCCACACTTTCTTTTATATGGAGCAATGACTTTGGCTGGTTTACACTCATTCAGATCTACATGTAGATTTCAGTGTTGAGTCTCAACTTATGCTTTTGGGCTGACAGTTTGAATGTGGAAGGGAGACTAGGGCTGGCTGTGCTGGCCAGTGTGTGGAAGGATTTTCATGGGTCTCTTCTTCACAGGCCCAGCCCTGTCCTGGGCGTTTTTCTCTAAGGAGACTTGGAGCAGGATATAATCTGGCAGCTGGCCCCTTATACAGTCACTAGGGTGGATTCAGTCTCTAGGCCACCTCCTTCTTCTGATGCCACTCAAATGTTAGGTCCCAAGCTAGGTGCAGTGCCGTGTGCCCTTAATCACAGCTCCGTGGCATGGTATGTTGAATATGGTAGCCAGCATTTAAGACCCATCTTAAAAGAAACAAAGTTCTGAAGTTAGCTCAAGCCTCAGAGTATGTCCATGGAGTATGGTCTGCTTGTATTCCAGTCATTCATACCCAGACATCTTTGCTTACGGAAGTCTGCAGGTCAGTTCTTGGGGCCTCTGTGAAACCTAGATAGAATTAGTCCTTCCCCTCTGTTGCCAGCGCATGGACTATTTAAACTGGAAGGACACTTTAAGATCAAGGTTTCCTGTAACAGATTTGAAAAAGAAGCATGGACGTGCAGGGTCTCATCTAGGATTGCATTCCAAAGTGGGGCTCCAACACAGCACCCCAGACACCTGACCTGGTTGTGTAGGTGTCACAGCACAGGCAGCCTCTGGTTTTATTTGGTATTGCATTGGTGTTGTTTGTTTGTTGTTTCTATGGAGACAGACTCTGCATGAGGAAACGACATATCTAGCATCTAGTTTACAGAACTACTTCCATAAAAACTGGCAGGGTTCTGGAGGGGGGTGGTTGGTGGCAGTTGAATGACTTCAAGACTGTAAGGTCATGTGTGCGTGTGTGTGCGTGCGTGTGTGTGACAGAGAGAGAGAGAGAGAGAGAGAGAGAGAGAGAGAGAGAGCGCGAGCGAGCGTGCAGGTGCATCTGTATCTGATGGGCAGACTTTGATAGGGGTCAGCACCCATTGGAAGGGATATCTAGAAACACAGAAGGATATTTCTGGTTGCCTTGGTGACCAAGTGCACTATAGGCATCTGGTGGGGGTGGGTCAGAGGCACTTTGCATGGGACAGGCCTGAACAACCGGGAATCGCTACTCCAAGTAGCAGTAGTGACCTAAGTGGAGGACTCTGCCAAGGTCACAGGAATTCAAAAGATACTTTTTAGGAAGATGTGGAAACAAACCTACCTATGGCAGCCAGGTTCTAAGCTGTAGATGTGGATGAAGCTAGAAGACAAGGAAGGTGTAGCGGAGAGCATTGGCAAGATGCTGATGGGGCTAGCAGACAAGGAGAGTGTGGTGGAGAGCATGGGCATGCATGTGTGCACATGGATGTGTGTTTTCCTGGGATTTGGTCCCTTGGCCCAGAACACGGTCCTGGGATCATCGTGGTTGGGTCTGGCAGACTCCTGCACCTGCGCACAGACAATCAGAAGGTTTCAGAAGTTGACAGAGTCAGTGGCTGAGGTTGTCCAGAGGAGCAAATCTAAGAAAGAGAAGGCTCACAGCCAGGTCACCGGGTCTCTGCCATTGTGACCAAGGTCTGTGAAACCCAGCTTGGGGATGGATCTTTTGCTGCCTCTGCCCCAGTGAGGTCACAGACCTTGGTTTATAATCTGAACAATCATTTTCACAGCGACTCCCTTGGATGACAAAACATCTCAACAGATTATGAAATAATTTGAGAGAAGTGAGAGGCATGAAAACAAACACTCAGGAGAAACAAAGGTTTGCGAGGCAGGGCCTCTAAAATTAGAGCAATGGTCTCCAGAAAACATAGTGCTGGTGGCGGAGGCTCCATTCTGGACGTGGGGGAGGGGCTCAGCACCACCCCGCTCTCCGTCTCCCCTGTGTACTCTGTTATAGGGTTTCAGCTTCTCATCTACCTAATGGATTCAGGCGTGCCAGTTAAGAGAAAGCAAAGTTCTCGAAGACTCATTTCCCCTGGGGCGGGAGGGGCAGTGTAGAGATTGCCAAGGATTTAGAGACAAAGACTCAATCTTACCAGCCCTGCCTCCCCTCCTACCAGCTGTGTGACCTTGGAGGAGTCCTGGACCATCTAGGGGTCTCTCTCTTTAATCAATGATAGGGGTAGTTATCCTGGCCCCCCTGCTTCATGGAGCTGTGGTCTGTTGGTGAAGCCCCATACATGAAGACACTGGCAAACTGTACAGTGCTTTGCAAAGGAACAGTACCCTGTGTTAGTAGTTTCTACCTCACAGGTGCCTGCTTATTGGAGGTATGTTTCCTGGTATCTGCTATAGCCTGTGGTTATTATTTTATTATTATTAGGTATTATTGTGAAGTGTAAGCAAGGGGCCGGCCGCACACATTAGAAGCTACTGACTGGCCTTACCGTCTAGGAGCAAGGTAGCTGGGATCCTGTATGCTTTCTCTAGATTAGGTCCAAATGAAGTGTGTGGAACCTGATTCTGCTCACAGAGGGCAGATCTGGGTAGAAAGAGACAGGAAGAGAAAGCTGTTGCTCCGTTGGTCGACTCCTGCACTGTCTTCAGCCCTATTGGTTCTTCTTATTTGGGGTCATGTCCATAGTAACCCCCCCAAAATCCATGAGCCATCTCAGTGTCTGCCATTTAGATTTAAAAGCAAGCGATCGCCATTCTTGGATTTGAGGGCATGGAGGCTTCAATCGTACCTGTCTTGAGCACATTCTAAGACAATGTTCCGTTCAGTTGCATCTTTCCCTCCTTCCTGGTATTGTGCACGCAGCCCTTCCTTAGCCCCAGGCTTCTGTGGCTTTTGGTTGTCCAGCTCCCCTCTTCCCACCACAGGGAAAGGCCATGTTATGTTACCTCTTCCACTTGACTGAACTGTGTTCATCTCCCAAGTTACCTGGCCTAGGAGTCTATTTTCTAAACATACCTGCTTATAATACCAGAGCCCTAAGATCAGATCTGGCTCTGTGAGGTCCTGCTGGCTTTGGGGAGACTCCCATGGTTTGAGGGAACAATTTGGTTTCAAAAGAGATGATTGCTTCCTGGGGTGATTGCCTTCAAGCCTCAGTGTTCTTGGCATTTGGAAAATATCCTAGGCTTTTCTTGGTGTCTTCGGCCTTGAAGTGGGCCAGTAAGCTTCGTACCAATCAACCTTGTGTGACTGACTTTCAGACAGATGCTCCTTAAATGAGTCGTGGGTTTACCTGTGGAGTTGAGCAGGAATCGGATCCAGAGATGACTACAGCCAAGACAGACAGCTTAGGCCCAAGCGAGAAGTCAGGGCTTTTAGCCAAAGCTGCATCTCAGGCTCTGTTCCCAGGATGTCCTGTGATCTGCCTGCTCAAAGTCTGTCCTTGAAGTCTGACAAGACCCTGCCTCATATTTCTCTGAGCTCATCACTCAGAGTTCCGTAGAACATTTCCCCAGCGGTTCCTTGCTGGGTCAGGGAATAGGCCCTCTTGTCTCTCGAAGTATTTACTTCACTTAAGGATGAAACCCTCTTGTGTGACAAGGAGAAAACCAAGTAGTTTTATTGATGGCGTGGTTTTAGAACCAGAGAAAACCTGTGATTCTGATAAAGTTTTAATTTGTTTGTTTATTTCAAAGTTGTCTCCTCCTGTCTACATAAAAATACTGGAGGCTTCTGCCCGGCCTTCAGCTCATTGCTCCTGGGATGGGTGCCTGTTCTCAGCTCAAGCAAGTTAGAAGGGTGTTGGTTCTGGCCTGCCCAAAGAGGCAGCCAGAAAGATCTAGGGAGACAGCTATAAATATAGCTTTGTTTGGGCCACTTTCCTGTATACATATGATACCTACCTCCTGCTTACCCATGACCCATGGTGAGATAAGTGCCATCCCTTTCTTAGGGATTTTATTGAATAGACCAGGCTGGCCTGGAACTCACTATGTAGCCCAGGCTGACCTCCAATTCACAATCTTTCTGCCTCCACTTTCCTAACCCTGGGATTACTGATCTGTGCTCCCTCCCATGCCTTGATAACCTATGTTTTTAAACTGTGGTTAAATTGGGCTGGTGAGATGGCTCAGTGGGTAAGAGCACCCGACTGTTCTTCCGAAGGTCCAGAGTTCAAATCCCAGCAACCACATGGTGGCTCACAACCACCCGTAATGAGATCTGACGCCCTCTTCTGGTGTGTCTGAAGACAGCTACAGTGTACTTACATATAATAAATAAATAAATCTTTAAAAAAAAAAACTGTGGTTAAACAAATTACTTGGTGTAAAGTTTTGCATCTTAACTGTGCTGCTAAGTGAACAGGTCAGCAGGGTTGCTGTAGTGATATTGTTGTGGTGAGGTCAGATCGCCGGCACATACATACCTTGTCAGTCTAAAAACACACACACTCTCTCTCTCTCTCTCTCTTCCCCGCCACTATCTGACAGTCACCATTCTATTTTTGTTTCTATGACTTTTACATATTTTTTGTTCTTATTCCTTTTCACATTGTTTTGGGTTTTTGAGACAGAGTCAACTAGCTTAGGCTAGCCCCTGACTCACTGTGTAGCAGAGGATGACCTTGAATCATTATTCCTCTTGCCTTCCTCCCCTCCCCTCCCCGAGCTGGGATTAGCCTGTGCCACTGGTTCAGTTTCTGCTGTGCTGGGGATGGAACCCAGGGCTCTGCCCATGCTAGGCAGACATTCTCCCGGCTGAGCTGCGTGCTCAGTGCCTTTTCTTGATTTTTCAGGTGATACGTTTCATCCTTATGTTACAGCTTCAGAAACAGGGTCATAAGGATTTAATGAGCTTGCCTAAGATTACACATGGCTAGTAAATAGCCCGGCTGGGTTCAGAGCTTTACCATGGGCTCCACTTGAAGTCCTTGCCTACTCTACCCAATCCCCAGTGACTCTTCCCTTTGAATTCTATGCCTGTATCTCAGGAGAAGCAATGGCCCTGTGTATTTGGTGCACTGGTATGGCAGCTGCAGGTGGGGTGCTGACCTGGAGGGCTGGCCCACTCTGCAGTCTATGAATGACTCTGGCTCTGTGCTGCTTTGATGAGGAACACCTATGTTGTTACTCACCTGACTGTGTGGCTCCTCTCAGCACCTAGAAGGGTCCGTTTCTTAGTCTTTTTTTTTTTTGGTTTTTCGAGACAGGGTTTCTCTGTGTAGCCCTGGCTGTCCTGGCACTCACTTTGTAGACCAGGCTGGCCTCAAACTCAGAAATCCGCCTGCCTCTGTCTCCCGAGTGCTGGGATTAAAGGCGTGCGCCACCACGCCCGGCTTCGTTTCTTAGTCTTTTGAGAAACATGTTGGCTACTCTCTGCTTGTCCTGAGAGCCCGCCATGATACCCAGCCCTGAGTTCACTAACCAGGAAGCCTTGGGGACAATAATAGCAGGGTTTTGAGGGATGCTTAAGTTGTATGTTCGAAGGCTTCCTGCCATTTGACGTCCTGCCGTCCTTTACCAAGGCATCCTGGGTGGCCAGAGCTGAGTCCACAGGCCAGCCTCTGCCTCCCATTTTAGTACTCACTCCTGGGGTTGGTCCAACATGTGGGCACTGCCTATGGTCTGCCCCACCCCCCGCCCCCATCATTTTTCAGCTAGACCAGGGTGGGCTGTGCCTCTAGGGACTGTGGGTTTCTGATCACCCTGACTTTGGATTAGATAGGATCCTCAAGACCAAACAGTCCAAACCTTCATATTGTGGGGGGATGCCTGGGGCCCTGGGAGAGGAAAGGCCTTCCCTGGTCCACTGCTCAGACTTCCTGGAGGGTGGCCCTCAGTTGATTCTTCTGTACCACATGTCACTAAATTCTGCCTGAGACCACCAAACCCTGCGTGACCTGGGGGCAGAGATCTCAGATCTGGAGTTGGAGCAGATGAAATGTCCTGTATGGGTTAAGGTGGAGAGAAGCCTTACTTAGCTCATTCTCTGTTAATGACACAGTAATGAACAGTTAATGACACCGCCTGAATTACAAAGGAAAAAAAAAAGGTTTATTTTGATTGGTGGCTCCATTTGAGGTCAAAGGGATGCATCTGGTGACAGCCTTCTCCTTGCCAAAGTAACAAACCGAGTACAGAACATCACATGACAAGAGACTGGGAACATGTGAGAGACCCAGCCAGACTGGCTTTTATAACAGACCCACTCTCAAGATAATCCATTAATCCATTAGGTGCATAAATGGATTAATCCACTCCTGAGGGCAGAGCTTTAATTAGCCCTTACAGGTGCCACCTGGTGCCACCTTTAAATATGTCTTGGTGGGGACTGCACTTCAGCTTGAGGTTGTGAAAGGAACCGTATTCCAGCCATCACCAGAGGCTGTGCTTGCTTGTTCTTTGTGAAAACATGTCTGCACCGTGCCTAGTACATCCTGTGTGCTTGTCAACATTTGTCCCATCACTTGCTACCGTCTGTGCTGTGTCCATTCTTGATCCCCATTCTACTGGTGTCCACACAGTCTGGGAGAAGGAGAAGTGTGTATATGGGGGGAGGCACACCCTGCGGGGAGGAAGGAGGGAGTGTGGACCCGCTGCGTCTATGTTGATGGTACCTTCCTTTCTTGAACACATCCCACTGGGCAGGTACCCTGCTGGAGAGATGCTCTCAGGACTGCCCTTAATGAGTCTGACTGTTGCCTGGGTGGCAGATGGGGAGACTGAGAGCTTTGGGTAGACCTGCCCTAAGACTGCACTGCTCTTTATTGCAGAGGAATGGTTCTGACTAAGGCAGTCTGACCGTGCAGTCTTTGCCTCCCAAGAGGGGTTATGTCAGGCCTTTTATTTCTTCATCAGCAAAGACCCAGTACTGAGGCCTAGGAGTAGGAAAAATATATTTGAGGCTTTGAAAAAACAATTGAGACCTTATAAGAAATGAAAAGCGCAGGTCAGAGTTGAAATGAGTGGAAGTTTTGCTTGAAATGTGTGCCAAACACTGCATTATATCAACCTTCACGGCTATGGCTCCCTGGGGCTGTACAGCCTTCTTGGTTCGTTCATTCATTCATTCATTCATTCATTCCCGTGCACTTACTTCTGTGTCCTGGATTGAGGTTTGGTGGTGAAGGGCAGTGTTCCCTCTTTCGTTGCTGATGGTCCAAGTTCCCTCCTGGACCTGCTGTTCTGTTCCTTCCTCTCTCCTGAGAGGTCCCATGGCTTCTTGCACCCCTCCTGAGCTGTGTCTGTGCTCCAGACTGGGCTGTGCTCTTTCCAAGGGAAGACTCCAGAAGACAGCCTGGGCTCCTGAAGGACTTTAGGGTCAGCAGTGAGAGGCCCACACGCCCAAGACCTGGTCTCCTCTTCTATCTTCTATTAGGCAGTATGGCTGCCCTCTTGTCAGGAGTCCTGGAGAATTGCAGACCACATTTGGCAAAGCCCTGAGATACTGTACACATTTTTTTCCTCTAAAAAAAAAAAAAAAAAAAAAAGAGTATTTCCTTTTGTTTTAACCAAAGGGCAAGTCTTTGCCTTGCTGGACTTGCTTATCTGGGAGTGGAAGTGTTTGTCTGTACTCTGCCTCAGAGTCATCCCACCAGCCACTTTCCCTAGAGCTTGTGGGAGGCACCTTCATCCTGTTTCCTCCCTCTGGCCAGGCCTCCTGGCTGACTGGAAGATTTCTGGACTCCTATGCATGCCCTTGGCTTCAGCTTGATAGTGTTCTTCATCCTTGCAAAGGGAGCCTGAGAGTGTGGGATGCTCCTACACAGGCTTGGCAAGGAGCTGTTCTTATGAGTGAGGCTCATATGCTTAGGTTAATCTGTTACCAAGTTCATATATATTAGAGTGTTAGCAACAATAAAACGAGCATTCCTAGATCTTGGTCAAATACCTTAACCATCACAGCCTTGTTCCCTGTCTGATCTTAGGCAACGTGATCTTGCTGGCCTAGCAATCGGCTCTGCTTGTGCCTGATGCTCAGGCATGCCAGGCCATACTCCACTCTCACCTACTAGATCCAGACAAAGAAAGCCCAGCTTGGCCTGCCCAGAGCCTGCATTAGTGATTACCAGCAGAAGCAGAACAAGGGTCTGTCTGCTAGGATTCCCCAGAGGACATCCTTGAGCAGGATGCTCAGGAGTGCTCTGCGAAGGACACTCCCAGGGGAGTCTCCAGGTGTCATGACACCTTCCCTCTGCCTACTGTGTATTGCTAGTTTACAGCCTGCCTACAGCTTGTGCAGAAGAGCTACAATCAGAGACGTTTCCATTCCACTGAGCTCTGACATTGCCTTCCAAAACCTCACATAATAACAGAGGTGAGCTGCACAGAGCTGGCAGCTGTGACTTCCGGGGTTCCCTACAGTGCAGTGCACAGTTTCTGGGGAGTCCAGCCTTGAGTTTATCAAGTTTTACAGTAGCTGACACTGTGCCCCACACCCACAGCCCCAGCTAGTTAGAGGCCTTGGCATGATAATTGAACTAGTCTGGGTAACATGATGAGACTATCATTTAGATAATAAAGTAGGTTTCTTAGCTTACCTGGGGAAAAGAAGAAGGAATACTTCCAAGCCAGAGACCCGGCTGTGTGGAGCACGGTTGGTACAGTGCTTGCCTAGAACACACAAAACCCTCTGCTTAATAAACCTGGCCCCATAGCACCTGCCTGTAGTTCCAGCAGGCTGGAGGTAGAGGCGGGAGGACCAGGAGTTCTAGGTAAGGACATCCTACCCCATGTGGGTAGTTTAAGGCCAGCCTGGACTACGGGAGATTCTGTCTCAGAAGAAAACGAAACAATTTATAGAAGAAAAAGGTAGCAATGCCAATAACAACATCCCAAACTCCAGGGAACCCTAGTTTATGTATTAATCAGAATGAGGTAAACTTATTTAAGTTCACTGGACTTCCTTTAGAGATAAATAAATAAAGAAAGAAAGAATCTCAAATCCTTGTTAAAGATAAGTCACTAATGACACAGGAAGTCCTGAGTTTATGTGTGAGGCTTGTAGTTAAAGCCAAGTCATTCAATGATGGCCTCTGATTGCTCTCTCTGTCATTCACGAAATCCTGGGTGGACACCTGGAAGCCCCCCTCCTCTGCAGCGGCTTGCGTGCTGTTCAGCCTTATCTGGCTCCTAAATAGTCCCAGAGCTCTTACTGGGACCCCCTCACTAGGGGATCGTCTCTTTAGTTATTCTCTGCAGCAACATAACTGTCATTTTTAAAATGTCCTGCCACTCGCCTGCGGATGGCTCTGTTGACACTCTTGTCACCTCAAGGCTACAAGTTCATGCCTTATCTCCTGACCTTCTGAGGCCTCTCAGAACCTAGCCTCAGCTGTCCACCTTAACCTCTCTGCTCTCCTCAGAGCCCGTGCGGCCTGCCAGAGCCAGACCAGGCTCCTTGCTGGTGCAGGGCGTCGCTGGAAAGCCTTGTCTAACTGTTGTTGCACACATTGATTGCTGGTTCAGAGCAGCTGTGAGAACAGAGTACTGATATTCTCCCACAGAGGTTCTGCCAGTCACTCTATCTACAGATGTATATCTGTTCCTATTCGTCTCTGAGTCATTCAAGATCAACTTGAAAGAAGTCGCCCCCTCCCAAACCTAAAGCCCAAATCCTCGAGAGCTCCAGCATGCGTGTCCCTAGACAGCAGCACCCTCTGGTATGACGCCAATGCAGCCATCCATCTGGGGAGCAGTCCCTAGTTCTCAGACTCCACTCAGCATCACCACCTCTGACCATGTCCCAGCAGGTCCAGGGCGCAGTCCTACGCTGGACCCTGTGTCCCACCACCTACTCTCTTTCAGTCTAGAATCCTGCCTTGCCGTTCCAAGTTTCCCATGACCTTGAAGAGCACAGATGTCTCCTGATGTTGAAAGTCCCTCACCCTATGCCCGTCTATGAGCAGACTAATCTGCAGAAGTGAAGCTGGGCCTCTGTAGTGGTGGCAGGAGTACCTGGCAAAGCCGGAGCCTGCCAGACCTCTCCACTACAGAGAAGATCACTTTTCATTTTGTGATTACATGGTATTTGGTAGAAGATGCTTAGCGATCAGATGTCCAGTTGCTGCTTTATGCCTCCGTGCCCCTGTCTTAGCATCCTCCCATGGCCCCTGCCTGGCCTGCACTTGCCTCCTTCATGATGGGTCCTTAGTGGATGCATCTCTGTTTCCTTGTCCGCACCAGACACTAGAAGGCCCTCCTTTCTCCTTGTCATCATTTCAGCCCATGTGGATATATCCATCATTACACTAACTCCATGGATTGATTGCGATCCATTACTTTCTCTGTGTTCTTTTGTTATTTCTTTGAGCGTTTACCCTGTGTGGATGAGTGTTTTGCTTACATGGCTGACTATGCACATGTGTGTACAGTTCCCTCAGAGGCCCTTGGATCCCAAGAGACAAGAGCTACAGCTCAGTACGTGAGCCGCCATGTGGGTGCTGGGAATTGAACCTTGCTTCTCTGGGAGAACAACCAGTGCTTTTAACCACTGAGCCATCTCTCTAGGTCCCATATTTCCCTTTTTGAGGTCCAAATAACCCAAGGTTTGGCTAATGGCTGCCCCTTTGAGATTCCATCCTTTTGACAGAACCTTTCTCAAGAGGGAGCTAGGAAATAGGGTGAATATGTGCTTCTGTCTACACAGGGACTCACATGCACACGCACCTCTCTGCCTCTATTCCAGCTTAACCGATAGTCTCCAACCACCACCTAGCCCCGTCTCTTTCTTTTTCCTACAGCCCAATCGCATTTTTGTACATGCAGCTCCTCTTCTCATGAGAGCCTGGCTTCTGCTGCCTTTGATCTTGCTGTTCCTGTTTCTTGGCCGTTCTCCCCGTGCTGACGACTTCCTCAGGACACCGGGCCTGGCTTTGCCGTTGTTGTCCTTGGCCAGCTTTCTCCACACCACCCTTCTCCTCTGAGGAAGAGAAGGAAGGCCAGTGGTTTTGTAACCACGCAGAGAGGGAGAGAAAGAGAGAGAGAGGGAGGAAGCTTCCTTGGTTGTGTGGCATAGAGGATGGAGCCTCACACTAGTGGCCTTCCTGCCTGAGAAACTGTTGTTAGTTTGCAGGAATTGTTGCACACAAGGGCCCAGTAATGTCCTTTGTTGTCTCCGCTATTCCTAGAATATTCCTAGGACTTCACCTAGATCACTCTAGCCAGCAAGAATCCTGTATTCCTGTGACAGTGTGTTCCTCTGGTACCCCTTAATAGGGCTGACTGTGTCCTCCAGAACTCGTATGTTGAGACCCTGTTTTAGTGAGGGTTACTATCAGTCTGATGAAACACTACCATATATGAAAGCAACTTGGGAAGACAGGCTAATTGGTTTACATATCCTGAGTCATAGACCTTTGAGGGAAGCCATGACAGGAAGAACTCAAACTGGGAGGGGACCTGGAGGCAGGAGCTCATGTGGAGACCATGAAGGAGTTCTGCTTACTGGCCTGCTCCACAAGGTTTGTTCAGCCTGGTTAGATTGAGGACCATCAGCCCAGGAACGGCCCCATTCACAATGGGCCGGGTTCTTCCACACCAACTACTGATTGTGAAAATTCTCTACAGGCTCAGTCTTATGGAAGTATGTTTTTCAATGGAGACTCCCTCCTATCCATGACATTTGTATCAAGGTGACATAAGACGAGCCTGCACAGACCTGAAGGCTCAAGGGTGGTTGGTGGTATTAGGAGGCAGGGGCTTGGGGAGGTTGGTAGGCCCGAGGGAAAACGTTCACGAATGGGATTAGTGTTATATGAAAGGAACCAGAGAGAGTTCCCTGTCCCCTTCTACCAGATGAATCGGCACAAACTCTGAGCCTGGAGAAGGGCACCCATCAGACCCCAGACTTGCTGGCTTTGATCATGAAATCTCAGCTTCCAGAATGTTGAGAGAAACAGAGCTCTCCCACGTCAGTTACTGCTTGTGAAAATGCTCTACAGGCCACTAGTCTCTGGGCATCTGTTAAGAGTCGCCTAACGCACTAAGATGTCACACCTGAGACACTGTTCTTTGGATTTTGGGTTTACCTTGCTCTGGATTAGCCTGTCAACCTGGAGTGTATCGTCCCATGTGATTCACTCCTGCCCACAGGGATCATGATGGGCATGGATGAACTATGGAATGTGGAGCCCAAGATTGGCCCTTTCACACTAGAACACGGGCACCCTCCTCTTGGCAGCAGGGCCCTTGCCACCTCAGTCTCCATGTTGGTACTTCACAGCCTCGTAGGAAAGCAGGTGTTGGTAAGAAGTTTCCCCACACAGTCCAGCGACCACGTAACTCTTGCTGCCTAGGTTTGCAGGGCTGGCCCAGCAGCTGGTGATAGCAGCTGGTGGTTGAAATCTAACCAAAATGTACTCCCTGAAAAATATTTCAGTCATTCTAGACTCAGTGTTACCACGAGTAGAATTTAGGAAGCTTTCATACCTTCAAGTAGTAGGTCTGAGAAGAAATGGTATTTCTTTTTTTTTTAATTAGGAAAAAAAAAAATCTTTGGAAACAGGATCTCTTTATATAGCCCTTACTCTCCTGGAACTTACTAAATAAACCAGGCCCTGCAACTCACAGAGATCTGCTGAAGGAATGTTTTAGACTTTTATTTTATTTTATGTGTATAAGTATTTTGCCTGCATGCATGTGTATATACCACATTGGTGTCTGGTGCCTACAGAGGTCAGAAGAGGGCATTGAATTCCCTGGAACTGGAATTACAGATGGTTGCAAGCTACCCAGGTGGGTGCTGGGAACAGAGCCACGTCCTCTGCAAGAACAACCAGTGCTCTTAGCCACTGAGCCATCTCTCCAGCCCCTGAAGTATTTTATAAGAAGCTCTCTAACTGTCCAGAAATCAGCTTAGCTCCATCCAAAGCTGCCTGAAACTTAACTAGATCACCAGGAGGCAAGCCAGGAAGGTCTCAGAGCTGGTGGTACACTGTGAATTTGATAGACGTGTACCTGGTCACATGCACACATGCACAGATATTTAGCAGTCGCCTTTGGTTCAGCTTATTGTAGATGCACATATATGAGTATTTCAAATCATGATTTATTTTATTTTATTTTGGTACAAGAGGTTGTTAGACCCTTACTGGAAGCTTGTTAATGCTTGTTGGGCACACTGTTCTCAGGTCTTTAGTCTGTAGAGGTGCACATACAGAAGGAAGAAGGAGGTGAGTTAGTAAGCAGGAGTAAGGTATATGACTAGATCGAGGAGCCCTGTGTGATGGCACAGCTCAGGCCCTCACTCTTACAGACAGAAAAGCTAAAGTCCCAAGGAGTCACTTGGCAGAAATCCCAAGGTGGGGCTGCTCTGGGCTCCAACCCTCTTGACATCATTGACAGTTACTCTGTGAGTGTAATAGCATATTTGCTCGCTAACGTCAGAGCTGATGAAGATATTAGTGAAAATGTCATCCATCAAGTATTTATGTTCAGAAAACTTAGGGAAGTATCAGTATTCTCTGAAAAATGTCGTGCCACCATCTGTGTGGGTGGAGGTCTGTTTTTGGAAACTTCTCTCTTGGTCCTTCATTTTCTTTGGTGATGCCTAATGAATGGATGTGGGTGTGTTTCTGCTTTAGAAAGAGATGGGCAAGTCCTCAGTCAGGACGGCATGAACCCCAGAAGTGGTGTAGCTCTACTGGTACCCAGGTCACAAAACATTCAGTAATCCAGGGAGCAAAGCTGTTCCCTGACACTTAAAAATATTTCATAAATGTATTTTCTTATTTATATCGATTTTACTCGTGGTATTCATTCAACATGGAACCAGAAAACGGGGCCCACGGGATGGCTTAGCTATAGAAAGCAGGGCACACACTGCAAGCTGTGCTCTCACCACCACATGTGTGCACACATGCACATAAAATGAATAACAATATAATTAACATTTCTTTTAAAGAACTAGAAAATACGGGGGTGGGGGAGGAACTCTCCAAGCGGGCAGTGGGGGCAGGGCAGCATTTGGGATGTAAAGAAAGAATTAGAAAATAGATATCAAATCTGTGACCAAGATAAAACACTCAACTTGAGAAAAAGAATTCTACTGCTAGCACCTTGGCATAGATTCTACCTTGCTTGCTGGCTCGTTCAGACTTGTTACTGGCATTGCTGCACCCAGACATGCAAAGCTCAATTATGAGGCCATAGTTGATTTTCTTTCAAAGTTTTTAGTTAATAACGGTAATATTTCCACCTAGATATGTAAACCTCTACCAGTATTCTTTTTTTTTTTTTTTTTTTGGTTTTTTCGAGACAGGGTTTCTCTGTGTAGCCCTGGCTGTCCTGGAACTCACTTTGTAGACCAGGCTCTACCAGTATTCTTAAACCGTGGTAAATGAATTTGTTTTGTGGCTGTGCCTTCATCTGATAGACTGTTTGCACTATTGGGCATTTTGACTGCCTCTGGTTACGTCTGCTACTGTGACCACAATCTCCTTGCTCTCAGCCTTTATTCCCCCCGCCTCTCGATTTATTTATTATATGTGAGTACACTGTTGCTGTCTTCAGACACACCAGAAGAGGGCATCAGATTTCATTATGGAGGTTGTGAGCCACCATGTGGTTGCTGGGATTTGAACTCAGGACCTTCGGAGAGCAGTCACTGCTCTTATCTGCTGAGCCATCTCTCCAGCCCCTTTATCATCTCTTAAAATAGCATCTTTGAAAGACCATGGTGTGTCAAAGCAGGCAGAGTCTTTTATGATGTTCTGTGTGTGTGCTGCCAAAATTTCCGGGCTGTATTTCGTCTCTAACAACCTCTTCCCCTTCCCCTTTCCCTTCCCCTTCTCCCTGTTCCCCTCCTCCTTCTCCCTGTTCCCCTCCTCCTTCTCCTTGTTCCTCTTCCTCTCCTCCTCCTCCTCCTCCTCCTCCTCCTCCTCCTCCTCCTCCTTTTTAAATTTATTTTACCCCCTTCCCTTTCTTCTTCTTGCTCCGACTCCTGCTCACTCTGGCCCATAGGTTCCTTATTTGTTTCATGGTTGTGAGCCACCATGTAGTCGCTGGGATTTGAACTCAGGACCTCTAAAAGAGCAGTTGGTGCTCTTAACCGCTGAGCCATCTCACCAGCCCCTTCTCTAACTTCTTAATATTTAGAAAGTTGATCATGTCCATAATTTAGGAGTCTCCAAGTTGTAATCTACCAAAGCTCTCTAGCATCCTGGCCATTCCTCCCCCTCTGTGCTGGCTCCCTTTTTTCTTTCTCTTGTTCTTTGACCCCCCTGCCCCTTGTGTGTAGCCATGGGGCACTAGCATCTGCCCAAGAGGAACTGGAATGGTGGGTGGGACCCATAGAGAATAGTAATTCAGGGGCACCCGTATGGCCCGTCCGCTGGTATTTAGAATGTAGTTTTAGAAAATCCCCTGGGCCCACTCTCTGTCACTCATGCACGAGCCAGGGGCCCTGGTTGGTGGCTGAACATTCAGAAGCCTCAGGTTAATCCTTTGGCTTAAGCCAAGCCCTTGTTTGTCCACCTGGTCTTGTGATCTGCCTCCTGTCGCCCCTCCTTTGTCTATGCTCTAATTACAGTGACCTTTCGCTGTCCTGCAGAATGTCAAGCTCCTTCTCAGTCATGGTTTTCGGATATAGCGATGGCTGCTCACACTGGTGGCCATTTGCTGTTCTCTTCTTCCTCCTCCACCTTTGGTGCCCAGCCTGCTGTGGCGATGGAGAGGGTGGCTGCTGAGGTTACTCAACCTGTCTGTGCCTTTGTTTCTAAGTGGTGATAAAAAGCCAAAAACAAAGACAACAAAAAAAACAAAAACAAAAACCCAGCACCCCAAAGGGGTCTGTGGCAACATGTATAAATGCTAACCTCCTACTGGTTTCTGTCTTACTTGTTGGTAGCCAGGGATAGACCCCGCCCCTCACTCCCCTCCCCCCGGGGAGGGGCAGCACCATCTGTAAGAAGCACGGACATCTCCTTCCTTCTACACAGAAAGAGTGTGAGCCCTGCCCAGAGCCAGATGTTAAGACACATTTGCACCTTCTGGGAGCTTTCTGAGTTACTTGACTTTTTTTTTCTTTTTCCTTTTCTCTGTAGCATCCCTGGAACTGATGATGTCATCCAGCCAGCTGCTCCTGCTGACCCGGGACACCCACCCTTAGCTGACTCTTCCCACCATGGTGACGCTGTCAGCTCAGTCTCTACGCATCTGACAGTCCAGAGGTACAGTAGAAGCATGGCTGGGTCTGGCTGAGCCCAGGTCCCCTGGCTGTTCCTCCTCATCCCTTGTCCCACACACCCACTCACCTTGAAGGGTCTGTATACCTGCTCTAAGCACAGCAGGTATGTGCCAGGGCTTTGCCTCTTCTTGTGGCATTAGTTATACTCTGATTGGACACTGGAAGCCCAACAGGAAAAGTGCATGTGCTGTTTTGGGACAGGTACCTGGCAGCTGCCTGGGACACCAGCGGGGCCAGCGTCTTGTTTTCTTTTGTCTTTGGGTGATGATCAGAGAACAGAGTTGTCAGCAGAGCATGGGAAGGGGAGCCAGGCTCCTCAGCTCTCAGGAACCAGCCCTCAGCCCTGCCTTCTGTCCATTGTTTCCTGCAATCCCTTCTTCCTTGCCCTTCACACCCCAGGTTTTTGCCACTCAGCACTTGGCCTGGAGTCAGCCTCACTTCCCTTTTGCCTGTGGCATTTGCATTTAGACCAGGCTTGAGACTTGGTAACCACACACACACACACACACATACACACTACATAGTGTACATTCATATTAACACAGCATTTCTTGTTGCTTTGACAAAAGCAACTCCTAGGGTAGAGGACTTATTTTGTCTCACAGTTTGCGGGTACAGTCCATCATTTTGGCTCACAGTTTGCGGGTACAGTCCATCATTTTGGCTCACAGTTTGCGGGTACAGTCCATCATTTTGGCTCACAGTTTGCGGGTACAGTCCATCATTTTGGCTCACAGTTTGCGGGTACAGTCCATCATTTTGGCTCACAGTTTGCGGGTACAGTCCATCATTTTGGCTCACAGTTTGCGGGTACAGTCCATCATTTTGGCTCACAGTTTGCGGGTACAGTCCATCATTTTGGCTCACATTCAGTTTGCGGGTACAGTCCATCATTTTGGCTCACAGTTTGCAGGTACAGTCCGTCACATCAGGGAAGGCATAGCAATGGGAGTGTAGAATAGCTGGTTGCTTAGCGCCCATAGGGGCATCAGAAATAGAAGACCGCAGTAGTCCAGCCGGGGGTATGATCTGCCCTTCTGAGGCCCCCTCTCTATCCAGGGACCATCCTTTTCAAAACAGCTTGTCCCAGGCCTCTTTTTGCTTAGGACACAGAAGGATGGCTGTGTGGGCCATCTCAAGTGGATCTGTGGATCCTCTCAAGAGCCACGGATGATAGAGTAATGTTCTAACTGCATCTCACAGGGGTACAGACCAAGACTGCAAAATGTTAACAGGCTCAGGCCGTGTGGCAGCCATGTTGAGACAGGTGTATTATGCTGCCCAGCCATGCTCCTGACCCCATTCCTGGCAGATGTCACTTACAATGCCGACTATGAGTGAGTGACCACAGGGTGCAGGAAGGGGTAGGAGTAAGCATGGATGCTCTCTCTCTCAGAGGAAGGACAGCTGGGACTTGGGCAGGGGGCAGTCAGGAGGCAGGAGCCAAAGAGCAGGGAAACATTCGACTAAAGAGAAGCCAGCAGGAGTGTAAACATTTGTGCGGGAGGAGATCATTGCTAGGTTGACGGGAAAGAGGCAGTTCCAACAGGAACAGCTATCGGTTGGCTGGTTTCACTTTGGTCATCCAACATGATAAAATAGTATTGTCGTGAAACACAGTCAACTCTCATTGTTTAAGCAGTGTTTGTGAACGTGACTCATCTCTGGAGTTCATTGATAACCTCAGAGTCAATACTGGTGGCTCCTTCTCAGTCCTGTATCCGGAACAGTGAAAACTGGGAGTCACCCAACACGAGCATTCTTTCTGTTCATGGTTTCCCTCTCGTGCTGTGAACAGGTGACCCCTTTTAAAAGAAATTTATTTTCTACACATAGCGTTCTGCCTGCATGCCAGAAGAGGGCGCCAGATCTCATTCTAGATGGTTGTGAGCCACCATGTGGTTGCTGGAAACTGAACTCAGGACCTCCTTTATGGCATATTTGCAATCGTCTGTGCTCTTGTTGGTGACCTTGCTGTTTAGAGTGATCCCTGTATACAATGTTGAAGTGCTCAGAGACCTGAGGGTACCCAGTGAAGAAAATATGGACATTACTAGGGCTTTGTTCTGTCTAGCAGGAGTTAATGCCATTGTGTGAGTAGAGGGATAGTTGATCAGATTGTGACCTCTAGGATGCTTTTAAATACAAGTACACACTCTAAAGGTTGTGTTTTGATAGAGTGACTCATCAAAGTCTACCCAGAGGGTCTCAGGAATAGAGCATCTTTTCCCCCCCACCCCCCACGATGGTTTAGCATTGGCCAACTCATGTCTGTGGGCTTCATAGAACACTGCTGTGAATGGCAAGCAACCAGTGGGCTAACCTCTGCTCAGCTGTTGGTGTGGCTAAGATGTGTGTCCTGGTGTGTGCAGAAGTGACCGTCTTCCCCTCCCTGCTTAGTGTAGGAAGGAAAGGAAGAAACGGTGTAGAGAGCTTAGTTTGCCCTCCTGCAGAAACAAGACTTGCTGTTTGTCCAACTTGTTCGTGGAGAGAAGTGAGCAGAGAGTGTCTTCTCTCCCAGATAGGGTATCGGTGACAGACCAAAGAGAGGAAACTCCAAAGTCCAGGTTGGTGAATCATTGAGTTATTGAGGTTATATCAGGAGTATTCGTGAGGGGTTACAGGAGTAGACATGACTCAGAGACAGGTGCATCAGCAAAGCACCCCAGTGTGGGTAACACCTCAGGAAAGCTAGAAACCTGAATGGAGTATACTGCGTGGCCTACAGGCAGCTCGATGGGATGGGGGTTACTCAGCATTCTCCTGGGCAGCTCAGCCTGTCTGGGCAGCTTTCAGCTGGCCTTGCTGCCTATAGATACTTGAGGAAGGGTGAGCTAGTGAATCTGATCAGTTTCAGGGGCTTCAATCTGAAGCTTTTGAATTGGCTACTTCCTGCAGGCAATTCTTCTGTCTTCCTCTAGGGCAGCGGTTCTCCACTTCTTAATGCTGCAACCCTTTACTACAGCTCGTCATGTTGTGGTGACCCACCCAGCCATAAAATTAATTCTGCTAGTGTTTCATAACTGTAGTTTCGTTACTTTTCTGAATCATAACGTAAATACATGACATACAGGCTATCTGACACGTGGCCCCTGTGAACGGGTCATTTGGCCCACAGGTTGAGAGCCGCTGCTTTAGGACATTCTAGTTACAATGGTGTTATCTTTGAGGAGGTCACCACACAGCAGAATTTAAATGAAAAACTTTTTTAAAAGTGTTTCTTCTTTTCTGAGACAAGATCTCACTATTATCCCTGGATGTAGATCAGGCTGCCTTTAAACTTAGAGATCTTACAACCTCTGCCTCCTGAGTACTAAGATTAAGGGAATACACTACTACACTCATCTAAGTGCACACACACACACACACACACACACACAAATGCAATAAACATTTTTAAGAAAAAGTAAAAGGGTATTTAAAGAAAATGGAGCCAGGTTCAGCGGCTCATGTCTGAGGCCCCAGCAGAGCAGGAGGCAGCTTTGCCTACATCAAAAGTTTGAGGCCTTCCTGCTGTATGAGGCTGTATTAAAGATTTAAAAAAGAGGGGGAGAGAGAGAGAGACAGAGACAGAGACAGAGACAGGTCCTCCCCTGCCTTCAGGGCATCTGCTGATGCTCTGGGGTCAAAGCAGAGTGCCTTGTGTTCTTCCCAGGAAGGGGGCTCTCACGCTCTCTGAGGGATTCCGTAGATGAAAGGAAAGCCACTTCTTCATGTCCTCTCTGTGGACACCATTCTGCTTTGACATGTTTTTTAATATACAAAACCTGGGCCCAAGTTCTCTAGAACATTTTACAAATGACTAGATTGCTCACATCCATTTGCACTCCTATCTGTTCCGTGTTTTCACTCAAAAAGGAAAAAAGCCAGAATGGTTTTCCTAGAGAAACCTTTTAGTGTTGTCACTTGTGAGCGGCAGAGCAGGGTATTAAGGTCACTTCAGGACCCACTTGACTCCTGTTTCTTCTCAGTCTAGAATCTAAGCGGTGGTCTCTCCTTGGATCGTGAGTGGTCCCATCAATACCACTGGAAAACTACTCACCTCCCTGCTTTATGCCAGACTTACTGTGTACCAGAGCAACTGGTGGGAGTCTGACAGCTGCCCATACTTAGAATCTGAACCATTCCAGTCCCCAGGGGTGTTCCCACTGCTGTTCTGGGCCACCGTGTGGTGCACACTAGGTAGAGGCAATCTTGTCCTGGTCACAGGACTCAGGACTACAGACTCCGGGGGCAGCAGTTGGTGGCTGAAGCTACCTGTGACTTCTGTAGAAAGAGTCATGGCCCTGCAGGGAAATTGTGGCCCTGGGGGGCATTGTGGCCCTGGTGGGCATTGTGGCCCTGGGGGGAATTGTGATCCTGAGGGACATTTTGACCTGGGGGGAATTGTTGCACCGGTAGGCATCATGACCTTGTTTTTGACACTGTGGAACCCCAGGATTCCTGCTTCTATTTTTCCTTTGTTCCCAAATCATGTATGGGTTTTGTTCTTATCAGTTTGCACAATGCAGTTCTTTGTCTTTGAGCAGATTTGACTCTCCCAAAAAGTTAGCTGAATCTTTATTTAATAATCAGGCAGTTAATATCTGGGTTATAAAGTAGAGGAATTGTTTTTTTTTAAGACTTATTTATTTTATGTATATTAGTACACTGTAACTCTACAGATGGTTGTGAGCCTTCATAAGTACACTGTTGCTGTCTTCAGACACACCAGAAGAGGGCATCGGATCTCATTATGGTTGGTTGTGAGCCACCATGTGGTGGCTGGGATTTGAACTTAGGACCTTTGGAAGAGCAGTCAGTGTTTTTACCCACTGAGCTATCTCACCAGCCCTGAGGAATTGTTTTTTAATATACAAAGGAAATTAACCAACCTGAAGGACGGAATTCCGTAAGAGGCTCCTTTGCCTCTCTCTCTCAGGGCTGTGTGCTCTGTGCCCACTGCACTGAGTGAGGGTCACTTGTTTGTTTATAACCTTTGTGTTCTCAGCTGGGAGCCACTAGACCATGAGATTCCCATATTGGCAGTTGTCAACTACTGACAATTTTGAAGTATTGTTTTTGTTTGGTATTTTGAGATTTGTGAGCTATTTAATCTGTGTAGGCACCTTTGGGCTTTGTATACAAATGCATGTCCTTGACATCAGAGACCAGCCTCTTTCTGTTCTCTGTGTCTATTCTTTTTTTTAAGATTTATTTATTTTATGTATACGAGTGCTCTATCTGCATGGACACCTGCAGATACACCAGCAGAAGAGAAAGAGCATCAGATCCCATCACAGATGGTCGTGAGCGACCGTGTGGTTGCTGGGAATTGAACTGGGGACCTCTGGAAGGACAGCTGGTGCTCTTACCTACTGAACCATCTCTCCAGACCCCTCTGTATCTATTTGTATGTTCATCATGTGTTCGGGCCATATAAGGAGACATATTAACAGGAGCCCCACTGAGCAGCTAGTGACAGCAGTGAGAACTGGAGACCTTCCAGCACCATCAACCTCTTTCCTATTGTTTGGGGACGATGCTGTTGATGAGTTTTCTCCGAGTTAATATTTTCTTTCTGCTGAAGTTCTGCAAGCTGGAGGACACTGTCCTTCCTTTTGGGTGCAGACTTAGGGGCAGGGAAAATGAATGGGAGGAATTGACCTGCCATTCCCCTTCTTCACCCCTCCCCCCACTCTCTGAAATCTGCAGATCAGCATTGATGGTGATGTTTATACACTCGACAGCCTGGGGGACTTGGGTGAGTGGGTCTCATTAAGAGACTGGAAATATCTGGATATGTGGCCATTCCTAGCACCTCTCAGGTTGGGCTTTGGACCTTTCCAGAGGTCGCAGCTCAGAACCACGCTCCCTGCTCTGCAATCCACACCACAGGCAGACTGTCCAGTGTTTACCACAGCAGAAATTTCAGAGCACGTTCCCTTTTTTGCAGCTTGCTCCTCATTTTCAGTCTGAGCCCAGTCTGTGGCCCTAAGGCCTGCCCTGTTATCTGAGTGATTGTGTGTGTACTTGGGGATTCGAGGATGAAAAATATCAAGAGATTGTAAAGGAAGGCTGTGTGCTAAATGCGTTCCAGACGGTGCTGTGAAATGGGAGATAAGATGGCCATCTGGCCCAGTAGGCCATGATGTGTTCAGCTTGTACCTTGGGGGCTGTTATCATCCTCTTGTGACAACCGGAGTCACTCTGGTCTTTGTCCTGGGACAGGGGCTTAATTTGGCAGCCCCAGCTGATTTTTGAAATGAAATTTGCTATCAGTTCGGTGGGAACTCTGCCAAGAAGGACTCAAAAGCCCAGAACAGGGAATCAAAGGATACCTGCTGGGAACAGGCTCTCTCTGTAACTGGGCGGTCTAGCTATGAGTCTGCACACCAGAATTCTCTGTTGTGGGTGGGTTAACATGGCTGCTGAATCGCTAAATGGACCAGTTGCTACACCGGACCTTGGCAAAGTGCCACTTCAGGGATAGCATATTGACCTGCAGGTAGTGGTGCTAGCTGGTCAAAGGTCTTGTCCAGCCGGGCTTAACGACACCTTGACTGATGATAAATCCTGACTGGCTGCTAGATCGTGATGGCTTATGTCTTCCCTAGTTGCCAGTTCAATTCTAAAAAAAAGTTTAAATTAGATTTTCTCTGTATCTTCCAAATTAGGAACACTCTGCGTGAATGTGAATTTGACTTCCTTATTATTCTCGTATGGCTTGGAAAACATTAATTAATTCCTTACGTGGGAAGAAAGGATCATGGATATTTACAACCAGAGGGACCTTGCATACCTCCCCTGTCCACCCTTTTTCAGAGGACAGTGGGCCTACTCTGAAGGCGGCACAAGAAGGTGGAAATGGAATCGAGTCCACTTTGAAGGGCTCTGTCCTCCTAGAGCAGGATTTGGAAGACACACCCGGGGGGGTGTGGGGGGACCCAGCTCAGGCTGGGAGTGGTCCTGGGCGGCAGCTCCCAGCTATAAAGTGCTGCCTTCCTGAGAATAATGTCTTTAAGATGGTCATTGCTGGTCATGTGGGGCTAAGCAGAGACAGGAGCTGGCCAAGGCTGTTGACCAGGAACTCCTACCGCCTTCCTGTCTCTGCTACAGTGGCCTGTGTTCTCTCAGGAAGCGGGAGGGAGCAGGGAGTGCACTTAAGGTCCATTTCAGATGTAGGCCCAGGCTCTCTGGGTGTGACTAAAGAGCTGTCACTCACAGTGCCACACTGAGAAGGCCCTGTGCCTGGCTGCTTCTCGAATTCCTGACATTTGTTAGAACATGGAGGGCTGTTTACCCTGCCTCTAGTTACATTCATTTCCGTGTAGACTCCATGGCCTTCTCTGCCTTTGCACGTAGGCTTTGGCATTCCCAGAACAGAGAACATGTGTCCCTTGTTCAGTGGCCCCAGAGGTTGTGCTGCCAGGTGAGGAATGGAAGGGCCTACTGCTTGTGGAATGTTCTTGAGTGTGCCTCACCAAAGGATGACAAAGACTCTGGCCTCCTCTGGGATACTCCTGGTCTAGCAGGAGAGTAGAGCTCACTTTCAGGGAACTACCAGATGTTCAGAGAGCCTGGTAGCCACTGCCTCCCCTTCAGGTGAGGGCTCTAAGGCCCCCTCCAGATGGAGGGATGTCTAAGCTAAGGTGTGCTTGGGGAATTCATGGCTTCCTCTGCTATGTGGAGCAGGGAGCTGTGGAGACGGGTCTGTGTGTGGCTCACCTGTGGGCGCGTGAGGAATTGGAGAGGGTTTTAGGTGAGGTAACATCCTTACCAGACTTGAACTGAACCTTCTGGTGGCTGAGGGAACTTGGGGGAATAAACCCTGAGGTATACACTCCAGGATACCCCAGGAGTTCTGCTAAGATGAGGAAGGCCTGGGCCACAGAGGTGACTGGACAGAGAGGACTGATTCCGGAAGAAGAAGGTGACTCAGTGGAAAAGGTGATCAGGGGTCCTGAGCCTCTGAGAACAGGAAAATCTCACAGTCCTGACTTCCGGTGTCAGTGTCCAGCTTGGGAAGAGGAGGAGGAGGGAGAGGACGGAGAGAGGGAGGGGAGGGGCCCGAAGAGGACACAGAGAGAAGGGAGGGGTCAGGAGGGGTTGTGGTGTTCATGTGTGGTAGTGAGTCACTTAGCTTCCCTGTTGGGGCTTGACTACCTCAGTCATGGATGCGCCAAGAACTGGCTATGGTGGGAGGGAGGCTCCATTCCTAATTGAGCTGTTGAGTCATTTGTTTGGTGCCTTCAGCTAATAGGAACTGGCCAGGGCAGGAAGGGTGTGGCTATGGAGGAGGAGGCCAGTGGAGGGGAAGAGAGGAGAGAGCTGCCTGGTGGTCCTTTGGAAATATACTGGCTTAAGGACAAGTAGGCTGTCCAGACTTCTGAACTGAGGGCATGTTGTCTCTGGGTGACCCTGGAAAATGCCCCACGGGTAATAGCTAAAGCCCAAGGGCATCCATGCTCGATCCTCAGCTGTGAGCTGTCCTGGGACCACAGATCTGAGGCCATCTTCCCTACCCTCTGGTAACTTGCCTCACAACCCAAAGGCGAGAACCCTTTGTAACACAAAGTAACACAACAGTAAGCAACAACCGTCTCGTCAGTGCACCTTTAATGAAATCAGATCTTCCTGGGATTCATAAATGTGGGAGCTCAGCCAGCGGAGTCTCGAGAGACAGCTGAAATTAGACTTGCAATGTGCTTTTTCCCCTCTTCGAAACAGGGTCTCTCTCTGCTGTCCTAGCACTCAGTACGTAGACCAGGTTGACCTTGAACTCACAGACCCACCTGCCTGCTTTTCCTGGTTGCTGGGATTGAAGGTGTGCCCATCAGCAGCTGGCTTTGCACTGATTGTAAGCATGGATGAAGGCTGTTCGGAGTGACACTCTCTGAAGGAGATTAAACAGCCCCCAGCAGTTTGCTTTGTTCATTTGCAGCCACTTTTCTGTATTTTGTTTGGAGACAAGGACTTACTGCATAGCCTAGGATGGCACAGACTTCATGATACTTCTGCCTTGGCTTCCCAAGTGCTGGGATATAGGTGTGGTCCCCCATGCCTGGCTTATCTTTCAGTTTTTATTCACCATGGATTAGCTTCTAGGGTCCTACAAGGATCATAACTTTTTGGGTTCCACCCTCTCTACCCCCAACCTTGTGGGGCCCTTGAGGAACTGGCAATGTGGCTTCCCACTCTTTCTCAGCCCAAGGACGTGACGGGCTCTCTTTTCACGCATGATGATGATGCTTGCTGTTCATAGCCTGTCTGAATATTGGATCACTGGGGAGCAAAGCACAGATGTGGGTGCTGTCAAATGAGGAAACACAGCTAGTGGGTCTGAAGAAATGATTAGCAGGTAAAGGCACTTGCTATGAAGCCTGGCAGTCCGAGTCAGTTGTCCACTGATATCCATATGTATGTGCTGTGGCAAATGCATGTGTGTACACACAAACACACATGTGCATGCATGTACATACATACATGTACACACCAAAACAAAAACCCCACCACATCTCTCACATCAAAGGGGACAAGAATAAAGTAGACGTTTATTTAGGTTAACCCAAATTCTATGTTTCAACATGGATGTAGCCTCATGATGTTTCTATAGTAACAGAACAAAAGTCATGAATCAAGACAAATTTCAAGTACATTGGTGGGAACGTCAGGTAGCAGGTACAGCAACATGGGGAAATCTGTTACAGCCTCAGATGCCATCTTAGCTTCTGGGTTGGTGGAAGGAAGCTAGAGGTCTGTCTGTATATTCCAGAAGATTTACCTCGGTCTTAAGGATGTTGGATCCCCACATAGGTAGTTAAATGTCTATTTAGAAGCTAAAATAGCTCAAGAGACTTTTGTTCTGGACCTGAAATATTCTCTCAATCATTTATTGAGTTCTAATCAGTCTTGTAGGCTCCTGGATTTCATGGTCTGTCTTCCAAGGGTAGGGAAGGCAGGGACAAGGGCAGCCACTGTAGGCATGGATGTGCTTACGTGATTCAGTTAGGAAGTGGGCTAGATATGAGAGGGTGAAGCATTGCTAGCTTACTAAGTGAGGAGCTGCCTAGCCAGGAGTTAGGCCTGTTATAGGAACTAAAGAAGCTGGGCAGAACCATGAAAGGAGGGAAGGGCAAAGCTGGGGTTGATTCTGTGGAGCCTGCTAAATCACCACAGGGCTTTAGTAGGAGTAAGAATTCCCTTTCCAGGGTTGGGCACCTAACGCAGTGGCTGCTGTCTTTCAGGGCCAGGTTTGGTCTGGAGGCAGAGCCTACAAGGCTGGCTCTGAGCATGGCATGGTGACTCAGAAACCAATGCTCCTATGGCTATTTGCCCCTAAGAGAAGAAGGGATCCTGTACCATAGACCGCAAAACCTCAAACTCCAGCTGCCCCTGCAGCCTGGGTCTCAAGCCCTGCCTCTGAGTCACTAGACTCCAGCCTGGCTCTTGCAAGGCCGTCAGCTGACCAGCTCCCGGCTGACAGCAGGAGCTGGGGACTCACTTGCTTTGAAAACTGGCTCCCAGGCTGTAGATGCCTCGCTTTTTGCCAACACTTCTGTGTTAGGGCCTCTGGCTTGGGGCTTGTGTTTCCAGGTGCTTTCTGTGAGGCCCTGCACAGTGGCAGATCCCCTGGCTGTCCAGGAGGGGGCAGACATTTACCACATGAAGGCTGCTTGCCTTTCATAATCCTTTTGGCCCCTAGACAGAGCTGTCACCTAGCCCCCACTCCCAACCCCATCCCAATCCAGGTCCCAGAGTGACCCAATAGCTCATACACCCATACTTTGCTCTCTCTTGAAATTTGGGGGCAAATTGTGGGGAATTTACAGAATTGTGGAGTTTTTGTTTGTTTGTTTTTCAAGACAGGGTTTTCTCTGTGTAGCCCTGGCTGTCCTGGAACTCACTCTGTAGACCAGGTTGGCCTCAAACTCAGAAATCTGCCTGCCTCTAGAATTGTGTTTTAATTTTCAACACAGAATTTCATTGTATGCACCAAACTGTTAGAATACTTTTATATAAAAAACTTCAAGCAACCCTCAGACAAGAAGACACCCAGGGCCCCTAACACTTGAGCAGTTAATGAATTCCCAGGTTTTTTGGAGTCGAATGAGGGAGGAACTCTGGGACTGGAGGCTGTGGCCTCTACCATGTGTAAGTCGAGGGAGTCTAAGGAGCAGTGTGCTATGTCTTTAAATAGTCCTCTCCACAAATGTGGGTGGGTTGGGTGGGGTGAGAAAGGATGGATGAATGTGCCATTAAGGAGCCGAATTCCATTTGAAATAATTCTCCCATTGTGTCCCCAGCGCCTCCCCATCTGCTGCCAGTGCAAGTCCTGCTCCTCTGGCCCCAGAACATACAGCCTCGGCTTCCTCCGCAGCCGGTCCTGGAGTAGAAGTCACCCCCACTGCCTCCCCCCAACACCTGGCCAAGAACGCACCCAGGTAATCTACAAGCATTTCTCCCATAGCAGCTGCCCAGGAGAGAGCGAGGCTGGGTGGTCTCGCTCACTGTCTGTCCTGGGGTAAGCTGGGTTTAAGATGGCGCCAGCAAGGCTCTGACACCATGTCTGTAATCGCTTGGCTTGTAGCTTGGCTTCCTGAAGCAGTTAGTTCTTTTGTATCAGGGACACTGTGTGTAAGGCATGGACTCCCGAGGGGCAGAAGCGACAGCCTGTGAGTGAGAATGTTCCCCTGTAGGTTTCCACTTACAGGAGACTATGCAAAAGGCAAAACTACAAGGAATAGAAAGTATTATGGTGGCCAGGGTAGGAGCTAAAAGATCTTAACTGTAACATCATAGCTTGTCCTGCATCTCGACTGTAGTCAGGGTCATGTGACT
Source organism: Mus caroli (assembly GCF_978045245.1). Taxonomy (NCBI): domain Eukaryota; kingdom Metazoa; phylum Chordata; class Mammalia; order Rodentia; family Muridae; genus Mus; species Mus caroli. Next base: position 14,996,187 of record NW_028227263.1, on the reverse strand, counting down.
ATGTCAAGTTTATCCAAGGGTGACTGCTGTCTGATGTAGCCAATTCACAGGGACACAGCTTTGCCTCCTGCTTCCTGGGTCTAGTAAATGTGAGCTACCCACTTGTTCCGTGTCCGAGGCTCCCAAGGCTCTCACACAAATTTCACTAAGGTGCCTGCCGTTTGCCTTGGAGTGTTTACTTCCTGGATTCTCCATTCCGGCACCTTTTGCGTCTTGTTTGTTTATGCATCTGAGAGCCAGCATCAGGACTTGAGTTGCTCTGGCTAGACATCATGCCAGGGACAGGACACAGGTCTGGAAGATACATGCTGCCTGGCTATGTGGAGCCTTGAGGTCTCTGGAGACAGAATGATGTCCTCAGTAGGATTAATCCTGTGTGGGCTGAGGACACTGGGGAAGGAATAGATGCTGCCTGGGGAGTTTCTACATGTGTGTGGTCCCTAGGGGCAGAGAAGGCATGCGTGGCAGGGGAGCAGAGCTGAAGGGTCTTTAGAGTGTAGAGACTGGAGCCTGCAGCCTCCAAGGGAAGTGGATCATGGCTCAGCAGGTGGGGCCGTAAAAACTGGGGTCCTTATCTTTGTTTCCTTTGGTAACTTTTTTTTTAAGTACAGTTTTGATTTACCAAAGAATATAGAAGATAGGCCAGGCAGTGGTGGCGTATGCCTTTAATCCTAGCACTTGGGAGGCAGAGGCAGACGGATTTCTGAGTTTGAGGCCAGCCTGGTCTACAGAGTGAGTTCCAGAACAATCAGGGCTATATAGAGAAACTGTCTCAAAAACCAACCCACCAACCAAACAACAACAAAAAACAAAATAAAAAGAATATAGAAGATAAAAAGTGATGTTCTATTTACCTAACCCATAGTTCCCTCTTTTCTTTCTTTCTTTCTTTTTTTTTTTTTTTTTTTGGTTTTTCGAGACAGGGTTTCTCTGTGTAGCCCTGGCTGTCCTGGAACACACTTTGTAGACCAGGCTGGCCTCGAACTCAGAAATCTGCCTGCCTCTGCCTCCCGAGTGCTGGGATTAAAAGTGTGTGCCACCACGCCCAGCTTGCTGATATCTTAATAGTATTGTTTGTGCTAATGTGACACTGTTACTGACCCCATAGTGATACATTCTTGTTAACTGAAGTCTCCATTACCGGGTATTCTGTAGTTTGTCTTTAATGCCCTTTCTTGTCCCAGATGTCACTCAGAACACTGTTGCCTTTAGTCTCCCTACATGCCCCTCAGTTGTGGCAGTTTTCATTCCTGTCTTATTTGGTGACCTTGATAGTTAGAACAGTTCTGGACAGAGTACCACTCAGCTGGAACTTGGTTGATGTCTTTCTTATGGTTAGACTGCAGCCGTGAGTTCTGAAAGAAGATGAAGGGTTTAAAGTATCACTTTTTTTTTCTTTTTTCTTTTCTTTAAACGAAGGCTGGAGAGATGGTTGAGTAGTTAAGAGCACTGGCTACTTCTGTAGAGGCCCCCAGTTCCGTTCCCAGCGCCCACCTACTGGCTCACAACTGCCTCTAACTCCAGTTCTAAGACATCTCCCACCCTCTTCTGGTCTCTGTTGGCATTGCATACACACGCTTCACTTAAGGTGCAGACAAAACATTCACAAACCCAAAATAAGGCAGTCCCTTGTTTTAAATGTGAAGCACACGTCACCGGGTTTATTTGGAGGCCAGAGGACAGCTTTTTGATGCTGGGTTTCACTTTGCATCTTTACATGGGTTCCAGGGATTAAAGCCAGGTAGCCAAGCTGGTACGGTAGGCACATTTGCCTGCTGAGCCAGCTCTCAGGCCTAAAGGTATCATATTTATAAAATGGAGGGTCCCAGTGTCAGCATAGCTGATGGCTATTGGTGTTGACTTGGCTGGCTGGCTGGCTGGCTTCCCTTGACTGTCCTACAGTTTCTGGGAGGGTGTCGCATATGCTTCCCCACTGCAGGGCAGGGAGCTATTCTCCCTTCTGCTGGGGGGTGAGGCCTACATAAGTTATTTATGATCCTTTTGCATGGGAGGCTTGTCTTTTCTCCCCCACTTACTAATGTATTCAATTACTTATTTATGTCAGTGTGGACTCAGAGGTATTTATTTTATATTTTGGGCCCTAATCCAGGGCTGCTGTATTTCGATGCACACAGCTTTAGCCCTGGGCTTCCTTGCCTGTCTTTTAAGTGCCCAGAAGCCCCTGGGCAGAACAGTGATGTGATCAGATTTGCATTTTTAAAAGGCCTTGGTAGCCGCCTGTCAGAGAGGCAGGCGCTTGAGGATTGATGGTTGATGTGCCCTGAGGCTTTATAACCTGGCTCAGCTGCATAGGACCTGGACCTGCTGGGCTCCCATCAATGACCTGTGTGAGGGTGCCCTCCATCTCTCTGTTTCCATGTTGTTAGTCATAAGGCCAGTGCCTGGATGCAGGCGTCCATGTAAATCACGCCTTTCTCCATCTGATGAGTCCCTGGTTGGGCCAACTCTAGTTTCAACAGTACCACAAATTAGCACTTCATTTCATTGAGATGGAAGGTTTGAGTCACTACCTGGCCAGAGCCTGAAGTTCGTTTGGCTCCAGGATAGAGGTTAGATCTCTGCTCTGTCAGGGCCAGCTGCCTCCTGCGTTTTCGTGAGGCCCAGGCAGCCACAGGCCCCACGGCTGGGGCTTTGTTCTCCATGTTAGGGCTTGGAAGGGGCAAGCCAGCAGTGAGACGCTGAGTCCTGGAAAAGGCGCATCTCATTAGCTCTGCGGATGCTCAGTTACTGCATGCCTGCTACGCCTTCTGCAGCTCCCCACTTCTGGAGGCTGCTGTGGACGTGCAGTTACAACCCCACACTCCAGGCAAATGGCTTGCTCCCCCGCTCCCTTGTACCCACTGGTGATCATTTGACCACATGCTTGTGGAGAACAGATGTGTCTGAGGAGAGGGAACCCACTTAGAGAGGACTTGGCGCTCTGCTGAACAAATCGTCTTGAAGCCACAAGCTTCTCCTGGGAGAGAGATGGTGACTGCTATGTCACACTTCTGGCCACACTACTGTCTCCTCCAGCATGGCCCTCCTGAGGCCTTTCCCTCACCTTGCTGTGCTGTTGGGAGAGCTATGAGAGGCTAGAGATGCAAGGTGAAAGCCCTCCTTCATGGGAGTACAGCCCAAGCCAGCATTGCAGACCTTGGGCCAAAAGCTTGGTGTGTTGACACATAGGCCCAACCACCTATCACCCCTGACCTCTCACTGTCCCTTCTGGGGACATCCCTTTCTTAAGGTTAGTGGCTTGGAAACCTGGTTTAGGACTACTTACATGAACGGGCCCAGAGGAAGCAGTGTGGAGAGCCAGTCCAGCTCTCTCAGGGATAAAGCTGGTTCCTCAGTGTCAATGCAGGGGGCCCAGAGAGCAGTGCACTGTGGGCTTGCCAAGCTTTCTGATAAACTATTCCCATGTGGTCCAAATAGCTTCCATCCCTCTACCAAGGCTCGCCAAGACTCCAGAGCTTTTCCAGGGCAAGAGGAGAACGGGGCTTTTGCTTCTCTCCTAAGCTGAGACTGTAGCTGCGTGGGAACCACTGTGTGGCCTCACACTCAGCCCCTCTGCGAGCGCCCCACCCCAGGAATTCATTTTGTAGGTAGAGTCTTTCTTTTTTTTCTGTTTTTCAAGATTTATTTATTGCTATATGTAAGTACACTGTAGCTGTCTTCAGACACACCAGAAGAGGGTGTCAGATCTCATTACGGATGAGTTGTGAGCCACCATGCAGTTGCTGGGATTTGAACTCAGGACCTTTGGAAGAGCAGTCAGTGCTCTTAACCGCTGAGCCATCTCTCCAGCCCCTGTAGGTAGAGTCTTGATTAGATTTTCTGTTGGTTGTTATTATAATGAAATACCGAAGGCAGGGTAACTTTATAAAGGAGAGGCATCTATTTAATTAACCAGTTTGGAGGCTGGATATCCAAACAGGAAGGTATGGTATTGGAAAGCATGACTCCAACTCCCTTGGCTGCTTCACCACAGAGATCCTATGCAAGAGTCTGTCTAGTCTCTGTCCAAGACTTAATCAGATTAATATCTGAACCTCAGGACACCCCAAAGTTACCATCTCTAAATCAATTTCCCCTTTTTTCACCCTTAACCGTGGCTTTGAGGATGAAGCGCCTGTGTGAGTTTGTGGGGACTGACCAAAGTATACACAAACGATGGCGGACCTGCATAATCTTTTGACATCGGGAAAGGCTGGATTGTTGGGGACGAGAGACTCTGTCGGGCTAGACCCTTTGCCCTCCTGACTGGGATCTACTCCAGTGCTCCATAAGCCAAGTTCCAGCCATCGCTCTGTACTGAGATCTTCTGTTCCATGGCATCCTGGGCACACAACACACATCTCCCTCTCACGGAGACAAACACAGGCAGGCCACCCAGGCTCTCTGGCTCCTGCTTCATCTCCTGTACGTGCGCAGGGAGCTGCTAGGTACCGAGGTTTTGCTGTGTGCGTCTGCTTTCACTAAGTAGGTCCATCTCAGTGGCTTCATCTGGAGGCTCGGGGCAAAGGGAAGCTTTGCTCCCTCTTGAGAAGGAAGGGGTGGAGTCCAAAGCAGCTCTGTCTCTCTGGGTGGAATCCGTTGGGAGAGAGAATGGCCTTAGGACCCCTCCCCTGCCACTGCTCCCTTCTTCTGAGAGGGGACGGAAGGTGGGACTGGGAACACAGCACCCCCTGCTCCTGATGGTGGAGCACAGCTGGAGGAGAGCTGTTGAATTTCTACCCTGCATCCCTCTGGGCTGGATTCCGAGGTTCTAGAATAGCTTGGAAGGGAATCGTCGCTCTCCCCATCTATCTATCCATCTACCCACACATCCGTCCGTTTATCTACCCACCTACCCACAGATAAACCTACCTAGTGACTTAGCAGCCATATCCTATTTGAATCTGTGCTACACTCTGGTATCAAACTTGGAAGTCACCACTTGTGCCTCACGCCAGGTCCAGCTGCTTGTCTTCAATAAGCCCACTAAAAGAGTCCAACTAAAAGTAGAAAGCAAAAATAAATAAATAAAATTAATAATAATAATAAATTAATAATAATAATAGAGATTTATTCAACTTAGCTACATTGAGAAGAGAGACAAGAGATCCAGTGAGTCTCTCTACCCCACCCCAAGCCTTTGGGATCCTGAAGTGAGATTACAGTTTAAATACAGGCCCTAGCACATGGCTTATGAGCAGTCCCAGTCAAGGTCCTGCCCACACAGACCCATCACTGTCTGGGCTTCATTTTCATCCTGTATGGCATCTGACAACAGAACTGTGTAAAATATGACTCTGGGAGGCAAGCTTCCCGTCCTCTGGCACTCTCCTGGGAAACCTCATCCTCTGGAGCCCTCAGTAGCCTGATAGACTGACAGAGTGTGTCTTCAGAATACCGTCATGTCTTCCAGGCCAGCCACAACTCTATGATGTGGAATCGGGAAGGCGTGTAGAGCTAGAGAGACCTGTTCCTTGGTCTAATTCTGATCTGTGTGACACTGGATGAGTTACCTGACCACTCTGAGCCTTCGCTTACCTGTCTTTAAAGTGAGGGTAAGCCGGGCGTGGTGGCGCACGCCTTTAATCCCAGCACTCGGGAGGCAGAGGCAGGCGGATTTCTGAGTTCGAGGCCAGCCTGGTCTACAAAGTGAGTGCCAGGACAGCCAGGGCTACACAGAGAAACCCTGTCTCGAAAAACCAAAAATAATAAAAAAATAAATAAATAAATAAAGTGAGGGTAGTAGTAACCATCTCGTGAGGCTCAACGTGATAATTAAATATCTATGAAGCAAATAGCTCAGAGGGGTTCATAGTGTGATCGGGTTCTTGGTGAGGGCCAAGGGCGAAGAAAGGCAACCCGTGCCGTCACTGAGGGTGTGGAGCAGCCTACGGACTGCAGCAGAGATCAAGCCAGAGAGGCTTGATCGAGGGTACCTAGGTCATGGGCATAGTTGCAGGTTAGCTCCGGAGTGGCAGGAGGATTGTAGTTGACCTTGGGGGTCACTGGGACCCAATATGTTGAGAAAGGAAATCTGTCTATTCTCTTCAGGCAAGGGAGAGATGGGATGGAATTTAATTCAGGGTGATTTCTGGTAGGAGGGTAGATGGAAAGGCGATGCCAGAGGTCAGAGGATCATGTGGCTGTCACCATGGTCCAGGTAGGAGACAATGCTGGCCTGAACTATGGTGGTAGCTATGTGCTAGAGAGGGTCTGAGTTTCTCTCATGGCTCATTTCCTCATTCACCCATCCACTCGTGTCTGTGGAGTGTCTCTTCTGACTAAGCCTGAGTCCAGGTGCTCGAGATACAGCAGTGACCCTGCAGATGCCATCCATGCACTGAGACTCTGCAAGCCATTAGTTAGCCTGGTCATGTCTATGCCCCGGGATCTTTCCCAACATTTCCATAAGGTCATCAAGACAAGGCAAGACTCAGGTCAGTCTGAGGTCACAGGACAGTTGTCTTCCTGTGTACAAGTCAACTCCTAAAGAGCTAAGCACTCAGGCTTAGAGATGGCTAAGAGGTTAAGAACACCATCTGCTCTTCCAGAGGTCCTGAGTTCAATCCCTAGCAACCACATGGTGGCTCACAACCATCTACAGGGTGATCTGATCGCCCCTCTAGCATGTAGGTGTACATGCAGATAGAACACTCATTTACATAAAATAAATAAGTAAAATAAATCTTAAAAAAAAAAAAAGCTAAGCATTCAAGGGGAGCAAAACAGCCTGCCTCTCCAGACAGTTGCCTGCTCATGGAGCTGGCCATGGGGACACACATAGGGCTTCTGGGATTTTTATGGAAAGAAGGTGATATTTTTAGGACTTGGTAACACACATACATATACACACCATGTGTCTGCTGACACACTCATTCACTCGCTCTGCCCACAGATATGCTCTCGGTAAATTCTCATGGCTACTATTTCTGGCCCAGCACTCTGGATTTCTGCTGCTTCAGGGAGCCTTGAGTCAGCAGTTCTGAGCCTGGTTTCTACTGCACTGCTTACAGGCAGGGGTGGCAGTGTGCCAGGCTGTGTGGATGGCTTCTGAGGCTTGAACAGGCTGCTATCCTTTGCTCTCACGGGAAGGAAACACAAGGCTTGGGGTTTCTGGATTTGCTTGCTCATCTGGGAGGCCTTTTGATGCTGAGTGGCTTCCCTGCAGCCCCTGAGAACTCCTTGTTCTGGAGATGGGCAGGTGACCACGCTTAGCCTGTTTCTCCAGTCTGGCTGGGGAAACCAGCCTTGCATCCTTCCTGACAGTATCCATTCTCGGTTCTGCTTACACCCTAATGTTCTTCCTAAAAGACCCTTTTATTCCTAGTACAAAAGGTCTCCAAGAGCAGGAGGCTTAAGAGCCAGAGGACCTCAGAGGATCCACACAGCTACAGTCAAAGCAGACACATTAATGCTCTCTTAGGAACCTAGACCGTAGCATGCATATGAAATTCTTAGTGTAAAGGGCTACTGTTGAGGAGGAAGATGGCCATCAATGGCTGTGTTTTCGAGGCTACACAGAAGCAATCACCTGGCCCAGGTGCATCCACTGGTAAGGAAAAAAAATTGATTTTATTTCCAAGTAGGAACCTGGACTTACGACGGTGGGGTTTTACTGAGCCAAAAGTCTGTTTTGGGTCAACCTACTTGTTCTTATTTAGGTTCAGGTCTATAAAGTTAGTCCAGGAAAGGCTGTCTGGTAAAGTCTGAAGAAAATTGTTACCTGAGAGGAGCTATTTAAAATGAATCCCCTGAATGAATCCAGATTTTGCCGTTGGTAGTTGGGGCAATGCTTTGGACTTTGATAAAGGAAATAAGAATGACTGACTCGTTTGAACCAGCCGCACCTCGGTGGCTCTCACCCTTCCTAACGCCGAGACCCTTTAATACAGTTTCTCGTGGTGTGGTGACCCCCAACCATAAAATTATTTGTGGCCATTTCATTAACTGTAATTTTGCTACTGCTGTGAATCCTAATGTAAATATCTGGTCTGCAGTGTATCTGATATCTGACCTTGTGGTGGTCACAACCCCCAGGTTGAGAACTGCTGCTGTCGATTTTGAAGGTGTCCGTCTATAACTGCTCACAGTGAATGAGGGATTTGGGCCACAGGTTTTCCTGCTGGTTTCAGGGCTGCACACGCCTTACCTTCTCCTGACTTTTTTGCTGAGCACGGACAGCGTTTTTCCATAACTGATTCCACAGGAGCCTCTTGGTTTTCCGATGCTTCTGTCTTCTCTGAGGTTGCCTTTAGTCATCACCTTAGTCAGCATCCCCCTACATGCTCAGGTCTGCCTCTGCCAGTCTCTGTTTCTCAAGGGCTTTGGTGGATACTGAGTCTTTTGCCAGGATTTCTTTCATGTCTCCTGTGCCAGGCTGTGGCTCTGCCTTGTGGTCACTGGCAGTGAGCATCTCCCAAGAGGCTACTGAAAAGAAAGGGCTGGTTGAGAAGTGATCATGTTTATTAGGGAATTTACCAACAACAACAACAACAAAAAAAATGTGGTCCTGGTGGTTTCTTTTGCTTCCTTGTGTGCAACTTTGTTGCCATGGAGATATGAAAGGTGGGGACTTTCAGTCTAGGTTGAAGCAACTAGTCAAACATCCCATCATACCTTGTTGCTATGGAGACTTGGCAGGTAGGGCTCTAGGACTCTCAGTCCAGGATGGAGCAACTAGACATAGCTCCCTAGGAGATGTCCTAGTTTCCTGCTATTGGTTTGCAGGCGGCAGCTCAGTAGCTCCTGGTGTGCCTGCTGAACAGTGGGCTGGTGGTAGGATATTGTGGAAGTCATGTTCCACTGTATACCCTGTCCCCTGGCAGAGGACTTAGGAGAGAGTGCGTGCATAAGCAATGGCGATAGCAGTCAGGTGTTCACGCACAGAGTGGTTCTTCTTGTTATTTCCTGTACTGGCTGGTTTTGTGTCAACTTGACACAGCTGGAGTTATCACAGAGAAAGGACCTTCAGTTGGGGAAATGCCTCCATGAGATCCAACTGTAAGGCATTTTCTCCATTAGTGATCAAGGGGGAAAGGCCCCTTGTGGGTGGGACCATCCCTGGGCTGGTAGTCTTGGGTTCTATAAGAGAGCAGGCTGAGCAAGCCAGGGGAGGCAAGCCAATTTGGCCTCTGCATCAGCTCCTGCTTTCTGACCTGCTTGAGTTCCAGTCTTGACTTCTTTGGTGATGAACAGCAGCATGGAAGTGTAAGCCCAATAAACCCTTTCCTCCCCAAGTTGCTTCTTGGTCATGATGTTTGTGCAGGAATAGAAACCCTGACTAAGACACTTCCTAAATGTTTTATTTATGTATATGACTGTGTGCATGGTGTATGTGTCATGTATGTGTATGTTCATGTGTGTGCAGGTACACATGTACCCAGCCTTGGGAGTGGGTTGGAAGCTAATCTCGAGTGTCTTTCCTAGCTACTCTATACCCTATATGTTGGAACAGAGTCTCTTGTTGAACCAGGAGCTCACCAATTTGGCTAGTCTGACCAGTTGCTCTGGGAATCGCCAGTCTCTGCCTTCAGTGTGCTGGGATCATAGGTAGGCTGCTATGCATGCCGCAAGTTTACATGGGTTCTGCAGATCTGAAGTCTAGTCCTCCACTGGTGTGGCAAGTGTTTTATTCACTGAGATGTCTCCCCCAACCCTTTTTAAAAGCATTTAAAAAAAAAAAAGGCTTGTTTTTAAGGAAGGATTTCAACTGGCCTGGAGTAGCCTGAGCTTGCTATGCATGTGTCTGGATATGACCTTGAACTTGTGATCCTCTTGCCTTGCTATCCAGTGTGCTAGGGTTATAGGTATATGCTGTAATCAGTTAATGAAGTTATAGGTATATGCCATAATCAGTGATGAAGTTATAGTTATATGCCGTAATCAGTGATGAAGTTATAGGTATATGCTGTAATCAGTTAATGAAGTTATAGGTATATGCCATAATCAGTGATGAAGTTATAGGTATATGCCGTAATCGGTGATGAAGTTATAGGTATATGCCGTAATCGGTGATGAAGTTATAGGTATATGCTGTAATCAGTGATGAAGTTATAGGTATATGCCGTAATCAGTGATGAAGTTATAGGTATATGCCATAATCAGTTAATAAAGTTATAGGTATATGCTGTAATCAGTTAATGAAGTTATAGGTATATGCCGTAACGAGTTAATGAAGTTATAGGTATATGCCGTAATCAGTTAATAAAGTTATAGGTATATGCTGTAATCAGTTAATGAAGTTATAGGTATATGCCGTAATCAGTGATGAAGTTATAGGTATATGCTGTAATCAGTGATGAAGTTATAGGTATATGCCATAATCAGTTAATGAAGTTATAGGTATATGCCGTAATCAGTTAATGAAGTTATAGGTATATGCCGTAATCAGTTAATAAAGTTATAGGTATATGCTGTAATCAGTTAATGAAGTTATAGGTATATGCTGTAATCAGTGATGAAGTTATAGGTATATGCTGTAATCAGTTAATGAAGTTATAGGTATATGCTGTAATCAGTGATGAAGTTATAGGTATATGCCATAATCAGTTAATAAAGTTATAGGTATATGCTGTAATCAGTTAATGAAGTTATAGGTATATGCCGTAATCAGTGATGAAGGGCTAGGGAGTAAACCCAGCTTCAGTGCTGGCAGTCACTCTGCCAACATTCCCAGTCTCTAACTCTCATCTGCTAGATTCTTTTTTTTTTTTTTTTTTTTTTGGTTTTTCGAGACAGGGTTTCTCTGTGTAGCCCTGGCTGTCCTGGAACTCACTGGCCTCGAACTCAGAAATCCGCCTGCCTCTGCCTCCCAAGTGCTGAGATTAAAGGCGTGCGCCACCACTGCCCGGCTCTGCTAGATTCTTATGAGTGGTCTTTTCCTTTGCCTGTTGGGATCTTAGAACCAGTTGTGTGGCCACCTCCAAGGGCTTAGGTCAGTGCCTCAGAGCCAGCCCCATCCCCTCCCCCAGTGTCCACTCCTTTTCTACCATGTTTCCCTTTGCTTGGATGGAAAGTTTCTATGCTGGTCCACATCAGGGAGGATGTATGTTTTCATCAGTCCACTCAAGCATGTTACCTACTTTCCTTCTCAGAAGAGTGGAATTGATTTATTTAAAGGACGATTTGGGGGTGTTTGGTTTCCTGTGGTGTTTGCATTACTGATTTCTTTACATGTGAGTGACACTTCCATACTTGTTTAACTTGTGGAATAGCCCTGTGGTTTTCCATGACCACCTTCTCCTCTGTTCTCCTTCTTGTCCATTTTCCTGTCCTATAGCTGGCCAACATCGTATCCTGGCTTCTTTATTTTAAAATAAGAATGAATCTCAGCGCTCAGCGCTGAATTGTTAGCATGTTCTGGTTTCTCTCCCTGGGCGTAACAGTAAGACCTCAACCTCCAGCTTCTGCCACAGCTGCAGTAAAGCAATGCTTTCCCAGGAAGAGTAGTCTGACATGAAGCGCCAAGGGCCTCATGTGGAACTAGAGAACAAGAGTGAAGGGAGACACCATAATCTCCTTCTCAAGGAGATAGCAAGAGAAACCTTGGGAGGGATTGAGAATTCTAGACACATTGTAGAGTGCTTGCCTAGAAAGTATAAGGACTCAGGTGTCATCCCCAGCAGTGAACACATACACACACACACACACACACACACACACACACACACGCACACGCGCGCGCGCGCACGCACGCATGCACACATATATTCACACATGCTCACACACACACATGCACATACATACACACATGTACACAATGCACACATATGCACACACATGCTCACACATGTACACACATTTGTACACCCACGTGCACACACACAAATGTACACATACACACACACACACCAAAACAAAAAACAGGAAGAGAGCCTTCTGGAACAACTGAAGCCTCCTGGAAGCTTGCATTCAGCCTTACATAGCTAACCACACTCGTGGGTGAGCAGATACATAAAAGACCAGTCTAGTACCCGTGGCCCTGGTGTAAGAGACTCAATGGCTATCTTTCATCTCTCTAGTCATGGTGGACTGAAGACTCCCATGACCCCTAGGGTTTCCTGCAGCATCTGGTTTAGGGTGCTGTGGTGTGCAATGCCATGCATGCATTGTTAGACAGCAGAGGTACCTGATGGACACATAGGTAACTGTGACCAGTGCTCTGACTTGTAAAGACACTTGCTAGTGCAAGAACAGACAAAGTGAAGTCTTCAGGCTGGTGCGGAGCAGACACTTCCAGGATGTGCCTAGGATCAGCCTTGATGTGTCTCCTTGCCAAAAAAGGTCACACTGAAGCCCCTTTGCCCTTTCTCTAACACAGGAAGAGGCAAGTGACAGAGCAAAGCCAGATGCTAGACTGGGTACTTTGCCTTTAAGGTAGCAGATCCCTTTTTGGACATCAGTGAGGCTGAGTGACAGGAGGGTATTTCTCTCCAAGTCCAGGATCAAGGAGCCCAGTTCTGAAACATCTGTGTGGAGAGAGCCCAGCACTGTGCCATTCCTGACCACAGTCAGACATCCCCTGTTGCTGCATTGCCCAGTTGGGCTCCTGCTGACATGATGATGGGGTGCTAGACTTGGGCTGCACAGTTTCCCAACTCTTAGAGTGTTGGGCAACCCCGTAAGTCTGCCAGGAACGGTGCACAGGCGCCACAGCCGAGGGGCACCCTGCTGTGTGGTGGAGTTGGACATGTGGGGGTCCAGGCGGAGGGCCAGCTGTGAGTGGGCAGCCATAGTGCCATTGGAATGACAGCCTGCATGAAGGGCCCTTCCTGCATGGCAGCCCTCTTGGGCCAACCCAGCCTCCTCACTGCCCACACTGGTGGGTGTGGCAGGTTAGGCTAAAAGGAACAGGACCTTGCCCAGCCTGCTCTTTCTTTAGCTGTATTTACATCCTTAGCACTCACCCCTGAGCTGTTCTGTGATCTGACCTACTTTCCTTTCCCCCCATGCTTGGGTAATTAGCAACTCAGGGGTCTACAGCATTGCAAGGTAAGGAATGCTGTGAAGGCAGCTATCAGCTTCCCCGAAACAGGAAACCAAGACAGGGAATTTAGGTTTGTTTCTTGGAGTGTCAGAGGCACTTCGGACATTCTTTTTAAAAAAATGTTTGAGACGGGATCTCATGTAGTCCAGGATGGCCCTTGAATTTGATGTGTAGGTGAAGATAATCTTGAATGCCCGATCCTCACACCATTATCACACCCGAGTGCCGTGATGATTGGCACAAGCTACCTTCTGGCTTAGCTATCATTTTTTACAAAACTACCATCGGGGGCTGGAGAAATGGCTCAGAGGTAAGAGCACTGTCTGTTCTTCCAGAGGTCCTGAGTTCAATTCCCAGCAACCACATGGTAGTTCATAACTATCTATAATGAGATCTGGTACCCTCTTCTGGTCTGCAGGCATACATGCAGGCAGAATGCTGTATACATGATAAATGTATATATCTTAAAAAAACAACAACAGCCGGGCGTGGTGGTGCACGCCTTTAATCCCAGCACTCAGGAGGCAGAGGCAGGCGGATTTCTGAGTTCGAGGCCAGCCTGATCTACAAAGTGAGTTCCAGGACAGCCAGGGCTATCAGAGAAACCCTGTCTCGAAAAAACCAAAAAAAAAAAAAAAAAAACCAAAAAAAAAAAACCAAAAAAAAAAACCAAAAAACAACAACAACAAAAAAAACCAAAAAAAGACAAACAAGCAAAACTACTTTGGGTGTCTTGCTGTATACCTTTAATCCCAGCACTTGGTAGGTAGAAGCACGCATATCTCTGAATTTGAGGCCAGCTTGATCTACAAAGCAAGTTCTAGGACAGCCAAGGTTATACAGAGAAACTCTGTTTTGAAAACAAACAAAATTTGTGTGTGTGTGTGTGTGTGTGCATACGTTCATACGTGTATAATTTATTTATATGTATGTGTGTGAATCTGCACGAGTCTGTGTGTACCACATGTATGCAAGAGCCCAAAGTGGCCAGAAGCGAGCACCAGATGTCCCTGGAACTAGAGTTACCAAACCCCAGTCTTCTGCATGTGTAGAAGGACCACCAAGCCATCTCTCTAGCCCTTAACCTTTGTTCCCAGACCTTTGTTCCCCTGTGGGCTGTGGAGCCTGGATCACAGGGCTCACCTTGTGGCTACAGGGCTTTGTCAGGCTTGGAGCCTATCCATGTGGCCTTGGCCTACTCTCAGGGACTCAGACTGTGTATGGGGCTTAAAGACCCAGAAGGGCTGTTTGAGGTCAGGGTCTTATCAGAGTTATGTTTGAAAGTGGTGGGCACCATTGGTGTGTGTCTAGAGAGGGAGGTCAGGATGTAGACTGGCCCAAGAGGGAGGATGGGACGGATGGGAGGAAGAGCCAGCATGTGAGGGTGGGGAAAGTAGGGTGTTGAGAGCCACCACCTGTGTGGCCTCACCACACAACTGAAGGCACCTGAAAAGACTAAGAACTCACCGGGCAGTGCCTTTAATCCCAGCACTCGGGAGGCAGAGGCAGGTGGATTTCTGAGTTTGAGGCCAACCTGGTCTACAGAGTGAGTTCCAGGACAGCTACACAGAGAAACCCTGTCTCAAAAAAAAAAAAAAAAAGACTAATAACTCTAAGGACTATGGATTTTATAGGAATTTCAAGAGGCACTTGGCCTTCACACAACCCTTTCCTTCCCCCACTTTCTTCAGCTTTGCATTTTCCGTGGGGTAATTACCAAATAATCAACTTGCAGGTTTGGTCAGCATCAGAGAGTATTAATTAGGGTTGGAGATGGCTCAGCGGTTAAGAGCACTGAAGGTTCCGAGTTCAAATCCCAGCAACCACATGGTGGCTCACAACCACCCGTAACAAGATCTGACGCCCTCTTCTGGGGTGTCTGAAGTAAAGCTACAGTGTACTTACATATAATAAATAAATTAATTAATTTAAAAAAAGTATTAATTAAGGGTCTGAGTGATTCTTCAATAGGGAATCACAGCGAAAGTTCAGTTGTCATCAACCTTAAAGGTGCCCAGGCTCTCTGTTTCCACCATGACTTGGGGGCACAATTTTAATATCAGTGAGGTGATGTTATTCACTACATACTATGTCACTATATTGTGACTTCGCGGTTGTTGGGATTCTAAATATAAGCACTTGATGACTGTATTATTGTAACGACATTCTACTCAGTTAACATGGCCCTTAGAAAGGAGGACCTAGTCCCAGGAGTTCATGGGCTGTACTTAGCGTCATTTCCCAATGTCCTTCTGGAGTAGCATGCCCATTTTTCTGGGTCAGCTAGTACTTCCATGCTGTGTGCTTAGGCATTTGGTTCAAGGGCATATAGCTAATGATGGGACAATCAGGATTTGAACTCTGGTGCTATTTCAAAGCATTCACTTTTGGCAGAAACCACCTACTTTCCAAGGGTAAAGACATTTTGACAGATGTGTGACCCTGCCTGCCCTGTGCAAACCGACCCCAACAGATTCGGGTTGTGACCCTGTCACCAGATCTAGAAGTCCGAGATAAGGTGTGGTGAAGGACAGAGTTAATGAATATGACTGTTGGAAAAAGCAGATAAAGGATTTGGTGACTCCAAGTCTGTCTTCAATGGGCTGTTGGGAACTCTGATATTTTATAAGGAGGAAAAAGGGGGGCAGGGAGTGGGCAGAAGAAGAGGGCTGGGTTTGCCTCACTGAGAGCCTGTGATCCTGGTCAGGCCAGGAGGCCTTTGTCTCAATTCTGCTTCTGCCTGGGGCTCTGAATGTGTTACTGTCATTGTGGTCCCTTGAGGGGGACAGTCTGGGTCCAATGAGGTAATACCCCTCCCCCTTTGAGGGGACAGTCTGGGTCCCATGAAGCAATTCCCTGCTGTTCCTTACGAAGTCGCACCATCATGGACTGCCTTCTCCTTGAGAGGGGGATATGTCCTGCAAGCCTCGCCCCAAGTGCTTGGAGGTCCTCTCTGTTGGTCCTTTGTCATAAAGAAGTTTATCTGTCAGTCCAGGGCCTTTGTAGAAGATTCTAGAAGCAGAAAGTTAAAAGCAGCAGAATAGAGCCAGTGAGGGGCAAAATGGGGTTAGTTCAGGCTGGAACTAGGACCCTCCTCCTTCTCATTTCCCCCATTTTTTTTCCTAGTTGTAACCTAACTGAAATCTGTATACTACATGCCCAGGGAGAGAGCCCCTTTCCTTGGAAGATTACATATCAACATTGATGAAGATCTTTTCCTACACACGTAAGGTTCTTTTGGCTCCCTACCTGCAGGCAGAACCAAAAGATCTGTTTTTGTTTTTGTTTTAAATAAAGAGCCCCTCCCCCTCCCTGTGATTGAATAAATAAGTTGCAGGGTTCTTGGCACCGGGTGACAGTAGTGCTGACCTTGAGTGATGGTGGCCTTCCTGGAGGTGCTGCCCTGCTGAAGGTTACCTTCCCCAAAAGACTGGCGGCATCGTTTGCTGTTTTTATTTAAACACGGAAAGAAACCTCAGTGCCTCCTGGAGATTCTGTGTCACTCATTCCGGGGGAGCAATTTTGATGGTGTAGTATTTTTGACACAGAGAAGAAATGTGAGCCCAGGAAGGTCAGCTGGCCCTCGGGCTCTGCAGCTTATAGGCAAGTAGCAATTCTAGATGTGCAGCCTCTGCAGACGTCCTTAGCCACACTTTTAGAAGGCAGTCAGTACGTACGTCGGGAGGAATCTTTAAGTGTGTTGCCTCACTTTATTTTATTTTATGGTATACACCGGTTGGTTTTACTTCATATTATTATTTTTGGGGGCCATAATGTACATGCTTCTTATGAGCTAACTGTCATTGCAGTTGAGGGATTGTAAAAACATAGAAGAATCTTTCCACTTTCCTGTGAGCAGTGATGTTTGAATCCAGTTGTAAATGTTCGGGGCTCGGAAAGCCATTGCATTGAATGTAAGGTGGTGGTCGGGTGTTAGGGTGACAGGCACTTACAGGGAGATAGAATGCTTTTCAAGTAGCCTCCAGTGAGAAGGCCCAGAGCTCAACTGCTGAGACTTTCCGAGCTGCTCCCCAACAGGGAAATGGGGTCTGGCACTGGGTGTCCCCAGCATCTAAGCCAGCCTGCCTATGTTTAGGATTAGGGATTTTTCCCCTGTACATCCTTGGTATATGAGGGAGGACCCTGACACTGGAGCACAGCTTGCATAGCACAGGGCTTGACTTTATAGAAAATTCTTCTGGTGGCCAAAGACCAGAATCCAGCCCCAGTCCCTGAAGGTGGCCCCTGTGCTGCTTTCTCTCCAGCTGGCCCCAACCTCTGCAGAGTTGTTAAGCTATGAAGGCATCCTTGGAAGCCTGGCCTTGGTGGGCTGGAAGCCTAGGAACGGTGCCAGATCGCTGCCCCTGGGACAGACTTTAGTCCTTCCCCAGCCTTCCTGTCTGGAGAAAGTTGAGGTGTGTAGTCCTCAGTTTCCACTGCAGCCTGTTTTTCTGGTTCTGTAGCCTTCCTACAGTCTGGGGGCGTGAGAGACCAGGGGCCTGTTTCCAACTTTGTCAATTGTTAGACCACCTTGCCCTGCTCTCCTTGCTCTGCTCTCTGGGGAGGTGTGTGTGTGTGTGTGTGTGTGTGTGTGTGTGTGTGTGAAGTACTGCTGAGTAGTATATTTACATCTCAAAAGACTCACTGTATAGCTAGCAGTCTGGGCTAAGCTGGGAAGCTGTGGCTTAGTGTGTGAGCAGAGGGGAGGGTCTTCGCTCCCCCTCCCAGCAGTTTCCGGAGGACGTTGGAGCTTTGTGAAGATGCAGGCGTCAGGCCGCTTGGTGGTGGTGACATCATCAAGTCCCAACACAGAGGCTGAACCGGGGGCTTTAAGAGAAGATCCTTTCCGACCTCGCCAGTGCTTGGGCTCACACTGCCTCCTTTCGGGCAGCTCCACGCGTATCGGCCACGCTCACGCACACACCTAGGCGCGTACCCGCCAGCTGCACTTGCACGCGCACACTGCCTTGGTGCTCGCCCCCTGGGCCGGCTCCGGCCTCGAGCCGCTGCTCCCAGTCGCCGCCACCACGGATGCCAGCAGCTGCTCCCATCTGCAGTGCAGCAGCCCCGGCCGCCGGCCGGCCCGCCCCGGGCTGGAGGAACCGCACCAGGACGCTGGCCCTGCTCGTGGCTAGCCTGCACGCCAGGGCTCAGCGAGGATGGGAGGGTCGCAGTCCCTGCAGCCAGCCCCAGCCAGTGACCTGAACCTGGAGGTTTCTGAGGCCATGTAAGTGCAGTGCTCTGCCTCCTGTAGTCCCCGCGGGGAGGAGAGGCTGCCTGGCTTTGTTAATGCTTCTCTCCCCCATGTGGTGCAGCGTGAAGCCTAGGCTGGCCTGGGAAGCCTTGCAAAGCTTTACCTGGTGGCTGCTGCTTGTAGTGTTTTGTGTTTTAGCTGGACATCCCATGCAGCCCCGGGATGCCCCTGGAGCAGAAATAGCCCTCTGGAATTTGGTTTTGGTTATTCAGCAGCAGGGTGCATGGTGGGGGCTTCTGCGCTATCAGCATCTTTTTCCTCTGCACCCCCGCCCCCACTGGTATTTCCTGCTAGGGAACTGGAGGCATCAAGGAGAGAAGGCCTCCTCCTAGGAGGAGTATTGTGCATGCTGGAAACAGTGCTGGGTTAGCTCCCCGGCATGGCAGGACAGATGGATGGCATGGAGCTCAGAGTGCATGTGCAGCCGGGCTAGTCCAGGCATCACCAGGCTACTCTCTCCTGCTGACACTGAGGACGAGGCCGCCTGCTATTATTAGTAAAGACAGCCAAACAGCCTTGTCATTGGTTGAGGCAGAATCTGACTATGCATCGATCCAGGAATCTGATCTTTTCTCCAAAACCACAGCGCTAATGTGCTCAGAAGTGGCTTTTTATTCGGGAGGAGTGTTTGTTACAGTTGCTGTGTCTGTTATGGCAGTCTCCATTACAAACCCAGTCTTGTTGGGGGCGGGGATGGGGCTTATAGACTAGGTCTGTCTGCCAGGTCACAACTCAGCAAGAAAGGCTGCTGTCCAAAGTGGGTTCTGCCAGTTCCCTCGGATGTCTTCTCCCCTTTTCCAAAGAGGAGAATATTTCTGGAGACTTGCAGGGTGGGGGTGGCAGAGCAGTGTGTGTTCTTCTGAGTATTTGATATGTAACTTTAAAGCTCGCAGGCCCTGGTCTGTGTATTAGAGTAGGGTTTGGGCCCCATGGGAGGTGTGGGAGTGTGGGGCTTTCACCCTTCGCTGGGCTTCAGTGACACGCTGGACTCATGTGGTGATGTAATGCCGGGCTGAGCCGCATGGTTTTCCAGGCTCTGGCTTTTGAACAGCCAGTCATTCTGAGGAGCAGGTGTGCATCTGTCCTGTGTCTTCATCCCCGTAACCCGAGAGTGCAGTATCTTACAATGGAGGTGGATTGTGTTTGGGAGTTTTTATGGTATGAACCTAGCGCCGGGCTGTCCTGTCCACTCAGGTGCAGTATTGTTCGATGTGTGGAATATCCTACTGCCTTATAGGACTCGAGGAAAGAAAATTTCAGACTCTTTTTTTTTTTCTCAAAGTCTCTGAACTGGAAATCAGTGACACCTGACACCTACCAAAGCACTGGAGGGACCGGAAAAGAAGATGATGTGACCCTAGGTTTGGAAAAACTTGCACATTAGCCATTGGAAATTAAGTTCCCAGGTCCCGAAGGTTCCTGTCTTCTATCCTGGTTGAGTTACTGCCTTGTGTTCTGGGAGCTGAGGACTGAGTCTAGAGAGACTCTGGTAGGAGCATGTTCTTTTAGATAATAGTCTTTAAGGGTTTGTCCCAGGGGGATAGTGGCAACAGAATAAAACTTGAGGCCCTGTGGCCACCTTGAGAGGGCAGCTGCCCATCCAATCTTTTCATTGTTCCACTTGATCCATTTTTACCACTCGAGGCTTCTGAAATGTCTGAGAGTACAATTTAAGATAGTACATTGGGCTCCTTCACAAAAAAACCTATCCTCCATTCCCCAAGGTTTAGATAAGTGGAAAGGGGAATTGTTGAGGGCTGTTGTTCCTAATGGCTTGCCTTTGCACCCCTTCTCTGAGTGTGTCCCCTACAGATGTGCTCTGCCCAACCTTGAAGTTAAAAAAAAAAGAAAGAAATGAAAACTACATTAAGAAAGCTGCTCTTCCACGTGCCAGCAGGCGTGGTGTTTTCATAGTAGTGTATATGAGTATGCGTGCCCACGAGTGATACAGACACACAGCAGGCGTGGCGGCAGAGAAATGCTTCCGCTGTAAACCGATGTCAGGGGTTCGAGGTTGAAGGCCAGGGGCGCCCACCTGCTGCCAGCTGCAGCCCACGGCAGCAGGAATCTAGAGCGAACATTTCTTGGGTGAAAGCTGGACTTGTAGAGGCCCGTATAGAAAGGTGAAACTGAGGAAACAGAGCGAGTGAAGGACTCTTGTTTGTGAAGCACTCTGCTTTGTTTGTTTGAAGGTTCTCTCTTAGATTTCAAGTCCGGCTGCCTGTAAATGGTTTGTGTAGTCCCAGCGAGCAGATTGGTCCCTCTCAGAGAGCAGTGAGGTGAAGAAGGAGGAAGACTGGGGAAGCTAAGGCCACACAGGATTGTGGGATGAGGGGACTGAGGGAGAGGGTGAAGATCTGAGGCAGCCAGTCCCTCAAACCTCTGAGGTGACACACAAACTATAGCATCAGCCTCTGGCAGAAGTGCAGCGTCTGAGGCTCCACTCAGATTCAAATCTCCTTTTTAACCATGCTTATTAAAGATTCCTGTGTGGCTTAGGGTAGAGTTTGAGAAGCCCTGAGACGATTATATCTCTTCTTAGGCCAGGGCTTTGTGAAACCACTGGCTGCTGCCTTAGCTGTTTCTTTCGTGTTTGGGAAGGAAGTTCTCACAGAAGCCATAACCACTTCCAAATGGCAGAAAGGGTGTGAAGAGAGAGAGCCCACCCTAAAGTACTTCTCACTGAGAATGAGCAAGGTTTGTGATGAGCCCTGTAGCCATCCTTCTTCCCAAGGGAGCCCCTGGGGATGTGACTCTCTCTAAGAGAAGCAGCAGCAAGCACTTTGTCATAAGTTCCAGGGACTTCCCCACCAAGTCAACCATGGCAGCCAGTGAAGCCCGAGACAAAGTGGGCAGCGGCTCTCTTACAGGACGGGCTGCTGGCAGATTTTAGAAAACAGTCTGCAAACATGGAAAGCTACGGGATTGTGTCCCCAGAGCATCCACAGAGGCGAAGGAGGAGCCAGGGAGACTGGAAGGATGACTGTCTGCAGCGGGAGGGTAAAGACTAAAGATAAACAAATAGAAAATAGAGATTTAGGGGCTGGCAAAATGGCTCAGCCTGAAAGCTGCTTCCCCCCAAACCCAGTGACTTGAGCTGGATGCTTAAACCACCTCCACATTGAAGAGAGCTGACTCTTCAGGGTTGTCCCTCTGACTTCCGCATGTGTTCCGTGCTGTGTGCATACGCACAAGTTCACGCATCCACCCAAATAAATAAGCCGATGGAAAAGGTTGAAATAACAGTGTTTTATTATGGGTTACAGACGATAAGTTTCAGAAAGCATATTTTACTTTGGATATTATTACTGGGCACATCTAGTAGTTATCCCTCCCCTCCTCCACCCTCTCTCACTGAATAAATGGCAAAATTGTCTATTGAGTGGGGTACAAGCTTGAGTCCCAAAGGCTCCTAGTGAGTGTCATCTCTTCTGCCATTCAATCCTAGATAGCTGCACCCTGGCTCTGTGGCCCATTGCCCAGATCCACAGGGTCCTGGCCCTCCACTGTCTTAGAGACTTGCTCTCTGTGGGCACTGAAGGGCGGTAACATTCCAAGGCCTTTCCTGTAACTCCGGACATGTGAGGGGTCATGCAAAAACCCTTTTCTATTGGGGTCTTGGGTTGGGGGGTACCCTGTTGCTGATAGGTAGGATTTCAGAGTATGAATGACTCTGCAGGTGAGGGTTACATCAAAGTCAGGAGATTATGGGCCAGTGTGCCTCATCCCTAGCTCTGTTTCTTTCTGCTATCTCAGTCTGTTTCTATGGCTATATTGTTGGTTGCCTAGGAAACTGCATTAGCCTAAAATATGATTGGTTCCTCTTGTCAGATGGATTACTGGAGCTAGGGCAGCACTCTGGTTCAGCAAAGGGTATGGAACAATTCTGGTCCTGCCCCTTGAACTTCCCAGTGTGGACTGGGCATCGAGAACAGCTGTCCCCGGAAAACCAGTTGTTCACAGATTCCTGCTTGTGTTTCGGTAAGGGAGGCTACTTGAACACAAAGCACTGACTAAGTCAGGCCTGCTCTCACACACCCATCCTGTATTGGCTGTGTTCACTCAGATGACTTTGCGCTGTTTGTATTTATGAATTCTCTTAGCAGTTGTTTCTGCAGGGCAAGTGGGTGCAGCTTGTCGGTGCCAGACGTGGGAACAGAGTTGCATGAGGCAGATGCCGTGCCGGGAGTTAACGCCCGCTCTTTACATAGCCCTGCTGAGGAGACTCAGATTCAGCAGAAACTTTGTGTAATCTCTGCCAGGCATTTTTTTTTTTTTTTGTAATTTAAGACACTGTCTGGTTATCTAGACTGGTCTCAAACCCGCTGTGTATCTGCAGGTTACCTTGAACTTTTGATCTTTCTGCCTTTACCTAAGAAGTGCTGGGATTACAGGTGTGTGCCAGCACACAGCGTTTATGGAGTGCTAGGTCTATGGTCCTCATGCATGCTGGGCAAGCAGCCTCCCAAGTGAGCTATCTCACCAGTCTTTGTAGGGCTTTTTCGTTTGTTATAGAAATATTATACTCTATACATATAAAAGGTTATATACAACTTTGTAGGCAAATTTTATAGCTAAGGAAGCTGAATCCTCGGTATGGTTAAATCACAGGCTTAGAAAACCATAAAGGCTCAGATAAATAGTAAATGGTGCTGCCCTTACAGTACAATGGCTGCCACAGATTGTCTGTAACTTACTGTTCCAATAAGACTTTATTCATAAAAAGCAGGCGATGGGCTATCGTTTGCTAATGTCTTTTGTCAAGATGATTGGCACAGGGCTCAGATCTGTGTTTCCTTCCCTTGCCAGGAACGGTTGAGACTTCAGTCCAGTATGGTTGCCCTCGTGCATGCCCTTCCCCTCCTGGGCACTGTGCGTGCCCAGCTTCATGTCCCCTCTAGGATTTCTTATGGAGAACTCAAGCTTACTAAGTGAAAAGCTGGGTGCCTGCTGCTCAGAGACTGCGGACCTGCCTAACCTGAGCACCCCCAAACATAAACAGAGATAAGGGGCTGGAGAGAGGGTTCTGTTGGTGAGAGCTTGTAGAAACCCGGCTTTCCACACAGTGGGGTCGGGTAGAGCCTTTGGGAGCCAGCAAGGATCTGAGGGACTTGCATCCTTAGGACAGAACCCCTCACTCTTGGGGCTGGGAGGCACATTAAGAAGGCAGGAAGGGACCCTCGCCTGCTCTAAGTTAGGGTTGGATTTCCCAGGCTCCGAGGCCATGAGAAATAACTTAGTTATTTTTAGCTACTCATCTTGTGGTCTTTTGTCTTAGCGTCAAACAGACTAAGACAGACATTCTGAGGGGGAACTTCCTCACCCCATCATCATGTGTCGTTGCTGTTCACCTTGGAGCTTCTAGTCACCATGGCAAATGAGGGGGTTGGGGACATCTCCAAGACAAGGAAGACTCTTCCTTCACTTGTTCAGTATCTGGTGTTCCCCTTCTTCCCAGGCCTGGAGCTCCCAGGTGGTTTTGGAGGACCATGCCCAATTCTGGGACTTGGATGCCTTTTAACCCCACAGTCTAGACTCCCCCTGAGGTATCTGCCCTCTAAGTGCCAGCCCAGACCAGACCAGTCCCCTTGGCTGGGCCTCATTGTCTCCTCATTCTCTGGGCTACCACTGTAAACTTTAGAAGTCACATGCACACCCACACCTGCTCCTTCCAGCCACATCTCCTACAGCAGGTACCTTCCTCTCTGCCCCGCCTTCTACCCTCCCCAGCTTTCTCTAGAAAGAGGCTGCTCTCTTTCCCTAGAACTCTGAAGTCCTGCTTGCTATCTTCTGTCGCTAACTTGATGCATATTTGGTGATCTAGGTTACTGGTCCTCTGGTTTTTAATATGCCTCTACCTGTCTGTCTGTACCTGTCTGTCTGTCTCTTTCTTCTCTCTCTCTCTCTCTCTCTCTCTCTCTCTCTCTCTGTGTGTGTGTGTGTGTGTGTGTGTGTGTGTGTGTGTGTGTGTAAAAGAGCAAAGGTCAGAGGTCAGTGTGGAGTCAGTTCTCTTCTTTCATCAAATGGGGCCAAAGGATCACATTTAAGTTGTCAGGCATGGTGGCAAGTGTCTTTACCAGCTGAGCCTATTGCTGGGGCTGACTAGGGACACAAAGCAACATGATACTATCATTTCTTCCTGAGCTCGGATGAGCTGTAAGCATGCCATAGGTCCTTGAGTCCCCCTGGAACCATAGCCCAGCCTGTTCCAGCAAGTCCGCCATGAGGAGGCATCTTCTGCTGCCCCCAGCCACTGCCCATTTTGAAGTATAGTTTCTACTTTGTTAAACAGGGAGGACCTCGTGGAAACTCAGGGATGCCACACAATCCTAAAGGCCACAGGCAGCTCTCGGTTCTAAGGCCACCCAGATCTTCTCATAAACTAAAAAACCAAAGTTCACTCGGGGCCGCTCTGCAAGGCAAGAAACACATCCTCTTCTACCTTTTTTTTTTTTTTGAACATGAAGCCAGATCTGTCCACGGGCCTCACATGGCCTAAGCTCTTTCCCCTGCCACTCCTCATCCCAGAGCACACATCCCCAAGTTCCCAGTGCTTGAGCTAAGCTCAGTGCTGGCCCCTTCAGGACCCTGTCCTTTCTCCTGCCTCCTCCCTGACCAGCAGGTCTTTGGAAGCATCCAGCACTCCCACCCCCACCCCCCACACCCCTCCTATCCTGCTCTCTAATTTGCTCTCACTGATTGCAGACTCCATGGTACTCTCAGCCTGTGTGCATGGACGAGGAGTCTCCCCTGTACATCTTCCACTGTGTCACCTTGCCTCCCACCCAAGGTACACAGGGCTGGTCACCCATCTTCATCTGCTGCCATCCTTAACCCACCCAGGGCTTCTCTAATCTCCCTTGACGGCTCCAGTGCCATCTTTGAACATTTCTGACGAGTGACAACGCTACATCTGAGTATAGCAGATGGATTTCTCACACTTCTCTGACACATGGGTACCTTAAACCACCTCCAGGAAAAGTCTGCACGAACCCAGACAGCTCTATAGCCTTTTCAGCCCTTACCCCTACTCCTCTATGCCATGACTTAGTCTCCATTGCATTATATCTAAGGAACAGCAGAGTTAACGCCTTCAGCCTGAACTGGGAAGGTTTAACGTGCAAACCCAGCCGAGGCACCAAGGACAGACGACACCCAGAAAGGATGGTCTGTGCAGACAGCTTATAGGGCTCAGTGTTGTCCTCTCTGTCTTCACCGAGGACTCTCCTTGTTACAAAGAGTTCAGAAGAGGAACACCAATGGCTTCTCACCATCCACCAGCAACTCAATGCTTTTCCCTCTGCGGTATTAAAAAGCACCATCGTGGTCCAGAGGTGAAGAGCGCTGACTGCCCTTGCAGAGGTCCTGAGTTCAATTCCCAGCAACCACATGGTGGCTCACAACCATCTGTAATGGAATCCGATGTCCTCATCTGAAGAGTGTGTCTGAAGTCAGCAACAGTATATTCACATATATAAAATAAATCTTAAAAACAAACAAACAAAATCATCCTGGATCTCACGCATATTCACAAGGTAAAAATGTTGCGTTCCTCCTCGGCTGGAGGATGTAAGCAAGACAGCACATGAGTGTAGCAAATGATCATTAGCTTTGTTTTTTATATTTCTATGAATTTGTCCATCTGTCACCCACTACTGCACTGGACTTGTGAAGCTGTATGTGAGGAAGCAGTTACCTGCAGAGGGCCTTTCTTGAGTTTCCAGTATAATGTAGCTGTAGGCTTGTCTTATAGATACTTAGTATGCCTTCTCTGCAAGGAAATAGTTGAATAGCAGGGGGAAACTAGAAACAAAGCTGCCAAGGGCTAAGAGAGAAAGGGGATGGGAAATGTTGGATAGAGGGCACAGACTTGCAGTTACACTGGAGGGTTACATTGTTCAGCTTGGTGTGGATAGGCTCATGGAGGGTTACATTGTTCCACTCATGAACAGAGGTTCTCAGCCTATGGATCTCAACCCCATTAGGGGTTAAACAAAGCCTTTCACAGGGGTCGTATGTCAGATATCCTTCATATCAGATATTTACATTATAATTTATAACAGTAACAAAATTACAGCTATGAAGTAGCAACAAAATAATCTTATGGCAGGGGTGGGGGGTGGGGGTCACCACAACGTGAGGAACTGCATTAAAGGGCCCAAGCATTAGGAAGGTTGGGAACCCCTGCTCCTGAAACTCCCTAAGCAGAGGGGCTAGAGACACGCTCAGCAGTCACACGGCATTTGTTGCTCTTGCCCAAGACTCTGGTTTGGTTCCCAGTATCCTTAAGTCAGCTCACAACCCTCTGTATCTCCAGATATAGATATTGATGATAGTGATATAAATGATACAGAAACATAAAATTTTAACTGCCCAAAAGAAGACAATAAAAATCCCCTTCGGGGCAAGATTTCACAGGTAATTTCATCCCCAGGGTTCTCAGACAGACCAATGCAATTCTCTTCTTTATTTTCAGCAAAAGCAAAAGTGGGGAGGGAAGCCAGCCCCACTTCCCCACGGTTGTAACTGAGATTGGCAGCCCACACTGAACGGGCACTGCCACATGCCTATGGAAAATCTATATGGAGCTAGTGTCCCTCTGTACTGGAGGGACTTGTCAGAGCATGGCAGTGCCCCTGACAGTAGACAGGCTTGTCAATGTTCTCTGGGTGCTCTCCCCCCTTGATCTTGGGAGCAGTGGGTCAGACTGTCAGAACACCCTGGGCTCCATGCCACCTGCCCTGCTGACCTAGTCACAGGTCACATGCATGACCTGGGGTGACACTTGGTTGGAGAAACAAAGAGGAAACTCACAACTTCCAATCAGGAGAAAAGTGTACCTGTGCTGTCCACTGTCACACAAACAAGGCTGACAACAGCCACATGGTCTCACACTGGGAGTAGGGCCAAAGAGAAAACTCATTGGTGGCCTTCTGTCCTGTCTGTGGAAGCAGGTGTGCCGTGTGTTTGGGGGCAGCTCCAGACTGTGCAGTGAACAGGAGAATGTAAGCTTTGGAAGTGGTCAGCACTCGAGATGTTATGTAAGTGCAACTCAGACACATTTATCCCTCTTTCTTTTTTTTTCTTCTTCTTTTTTTTTTTTTTACTTGAACATCTGGATAGGAGAGAAGACATAGATCTAGCTTTTGTACCGCTCATGATGTACCCCCATCTCTCAGCAGCTGCACACTGAGATACCACCATACATAGAACATTTCTTTATTTCTTACCCATGGATGACCCTACTTAACCAGGGACACTGCCGGAAGCTCCCAGCCTCCCCTATCTCTTGCCTCTCCCTGCCTCTTATTCACTTCTCAAGCCTTTCTCAGGTATCCAAAGATGTTCTGTCTGGCAGTTGTACCAGTCAGCTCTGGTACACAAGGGTGACATTAAACACACAAACCTGAGGCTAGAGAGTTTGGGGTTTGGAGTTTCTCTGTGGGAGATCCAGTTTTCTAAAGCCACTGTGGCAGTTACTCTGGTGCAACCCCTCCCGCCAATCACAGGAGACCTAATCCTTTTAACTTTTTTTTCTTTAAATCCCCTTTATTTCATTTTCTACTTGCAACCAAAGCCACAACCACAGGTAAAGCCCAGAAACCTCTCTTTAGACACTGCCACATCACACCACACTGATGCACCTGGTCATGTGGCCAGCCTTGCTTAGAGCACACAACTCAGCCACCCAAACTGGTGGTTAAAGCTAAGCACGCCCCACAAATACAAAGAGGTTCCTGACCTCACACCCACCCTGCATTACCCCTAAGTAGCCTCTGCTTGCCCTCTGTGGACGTCTGCCCTTCATAGCTCCCCAGGAGATTAATGCTTACTCCCCCACTGCCCTGTACCCCAGAGAAGCGTTAGGGTCACTCATGCAGGTCAATGTGTATTCAAGGAGTCTCTCCTCCAAGAATCTGGCATGACATGCAGGTGTTCTCTGTAAAAGCCATAGCGATGTCCACCTTGGCTCCCACAAATGGCAGTGGTTGGGTAGAGCCTTTGATTTGGTTGTTCCTGAAACTTCTGTGGGCCACAGCTGATCCACATTTCAGGAGGCCCTGCTGCTGACTGGATTCCTCTCAGTGGCCCAGCAGGAACTGAGAGCAACTCCTGTGGTTCCCCCATGCTGGGTGCTCTCCTACAGCAGGTGACAAGGCTCTGCTTGTCTAGCTCAGCCTACTCCTCCCACCTGCTGACACATGCTGGCCTCTCTTAGAACCAAACTCCAATGTCCTGAAGAGACAAAAAGAGAGATTCAGGTGGAAGGCCTGGACCCAAGCTGGCCATTTTTAACTCCAAATAAACTACCCACTTCATTTTCTTCTACAATAAGAATCTGTAATTTCACCTGTTCCCCTGATGGGAAGGATGTCTGATTTAAGCTTGCCAAAGGTACAGTCTATCTAAAACTGTGGCTTTTAGCAAATTGTATGTCACAGGGAAACTCTGAAAATGACGACCTGACTCCCTGTGAATCATGGTGAGAAACGTAAGAGGGGGTTCCACAAATGGTGTGCCTCTTGTAAGATTAAAACATCTTCTGTTTTTTAAAAAAGGGGAAAAAAGAACTGTGTAGGAATGGGATGTAGCTGGGTGACACTCCTCCTAACAGTCTGCCATGGCCTCCAGGTGTGTCCAGAGCTAGCCCTGGAGAGACAGTGCTTCAGGGCCACTGCAGGCACCTCCCTGGGATGTAGAACAGGAACAGTTGGTCCTCTTGGGAAGATAAGATGGGGACTCTGCAGCAAGGGATGTATACAGTGTCAGCACTTTTTTCTGATTGCACTGGCTGTTAACAGGCAGGCTGGTGACATGGCTCAGTGAGTGCAGGTGCCTACCCCTAAGCCAGAGACTCACATGGTGGAAGGGGAGCAGTGACTCCCTTCTAGTTGTTCTCCAACCTGGCTGTGTGCACCGAAGTTTGTGTCCCACCCCTCACCCCCAAATAAATACATAAATGCCAAAGCAAAACAAAGACCCAAACAGTTAAAGCAGATTTTAAGCCAGTCTGCAAACAGTGCCTTTGAACAATAAGAAGTAGCAGGACTTAAATCCTTTGTCTCTTTCTTGCCATTGTTTTTTTTTTCATACAGTGAAAATGAAGAGATGGCTTGCAAACAGCACACTCACTGGGGCAGCCTGGAAATGCACATTTCTCTAAGGCTTCATGCCTCCTAGAGTAGGGTCACATTCTCTTCTCATGCGCAATATAGCTTAGTCAGCTCAACCTCTGGCCCCGTATTATACATTCTGAACTGATAAAAGTATAAATTAAATTACTTTCTTTACATCGATTACAAGAATTAGCCCTGACAGCTTATGGCAGACAGCTGTAGGGTGGTTATTAATTATAGAGTTGAGCATCTACAGATTTGGCTCCAAGTGTGGACAGGCTGCTTACCAGCCTTGGGCCTTAGTTTCCTGATTTGTATCAGGGGCAGGAGAAAAGTGACTGATGCTTGGGGTGGACATGGAAGCTGTGTTTGTCGTTCTAGTAGTTACATGCACACTGTGAGGCAGAGAAGTAGGTAGGTGTTTACCCACTCACACCAGCCTTTACAGTGGAGCAGAGATTCATGAGTCTATTGAACACCACCAAGTTCCACGAATGCGTGCACGCACACAGGAGTAGGGGGTGGTAAGGGAGAGAAGGAAAGTGTGTGTTAAAGCAGCCGTAGGTGAAGAATCATAAGATTAAGTATCAAATTCCACTTGAGTATTTAGTAAGAGCTATAATCAGACAGAAGTGCCTGACACTGTTGTACGCTTCTCAGAATGCCAAGTTTCCCTTCTTGTGTTCTCAAGACACTGAGACTAACACCGAAGAGCACAGAGCAGGTCATCCAGAGCTCGGGCCTAAGGTCCCAGGCTGAGGGGAGCTATGAAGAGCCATGATGAGCTGGTGGTGGGATGGATGGTAGCGGAGTGCACCCACTGGCTTCTACAGCTTGGGAGAACCAGGTAGATGGAGAATAAAGTCTGCCAAGCAGCCTAGCATATGGGCAGTGGTGATGGTGACCATTGGTTGGGACAAAGGAGGACTCATGAAGCTACTGCAGGGGGCTCACCCTGAGTTCAGACAATTTATGTTGATCATTCTAACTGCTCTGAGATTATCAGCAGGGCCAGGATGCTGGTGTGAGGACAGACCTGGGGTGGTGATAGTGACCGTGATGGTGAGAAACAGCTGGGTTTTAGACATATGAAGGAGGGGAAAGTAGCAGGTGTCAAAGGGAGGTAGAAATCCCAGTTTATACTTCAGGAGAATGTTAATTAAAATAATGTATTTATTTACTATATAACTGGTACAGGGAGAAAAATACTTTGATAATTCTAAGAGATTCTCAGGTCCTTACATGCCAGCTTGTTTAACTCCAACAAAAACACTAGCGTCATAGTCAGTGGTTTAAATAGAATAGTGGGTAAGTCACCTTAGATTTCAGTTACATGTAACAAATTCCAGTGAACTGAATTCCCCACATCACTCTAGGCATTGCTGTCTCAAGGTTAAAGGCTTTTTGACAAGAACCCAAATGAGTCAAAACAGACACTCACATCTGACCTGCCAGGAAACGACTTGGTTGCATTCGGAAGTGAGTGTTGATCTGACAGTAGGCACCTGGCTACCGCTCTCATCAGGCCTCAGACTGGACAGGCGCCAGCCACCTTCTAGCTTATTCTTAAGAGAGATGTCAAAGCCCAGCTCCATGCTTCCAGTTCTCAACTCCTTACATCAAGGGTTGAAAGTATCCATTCCCACGATGTGCTTGCTATTTCAAAGAGATACTTCTGGCTTTAGAAGAAAGTTCAGTGCAAGCTGAGTTAAATATTGAGGGGTTTGGTTTTTTTCTTCCCTCTCTGTGTGTGTGTGTGTGTGTACTCATTTGCGTTTGTGCATGGGTGGTAACTCTATGTGTGTGTGTGTGTGTGTGTGTGTGTATGTGTGTGTGTGTGTGTGCGCGCATGCGTATGGAGACTAAAGATTGATGTCTAGCATCTTCCTCAATTGCTTCTCAATCTTGTTTATTTACTACATGTATGTATGTATGTATGTATTTATGAGGAAGTACACATTCCATGACACCTATTTGGAAGTATGGATCCATTCTCTGCAGGAGTCAATTTTCTCCTTCCACCATGTAGACCCCAGGAATTGACTCTCAGGTCATCAGGCTTGGCAGCAAGCCCCCTTTACCTGCAGAGCCTCTCACGGGCCTCATTTATTTATACACATATTTATTCATTGAGATACTTGCCTCCAAGGTGGAGAAGTGCTACCTCCCCAGCACCACATTCCAGCAGGCATTACAGACTTGTGGGTACCAACCCCTCCCTCTGTTGTGTACCTAATAAACATGCTGAGGTTCCCCCTTGCTGTGGTAGTGTTAGGAGCCCCTCCTGATCCCAGCTGTCTGCCCTAGACTGTGCTGGGGGTGAAGCTTCACCCTTGGGGAGTGCCTGGCTCTGGTGGCTGTGTCTGCCCTAGCCTGTGCTTTCTCCTTGCTGTTCTGCTTCCTCACACTTGTCCTCCCGGATTTGTTTCCTTAACTAATATTACTTGGGCCGTGATCAAGCTCTGTGGGTAGACCTTGGTGGCCGCCCATTCATCACACCGAGCATGTAGATAAGATCAGAAGGAGCTTCCTGAACAACCCAGACAGCCCTCGGAGCCCTCCGCAGTACGGGAGGCTTTCCCTACTGGAGTTAGCATCTTCCCCTGTGGCAAGGCAGCCTGTTGTTTCTGATACTCGAAGCTTCGATATATATTACAAAAGCAGTGCTTCCATGCTGCCTCTATTTGTGTACGTTTAACTCTGTACGGCTTTTAAACTGGCTCATCTGTTATCCTTCTAGGAGCCTCTCAAAAGCCAAGCAGCATTCCGGTTGGCTTCATGAATGAAGAAACACAATGTTACTAAGTTTGGCTCCCAGCTCCTGGTCCCATCACTGGTAGCTGTGACTTGTTACAGGCAGTTGTGAGCTGCTTGCTGTTCGGTGCTGGGAAATGAACTCAAGGCTTCCTCCAGTGGTTAAGGAAGCACTCTTAGCCATTGAGCCATCTTACCAGCCCTTCTGGTTAGAGTTTTAACAAACCTGAATTTGAAGTAGAGATTCGGACTTAGGGTTTAGGGATATATAGCTCAGTGGTAGGACATTTGTATAACATGTACAAGGCCCTGGGTTTATTAACTACTTAATTCAAGGGGTTGGGGGTGGGGTAGAAATAAAGAATCCAACTTAAATTAATCAAGCAAAGAGTTCAGCTATGAAGATGAGATTTCCAGAATATCATTGTATGAAGGCACAGAAATAAAAGGACAGCCTGAAAGCCTTTTTTCTCCATTTCTCTCTTCTTTTATTAAAAAGAGAGAGAGAGAGAGAGAGAGGGCTGGTGAGATGGCTCAGCAGTTAAGAGCACTGACTGCTCTTCCAGAGGTCCTGAGTTCAAATCCCAGCAACCACATGGTGACTCACAACCATCCATAATGAGATTAGATGCTCTCTTTTGGTGTGTCTGAAGACAACTACAGTGTACTCATTAAATAAATAGAGAGAGAGAGAGAGAGAGAGAGAGAGAGAGAGAGAATCCACAATGCACATTTGGAGATCAGAAGACTTAAGAGTTCATTCTCTCCTCCCACCGTGTGGGTTGCAGGGATTGAACTCTGGTCTTCAGGTTTGGTGACAAGCGCCTTTATGTGATGCGCCCTCCGACAGCCAGCCCTGCTTCCCCCAAGTGTTGAGTCTCCATCTGGCTTTTCTACAGGAGAGTCTTAACAAGCCACAGCTACCAGTGATGGGACCTGGAGCAGGGAGCCAAACTCAGTAACATTGTGTTTCTTCACTCATGGGGCCAACCAGAATGCTGCTTGGCTTTTGAGAGGCTCCTAGAAGGATAACAGATGCGCCCGTTTAAAAGCCAAGTGTCTGTAAAGGGTGTTTGAACAAGCACATACACACATACATGCCCACACTGCCCGTTGCCACAAGAGCTTCCGCCATTCTACAAACACTGCCCATCCTGGGAGGCAGAGTTGTGTCTACCCCTCAGGAAGAGTCAGGGTGAGCTCCTAGGACCCGCCTTCACATGTATGTAGAGACTCTTCTACCACAGAGTCTCTCCACAGTTGTCCTGGCAACGCACTGGCAACAGTTTCTGTGGCCTCCCTTTCATGACCAACTGAGTAGCTTTAGCTAAATAAATCAGAGCGTGTGCCCAGCTGGTTTGTACAGCACATTCTCCAAGGTCCAGTGCTTTACAGAGCTGGGGTTATAGCTACATTGTAGGGGTCTATTACTGCCTTCCCGATGGAAATAATCCAGTTGAGAGGCACAGCCTGTTCACACCGAAATGTTCTTCACTGTAGATGTTAGCAAGTTTTTATGAACATTTATGAAGTGAGTGGCATATTCATGGGGTACGCCATCCACCTCCTTAATCATCTCTCCTCTAGGATGTCTCTTCCCTTGTTCCTCTGAAATACACCAAGTCAGATGTGTGTCAAACTTCCAGTGTGCGTAATCATATGGAGACGTTTGCAGAGGGAGATCTGTGTTCCCATGCATGGGGGTGGGGGTGGGGATGATCTAGTGCCTTCGTTTCTGATGGAGCGGGGGAACCACCTATCTGCAGCTGCCAGAATCTCTTACTGCAGAGGGTCGCTCTGACCTCAAGAGACTCAGCGTCCAAATACAGCTGTAGATCTCTCAGCTAACTCCCTCGTGAGGCTGCTCAGGGTCCCGTGATTGATCCCTTGGCTGTGGGTTAAGGTATTCTTCCCTGCCAGGGTTAAAGCTCTCTGTTATATTTTAACTTGAAACTTTATCATGAAAGCTGAGGCCAGGGTTTTATAACAGTAAGAAGTCAAGGTACACAAATAGGTACTGGGCTCTTGGGATCCCAACTCCCTTCTAGCTCCCCCATTCCTGTCTATCCTCTAAGTCGCAATTGTGGGGAGACTTTTCCTTATAGTTATTATAACTCCCTTTGCTGGACAAACAAACCCAGAGCTTGAGTGGTCAAGTGGTTTACTGAGTTAAGGCCACAGTTGCTCAGTTATGTGGCTGGGGGTTTGTGTGTGTGTGTGTGTGTGTGTCTGCATTTGGACTGTCAGCTGCTCTCTCTCCCTTCTGCGTGTCTTTCGTGGGATTCTGTCTGCCTCGTGCCCTCTGCTTGTTCACTGCCCTCTATTAGCTAAGACATAGGAATATCACCTGAGATGGGACAGTTGCAGCTTCCTCCCTGCAATTTAAGCCATGAGCTGAGGGCTGTGACATCTAGCAAATGGGTGGGGCTCACAATCCTCTCTCACAATCAAGAGTCCTCAGTTTCATAGCCCCCATATAAATTCTTCTCTATGCCTCTGCCAATCGGACTCAGATTCTGTCTCTCCCAGCCGGAGCTGAGGGACCCCTCCCACCCCTCCTCCCCTGCTCACCCCATCTGTGTGCTCTCTCCCTCAGCCATTTAACTCTCTCTTGCACTTTTTAACCTTCTTGACCCCTACATATAACCGCTTGCATCTGAAAATAGAACTCACTTCATGAGCCCAACAGGCTCCAGGTGCCGGGAATCGTGAGCTAAATGTGCCACCATCTGCATGGTTTTCTCTGGGTGACCATAGGTGTCTGTCTGGAAAATTCTAGCAGTCTGGCTTGCCAGTGCCAGCTTTGTGTTCATGGACCACAGCTCCTGACCGTCTGTCCCGTAATTATCTCACTGTCTAAGATGAATCTAGGTGTTATGCTATACTGGAATCACGTTCCACCTTTACTTTTTGTGTGCAGAATTATGGGGGAGGAGAGTGTCTTGTCCAAACCCACCATGGTCAGTGTGTGTGTGTCTATGTGTCTTTCTCTTTGTGTATGTATGTGTGTCTGTCCATCTCTCTGTATTTGTATGTGTGTGTTGTCTATATGTCTGTGTGTGTCTACCTGTCTGTGTGTGCATTTGTCTCTTTGTGTGTGTGCCTGCCTCTCTCTTTCTCTTTGTGTGTGTGCCTATGTGTGTATGTCTGTGTCTAGGTGTGTCTGTCTGTCTCTTTGTGTGTGTGTGTTCATGTGTTCTCGTATGTGTGTGTGTGTATGTGTGTGTGTTGGTTAGAGTGGCTTTTGTTAACAATGCTGTCTGAAGTTGTCATTCAGTGGAGTATTTTGATCAATAGAATCCAGTATGTGGCAATTTAAAAAATACACACAAATTCATCAACGTCCTACTCACATGAGATGCAAACCAATGAGACTGGTCTGCTGAGAGCTCAGCTTTGCTTCTGGGAGGGTTCTCTCTCTTTTCAGGGACAGCAGATGGTCTTCTGGGCTAGATACACTAATCTTCCCTAAAGCAGGCCTTCTGGCTAAAGAAGCCATGATCTCCATTTTCACTTGGTCTTGAGGGAATAGGGAATCTTGAAAGGCCCTTGCGAGCTCATGACCTCCACTCTCATGTTGAACACAGCATGGAGAAGCGAAGGCTGATGTCATGGCAGATCCCCCATTTCTAGCAGAAGGTGGGGTTAATGTGAGAATCCTGCACCATTTATTGTGGATATGTGTTCCCAAGGTCCTCTACCCGGCCCCTGGTCACTGGTGGTAACTGACAACTAGTGCTCTGAGGCGTTGATGTAGATTAAGTAAGTGCAGGTGAATCCCCTTCCTCTGTCTGCCAGGAGCAGAAGCAGCCCTGTGGGCCTGAGGGTGTGCTCAGGTGGGCTTGGCTGCTGGATTTAAAGCAGCCGTGCAGCCTTCTACAGAAATAAATGCTGTGTGTTGCTGAAACATTTTGAGTTGTATGTGAGTTGTTTTCTTAGGACCCCAGGCCCGTCTCAGCAAAGCACCTTGGATTCTCAACAGTTAAATTTGAGCAAAATGTAATCAGTTAATGGTATGTCGGGAACTCTTCATTTCATAAAAACACCATATTTCAGTTATATGCAAACATATTCATGTGTCACAGATACACTTGTATTTAATGAGCGTATATATCATGTATCTGTGTGGGTTCTGAGCTTAGACTGTTTTGTTATAATTTGACAAGTAAAAGGGTGGGGTTTAAACTGAGCCACGGATGTAGGGAGACAGCCCTTAGAGTCTACAGGTTGACCTCTACCTGACTCTGTTTTGGAGGACAGTTCTCAAAGCATGTCACTGGCGTGAGTTATTTCATACTGTGTGGAACAGGGATTTGTAGGCTGTGCTTGGTTAGAATTTAGAACACTATAGAGGTAGGTGTATGTGTGTGTGTGTGTGTTTAGCTGGGACTTGAGCCCCAAGTCTTGAGCATTCCAGGCAAGTAGAGGCTCTACCACTAAGTCATATTTCCTGTTTGAAGGAATGTTTTAAACTGTACTAACACAGCTGGGGAGTCCTTCAGGCCCCAGTTTCCATGGCTAGGACAATCTGTCATTTCCATCATTCTTCTCATCTACATACCCCACTGTGGTGTTGAATATTCCCCAAATACTGTTTTGTGCTGGTGGATGAATTGGCTTGTGCCATTTGATGGCTGCCCTGCCCTGCCCCGTTTGCCTTGTAGAGAATCCCGTGATTACAGAACAGACTGTTAGAAGAACAGGGCTGTTAGTAATCACTCCATTGGATGATTGGGACTTCCCTAACATTGTGCAAACAGGGAAAGATCAGCAAGGATAATGCTGTGGCTGGGATCTCCCTGTCCCTCAGTGTCACATTTACAAGTTCACTTGAACAGCTTAATTATTCTCCATGATAGACTTTATATGATAAGGACATAAAAATGGATCTTGCTAAAGGTTTCAAGAAACCATAGATATGGTGAGCAGACACCTCAGAGGCTAACAGTTTGGGATCTGAGCTTTGATCTTCTCATTTCCTAGCTTGCATAGCCTTGCAAACAGCTTTTTGCTTCTCTAAACCATAGCTATGTCATCAGTGAGGCCTGCCTGTTCTCCACCTTTCAGGCCACTTGTAGATTGTTGTAGTTGTTTTGTTTTCATACACCACGTGCCTAGTTTATGCAGTGCTGGGGATTGAACCCAGGGCCTTATGCATGCTAGGTGAGCACTTATCAACTGAGCTACATCCCTAGCCCATAGTTCTGAAGATGATAGATAGACCTAGACTCATGTCTTGACACATAACTAAATGTTCCACAAATGCTGGCTGCTGTGCTTTTCATATAGAAGCCTACCTGTGAATTCAGGCACGTGTGCTCGTGTGTGTGTGTGTGTGTGTGTGATGTATGTGTGCATTATACCCTTGTGTTTAATGTCTTGTATTTATATGCACATATACACACACATATACACATATATATTATACTCTCGTATTTACTTAAATGGTAGACATAATATTTATACATCCTGAGAAGCCTACTTCCTGAAATTTGGAGGGGTTTTAGCAAATTGTGGCACCATTTCTTGTTCTGGTACATATTTGTGTCAAATTAATCTCCTTTTTTTCTATTCTGAAAGTGTGTGGAGTCTCAGCTGTGTAATTATTTGTGTATAGTAGAAAACCAGCCACACCACGGTGGGACTCGATCACTGGGACTTGGGGCTAGAACCCCACCCAGCCACTCTCTTCTTACGCACAGATTCTTGGTGAGTGGACTACAGAAATTCTCACTCTTGAAATGTTTTTAAGCCCCTGGGTGACTGAACAGGGAGGAAAGAGAATTTTAAAAGCTGCTATCTGTCGCCTCTAATTAACTTGCTCTCTGCTCCTGGGAGAAAGTGTGGAAATATGCAAACAAGGCCGGCAGCTCGCAAAGTGTCATGCTAGTGGCCTGTGGTGTTCCGATGCACACAGTTCGTAGTAAAAAGACAACGAGGTCATTATTAGTACAATGAGCACGGTGTCTTCATGCCCGCTTCCCCCACACTGCTTCCCTTCCAGTCCCTGGGTGAATGGTGGTCCTCTGAGCAGGTGTGCAGGCAGGCAGCTGCTGCAGTAGAAACCTCATTGGAATTCACAGCTAGGACGCAAGAGCATCCGGCCCTCCTTGTCACTTGTGCTATTGAGAAAGACCAGGGCCCTTTATAATCCAAAAGCCTTGGGCTACCAGTGCC
This sequence comes from Mus caroli, assembly GCF_978045245.1. Lineage (NCBI taxonomy): Eukaryota > Metazoa > Chordata > Mammalia > Rodentia > Muridae > Mus > Mus caroli. The sequence continues at coordinate 14,957,900 of NW_028227263.1, read as the reverse complement.
CAGGGTTGCAGAAGCAATAGGACAAGCTTTGGGTCTCTCTCTCTCTCTCTCTCTCTCTGCATCTCAGTTTGAGCAGGCAGCCTGGCGCCTCGGAATACAGGAGATGCTCACAGTGTTCCTTGCTGGGGGGCTGGGGAAGCTTCCTTTTTTGGCGGTGCCATGAAAGAGGTTTAGATCTCAAGAGATACCAGCAAGAACAGTATAGGTGGGAATTTTTCCATGGAGATGGCTTTTGATTCCTGGCAGATGTGGTCCCCAGCGGAATGGGCCCGTTGGATGTGGGCAGCCATGAGCAGCAATGGGGAGTCCAGGCTGCAAGCTGCCCAGGAAAGCTCCAGAGAGAGGCAAGTTGACTCTGTGTGTCTTGTCATCGTTTTCCCCGGTGTTTATGGTATAGGTGCTAGGGTGGGGAAGAAGGCTCTCAGTCAGTGCTTCATTCCAGGCCCAACAAGCTGATCTGAGCATTCATTCTTCTCTACTTTTTATTTGTGTGACTGCTCCCTCAACCCTACCCCGTGTTTTCATACTTAAAACTTCACCTCCCAAGATCTGTTTCTACCAAGTATGGATGGAGCTTACATTTTCCCCACAGACAAAGCTAAGTCTTTCAACATTAATATGTGAGTGGGTGTATGTGTGAGTGTATGTGTGTGAGTGTGTGTGTGAGAGAGAGAGAGAGAGAGAGAAACAGACAGACAGACTTCCCTGTTGTGCTTCTGAGGATTAAGTATTTACTGTGAAATCTAAAATAAAGTTGGCCTTAGCTTGTTGGGTCTCATCTAAAGCAGTACTAATGTTTTTGTTGATTTCTTTGAGCAGGGAGGGCCCTGGCATTGTAGGTGACAAGGTCCTTAGGAGGAATGGGGACAATCTTTGGCACTTATAAAACCAGTCTCTCATACTAAGGTGTAAAAGAAAGATTGATATAGTTGTTCTTACGGATTTAAGTAATTTTTGAGGCAGGGTCTCATGTAGTCCAGGCTGGCTCCAAACACTATACATAGTTGATGAAGACCTTGAACTTCTGGTCCTCCTGCCTTGATCTCTTTAGTGTTAGGATTGTAGCTAGCATAGGCTCAGACCACTATGCCTGGTTTATGTAGTGTTAAGGGCCAAAACCTTTGGCCCTTAGACAATAGCTCTACCAAGTGAGCCGCATCTCTAGCTCTGGAACTCACCCAGTGGCTCCTTTCCTGGGTCCTAGTGGACAGTGTGTTGCTTGCTGGTATTCTGCTGGCCAGTTGATAGACTTTAGAAGAGATAGCATCTTCCAGGGTTACTGGATGTGGGACTCTGTGGAGCTGAACAGTTGTGAGTGTCTCAGTGTTGGAGGAGGCTCGTGTTCACGGTACCCGTGTGATCTAGTGCATTGAATCCTGACATGGCATGTTCTGCCTCCTCCTACTGCATTGTGGCCTGAGTGTAAATCTTCCGCAGTGGTACTGATCTGCAGTCCTGTGAATCCTCTCTTGGTAGTTAGACTCCTCCTTCCTTGCCAGTGATCAGTTGGTATTTGGGTGCATTGGAACTGTTCAGAGATGGGAGCCAGCATGTGGCTGCCATCCACAGTTACTGTCCTCACAGGTAAGGTTAACCTTGGCCCTGTGGTTATCTTGAGCCAGGGAATTGATGCTACTGGCCTCTCAGCAGCAAGAAAACTTATAACTCAATTTCCTGTTCCTCTGGCTAAGATCAAGTAGCTTGGGGCAGCAGGGAGGGAGAAGGCATCGGTAGAATTTTCTTGTGCCCAGGCAGGGCTTGCACACTGACTTCTTGTTACCACGAGAAACTCCTCAGTAGGCTTTTGGCCCAGGCCTGTATGTGAAGAGGCTTCCTTGCAGGTAGACTTCCCTAGGGACCACCAAGGGCTATCGCTATACCACTGAGTACTGGCTGGCCATATTTTGTGGCTTGGTTTGGCATACCCTCTGCTGACAGGCTGTCTGGCTCTCATTCATTCTCTCTACAGATGGTCATTCAGAGTGAAAAACAAGGCCAGCCACCTGTGTGGCAATTTCAGTCCAGCTGAAGAGGCCAGTAAACATGGAGAAGCGTGGGGAGGGCAGGGAGTCGGGAGAATGGCAGGCTGGAGTGGGAGAGAGTAAATGGAAATTGAGTTTACAAGATGAGGGGTTCTTGGAGGCAGGCTGGAGCCACCAGTGGTGAACATAAAACAAACAAACAAACAAACAAAAACAGTCTCTATTAGACTGACTCAGCTCTCCATAATCTGCACCGAAGCTTACCCAAATAGCCACAGTGTGTGAATTTGTCATTAAGTGGACATGTGTCTTTCAAGTAGAGCTACATTGATCCCCGTCGTGGCAAATATTCTTTGGGGGTTTCTATCCCACCTTAGATCATTTAGTTCCCAAATAAAATACCCCCAAACCTTTATATTTATAATAAGCCTTAAAGCATTTGAGATGGACAGATGTCAACCCCCTGTGCTATTTTGTCTACTCTGGAGTCAATAGCCCTAAGATGTCAATTGCCATGTTCTACCTGGGCTGCTCCTACTCCAGTAGGCCGGCCCTCATGGCCATGCGCTCAAATCTTCTAGCCCATGGCCACTTCTTCCTTCTCTCTCCTCCACTCTTGGTCCCTTCCTGAGACCCCAAGCCTGGGGCCTCCAGCCCTGCCTACCTCTCTTCTGCCCAGTTATAGGCTGTAGGCATCTTTATTAACCAATCAAGGATAGCTTGGGGGACAAGGTTTACACAGCAAAAGCTGGTATACTTCTTGAAGCAACCAGGTCTTGAGATACAATATTTAGCATGTGAATGGATAGCAGCACCAGACCAACCCACTACAGATCTCAATGCCAGTGAATAGATTCACCCCAGTTCCTGGGAATCAGGCTCCAAGGTGACCTTCATGCCTGTCTCCCAACAGGTGACTTGCCACAAATGCCTTCACAGCAGAATCTCTACTCAGCACTGTCTCACCTACGTTTCTTATTTCTCTCCACCAGGAGTTCCGACTCTGAGGAAGCCTTTGAGACGCCCGAGTCAACGACCCCTGTCAAAGCTCCACCAGCCCCTCCCCCTCCACCCCCTGAAGTCACCCCAGAGCCTGAGGTCATCGATCCACCAGCCCCAGAAGAACCAGGTAACCAAATGTCAGGAGCCACTGGCCCCAGGGGACAGAAGTTGGCTCTTAGGCAGCCTACAGCCCACAGTGACTGGTGCCCTCTCTCTGGGCTCTGTTTTATGCTTCTCTGGTTTCTATGAAGTCTACGGAGAGACAGGTAGAGTGGATTGTGCTGTGTGCATCCTAGAAGTGACTCTGTCGCTTGAGTTCTCTGGTCCCTTCATTTTCAGACTTGGGTGGGTTTGAGGGTTGAGATAGTGGGTGTTGGGGATCACCAGCATGATCTTAGAGTCTGCTCTTTGACCCCCTTTCCCACACAAACGTTGACACCCGGGTGTTCATTTCACCCTGCATGTGTGTGCTGAGGACAGCCCCATCAGGCTGGGGGATGGGGAATGAGGTCAGTACATTGAATAAGAAGAGTCAATCAGGGCCGGGTGACCCCTTGGTACTTTTCAGCTTTCCTGATTGCTCAACACTTTTCAGGAAAGAAAAACACCTTCAAGTGTAGTTCAGATGTGATTACTGAGAGACAGAACAGATCTCAGGGCACCTGCCCACGTGGATGGCGTTCTGTGTGCTTCCCTGTTACACCGGGGGTGAGGGGGGTTGGGGGGATCGAACCACCTCTAATGGGAAGTTTAACATGAAGCCTAAAAGGAGACAAAGCCTGCTGGCGGTGGCCCCACAGGAACCAAATGCTTCCATCTTCAAACCTGGATAGCACTAATAGGACCCCATTCTGCCTTCTTTAGGCCTCAGCCCTCCCCCATGACAAGTATACAGAGCTGATTCCCTGTAGACCAGCGGTTCTCATCCTTCCTAACGCTGTGACCCTCCTCATGCTGTGGTGACCCACAACCATAAAATTATTGTCATTGCTACTACGTAACTAGTTTTGCTACCATTACGAACTATAATGTAAATGCCTGGTATGCAGGATATCGTATATCTGACCCCTTCGAAAGAGTCATTAGATCCCTAGAGGGGTCTCGACCCACAGGTTGAGAACCACCGTTGCAACGCGTGTGCTAGGTGTTGTGCACAGTCCCTTTTTAACCCCGTCTCTTCTCCTGCCCTAACCCTGTCTTCCTGGTGGCCGACTTTGTCTGCAGAGGACTCAAGAGTAGACTTGGACCTACAGGCTGATCATCTGCAGCATGGCTGGAATTGGTCGTGGAGGAAGGCAGGCCTAGGGCTGGGTTTACCTTTGCCCTGTCAGGAACCAAGAAAGTTGCCTTGTAACTTAAGATAGCAGTTTGGTCTCTTATGTTGATGTTGTTAAAAAGGGGATGGAATTTTTTTTTTCCCCCTGCTGGTTCAAGCAGGCTACTGATTTAGGAACTATATGCAGCTCCAAGGTTTAGTCTTAAACAGCTGGGTGCCTTCTGCTGGGGAACAGAGCAAGGCAGTTTTCACAGGCCTGATGGGTACAGTCTCCCTCTCGTGCTCTCCCTTGAGTCTGTAGTCGCTGACCTGAGACAGGAATGGTGCTACCGGTCTGATTTCAATAGGAAAGGAGCCCAGAGAATTGTATGCAGTTCTGAGACTCTAGTATCCCTTCCTTCATTTTGTGCAGTAACAAACAGAAAAGAGTACCACTTTCCGTATCACTTCACCCCTAGTTTTAAATGGACAGTGTCTGAACAAAAAACTGTAGGGCCATAGTTCAAACACATCCCTAAAGTGTATATAGGGGAAGGATCTCTTTGGTGGCCCTTGGTGGATCTTCCAGGATTCCCTGCTCTATACGCTGACTGCTGGGAACTGTTTACCACCAGTGAGCCATATGTCTAGCCCCATGTAAACCTCAGACAGCTGAGTAGTTCTACCACATAAACATGGGACACAACCTCCATTCTCTCTGTTGGGAACCAGGTGCTCAATGGTCGGTGTCTGGCCACTCTACAGCGATTCAGAGGGCACTGGAAGCATGAGCCAGTTACTGTGGGGGACACTGAACACCATGATATGGAAGGACATTGTGATGTCCCCACCTTTGTCATATATAACCTCCTCTAAGATGGTCTCATATCCTAGAATGGCTATTCCAGCTGATAGAAAATGCAGACAGGTGACATAGCATCTGTTCTGTGGAGACACTCTCCTGGTGCTATGAATTCACTTATTATGATCATATTTGTGTTTTAGGTGGTGTGGCACATTAATTTTATACTTTGCCGTTGCTTCTTTCCTGGCTCGGTTAGATCCCAAAAGTGACCCAGGCAGCAACTAAGGACCCTTGGGCTCCTCGTACATTTTCCCCTGTAACACGAAGAGTGCTATAGATCAGTAATTGTATTATTGGGATAAGTAGAGACGCTTGCAGTTTTCATCATTTGGAACATATCCCATGCCTGAATCTCCTCCAGGCTTTAATCCAGTTATTTCTGTTCATTCTCCCACAAACTCAGACTCTCTTCAGAATAGACAAAAATCAACCATCGTACCGCTTTATGTTCGAAGCGAGGAGTCAGAGAGTGTCATGAGACATCAAGTGTGCCTTTGTGTTCAGACAGGCTCCGTCTTCTCTCCTGTTCTTCTCTCCTGGAAAATGATATTGGAAAGCTCTGGGGTCCTTAATGTCCTGTGAATTGGAGCTTGGGTCAGACACAGTAGATCTATATCCCAGGCAGCCACTGGATTGGGGAAATCCATGGGGTTGGTCATGACGCTTTGGAACCTCATCATTTGAAGTCGGAAGCATAGCTCACACTGTAAACAAGTTGAGTCCAGTCTTTAAAAAAAATGAAGCGATGGAGCAAGGTGGAGCCCCGGCACACAGTGGTGCAGGAACTCGCTGGCGGTCAGGTGTAAAGGAAAAGCTTTCCCCTTGCCAGGCTCTGGCTTCTCAGTCTTCATCTTGGTGGGGTGCAAACTGTTAGGGAGGGTGACGGCGGCTCCAACCATCCCCTAAATTCTTTTCCAACAAAACAGAGAATCATCTCCATTCTTAAAAGCAAACACACAGAATCCCGCCTTTTACTTAAATGACAGTTCATAGAAGAATGAGCATTATAGAGGCTTAAGAGGTAACCTGTGTGCAGCGGTGTGGAGATGTTAATCACCACTGAGCCACAATCCCTCAGAACCTTTGATTACACCCCTTGGAGTTTTTGAGCAGCGACTTTACACTTCTCCTTTTAAAGCTGCAGTGAGCCTGTCGATGTAGATTACAGTCAGGAGACCTGAGCTGGGGACTGTGTCTGCATAAAGCACCCACCTCCTTCACTTGGGCTACACAAAAGGCTGTCTGATTTGTTGCACATGTTGGAAGCTGCCCCCCCTCCCCGCACCCCATCTTCCCAACCTGCAGGGGCACCATCAAGGCGTGAGAAGGCACTGTGCTTCTCCAGTAGGTCGCCCTGGGGAGAGGAGGGTTTGTTCTGAAAGCCACGGGAAAGAAAGGGCAGGAGAGGAAAGTCTATTGTTCATGGTTTTCCTCTGCTGAGTCCCTGGAATGACACGAAAGGACTAAGGAACCACAGGAAATAATAGACCAGACCTTTGACCGTGAGAACAAACATGGTTTTCCCTCCTGGAAACCTGTTTTACAAAAGTCGTTGCTGGCGGTATGCTGGGTCCTGTGAGCGTGTTTGTGCTCCATGGCACAGCAGGACAGGATGCTAAGTGCCCGCCTTATATCTGTCCCCATCTAAGGAGCCATGCTTTCCTGTGTATAAATGAAGGCAGCAGCCTGTCAGGTCTGAAATCACTGCCTTCTAGCCTCTATGGAACACTTGACAGTGTTGTCACTGTGGGACGTAGTTAACTTTCACCTGACTAAATAATACCCTCGGCTTCTGCATCTTCCTGGTGTTAGGCTTGCAGTAGGGCCTTTGTCTACATCATGTCCATCTTGGATGAGAGCTAATTATCCCTTATTTGAATAGCATCCCCTTCCTCTGAGGTCACATACCTTCCCTGTCCCAAAGCGTTGAGAGCTCTAGCTTCCGGCTCTCTCATGCAGCTTGTCTCCTGGACTGCTGCTGTGCTGGCCACACAGGTACTGCTGAGTCCTTGCTGTACCCACTGGCACTCAGTCACGTGCCAAGCAGCTCTGTCAGCTGGCCCTGAGAGCTGCAGTTTGAGCTGAGCTCTGCAGGATGGTCAGGTGGCAGGAAGTAGATGGTCAATGCTAGGTGCTTAGTAGGAGAAGTGAGGTGAGTTCCTTGCCTGTCCTCTCTGGGACAACCGTGTCATGGTGACAGTTGTCTGCTCATTCTTGCCTGCCAGAGTTCTCTACTAACCTGGAGAAGGGCACTGGGAGGGTCTTGTGGTTGGAGCTGTCCGGTGCCCTGTGTGCCTACCCATTTTCTCTTGCTGGGAAGCGGTGGCCTGTGAGTCTCTGGTTTTAGATTACACCTCTCAGCATTAGCTGCCAGCAATGATTTATTGTCACCTAGTCTACGGCAGAAGGCTTGTTTCTATACATACTGGCATTTGCTTTCTTCTCCTGAAACACCCAAAAGTGACCCAAAGCCCCTTGGTATTAAGATGTCCCTCTTGGGATGCAGAACAGGGAGCAGGTATCGTGGGCAGGATCTGAGAGGCTGTGGCCATTATTTCCTGGCACTGTCTATGCCCTAGACTGGACGGACATTCATGTGGCTTTCTAGTCCATCTTTGCAAGAATGCTTGGCTTTCAACAGTAACAGATTTATGAAATAACTTGCCCAGAATACACAGCCTCAGCTCCAACCTCAGCCAACCTATCCATAGACAGAGCGTAGCTGTGAATGGCAGAATTTCATTACTTTAGTTCTGGAGGCTGAACTGGAGATTGTTTGGAGGTCGGGTTTACAAGCAGCACTGTGCTGTGTCCTCCCATGGCACATGGGACAGACAAGTTCCCTTTAGGTATTCATTCCATTCCTGACCATTCTCCCTAGCCTAACTTCCTCCTAGAGGTCTTGCCTTGAGAGTGAGATTCCTGCATGGGAGTTTCAGGGCTCATATATGTTTAGGCTGAAGACACAGGTTGAGGACCAAGGCTTTGCAGAGCTGCATCTGGATCCCACAAGCACAGGGTGAGCAGGCTTTCCTGCTCGTCCTGATATGATTGTTAACATGGGCCCGGGTTTCTGGAACAGGTAAAGCTGTTGTGGATTCTGTGTAACTCTGCAGATCAGAGGTTCCTCATGTTTAAGGAGAAGAGCCTACATGGGGCATGCTAGTCTCTTGCACCGTGGAAGGCACTATGTAGGCAGAGGGTAACCACTGAGCCCACTGCTGCCAGTCAAAGCCCCATTTACCTCAAGCTGGAAGGATAGTAGGAGGGCATGGCTGCACAGACAGGCGAGGAAGTCAGGGAGTAGTGACCTCAGTGGCTCACTGTGGCCCTGTTCACAATGCCCTGGGAAACTTGGGTAGGAATGCCAATAACCTGGCCAGGCCAGGGCCCTCTGGACACCTATTTACTTCTCTTTGTGACCCTACTGGAGAGTTCTGAAGTAGCTCCTTGTCATAATCAAGCTCTAAACCCTGGCATTTCCATGAGCTCTAGTGAGCCAGGGATGCCCAGGTCTCCCGGATGGGTAGCTCAGCCCATGGTCCCCAGGAAGGGCAGAGGCGGTTGTCCTGTTACAACATTCGATCATTGCTAAGGCAATGCTAAGGCTTCTATTGGGGTGATCATGAATGGAAGTCAGTGCAGGAACCTGGGGGGCAGGAACTGTGGAGGAAAACGCTACTCCCTGGTTTGCTCCTTGTAGCTTGCTCAGCCTGTTTTCAGACAGCACTCAAGACCACCAGCCCAGGGGTGCTACTGTCCACGGTGACCTGGGCCCTCCAACATCAATCACCAATTAAGAAAATGCCCCACAGGCGCGCCAGTCTTATGGAAGCATGTTCTCAGTTAGGTTCTCTCTTCCCAGATATGCCTAGGTTTGTGTCACGTTGACCAAAACCAAACTGTGCAGTCATCATTGTACCAGTGGGGAGCAGTGTTGTCTGCAGAGGTGTCCCGGGGTGTGTGACAGCAAGACTGAGGAGCTTCGGGGAAGGACACGGAGTGGACGTGTTACTTAGTCAACCCTGCACCTTGGCACTGCCTTCTCAGAGTCAGGTCATCCTAGTGGCCTGACACCTCGCTGCTATATTCAGCTTACCAAGGGGCACTTTAAAAATATATGTATTACTTTAGACGTTTCTGTTGTTTTGATGAGGGTTTTGCCTGAGTGTGAATATGCGTCATATGATTGCCTAGTGTCCAAGGAGGTCAGAAGAGGGGGTCAGGTCCCCTAGAACTGGATTTACGGATGATGGTGAGGCACCTTGTGAGTGCTAGGAACTCAACTTGGGTCCTCTGCAAGAGCAGTAAGTGCTCTTAACCACCCTGTTACCTCTCTAACCTCAGAAGGAGGGGCTTTCATGCAGTTTCACCTCCTATTCATGGTAACAATTGGAGGAGGAGGATGGAAGGGACTCATGTTTTTTAACATTAACAGAATCTGGAAGTGGTGATGACCCAGTGTCTCAGCCTCTAGGGCCTGTCAGCATAGACTGGGTATACTGGGCATAGTGGGTAGACAACCCACTGGGAAAGAGACCAAACGAGAGAAATAGGACATTTGTTGTGCCTGCAGTAGAGCTGGGACCCAGCCTAAGCTGCCAGGTGCCTAGTGACCACCTTCCGGTGGGGACTGTCAGCACAAAGGTGCTCCTGGATTCCTGGAGATAATGCCATTTGTCCAGAGCCCCCATTATGCTCCCCCAATCCTGACTCCGTGATATTCAGCATCTCACAGAGTAGACCCCAATGAAAAAAAGTCTGTTTTTTATAGACTCTCCCCAGCTTAATTATGCTTAGTCCCAAAGTCTCCATCTCTGCTACGCCTCTGGGACTTGAGTGAGGTCTGGGAAGAGACCAGCCAGAGCAAGAAGAATACTCAGGAACTCAGTGCTCAGAGCTCTCCTCCCCATATGGGTTTCTTAAGACTCAACCAGGTCTTCCAGAGAGAAGGTGCCTACCCAGAGGTCTTTGACGCTCTTGCTGGCCTATTTTGGCTTTGGTTTCTTGAGCCTTGTGTTTTGGGCCCCATCCAAGGAAGGTAGTGGATACTGTAAACCTGCTCCTGTCTGAGCCTGCTCACTCTGCAGGGCAGACCTCCACAGGAAGTCCAAGTTCATCCTGAAGATCAATCCTGTCCTATCAGAGCTTATCTTCAACCCTCCAGCCATTGAAGGGCAGATGCTAAAGTATTGTCTTACAGAGGGTTGAAGATCAAAACGTGGGGGCTGGAGAGATGACTCAGTGGTTATGAGTACTGGCTGCGGCTCTTGCAGAGGACCTGGGTTCTATTCCCAGCACCTACGTGGTATCTCACAACTATCTGTAACTCCAGTTCCAGGGGATCCAATGTCTTATTCTGATCTTCTCAGGCATCAGGTACACATATGGTGTACAGAAATACATGCAAGCAAGAGACCACAGGCTTCCCTGTCTCGGATGCTCAATTGTGACACTTGTTAAAATGAACATTTAGGGCCTTGCCTCATTGTGACTTTCTTTGGAACCACCAGCTCTCGAATAATGACACGGAGACTTATATTTATTTAAATAGCTTTAGGCCTTTGGTTACCTAGTTCCCAGCTAGCTAGCATAACATACTGACCTATTTATTCTAGTCTATGCTCTGCCACGTGAGAACCTCCTGAGTATTGGCACTTGCTTCTTCCTCTGTGTCTCGCTGGTGATTTCTCCTGCCTAAGCTTCATTCCCAGAGGCCCTGTCTCTGCCTGAAAGTTCTGCCTCTCCTCTTGCCACAGCTATTAGCCAGTTAGTTCTTTGTTTAACCAGTCAGAAGGTGGTGAAAGGATTGTTTACAAGATAGAGTGCAACCAAATGAATAACAATACTAAAGTCCAGTTGCGTAGAAATCAGTATTTGAATAATACAAAGACAGTCTTTACACAGTGCACAAAAAGACCACCACAACACATCTCTGTTGACCAACTCTTCAGGAAGGGGTGGACTGATCAGTGGATGGGAAAACGGGGAGTCTAGATTTTGATGAGTGTCCCTGATGTGTTTTAGGCTAGACAAGCTTGGGAGATATTGAATTCATCGTATGCTTGCACTGTATTACCTAAAACTACTGCCAAGATGCTACAAGAGGACAGAGCAACACTCTGCTGGTCTTCATTAGCCTGCCTCAAAAGGGCTCCTGTGTTCTGCACTTAGATAGATAGTCAGCCATGCTTCCTGCAGGCTTGATTTATTGGTCAGTTGAGCATCTGAGTGTTCCAGGATGCCAGCAGTTCACTCTAGCCATTGCATCCCTGCCTGGAGTGAACTCATAGAACAGGAAGCCATCTCAAGTGTCACTGGGGAGACACCACAGAAAGGCTAAGAAATGGGGCCTCTGGTGACGGTCGGAAGATGAGGGTCAGGTGGGTGATGTCAGTTGTGAGGGCACGCTCTCTCTACTTCTTGTTTCGGAGTACAGCTGCTTAGCTTAGGCTATGCTGTCCAGCACTGATGTTATAGACTGATTTGCATATCTGTTAAATTCGCATGCTGAAATCCTCACTCCTGATGTAACATGTTAGAGATGAGACCTTTCTGTTGGTAATTAAGGTTCTGTGGGGTCTTAGGTTGGGACTCTGTCACAAGAGGAGACTTCAAGGAAACATGTGCTCAGGGGAAAGGCCACATCAGACCTGACCACCTGAAAGCCACAGAGAAAGGCCCCGGGAGAGACCAGACTTGACAACGCCTTCATTGTGGACTTCCAGCCTCAGTACTCAGAGCTGCAGGGAAACACATTTCTGTTGTTGAAGCCACCCAGTCTTGGCTCTTGATGAGGGCAACTGAGCTGGTTAGCATAGCTGAGAAACATGTGGGGACTTTTTTCATACGAATGCAGATGCTAACTTGCCCCAGGATTGAGCTAGAATCTAGAGTCAGGGGGGTACAATGTGGATTTCTAGAGATATCTTTGCCTAGGCTTGCATAGTGATTGCAGGGGACATGCTTATGTGGATGGCTGGGATTGTGGCCTCATCTTTCCTTGCCTCTGTATTATTCAAGGTGTGCCTCATGGTGACTGACATTGAAGGCATGCCAGGTTTGGGATGAATGAAGTCTTTATGCAGCTCTGTGTGACTATGTAGAAATCTAGTGGGAATTAGATGGACATGGTTGCCTTGTCAATCTGGGCTTACCCATGGCAATGACATGGGAAGGCCATCCCAACCTTGTGATAGCTCATAGGGAGCCATCTGCTCTAGAAACCACTCTGTAGAATAGAAGCTCCTAACCAGGGACTGTGCTGTCCCCAGGAGGCAGGGTCTGAGACACTTTGTCACAACTAAGAGAGAAAGTGCTACTGGCATTTAGTGAGTCAACGCTGATGCTCTGAACAGACCAGTCCCCCACAATGAGAGATAGCCCCCAAGCATCCTTTGGGCTGACAGTAAGAACCTGCAATAAAACCAGGTTTCTTTGCCTTGATTTAATTAGGGAAGAGCACATCTGAATAGGAGAGCCAGGCTGAGTAGACAGGAAAACAGAGCAGATGCTGAGCTGTCTGCTGACTGTTGCATGATGCAGGGGAAATTGCTGACATTTGAAGGCTGCTAAGGCAATGGAACAGATTGGAAGGGAAGCTTGTCTACCGAAGTGCAGCGATGGCTGAGGCCCCTCTCCCTGCTGCCAACTCCCATGTGACAGCCCCTAGACCCACCCCCTTAGCATCTGTAGTCTTCTGCCTTCTGAGGTGATTGTCCAGGAGCAGCTACAAAGTAGCTACAAGACCAGGCTGCTGCTGACCAGAAGAAACTGAGCTTGAAGGCCCGGACCTCAGCAAAGGGAAGTGACCTCAGAAGGAGAAAGGTGAACACCTGTTCTTCTGAGATGAGAAGGAAGCAAGTGTGTTTGGTGATGGGAGCTGGGACCAGAGGCTGCAAACACTTAGGGTCTGGGTGCCTCATGGAGTTCCCTAAGTGCTTGCAATCCAAGGGATGTTTATTAAGCTTTCTGAGGGAAAAAGTTGCCAGGTTGGAACCAGAGGTGAGGAAGTCCTTTCACAACCCAAGAGGCTTCTGCGGTCCTCTCCCACTGTATCTGCTGGGACTCCAGCCTCAGGGTTTGCCTGTGAGCAAAGTCAGGAAGCACCATAAGAACTGGCTCCACCCACAACAGCAGCCACATCCTCCTCGGGTGCGGTGTGTGGAGGCGGGGTGTATTCTCCAGAAACAGACTGGCCTGTTTGAGTGAGCCTTTTCCACATCTGGATTGCTGGGACTCAGGATAGGACAGTCATTTAGAAAGTAAAACTGCACTGCAGGATACCCAGCTCAGTATGAATCTCATGTGACACATAATCTTAGAGGAATTTTCACTGATCTGGAACTCAAGTGTAATGGCTCCCTGGACTTGAGCTGGACGTTCACCTGAAGAGAAAGGGTTAATACATCATCACCACCCGCCTACGCACACAGTCCAAGGTCACAGCTCCATTCTGTGCAGCCTCTTCTGTTTCCTGTTCTGCCTTCTGAGACCATGGTACAGGGTTTTTCTTTCTCTAGCAGAACATCTAGGAACCTAGAAAGCTGTGTGAGGGCTGGTTGGTTTCCCCCGCTGTGGGGAGCTGAGATCATTGGGCATCCTTTGACTGATAGTTGGAGTCCCTGAGCACAGTGGAAGGGAGGGTTGGCTTATTGGCTAGCAGGTCGGAGGGGCTAGACATCTGGGAGGAGAGGGCTGAGAATAGATAAGATCCAAAGCCAAAGCGAGGTAGCTGTGTCAGTGGGAGAGGAGGGTCCGGGTCGTGTCTGGAGAGGCAGGTGGTAGAGGGCAGGCTCGGTCCTGCTCAGCCTTGCACAGTCTTCCCAGTGTCTAAGCAGTCAGAAGCAGGGTTGATTGTGGCCATACTTAATGTCCATACCGACGGGTTACTAGTTTTGTTTTGCTTCAGCTTCATCATTCTTTTTATAATACATCAAGGATACTCCTACCCTAGGGCCCTGGCACATATGGTCCTTTCTGTCTGGGAAGATTTCTCTTTGTTTTGTGAACTTCCTGGTGAGATATAAATCCACCAGATAGGGAGGGCACTAATGGCAGACTTACAGTATCATTCCTCCAAAGTCCAGCTTCTTCGCCTTACTTACAGTCTGGGTAACCCCAAAACTGCCAGAACAAAGAAAGTCACCTCACTCTGGGCAACGATTTCTCATAGCTCCAAATATAAAGTCCTTCCTTCAGCTGGTATGCCACATGCTACCACAAGACCATGTGCAGATGGGTAGATGTAGGACGGAGTGATGGGACTCTCAGGTGAGGGTCTGATGCCCTCCCCAATTCCTTCTTCATGAGGGACTGTCATTGGGCCTGATCTTGAGAGTCTCTTGCAAGTAAGTAGTCATAGACGCTTTGGTGGCAATGACAATGGCTGCTAGGCTGGGAGGACAAGCCTTTGTCTTTTCTGATTGTTGCTCAGATGCCCAGCATGACCCCTGTCAAAGTCAGGCACTTGGTAAAGTGCTATGGAATGAACCATGGGGGCTTTTCCTTCATCAGCTACCTGGCTCCCATTGTACAGATGAGGGAACTGAGGGAAACCTGTCCAGGATCTGCACCCACTGATGCATGGAAACCGGAACCTGTTGCCCGTGGGGGGTGTCTGTCTTTGGAGTTTATCAACCTCTGCTCTGTGGAGTGGGGGTCTGGCTCAGGATGAGAAATGATCCCAAGTATCCCATGTCTTTAGGTGACCCGCTTTGTCTTCATTTCCACAGGATGCATTTCTGAGCCACCGGTTGTGGTTCCCGATGGCCCTCGCAGCAGCGAGTCCGTGGAAGGAAGCCCTTTCCGTCCTTCCCACTCCTCCTCGGCGGTGTTCGATGAAGACAAGCCGATAGCCAGCAGCGGGACTTACAACTTAGACTTCGACAGCATCGAGCTGGTGGATAACTTCCAGAGCTTGGAGCCGTGCTCTGCCGACTATAAGGGTCAAGAGTGTAAGGTGAGCACGCGGAGGAAATCCACCGAGTCCGTGCCACCCTCCAAGTCCACGCTGTCCCGCTCGCTTAGCCTACAAGCCAGTGACTTTGACGGTGCTTCTTGCCCCGGCAGCCCTGAAGCTGGGACCCTTACCACAGATGCATGTGGCACAGGATCCAACAGTGCTTCCAGCACCCTTAAGCGAACTAAAAAAACACGGCCACCTTCCTTGAAAAAGAAGCAAGCCACCAAGAAACCCACAGAAACCCCCCCAGTGAAGGAGACCCAACAGGAACCAGGAGAAGAGAGTCCACTCCCCAGTGAGGAACACTTAGTACCAGAGACGAAGACGGAGTCGGCCACACCTGAGGGCGCTGGTTGCACCTTGTCAGACGAGACACCCCTGGAGTCCCCTGCTGTCCCCACAGCCACCTGTCCTCTGACTTTGGAGAGTGCAGAAGACATTAGCCCCCTGGTTTCTGGAGGTGGCAGAGTGCAGAACTCACCCCCAGTTGGGAGGAAATCAGTGCCTCTCACCACAGCCTCTGAGGCGGTGGAGGTGACCCTGTCAGACAGTGGGGGGCAAGAGGACTTGCCTGCCAAGGGGTTGTCAGTGAGGCTAGAGTTTGACTATTCTGAGGACAAGGGAAGCTGGGAGAGTCAGCAGGAAAACGCCCCTCCTACCAAAAAGATAGGCAAGAAGCCAGTTGCCAAAATGCCCCTAAGGAGGCCAAAGATGAAAAAGACCCCCGAGAAACTTGACAACACTCCTGCCTCGCCTCCAAGGTCCCCTACTGAACCCAGTGACACCCCTATTGCTAAAGGTACCTACACCTTTGATATAGACAAGTGGGATGACCCCAATTTTAACCCTTTTTCCTCCACCTCAAAAATGCAAGAGTCTCCCAAACTGTCCCAACAATCGTACAACTTTGACCCTGATGCCTGTGAGGAGCCCCTTGACCCCTTTAAGGCATCCTCTAAGACCCCCAGCTCACCTTCTAAGTCCCCGGCCTCTTTTGAGATCCCAGCCAGCACCACGGAAGCAGATGGGGATGGGTTGAATAAACCTGCCAAGAAGAAGAAGACTCCACTAAAGACGTAAGTTGAAGGAGGGAGGTGGTAAGGGCTGTGAGCGGGCGTGCGTTCCTGTGACTTTTAGTCCTGTGCCTGAGAATCGCCAGCTGCCCTTGTTCTGTCCTCTGTTGCTGTGGTGACACCATCTTTGTGACTGTTTCTCCAAGCAGGCAGGACATACATTGCCTTTCTGTCCGAAGCCTCCGTGGTTTTATCTTCCCATCCTGGAACCCACAAAGCCCTTAATTTATTTATTTTTTACCTCAATAAGCCAGTGGCTTGTAGCTTTATGTTTACCTACTGATGACCTTTCAACTCCTGGGGAGTATGGAAAGTTCCATAGAAAAGGAGCAGACATGAGAGACCTGGCCACCTTCCTGTTGGAAGCTCAACTCCTCCCTGGTTAACATATACAATGCCACTAGGATATACACCCTGCAAAATAACATTAAAATGTACAGCAGTTGTTTCTACCTGCTAATGTGACTTTAACTCAGGGGCATCATACGGTACCAGGCTGCAGAAAGCCCCAGATGGAAAGCTGCTTCTTGCCATCTGATGAGCCTGCAAGAAGCATGCTCTTTAACCGGGTGTGGTGGTACATGCCTTTAATCTCAGCACTCGGGAGGCAGAGGCAGCCTGGTCTACAGAGTGAGTTCCAGGACAATCAGGACTGTTACACAGAAAAACCCTGACTCGAAAGGAAAGGAAAGGAAAGGAAAGGAAAGGAAAGGAAAGGAAAGGAAAGGAAAGGAAAGGAAAGGAAAGGAACAAAGAAACAGGCTCTTTGCTGCCTACCTTCTCTCTGGTCATCTTTTTTCAAACAAGACTTAAGTCATTCTAAGAGCAGAAGAGATTAGTGCAACGTGGATAGGGGAAGCAGACCTACAGTCCCTAGGAAGGAAGAATGGCGCTTGTCCACCAACACTTGCCTCTAGCTGTGTAGTCCAACTTTGTTGGCCATAGGTCCATTCCTGAGGACCATGTGCAGGCTTGCTACAGACAGTCTGACTCTTTTGGGAAGTATCAACTGTAATTTAATCAGGTGGGAAAGACTAAGTCCCCCCTCCCAGGGCAGAGGACCATGCCCTAGTACTGGCCCCTCTGGGTCTACTTGGCTTGAATATATATTATTATATTGAATTATGTTATATTGTATATAATATTGAATTATATATTATTATATTACATATTATTATATTGAATTATATATATAATTTTTATTGAAAATAGATGTCTTTCATACAGTATGTTTTCATTATAGTTTCCCCTCCCGAACTCCTCCCACATCCTTCCTACCTCCCCACTTACCAAATCAACATAGAACTTTATTTCAAAAGTGGAATAATACCCACAAATGTCTACCCTTCAACACCATAAATTGGAAGGAGAATCACCTGGCAGCCACTCCCTTCTTCTGGCCCAAGAGAGTAATACATCCCTTAGTTCATCAGAGCTAAGGAAGGTTGAGGGAGCGGACCCTGCAGCCTGGTCTCACCCTTTACACATGTGGGTCTGCTGATTTGGAAGACTCTATGTGTGGAGGCAGAGCTCTTAGGTACCAAGTCTCTGGGTGGCCAGAAGCTGGAGCGGAAGCTGTGTCCAGGCAGCCCTTTCCCACAAGGCTGCCCTGCTGGAGCGGAATCCACGATGGATGATTGCATCCTAGCCCACTAGTACCCAGTGTTTGCAGAATTATCTTTTTTGTCAGTTCCTTCTGTCTGTCTCTCTTCTTTGTCTTCTTGTCTTAGGATGGTTGAAGATGTGATGTCTGTGTGTTCTCTGTTGTAAGTAAATTTAATGTACTCTGCCTTTTGTACCCAGTGTGGGGCTTCTGCCTTGCTTCTGCTCGCAAGCCCTTTCCCTCTGTTCTCTGTGGTGGCTGCTCTATTTCTGTGTCAAGCCTGGGAGTGATGGGTGCAGGGCTCCCGTGGACTCAGGGGTTGCTTTTCTGTTTCATCTCCACACTGTGATCAGCATGAGACTGCTTGCCTGTGAAAAGGGAAACGTGATTACCAGCAGCTGCCTGCTTGTCCGTAACAGAACACTTCCCCTGCTTGGTTTATTTATATTTATTTATCTTTTAAATCATTATCATACATTGCTTTTTAACTCCTCATTCCCCTCCTTTTTGTTGTACGTTGGGCTGGTGGGTGACTGCTCACAGTAGTAAGTAGCAGGATGCTTTCATATTAAGCACTGCGTGAAGCCTGGGCGGAGACCACCGAGGCTGGTTCTCGTGTTGTGAAGTACTACCATCTGGACTCTTGCAAATTCATGCTTTCAGAAGTCTGAGGGAATGTGGGATCAGCCCAGTGTGGAGCCCACAGCCGAAGTCCATTGCCAGCATGGTTGTGCTCCTCCTGGTCACTTACATCCAGGCTGGGTGCTAACCTGTCAGATCTGTGGGTAGCTTTGCCAGGCAGTAGTGCAACTGGCTATCTGTATGCCTCTGGTGCTCTGTATCCTAGCCAGGGCTCTGAATCTATGTGCTTTGCCCCTGTCCTTACAGGGGCAGCTCCCCTCCCCCGGAAAGCACAGAGTCTCCCAATGCTGTCTTACCCAAGCAATTACAAAACCGTTATATATTTATATGCATGAATAAATATATGCCTTATGTTGGGACTAGACTGTTTTACAGTAAATGCCATAAATGCAATAAATAACCATTTATGGTCATTTTTTTAATGATCAAATGCCATTGTTGGAGTGTTTTATTTGAGAGTACACAAGGAAGGAACTTGGGTACCAGATTTCTGTACCTATTCAGTTAATATGGAAAACAGAGGTGTGTGATGGATTTAAAGGGAGGGACCACCTCCTCCATACCTATGCTCTGGCTTTGCCTGGTCCTAAAACCATACTGGGGAGGGCTGTAAACCAGAAGGGAAGGGCCAGTTTGCAGGTTGGAGGCCTTCATTTTTGATTATAGAAATGACCCCAAGAGCATGGTGACTAATGGACCACATAGCACTGTTTATGCTAAATTGGAATATTACTGTTTATGCGAACCTGGAATTAGTACTTTTTATGCTAAACCAAATAGTACTGCTTATGCTAAAACCATCCCTTCTCCTGGGGCCCGTCTGACACTCCACCTCCATTACCTTGTATGAAAGAACAAATGAAAGAAAAAGGAAGGAAGGAAGGAAGGAAGGAAGGAAGGAAGGAAGGAAGGAAGGAAGGGAGGGAGTAGAATCTGGTCCATTAACCATAGCCAGGGAAAAGACATAAACTACCACCCTCCTCATCTCTGCTTCCAGTCAGAATCCTACCCAGAGTCTTCCAGAGCAGAAGGACCCATTGTGCTCTGTGTTCCTGTGAGTACAAAGGGCTCACAGGATCCCCACAGGATCCAGAACTTTTCTGTTTCCGTGTGGGCTCCTCTGGCTGTTCATGAAGAGCTGTGTCTCGTTGCACATGTGCAGATTGGATCCTGTTAATTAGTGGCATAAGCCTACAGCCCTCCCCCAACCGTAGCTGGCTCAGAACGTAGTCTCCTCACCACGACTTTGCTTTTATAAAAATAAGAACAGTTAGTTAAATTTAGCTGCATTTTTTTTTCTGGGTCAGCTCTCCAAAATGGCTTGTCTTTAAAGGTCTCCAGCTTGGTGGGTCTTCCCTTTGGGGGCTAACGAACCATTAGTTAGAAAGTCAGAATGGGTTCCCTTTAGCTGGGGTTTGGTAGGCGGGGATGGGGTGGGGTAGGAAGTTACTGGGTGCTTTGGAATGACCTGTGACCCCATTTTATTTACAGTGACACATTTAGGGTGAAGAAGTCTCCAAAGCGGTCTCCTCTGTCTGACCCACCTTCTCAGGTACAGCATTCCCATGACCCCTTCAGTAGTACACTGCTGAGCAGGGAGGTTTTTTTTTTTTTTTTTTTTTTTTAAAGATTTATTTATTTATTATATGTAAGTACACTGTAGCTGTCTTCAGACACTCCAGAAGAGGGCCCCAGATCTCGTTACGGAGGGTTGTGAGCCACCATGTGGTTGCGGGGATTTGAACTCTGGACCTTCGGAAGAGCAGTCGGGTGCTCTTACCCACTGAGCCATCTCACCAGCCCCGAGCAGGGAGTTTTAATGCTGCTTTGTGTGTGCACACATACCAGGCACACGCTCCCAACACCCACATGGTGGTTCACAACTGTCTGTACAAAGGTTCTAACACCCTCTCTTGGCCTCTGTGGGTACTGCTTGTGTGAGCGCATGCACACACACACACACCCATACCACTTACACATATAAAATAAATCTTTCCCTCTTAGCTGTGCTTCTAACAAGCCCATGCCATGTCTTCATTCAACTCTCTATAGACCGAGGAAGGTAATCCTCAGGCAGGCTTGCTACCATTCTGGGTGGTAAGACAAGTTGCTCTTCAGATCCAGGCCAGCTTCACTGGTTGACCAGGTGGAACTAGGACCTTAGCTCCAGGCATTGGAGACTTGAGGTCCAATCGTAGCTCTTCCTGAGTTCTCTCTGCCCTGTACAATGGCAGTAAAACCCCCTTCTCTCTTCAAAAGGACTGGAGTGATGACTGTTAGTGTTGCTGGTACTACAGTTAAACTAACTGGCCTGTCTCCGACAACCAAGATAGAGACTTGTTGTTTTGTTTTGAGGCAGGGTCTCACTGTAGCTCTGACTGGCCTGGTACTTATTACATAGCCCAGGCTAGCCTCAGTCTCTTAGTATTGAGATCACAGTGTGAGCCACTGTATGAGGTTTGGTGGGGGTGGGGGTGGTGCGAATTGAACCTAGGGCTGTGCCCCCCGTAAGGTAAGCACCATACCACGGAGCCACATCTCTAGACCTTGCAGAAAGAGTCCTACGCTATAGCTCAGCCTAGTCTCACAGTCCCAACTGTCCTCCTGCCTCGGCTTCTCAAATGCTAGGATTACAGATAGGAGTCACCATGTCCAGGTTTTGTTGTTTTTTTTTAAGATTTGTTTGTTTATTTTATTTTTGGATACACTGTTGCTGTTTTCAGATGCACCAGTAGAGGGCATCAGATCCCATTTCCGATGGTTGTGAGCCACTATGTGGTTACTGGGAGTTGAACTCAGAACCTCTGGAAGAGCAGCCAGTGTTCTTAACCTCTGAGCCATTCCTCCAGCCTAAAACTTAACAATTTAATTAACTAATTTTTTTTTATCCCCATCCCTAATTAGCTAATTTTGATAGCCCATAGTCACTCAACCATCAGTAAAAGAGATCCATAGAGGAGAGAAGGGGTTTCCTTGAGAGGCCTTGTGGATCAGAGTTTCCAGGGAACAGATGGAGGGGTTTCCCTGGCTTGTGGGGCATGGCTTCTGATCAGGAGTCTGGGTGAAAGAAAAGGCTGCTTCATCTCCTCACAGGACCCCACTCCAGCTGCCACGCCGGAAGCACCCTCAGCAATCTCTACAGTGGTTCATGCCACAGATGAGGAGAAGCTAGCAGTCACTAGCCAGAAGTGGACGTGTATGACGGTGGACTTGGATGCCGACAAACAGGACTTCCCTCAGCCCTCGGACCTGTCTAACTTTGTAAATGAGACCAAATTCAATTCACCCTCAGAGGGTAAGCAACTCGGTGGCCAGCCAGACCCACACCTTGCCTTGGAGAATACTGTCCCTAGGGGGCCAAGAGCCAGAAAAGGTACTTGCCAGCCAGGTAACCATTACCCGTGTGACAGTCTGCACGCCTCCTACTGTATGCAAAGCTATGGCTTGAGAGCACCTGTCCCTTGACCCTATGATGCCTGCTGAGAACCAGACTAGAACCCTCTAGCCCAGATCTGAACCCTCACTTGCTTGTTCTTGGCTGTATGGCTTGGATACCTTCTGTAGCTTTGAAAGGCGCTGCTGCTCCAAAGGGACATCTTTCACACTGATCTTTGACTGCAGGTCACCCCACCTCTGGGTCTTCTGGTACCAACATTGTTCATGTCCCCCACAGGATGGGTGGCCAGTATGACCACCCATTTTAATGAAGCCTGGAACCAGAGGCTTACACCCCCACCCCCACCCCTGCTTGCTATTGAGAACTTGATTGCATTTGGAGGTCCCAGGCACTTGTCTTATCTTGGTGTCTATCTTTATGCTGTGTATTCAGTTTCTGCATTCTCTCTGATTGTTGGGTTTGAATGAGTCATATATCTTAGGGCTAGCGTGTTCTCACTTGGCAGAGTGCATTTTGCATAAACATTCTCTACTACATAAACAACTAGTGGCACACACCTACACTCCCAGCCGTCTAGAAGGTAGAGACAGTAGAACCAGAAGTTCACCCTCCTTCCCCACCTTTGCCTGTCTCAGCCTTTGCCTGGATATCTACTCCTTTCCCTTAATGCTTGATCTGGGACCTCTTAAGATCATGATGAAGAAGTTTGTGCATTTTGTGTTCATTACTGGGCTGTGTGCTTACTGAAAGCAACAACTAGTTCCCTTCCATGTCTCCACACTACTATGAGCATCATAGGAGCTGAAGATGGGTTTGAGATCAAAGAAATGCAAGGCCAGGGCAGGTAAACAGCAGCTGTCACCTGCATAGGGAGGGACCTGAGGAGGGAAAAAAGCCACTTGGGTAGCATCTCCAGTTCCCTGCTGGCTCACCTCTCTTGAGCTAGATAAGAGCCTTCTAAACACCAGAACGAAAAGAAAAGAAAAGAAAAGAAAAGAAAAGAAAAGAAAAGAAAAGAAAAGAAAAGAAAAGAAACATTTAGAAGCCAGCTTGGGCTTGGAATTGTGTTGGTCATGAACTAAGACAGTTCACTAAACTTTCTGACAATTGTTTCTACAAAAGTTCAGCAAATGGGGAAAGCTTAAGGAGATGACGCAGTGGGTCGAAGTGTTTGCTGTGCAAGTATGAGGACTTGGGGTCAAATTCCAAGAACCCCTGTAAAAGCCGGATGCGCATGCGCAGTACAAGCATCATAGTACTCCAGCAGAGAGATGGGGGCAGAGACAGGAGAATCTCAGGAAGTGTAGTGGTCAGATGATCTGTCATTTTTCATCTAAAGAAACAAAACAAGAAAACCCACCTCAAACAAGTGGAAAACATGGGATGACAACTAAGCTTGTCCTTTGACACCCATGTATACACTGTGCTGTACACACATCCATATTCACACACATGAATATTCATATGCACATGCCTTCACACAGAGAGAGAGAGACAGACAGACAGACAGACAGACAGACAGACAGAAAGAGAAAATTCAGCAAATAGGAATATATCTAACTTTGAAACAAAACTTTCTTAAACCTGCTAACTGAGAAAACATCAGTAAAGATTTGGCAAGTGACCATCCATTTTAACAGTTGAGTGACAGATCCCATCCATGTGATGACACCATGCCTTTCGGAGGCCTTGGCCCTGCCGTGTTCATCTCTGTGAAGCACCCTGGATATAGAACCCTCTCATCATGTCTTCCCTCTTGTTCCGCACATCAGACATCTGGGGTGCTGCTGTGAATCTCAGAATGAATCAGTTCAGGGCTGCAGCTGTGGTCTGAGACTTCATCATACAGAAGTCACCAACCACAGGAAGAAGGAATTACTGGGTTAGACATCATAATTACTATTGGAGCACACATTCACAACAATGGTAATTCTATAGGAGAGAGAGGCAAAGCGGGGACTGTTATTTTGTATACAGGGCTTCATTTTCTCCGAGCTCTGTGGTAGATCCTGTAGTCCCCACTTTTAAGACTGAGGGAACAGAAGCTTTGCCCTGAGAGGGCCTGGCGAGATCCCCACATGCCTGGTCCGTGCGGTTTCGTAGTTCTTTTCTGCTGTTTAGGTGAAGATAAATCAGGCTTCCTGCCTTCTTGTAGGATGAAGGGGTGAGCTAGTTCCTTCCTACCTGGGTGCACAAGCATCACTGAAGAGCTTCAAGTTGTCTTTGCTATTTCAAAACCCCAGAGGACAGTAGTTTAGCAAGTACCCACAGAATTGCACTGTCTTGTTTGGGTTGCCTGTCACCTCCATAATCTCCCGGTGAGTACACTCTCTGATGGACAGTTCTGTGTGCTCTCCTGTTTAAAGAATGCCCTTCTCTTCTGCACTGTTTGGTGGCATGGAAACAAACCTGGCCTCTAAGCAGAAGATTAGGAAGTGTTAGGCCAGCCTGTCTCTAGGACCTTACCTGCCTTAGGACCAGGAAACCCGGAGAGCAGTTGCTTTTATTTTGTTCTCAATGTACTTGTTTTCATTTGTGTGTCAATGTGTGCTGAGATGAGTTTCTGTGCATTGTGCGTGTGCCCTTGGAATCCAGAGGACATTAGATCCCCAAAAGCTGGAGTAACAGGCCATTGTGAGCCTGTGTCCAGTGTGGGTGCTGAGAACCAGATCTCATCCTCTGAAAGAGCGTTGCATGTTCTCAACTACTGAGCCACCTCTGCAGCCCAGAGCAATTGGTTTTAGACCTGCAGATCTGCATAGCCATGTGGTAGTACCACCTTCTTATACACACTTGCTTCAGCTCTTTCTCCTACATCCAGCAGAGGGCAAGGTGTCCATCTGGGTGGGTACTATGTTTGTAGGTGAGTATAGTCTTCTCCTACTTCTCCAGGCTCTCTGTCTATCCATCTCCCTTAAAAAAAAACAATCACCTGTGTTCAGAGAGAAATGTTAGAATGAGTAACAGTAAGTCTGCTCATGATTCTTCACATTCGTGCAACCCGTTGTAGGGCTTTTGTGTTATACCTTGTCTTTTTGTAGTTATTGTTTGGTTTGGTTTAGATTTTCAAGACAGGGTTTCTCTGTGTAGCCCTGGCTATCTTGGAAATGGCTCTATAGACCAGGCTGGTCTCACATGCACAGAGGATCTCCCTCTGCCTCTCAAGCTCTGGGCTTAAAGGTCTGAACTACCAGTACCTTGCCATTTTACCCAGAACAGCATGGTACTCGATGTTAATTTTGTCGCTGAATCAAGTGAGTTCAGAGAAGGCTGGTCAGTTGATTTTGCTGCTCCTAGAAATGAAGACCCTTCATCTTTTTGCCAGGACATTCCCTAACAAAACTCTAATGATTAGCTAGGTCCTCTTTGCTTCGAGATGCCCTACTATTGGAGTAAGTCTCCAAAATGGTCCTTGGACATGAGAGGATTCTAAAAATAACTATGGACCTCTTCAGTAAATAACCCGATCCTTCAGTGGCTCGGCCGTCTCTGAAGTTGTAAAGACAATGAGCCACTTGGCGCTGATGATGGAGCTCTTCCTAACCTGGTGTGGCCTGATGAGAGAGGGGGCTAATTGCGCTTGACTTTATTCTGTGTGGTTTAGAATGTAATGCAGATGAGACTCCCTCTTTCCTTCCTTCCTTTCTTTCTTTCTTTCTTCCTTCTTTCCTTCCTTCCTTCCTTCCTTCCATCCATCCATGTACTAGGAAGGTACCTAGGGCGCTGTGTATTCTCGCCAAGAATTCCCACTGAGCTACACCCCCAGCCCATTTTGAGGCATGTCTCCTTATTAAGTTGCCCAGGTTGCCTTGGAACCTAACTGTAGCCCAGGCAGGCCTTGAACCCACATGACTCTACCAAGTAACAGATTACAGGTCCTCGAGAGAGAGATCCCTAAAACCAGCTTTAGTAAGATATTCTCTCAAAATGTCAGACATAAGCCTCAAAGCTACTAGCAGCACTGGGGGGAATGAGCAACTGACAAAGCAAAGCTAGAGGAGTGTTCTGGAGTTCTCAGGGGTCAGCGAGGGGCTGCTGATGTCCCTGTGGGGCTCCATGTCCCATAGAGAGGGACAGGTACAATATAGTTCCCAGATGTCTCTGAGACATGCCATTCTATGTGCAGCTTTTGAGAGTTAGAAGAGGAGACCCCAAAGCACGTGTGCCTTCCAAACTGCACTCTTGGATCTGCCCATTGTTGACCTGTGTGTGGACACATGGCTTCATTTCCGTGGGTTTTGTTCACATTTCCAAGGGCCAAAACTCCTACCAGCAGAAAGCTTACAGACTGAAAACAACTGAACCGTGCCTCTCTGAGGGCAGGATCTGAGGACTCTATCAGTGATGGCCCCTGAGTGCTCGTCTGGGTCAGGTCCTTCCTTCTTTCCCCTGTACTCATCTTGCCTCATCATTTTTGTTTTCAGAGCTGGACTACAGAAACTCCTATGAAATTGAATACATGGAAAAGCTTGGCTCCTCCTTACCTGTGAGTTCCTCCCGTACACTGGCCTGGCAGGGGCTTCTGTGGGGTCCCTCAGAGCTGTCCCATCACATAGAGATGCCAGTCCTCGTTCCTAGGCTCATTGCTCCAGGCCTTGGAACACTAGTATGATCACCTTACTGGTGACTCCTCCCTGTTAGTCACACTTTGTACAATCAGTGCCCAAAGCCACCTGAGCTCTCTTATCGGCCTTGACCATGGATGGACTCCCAGGGTGTGAGCCTCAGCCCTGGTTATGGTGTCTGCTCATGGCCCTCCTGCTCAGCCAAGGAGAAAAGAAGCCTTCTTGTTTGTCCTTTCTGTCTCTTTCCTTGGGGTCTGCCCTAGTTACTTTGCTGTCACTGTGATAACACACTATGACCGAGTGAACCTACAGAAGAAAGAGTTCATTTGGGCTTATGTTCCAGAGCGTCAGAGTCCATGACAGGAGATCAGAGGCACATCATAAACTGCAAGCAAGAAGCAGTCTTTAAACCTTCAGAACCCACCTCCAGTAACATACCTTCCTCCAGCAAGGCCATACCTCCCAAACCTCCCAAACACCATCATTTGAGGACCAAGTATTCAAATGCACGAGATTGGGAACGTCTCATTTAAGCCTCCATAGGCCCTAGCGGCAGCGCTCAGCACTGGGGTCAGCGTGCTGCCATCCGCTATTCCCATGTGAGGGCTGAAAGCATGGCTGGCTGGCTCCGCAGCCTCAGTGCTGGCATTTGCCCCTGTAACCCATGCGTGCTGAGGTCTGACGAGGGCACATGGCAGCACCTTAGGTCTCCACAGCCCTTCCCTCCCTTCCACCCTCCTGGCCCTCTCCTAGTTACCTCTTGCTTTCTCCTCTCCTTCGAGAACTTGAGAAAACTGAAGGCTTATTTGTTCCCTGTGGACCAGTGCTTCCTTCACTTGGGTGGCATACTCAGGTCACTGCACCCAGCTAATGTATGTGTGACTTTGATTCCTGCAGCAGGACGATGACACTCCGAAGAAGCAGGCCTTGTACCTTATGTTTGACACTCCTCAGGAGAGCCCCGTCAAGTCTCCTCCAGTCCGGATGTCGGATTCCCCAACTCCATGTTCAGGGTATGACCTGTACGATGAGAGAGTTGTGTCTCGGGCCGGTGGCCCCCAAGTCCTTGTATACCTTCCCTCTGTTACTCTGACTTTATTCCATTGCATGTCTGCAGGTAGCCCATAATTTCGTCTTTCCACAACAGCATGGACACATCACTTCTAGGCCCAGGGCCCTTGAATGCTGAGTGTAATTCATTCTCTCTCTCTCTCTCTGTCTCTCTCTCTCTCTCGCGCGCGCGCGTGTGTGTGTGTGTGTGTGTGTGTGTGTGTGTATGTGTGTGTGTGTATGTGCTGACTTAGCACCCTCTAAAACACACACACACACACACACACACACACATACACACACACACACAAACACACACACACATACACACACACAAACACACACACAAACACACACAGATACACACACACAAACACACATACACACACACACACACACACACAGATACACACACACAAACACACATACACACACACAAACACACACACACAAACACACACACACACACACACACACACGCGCGCGCGCGCGCGCGCGCGAGAGAGAGAGAGACAGAGAGAGAGAGAGAGAGAATGAATTACACTCAGCTTTGTCATCTGTCCAGTGAGGGTCAGTGTGGTACAACACTGAGACCTTAGGTCCCAGCTCTCGTGGGAGTTATTTGGGCATCCTGGTACCTCAGTTTCCCCGTGTGTAAAGTGAGAGGAATAAAGAGACTCTAGGGATTTAGGGAGATTAAAGGAGTCAAGTGATGAACACAGGGAACCTGGTTTCTAGGAGATGATGTAGGGAAAGCCATGTCAGAGTGCCTGGCACATGTAAAGTGCAGATATAAATGTAAAGTACAGATATTTCTTATTAATGTGAGTGTCACTGTTTGCATGTGCCAGGGTCTACGTTCTAAATGGTGTAGTTTTTGACAGGGGAAGTATGAAGGAAGCGTTGCTCTCTCATCTGGGCGAGGGGGGTTCCCGTCTAAGACCAGATGCCTGCTTTGTCACTGAGCTGGATGGGACGCTCTTGCTTTGGTTTCTGAGACTTACTGTGGCCCTGCAGAGATCTGTCCAGATGATCAGGTGTTGGTGATGGGTGATGTCACCTCCAGGAGTAGTCCCATAAGGCAGGCACTGTGACGAAAGCTTTGCATTCGTACAGCATCTTACTTCATCTCCTCAAAGGTGCACGAAAGGAAAGTGGGTGTGATATACAGCCTTCCCTCAGAGTATACAAGCAAGCAACTGGCTAGTCCCTAAACTCCAGGGCTCGGTCTTCTTGACAGAGGCATCTGTATTCTCTGCCTCCCTTGTCAGTTGACCCTTAAACATGGCTGGACTAAGGCTTGCCTATAGATGGATGGCCAGTGAAGACATGGCTTTTGTCTCTCGGACACAGACTTGTGGGGTATATCTTTAGCCAGGGCTTCCTAATAGACTTCAGTGAGTCTCTGAGGAGAAGACCCTGACGTTTGACTTTGTTTCCTCAGGTCGAGTTTTGAGGACACCGAAGCCCTTGTGAATGCAGCCACAAAGCTCCAGCATCCGGTCGCAAGAGGTCTGCCCTCCAGTCAGGAGCCTCTCTTGCAGGTGCCCGAGAAGCCCTCCCAGAAGGAGCTGGAGGCCATGGCCTTGGGCACCCCAGCAGAAGCAATTGAAATCGTAAGTGTTGCCGAGGGGTTCCGTGGCTGGACCCTCTCGGGTGGTCACTCATTCACCAGGCCCCTGGACCATAGCCTAGAAGACCCCACATCTCACCGTGAGGGAATTCATTTCTCCTGAGATGACTGCAGTTCTCAGTCAAGTGCTTTATTTGTTAAGGCTTGGTTTCCATGTTTCTTTCCTTGAAACTGGACTGATGGGCAAGCCCCGGCTTCCATAGCCTGTAGAACAAGGCAAAGAAGGGGAGAGAGAGAGGAATGTCCTCCTTTGGGGGATCAGCTGTGTTTCCACTGGGTCTCGGGATAGGAGATTTTCTCTTGTTCATGGTCTAGAACTTCAACGTCTCCTCTCCCCAGCTCTCCTGAAGCCTCGCAGGATCCGCAGCCCTGAGCTGTCACTGTTCCCTGCATGTCACATGTGCTTTCCCTATAGTGTTCGGTATCCACAGGAGGGTCTTCCACGTGTCTTTCACAAACCAACAATTATGTTTTGACTTCTTTCACCCCGCCCCCCTCCTAACCGTCATCAGCCAGGTTTGAGATACCGATTTTAGTGCGTGGCTTTTGTTCTGTATAGGCAATTGGATCTGTCTCCTGCTACAGACATTTACAGGGCACCTGCTATGTGTGTGTCGGTTGGACACTGGGTTGGATACCAGAAACGCAATTAGTCAACAATAAAAGGGTCTACATGTGAATCGATCTAGCATATAAATACCATGGCAGGCAGGCTTGCCCCTGGTTCGTCTCCGGCAAAGCTGCCCTCTGATTTGGAAGTCTTTCTAATCTATTAGGAGATACTTTTCTGTTTGAAATCATCTTCTCACTATTGAAAGCGGCCCTTACTCAAGCCTTACTTCCCTTGATACTTCATCTCGGTGGTGTTTCTTTGATGAACTATGTTGGCATTTTGAAAACGCATCAACTACTTTTGCCTCCCACCCAAGGAGATTTCCAAATACAAATTATGTGACTCCCTCTGCACTGGGAACAAGGGTAGGGTGGGCTATGGGGCTGTTGGGGGTGGGGAGGGCTGGGATCAGAGGCTCTGCTCTTGGGAGAGGGGGCTGGGCCCCCTCTAGTCACGGTCCTTATGGCAGTCAAGAGTATCCACTAATTGATGTTCTCTTTAGTCTTAATGCAGCACTGTGCTGTGTATGGATGTGTGGTTCTTGCTTGAAATCAATATCTTTCTACTCTCCTCTATTTTCCGTCTTCCTCTCTGCCGCCGGCCTTCAGACAGCTCCAGAGGGTGCCTTTGCTTCTGCAGATGCCCTCCTCAGCAGGCTGGCCCATCCCGCCTCTCTCTGTGGTGCACTTGGCTATCTGGAGCCTGACTTAGCAGAAAAGAACCCCCCAGTATTTGCCCAGAAACTTCAGGTTTGTAGCCCACATGTGACCTTTTTTGGAGTTTGTCAAAACCTCAGTAGAAAATGAACCTCTGAGCCAAATTGAGCTGAAGCAGGACCTAATGAGGCAATGCTGGGAATGTTCCAAACCAGTGGTTTCCTCTCAGACACTGATATATGTGTGTGCTAGATCCAGGATGCCAGAATTATAAAAATTGTGTGATTAAGTACCAAATGGACTGTTTCTATTTCTATTGGGGAATTGGTCCCGATAGTCATTTTCCAGATGTATTGATAGCCCCAGAGACAGTGTTTATTTATGACTTACTCACTAAAGCAGAGGTATCAGGCCAGGCCAAGCTGTTTAAGCACAGGAGACAATCCCAGATTCCCATCGAGATAACATCTGGACTCGGTTTTACACCTGGAACGGCGTAGTTATCGCCACAGTGGCAATCTGACCATTCATATTACCATGCCTTCCACCAGGAAGTGAGGCAGACACAGAGAGACTGTTAACAGGCCTCTGAGAAATGCATGGCCAGTGCTGGCCAACTTTAAAAAAACAAAAGGAAAGACACCAAGGAATACAGTATAGTAAAAATTACCATTCTGTTTTGAAAATTAGCTCACATTCGACTATGTGATATTTCTTGACAGACCTTCAAAGGGGTGATTTTTTTTTTCTTAAAAAGGAAATTAAACCCTTAATTTCATGATCTGCTGAGGTATTGGTTGTGAGAGAGAGCGGAGCGTATGTTTTTCCACAAGTACCTGTCATGCTTTCGTGTGGCACATTCATTCCTGGATGTGGAGATCCTTCTGTCTGTCTTGATGCATTTCCCTATGGTGTGCTCACCCCCACCCCTCGGGCAGGAGGAGTTAGAGTTTGCTGTCATGCGGATAGAAGCCCTGAAGCTGGCCAGGCAGATCGCCCTGGCTTCCCGCAGCCGCCAGGACACCAAGGTACCAGTTTGCCGCTGCAGTGCGCTGCCTTCTGGGAATGCTGTGTGTGCCACGGGGTTCCAAGGGCTGCTTTGCTAACCATTGGCCAGGCGGGCATTGTGGCTGTCCCGTGAAGTGTGATTTCTCTGAAGCTGAAAGTGTGACACTTACACAGACACACACTGAGCGCATGTGTGGGGATGAGGTAGCGCGGCAAAGCATAGGAGAGTGAGAGAAGGTATCATGTACCACAGGGGACTAAAAGGGCTTTGAAGAAGGTGGTAGACTAGTTATATGTAAAACTGGTTAGCACTGGTTCACCAGGTTCCCCTTGGGGATTCTTCCTTTCCTACAGATACCCTTTGTCTCTCTATGGGACAAAGTGATTTGTAACTTTTCTGTTTTCTAGAAGATTCCATCCAACTTTACTAAGAGTCAGTGATAAGTAGGAATTGAAAACAAGACTTGCTCCAAGATACTAGATGGTGAGTTAGACAAGAATAAAGAGCCATAGTAAACATCTCGGGTTGTAGGCTCTGCCATCTCTGTCACTGCCCTCTCCTTTGTCACTGTGTTGCCAATACAGATGGGGCAGTAAGCAGAGAAGTGGCTTATTCCAGGAAAATACTTGTTTTTTTGTCTTGTTTTGTTTCCCATAGAAGGGGTAGCAGACCATTTGTTTCACAGACCAGAGTGTGTCTGCCCTTGATTTTTGAGTGGCGTATGGCGTTGGTAGGACATTCAGTCTTCTCGCCTAGAAAGCTTGGGAGTAATTCTTAACTGTGTGACATGTGATGACATGTAGCTGGTACCTCACCCTCGTGCTGCCAGTGAGCTGTGGCTCCAGTCCCACTGTCTGCCCAACCCTGAGTTTGGCCAGCCCAGGGAACTGTATGTCCGACCAGGACTAGATCCCTGCTTTATTTAAACCTTGAATGACTTAGGAAGCCTTGCCGAGCTTCAGTTTTTCAGTCTCTGAGATGAGACTAATCGGAGTGAGTTTGCCTGTAGAGGCGAAGACTGCACGTGCAGCTTCATACCTGCACACCTGACATATTCCAGTGTGCAGTTAGCAAAAGCGGCAGCTATCATCTAGGGAGCCCAATAAGATCTTCACAGTACCTCTCCTGGGAAAGCAGAGCTAAGTCCACTTTACAGATCAGGAAATGGGCCACATATCCAGAGTTCACCAACCTGTGGGGACTAGAATGGGGGTCACCAGCAGAACCTGCCTGCCTGTCCCCACCTCACATTGTAGGTCATTTGCAGAGACACTCCCAGCTATGGTCTAGGAACAGAAATCCTAGCTCTGCTCTGTCTCGATAGGTATATTCCCAAATCAAGTCCCACCCCTGAAGACAGGAGGCAAGCACAATGTGGGTGTCCAGACTGGGAACAGTGGCACACAGGGCAGAGACACAAATGTAAACGGAAATCAGGGGTGTCCTTGTTCTTGTAGCCAAAGTGTACATTTGAGTTGAAGTGCCCTGAAAGTCCCGTTCAGGAGAGGACCACCCCTACACCCCATCCCTACCAGATTTCTCTCTTGACTGTTTGCAGAAGAGAATTAAGACAAGTGAATTGCCCAGAGCGTGTCCACTGTACGTAAAGTGTATTCCTGTCTTGGAGATTACTGAAGTCCAGTTGGGCACATGCTGACAAGTGGTAGTTCAGGCTTAGTACAAGGCCTCCTGGGAGACGGGCACCCTGTCTCCTTCTAAGGATTTGCTGGAGTTGGCAGCCTCAGAACATCTGTTCTAGTTTTTATTTACACAGCAATGCCACACAGACTCACAGAGTATAAGCCACGAGAAAGCTCTAGTCACCTTCTAATGGGCTCAGATGTGTGCACTGAGGGATGTTTCTGTCCAGGAAGAGCTAGAGCCCTCACAGGGTGGGGGGAGCATTTACTGGATAGCTTGTATCACTTTGGGGAAATACCTGGTAACCATGGTGCATAGAAAGAAATTAGATGTTTCTGCTATAACCAGCCCTCTCCTGGGGCGCTGTTGACCTCACTGTAGGGAGCCCCCTTGTGGGCTTCTCTCCTGTGTCTGTGCATAGTGCCCTCTCTGCCTCAGAACCAGAGGAGGGCTGTATAGAGCACGGAGCTGTGGGTCCAGGTTGCCTGGCATCTCAGATGAGGGTGATGTGGTCCTATTTTCTTGGCAGCAACACATAGAATCACTTAGGAGGAAAGATGTAATTTTAAGGGGATGAAAAATCAGCTGTTCCCTAGAGCAGCTTTGAGGTGGACAGAGCTGGGTCAGCCTCCACGGAACTGCAGTGAGAAGCCATGTGCCCTCCTTCCCAGACTCAGTTAGAAACGGAGCTGAGGCTCTGGTGTTGGGCTATGGAGTTCTTTCTTTTTATTATTTTATCATGCTTTCTTCTTCGAGAACATCCTATGTGCATACAGTGTTTTTTGATCATATTCGGCCTTCCAACTCCTCCTGGATTACCCCTTTCCCCTTCCCAAAAGTCATGTTCACCACCCCTACCCCTGCTTTATTAATGAAAATATGTATTTTTCATACAGTAGCTCCCCGTCCCACTCCCTCAGGGCTGTGGCCTTCTTATTCCATTCCCCCCACCCGCCATGTGCTTCTGCTGGTGCTGAGTCCCGTGTGTCCCCAGGGAGTGGGCCTGAGTACTCGCTCTGAGTACACAGTGCAGCAGCCTGGATTCCATCCTCAGAGCCCCTATCTCTGGCCTCCCAAGGTATGGGGAGCAGGGTGTGTTGGCAGGCTCTGCATTCATGACAAGTTGGTTTTGATCTCTGTGCCTGTTGGCTTTCATTGACAAGGGGGACCCGTGATGAAGATGGAAAGATGTGTTCTGGCAACTTAGGGTCCTGACTATACCAACAGGCAGCTTTAGGTTGGGAACGGTTCCCACACAGAGGGGAGTCCTGTGTGTAATTACCCTGAGAGAGACCTGGCTTAGATGAGCAGGTACCTTACCTAGAGTGGTCCTGAGCTGGAGCAAGAATGGGGTCAGGGACAGAGAGTATTCTTGTCAAGCAGCAGAGAATCGTGTCAGGGACCGTGTTTATTATTGGTAAGAAGCCAGCATCGTTCCTGTTGGGCTTCTCATGAGCCTCTAACAACTGTAACTCCTTCCCTCCACATTTGATGCTGAGTCCACAGTTGAGGCATATCCCTGGCAGCCACAAGAACAGTCTGAGGAAGAGTGACAGAGGACTGGCTGGTGGGCCTGTTTGTTCTCTAACTTCGGAATCTGTAGCTGGAGCCTGTGTTTTACAGACTGGGAGGCCGAGGATTGATGGGGGCAGGCACAGCTGGTTGATGTCTGGTACTGAGGCCTTCCATGGAGTGGGACTGAGGTGTGGGGCCAGGTGCCTCACAAGTGCCTGTAGATCCTCGGTTTGGGAACTGTCTGCTTTGGATGTGGAACATCTGGCCGAGGTCCTTCTGCCTGGATGCTGCCACAGGACCCAGCTACCTCACAAGGCCCTGAGCCTTAGCTTGGGTTTCCTGGTCCCTGGCCCTCCCTCATGGCTCCCCAAGCCTCAAATCTGAGTTTGCCTCTGACTGCTCTGGGGGCAGAAATCTTGCCTTGATCATGAATGATGTCCTGCCCCCATCGCCCAGGGCCTGGTGATAAGGGGCAGTCACAAGGAGAAGAATGGGCCTGAGTGCGTGACAGGACTCTTACTGTCAAGGCCAATGGGAGGCACACAGACTCAGGAGTCTGAGGGAGAGATAGTGGCCTGAGGAACCTCACAGTTTCCAGCTTGTAAAAGCCAGTAGAGGGTTGAAGGTGGCGGCAAAGGTTGTGACCACTTCACATTTAGTAAATAGGATTCTGGTGGCCTCTTGGCCCACGTGAAGCAGCAAGACTGGGATTGTGAGAAATGAAGCTGGGTTTAAAAATAACTACCCTTAACGTCTTAGCAAGAGACCTTTTAATTTCACTTGAAAACATTCATGGCTGAAAGGAAGAGCCAAGGAGTGAATTCTGGAGTTCATTATCATGCAAGCAGCTGTAGGGAGCAGGGAGCGAGATGGTCCCGGAGCTGTTCTCAGATTGAAAACGCCAAGGCGGTGGATGAAGGATGTCACTACGGGGTCTGACTCCTTTGCACCCGTTTAGAAGTCTCTCTGGTTTTACAAAGGACATCGGGCAGATTCATAATTTCTGATATGCTCCTTGGTCATATTTAGCTCCTGCCCTGTGCTGATGTGAAGTTCATTTTCATTATCAACTCCTTTCTCCCTTGCCTTGCAAGGAGCTGTTAATTTACCTTGAGGCTGAATTAAATCTCATTTTGAAAAACTTAGACCCAGCCTCTCTTCAGAAGTACCAGACTGAGTTTAGCAGCTCCAAAATTCTGTTCATTTTGAAAGTTTGTTTATTTTTTTTTCTCAAATTTTTAAAAATTTACTTTACCTGTATGGTGGTTGTTTTACCTGCATGCATGTATCTGTGTTCCTGGTGCCCACAGAGGCCAAAAGAGGGTGTCAGATCCCCTGGCACTGGAGTGATACAGTGAGCCATCTTATAGGTGCTGGGAATTGAACCTGAGTCCTCTAGAAGAACAGCCAGTGCTCTTTACCCCTGAACCATCTCCTCAGCTACCCTCCCCCTTTTAAGGAGCACATTTAAAGTGAAAAGAATTGGGTTTGTTTGATTTTCCTTTTTAAGTTCTCTTCCTAATTTTGTGTTTGTGGGCTTTTCTTACTACAACCGTTAAATGGTGATTTCCAGGTATAATTTTCCCATTACTACTGAGGTGTTTTCCCTCAGAGAAGCGGCACTATAAACCATTGCCAAGAGCAAAGATAAGCCCTCCATGCAGAGCCTCTGTCCTGCCACCAGGAGGCGCTTTTTCTCCTGAGGGACTGGTAGCTTATGTTCTAGGCAGATGTCCTAGGCCTTCCCCGGGACCAGAAACTGAGAAAGATAATCATGGCATCCCATCTGACATGTGACTGGAGTCCATGCTCTGGTTGACCAGGTCTGTGTGCTCTTGGTTCTGAAGGTGGGTCATTGAAGGTGAGCCCAGGGGTTTCTGGGCAGTTTTGGACAGTGAGATTCAGGTGATCTGTGGGTACCATTTGAGAGTAGGTAGTAGCCAGTGAGCTGGGGGTAGTCAGGGTCAGTGAGCTGGGGATAGGCAGACTCAGTGAGTTGGGATAATATATAGGGTGAGCTCAAAGCCTCAAGGGCAGGCAGGGACAATGAATACAGGTCACAGCAGTTTTCTTCTAGGACAACTAAACTGTTGTGTGCACCTTGCATGTGAGCACTAATGGTTCCTAAATGGTCACCTCCAGTCCTATCCATTGCTCTTGTACCTCCTGCATTTTCTAAGTGCTTCTCTTCTTTAGGCCCTCAGAACCCGATTCTTTAGTGAGGCAAGGTAAGGCTGGTTATAAACACCCCTTCCCAGGACCACGGGAGCACATCTCAATCCTCACCCTCTTGCCTCCTCCCCTCTTTCTGTATAACTGTGCTCTGCTCAGTGCACAGTTTGTTCTCTGAGGATGGAGCAGCAGTCCCATTCTGCCCATCGGGCCACCGCCACCTCCCACTGTAGCATGGACTTGTGTTCTAACTGTAGTGCAAGCTTTCTTGGCAGCCATGACAGCGATGAGGTTAATGCATAGGACGGAGAGGGGTCCATCGGATGTTTGCGTTGCCGTGGAAGTAGGCGGACGAGCCTGGCCATGCTGGTTGACGATGCTCCTAACACTGCGTTTCAATTGTGTTACAAGTTGCTTAATGTTCTGTGAAATAGAAGAATAGCCATGTGTCCCCTCCTCGCTTCTCTGAGGCTCGTAACTGAACCCTACAGAACACGAGAGAGCTGCAAACTCCTGTCAGTTGGGTTGAGCCAGACAGCATGGCCTTTGTTGCAGGGTTCATCAGGAAGAGTAGATAGATATTGTCATTGGCTCCAGTTCTCCCCTTTGCTGTTAAATAGCAGACCTAATGGCAACACACTTTCAAACCCAGACAGAGCTGACAAGGTTGACAAGAGGAGGCTTCAGATTCTGTCAGGATCACATCCTTTTAAACAGAGCCATGTGAGCACGACCAGATTTGGCAGTTGGTCAGTTGTACAAAAATGATCCAATCTTCAGCTATCGAAAACTCGGCAGCATAGACTAGTGTTCTGTATCATCCCACAGCAAGATTTTATTTTGGAAGTGGGGCCGGCAGGATGATGACCGCTCTTCACTTACAGTGCCTAGCTGGCTCGGCGGCTGATAAATGGCGGTGATAAGCAGGCCGCAGACAGGCTGGGCCCACAGGGTTCCTAGTTACAAAGGCTGCCGTCTCATTAGCCCCTTTGTGTGCCTGCCCATGTGCGGTATGAACGCTTCCCATCCCCCGCCTGGACCTGGCATTGCTCTCATCCATGAATCTTTGCATTTTCTCATAGTTTCAATGTTCTTTGTTTCAAAACCATGCAGCTGAGCGGGTGAATGCGGTGCTCACGGCCACGTGTGCAGCCTTGTGTGTCACGCCATTAGTGGTAACTGACCTCTCTCTCTCTCTCTCTCTCTCTCTCTCTCTAATGAAAAAAACATTCCACAGAGGGAAGCTGCTCACCCACCAGATGTCTCCATCTCCAAAACTGCCTTGTACTCCCGCATCGGGTCCACCGAGGTGGAGAAACCCCCAGGCCTTCTGTTCCAGCAGCCCGACCTGGACTCTGCACTCCAGGTTGCCAGAGCAGAGGTACGGGACCTGTGGTGTCTGGAAGGACCGTGTCCTTGACATCCAGATAGGATCCCAGTCTGCAGTGTCAATAACTATGTTTACCTGTGAAACTGGTGTCTTTGGAGACAGACTGTCCTCCAAACACTGCAGGCTAGGTGAGCAACACCCCAGGAGTTCTTATCTGCCTGGCCACCATGCTAACAGGCATGGCCAACTCACTATAGAAGAGATACTTTGTTGCTCCTCGGGGTTTTGGGGGGGGAAGGGTTGCAGGGGGAGCTAACAGGCATGGCCAACTCACTATAAAAGAGATACTTTGTTGCTCCTCGGGGCTGGAGGGGGTGGGGGGAGATGTCTTGATTTCTCCTGCTTGGGGAAATTCTCTAGATGGAATCCTGCTTTTAGGTGAGAAATCTCGCGTGTGTGTATGATGCATCCTGACTTTGGTCAGAACAGACTGCACTCATCTGGGAATCTACCTTTGTTCTCTCCTTGACCCTAGGTCATCGCCAAGGAGAGAGAAGTCTCAGAGTGGAGGGATAAATATGAAGAAAGCCGTCGGGAAGTGGTGGAAATGAGGTCAGTAGGGTGCAGCCTTCCTGCTGCTTAGAAGCCCTGCTCCCTGGCTTCGTGGCAGTTTGTGCTGAGGTGGTCCCTACCCCAAGTAACGCTTTCTATAGAAGTTCACTTTTCTCTATTATCATGGCTAGTATTTTTGTATAGGTGGTTTTTAAGAGATTTTAATTTTTTAAATATTTTGATTCTTCTTAATGATGTGTGTCTGTGCGTGGGTTTGTGCACATGAATGCCGGCGCCCTTGGACGCCAGAAGCATCTGATCCCCCCAGAGCTGCAGCTTGAGAACCATCCACTGTGGGTTCTGGGTCTTCTGGGACAGCACAAGTTCTAACTGCTGAGGTGTCTCTTCATCTCCTACAACTGTTTTTAGAATAACACAATGCACGAGTTAAAGAATCCAGTGAGATAAATGTGTCCTGCGTCCCCCTGCTTCAACTCCAGCAGACTCACATTCCTTCATACATTTCTAGTAGGAAACAAAACACCTAGATGAGAGTCAGGGCCTGTTTTCTAGGCCACCAGCACATCTTCCCGAAGGCACTGTTCTGGCTCTTTCCGCTCCTCTCCACACAACATGGGTGTCACTTTCTGGGTGACTGGATTGAATGGTCAAAGACCCTGCATCTTCAGAGGACTGCTCTTGCAGAGGGATGCTTGACACCTTGATATTTTCATCTGGGGGAGTTGCCAAGCAATGCTGGTACACACCTTTATTCTCAGCACTTGGGAGGCAGAGGCAAGCAGATCTCTGTGAGTTCAGAGCTAGACTGGTCTATGTAAGGAGTTCTAGATCAGCCAAAGTTTACATGGTGAGAAACTGTTTTACACACCCACTCCCCAAAATTAATTAATTATATATATATAGTTTAAAAATACAAGGGAGGGAACTGGAGAGGTAGCCCAGCACTTAAGAGCACTGGCTGTTCTTCCAAAGGACCTGGGTTCAATTCCCAGCACCTATATGGCAGCTCACAACTGTCTGAAACTCCAATTCCAGGGGATCCAAAACCCTCATGCAAATATACATTCAGGTGAAACACCAATGCACAGAAAATAAAAGTAACAAATAAGTCATTAAAAATGCAAGGGGACAAGAAGCAGCCTAAGACCTTGAGGAACGTCTCCTCCATCAGAGGTGACTAGCTCCTGTTTCCGGAGGCTTTGGAAGAAGATACAGAAAGGATGTTAGGGAGCTACAAGAGCAATCAGAAAGGCTTCCTGGGGAGGGAAACGTTTGAATTAGACTTGAGAAACAGATTCTGGGTGGCAGAAATAGGAGAAGGAAGTAAGCAAACACCCTGGGCTACACTTGGAACGAGAGAGCCGAGATCAGGGGGGAAATTGTCTATGCAATTTCCATGAGCGCCATGTCCATGAGCCAGCTGGAAAGTGCTGAGCCCGTGAGAGCAGTGAGATGTGAGTCTCTCGGGGGCGCTCTGGCCCGTTGGTTCACATAGTGGACAGCGTGGTGGACTGAGAGGAGCATGCCGGGAGAAGGAACTTAGTGATGGAGCTCAGGGATGAGTGCGGAGGGTGTGAGCCCAGCTCTGACCGGATTTGTGCTGCTGTTCCCTGGTTACACTGTAACACCCCCCGCCCCTGTGGGCAGAGATTTAACACTGTCCTGTTACTATAGCTGAGTGCTCCCTTGCCTTTCTTCCAGGAAAATCGTGGCCGAATATGAGAAGACCATCGCACAGATGATCGGTGGGTGTCACGACTAGAGTGCTCAGGGGAGGGGGGAGGGGGGATGGGGGTGGGTTTCAGCCACAAGGCTCAGAGCCAGTTCCTCTAAGAGCAGTGAGTTCCTTGGCAGGGACCAGAGCAGCCGCACTTGTGGCTGTACCCTGAGGATAGCCAGGAGAATGTACGTCACAACGTCACAATTCCCCAGCATCTCCATAGACCTCATTTACCCAACCAGGTGATCCACCGTGTTGGGAAGGAGTCTGAGTCTTGCCAATAGGTTGGGTGAGAGCTTTGGATTTTGCTTGCAGGAAGCATAGAATTAAAACCTCTCAACCCCAACTTAGTTTAGAGTCCATGATTACTCATACAGCCTTAACATGTAGATTTAGGGCCAGCATGAAACCTGTAGCAACTCCCTACCCAGTACCCTTCCTCTTGCGGCTGCCAGACCCTGGTAGCCAATCCCAGCTCTCCCTGAGATGTGACACCTCCATCAGAACACTGCATCCGTGACTGCCAGAGCTGACAGATTGCTTAGGCCTGCAATGAAAGACGGCCCTATACTAGCAAATGACACACAATGACCTGTGTACCTTCCTTCATCTTTCCTTCCTTCCTCCTTTCCTCCGTCTTCCCTCTCTCCTCTCCTCTATTCCTCCCTTCCTTGTGTTACTATCTATCTCTCCATCTCCCCCTCCCTATCCTCCTTCTCTATAATGAGAAACAGTCTTGGAGATAGTCCAAGACCAGGTTTGTATAGTCTTGGGGAGTTGGTCTTCATGTTGGTTTATGTCTAGCTATCTGTTTATTTGCTTAGGTTCATGATAATCAGTTTTAAAAATGATTTTTTTTCCCACCTAAGGATTTGTGGGGTAAGCATACAAG
The DNA here is from genome assembly GCF_978045245.1 of Mus caroli. Taxonomy (NCBI): domain Eukaryota; kingdom Metazoa; phylum Chordata; class Mammalia; order Rodentia; family Muridae; genus Mus; species Mus caroli. The sequence goes on along the minus strand of NW_028227263.1, from coordinate 14,916,748 downwards.
TTTATGTACTGAGCCTAGATCTGCACAAGCTTACAGAGCCCTGTAGCAAATGTTTGGCTTTTTGAGTCCCACCCGTCTGTAGCTGACCCCAAAATGAACAGCTCAGTGGCCTTTGCAGTAGCAGGAGGGCCAATGGTTGAATGGCTGGCCCTCTCAGGAGGATTAATTGTGGCTTACGTTACTGAGACACGTTTCAGCCACATTGATCCCACTAGACATTTCATGTTCTGTGTTGACAACCTGTGACATGACCACCCAGGGAAGGTGGGTGGACCCGCCTGCCTCATAGGAAAGTAGGTCTCTTCACATGTAGAAACAAGCCCATGGGCCTCATCTGGATTCCACGTTTCCACCCCAGTTTCATTCCACCTGTCCAGCAAGGAGAACCTGGGCCTAAGAGCCTGGCAGCTTAGGACCAGAGTGCATGTGTTTTGAGGGAGAGCCTGGTTCCTCTGACCCATGCGCCACACCTGCTCATCCCTTCTCAGCAGCTCCTCAGGAGAAAGTGTGCCTTATCAAAACTCAGTAGCGGGGCTCCATGGACTGCAGGACAGGAAGGAACCCCTGCGCTTTCTGCATTCCAGATTGTTGCGATTTTTTGTTTGTTTGTTTCTGTTTTTCTAACAACTACCCTGATTCTCTGTTTTGCTTCCGTTTTCTGTTGCTCTTTGCCCTTTGCTTGCAAAACAAACAGGCAAGCCTGGTAAGTAACCGCTCCCCACCCCCACCCCCACCCCCACCGTCTGACACCCACCCATCGCAGCCCACCCTTTGCAGCCCCTTGCTTGTGTTTTGTTTTCCTGGCTTGGTTATTTTTGCTTTTGTATTTGCTGCTTTCCCCATTGGATTTAATAGTGGTATGCCAGAAAGGCCCCATCGGGGTTGCGAGTCCCCCTTGTCCTGTCTGGGGGCTGAGGCTGATTTCCTGACTTTAAGAGCCTAGCTTTGTTGGTCACGAGTAAGAAGATTTGTGCAGACTTGCCATTGCCTGGCTCTCCTGGGAACCGGGCGATTCTATTTTTAAAAGTGACAAGAGGAAAGCTTGGGCTAGGCGACATCTTAGATGCAGGAAATCAGATGGAACTCTGTTTGATAAATGGCTCCTTCAGCCTGTCTGGTGAAATGTATACGTGACCACAGATCAGCCCAGAGTGTACCTTGTATGGCATGCTGGGAACAAAGGAAATGGCTAAAGTTCGGTCAATAACATCTAGTGGAATTTGCCAGTGCCCTCTCCTTTAGGAGTGTGGGTATAGCAAGTCTATTGCTTGTATTAAAAAGCGCTCTATTTAAAAGGCAGCGCTTCATGAGTCACTGTGACACTGTCCCACTGGGTCAGGGGTGATGTTAAGAGCTTCTGTGGGCAGTGATGCTGTTGATAACAGGTCAGATTCCAGGCTGTCCCAGGGCGCTAAGAGCTTTGTCTTCATTCTCTTTTTTTAACCTCTCCAAATGTTATGGTCCAGAAGCACTGCTGTCCCCTGGTTCTAGTGAGGAGACACCATGAGTTTAAGAACACTGCAGAGCTGGGATTCCAAGCTGGCGCGTCAGACTCCAGAGCCACTGCCCTTGGTGGCTTCTGGATGCTGCTGAGAATACTAAGAACCCTGGGGTCATAGAGGCAGGGTGGAGGGACAGTAGGCATCTCCTAGGGCAGTGGTTTTCCAGGCAGGGCCCTGGGTCAGCTCTATCTGAATCTCCAGGGAGCTTGTTACTTGTGTTGATTCCGCACCCCGACCTGCTGAGTCAAAAGAGAGACGGAAGCCATGTCTGTTTGAGTAGCCCTCCAGCTAGCTCTAATGCACATTCTCAGCTGACAAGAGGCCACAAAATTTCAAGGCTTTTCCACGTGTCTCTGTCAGGCTTGGAGTAAAATTCAGGCTGTGACACCCCCTAGCCCCCCACCACCCACCCCTGCACTGTGACACACGGTAATAATGTGCTGAACTTAAGACACAGCAAGAGGGTGCTCTATCAGAAAATAGGAGGAAAATTAACCCAAATCAAAATCTCTGGCTGTTCCCAGTGGGGACTGTCCATCTCAGGAGGCTTGGGAAGAATTTGGTCATGGCTGGGCTTTGTCTTTGGGGCTGAGCCTGGACTGTGCTGTTCCCTCAGAGAACAAACCCTCTTTCACCTTCTGTAAGATGGGGACAGGAACACTTTGTACAGGTCACTGTGGGGCCACCTTTGTTAATGCAGTGTGTGGATCCTGTGGCAGGGCCACTTGTGTGGCGGGGGTTTGTGTGCCCAGAGCAGAGCAGTGAACCAGACTGACCCGCAGCCAGCCCCTGAGGAGAGCGGCCTGGTCCTTTGTCATTGCCTTCTCCAAACACCTGACAGACTCATCCGAAGGGAAGAGTTGTTGTTTGCTAACCGTTCCAGAACAATCCGTCCACCGCGGTGGTGAGGGCATGCATCTCATAGTTTGACAGGCAGGAAGCAGAGAAAAGAAATACAGGAAGCAGCTAGGGCAAGATCAGCCCTGAAGGACTTGGCCCCAGTGACCTACTTCTTCCAGCCAACTCCTACCTCCTCCTCTCTGTCACCTCTCTGTAACACCATCATAAGATGAACTAGTTTACAAGGTCACAGTCCTCGTGACCTACCTGTCCTGAAGATGCCCTCACAGGCACACCCAGTATACGCTGTCCTAGTCTACACATTTCTCAGTCTGATCAACCTGACAAAATTACCATCATAGGAGCAGCATGGCAGCAGGAAGCCTGAGTCCCAGGCCTGAGGTGGGGAGAGTTGGAGTAAAGCAGAACCAGAACCCACAAGTGGCCCAACTACATGTTCACACACACACACACACACACACACACGTGCGCGCGCGCGCACACACATACACACACACACACACACACACACGCACGCACACACACACAGACACACACGCGCGCACACACACACACGCGCGCGCGCACGTACACGACAGATGGAGAGGAAGTGATGGGGAATCAGAGACACATAACTTGAATATTTCCGAGGGCTCCTGAGCACTGGGGCAGGAGCTGTCAGGGCTGGAGCAAGTGTGTGGGGTGCAGCCTGGGTTTTATTCTCAATACAAGAGGAGGTCTCTGCAGGCAGGGTGGGCAGAGACTCACCTTGCGGTTGAGGCTGGCAGCTGCCATTGCTATCTCTGTTGTTAGAAGTCCCAGATGTGAATTTTCTCAAAGTAGCCAGCTCTAAGCCAGTCCTGAGCAGTAGATAGCACCCTCCCATGTGACCTGGGAGTGACAAAGATCTGCTAGGCTGTGTACTTTCCCCAGGAGCTCTTGGTCCTGGGGGTAGGAGCTAGATGTCATTTAATCCACTGTCACCAGGAGAGGCAAGGGTCCCTTGGCCACTCTACCAGCAACCAGGCTAGAGGGTGGTACATGGTGACTGGGGGTGGGGGGGAGGGTGGCTGCTGTATGTGTGTTAGAGACAGTTTGCCCCATAGTGCAGGGACATCTGAGTTCAGTGTGGGATGAGAGAGGTCAGAGACATGGGCGAGAACAGAGCTATTGTTCTGGCTAGTACCAGCATTATAAACTAGGCCCAAATGAAACTGTGTTCCCTTACTGAAAAATGGACTTTGCAGTTTGCCTGGACTGTGGTACTTTCTCCATCCAAGAAGTCAGTGTTGTTGTGAGCAGGATTGGGGGGATGTTTTAGGGATAAAGAGACTACTAGCGACTGGTCTCTCTCGATACCATTTCAGAAGAATCACCCATCGCCCTGAGGGCCCTGGCCACGACACCCTTTAATCTCATCTTCCCAGAAAATACAGTAATATTTTTTTATTTCTGACCCAGTGTGAATCTGCTTAGAGAAGGATATGTAGACCCACAGGGTCTCCAGTGTAGATATGCAAAGGGCTGCATTGATCAAGTTAAAGGTTGACATCTCCCCAACATGATACGTCATGGCCCCAGGTCTATGGTATCGGGTCCGTGACTGTTGTTTCTTTGGAACCACTTGGAAGGGGAGGCTCGTGGGTTCATTCCAAGGAAACCCTGAGCTGTACTCAAGGCCCAGGCTGGCCCCCTGTAGATCTAGTTTGGATTGATTGGGCTCCATCGTCTGACTCCTGTCTCTCCTGCCAGAGGACGAACAGAGAGAAAAATCCATCTCCCACCAAACTGTGCAGCAGCTGGTCCTGGAGAAGGAGCAAGCCCTGGCTGACCTGAACTCTGTGGAAAAGTCTCTGGCTGACCTCTTCAGGAGATACGAAAAGATGAAGGAGGTCCTAGAAGGTTTTCGAAAGGTGTGTCTGTGGAGCCCGAGTCCAGGTGGGGCTTGGAGAGGCAGCAGCGGTTTTTGAGAGGAGGGGAGAGGGTGCATGCCAGTTTTGGGGCAAGAGCTCAGGAAGTCCATCTTGAGCCATTGTGAGCAGGAGCTAAGGAGTCAGTTGTCTGTACTGGATGCTCGGTTGAGCCCCCTCAGTGCTGCTTTTTACGACCCTGTCATGACAGAATGAAGAGGTGTTGAAGAAATGTGCGCAGGAGTACCTATCCCGAGTGAAGAAAGAGGAACAGAGGTACCAGGCCCTGAAGGTGCACGCCGAAGAGAAACTGGACAGGTAACTCACTGCTCAGCTCGGCCAGGAGCACCAGTGGCTCTCTGACGTCGACTTGCAAAGCATGGCTGATCTTTATGACTTGGGCTAAGATGGAGCTCAGCTACCACCCACTGAGAGAAGTGAAGAACTATATTGTAATATTGGGGGTGGAGTTCTTGGGGTTCCTATGTTCAGGCTCTAGTTAGTGGGGCCGCATCCAGGCCTGTGTCCCAATTCAGAGATGGGAAGAGGGAGGTATCCCTGCAGCCAACTACCATGCAGCTTGTTCCAACAGAGCCAATGCAGAGATTGCCCAGGTTCGCGGCAAGGCCCAGCAAGAGCAAGCAGCCTACCAAGCTAGCCTGCGGAAGGAGCAACTTCGAGTGGATGCTCTGGAAAGAACGCTGGAGCAGAAGGTGAGAGGGTGGGGGCTGGGCACCCATGGTGAGGCCCCTCTCTGGAGAGTAATAGAGCCTGGTGGGTTGGAAGAGGGTCTCTGGAGCAAAGCTAGGGGGTAGCGTCTGTTATAAGCGCATGCCTGGTGACCGTACCCATGTTAGATCCGGTTTTGCCTTTTGTTTTTGTTTTCCTCTCTGTTTATCTTGTAATAGCAGCCTGCACGGTGATTTCCCACTTTTCATTCCTACACATCATTTGTCAGATATCTGTTAAACACTACTGTCTTAGTTAAGGTTTTACTGCTGTGAACAGACACCATGACCAACTCTTCTAAGCACAACATTTAATTGGGGCTGGCTTGCAGGTTCAGAGGTTCAGTTCATTATCATCAAGGTGGGAACATGGCAGCATCCAGGCAGGCATGGTACAGGAGGAGCTGAGAGTTCTACATCTTCATCTGAAAGCTGCTAGCAGAATACTGGCTTCTAGGCAGCTAGGATGAGGGTCTTAAAGCCCACACCCACAGTGATACACCTGCTCCATCAGGGCCACACCTTCTAATCGTGCCACTCCCTTGGCCGAACATATATAAACCATCACAACTTCTAACATGCCAGACGTTGTCCTTGAACCTTTTCAACTCTCATTCTTACTGGAGTGTGGGTGGGGACCCACCAGTCCGCTGACAGAAGATGGGCGATGGCAGAGCCAGGCACATTCAGATCAACTCCAAAGGTCACTCAGTCTATGCCTAGTTCCTGATTTCCAGTGTGCCGCCTACCCTACTACTTAACCACTGTGTCCCTGGATGCCCCAGTGAAGCCCTCTGCCATCCTAGAAACACTCCAGTTCTGTGTGGTCCAAAGAGGGCAGGGTGTCTAGGCTGAGTACCCGTCTCCTTTGCCCTGGTGGGTGTTGACTCCCTCTGCTAGGTGCTGTCAGAGAAAGCCTGGCAATGAACCTGGTCAGACGCTCACACACTCTACCAATCGTATGGCCCTGGTGAGCCTCGTCCACCATCTTGCTTCCTCAGTCCCCTTTAGCCCTGAAAATATTTTAGATAAGAGAATTTCCCTGATGTCAAGTGTGATACTAACCACACCCCACTTCCAAAAACAACTCTGGAGAATCATTTAGCCCCGTTCTTCCAGGATAAACAAAGGTAACGGCTGCTGGTCAGTTGACCCAAGAACTGTTCTAGAAAGAGAAGGGCAAACCATTGCCATATGGCGACTACTGTAGCGACGAGTGATTTCTGGACTCTGCTGATTGTTCAAAGCAGTCACCATAGAGACAAGACACAGAGCTGCAAAGCCAAGCATTTGTTCATTCATGGATAATTACTGAGTACCATTATGGGTTTGCTGTTGGGTCTATGTATATTTTTATAGAAGTGGAATGTTCCATTAAAATAAAGACCACATCCTCTAGTCATTGTGTGTGGGTGGGGGATGGGGGAGGCAGTTGTCAGTGTTTCCACAATATAGGTTCCATCAGACATGTGTTTAAATCACCATATGGTGTTAGTTCCTGAAGGAGGAGCCAGGATGTATATTTCCAAGGTCCTTGGCCCAATCAGAGCAGCAAATGAATGTGATGCTGTGTTTTCCAGTAGATTAAAATACATGGATGCAAACAAATTGGGTCTCGTGGCCTTGGATACTAGCAAAGATTAAAATCTATCTGCAAAGGTAATTCCCTCTCTAACTGAGCTTCCGGAGGAATGAACTGATCATGGTGTTCCGCCCTGGAGGACAGTATGGTCTATAACAAACAAGGCTTGTCTTAAAGAAATTCAGAAGCATATCCAAGGCAGGTCCATGCAAGATGCTGGGCTCCGCGATGGGGCTACTTGCCCAGTAGTGGCTGATGGTGCTGGGGTTAACTCTAGGGATGGATCTCCTCCAGTGGGTCTGTGGGGCTTCCACCGTGAGTCGCTGCACATTAATAGACACGAGAATGAAGCTGAGTGGTTGCACAACTGGAATTTGTGTTCTAGGCTGGACACATCTGTCCCTATTTGACTGGCTGTGTGCTCTTACACATAGCACTTAACCTCTCCAAGCCTCTGTTTCCTCACTAAAAATGGGTTAACAGCGGCTTCTTTTATAAGGGGTAGCATCCTGGATGGCTTTAGCTTGGTGATTGGCATGTGGTATTCACAGCAAAATAAGATTACCATTTATAGCCAGCAGGGGGCAGTAGTGGTGGTGAGAATAACTAGGATTAGTGGTCAGAGATTTTAGCACTTGTGTGGGCTGGAGCCTCAGAGTATGCCTAGGCAGGACGTAGGCATGGTCAAGCTGTTAGGAGACAGTGATTCCTCCCTCGGCTACCCCCCTCCACCCCCATGAAGGCACAGTTCCCTGTTCTGTGGGCATTGTGGTGTGGAGTCCTGGAGTCCTAGAGTCCTATCCCAGGGACAGCCATGGGCCGAGCTGAGACATGATGCAGGAGGTTCCAGGAAAGGGATTGGTGGAGGCCAACCTTCCTCAGTATCTCAAAGGAAACCATGAGATGCAGGTGCTCTGTCCTCAGGGAGGGCTGCTGGCCACTTGTGCATGAACAAGAGCAGCCTTGGGCTCCTGGCATCTCAGCCCACAGAGAGTAGAGCCACATCTGCTGGACGTCTCCCATCTGGATCCCCGTCCTACAGGACAGGAACGGCCACCCAGTTGCCTGTGCTGCATGTGTGTATCTGCCTTTAATTGAGTTTCAGGAATGAGCAAAGAATAGCTTCTGTGTGAGAGGAATCCCCTGAAGTGGCCTGCCTCTCCATCGCTGTCTGCACCTTTTACTGTGCCACCTACTGGGCAGCGCTAGCATTTCTCTAAACTCTGGACCATTGTCAGGAAAGCCATGTAAGAGCCATGGAACTTAGCCCAGGGACGAAAGCTCTACTAGCTAGCCCTCCACTGCACTCTGCTCACTGTATTTTTGTATTTACAGGACTGCACGTTTCTTACCTTATTTCATTCTCACCTACGTTTTAAAGATGGGGTAGCCGTGTATCTCGCTCACCCTTACCAGCCAGAGCTAGGATGTAAACTTGTTTTGCTTCTAGTTATTTCCTCTAATTCCTGTAGATAGCTTTAGAAGAGACCAAGAGACTGGGTGGACACCCCTACAAGGAGACCAGTGTTGCTACTGATTACCTAGTGATAGTAGTAGTAGCTGCTGTTGTTGAAGCAGGTCTCACTGTAGCCCTGGTGGCCTGGAACTCACTATGTAGATCAGGCTAGCCTCAGACAGACATGTGCCACCACACCTGGCTTGCTGGCTTGCTTCCCTTTTTTTTTTTTTTTTAACCTTTTTGGTATGTATATTTATATATTTGTTGCTTGCGCATATATTATTTCAGGGCTGACCACTGTGTTTTGAGTCACCAACAGGAGCCTCATCCCTGGGAGAAGCTAATTCTTCTAAGGATGTTTGTCTAAGGGTGGGCTGGCCTGTTGAGATTTCCCCTTTTTATGTTAAGATGTCTAACTGATACTGTCGTTGTTTGAGTCTTGGTTTAGTCAGTCCTATTGATGAGGTATTGAGAGTGTAGCCCCCCCCCCCCCTGTCATTGCTAGGAGACCCAGTGATGCGACAGATTTCTTGGTCCTCTGACGCTGGGAATCTTCCGCCCTCTCTCCTGTGATGGTTCTAGATCCTTTGGTTGCGGGGGTTGTGCTACAGATAAATCACTGAGGCTGGGCTTCTCACAGTTCCCGTGTTATGACCAGCTGTAGTCTTCTGTAATGGCCTCCCTTTATCACAAAGGGAAATTGCTTTAGCATGAAAGCTACTTTGACCATTGTAAGGGTAAGTTCTAGAAAGCAGTGAGGAATTGTGCTACTTTAGTAAAGCGTTGCTAGTAGAGTCTCTCTAAAGTCCACACCTCACTAGTCCTGGGTGGCTGTGAGGTTTCCAGTGCCATTCAGGATGTCCCTCCTATGGAACAGACCAAGAACTGTGGGTGGCCATCACCTTTAGATACATTTTTTTTTTAAGCTGGACATTGTGCTCATAGGTGTCATGGATGAATAGAACTATGGATTGGTGACTTGCTGACTTGCATAGCACTTTCTTTTCTTTCATATTCTCTCATATATATATATATATATATATATATATATATATATTACATCCCGACTACAGTCCCCCCTCCCTTCCCTCCCCCCTTGCATAGCACTTCCTGGTGCTATGGAAGCTAGATCAGCAGGTCAGACGCTTTCAAGTTACATCACCTCAAGTCCCCTGAGACCAGTGCCCAAAATGAGTGGTGTCTTTAGCAATGGGGACTTGCCTTCAGCCTGTGAGAGACCTGCACCCTGCTATTCCCCTCTCTCAAGGTCCCTTTATACTTGACCAGTGTCTCTGATTACTTTTGAGACAGGGTCAGTCATTGGCCTAGAACTTAATAAGCAGACTAGGCTAGCCGAGGATACCCCTCTGTCTGCCTCCCTCCCTTACTGGGCTTGCAGGTGTGTACTCCCATATCTGGCTTGGTTTAAAAAAAAAAAAAAAAAAAAGGATGGATTCTGGGGACTGAGTTCAGATCCTCCAGCTTGCAACACATGGGCTTTGCTGACTGAGTCATCGCCCCAGCCCTGTAACTGGCTCAATTTCAAACACCAAGAACACCTCTCTTGTCTTTCATTTTCAGAATAAAGAGATAGAAGAACTCACCAAGATTTGTGACGAACTGATCGCCAAGATGGGGAAAAGCTAACTCTGGGCCAAGTGCGCGGACTTGGCCGTTGCGTGCAATACGAGCGTCGGCTCACTGTCCTTCCGATTCTGTGAACAGCGTCTCCTTTCACTTGCGTATGCACTACTGTGTCCTCTTTCTAAATAAGGTTGGTTTGACCGTATGCAGTGCCGAGACCTACCAGGATTCCTTGCTATCCGTTTGCATTTTCTAGTATAATTCATAGCAAGTTGACCTCGGAGTTCCTGTATCAGGGAGACTGTCAGATTCTCTAAGAGACTACAAATTGCTGTCCTTGGCCTTGCCCTTTGACGAGCAGCATCTGATGGGACATGAACATATGCAGCCTGCATCGGGACTCTTGCCTTAAGGAGTGTACAATTGATCCACATTTGCTGGTTTGGTTTTTTAAGAAAAAAAAAAAAAAAAAAAGAATGCATGTTTCAAATAAAATTCTCTGTTGTAAATAAAGTTTTTTCTTTGAGTCTTGGCAGCGAATGTGGCTGTGAGTTATTTTCTGGGAATGGCTGAGTCCTTTCCTTCATTAAATCATATCAGGTTGGTCTCTGCCTCTTTTGTTTATTGATTTAAATTGCATTTCCTTCATTATCGTGTCTGGGTTTGTAAGAGGGAGCAAATGAGAAATATTGATTGGGGCTTAAATAAGTAAGTGGATATATTGGATTAGCTTAGATTTCATTTTTACAAAGCCTTGGCCATTAGGAAAAAAAAAAAAAAACAAAAAAAAAAACTGTTTCCTTTTATAACTCTGTGAAGGAAATAGCAAGCTGTCAGGCTTTCTGTCCTGCCCCTTGGTGCCTGACCAACCCTGAAACACTGCCTATTTCTTTATAAATGGTTAGGAAAGGCCCAGGAACACCTGGTGGGAGGCAGGCAATTAGCCATTTAGCAACATGACCACTACCAGGCTCCCTGATGCTCTGACCTGCACACGTGACCTGTGAGGGAATATAGGGTAAAGGATGAGATGGAGGGATGGGGAGGTGGAAGGTACCCTGGTTTTCTAGGGCTTCTGTCACAAATTCCCACAAACATAGCAGCCGATAGCTTCCAGAAGTTCAAAGTCAAGTGTCCAGTGAGGTTTGGCCTCTTGAAGAGAATCCATTTGCCCTTCGTTCTCAACTTGCTGTATCCTTTGCAACATTCAGCCTTAACTCACACAGCCCTCTCGGCCTTTTGTGTCTGTCTCAGACACCCCCTCATAGTGGGTACTCTCCCTGTGACTCAGCTGTGTCTCCAGGTCTCTTCTTCTTTAGTCTGTAGTGGATGCTCTCACCCCAGCTGAGCTCTTCTTATCTCCAGGTCTCTCTTATTGTTTTGAGACAAGGTTGCTCAAACCGGCCTTGAACTTATTCTGTAGCCCTGACAACCCTTGAATTCCTGTCTCAGCCTCCCAAGAAGCCGGCTTTACAGGTCAGTGCCACCCCGCCCAGTCCTTCTCTTTATAAAAGTACCATCGTTGGACTTAGAGCCTACTACAAATCTGTGGCGATCTCATCTTGAGATCTAAAGTTACTTCTCATGATGATGATGATGGAGGACTATAAGGAAATAATTCCCTTAAAGAAATACAGGAGAACACAGGTAAAACAGCTAGAAGCCCTTAAAGAGGAAACACAAAAATCCCTTAAAAGAATTACAGGAAAGCCGTGTGTGGTGGCTTTAATCCCAGCAGAAGCAGGCGGATTTCTGAGTTTGAGGCCAGCCTGGTCTACAAAGTGAGTTCCAGGACAGCCAGGGCTATACAAAGAAACCCTGTCTCGAAAAACAAAACAAAACAAAACAAAAAAACAGGAAAATACATCCAGACAGGTGAAAGAATTGAACAAAACCATCCAGGATCTAAAAATGAAAGTAGAAACAATAAAATCACAAAGGGAGACACTGTTGGGCAAGTCTCAGCTGCTTCGGGCTTCTCTGTGCTTGTCGCCTACGCAGGGTTGGTCCACATCTCTCGCAGGGCCCTTGGAGCTCACCAACTAACAGACCATGGTGATCTTTGGTTCGGAATGATTCTTGGAACAGAGAAAAAGGTTGATTCTTGACCTGCCTTTTGTTTTCCAGAAGGCCTTTTTTGCTTTGCCACATCTTATTTTGCCTTATTGAAGCACGGTTCCATAAAGCTCTTGCTAGACTCCCACTTGCTGTGACTTTGAACTCCTGACCCGTCTATCTTAGCCCTCCCAGTGCTGGGAGGTGTGTGTTGTCTTCATGTCTGCACCTGGCTTTCTTTGTACTTTACTTTTTAGTAGACCTGTGCTTGTCTGTGTCTGTCTACTGGATACTATCTGCGGAGATCTTTGGGGCCAAAGAGTTGTGCTCTCTGAGGGTGAGGGTGGAGCCAGATCAAGGCGAGGAGCTGCCAGGGTCCCTTCTGTGGTGGCTGTTGCTCCTCCGGAGTCAGTGCAGCACGAAGGTTGGGGGCCACTAAAAGGGAAGTGATTGATCAGCTTCCAGTGAGCTTCGGGAGAGAATTCTTTCCCCCAAAGTGTTACAAGCTCTGTAAGACAAAGGCTCTCGGGCGAAGTTTGAATCATGATGTGACGGAGGAGTGGGCACTCTGGGATCTTGCTGAGTGTCCGCCTGGCCTCCTCTCTTCTTGCATGTCCGAGCTTCAGTGCAGTCCAAGATGGCTGGTGGTAAGGCTGGAAAGGACACCGGATAGGCCAAGACAAAGGCGGTTTCCCACTCACAGCGAGCGGGCTTGCAGTTCCCTGTGGGCCGTATTCATCAACACCTGAAATCTAGGACAACCAGCCACCGACGTGTGGGCGCGACCCCTGCAGCCATCCTGGAGAACCTCACAGCAGAGGTACTTGAGTCGGCAGGAAATCCATCAGAAGACTTAAAGGTAAAGCGTATCACCCCCTCGTCACTTGCTATACGTGGAGATGAAGAATTGGGTTCTCTGATCAAGGCTACCATTGCTGGTGGTGGAGTCAGTCCACACCTCCACAAATCGCTGAATGGGAAGGAAGGACAAGATTCTGGATGCCTGGATTCCTTATTATCTCAGGACTCTAAATAGTCTTAACAGCTGTCCTGTGTTGGTAATTCCAGTGGACTGTATCTCTGTGAAAAACACAATTTTGCCTTTTTGTAATTCTATTTGAGCAAATTGGAGGCTTAATTAGCCTTCCAACCAAATTCCTGCAAGTCTTAACTATATATATAAGTATTACTGTGGCTTCAAAGAAGCTATTGATTCTGAAGTAGTGGGTTTTGATTGAGTTGACTGTTTTGTAAAACCTGTTTGGATTTTAATCGTGATGCAGAAGTTATAGTAACAAACACTTGGTTTTGCACAGACATTGTTTCCACTCTGGTGGATAAGTTCAATAAAAGTCATATCCCAAACTAGTTTTAAACTTGCTTAATAATTGGGACTTATCTCTTAAATCTCATTCAGCAACAAGTACGGTCTTTGCTTACTAATTAAAATGTGCATCTGTAGATCAAGTCATTAAAAAAAAAAGACAGACAGACAGGCTCTCAGACATTCCTTGATGAAGTAACTTATGTGTGTTTTATTCCTTGAGGATAGGGTCTTATATACATTTTGGGGTGGGTTGGGGTCTAAAGGCAGATGTTTTCTATTGACTTGGTCTGAAAGGTCAGGACTCATCTGCATGTGAAGGGGCTTCGGGCACTGCCCCAATGTGACTGATTGTCACAGTCCTCTCCATGGGGTGACGTGGTCACTTGTTCCAGGACAGGAAGTTGGTCGGGAGTAGATGGAACTCCTATTGTCCTCAGGTATGACAGTACCTGGGTTTCTGAATCTACTTTACCTTGCCACGTTTTTGTCTGGTGGCTCCGTTCTGCTGGCCCCACACACCTGGACTGCTTTTGAGTCCTGCTTTGAAGCTAATGGAGGCCGCTGTGTTCTCCAGACAAACTTGCGGAGAGTACAGTGGTCTGGTACTTTAAATGAAAATGGCCCTAATAGCCTCACAGGGAGTGGCACTGTTAGGAGGTATGGCCTTGTGGAAGTAGGTGTGGCTTTGTTGAAAGAAGTGTGTCGTTGGGGGTGGGTTTTCAGGTCTCTGATGTTGAAGCCAGGCCCAGTGTGGCACTCTGCTCCTGCTGTAGGCTCTTCTGAATTAGAATTCTCAGGTACCTCTCCAGCACCGTGTCTGCCTGCATGCCGCCATGCTACGTACCATAATGGACTTAAGCTCTGAAAAGTAAGCCAGCCCCAGTTAAATGCTTTCCTTATAAGAGTTGCTGTGGTCATGATGTCCTTCACAGCAACAGAAACAAACCCAAGGACAAGTTTTTTTTTCATGTCAAGCCACGGTTCCATGTGATAAAAATTCGGTCCCCAGATGGCGGTTCGATTTTGAGATGTTCTGGAAATGTTTTTAGGAGGTGGGGCCTAACGGCAGGTCCCTGGAAGTGTCACTCTGGAGGTTATTCCTGGTCCTAGGTCCCCACTCTTTTTCTTTGCTTCCCATCTGCCTCTGTCATGTGTTCCCACTGCTGCCATGTTCCTCCCCAGAAGAGTGGAGCTGCCCACAGCTGACTGAATCTCTGCAAACGTGGAGCCAAAATCAGAATGGAATATGCTTTGTTTCTAAGAATCTCTGGCTACATTCTGTTACTTTTCCTGGGGAAGTCTGTTATTGCCCGCGCTTTTGTTCCCCCTGGTAAGAACACGCTCAGGGCAACCGGAATCTTCTGCAGCACAAACTTTATTGCTTACCCCTTCAGGAGCCAGTGGAGAAGAGAGCCAGAGAGAGAGAGAGAGAGAGCGCGCCAGAGAGATCCAAGGAATGGCGGAAACCCGTCCCTTTTATGGAGGACTGTCCTCCGCCTCGGACATGTCGCTCCCTGATTGGCTGCAGCCCATCGGCCGGAGTTGTCGTCACGGGGAGCCTCGGACGTGTCGCTCCCTGATTGGCTGCAGCCCATCGGCCGGAGTTGTCGTCACGGGGAAGGCAGAGCACATGGGGTGGGAAACTACCCTGGCACATGCGCAGCTTGCTTGTTTACTACTTAGAACACAGGTGCCAGTGCCATCAGCGCCATCTTGTAATGGCCAATGTGAGGGCGGCTCCTTACAGTCTGTGCTGTCACTTCTGTGGTGTTCAGTGAGCTGCAGTCTGGAAATTTTTATATCAATAAATATAGCCATTTGTTCCTTTGAATGGCCACATAGCAATCCATGCTACCAAATAAACAGCTGTCCTGGGGATGGTGGGTATTTAAATTGTGTTCAGTGTTTTGCTGTTGTTCTGACCAACCTGAGAGCCCTTATGTACCTATGTGGACATACTCCTTAAACTGAATCATTTTTGTTGATTGTTTTTGAGACAGGGGCTTACTATGTAGCCCTGGCTGGCATGGAGTTCACTGTGTAGACCAGGCTGGCCTCAAACTCACAGATCCACCCACCTCCGCCTCCCAAGTGCTGGGATTAAAGGTGTGCACCACCACATACAGCTTTTAATTTTATTTTATGTTTTTACTTTTAGTTTTTATGTGTATGATTGTTTTGCCTGCATGTATGTAAAAGTACCTACCATGTGCATGCCTGGTATCCATGGGAGGCCAGAAGCAGCATCAGATCCCCTGGAACTAGAGTTACAGGTGGTTGTGAGCCACTATGTAGGTACTGGGAACCAAATGCCAGTCTTCTGCAAAGCAACAAGCGCTCTTGATGGCTGAGCCATCTCTCCAGCCCCTAATCCAAATTCTTCAGAGTGGTTCACCTGGGCTGAAGATGCCACTGTGATTGCTGATCCACCAGACCCCAGCTTCTTAAACTGGGTCATGATAGCATGTAGTTTGTGTAACTGAATATGGAGATTGAGGGGAAAAAATGACAATAGTAAAAGATTTTTGAATCTGCAGTGCCCCCCCCCAAATGAATTAAAAATTAAATGCACAAGGTATTTTTGACTATTTTGTTCCATATTGTTCCATTTCACAGCTGCAGCCTGGGTTGTGAACACACACGCTTTGTACTGAGCAGCCTTACGCCAGTCACACAAGGCCAACAGCACTGCCAGGAACACCCCGGCTTCCACCCAAGGCTGCCGTGTGGTATAAGTGGCAGTGTTTTTACTGTAGATGCAAGAGTTTTCTACTCTGATGGTTTCAGTATGGAAAACAAATGGCTTTTTAAAAAAGGTTTATTTATTCTATGTAAGTACACTGTAACTGTCTTCAGACACCCTAGAAGAGGACATCAGATCCCATTACAGATGGTTGTGAGCCACCATGTGGTTGCTGGGATTTGAACTCAGGACCTCCAGAAGAGCAGTCAGTGCTCCTAACCACTGAGTCATCTCTCTAGCCCCAACAAATGGCTTTTAAATGGTCCTTGCCATTGTTTGTCAGAATCCAAGTATTCAGTTAGCACTGGAGAGGTTGTGTTGCTGAAGGAAAATGAGATTTTGCAACTTGTGATTCATGTAAAAGAGTTGTCCATGAGCCCGGATGCCAGGGCAGGGCTCTTGACTGTAAAGATGAAAAAGAATGCAAGGACGCAGGCAAGGCTATCTTGTTTGAGTCGACGCCATCTGGCCGGAACCTCCCCTCTGTCTATTGCCCCTTGGCACCGGGTAAAGTCATACATCAGCTGGTTGCTATGTGAACAAGATAAGCCCCCAGCCCACAGGAACAAAGTCCTGATACCCTTTTGCTGCTGCTGCTATGCTGAATTCCACACCCCTAAGCCCCTCACCCCATTAAAACCCCTATTTGAGCCTCGAGGCTGACATCCGTTATCTCCTGTGTGAGACGCATGTCAATCCGGAGCTCCATCATTAAACAACCTCATGTAATTACAGCAAGATGGGTCCTCGTGTTTCTTTGGGTGCTCTCACACTCCCGAGACTAGAGTGGGGGTCCCCGAAAGGGGGTCTTACATTGCTAGGATGCTTGATTTTAAATGAAAACCAGGCTGTTAACCTAGGCTCCTTGAAATTTCACTAGGTGGATTTTGACATGGGATTAGGTCAGGGTTTGCAACAATTTCTTCAGTAGCCACTTTGTCATTTGTACTGTGTGGGGGTATGTTCTCAACATTGATAATTATAAAATCTAAATGCTGACCAGCTCTGAAAAAGATGCTTTGTATCCCGCAGTATTAAATACCCAATATTCAACCAAGTTCTCATCCTTATTCAGAAATAAATATGCATACCTTCTCATTAGCATGCAAATTTGCTTTCATCTTTAATAAATGACAATGTCACCAAACATAGTTTCAAATATGTCTACCAAAATTGCTTCAAAATCAACTTCTCCATAGTTGATTGCTGTCAAATGTCTGAATGTAGTCATTTATGTGCCAATATACACAGGGTTGGGTAGAAGCCACTGTTCTAGCCAAACACTAGGATTCACCAGGTGTGGTTGGGCAGGTTTTGCAGTGGAGGAGGAAGTCCACCAGGGGGAGCTGCAACACACCTTAGAAAAGAGTCCCAGAAGGCCCAGGGAGGCAGAGTCATTTAGACTCCAAGACTGAGAAACGCTGATCTTCCCTGTAGTTCCAGTTTGTCTGTGTCTGTCATGCATACAGAGTAGTATCGGTTCTTTTTGATCCACCACAATGCAGGTGGCTTGTCCAGTGATGACTTCCTGTGACACTGCTTGTGGCCAAGGCCACATGAAGTCCATGCTAGCACCAGTTTCAAGGTTAGCCCTGTTCTTTCTCTCCAACAGCAAAGAAGCCACCTTAAGGCGTCATTTCTCTTTCCTTCTCTTCTCTTCTCTTCTCTTCTCGTCTCGTCTCGTCTCGTCTCGTCTCGTCTCGTCTCGTCTCGTCTCGTCTCGTCTCTTCTCTTCTCTTCTCTTCTCTTCTCTTCTCTTCTCTTCTCTTCCTTTTTGGTTTTTTGTTTGTTTGTTTGTTTGGTTGGTTGGTTTTTTTGTTTGTTTGCTTTGAGACAGTCCTATATAGCCCAGGCTAGCCTCAAATTCATTTTGTAGCCAAGGATGACGCTGAACTTCTGATCCTCCTGCTTCTACCTTCCAAGTGCTGGGGTTACGGGTGCCGCAGTGGCCTATTCTATGCGGTACTGGAGACTGGACCCAGAACTATGCTTTCAAGTTAGGAAGCTTATTGCTTAGAAGCCTTCCAGAGTTGGTACTTGTGCTGGCTAGATTTAGATTTATGTCAACTTGACAAGCTAAAGTCACCTGAAAGGAGGGAATCTCAATTGAGAAAATACCTCAATGAAATCAGGCTGTAAGCAAGCCTGTAGATCATTTTCTTAATTAGTTATTGATGTGGGAGGGCCCAGCCCATTGTGGGTGGTACCAGCCCTGGGCTGGTGGTCCTGGAAGAAAGCAGGCTGAGCAAGCCGTGCCAGCAAGCTTCGATGGCTTCTGTATCAGCTCCTGCGTCCAGCCTCTGCCCTGTTTGAGATCCTGCCCTGACTTCTTGAGTGATGGACGGTGATGTGGAAGTGTAAGCAAGATGAACTCTGTCCTCCTCACCTTGCTTTGCTCCTGGTGTCTCGCTGCAATAATAGAAACCTTAACTAGGACAGAAACCGTACATACCTGCTCCCCTGGCCCTTGGTGCATAAATATACCATATGGGACATGGTCTGCCATTCAGCTGCCTTTGCCTGGCTTCAGACTTGTTCTGGGCTTGGCCACCTCTCTTCTGGTGTTGCCTGCTGGGGATGCTCTGCTGTCAGTGAGAGGTTGGGGGGGACAACCGTGTTGGCTCCTCCAGTGTCTGCCTTACTGAGGAACTGAGCCGAGTGTGTTTCCAGTCCCTTGGCTTCTCCTTTGGAACTCTGAGGGGCTGTGTGAACACAGAGGTATAAGACTGAGGCAGACCCTCCCCACAGGGGAAGGGATGGGCAAATATGGCCATGGCCTTCTTTTTCTGTGCCTTAGAGTCCTCCTGTCTCAGTCTGTCTTCTGATATTGCAAGCTGTTCCACACCAGATATCTGTGCTCTTTTGAGGCACAGTGGGCTACCATATGATTCTTTTACTTGTTTGCTTGTTCGTTTTAATAGACTGGCCTCAAACTTCCTCTATAACCATGGGTGACCTTGAACTCCTGCCTCAACTTCC
Organism: Mus caroli; assembly: GCF_978045245.1. Taxonomy (NCBI): domain Eukaryota; kingdom Metazoa; phylum Chordata; class Mammalia; order Rodentia; family Muridae; genus Mus; species Mus caroli. The sequence goes on along the minus strand of NW_028227263.1, from coordinate 14,898,039 downwards.
CAGTGTTGGGAGTGCAGGTATGCAGCCCACAACCCGTTCCAAGAAGATTATTTTTCATTTCTTGTGAGATAATTCATCTATCTTTTTTTATGGCCTGGTTGGAGGTTCACTTACTGTTTTGACTGGGCTACACTTCCCTCTCCACAGTCTAGTTGTGTGTGTGTGTGTGTGTTCACTCACATGAACAGCCACCTCTCTGTCTTCATAAGCTGGCTCTATATGGGGAAATCCTTTGCCAACCACACTCAGTACTCACTGTGGCCTCCCTCACAGCACATTTCTGGAAATGTATTTGCCTGAGCATGTGCACATGGCCTCCCCATCAGAGGAGCTGCTCTGTTCCCTGTAGGAACTTGCTCACCTTCTCCCTCTGGGAGCCGAAGCAGGTGCTGTCAGAAGCCGATTCATTCTCCCCAGACCCTCAGGATCCAGAACACACCAGGTGGGGCAGAAAGCAGCCCCCTGAACATTGGCCTAAGGCTGGCATGGTGGCTCTGCCTCCCATCCTTCTGTTTCCCTCCCATAGGGGTGGGTGGACGCCATCGCCAGCAAGTGGATGCCACCAGGTAGAACTTGCAGGGAAAGCAGTTAGAATTACTTCCATTTCTGTGCGTTTGACTTTGGCTTACAGCTCAGCTCTGGAGAGATCCATGGCGCGATCTAGCGGGGAGCTGAAGGCTTCTGAGCCAAAGGCTTCAGAAAGGGATCAATACAACCAAGGTCAAATATTGGGCTCAGGGGTTACTGTGGCTCCCTGGGACACTTTCCCAGTGTGGCCAATAGGAGGCGCTTAGGGGTTGTCTTTTAGCCAGTAGCCCCAGTAGTACCAGAAATAGTATCCAGAGGGCAGGTATGATATCAGGAGGGTCAGGTTCTTGTATTTCAAACACCTTAATTCAAACCCTGTGTTAAGCCTCTATTGGAGAGAAAGTTTACATAGGGGAAGTCTGAGGTAAAAGGAAGGGCAGAAGTAACAGGGCAGACCTGTACTTTGGAGTTTTTGCTGAGGCACCTCCTTCCACACACACTATCACGCCATCATCTTGGCACTGGGCTAGGAGGGAAGCAACAGACCAGACTCCAGGTCAGAGAGCAGACAGTGTGTATCTGGTGGTATGGAAAGTGTGGCAAAGGCTCTCCAAGTGTGTGTGTAGCTCGCTCCCCTGCAAAGGAACATAGCCCCGTTGCAGGTTTGCACTTTGAGACCCTAATGTCTGTCAGAGGGCTGGCTACACTACCCACCACTTTCTCCCACATCAAGAGACACAGTGCCACCATTATCAATAAGACACAGGAATGGGGGAGGGGATACACACACACACAAATATTAATGTAGAATTAATTAAGGCTAATTTTGGACATGGAATTCAAATTACTTTTGTTGTGAAAATATTTTGGCAGCCAGGCATGGTTATGCTAGTGACAAACTGTCACTAGCCGTCTGTTTTCTGATAGCCCTGTCTCCCCTCAGCAGAAAGCCTGAAGCCTCAAGCTGAGATAACACCAGAACCCGGAACAGGAAGTCCTTAGAATCTGACTGCTGTTGCCATGGTGCCCACAACTACCCCCAGGAAGCCAAAGGCAGGCTCCCCCAGCAAAGCATCGCATCCTGTAGGAGAAGGGGTGAGCCCCAGGTGTCATGAGAGTGTTCAAGATTCAGGCTCAGAAGGTGCCGAGCCTCCAACTCTCCCTTGGTTCTGAGACCAGTGCAACCAGCACCCCTCTGCTTCACTCTCAACCTCTGTGACCACCCCCGTGGGTAGCAGGACTGCAGAACTGTAAGTGGGACTGGTACCTCCTCCACAGCCAAGACCAAGGGGTCACCCAGTGATGGGAGCTGTTTGCACATAGCTCCGCCAGGGCAAGGAGGCACTTCAGAGGTTCCTGGCTGGGAGCTGAAGGAGGGTCACAGACCGCTTCCTCACCAGAGGACCAAGGGAGCAACAACTAAAGCCCACTGAGGGCACAGCTCCCAGTGAGACAAAAATAAAAATACATTTCAGTGCTACTAAGATACTCCTGGAGTTCAAGGTCAGCTAGGAAGACTCTTGTGTAAAAGAAACAGCTAGAGCCAGGCATGGTGGCGCAGGCCTTTAATCCCAGCACTCTGGAGCCAGAGGCAGGCAGATTTATGGGCCAGTCTGGTCTACAAAGTGAGTTCCAGGACAGCCAGGACTACATAGAGAAACCCTGTCTCGGGGAAAAGAGAAAGAAAGAAAGAAAGAAAGGAAGAAAGAAAGAAAGAAAGAAAGAAAGAAAGAAAGAAAGAAAGAAAGAAAGAAAGAAAGAAAGAAAGGAAGGAAGGAAGGAAGAGAGAGAGAGAGAGAAAGAGAAAGAAAGAGGAGGAGAAAGAAAGAAAGAAAGAAAGAAAGAAAGAAAGAAAGAAAGAAAGAAAGAAAGAAAGAAAGAAAGAAAGAAAAAAAAAAAAGAAACAGGAGCTAGGCAGCCACCTCTGAACTGAAATGACCTTTTTTTCTATGGAGGGCCCTGACAGGAACATTTCTTCAGATGCTGACCAGCTCTGTGTGAAGTCTGCCTGGAACCCACTCCTCTCTCCTTAGAAGCTTCTGGGCCACGATGAAGACGCAGAGCTCATATGTAGAATAGTGGAAAGTTGGCCAAGGGTTTTAGCTGGAGAGGTGCAGGGTCCCTCTGACTTCTGTGTGAAAAACAGGTCAGAGAAGCAGCTATGATTCCAGCCATGAACAAAAGTATGTGTGTGTGGAGGGGGCAGTGTGGTGTGTGTGTGTGTGTGGTGTGGTGTGTGTGCGCTATGTACTGTGTAGTAGTGTGTGTGTGTGATCTGCAGTGTGGTGTGTGGTATGTGTGTGTATGTGTGCTGTGTAGTGGTGTGTATGTGTTCTGTGTGCTGTGTAGTGTGGTGCATGTGTGTGTGTGTGCTGTGTAGTGTGGTGTAGTGTGTGTATGTGTGTGTTTGTATATTTAGTGTGGTGTATTATGTGTATGTGTGTGTGTTTGTGTATTTAGTGTGGTATGTAGTGTGTATGTGTCTGTGTATTTAGTGTGGTGTGTGTGTGTGTGTGTGGTGTGCTGTATAGTGTGGTATGTAGTGTGTGTGTGTGTTTGTGTATTTAGTGTGGTCTGTAGTGTGGTGTGTAGTGTGTATGTGTGTGTGTGTATGTGTGTGTGTGTTTGTGTATTTAGTGTGGTGTGTAATGTGGTGTGTAGTGTGTATGTGTATGTGTTTGTGTATTTAGTGTGGTGAAATGTGTGTGTGTGGTGTGTGCTGTATAGTATGGTGTGTAGTGTGTGTGTGTGTGTTTGTGTATTTAGTGTGGTGTGGTGTGTAGTGTGTATGTGTGTGTGTTTGTGTATTTAGTGTGGTGTGGTGTGGTGTGTAGTGTGGTGTGTAGTGTGTATGTGTGTGTGTTTGTGTATTTAGTGTGGTGTGGTGTGGTGTGTAGTGTGTATGTGTGTGTGTGTTTGTGTATTTAGTGTGGTGTGGTGTGTAGTGTGGCGGGGGTGACTGTGCTTGAGCAGAACCTCCCGGAGATGGAGTGTAGGGAACTGATTCATCCTCATGACATCCTCTGACAGAAACAGCCCTTGGTGCTTGTATCTCAGTCCCTGTATTGGGTCCCGGTTTCCCTGGTGTCCTCACCCATCAGCATCTCTCAGTCAGTCCTACCGTCCTCTTCCTATTAACTGTTTTTGGCATACCATTAATCAGATTGGTTTCTGTCGCTTATAACCAAGTCATCCTAATTGCATTCAGAACCCTCGGGAAAATGGATGCCCCGCCAGCCCTCTCCCCTGGCCTTTAAGCTACGGTAATCATAATCCCACTGGGCCCTGTCCAGCCACCCATATAGTCCCCTGATCCAAATACATGCTCACCCTACTTGAGGACTTACATTGATCTTCATCCTCTCGATAATGTGAAAAGGCATATCTTGTTGCTCCTCTACATAAGCTGCTTTTCCAAAATCATGGCATAGATTGATCTGTCTGTCCATCCATCCATCCGTCCGTCCGTCCGTCCATCCGTCCATCCATCCATCCCAGGCTAGACACTACATCCAAGTACAGAACAAACAAACACTTAGCCATCCTCTGGCTTTGACACGTGACCCACATGTGAGGCTTTCTCATGATTCCTTTTATGTAAACTACGGATTGTTTAGGTCAGCCTCCTCTACAGTATCCTGATGGGACGCTTTAGAGACATACGAAAGTGTCATCTCCAGCTCCTTGTCTTCCAGGTGCTCATCACTGTCCTCCTGTGTCATCGCCACTATCATTCATGAAAATGTTGAATTCAGTAAGTGGATCCTTTCGCAAGAAGGCCGGTGACAGCAGGTCTGGAGAGGTAGTTATACATACAAAACCCACAATTCTCAACTCAAGCTGGGGAAGGGATGGTGTATTCTGGAGCCAAATATAAGTGATCATGCCTCAGGAATGCACATTTAGGTTACTCTGAGTTCCATTCTCTAACATGGTAATGCCGCCGTAGCATTTTATACTAACAGATCACTATCGGGTGCGTCGGTGGGAAATCTCTGCTACAGATGGGATGTTAACTGATGACATTTTGAGTTTTTAGGTTGTTAATATATTGGGAAAACGTTTCACCTGATAGTCACAAGGGTGTGTCAGACACAGAGGCAGACAAGGAACGGCCTGTGAGAAGACTGAAGATAACCCAAGATAATTTTTCTCCAGACCTGCAACATTCCATAGTCATTGAAATCCTAATCACTTGATCAGCCTCATAGACGCGTCTTTCTATGGAAGCTTTCATTCCTATGGCTCAGTCAATAAAGTGCTTTGCCATTCGAGACTGAGGGCTTGAGTTTAATCTCCCAGCATCCATAGAAAACCTGAGTGTGGGTGGAGCACCTCAGTGTTGGGGGTGAAAAAAAAAAAACCTAGAGAATCCTGGGGCTTTCTATACAGCTATTCTTGCTGAATTGATGAGCTCTGGGTTCAGTGAGAGCCCTAATTCAAAAAATGAAAGGGTGATAAAGATATCCAATGTCAACCTCTGAACACACACACACACACAGGTCATGGGAAGGCAAACAGCACACGGTTACAGTGGGGTTCCCATGTTTTCATAAGGGCCAGGACATGCACCATTGAGTGCCCCATGCTTGACTGGCTGTCTACTGGGAAGAGTGAGTCTAGGCAGCACTGTTCAGAAACCAGAGAGCAGCCCTACGGCTGAGCCGACCCTTGCTCGTGCCCCAAGACCACAACTAAACTCAATCCACAGCTTACAGTCACCTAGCTACGCAGCAGGCTAAGACACACTTCCTAAACGGTTTGATTTTATCCTCTTAGTAACTCTAAAAAACAGAGTGGTACCATCACAACCATCATCTTTGTCAGCATTATTGTTACTGCCACCTCTACCGTTACCAATAACAATCACAGCATCATCACCGTCTCTGTCATCTCCATCACTACCATCACTATTAGCACACCGCTTTAACCGTCATCACCAACATCATCACCAGCATCCCTTCCACTGCCATACCTGCCATCAGCACCATCACCATCATCATCATTACAACTATCACCATACCAGCACATGGACCCCGACCACTATCGCCATCCTCTTTGCAATTATCACCACGATCATGATCTTCATCTTTGTCACCGTTCCCATTGATGCTGATTCCCATTTTGCATGATGTCTGAGGGGCTCAGAAGGTTAAGTGACTTGCCCAAAATTGTCAATCAGTAAGTGACAACAATAGGGATTGAACTCAGATCCCATCCCTCCACCTGGATGGCTTAGGACTTAAGACTTCCATTCACATGGATCCCTTGTGGTGAGTGTTTCTCGTTAGATGTCCGAGTCACCAGTCGGAAGGTTGGATTCCTAACACTCTTTTCCCTTAAGGAAGCCATATGAATAGTCCTACCAGAACGATTCATAACAGCGAGAGGCAGAAGCAACTCAGAGGTCATCAACTGATAAAAGATAAACAAATGGTGGTATAGTCACACAGTGTGCTATAGCATTCAGCCTTGAAAAGGAGGAATGTGCTGATACATACATGGATGAACCATGGAAGGAAGCCAACCGAAAGGAGCCAGACACACAGAGTCTGTGACATTCTACATTTACGATAACCAGAGTGAGCAAAGGTTTTCAAGTCAGAAAGCAGCTTGGTGGTCACCCGCAGTGGGGGGAAAGAGATGGATGGGGTGGCTGATGGATACAGGGCCCTTTAGTGGGTAATAAAGATGTTCTAGAGCTGGATAAAGGTGGTGGTTGCATAAGACTGTGAACGTACCAAATGCCACTGAACTGTATGTCATAATAAGATGGTGAATTTTCGACTGTGTATTTTACCAAAGAGAAAACTCTCTGTCCATAGTATCTTTCCAACTGGTGTTAGGTTAAGTACTCAAAGAACAGTACTTGAAACGTGGTACTATCCCTACTTGTGAATTCTTAGCTATGTACCAAAAACCAATTGGCCTTTTTGCCCCTGGCCACTCTTGTTCCAGACCCCAATTTCTGGAGTACTTTATAGTTTGAACTATCTGGAAAGATGCCCCATGGTAAACACTAGCCAGGTCCTAGAAGTCACAAACAGTTTAAAGTTTCCATTGGTTTTCTTTGTGTTGTACAGTTTGGGAAAGCTGTCCTGTGGGTGAAGGTAAAGGCCCCTCTCTTTCTTTCTTTGATCAAGCAGCGCAAGACTCGGCTGGAGCGCCGGATTGTTGGTGCAACCAACCGATGGCGTTTTCCCCAAGACCATTTCTGCGGAGACCTGTTGGCACTCTCCCAGATGTGCAACACTTTGAATGTAGACCTTGACGAAGCTCTGAAGAACCCAGACAGGTAGGGAGGGTCAAACGGCCATGACAGAGTGACAGCCAAAATGGGAAGGGGAGGTGTTGATGACCAGACCAGGCTGACCAGACCATTCAGGACTGAAGCAGGCTTGTTGTAAGGAAGCTTCACTCGAGGACCAAACATAGGAATGGGCAGGGTCTGAAGAGACTCCTTGCTCTGGCCAGGTCTGTCAGTGTGACTAATCCTTTATAGATGAACTTCAGACCCTCACGGGATTCTAAATTTGTCATCCAGAGACCAAATGATCTTTGGGAAAAGTTCCAAAAAATAATGTTTGGATGTTTCCCATGGATTCCCATTTTCATCCATTCCCCTTCCCTCTCTCAGTAAGTAGTCTCAGCCTTGGACTAGACCATCACTTCTCCAAATTGTGAGTACTACCCGTCCAGGGGACCCAGCAATGGACCTTATTGCAGAAGGGTCCATTCACTTCCTGGTGCCTTTGCCCTGGCTTGATACCACTAAACTCTGAACTAGCAGTACCTGTCTTGTGGGTTATGGTTAAGTCTGGCTAAGCAAAAGCTGCCCCCTGGAGCAGTATCTGACATGGAAGATCCATGCTTGTTAAGAGACTGGTCAAATGTGACCGTTAGCCAGTGGCTAAACCTCACTCAGCCTCACTCTTCTCACCTGTAAAATGGGTACGATGGAAACTCCTTTGAAAACTCAATGGATAATTAAATCTGCTGCAAGATATCAGGGTATATTAGAAACTCTTATTATTAGTCTTACAAATAGTAGTAGGCTCTGAATAAATTGAGCATTTATCTTGGTGGAGTCTGCCCCAGCAGGGGTTGGGAAGGTGAATTTTCTTCCATGAACACAGATCACAATTCTATTCTGTGGTGGGAATCTATCCTTGGGGCTATGAAAAGCTCTTGGGAAGCACCACAAAGGTTCTATTTATTTTCCTGTTTATTTATCTTTTATATTGAGAGACAACATTTAACTTAGGTAATAAAGAATGTATTCTTAGTGACACCATTTACCTTCGGACACCAGGAGACTTTCTGATGTCACCTTCCAAGGCCAGTGTGTATAGAAGTGCCTGAAATAGCATTGCGTAGCACACATGTGTCTCCCAAAGCATAGACAGTTCCCCAGCCCTGCCCCATCAGTAAAGTCTTGTCCCTGTCTCCTGGGTTGTAATTGTGGCTTCCCCTACGTGGGTTCATTGTCAGCTTTGACAGAAGCCAGATCAAACTGTAGTAAATGTATCACACCAAAGGCCACTCAGCCCCTGGCTCCCCGTTCCCAGTTATTTTGGGTGTGTAGCCTGCTCAGGTCAGTGACCTGCATGCCATCCAGCTGGCCAGCTCGCCTTGTTGTGTCTATGGGTTTCTAGGGCATGAGGGACTCTGAGGCTGCTCACTCCTAAACACTGTGCAGAGTTAGGGGCTGAGAGACACGAAGTTGTTGACTCCTTCATCACAGTTCCAGTTTCTTATCTGCACACTGAATATGTTCTCCTGTGTGACACGAGTCCTGGAAAGACCTTGAACAGACACACTCAGTAAAAATAAGCCAAGCTGTCTTGGGGGACGGGGGCATTCTGGCACATGTGGGCACACTATCACTTACCCAAAAGAGGCTGCACAGGGATGGGGCTGCCCAGCCAAGACTTAAAGGAAGGGTCCTTACACTAAGGATCATGGCATGCTGGGAAATGAGCCCAGGGTCTGCCCTTCCTGGTCCTCTGGCTGGTGACCCTGGATGATGCTTTCCTTTCATCTGGTCTGCAATGCCAAGTCTGCATCTAGGTCGGGAAGGTCTTAAAAAGCAATGAAGATGGTATTAGGAGAGACCTTGCTATTCTATACGCATACAGTTCTGGGAGAGGGATATTAGGGCAAGCGACCAGGCTATAGGGGAAACAGGAGCAGATATCAGCCAAGTGTGGGCTCAGCTACGGTAGGCCCCACAGTCATTCACCTTTCTACTCTGCCCAGGCTTTTTGCTTGCTTGCTTGTTTGTTTGTTTTCAAGACAGGGTTTCTGTGGATAACCACCCTGGCTGTTGTGGAAATTTCTTTTTAGGCCAGGCTGGTCTTGAACCCATAGAGATCCACCTGCCTCTGCCTTTGAGTGCTGGGATTTGCTGGGATTAGAGGCTTGTGCCACCACACCCCGCCAGGCATCTTTGTTTTATAAGGGAAAGCTCTGAGACCAAGAGACAGATCCCAAGGCCATGTGGAAGCAAATGAAGGGTCTGAGACCCAGGTCTATGTGGTTCTGCCCAGTTGATCTGACTGGAGTCCCTGATACCGTGAGCATCAGTTAGCACTCTCACACATGGCTTTCCTGGATCCCCTTTCTCCTTCTTGATCATGGGCCACAACTTCAGGGGGCAGGTGCCAGCCTATGAGCCCATTACCATTGCTCCCTGCCACATCTTCACAGGGCATCTCTCCTCCTGCTGAGTGAAGGGATGTTGTGTGTACCAAAGACTCTACCAGTGAGCCTGCATCTTGAGGTCTACAAAGCACTTATAGTAAACAGCTATCACACCCAGGAGAGGCAGTGTGGCCATTTGGTCATCTGGCATCTCCTGCCTCAGCTGGTACTAGGGATGTTTGTGAGGCAGGTTGAGCTCATGGACAGTGTCCTGTGTTTTCCAAAACCCACTCCCGCCATTTAAGGTGATGGTCTGAACTCTTAACCCTGCCTGGCTCTTCTCAGACATGTCAAGTGATTGAGGGAAGGGCTGAGGGTGGCTGGGTCCAGTCAATCACTCCTAATGGAGTAAACAACTCAGGCTCCCAAGTGCCTTCCTGAGGTTGAGTCACTTGCAGCCACCTCTGACCTGGAAAGGGTGGCATGCTGTCACTGTTATTCCGGAAACAGGCTCCCACCCAAACCGCCTCCATGCACCTGGCTCGTGAGGGCTTCTGAATCAGTGGGAAACAGCGTTCTCAAGTGGACACTGGGTTACACAGACCAGATGTGGTCCACAAGCATCCCTTGGCTAGCTAGCTTTCTTGGGATGATCGTCTTCTGGGTATGTGACTCACATTTTAGTTTATTTCCACACTCTGCATGTGTAGTACATAGCGTCTGTGAAAAGCGTTACCAGGGGTGCTATTCATACTCAGACTCAGCTGACACTGACCAAACACATGCATGGTGACTTGTGCCAGGGTCACAGCAGTAAACAGGCACCCTGTCTGTTATGCAGAGGGCACAGGAATAGGCAGGCAAACAGAAGACATTGCAGGAGTTTTAATGGGACAGTCTTGGGGTGTATAGGGGATGAAGGTGCTAGCCCAGAGAAAGCAGCAATGAGTATTTTCCCTAGAGAATTAATAAGAGCCTAGGAGAGAGGCAGGAGAATCCTTAGCACAGGAATGGGGTCTGTGAGTTTGTGGGAACTGTGTTCATGAAGCCAGAAAGGGTTGCAGCAGAGTGGGGGGCACAAGGCAGTAGTGAGGCAGGGGCTTGTAGCTTTGAGTCTATAGGGACTCAGTGGTGGATCCCCAACAGGAGAGACAAGATCAGATCTGTGTGTTGTATGGGGTGTGAATCCAAGGAGGAAACTGCTGGAAGGGTGGGAGACAGGCAGTGACTGGGGACATAAGTCTGGAGAAAGGTGAGGAACGAAGGCAAAGATGCATGAAGGGGTTGCAAAGAGCATCTCATCAGATGGAGACACATGCTCAGAGGTGACAATGCCCAGGTGACTGGCTCGGGCACCTGAGGGTCCGTTTCCTGAAACAGAAACTCAGATAGAGGAACAAAGTAGGGTTTGAGCTAGCTGTGAAGTCAATTTTCAGATGTCCCGAGACTGGCAGCGTCTGACACCAGCTAATATCTTAGAAAAGAACGCTCTGTGCTCTTCCCCAGGAGATATCGAGTGAGTACCTACTGTATACCATTGTTTTAGAGATGTCCCAAAGGAACGTCTATTGCCATTCTACTGGTAAGCCTTGACCTCCTTGGCAAGTCAAGCTTACAGGCCGAAGTAGGGATCCGTGTTTTGGGGTCAACTCTCAGGAGAGTTGAGAAAACTGTCATAAGGTGATGTTTTAGGGATGGATGCTGTAAAGAGAGATGATGTGGGGATGCTCTAATGATTGATGTATATTGTGCGGATGGATGATGTAAGGATAGTGTATGGATGGCTGCTGTGGGGATGGATGGTGTAGGGACTGATGGTCTAATAAACTATACAGTGGGATGAGTTGTGGTCCAGTTTCTGAGCCCTGCCACGAAACACTATTGTAAAGTTGGTGAGCAATAGTAACCACATCGGGAAGAAGAAACGGGGAGCCCAGGTCACACAGCCAGACCAGCACCAATGCCAAAACCAGCTAGACGGAGCTCCATGACAATCTATCTGGTGCAGAAATTTAAGGTTGGTGGCCATTGTCCCTCTTTCTCCAACTCCTGGCTCACATAAGACATACAGAGCTTGTCACCTACACCTTTTATAACTTTTATAGTTAGCAAAATTTTTTTGACTTAATATTAACTGCTGTGTCTTCTGTTTGTGTTTCCGCTCAAGATTATGTATCTCAAAATTCCAGAAGCTTTTCTCTGAAAATATCATGAACAGTGGCACCCAAAGCGGGGAAGCAGGTGAGCGGTCACCAGTGGATTCAACCAGAGCTATGCTGACGTCATGGGCCTCCTATGGTCCCTGTGGAAGGGAACCAGCCATTGGCAGGTCTCTGTTCTGTAGACCACAATTCTCATGCACCGCAGTGTCTAACATGAGGCAGGTGCCTGTAAACAGTCTCCTATGTGTGACAAGTAGAACAACATACGCATACATATACGCATGTCCCGGTGGGTACATAAACGCAAACACACTGACGTCAATAAGTAGCCTGAGGGAAGTCTAAACATAGCACTCAGGAACAGGGCAACTGGGGTTTTGTCCCTTTGGGATTTAGCCAGTCATGACTGACATCAGCTTGACACTTTCCCCAAAGGACTTTCCTGTGATAGGAGCATAAATCAGAATAGGAAAAAGGTCCACTGAGCCAGGTGAGGAAAGTGGGAAGATACTGTAGTGGGTTTTTCCCTACCTCTTGTTATGCTGGAGACTGAACCTGGACCTCAAATATACCAGTCATGCACTCACCCACTGAGCCACGCCTCTACTCCAGCGTGAGCCTCTTAAAGGAGTTTTTCAGGGCTAAGCCCCACAGAATGGTTGCCCAAGGTCAGAGACAGCCTCTTTTCCAAGGGAAAGCTAATAACCTATTCTCGTCTGCCAACTCTAATGAGACCTTCTTACATCAAGGAGAAAAGATACCAGGATTGATTAGTGATGTCTGCCATGTAATGGCCACCTTCAAATTTAAGATTGATGTTCAGAGAGGAAGAATTCTGTTCCTTTCTATAGTCACCCCACATATATGGGGCTTTAAAAAAAAAAAACAGGCATAAACAAAATACCTGAGGTAGTCCAAGATATAACACGCAAACTCAGTTTCTTAACTTCGACATGAAACAATATCTTAAGTTCATAAATGAGAGTATCAGGGAGAGGACACAGGTACCCCAAGTCACAGAGTCAAGCTTTCTTGCCAAGAAAACAAGAAACAGCAAGTGGCCCTCTAGATCATGCCTGGTTTGGAATAACTGTCTCTTTCACCAGCCCCTCCTCCAGTTCAGTGCTAACAGTAAGAACAGAGTCAATCAGAGTCCTCCCACCCACTCCCCTCCTGCCTCACCATGGCCTGGCATCCTTGTGTCATTTACCTGCCCCTCTATCAAGGTCTCCTCTTAATCATCTATGACAGACACAGGACAGGATGCCCCACATAAAGCACTCCACAGTTTGCAAAGGGCTGTTTTAACAGGGCCATCTTACTTCAATATGAAGCCTCCTAAGAGAATTCACCCAAGAGGGTCCTAAAGAGCCTGAGTTAAAGGGCAGCTTATATGCCTTGGAAATCTACAACTTTGTCAACGGCTCTAGAAAAACTGATTGCCATAACACTGCTTGTGTAGTCCCCCTCAAAGCCAGCAAGTGCTTGGCCCCACACTACACTAAGACCTGGACAAGCCACTTGTCCCCATTGTCTGCTGAATGGCTACGACCGTTGTGGGAGAGACGATGTATCCTCAGGCAGCAATGTTCCTGAACTGACCAAGCATCCTTCTCTCTCTCTCTCTCTCCTCAGATGTGATCCTTGAATGCCTTGGCTTCAAGTGGGAACTCCACCACCCTCAGATCTTTCAGTCTGGGACCTTGGCCAAGCTCTACCTGACAGCCTTGATACAGAACACGAAAAGCTCCCAGAGGGAACTGGACAAGGTTCAGAAAGGTAGTCTCCCAGGGGACCTGGGGCGGGAGCCGCAGAGACCCTTGGCATTCCGGGAACCCAGCTTGGCCTATGGTCCCCGTTAATGACAAATCTTGTTCTGCAGTGTGAGCATACTATGTGTCCAGTCTGCTTCCTCATTCCTTGGAATGGTCCCCAAAGCCAGCCAGCATTCTGGTCATGGTAGGACTGCATTTCCAGGTCATGGAAGCAACGCCTTTCTCTGGAGCCAGCCAGGCCACCAGAGCCCCCAGTCACGGCCCCTCCCTGAGCCTGGAGTACATTCTCCTACCAGCCTCTGGCTTGGCATCGAGCCAAGTATATATGCTGCTGTGATGCTCCACAGAAGCGTGGAGGCCTGGGCCCCTTCTTATGATGTCTTTGCTGTCCCTAAGCACTTGCCCCATGTGCTCTAGAAAGGACTTCCACTCCTCTGTCTTCCCACAGCTCAGGTCAGGCCATTGACAGAGCCACCCACGCAGGCTCAGGTGACTTAGAGAGAGGGTATGCTGGAAAGTAAGAGAGCCCGAAGTGGGAAAGGGGAGCAGTGCTCATGTTATTTTTGATGGCTCCAGAATAGTGTCACTAACAGAAAAAACTTATTTCCTGCCCTTCTAATCCAAGACCCCTGCTGGTGGCAAGGCCTCGCTAAAGATATCAGAGAAGATGAGGTGACTATCACTGCTCACACACTGATAAGTGCCGGGGTCATCCATCTCCAGGGTGTTCCATGAAACAGTCACTACCCTCTCTATGCCTTTAGACGCCAGCAGAGCCTCCGTCCCAAGGCCACACACAGATCTCATAATCCTTGCTGTGGTTTTGTTGGGAATGTCTGTCCTTGGAGCTGTCCTGGAGTTGGCATAGACAAGGCTTCTGGGAAAGCTCTGGCGAGCTGAGCCCTGTAGGTTCCTGAGGCTTCCCATGGCTGCTCACCCTCTTTCTATCTCACACTGATGGGCTGCTGAACTTGGAGCTGGTGTTTATTGTCCGGGATGAAATCCAAAGGAAACAGCCTCTTCTGCTAAGCATACTCCAGCTCCCTTGATTTCCACAGACCTCAGGAACATGGCTAGTTTCCTATCGTGTCTGGGTGTCCCTAACATGGGGAAGTTTGAGCCTGTGTGTCTGTCTCTCACTCCGGCCTTAGCTGATACCGTTCTTTCCTTCAACAAACATTGGATGCTGTGCTTATACCAGGCATCTAGGGGGAAAGAACAACACCAAAATGATGATGAAATATAGTAAGTAGCATGATCCATTATAATACCAGCCGCCCCCTCCTGTGTGCCTACTGTGTGCAAGGCATTTGTGTGTAGTGTCATTTGCTTTTTGCAATAGGGCTGACTGATTGGCAAGACCATGCACACAGGAATCTAGGCCATCAGGTGGAAACAAAAGTGATCAAGTGCTAAGTAAGACCCGGCACTTAGTAGGTACACAGGGAGGCAAGGGTGATGCTTAGTGGGTAATTTATAAATATTTGCTGAGTGGGAATCTGAATACGGATAAACGTCGGGGGATAGTGAGGGGATGCTGTGGAAAAGGCACTTTTGTTGGCTCATCTTTCTGCAGCACCGCTTCCTCTTTGGCTCCCATATCGTGCACCTTGAGCTCTATGGTACTAGACCTATTTGTTTTGTCAATTCAGCTAATATTGACTCAGGGATAGTGTGTGAAAGACCGTGGCACATCCTTGGGTTGGTGCGGCTAGAGAGCCATCAATGTGCCTGTCCCGTAAGTATAAGAGCAGACTCGTGGTAAAATAGTGGGTTGTAGTAAGTTGGTCACAGAAGAAACAGGCCACGGGAGCGTCACACTACTCAGGGAAGCAAACTCAGACAGGAAAGTTTAGGACCTAGGAAAAAAGAGCAGTGGGGAGAAGTTGGCAGCCATGAAGTTCCTGGGATCACAGGCGAGGCTCTGACCTCCATGCATGCCTCCACAGGGCATGACCTTGGAGGCCTCCTCTGAGAGCCTCCGTTTAGAACAGCTCCGAGTTCATGGATTAGCTAGCAGCTCATTGGCCCAACCCATCCCTTCCCCCAGAACTCCTCAGTGGCAGGGATCCTCAATTTAAAACCCCTAGGGCGAAGCAACAAGAGCCACTGCGTGGGGCTTGTGAAGTGGCTCAGCAGGCAAAGGTGCTCGCCACCAAGGCTGACTATTTACTTCTGATCTCGGGGACCCCAGTGGTGAAAGGAGAGAACTGACTCCCACAGATGGTCTTCTGACCTCTGCATGTGCCATGGCCTGTCCCCCAACCAACCAATCAATAAAAGAATGGGACAACATTTTTTAAAAGAAGAGAGCCACTACATGGATGTCACAGCCCCACTCATCCTTCAGCAGGTGGCCTCTGTGTTCCCCATGGAGCCCAGGCACCAAGACCAATGATTGGGGCCCCCCTCGCCCTCAAACTGCTCACAGCCTAGATGGGGGCGAATGGAAGAGGACAGAAAGAGGGGCAGAGAAGGAGGCGTGGTAAACGTGGCCAGCGCAATGCAGGTTTTAGCCACTCATTTTGGCAGTGCTAATCCAGGCTGTGCACAGGGTGTGGGCGGGGCCTCGTTCTCCATCTCTGCATTTCCTTCACTAGCTCATCCATCCGGGAGGATCAAAAAAAGGTCTCCTGTAAAGAAGATCATCATTTCCATGAGGATCAATGACCCAGCAGTCACCAGAGTTGGTAATGTAACCCACCGTCATGTTCTGAGAAGGCCACTGAACGGCCCTCCCAGAGACAAAAAACGAACAGCAAAACACAGCATACAAGTGAGACCCGCTCCTCTTCAAGAGTACTGAGCAGGGACTGGAGAGATGGCTCAGTCGGTACCGAGCCTGCTGTGTGAACCTAAGGACCTGAGTTCTATCTCCAGCACTCAAGTAAAAAGCTAGATGTATGCACATCTGTAGCCCAAAGTGATGGGTGGGGTCAGGCAGGCAGATGTAGAACATCCCTGATCACTGACCAGCCAGCCTAGCCAAATTGATGACATCTAGGTTCAGCAGGAGACCCTGCCTCAAAAAAAAAAAAAAAAAAAAAAAAAAAAAAAAAAAAAAAAAAAAAACAGGTTGCAAGTGATTGACAAGATACTTGACATCAACCCCTGACCTTCACACATACTAGGGAAAATAGAGGGAAGCAGATCACTCGTAAAGATCAATGTGGCCACTGGTTTGGGAACAAGATACAGGAAAGGAAGGAAGTAGGAAGTAGAGGCTTCTCATGCCTGGGAGAAACAGAACTTCCCTACCGAGTACCCTACCTGTAGGCACAAGGATACCCACAGGCCTTTGCTTCTTTCCAAGCAGCACTTGGCCTGCCCCCTCCCCACTGCCCCCCACTGCCCCCCACTGTCCCCCCGCTGTCTGGGCAACAACAGCTGTAGAAGGTTCCTGCAGAGTGTTCAACCTCTCCCCAGCTTTCCCAATCAGTCATGTGTGTGAACACAGCACTCATGACATGCTCTGATGACACAGGTCTGCGGGTAGGTAGGTCAGGAGCAAATGCCCCAGGGCACTGGTACAGCTCGTGGTCCTCAGAGCGCACTGCAATCGCATAGCAATGCTGTCCTGGAACATGTTGCATTTGGAGGAGGCCCATTCCATCTGACCCCTCTAGCCAGGCAGTCTGGTTCCTAAATCATTAAATTATCTTGGCTCTTCCTAGGAATGCCTGTCCTTTCCTGAAGTTCTCAGACTCTAAGGGAAACCCGTCATTAAGCTCCTTCATAAATCTAGAGAAACAGTCCTGTGGGGTCATGGACCCCCAGATTAAGGGAAACCTGGGGAACATGCTGGCCTTGTGGTTATCTGTCACATGTACTCTGAAGGCAGACTCAAGGGAGCATCTTTATAGTGCAGATCGGATTTCCTTGCCTTCATCCTCAGCTTCTTCAGGAAGCTGTGGGTCTGAGGTGGTTACCTGACCAGGTAGGATCTGTACCAAAGTCAGCACTTCTCGACTTTCCTCCAATTATCTCCACCCCATCCCAGCTGCAAAAGTAGTGAGGCCCCCAGGTAGGCACACGAAGCCCATGCTAATGGGTTTCTCTCTGCTGCTGCCTCTTCAGCCTTCGCCCTGGCCCTGAAGAACCTCTACATGAAAGAGGTGGAGATGACCGTGGACAATGTGCTGGGCGTGTTGGCTTCTGCTCACATCCTCCAGTTCAACCGACTATTTCAAAAGTAAGGACAACAGGAGGGACAGGCCAGCCTGGGCAAACTGGGAGTATTCTTTGTGGCTTATTTCTTGGAGTTCCTCTGTACCAAACCTGACTTAGAGCCCAGAAAGGGACAACATGAAACTCACACAGATGCATGCAAGTGTTTTTTTAGTAGCCCCCGTTATTTTTGTGCATGTAGGCTAAGTGATTCTTGATTCATAGGAATGAATTACATAGGAATTACAAGTGGGGAAAAACTACCACAGAGAGAGAGTACGCTGCTATGTAAAGTGACGTCCCTCAAACCTGGCTTGCTTATGTGAAGTCACTCTGTGGTGTGATGACACTTCCTAAGGTATTCATTTGTGTGCCGCATGGAAATCCCTTTGTGGGATTTGTCTTTCTAGACTATCCTGTTCCTTCCTCAAGTGCCCATTTGGTCTTAAAGACAGGAATGGAGCTGAATTATGTGGCTGTCTGATTTTCTATGCAATTTGGTACAAAGACTTAGGGCAAGGATGATGTTCCTGGCTTGTTTAAACTTCTTGGGTCTCAGTGACTTTTATTTTGGGTTGTAGCTGACAAGGTCATACCGAATACCCCAGGCTGGCCTTGAACTAACAATCCTCCAGCCTCAACCTCCTGTGTGCTTGGATTGCAAGGCTACCCCACAGCTCTTGACAAGCCTCAGTTTGTCTGTATACATGAATGAGTATCCCACTCAAGACAACAGAAGACACCATCTGCTCTGATAAGGCAATAGGCTTTCTCCCAGGGAATCTGGAGGGATTAATTTTAGAGGCCACATACTCGTATTCAATGCAACTTGTTTCTGAGCAACTGAGGATTCTGGGGGTACCTGAGGATGCCTCAGGCCAGGCACTCTGCTAGGAGCTTCTTACAGGCTTATTGAGGGAGACAGGCGCTCCCCAAGCCAAGGATCTCAGGTGCTCTGAGGTCTGGAATGATAAGTAAGGGACAGAGTAAGAAGGATCTGGGGTCTGAGAAAGTCCTCCAGTGTGTCTGTGTGGCCAGAGGTCTGTGTAGCTATGCATGATGGGAGAGGAGCAGCTGCAGTCAGAGTCAGTGTGCGTGGTGTCTTGCAGTCGTCTAAGGAAGCTGGCCTTGACTCTTCCTAATGGGTGGGAAAGTCAGACAGTGCCAGAGACTCCCCAAACTCCTTATGTCATAGGTGACACCCACTTCAGCTCCATCTAGCCTGTTATTGGTTATTAAATTGGGGAGGTGCAACTTGCTCACTTGGATCATTTCTGAGCAGCTACTTCCCAGGCCCACATATTGGGAGAGTGGCTTCCCTCTGGAAGGGAGCCCCTAGCCACCTTCTGTCTCCATCCATCACCATCTTGTCTCCAATATTAGAAGCCCTATACAATAGCTAGAACCCTGTTCCTGGCTTATCTGCAGCTGGCCACGAATAGCAAGTCCTCTGTTCTTTTGCCTCCTGCCCCGCCTTATTCTGCGTGCCAGGGCAGGAAGAATGCTGCTTACAATGAGCCAAGCCTATTGACCTGTTCATGAGCCTAGGCAGGTGAGACCTGTCCCAGATTCTTCACATGACCTCAGTGAGCTTAGTATTCTAGGTCAGAGGCCAGAGCAGGTCTGCCACACAGCTGAGCCTGTGTTTGAGAAGCTGGTGGTACAATTGGCAGAGGTATGCCAGTCAAGCTTAAGAGTGTGGTGTGTGTGAGTATGTGTGCATACATACATGCTCATGTAGTAGGTCAGCAGTGCCCTGGGTCACTCTGATGCCACGGTAACTTCAGGCCACAGATGAGACCCTGCAGGTTATCTCAGCTGGAGTCCAGATTCATGAGAAACACACTGACGGCTGTTCAAGTCTGAATCACACATCCTGAGGGATCTTTGAGGCATGGGACCTGTGAACACATGTGTCACTCACCTAGTGATGTTGCATAGATTGATGTTTGCACTGGTACCTGGGCTGGGATCACAGCTGAGTTCATGGCCGTCACAGGGCGACTCAGGGTGGCTGGAGCAGAAGGAGAAGGGGAAAGTGAACCAGGAGTTTAGGATGAGGCTGGTCATATAGGACCTCAGAGGTGAAATCAGCAACTTTCTCACTTGGTTTAGTCAGCAGAGCATAGTGAGTGGTTAGCAGGAACCATTGTGTGGCGTGGGCATGGTACTTGAGGCTCGTGGGAAGCTGGTACTGAGGCAGAGCTGGGAGGCACAGAGGATCTGAGCTAAGTATGGGGAGCAGAGGGACAGGCCCAAGAAACATGAAGATGGGAACCAATGGGCTTGATAATCTTATGAACCAGAGGTGTTAAAACAGAAGGAAGGGAATTCTAATACGCCCTGGCAGAAATGAAGATATTCTAAAAAGACATTTGTGTCTCCTGGTCAGACTCTCAGAATATTGAAACAACAGGACACACAAAAGTAAAATTTTCCCCAGGAGCCTCACACTGAGAGAAGGAAAAGGCGCCAGGCAGAGGAGGAACTTGTCTTCCTGACAGAGAGTTCACATAGGTCCAACAACTTGTCATGTGACCACACAGGAGGCCACTAAAGCCCAGACAGTGATGGGCCAGTCATGGGCGGGGCAACATCTTGACTGTGGCTGCTTATACATGCATGTCCTTGGTCTTCTAATTAAACTTTAATTTCACATCAGGACCCCAAAGACAGGCTTGGGGATCTTGTCTCTCATCCCAATGTGAGCATACTGGATAAAATCTCCTTTTTTTTTCCCTGCTTTTAATTTAGCTCTTTTTTTTATTTAATATATTTTAAAATATTTTTATGTGTATTGGTATTTTTCCTGCATGTATGTCTGTGTGAGGGTGTCAGATCCTGGCATTACAGACGGTTGTGAGCTGCCAGGTTGGTGCTGGGAATTGAACCCTGGTCTCTGGAAGAGCAGCCAGTGTTCTTACCGCTGAGCCATCTCTCCAGCCTCTAATTTGACTCTTTTAATTGACTTATTGAGGATGGGTGACTGCACCTGGCTTGGGACACAGGTTGTGACCCTTAAGTTCAATAGCAAGATTACTACAGGCCTCAAATCTACTCAGCATGGGTTCTCCTGTGCTTAAGATCAAGCCCCAAGACATAGTCAGTTTCTCCGAGTCAGCGAGGCTATCCTAGAAACCGATGGTGGAGGGTCATACGGTCGTGACCGGGTACTTATTCATTCACTGGTTCTCAATTTTGCTTTAAAGTCACTACACAAAATAAAACAACTGGACACCTTAGTTTGTGTTTGTCGGAGAGAGAGATGGCGAAACTGAAACTTGCCCACCATAGCACCCTACGGCCTGACTTCAGGCCATCACATTCAGCTCTGAACATTCTAGCAGCTAAGGTTAGAGGACACTTGATGAGAGATATGAGATAGGAGTTAAGGTTACCTAAAACTTCAGAGCAACAAATGACTTTGTAGAGGCACAACGGTTGTGGATATCCTCAGTGCCCTTGGTGGTAGCCAGAAAGAAAATGCACGGTGAGCCCTGTTCTTTTTCACTTTGGCGAAGGTGTCAGAGCAAAACAGAAGTCAGGAAAGGCAATTCTCTAAGGTCATGGGCGTTCGGGAGCCCGCTGCTCGTTGGTCACTCTGACTCAATGACAAACATGTTTAGAATACATGGGACCAATTAGATGACTCAGAGGGAAAGAGTCATGCCACCAAGGCCAAGAACCCGAGTTTGATCCCTAGAACCCCCCCCCCCCCAAGGAGGGAACTGTCTCCTATAAGTTGCCTCTGAATCCACATGCCTGCCTTGGCACTCACACAACCACACACACACACACACACACACACATACATGTAATCAATAGTGCAAGACTCACTGGTTAGCTTGGAAGTGAATCTCAGCTGAGCTTGCAGTAATCTCAGAGTGATAGCAGCCTGAACGATGTCTGAGAGCTCTGTGGTGGCTGCTCTCTCTGTGCCTTCTTCCATTAAGTGAGCATGCCTCAGGCTTGAAAGGGACTTACTGTCAGATAAGAAGGTTGAGCCGCAGACACGTCCGAGGGGCCACCTTCCATGTGGCGCGGCCCGTGCCCTTCTACAGCTCCCTACTTCCAGCTCACTTCAGTTTCGAGCTTCCCTCTCTGCATAGTAACTCATCCCCACCCCCAACCACCTTGACTTTTCTGCTACAATCTGCGCATGCTCCTGCCCCAGACCTTCCCGCAAGCTTTTTCTGCTTTTTCTTCCCTCGGGATTCTGTCCTCTCCATCTCTGCCCCAGCCGCCTCTCCACCCTTGTGTTTCGGGCTCTAAATCCCACTCTTCGTTTCCGATTGCTTTTCAGATTTAAGCCCAGTCAGGCTCCCTCCTTTCTGCATTCCCACCGTACCAGATACTCTAGGTTGTTTAGTCCAAAGGTGTCCAACCTTTTAACACCAACACACAATGTCATCTACATATATGTTGAACCAGGGTTTGAACATATCTTTCCTAACCCCTAACCAACTGTAACAGCATGGTTATCTATCGGTTCAGGTGTGTACTTGGCAGGGTGTGTCTTCCCATTGGTCATTGGCCTTGTTTTTTGTACACCAAAGTCCTGGGCCAGTGCTAGGTACATGGTATATGATCAGTAAATAGGATTTTGTTGATAAACTGGTCAGTGGAAAACAGGTCTAGCTATGAGGAAGGACTGAGATATTCATCAGGAAGCTACTGCTAGAATCTACGTGTGGACAGAAAGGAATGATATTTGAGGCCACCTAGCAGCAAAGCAGGAAGAAAATGCCTTGGGCAGGAGGGCATCCACAGGCCATCTTGGCAAAGCCTGAGTTGTTAGTTTCTCTGGCTCCAGGCCACGGTGCCACTCCCTGCTGACAAGCCTGCTCAGTTGCCTTGTGAAGAATCTGGGCTCCCTCTGGCCTCACCTCCCTGCCTTAGCCCAGAGCTCCCATAATAGGTCATCTGGCTTTTGTCAAATCCCTAAAATAAGGGCCCCCTCCCCAGTGCGAGGTCTCTGCTGCTATCCTAGACTTGAAGAGAAGTCTCTGCTCCACCCCCACCCCACCGCTGCCGCCTCCTCCTCTGACAGCGCATGGGGGCAGCAGCAGCAGCATGGGGGCAGCAGCATGGGGGCAGCAGCTTTCTCTCCATAGGTGTGTCAACATGATGATGAACAGACTCGCACCAAGCACCATCAAGAACTTCTACTTGGCCGGCTGTAAGGTGAGAATGGCTGGGCAGGGCATGTGGGCCCCCAGGGTTGCCAGGGCTTCAAGAGCGCCCAGATCCTGAATGTCATCCCCCCGGCCTAACTCCAAAATATCTACCCAAAAGCATCAAGCCAAGAGTAGAAATGCTTAGCTTTGGAAAGTGGAGAGGAAGGAAGGAAAGAAGGAAGAGAGAGAGAAAGAAAGAAATTAGTTTTTAAAAGATGCATGGACAAGAAAATGGCTTAAAACACCTTAATCCCGGGATTTGAGAGAGGTAGCAGGGCTTTTCCCAGCAGAGCAGCAGATCCCTTCTAGAACATAGATGGAGTTGTGAGCTCTTGTACCACCTGAGCCCAGCCAGCTCAGTGTTGGGATGGTACTGCAGTGCAGTCTCCTTCTCAGGAGAGAGTAGACATGAAGAGGGATGGATGCACACTGCTCAGAGCAGTGCTGAAGGCCAGCGCTGACTCCTAAGCCTCACCTCCTGATCAACCCCCCCAGGCCACCCCAGCTACCGCTCACTATGACTAGTGGCACGCGCACACACACACACACACACACACACACACACACTATGAGAGAGGCGTGTTTCAGGATGACAGTTCACACATAACCAGCCTGTCATGGTGCTACAGCTAAGTACACCCTCAGTGTCTGCCAAGAACCACCTGGCTCTCATAGTCACTCCTCGGTACTGCAAAGTCATCTTGGTGACATCCTCGCATTCTGGTTGCCAGGTCTCAGAAAGACTTTAGCCTGGAAAACCCAAATCTCAGGGACATGAAAGATCTACCAAGACCCCTTCAAGATCCCCAATTTTAGGACTCCTCTCTCTTTCTCTCTCTCTCTCTCTCTCTCTCTCTCGCCTCCCTCCCCCCTCTCTTTCTCTCTCCCTCATTTTTATTCGCTCTTGGAGACTTTCATATAGTGTATTTTAATCCTATTCTCCCTATCCCCCAGCCCCTCCCTCACCCTGTCCTTTTCCCTAGACACCAAAGTCCGTGTCCTCTCTCTGTTAGCTAAAACCCACTGAGTACAGTCTGTGCTACCCTTATACTTGGCTCCCACTGGGGCCTGGTTGCCCCACCAGGGGCCACACGCTTTTGAAAAAAAGTTTCCCAGCAGATATAAATGGCCAATTGCTCCTTAGCTGGGGTGGGACTTGGTGCCCACTTCCCGTACAGTTCCTGTTTTAATTCTTGCTTCTAAACTGTATGCTGGGGCAGCCATTGAGCTCCGCATGAGTTATCCAGCCTCTCCCCCCACACCACCCCACACACCCCCAGACTTGCAGTAAGTCACTGAAGGCAGCCCAGGGCCTTCAGCATACAGGCCTCTGTTCAAGCAGCCTGAACAGTAAGTAGCTGGACCAGAGACCACAGAAAGAGATGGCACCTTGGAACCTCAGGTTCTCCATTGCTGACACAGGGATGGCTGGGAGCCGACCGCCTAGGGGTGGTTTAAAGCAGTGTGCTTCGATGCTCTAATGGTTATGAAGAGCCTCCACCACCCCAACCCTCCACCCTCACAACCTCTCCCCTTCACCGCCCACTCCCGCAACCCCCTGCGCAGTGTGTATGAAAATTGAGCACGTCAGCATGCAATGACACACCAAGCCAGCAGAGGGGACTGAGAGCCAGGCTTGCGTTATCTCATCATGCTTTACCTTCCTATCTGCCCCCTCAGTACAACGAAGAGCAGCTCACCTTGGCCTGTGAGAAGTGGCTGGAAATGAACCTGGTCCCTCTAGTGGGGACTCAGATCCACCTCCGACAGATCCCTGAACCTCTGCTGTACAAGGTGCTGAAGTCGCCCAGGTCAGAGCTGGTGTGCTGCCTCCAGGGTGGGTGTAGCAGGAAGCAGGGGCTGTAGGGGAAAGGAGTTGTCATCTTGGTAGTGGCCACACCCACACCATTGAACTTGTCCCAATTCCCTGCTCTCCTGGACAGCCAGGCCTTGGGTGGGAGCCAAAGCTCAGGGTACTACCTGTGGGGTCAGGAAGAAGGAGACCCTTCCTGCTCCTTCTAGGTAAGGACCTGCTGGCGTCAACCATCTCCCTACCTGCCTAGGGGAGAGAAGCAAAAGACTATTGCCTAAGCCATTAAAAATTAAAAAAAAAAATAAATAAATAAAAAAAGGCAAAAAAAGAAAAGAAAAATCTTACACCCCAAACAAGATTTCATCTCCAGTCCTGACTCCTTTGCTAAATATGTCTAAGCTTGGTTATCCAACTGCCTGCTTGGTCTTTCTGTCAAAGCTAAATACCCCAGCCTTCAGAGCTCCCTGACTTTGCTACACTCGTCTATCCTGACACAATGTCCTCAGAACACATTAGAACCTTGGGGGAGTCCTCTGGATGCAATGTTGACCTCACCTTGACCCCAAGGCCAATTCTGTTTCCAAACTGAGCACTCCACGGCGCCAGCGCCACCCCAAGGCCAAGTCTCCATCATCACTCACAGCCCATGGCAATGAAGACACCTCCAGCGTAGACCTTGCTTCTGGCTTTGATCCTTAGGTGCATAATCTAGCCACACCATCTCATGGTCTGACACAGCCCCACAGGGACCTTCCTCGGACTCTCCACAGAGGTGTAGCCACACTGTCTCATGGTCTGACACAGCCCCACAGGGACCTTCCTCGGACTCTCCACAGAGGTGTAGCCACACTGTGCATGTGTCCTCCTGCCTGCCATCCCTGTCCTATCCTGCCAAGCTGTCACCTCCTCTCTCTGTCTCCTCACAAAGCCATGGCTCTTAGCTGATGCCTAACATTTTACCAACACTTGCATCTCAGGAACTTGTTCTCTTTGGTATATAGCTTCCTTCATCTCAGACTATTTCCTTACATCACCTTCTAGAAATGAGATTGCCAACATGAAAGGACTGTTCCTAATTCCTCTTTTTTTTAAATATTTTATGTGCAAGTCTCAACCTTCAGGAAAAGCAAGACAAAAAGAAGGAAAAGCAAAAGAGAATTGGCTGTCAATGTGCAATGGTTTCCCTCTGACTACATTTATCCTAAGCTGAGTACAGCCCAGGCTGAAAATGCAGGGGCTGCCTTCACCATGGCTGTCCATCATTCACTGTTGGCTAATGTCATGTGATGACATCACATCACATGTCATGTGACGACATGGCTGCCATGTCAGTGTGGTTGCCCAGCGTCATAAGAAAGGGATACACCACACTTACCGCTCTTCGAGGAAAAGATCAAGACTTGAAGTTTGCCTTCTACTGAGTGGATTCTTACACCATCTCGGAATAGAAAACTCAATCAGACCTGGGCAGGTCCTGGGCTGAGGTTCCCCGTCCCAGGTGACTCTAGGTGTGTCAAACTGATGATAACAATGATCCAGTGCAACCGATAACTGAATGGCAGGTAGTCCTAAACTAAACCTTGAATTAGAGGAGAAAAACAGTAATGTTACTGGGAACAGAATTGGGGGAGTGATATCTGAGTATTACGACAATGGCAAGCTTCCTGAAGTTCATAACTGCCTTTGTCATATTTTTTTAAAAGAATGTTTTTCTTAGGAAACCATTAGTGATAGCATTTGAGATGAAGGAGCACTTGAACATAGCTTACTCCAATTCACAAGGGTGTTTGTGTGTGTGTACGTGTGTGTTTGTGTGTGTATGTATGTGTGTATTATCTGTGTGTGTCTGTATGTCTCTGTGTATATGTGTGTCTGGGCATGTGTGTCTGTGTTTGTATGTCTCTGTGTATGCACGTATATCTCTGTGTGTATGTCTATGCATCTATCTGTCTGTGTGTTTGTATGTCTAAGTGTGTGTGTACCTTTGCGTGTGTCTGCGAGTATGTATGTCTGTGTATGTCTGTGTATATGCATGTCTGTGTGTTTGTATGTCTATGTATGTATGTATGCCTGTGTGTGTGTGTCTGTGTGTGTCTAGATATGTGTGTATGTTTGTGTGTGTTTGGATGTGTAAGTCTGGGTGTATGTTTGGGTATATGTATGTCTGGGTTTGTGTATGTATGGGGGGGTCGTGTGTGTCTGTATATATATATATATATATATATATATATATATATATATATACCTAGCCTGAACAAGAGCCTAGCTCCTACCCCTATCAACACACACATACACACACACATACACACACACATACACACACACATACAATTGGTCTTGAGAGAATTGCTCCATGCTGAATCTTAACCTATCCCACAATTTAACTTTACCAAGCAATACCCAATGCCCTCACATTAACAGAGGCAGAGGGGAGGCAAAGCAGAGTCCTGG
This sequence comes from Mus caroli, assembly GCF_978045245.1. Taxonomy (NCBI): domain Eukaryota; kingdom Metazoa; phylum Chordata; class Mammalia; order Rodentia; family Muridae; genus Mus; species Mus caroli. The sequence goes on along the minus strand of NW_028227263.1, from coordinate 14,871,323 downwards.
TATTGAAGAACCCCGTTATCTAAGAGGACCCTCAAAGCCAGTTCCAGAGCAGCAGCGCACTGTGAACCCCAGTCACTCTGGTTCCCTATGTTTTCCTCACCCTTGTACCCACCACCCTCCACTCCACCCTTCAACAGAGCAAAGGTCAGGGACTGGAGAACATGTAAACACGGGGTCCTTAGACATTACACAACGCCATCCATCCCTCCCTCGGAAAGTCTGAGCCGTCCAGCACTGGCAACGTTTCCCTGAAAAAGAGGGAAAAAAACATCTGACCACAGGCAGAACATTGGTGATGGCACTGGCCCGACAGCATGCCTCAGCAGGCAGTTCCAGAGCATTACGTGTCAAATGTCTAGACTTGCCAGCCTGGCAGACACAGGTGGAAACTGGGTCCTATCCTTCTGGCCCTCTGCAGGAGGCACCTGTGCAGATAGGCCAGGGGCTATTGGCTAAGGGCCTTCATCCTCAGTCCACACACCCTGAGGTAGACGCAGACTCAGGCAGGCAGTCCAGACTCCCCGCAGCCTCTTAGGTTGGCCTCACTCTTCAGTACCCACTGACTTCAAGGCAGCTCCTATCTGCTGTCCCATGCTGGAAGGGGGAGTCAGATGGATCCCAGGAGCTCACGGCTCATTCAGTTTAGTTCAGTCAGTGAGCACCAGGCCAGTGAGAGATTCCCCTCAGAAAATGAGGTAATCGAGTAACTGAGGAAGATACTGAATGTCAACTTCTGGCCTCTACCACGTGTGTATACATGAACACGTAGGGGTGTACATGGAGGAAGAGAGAGAGAGAGAGAGAGAGAGAGAGAGAGAGAGAGAGAGAGAGAGAAAATGTATAAATGTAACCAGGCTAGCGAAGTTCCTGTCAGGGCTTTTGTTGAGAAAGGTTGGTACCTCGTTTTTACTTCTAACCAAGAGGGAACACTTCCTCCAAGAACCTAGCATTTTTGCTAGGTGCTGACCTGCATGGTCACCCTCGCATTGCCCCAAACCCGACACTACAGTACATCAGAGAGCTGATGAGGATCTGGGCAGGGCCCCTGCTGGCTCCTGGACCCACATCTTGCCTCCAACATGGCACCTTCCCCAGTTCACCAAGTAAGCAAGGCCTCCAGAGAGAGTGAACCAGGCTGGGAGATTGTGTGAGCCCTGAGCAGGAAACATGGAAGTGGCCAAACTTGGGACCAGAGATGGAACATTTCTGGGCTCCACTCAGTTGACCTGCCAGCCACCCACTGTCGCTTGACCTCCAACCTGTGAGAAAGGCACAAGGATCAATAGTCTTTTCTCAGCAGAGCCCTCTGCCTCTGGGCTGTCCAGCATTCTCTCTCTGAAAGTCAGTAGAGCTTCACCTCGTTATCTTCTTTGGGTTTCACTTTCCATTTTGTAAACAATCTAGAGTAAAACCATATGCAAATATACACGGTATATTTTCCTGACCTCCTGGGCCTCTGGGCTTAATTTGTTTGCCTAGAATGTGGTTCTCAGTTCATTTTCCTTGTGAGGTCAGCACTAGGTGACCCTGTTCTCATAACTCCAATTTACAAAAACCTCACTCCAAGTTCTGCATTCTGGGAAGCCAAGCCCCAACAACTATCCAGTTCCCATCTACACAAAAGTGTGCCTTACAACAGGGGCCCCAGTCCCTCTGTCTCCAAGAGCCCCTGCTTCCTGCCTGTGACTCAGAGAATTTCAGAATCTCAGAAATTCCCTAAACAAAAGACATTGGTGAGATTGCTTAGCAGGTAGAGAGGGCTTGCTGTGCAAGTCTGGTGACTAGCGATCCATCCCAGAACCCAAGATCTGTAACTCAGGAATTTCTACAATGAGATGGACGATGGAGGCCAGAATGCTTGAGGACGGGCTAGCCTGAGGTATAAGGTGCAGCAGAAACAAGGGAGATGTTACCTCAGCAAAGTGCAAAGTGCAAGCTGTGTCCCCAAAGCTCTTCTCTGACTTCCACATACAGGTCAGAACATGTATGCACGTGTGCTTATATATAGCATGGAATGCACACACACTCACACATACACATACACACACTCACATATACACACATATACATACACATACATGCACACATACATACACACTCACATACACATATACATACATACACATGCACACATACATACATACATACATACACACACACATACATACTCACACACATACATACACACTCACATTCATATACACACATACATACACACCCATACATATACACACACACCACATACATGTACATATGTAACATTCTTTTTCTTTTTTTTTTTTTTTTTTTTTGAGACAGGGTTTCTCTGTATAGTCCTGACTGTCCTGGCACTCACTTTGTAGACCAGGCTGGCCTCGAACTCAGAAATCCGCCTGCCTCTGCCTCCCGAGTGCTGGGATTAAAGGCGTGCGCCACCACGCCCGGCCCATATGTAACATTCTTTAGACTAAAGAAGAAAGAAGACATGCCAGTTATTCCTGTCACGCCTGTCCCACACTCTGACAGTGATACTGAGCTGTCTCACATGGACTTTCTGAAGCTGATCCTTCTCTGTCAAACACAAAACAATGCCTACCAATTATTGATCACTTGTCAAACACAACACTGAGTGCGTTATCCAGAGGGCTTATCCCCACAGCAACTCAGGATGCTGGTACTGCTGCCTGCACTTGTCACCTGTGAGACACAGGAAATGATTTGTCAAAGTGGTGCTTCCCCTCTCCCGTACAGTAGGTGAGCTGGTTCTGAACCCAGGTTAGAATGCCCTCTGAGCCATGGCCAACACCAGAGTCTAGTTACCGATGAGATCTGTTTCCTTACTGATGGTCAAGACCAATAAGGATGTTGATCTTATTGGTTTGCACTAAAAACATTAAAAGTCTGTATTATAGTTGTGTGTGTGTGTGTGTGTGTGTGTGCATGCTCGCATGCACGTGTGCGTGTATTAGGACAACCTGTGGGGAAAAGTTCTCTTCTTCCACCATGAGTCCCCAAGATTGAAGTCAGGCCACCAGGTTTGCTGACCTTTATCTGTCAAGCCATTTCTCTGGATGATTTTTTTTTTTTAAGTTTAGGTTTATGATTCTTTTTTTTAAGTTTTTTTTTTTAATTTATTTTATGTATATGAGAATACTGTTGCTGTATTCAGACACACCAGAAGAGGGCATCGGATCCCATTATCGATGGTTATGAGCCACCATGTGGTTGCTGGGAATTGAACTCAGAACCTCTGGAAAAGCAGTCAGTGTTCTTAACTGCTGAGCCATCTCTCCAGCCCTCTCTGGATGATTTTACTGTAAAAGTTGTATACAGAATACAATACATTTATTGCTCTAAATGAACAAATAGTAACACTTTGCCATAAATTGAGAGAAAAAAAAAAAAAAACCTGCCAGGTGGTGGTGGCGCACACCTTTTATTCCAGTACTTGGTGAGGCAGAGGCAGGTGGATCTCTGAGTTTGAGGCCAGCCTGATCTACAGAGTGAATTCTAGGACAGAGTCACACAGAGAAACCCTGTCATGAAAAAGGAGAGAGAGAGAGAGAGAGAGAGAGAGAGAGAGAGAGAGAGAGAGAGAGAGAGAGAAACAGAGAGAAGAGAGAGAGAGAGAGAGAGAGAGAAACAGAGAGAAAGAGACAGAGAGAGACAGAGACAGTGAACATTGGAAGACAATAAGCCAGGAGCGGGTGACACCCACACCTTTAACCCCAGCACTGAGGAAGCAGAGGCAGGTGGATTTCTGTGCCTTTGAAGCTGGCCTTGTCTACATAAGCTCCAGGACAGCCAGAACTACATAGTGAGAAGGCTCTCAAAAATAGGACAAAATAAAATACGAATAAACAAATAAACAAAAAAACAAAAAATAAAAACTAAAACATTAGCAGCAAAGCCATTCGCCTCTCTTCCGCAGTGCTATTCCATTCCTGGGACTGGCTGGTAGGAGCTCGGAGACAGCCTCACCATGTGGGTGAGCACTCTCTGCATACTTGCACATCCACAAATAATGCATATTTTGTCTTGCAAATCAGCATCCTGTGGCAGTAGGAAGGCGGCACAGCCTACTCACTGAGCTCAGCCCTCACGCTCCCGTCTCAGGCCATGCTGATGTATTTAATCAGATTTTCTAGTTGTAAGCGCTGGGCAGGGTTCCACAACCGTCTCTTTTCATCCCTCTTCTAAAGGCCTTCTATTTTATTTAGTTTTTTGATATGACAAACAGCGCAGCAATGGATGGCCTTGTTCGTGGCCTGGTCATGTGGGTGTGGCTCTCTCCATGGTGAGCGTTCAGAAAGGAGGCTTATTGTTTTATGCACAGCATTTTCCTTGAAAATAAACTAAGAGGACAGTGTCTGATGGGAGACAATGATTTTCTCCTAAAGAACAAGTGTCAGTTAGGTCGCGTTGTTGAGGTGACTGCAAGCGAATACCAGGAAACATGACAGCAGCAAAGTTACAGTCACGAAGTAGAAAAAAAAAATCATAGTTGGGGTCAACTCAACATGAGGAGCTGTGCTAAAGAGTCAGAGCACTAGGAAGGTTGAGAGCCATTGGTCTATCGGGACGCGGCATCAGCCTCTTTGTGGACCAGACAGTGACCAGCTTGGTTCTGTCTGGCCAGACTCAAGGCAGGGCATCTGTGGGTGTCTTAGTTAGGGTTTCTATTCCTGCACAAACATCATGACCAAGAAGCAAGTTGGGGAGGAAAGGGTTTATTCGGCTTACACTTCCATGCTGCTGTTCATCACCAAAGGAAGTCAGGACTGGAACTCAGACAGGTCAGGAAGTAGGAGCTGATGCAGAGGCCATGGAGGGATGTTCTTTACTGGCTTGCCTCCCCTGGCTTGCTCAGCCTACTCTCTTATAGAACCCAAGACTACCAGCCCAGGGATGGTCCCACCCACAAGGGGCCTTTCCCCCTTGATCACTAATTGAGAAAATGCCTTACAGTTGGATCTCATGGAGGCATTTCCTCAACTGAAGCTCCTTTCTCTGTGATAACTCCAGCTGTGTCAAGTTGACACAAAAATAGCCAGTACAGTGGGTAAGCTGGAAACAAATAAAAGAAATGCAGGAATTACACTGTGTCCAGAAATAGTGGGGGAGGTGGGAGGGTTATGCTTGCATTGCTCTCTGGAGACAGGATTTAGCTTGGTTTTCACCTACAATGACCCCTGGGGTGGGGAATGACACTTTAACCAGGGGCTGCGCCTAGGGTCAGAAGGATCAGTGGGTTTAAGAAGTATTGCAACAGTTCCTTTGAGTCAGCAGAAGCTATTGGAGAAGAGAGAGGGTTGAGGTGGCTTTGGTCACAGTGAACTTCTTTTCTTTCTTTCTTCCTTTCTTTCTTTTTTTTTTTTTTTAGCTAGGTTCTCACTATGTTGCTCTGTCTGTCCTAGAATTCACTATGTAGAGCAAGCTGGCCTCAAAGTCACAGAGATCTGCCTCTGTCTCCCCAGTGCTGGCATTAAAGGCATGTGTCACCATATCAGGTGGCATAGTGGCCACAGCTTGGGCTTTGGAGCCAGAAGCCATCCCTGACACTTTGAGTAAGACCTACCATTGATGAGCATATTGTCATGAGCTGAGCACTCTCCTAAGCACTTCATCTGTGTGTGGTCAACACAGTGGTGATTCCAAAGATGCCCACATAATCTCTAGAGCCCATGACTATGTCAGAGTACATGACAAAGGGGAGTTGGGGTTGTACGTGGAATGAAGGCTACTAACTAGCCGACTTCAACATGTGAGGTTCCCTGGGGTCTATCCAGTACCACTGGAAAGGGCTTTGCCATATGCAGGAGAAGAATCAGAGACAGGAGGGGTCAGAAGATGCTGCATTGCTGGCTCAGCCAAAGACAGGGCCAAAAGCCAAGGAATAACAGCGCTTTCTGGGTGCCATGAAAGGCAGGGGAAACATTCTCCCTAGAGCCCCAGGAGAGAGAGTAACTGATCCTGTTCACGCCATGATCAGAGCCTAGTGAACTCCATCTTATACTTCTGATCCCCAGAACCATGATGAATTTGTGTGAGCTTAGGTGCTTTGAAACAGTTGCAACATCAGTTGGAACCTCACAGGATGAGTCCTGTCCTCTGGTCCTCACCACCACTGCCCTTCTGAGAAGCGGCGACACTTGCCCTTTCGCAGCTGAGTGATCCCAGTCACACCCCAGAGGCTCCCCACCCATGCCTGGGACTGAGTCCAGAGCCGTGTGACATAAGTCATCCGTTTCAGCCTCTAGCCAGGCCGAGGTCCAGTGAAGAGACACTTGGGTTGTAAGATTTAGCAAACATAAATGGACAATGGCTGGCTGAAAGGGAAAAAAAAACCTAACTTATTAAGATAAGTGTATCTGTGTACAAGATATTAAAATAAAAATTAATGCAATGAACACTAATCGAAACGTTAAACACGAGGCAAGGACCAACTTCAACAGCTATCAGAGCAAGGTACATTTATCTCAAGTTCATAGACTCCTGTCATGAATTACAGTGAAAAACTAGAATGACCCGGGAGCACAGAGCATCGCGAGAGCTCACTCAGTGACCACATCACTTCTGTAATGGCCTGGCGGGCGGCTGAGAGGCTCAGGACCCAGCCTCCGGTTCTGAGGTCTCCCTTGGAGCTGAGTCGATTCGCCCTGACTGAACAAGCCACTCAGTGTTTCACGGTCTGAGGTCACTTGCAGAGTCAGGCTGGCTTTGTCTCATCCCCAGACTCACTTGTGCCTTTTCTTCTTCTTACAAATGGGTTTTTCCTTACAAATGGTTTTAGTCCTAACACATCTCCCTCTGTCGTTCTGGCCAGGTTGTTCACCTTCAGTGAGTTCCATCTCCTGAAAACCTTACTCATGTGGGTTTACCTACAGATGAACTGCAAGGTTCAGATGATCCCAATCCACGAGACCATTTTGGCATTTTTTAACAGGTAATGAACCTCAATTTTGATATATAAAGTGGACATTTGAATTATTTTAATTAACTAACTACTGCACGGGTGTGCATGCCACCAAATGCACCCAGAGGTCGGAGGAGTCAGTCCTCTCCTTCCACACTGTGAATCCCTGAGCTCAAACGTGGGTTGTCAGGTTTGGTGGCAAGTGTCTTTGTGCACTGAACCATCCCTGTAGCTATTTATTTTGCTTAAAATAGGAAAATAAAATAGAGGAAAACAATGTCAGCAATATAATTTTCATTAGCATCATCTGAAGAGCATAGGGTGACTGTGACTATAGAATACTCAAACCACTCAGAAGAGTGGATAGCACGCCACTCTTATATATATAAGGTATATATATATATGTTATATAAGGTAACTGACTGCATGCTTCCCGGAACTGGTGTGCCCAGTAACAGCCACAGTGCAGAAGGTAATAACCCTTTGTTCAGGAAAAATTGCTGTCCTACACTGACCTTAAAACATCAGGCCAGATGTTTCATTTAAAATTCTAGGTTTTCTGGAAAAAAATGGAAAGCTTTTGGATGTGCAAGATTCTTAGCATGAGTCCAGTTTCTTATACTCTCTAAACTTAAATGATCTAAATTCAATGTACCTCAACATTCAAAGAAGAAGAAGAATTAGATTGATAATACTTTAAGTATGCCTTACCGAGCTCTCTTGAGAATGCTCTCTATTCATTACCCCTGATTATCTGCACAATATTGAAGGTCTCCTGTTCGTTTTAATCTCTCTCTGTGTCTCTCTCTGTGCGTGTGTGTCAGTGTGTGTGTGCGCATGTATAAGTAGTGTATGTGGGATGTATAGTGTGTGTGACAGATATGTGTATGTGCATGGTGTGCTGTGTATGTGCCTGCGCAGATTTGTGCCTGAGTGCAGGGATATGCGAGCCACAGCACACACGCAAAGGCCAGCCTTGGCCTTTGGTCTGCACTTTCTTCCTTGTTTGAGACTCAGTCTCTTGCTTGCTGTTAGGAGCAACATGTTAGCTGGACTTCAGGCTTCTGGAGACTCTTCTGTCTCTGCCTCCTGTCTCCTCTCAGGAGCACTGGGTCACAGACACATATGCTACTACTGTGCCTGGCTTCTCCTGTGTTCCAAGGATCCAACCTCAGGCCCTCGAGCTTACATGATGAGCCCTTTACCCACTAAAGGCCTATTCTGGTTCAGTTGTAATGGTTCTGATACATGGTTGACTGGCTCTGTTACCTTTGGGCCTGTGTAGACACAGAATACCATGGCTGCTCATTTTGTGGTGACCAGGAAACAAAAGGAAAGAAAGGATTAGGGTCCTAATATCCCTTCCTATAGCACATATTAGAGACCTCATTTCCTCCCACTAAGCCCAAAACTGAAGGCTTATCCATACCTAGTGACCAAGTTTAATACCTGTACTTAGTAGGGGGAATATTCAAGAGCAAACCATAATAATTCTATATTAAATGTAAAATCACCTCCATATCATCCAAGACGGTGGACGAATGTGGTGACCCTGTGGTGACCCTGTAGCCAAAGACTATCCCAAGTGGCTGTAAAGGCTCTGCCCTAGTAAGGAAGCCCTGGGTAGCCTTGCTTTCAATTCTGGTCCAAGTTCTCATAGGAGCAGGAATTCGGGCCCCTTAGCTTGAGGAGGCATGTTCTCTGCACATAAGGACTTAGCAGATAAGTACATCTTCACATAGCAATGGGCAAACTGACCTGTTTCAGCCAAGTTGCATCTGTATTGTTTTGAGACATTTCATCCGTTCCCGGAACATCTGTGCTCAGTGTTAACTACAAAGCCTGTTTTTTTCTTGTCTCATTATTTGGGGAAAGCTTTATCTGGTGGCAGAATTGTGTGCACTGTGCTTCGTTTCTACATAATTTGCTTTGAACCCAAATGTTTTAGCTCCACGCCCTCCCTCTTTTAATATCCCAGAGACACTCTCCAGTGAGTCATGCACACCAGGAAAAATTGCTGCTTGGCTGCAGGTCAGCTCCTGCCTTAGCACAGGGAGATAGGCAGGGAGTTATCATGTGACTTATCATAGCTGTGGTTGGCGTGCTAGCAGGGAGTTGATGTGTGGAGCCCTCCACCATAGCTGGGTTTCGTGGAGCCTGCTTGGCCCATGAGTCTTCTTTCACCTCACTGGTCCAGCCTAAACAGTGATGACAGCATCCTCTTCTGGGGCAGTGCACATACTGATGAAATCATTTAAATGACTATCTTAAGCCATCTTGCTAAGAAGAGATGAATTGGACACTGAGGACCTGGGGATCTCCAAGGCGAGACCGTCAGAATGTGGCAGCCATGGAACAGGCTGCATAAATGCTAGAGAGCAAGGGGTTGCAGCCTTCCACGGAGGACGCAGAGCCACAGCTGTGGGAGTCTGACTGGCAGGGCATCCTAATGGAGCCTAAGAATAATAACCATGTACAGCGGTCACATAGCTCACTCTTCACCTGTTCAGGCCTCATTCTAAGAAAGGCCGGCAGCAAATGTAGGTATTTATGTCTAAGCTCCATTTTCTTTCTCTCATGGACTTGTACAAAATGTTTCACTCACTCGCCAAGGTCTTCCAAACATGCACTATGTGCCTGGTCCACCGATGGTTGGTTTCCTGATTCAGCCAGTTGTCTTTGAAACATCGTCAATTGTTGTTTTTATTGAGAAGTACACCGGTGCAGGAAGGGAGCCTGTGCTCCCACATAAGCACACATGTGAACACACACACACACACACACACACACACAGCAACACACATGCTTATACATTCACCTGCACATGAGCATGCAGGACAGACAGACAGACAGACCCACACACCTTGGCACCTTACAGCGGTATCTTCCTAGTGATTATTTTAGAAAAGTAAACAGGCCGTCCAGAAATTAATCTTAAAGTCTCCTTACAGGAAAGAATCTGTAAACAAAGCCGGGGCTTTTCTACACTGGGGGAGGAAAAGTTCCCGTTCTGTGCTACTTACTGAAGAGTTTGGGAAAGCTGCTACAAGCTGAGAATTGCTTCTCTGCTGCTGTGATATAAAAACAAACAAAAGAAAAAAAAAAAAAAAGCCACCGACAGAAAGACCTTGGAGAGGGAAAGGCTGGTTTTAGCTTACAGACCATCAGAGAAGAAAGCCACTCAGAGACGATGGAAGAGGGCCACTTCCTAGCTTGCCCTGCCTGCTTTCTTATACTGTCCAGGACCACAGACCCAGAGGTGCCACTGCTCACACTGTCCTGGGTGTTCCCACATCAACTGTGAATCAAGAAAACGCCCCACAGATGGTCCTACAGGCCAGTCTATGGATGCAACGCTTCAGGGTGCATCTAGGTTCTATCAAGTTGACAAAAACTAACCAAACAGCCGGTTAACTAGGAAGGACCCATTAACTCAGGAAGGACCAAACCAGCAAACTTCAAAGTCCTCTTAAAGGTATGTGCTGAGTGGTAGCACATACCTTTAATCTCAGTACTCAGGAGGCAGAGGCAGGTGGATCTCTGTGACTTCAAGGCCACCCTGATCTACATAGTGAGTTCTAGAACAGCTAAGGCTACACAGAGAAACTCTGTCTTAACAAAACAAAACAAAACAAAACAAAACAAAACAAAACAAAACATTTATCTAGTCTATCTGTCTGTCTGTCTGTCTATATCTCTGTCTATCTACCTACCTATATATCGGTGTTTTATCTGCATGTATGTAAGTGTACTACATACATGCAGTGCCCACAGAAGAGGGCATGAGATCCCCAAGGACTGGAGTTTAAAAAGGACATTGTGAGCTATCATGTGGGTGCTGAGAATCAAATCCATGTCCTAGGGAACAGAACCCAGGGCCCTTAACTACTGAGACATCTCTCCAGCCCTAGAGTGTTTTTATAAAGTAAACTGTAGAATATATATGTCAAAGAGCACAGAGACCTTAAGAGGCTTTTCACATATGAATACTGCTGTGCACAGACCCAGCATGAAATATGAAACTGTTCTGTCTTAGAACTGTTCCTCGGACCCTGTGCTGGGGGGTGGGGGTGGGGGTGGGAGTGGCATATTCTGGGGCAAAGGTTTTCCTGCATCCAGCTCCCACGCTCCCTGCCTGACCCATATCTCCTTTGGCTTTGACTGGAGCTTCTGCCTTAGTTTCTGCATAGCTCTCTGGAGCCTCAGTTTTCCTTCCTCTTGGTTCCCCTTCCAGTATTGTGGGTCTGAGTCGTTTCCAGCTCTTTACTCCTCCAAGTACCTTCTTGGCTTTCAGAATATGCTGAAGCAGCAAGGTGCCTTACAATATCCTAGAGAAATGGAAGAGGGCGCACGAGGAGCCTGGACATAGGAGGTACTTTGAAAGGACAGCTGTGGCCTGTCATCAGGCAAGATTTGAATGACTGCTTCTTGCCCTGTTTCCCCTTTTGGGCATTTGTCAAGAGCTGCCTTCACTGTTAGAAAGCTACCAGATTGGGTCTTGCTGTGTGGCTGATAGGTTTGGCTTGACAGAAGAATCTGGCGACAGCAGACAGAGCACATGGACACAGAGGTACTCACACAAACCCACCATGTAGCCGGACCTGCACCCCTGGCATCCCACTGCGCACATCGCGGGTGGATGGAGAGATGGAAGGGTGACAGGAACCAGGTCATGCCGCTCAATCCACCCAACACATTGTAAGACAAAGTGCCAAGGCCTGCACAAGGCCTTGTGGGAACAAGAGGCAAGCAGAACAGACATAAATCCCATTCTTGCTAGAGCTCCGATGGGAGAGGCGTAGAGAAACCATAGGTAAGGTGCAGGCCCTTGATATGCATCTCACCTACTGACACGACATCACATCTTATTACATCTGCCATTCACTCCACAAAGGTTTTGGACCAGAAACCTAACCACAGTGCCTAGAGGTGACAGACACACTCATGACCCAGATGTGAGTTGAGGAGAGCAGTCCATGAAGCCCTTGGCAGGAGGAACTGAGCAGCAGCAGCAGCAGCACAGTTGGACCCTGTGGAGCTGTGCTGTTTATCCCATGTTGGGGTTTGGAACAAGAGGCCATTTCCTGCCTCTTTGATCCCATAAGCTGTCTAGGTCTTCCATACCGAATTTCGATCAAAAAACCATATTCTCTCCTCCTGGTAAGCTCTTGCCCCCAAATGTTTGTTGTTTTTTTTTCCCCCAAACTGCACCCTGTCATTTAATTTATAGATTCAAACACTTCTCAAAGAAGCAAAATAATTTTTAAACCTTAGATCTTTTTTTTTTAACACTGTGGCCAAATGTACGCTACATACAACTTGCCGATGTTTTGTCCACACCTGAGTGGTTTTATGAATGCTCACATCATGCAGTCATGCATCCATCTTCAGAACGCTCTTGCCTTCACAAGCTGAAGCTTGAGATCCACCAGCCCAAGCCATGTCCTTCCTCGCCTCAGTTCTCTATAGACTTGGCTGACCTAGTTCCTGAAGGGGTAGAAAGCTGGCTATTTGCCCTTGGTGTCTGCCTTGGATCACGCTGTCTGTTCTGCTATGGTTTGAATCTGAAATGGCCCCACAGATTCGTGTTTTAAATACTTGGTCCCCAGTTTGTGGTCTGTGTGTGCACATGTGTGAGTCAGGGGGGCATGCGAGTACTGAGCCTAGTGTCACACAGATGCTTGGCACGCCCAGTGTCACACAGATGCTTAGCACACACGGGGACACTGTGCAGTTACCCGGATCCTTTTATTATTTTTTTAATCGGTCTCACAAAGTTCTCCAGCTTGGCCTTGAACTCACTCTCTAGTCCACGTATGATTTGCTATCCTCCTGCCTCAATCTCAAGAAGCCTAGGTTATATAGGCCTGTGGCTCCAGGCTTGTTTTCTATGGTGCTCGTCTGAAGGCTATAGAGCCTTTAAAAGCTGGGTCCTGACTGGTAGAAGTACCTGGCCTTCAAAAGTCATGCCTGGCCGTGGTCCCATTCTGTGTTCCTGGCTTCCTGGTCCGCCAAGTTATGAGGTTGGTTATGAAGAGTGGTTCCTTCGCCATGCCTTCTCTTCTATGAGGGACTGAAGCCCCTCTGAAGCCGTGAGAAGAAAAAAACTTTTTCAAAACAAAAGCCACCTGTCTCTCCTTTCAGATGCTTTCTGCCAGGTGTTTTGTCATGGCAACAAACAAACAAAATGTAACTAATCCTACCAGGTGTAACATCGTCAGATCCCTCCAGGTCTGTACCTCGTGCTGCTCAGATTTGAAAAGCGGGGACCACAGAGCTCTGAGTCTCAGGCTTACTCATTGGGAAGGGAAACCAACTCCGGCAGATAATGGGAAGAAGTGAGAAAACTGTGGCTGCCCTGAGCTTTAAGATTAAGGTCTGCCCTGCGACCTCAGATGGGGATTTACCCGGAGCAAGTTTGCCAGCATCACATCTCAGGAGGTCTAGGGGATGGGGTCAGGGGCGGGGGCGGGATAGATAGATAGACAGACAGACAGACAGACAGATGAATAGATAGATAGATAGATAGATAGATAGATAGATAGATAGATAGATAGATATAGATAAGGCAAAAAGAAAAACAGAATATGGGCTGGTGAGATGGCTCAGTGGGTAAGAGCACCCGACTGCTCTTCTGAAGGTCCAGAGTTCAAATCCCAGCAACCACATGGTGGCTCACAACCACCTGAAATGAGATCTGATGCCCAATTCTGGTGTGTCTGAAGACAGCTACAGTATACTTACATATAATAAATAAATTTAAAAAAAAAAAAACAGAACATTCTAAAATGTGCCCTTGGATGCTTTAAGGAACCTCCTCAAGCAGCTGAATGCGTTTCCAGAGTCTTGGAAAAGTATCCCTCATTGACCACCACGTGAAGAATGACTCTGATAAAAGAGTATGTCAGGGGTGGCAGGCGTATGTCTCCATGATTTTTCCCTGGAGAATCTGACCACCTCTACCCATCCCTGACCTTCGGTTTGTGTTGCCATTAATCAGCATTTAACATTGCCACAGGCCATCACAAAGCTGGTGGTCAAACCAGGGACCCATACTTGGCTCTTAGGTTCTTCCCAATTCTACCAGCAGTGCTTTGAAAGGCTTGGTTCTTTCGGCAAAGGAGACATCTGTACAGGAGTCAGATGTTCAAGTCAGGGGTTCAAGTCCTAGCCAAGGCTCAGATTTCTGTAAAATGGAGCTAACAGAACTTAACTTGTCTGTCCCATAGATTTGTGAAACTCAAAGAAGAAAATGTAGTTTGAAGCCCTCTGTGCATGGCACATGTTGCTATCAGTCATTCACTATGTATGCTCTAGGCACCAACCGAGTGCACAGCTCAGAGGTAGAGGGGAAGACAACCACACATCTCTTTGTATCATCTAAGCTGACCTGGATTTCACAAGCCTGCCTCTAGCCTTGCTGGGGAAACCACCGGTCTCTTAAGTCACAGCTTTCAGTAGCTCATTCATTCCAGAGAGGCATTTTCTGAAGGCTTCCTTTTCTTATCTTCCAAGCTTTCCCAAGAAGTGCTGCTTCCTAGAACAGGATCCAGGACAGAACTGGATGCCACTCTTCCTTTGCCTGCGTCTGCACGGCATCACCAGTGGTAAGTGTCACTACTCACGTGACTGCACGCGTGGGAAGGCTGCTTGGAATGAACCCCCAGCAGGTGCTACCTCAGAGATTCCCCAGAAGCCCCAGCTCAGGTTGCCACAGGAATGTTTCTTGAGATTGTCACGCCTAAGAAGTGTGACTTTGGTCTCAGTAACCCCATCTGTAAAATGGAAGATAATCAGAATGTCCACTGATAGCATGCTGGGTACATAGTTTGCTTTGTGTTGGAATAAACATCGTGGCCAAAAGCAAGTTGGGGAGGAAAGGCACATTTAGCTTACACGTCCAGGTAATCGTCTGTTAGGGAGGGGAGTCAGGGCAGGAACTCAAGGGGAAGCAGAGGAAAAAACCATGAGAAAAGCTGCTTGCTGGCTTATTCCCAGGTAGCTTGCTTGCTTTCCTTGGTTTTTGTTGTTGTTGTTGTTGTTTTTAAAGATTTATTTTATTTATATGAGTACACTGTAGCTGTTTCCAGACACACCAGAAGAGGGCATCTGACCCTTTTACAGAGAGTTGTGAACCACCATGTGGTTGCTGAGACTTGAACTCAGGACCTTTAGAAGAGCAGTTAGTGCTCTTAACCACTGAGCCATCTCTCCAGCCCCGCCTTTTTTCTTTAAATATTTTTATTGTATGTGAGTACACTGTAGCTGTCTTCAGACACCCCAGAAGAGGGCATCAGATGTCATTACAGATGGTTGTGAGCCACCATGTGGTTGCTGAAGAGCAGACAGTGCTCTTAACCACTGAGCCATCTCTCCAGTCCCCCAGAGGGGGACTCCTTATGTGGCCCAAGTCCACCTACCAAGCGATGACACCACCCACAATGGGCTGGGCCTTCTTACCTCAATTAGCAATCAAAGATATGCCCCACAGACATGTCCACATGTCAATTGCTGGAGGCAAGTCTTCAGTTTGAGGGTCCCTTTTTTCCAGATATGTCAAGTTTACAGCCAAGGCTGGCTTCACACTTGTGATGATTCCTATTTTAGCCTCTCATGAGAGTACTGAGATTACAAGCCTTTTTAAGGCTTTCCATTCTCATCGCTTTCATTTTCCTTGGGACAGGGTATCATATACCCCAGGCTAGTCTCAAACTCTGTATGTATCCAAGGATGACTTTGAACCTTTGATCCTGCTGCCTCCATGTCCCAAGTACCAGGATTGCAGATGTTTCCCTCCCTCCGTTTATGGGGTGCTGGGGTTCTGCTCCTACTGAGTGATGGATGCTAGGCAAGCATTCTACCACCCGAGTGGTATAATACACTCATACCCCAAGGCTGTTTTCTTGCCATCAGACTGAGTCACCTGCTGCAGCACGGGATTAGCTTCTGGGTCCCTTGTTTGGCAGTTCAGGAGAGAAATTGGCTCTCTCTTGAAGCATTTCAGCTGCTGGAACCTTTTGTCCCAGCAGTTGAAGTGTGTTGAGTTCTTCTTTCGAGAAGGAAATATGGGTTTCCTGGATTCTGCCTCGAGGATCCAGCTTATTCACCAACCAGACCCCAGCTCTTTAGAAATCTTTAGTGACTTCTGCTCAAACGTTGCTGCCTATTTTGCAATGCACAGCTCGGCCCGGCTCTCTCCTTCCCACCCGTCTCTGAGCTTCTCTCTCTTTGGTCTCTTTGGTTTCTGTCATGCTCAGGCTAAGCATATCAACCTCAGCTTTATTTCCTGTCCCCTCCTGAGGTGACTGGGAAGCAAAGTATGAGACCAGAAGAGTTCTCCGTTGTTTGTTGGTTTTATAACTGGCTGAACTGATGTGGTCCAACAGGCTTGGGGGGCAATGTTTTCAGTTTCTGGTTTTTGACAAGCATGGGGCCGGTTTCCTACAAACTAACTCCATGTTGCCTTCGTTGCATACACCAGGGACATGTTTACTTCATTTGAATACGTTTGAAAGGCAATAATATTCAATGAATCCCAAAGCTCCAGGTCTATTCCCTAAGCTAGGTTCTATTGCCTGGCCCTCGTACTCTGGGGGAAGGGAAGACAACTGATTTGAAAAGAGGAGGAAAATATTGACCACATGATCTGGGCGGCCCAGGAGGCCACTCACTGAGATAGATACACATGAAGGGATTTTTGAGAACTATTTCAAAGCCATTCCCAGCTCTGCAGATGTGGTAATAGGAGAGGCTGATGGAGACAGGAAGCTCTGGCCAAGCTACTTCTAGATGCTTCTAGTGACATTGATAACATCATTTTAAGTCCCAACCTTTGGCAGGCAGGATTGCAGCCCAAAGACTGAAATGTTTGGACTGGGTGGGGGTTGGGGAGGTGGCGTGTTTTGTAATTTATGAATATCTTAGGCACTCTGGCAGCGTGTGTTGGGAGAGATAAAAACAGAAGCAGCTCAGTGGACAACTCAAAGAGTTGGAGCTCTTTAACTCCATGGATCCTGAGGACTTGAACCCAGGTCATCAGGCTTGGCAGCAATCACCCTTTTTCACTGAGTCATCTCACTGGCTGGTTTGTTGCTGCTGCTGCTGCTGTTGTTTGTTTTGTTTTATTTTGTTTTGTTTTGCTTTCTAAGACAGAGTTTCTTGTCACCTGGAATGGCCTTGAACTTGCTATGGCTGGCCTCAAATTTCTGATTCTTTTGTCTCCACCTCACAAGTGCTGGGATTATAGCTGTGCGCCACCATGCCTGGTCAGAAACAGATTTAAAAAAAAAAAAAAAAAAGATTTATCACATTAAATTGTATGGGGGTGGGGGATAAAGCTGCCCATGGAAGTCAGAAAAGGATGTCGGGTTCACTGGTTTTGAGCTAGCTGCCTGGTGTAGGTGATGTTCCTACAAGGGCAGTAGGAACAAACACTTAACCACTGAGCCATCTCTCCAGCCCTGCCAGAAGCAGGTTTGACTAGGACCAGTGCACAGCCCGTGTAGCTGCTCCCTTTCGTTTATTCGATAATGTAGGTTGATAATAATGTCAAGAGGATGCAAAAACCTAGGCAGTGTGCGGTGGATTGTTCAAAGGGAGAGGCCCTGCCTGGCCATCGAGTCAACCTTCTGCTTTAATGTCATTTGCTGAGAACCATTTGCAGAGAGGTGTCCCTGCAGGGATCCTGAGGACACGCTTCTCTTAAAGAATATAACCTAAGTGCTATATTTGGGTTTTTTTGCTTGTTTTAATGTGAGGTCTCACTACATAGTCTTGGCTGGCCTGGAGCTCAAAGGAGTAAAGCAGGTTGGTCTCAGACTCACAGATATCCTCCTGCCTCTGCCTCCCAAGTGCTGAGCTTAAACTTTACTAAACTAACTTCAACTTTAGTAAACAGGATATAGCATGAGGAATTTCTTATCAAATTGAAATTTCCCTCCAGTTTGGAGTGATTCACTTATTCCTTTTGAAGTATCTTTGCATAAGTTGTGTGTGTGTATGTGTGTGTGTGTTAGGGTATGCATGTGTATGTATATCCACTTCCACATATATGTAAGCATACAAGCATGTGCATTTGTGTATTTCTGTAGAATTTGACATCAAGTGTCTTCCTCATGATTCTCCATCTTCTGTATTGAGGCAGAGTCTCTCACGGAACTTGGAGCTTGCCAGCTGGGTTCTAGCTAGCCCGCTTGCTCCAGGGATCACCTGTCTCTGCCTCCTTAACCCTACAGGTTTCTGTTCACTTAGACCTCCATTCCTCACACTTGCCTAGCAATACACTGCATGCTGGGCTATCTCCTTGGTCCTCCTTGTTTTTCCTTTAAGAATAAATCTGGGCCGGGCGTGGTGGCGCACGCCTTTAATCCCAGCACTCGGGAGGCAGAGGCAGGCGGATTTCTGAGTTCAAGGCCAGCTTGGTCTACAAAGTGAGTTCCAGGACAGCCAGGGCTACACAGAGAAACTCTGTCTCAAAAAACAAAACAAAACAAAGAATAAATTTGGAAATATATATATACATGCTTCTGTATACAACCATAGTGATTCTTAGGTCTTCCCATTTTATGAATGAACATTCAGAGGAATCTAGCCCTTGCTGTTGGCCTGATGTCTCCCCTTTTTCTTTCTGTAAGTCAGACATTTGAGCTTCTGTTATGAATAAGCCTGTAACCACTTCCTCTTGTGTTTCTCTAAGGCAAGGATCTGGAGGAGTTGAAGCACATTAATTTCTTCCCTGAGTCCTGGCTGGTCCGGGTTACAGCCAACCATTACCACGCAGTGAGTCGGCTTCTCAAGGGAGCAATTAGCAAAATGTGTTGGGTCCTCAGCTTTGCTTTTTCTGGAGATACATTCCTCATTTGAAATCTCTGGGCCTCTGAGGTGAGGGCTTATCTGGAGTCTCTTCCAGGGGAAGGGAAGGAGTACGCTCCCACATGTCCTCTGAGCTGCAAATTTAGCCAGTCTAGATTTCTCCAGTCGTATCTTCCTCCAAACCCAGGCCCTACTCGACATAAATATAAAGTGCTTATTATTGAAACTGTTGAAACTGTATAGAAAAGAAATCCCTTAAGGCTATCACCCGAAGACAACAGCCCCAGTCAACGCTTCTCTGTCTCTGCTGCCTTTCAATAGGGACCACATTTTCATAGAATAGCTTATTTTCTGTCCTTTAACTCTTTGCTTATAGGAGATTCTCCACAATAGAAATGCATTATAACATATGTACTGTTTTGCTCCTGGTACATACTAATAAATGCTGGAACCAAATGACTCCGCCCCCAGCGAGAAATGCACTCATCCCACTGTACACACACTTGGCAGCATACAGCATTTAAATTTCAAATCGCTTTCGTTCATTGAGGAGGAAACAAAGGCACTTCGTCTTTCAGTATGCATCTCCTTTATGACTGGCAAACATGAGTATTTCCCACGTGTCTGCTTTGTGGATTGTCCGTACAAACTGCCCTGCTTCTTGTACATTTCCAATGTCACGTTTTCAGAGATAAAGCAGGGCAGTGTTGGGAGTTCTGGGCACGCATGAGTCACGAGTTAAAATTCAGCCAGCTTCACAAGTCCTCATTGTGATGCTGGAACCAGCCCTCTGAGCACCCTGCTGCCTGCACATGTGAGGGTGACTCCACGGAAGGCCCTTGCTTCTCTAGGGCATAACTCAGAATATCACTCCAAAAGCAGCCAAAGAGATTTACAGTGCGAAAGCTCCCAGCTCCATCTTCCCACCCACTGACCCTGCCTGACCCTTCTTTTCACCCCTGACTGCAGCTCATGCTCCTGAGATCCACACTCCACTTTCCAGTCTTCTCCGTGGAATGTCGTGCAGGGGTCCTGCTCAGTGAATTTGTGACCATGATCATTCCCGTGAAGAGGCTATTGACATTCGTACTTTATTCCCCTGGTCACATTGCCTAGCCATGTTTCCCCTCTCTTCTCTGCGTACTCTGGAAACCCTGGGAATATAAATAGTACTTGGATATAGTAGGTTTGCAGTAAATGTCTGAAGACAGAACCATGGGGGGCTGGGGATCCAGGAGTGAATGGGAAGTGATGGGGGTGCTCCTGTCTACACCTCAGGTAAGCTGTGTGCATTTCCTTTCCAGCTGGAGAACGGGGGCAACATGGTCCACCTGAAAGATCTTTCCACACAGGCCATGCGGTTCGGGCTGCTCTTTAGGCAGGTACTAAGAGCTTGACCCAAGCAAGGGGAAGGAAAGTCCCTTCTATGCTGAGAGAAAGAGCTCTGGGGTGGGTGGGGGCACCTGTGACCACTCTGTCCTCTGGTAGTAGAGCCAACAAAGCCCTAGGAAATGGAGTTCATAAGACAGAAGACTGGAACAGACCAGTCAGCAATCTGATGTGTGTGGTCCAAGTTTTCCCTATAGAGTGACCAACAATAGCACTTTTCCCAGGATGGGAGAGATTTCCTGGGAGTTGAGAGTTTGTTTCCTAAAAGAGGAAAGCATCTGGGGAAACCATGGGCTAGTCTCTCTCTCTCTCTCTCTCTCTCTCTCTCTCTCTCTCTCTCTCTCTCTCTCCTTCTCATCCTGCCCTCACTCTGTTAGTTTCAGTGGATCTCAGTCAAACCCTGGCTGGTCAAGGAGCTCGAGAGTGAGGCATCTCAGTGCTGACTTGGGACAGGGTCTGGTGTTGGTGGTTGTGCCCTGTCTTAGGCTTGCAATAGACATAATTTTTTTAAGTGCTGCTATATGACTTAAAAGTAATTGGGGATCTTTAAGAACTCATGTTGCAGGGACTTGGGACCTATACCTGTCATCTGAGGGATTGATTCAGTACCTGGTTGCAATGACCCACCAAAGTAGCATGGCATGTCCGTCTGATTGAAAATAAAAGTGCACTGTGACATATAGGAGATTTAAGACCATACCTAGCTCATTATTTCTCCCCCAAAGGATCATGCAAAATAATGATTAGAAACGTTGGAAGACATTAGCAGCTGTTTCTGAGCAGTGACAGGTTTTGAGCGAGTCCCTCTGGTTGTCACTAGAGTTAACCTTGCTGCATCCTGTCTTTGGATACTGATGGTATTCACCCGTCCGCGTTGTCAATCTTCTTCCCAATGTAGGAATACACCACTTACTCGGAAAGGATTTCTATATACGGATACTTCTTTGAGATAAAGGGAATCAAACACGACCCTACCTCTTACAGTTTTTCTATGCAGGTAAGAAGGTGCCCCTCTGAAACGGCCCCTCCACCTCCCGCCGACCGAGTCATACGGCATTAGAAGGAACTGAAGAATCATCAGTTCATCATTCACACAGGCTGTGTCATACGTGCTGTTCATAGTCACATATGTGCTGCCATGTGGTTTTCACAAGCAGCTGGGGAATTTGGTACTGGTGGTAGATGAGGCTGTCAGCTCTGAGGGACTTCACTTTCATGTCACGGGGCTCCTTGACAAAGCCAGGGCTCAGTCTGGGTGAACTGGGAGTCATATCATCATCGGTTTGTACGTAGTGGCCGATACTTTGCCCTTGGTCATTCTTTGAGGGAGTGACAGACAGCGCCTACAAGTAGCAGAGGAGAAGAGTCTGTCAAAGTGACCCTGAAGGACAGCGTGTGTGACATCTGAGGAACCAGGCGAGAGAGTGAGGTTTCCTTATATATGAGCCCTAAGGAGAGGATGAAGACAACCATGAAAGGACAGAATTGCAATTAAACTCTCTGAGGAGCTGCCTACGCTCAGCAAGTCTCATGATCTCCTGCCTTTAAGATGAAGACAGTAACCAAGGACAGTGGTGGCTCACGCCTTCAATCCCAGCACTGGGGGAGGAGAGGCAGGTGGATCTCAGAGTTCGAGGCCAGCCTGGTCTACAGAGGGAGTTCCAGGACAGCCAGGGCTCTCTGTTACACACAGATACCCTGTCTTGGGGACCAATCTCAGAGTATTAAATAATTGTGCAAAGGGTTTGCCACAGCTTAAGCATAGAAAGCCTTGTATGTGTTTTATTTCGGTGCATTCTGAGCATGCGCTGTACTGTTGAGCCCTGTTCCCTGCCCAGCACGGCTTATGTTTTAGCAATAAGGAAGGTGACAGCAATGACTGCTGTGGTGAAGGGCTGCTGGAGCCCACTTAGGATTTGCTTAGAGATCTCTCTTCTCTAAGTACCAAGCTCCCCGAGAAACCGTCTCCAACTTGGCCTTTTGGTTTCACCACCAGTCACCATGCCTAGGACCTAGGGGAACTTTTCTTTTTAAAACAGAGTCTTCTCTCATTCAATACATCCCAGCCACAGTTTCCCCTCTCCACACTTCTTCTAGCTCCCCAACTTGCGAACCTAGGGAGAGTTTAAATGGCTCAGGGAATAAGAGGACGGATACATGGATGAATGAGCAAATGATGGAATCCGAATGTTAGTCCCAGTTTGCCCACCACCTTCTCTTCCACAGGAAGGCCCTTCTCTTCCTGGCTCCTCCTTTTTTGGTCACCAGACCCTCAAGGATCTTCCTAACAGGATGGAAGAGATGAATTATGTAATACCAGCACTCAGGAGGCCCTTACGTACACACTGTTGGAGCTTTATCCCAGCAAAGCAATAAGGAAGCTTGATTTGATGGCCAAGCCCTAGTCCGTTGAAAACAGTTTGCATATGGAGAGGTCTTGGACTTCACAGGGTTCCTAGGGTAGCTCTTGGGAAAGTATGCCATTTGGAGAATGGCCTCATGCTATCTGTATAGACTTGAAACAGAAAGGCCATGTGTTGGGAGCCCTTTGCTAGCTCTTGTCACCCTAGTCCTGGGGCTGCATGGGATGGGTCACTGTCTTTGCAGAGAATAAAACATACAGACTTGGAGTGCCCCTCACCCGTCTGCGAGCACAGTACCATTAGC
Source organism: Mus caroli (assembly GCF_978045245.1). Classification (NCBI taxonomy): domain Eukaryota; kingdom Metazoa; phylum Chordata; class Mammalia; order Rodentia; family Muridae; genus Mus; species Mus caroli. The sequence goes on along the minus strand of NW_028227263.1, from coordinate 14,848,561 downwards.
CTGAGGTCGGAGCGCCTGGTGAAGTATGAGATCCAAGCCCAGGCACTGGTGGACGGCAGGTGGCAGGAGTTCAGGACAAACCAAATCATGCAAAAGTTTGGGTTTATCAAGCCAGGCTGCAAAAGCCACGTGAGCATCCCCTTGGCCTCTGGCTTCTCTCTTTCTCCTCTGTTTCCTTTTGGCTCCTTCTTTCCCTCACCACTTTTTGGGCATTCCCATCTTCAAATCACCAGGGATCCATATGAAGATTGTGTTCAGTTTCCTTAGGATTACAATGGTTCCAAATGATGCCAAAGAGATCCCTTCTAAAATGAAAAGCATTAGTTGTGGGTGACTCTAACAAATCAAGTCAGAGGCACCCCAGGCCCATTTTGTAAACGTCAATAGGTATTTGTGTATAGATGCAAGGAGTCATAACACATCAATCCCTCTGAAATCCTTCCCAGGTTATCTGCCTCCTTCTGGCTTACCCAGGAGGACAGAGCCCATCAACCCTAGAGTGGAATCAACATCTAGGTAGACTTAGTACTTGTCCCAAATAGCCTGAGAACCAAAAAAAGGGGGGGGGCTCTTTGGCTGTGGCTTTGAGGTTGGGACTCACCCTGGTACCCTATTGAGAATGGCACTGTACCACAAACCACAGAGTCAGTCTCATTCCTAACCCTGGGGACACATTAGAGTGACCTAGGGCTTTGAGATGCCCCTGTTGGAGATCAGGAGACCTCACAAGTAATGAGATCAAATGCTCCATAGCTGGTGGGGCCTGGGTTTAACGATTATAAAGGCTTCCTGTAGGGGCTTGAATCGGCACAGCCATCCTCTCTGTCGAAGGCTGGGAGAGGCTAGGACCTGGTAGGAAGCCTCGAGGGTTGGAAATGCTTCACCTAGATCAGGTGACAACACAGGTCTAGCCTTTCCATAACTCCCAAAGACTTAAGCACTTTATCTAAACTATGTCTGAAATGTTTATTTATGTTCTCCCTGGGCTACTCTGCTGCAGGCTGGTCTGGGAAGTACCAGCTTATAGAACCCTTTGACAATGCAGCGTTAATCTGAAAGTCTCCTTTCTCCACATTCCTTATTTTTAGGCCTTGAAAATCCAAACCGTGGGCATCCCGATCTACGCCAGCTTTGCCTTCATCTTCCCAGCATCTTGATAGCTTTCATAGGAATCTATGGGATTCCCCTTCCCTGGCCGGCCTGACTCCATAAGAGAAATAAAAATGACATTAAGGAGGGGAGCACTGTGTCCGGCTGCCTGAGCTCGTCAGCTCCCCTGGGTCGTCCGCTCAGGTGTTGGAGTTTAGTGGCAATCTGCTTCCGTTTTTATCTGAAGATAAGATTGGGAAAATTCACATTTAAGTTCAATCGTCTGTTGACAGGCTAATCTTCTTGCAGATGCCTGACCAAGGACCTTAGCAGCTACTAATTGTTTCACACAATGATCTGCAGACCTAAGATATCCCTTCCCCTCTGGTTTAGAAGTTAAGTCACACACTGCACCCTTTCCTAAGAGAGAAGGCTGTACAAAGGGTCACCTTTGTCCACCCCTCCATGATGCTAGTTTTCTTTGAGAACCCAAAGAGTTGGTAGAGTTATAAAGACAGTCAGGTGGGTACGTCCAGCCTAATGTCTGGTGTGGGATGGCACACAGCTGAGGGAGTCTTCCTTCCAACAGAGAATCTCAGGAGGTTAGAAGGGCTGCTAGGACCATGGGAGGTGGGCCTGGGAGAAGAGTCAGCGCCAAAGCACTGGACTTTGGGAGCCTGCTTCCAGAACCACTTCTCCCTCCTGTGTCCCACTCTTCTACACTGTTGCTCCCACTCAAGTCCAGTAAAAGAGAAGTAGTCGTGGGAGCTAGGGAGACAGGAGAGGAGAGAAACTGGGATAGCTATCACCTCTCTGGGTTCATGGGCATCTTTCTGCAGTGACTGTGTCCCTTTGTGGCCCCAGTTTTCTCTGATACCTCCTTCCATTTGCTACCCTGAAGTTTCCTTCCATCCTTCCAGGGTCCAACACAGGGCCTGTCCTTGCTCTGATATTATAGCCACCTACCAGCCTTCAAGTGATGGAGGCATCTGTCAAAGTAGTCCTGGGCTGCATCAATCTCCTCTGCTTGACCAACTAGATCTCGCTTCATCGTTATATCTGGGTCTCCAAATTCTGTTTACTCTGCTTCAACTGCCTGGGTTTTAGGGGTTTTGTTTGTTTGTTTGGTTGGTTTTGTTTTTGTTTGTTTGTTTGTTTGTTTGTTTTTTAATGTTTCCCAGGTTACATAGGAATGGTTTGGTAATGTTGGAGACACATATGACACAGTGCGATAGATAATGGAAAACATGGCCTCCATAATTCACATTAGTGTGAGGACCAGTGAGACACTTACTCAGGTACAAATTATATGAAGGAAGTATCAAAGCCCCATAATGGTCAGGGTGATGGTTTGTATATGCTCTGCCCAGGGAGTGGCACTATTAGAAGGTGTGGCCCTGTTGAAGTAGGTGTGTCACTGTGGGTGTGGGCTTTAAGACCCTCATCCTAGCTGCCTGGAAGTCAGTGTTCTGCTAGCAGCCTTCAGATGAAGACGATGAAGATGTAGAACTCTCAGCTCCTCCTGAACCATGCCTGCTTGGATGCTGCCATGTTCCCGCCTTGATAATAATGGACTGAACCTCTGAACCTGTAAGCCAGCCCCAATTAAATGTTGTCCTTCTAAGAGTTGCCTTGGTCATGGTGTCTGTTCACAAAAGTAAAACCCTAACTATGACACTCAGTAACCCAAATGATATTCTAATGCAATGTCTTAATAACTCAAAATGAATGGAAAAAGAACTTGCTATGATATAGATGGACAAACGGTCGTAAGGTAGACTAGTGCTCAGATTAAAACATAGTGGTCAGGTCCTATATGTCCCAGCCAGCTTCACTCAGACTCCCTCACCCCCAGAAAAAACTATCCAGACTTCCAACTCCACTAGCTAATCTTGCCAGAGTCTGACTGACTGATAAACAGAAAAACACCTCACATTGTACTGGTTACTTTTCTTGTTGCTGTGATCAAATATCTGACAAAAAAAACAACTTAACTAAAAATAAAAAAGGGTCTGTTCTGGCTCACAGTTCAAGGATGCAGTGGAGCCATGATATCCAGAGTTTGAGGCAACTGGTGACTGTGCCCCTGCAACTGGTGACAGTGCCTCTGCAGCTGGTGACAGCTGATGACTGTGCCCCTGCAACTGGTGACAGCTGGTGACAGTGCCTCTGCAACTGGTGACAGTGCCTCTATAGCTGGTGACAGCTGATGACAGTGCCTCTGCAGCTGGTGACAGCTGATGACTGTGCCCCTGCAACTGGTGACAGCTGATGACAGTGCCCCTGCAACTGGTGACAGTTGATGACAGTGCCCCTGCAGCTGGTGACAGCTGGTGATGGTGGCCTTACAGCTGGTGACAGTTGGTGACGGTGCCCCTGCAGTCAGGAAACAGATAGATGCTGATGTTCAGCCACTTTCTCCCTCCCTTTCAGGCCAGGGCCCCAGCCCCTGGATGGTGACACTCACGTTTAGGGTGGGTCTTCCTACCTCAGTTAACCTGATCTCACTGAGAAACACGGAGGGGCTTGTCTCGTAGGTGATTCTTGATCCTGTCAGACTGACAATTCCTGTTCATCATCACAGGCATCCTTTGTGGCCACACACATTCATCCAACAGCATGTCTAAGAGCTGACCACAGTTGCCTGGAGGTACAGCTTACCAGACAGGCACGGAGTGAAACCCTTTAGAAAAGTCAGTGTTGCTTACCACCAGGTTACTGAAGAATAATGAGAGAAAAAGCATAGGACGGAGGGGACCGCTGTCACTGAGGGTTTAGGCAGGGACACCCTCTGGCATGGTTTGAGGGGGCTCTTTGGGGGGTTTGTTGTTGTTATAAATGGGTTATGCAATGCATGGCTGCAGGAAATCTGTGGGTGATGCTAGAAAAGACTACAGTCTAGAAGCTTCAATTTCTCAATGAAGATCCTCATGGTGCCACAAACACGCATTTGTCTTCCTTTCCAGTACCCTCAACACCCACAAAACATCAGGTTTAGGAATCTATTTTACGACACTGATAAAAAGAAGAAAAAAGGGCATCCGCTAATACAGTATCAATACAGCTTCCCTAAGAAGCCCCTTCTCCCGTCCCCTTCCCCAAACCCCACTAACCCCAACACACACACACACACACACACACACACACACACACACACACTGGAGAACCATTTGTTCTAATTCTGAGAATCCACTCCTGTCCACCAGAGGGCACAGTTAACCTCAAACTTCGGAGCCAGAATTCCAGTGGCTGAAAATGGCAATCTGGAAAAACTCTGTCTTAGAGGTAACTGTCAACTTGACACAGTCCAGAGCCATCTGTGAATGGAGTCTCAACTGAGGATTTCCTAGATCAGATTGGCCTGCGTGCATGTCTGTGGGGTATTGTCTTCTTTTTAGTTGATGTAGAAGGGTCCAGCCCACTGTGGGCAATACCATTCCCTGGGCAGACAGTCCTGGGTCGCATTAGAACGTTAACTAAGTGTGAGCTTGTGAATGAAGCAGCTGGTAGACACTCTTGGTAGGTTTGGCTTTCAGGTCTCCCTTTGAGAGTCTACCCTGGCTTCTCTCAATAATGGACCTGGCAGTGTCAATCAAATGCATCTTTTCCTCTGTAAAATTACTTCTAGTCGTAGCAACAGAACTGAAACTAGAACACACACCTAGAAGCACTGGGTCCTCCTTGCTTAATGGTTAAAAACGAAACTAACACATCTGGCGTGAGAGGCGACAAGTTCACCCATACCGTGTCTGAACTTGAGAAGTATAAGCCTTGAGACAAAAAATTCTCAAGAGGCTCTCAGGAGCTCTGCTCACAAGGTAAAGCTTCACAGAGTCGGGCTTTACCACCCATGCTTGCAGTGCCCACACTTGTGGGCATGGGCACTGGACAGCACTGCATCCTATGTACTGCTTCTGGAGCCAACTCTGCCTGCCTTTCTCATCACTCACCTCACCTCCCAGGCCCGTGAGAAAGGAAAGGGTTGTTCTGGGAAGTTGGTCCCCGATTCACTTGGTGCACAGCAACTCTCGGGTACCAGCTGACCTAGTGTCGGCTCCTACCTCTGCCTCTAACTGGCTGTGTGGCTCTAGGCAGTCAGCTAACCTCTCAGCCTCAGAAGCCAACCTTACTCGTCAGTCACTTAAGCACGTTGCAAACACTCGATGAACGTCGGTCCTGTTGCTCGCTGGCTGCTTGGTGTCATTTTGTACTTGTTGGAGGTTGAAACTGCTGCCCTGTAGGCTTGGTTGCATCCTTCTTGGGGCGCTTCGCCGATGTAAGATGAGATGGTTGGGCTAGCAGCTCCCTCGGGAGCAGAAGAGCAGCTGAGCCCGTGAAGCAGGGGTTGTGGCAAGAGGGAAGTAACTTCACCACAGGCTTCTCAGAGTGAGAATGAATTGTGGGCTGGGAGGATGGCTCAGTGGGCAGAATGCTCGCCAGGCAAGAGTGAGAGTTGAGCTGGAATCCTCAGAACCCACATAAAAAGCCAGATGTGGCGGTGGGTGCCTGGCATCCCACTGCCGGGGAGACCAAGGCAGGGGGATCCTAGAGGTCACTGCCCAGCACCTAGCCAAACCAGTGAGAGACTTAGTCTCAAAAAAATAGAACTGGATATGGTTCTATTTTAGTCCCTTTAGTCCCAGAATTTGGGAGGCAGATTCCTATGAGTTCAGATTAAGGTCAGCCTGGTCCACATAGTGAATTCCAGAACTACATATTAAGACCTTGTCTAACTGTCTAAATTAATTAATTAATTAAGCACACACACACATGCAGAGGGGAAGAGGAGGAGGAGGAAGAGGAGGAGGAGGAGGAAAAAGCATTAAAAAGAGTAAGAAAGATCTTCCTCACTGTTTGTTTGTTTGTTTGTTTGTTTGTTTGTTTAAGACAGGGTTTGTGGGTTAAAGGTGTGGTTCCGTGTCTGCTCAGGGCTTGGGCAATGCAGGACTCCGGAGTTTTAACTGTGCAGACCCCACCCAAGGCACTGGGTGGGCTTCCGACTGTGAGAAGCCATGGAACCCTGTTCTGGGGGTGGGGGAGCGCAGTCTGAGTTCCCTGGGGAATGCTGGGGGTCCCCCGGCCTGCAGGGAGGCTGGGAACCGAAGGCTCTCAGACTCTTGGGCACCCCAGGCAACTCTGGATGATGTGGAAGAGCTGAGAACGGAGTGGGGGCCCTGAGGGCTGGATCTAGCCTGGGGCCACAGGTTCCCACGAGGACGAGAGAGTCCTTGGCTTATTTGGCAGGCGGCTTGACTTGGTGGAGTCCATGGCTGGGATCACAGAGAGGCCTCCTGGGGCAGACTGGATGCTGCTCTTCAGACGAAGGCCTGCTCTATTGCTGCGCTCAGCAGATCCCAATAAGAAGAGACAGTCCATAGGGGTTTTTTTTTTGTTTGTTTGTTTTTCTTTTTTTTTTCAAGACAGGGTTTCTCTGTGTAGCCCTGGCTGTCCTGGAACTCACTCTGTAGACCAGACTGGCCTCTAACTCAAAAATCTGCCTGCCTCTGCCTCCCAGGTGCTGGAATTAAAGGCATGCACCACCACTGCCCGGCCAGTCCATAGTTTTAAGGCATTTACTGTCATGGCAGAGAGTGGCAATGTGAAAACTGTGCCCCATTTTCCCAGGGCGGGCCTGAGGTTAAATGCCTTTTGCAGGGAGGAGTGTCTGGGAAGGAGGTTGTATTGACTAAGCTTCCAGGCCTTTAGGTACCTCATTAAAATGGAGATCTGTCTTGAGGCTACTTGACCTATGGTCACTTTTTCTACCTGTGGAGGGGCTTGGGGCATTGCCCTTACGTGACTCATGGTCACAGAGTTATGGAGAGCTGCGGCCTCATGTCAGCGGCCTGGTGTCCAGGAGTGTGGCAAACCGCCTACCATCCCTTGCAGGCTACCCCCTGCAGGGTCACCTGTGGGGTCACCAGGGTTTAAGCCTAGTTCAACCAGAAACCAGGCTGCCTACACAGCCCACCACCCCATAAGGGTTTCTCTGTAACTCAGGCTGGCCTGGAAAATACTCTGTAGACCAGGCTTGCCTTGAACTTAGAGATCCACCTGTCTCTGCCTCCCGAGTGGTAGGTGCTAGGATTAAAGACGTGTACTACCATTCCAGGCTTGCCTACCTCCTTCTTGAGGTAACATCTTATTTTGTAGCCCAAGCTACCCTGGAACTCAGAATCCTCCTGCCTCAGGATTACAGGCATGTACCACCACACCCAGCTCTCCCCTTTCTTTTCAGAAGTTTTATGTCCTGCAGATCTTTTTGTCTTGCAGTACAAGGAGGAAAAGCCCTTGTAAACCTAGGATGGGGAGCTCTCAGAGAATGGGTGGGCTGCCAAGGATAGCGAGGAGGGCCAGCCTGGCCCCACTTCTCCCACAGGATGGATGTTGGATATGAGATTTGGGTGTGTAGACCTGAGTCCTGCCAGCTGACAGTGGAGGCTCTTCTTCTAGGAAAAGAGAACATGCTCCTGAGAAAACCCAAAGCAGGGCTGGCCAACAGAACTCCCTGTGATGATGAAAACACTGAGTGTCTGTCCTGCCCCACATCCTGCAGCCACAAGCCATGTATGGCCACCAAGTGCTTGGAGTATGGGTACTACCACAAAGGAGCTGGGGTTTGACTTTTCTCACTGGACATAAGTTTAAATAAGTTAAACCTCCATTAGTGGAGGTTTGTACTGGCTAATTTTGTGTCAACTTGACACAGCTGGAGTTATCACAGAGAAAGGAGCTTCAGTTGAGGAGATGCCTCCACGAGATCCAGCTGTAAGGCATTTTCTCAATTAGTGATCAAGAGAGAAAGACCCCTTGTGGGTGGGACCATCCCTGGGCTGGTATTCTTGGTTCTATAAGAGAGCAGGCTGAGCAAGCCAGGGGAAGCAAGCCAGTAAAGAACATCCCTCCATGGCCTCTGCGTCAGCTCCTGCTTTCTGACCTGCTTGAGTTCCAGTCCTGACTTCATTGGTGATGAACAACAGGTATGGAAGTGTAAGCCGAATAAACCCTTTCCTCCCCAACTGCTTCTTGGTCATGATGTTTATGCAGGAATAGAAACCCTGACTAAGACAACATTAAAGGAGCAACACCACTGTGCTTACCCAGGAACAGGGACCTGCCCGTGCTGATGCCACACTCTCCAGGGCTCAAGACCATCTATCTCCCTGCATAAGTGGAACCAGCCATGCCTCGGGCTCAGCTGTGACCATCCTAAAACCGCAGCAGGACTGCTGAGGGGAAAGCCAGGAGAAGCTATGCCCCGGGCCAGGGAAGCAGAGCTCAGCCTGTATTGGAAGATCACCTGCTCTTTCTACTTGAATGTATGTATATTTTAAGTATATCCCAGTGAAATAGAACAGACTGTTGCTTGTCAGTTGTGTCTAGTAACCAGTCACACACAGCTAATGGCTGCCATGTGAGCAGGGCGGGACCAGGAGAGAAGGCGCCATTGATGCGCCTGTGACTCTGAGTCATGCTACCTTTGTGCTCCTGATCCTTGACCATTCACAGATATGAACCGCAGCCAGGCCAAGAGTTAGGGCTGCAAAGGTGAGCAGAAGACAGTCCCTGCCATTATGGAGCCCCGGGGTATGGAAAGGACAATTGTGGATATAGTTATGGCACCGAAGATGGCTGGGTGAGCTGAGGAGAGGCCAGCTCTTTGCACCTATACATGGAAGAAAGAAGCCTAGACCCTGTAGGGGTGTTCAAGGCCCAAAGGAGAGTCCATCCCAGAGAAAGGATGCTTAATCCAAGATCAAGAGGAAGAGTGAGAAGAAGAAGCTTGGGCTGGTGAGATGGCTCAGTGGGTAAGAGTCCCCGACTGCTCTTCCGAAGGTCCGAAGTTCAAATCCCAGCAACCACATGGTGGTTCACAACCACCCGTAATAAGGTCTGATGCCCTCTTCTGGTGCGGCTGAAGACAGCTACAGTGTACTTACATATAATAAATAAATAAACAAATCTAAAAAAAAAAAGAAGAAGCTTATGGGAAGATGTGGGGAATTGAATCCTTACGCACTGGCAGTGGGGAATATATAAAATGGAAATATGACATGCAAAGCAAGGATTCCTCCTAGAATAACCTAGGTACACACCCATGAGAAAGAAAACCACGTGTGCACATAGAAACCTATGCGTGAGTGTTTGTGACAATGTTATGTATACACTCCCAAAGGTGGAAAAGCACAAATATACACCCATAAGTGACTGGATGGGATGATGAGATGTGGGTGAATCACATAATATTATTGAGATTGGGGGTGCAGTCAGTGGTAGAGCTCGTGCTTAGGATGTTCAGGGCTCCAGCTTAATCCCTGGCAAAAATAAAGGAATGGAGGACCTGTCCATACTACGTGGATAAACTCTGAAAATATCATTCTGGGTAAAAGAAACAGCCACCAAACCCATACCATGTGTGATTTTTGTTCATAGAAAAATGTCTAATGCTGGGTGTGGTAGTACACACCTGTAATCCCAGTTCTCAAGTGGTAGAGGCAGGGAAATCAGGAGTTCAAGGCCAGCCTTAGCTACATAACACGTTTGAAGCTACTTTGAGCTACCTAAGGCGCTATCTCAAAAACAAACCAACAAGACAACCAATCAATCAATCAAACAAACAAACAAACAAACAAACAATGTTAAGAGGCAGGACTTCTCTAGACAGAAAACCAATTAGAGTTTTTTAGGGTTGAGGGAGGAAAGGGAGACTACAGAAAAGAGTCAAAGGACCTAGGCTTCTGTGTGAGGTGAGGGAAGAATCCCTTACCTTAGCAGGATGATGACTGTGCCACCCTGTGTGTGCCGACCACCACTGACTGACCTGTGCATTCGAATGGGCAGCTCCTGCGATATCCGAATCCTATCACATAAAGCTGATGGGAGAACAGAGAGAGGGAAATCGGGAGCTCAGAAGATTCCAGTCCAGATGACGGCACATTCAGGGAAGCCTGGTGCCCTCAAAACACACAGGTGCTTCCTGGCTAGCCAGGGCTGTCAGAGTTAGCAGTGGGAGACTTGCATGATGGGACTTTGAGGGTCCTGGAGGACAGTTATCTGCATTAAACTTTGATTTCTCCTTCACGCATATGTGCACCTGTTTCTAACGTGTGGCCATAATGAAATGTCTTTCTGGGTAGCCATTCAGCAAAAGGCATGGAGGGGTCATGAAGAGAGGGAGCAGCTTCGAGGAGTTTTTATGTAAACCCTAGCCAAGCAGAAGAGCTTGGGCAGGAATGACGGTGTCCCTGGGGCTCAGACTTTGCTCTGTTCAAAGCTGGGAAGGGTCCCTCTACTTCCCTACATGATCCTTGAGCTTACTTTGGTCACAGTCATGTGACTGTGGCCACTCAGGGAACAGACCCCTCATCCCCATCGTATTGTCCAGACTCTTCCAGAAGTGATTCAGCAGCTCACAGAAAGTTAAATATTCTGGCAAGGCCACGAGTGGCTAGCTGCCTTTATTGGGCTGATATGGCTGCATATAAGAAAAGGGAGTTAGGGTTGAGGGTCAGTTGGTAGAGTGTTTGCCTGGCATCCATGAAGCCCTGGGTTCCAACCCCAACAACATGTACACCTATGCCATCATGAATACCAGCACTGGGGAGCTAGAGACAAGATAGACAGAAATTCAAAAATCATCCATGGCTACAGAGTGAGTTTGAGGCCAGCCTGGGCTACATGAGACCCTGTCTAAAAAGAAAAAAGAGGAAAGAAGGGTTAGGGGACTTGACAGATGTCAAGTCCTGTGGCAGATCATGGTGATAATGGCCCCAGTGAGACACACAACCTGGGAGCTACACCCTGGTTCCACCCATCAATGGGTCTTGAGTCTGGGCCACAACTGGGCTTGACTTAGCCAACAGACTGCAGCAGAATTACAAGCACGAGTCAAAGAACTTGGGGTCTAGGAGTCTGTGTCCTCTGGGAACCTCGTGTTCATGCAGTGCCTGTTGGATACTCGAAAGCCATGTAAAGGAGAGCCCCACAGAAGGGACACATGCTTCAGCCCAACCCCCCAGCACCAACCGGCCTGCCCGAGCCTTCCAGCCAGCGCCCTCCAGTGGAATGCAGTCTGCTGATGATACCAGGGGAAACCCTGCAAAGGACCCCTCAGGCTAACCAACCATTCAGACCCATAAGCAAATCAACCTTGGTCTGAAGCTTCCCACAGCAATGCCTTTAGAATTTAATAACTGGATAGCTTTTAAATTGTGTAAGTGTGACTCCCTTAATATGGATATCTCAAACATTTGAATATGAAACGACAGGTCCATATGGCGTGTAACACTTCACTGTGTTATGTGAACTGTCTCTAAAACTAGTATGAACATTTCTGTTCCCACCCGTCGTGAGGAGCCTTGCTGACCCTGAGTTGTTTCTTCAAGAGCCCCACTCCCCTGGGATGACCCTTCACTGATGCATTTAGAAGAAGTTGGTGTCCACCTACTATTAGAACTGACCCTGAAGCAAATGTCGCTTCCAGTTTTATTTCACCGCCCTGAGTTCCTAATTTTCCATCCAGACCCACACTTTTCTATTTTTCACCCAACCAAGAGTGTCTGGTTGACTCCAGGGCACACTTGGGCAGGAGGCAGGTGACAGTGCTGTCTGACACTAGAGAGGAGAAGCCAGGGTGAGGGGGCTGCATGGGTTGGCAGCTGGAACACTGGCTGTCAAGAGGGAGCTTCCTGCCCTGTGATTAACTTTTCTTTAATCCTCGAATTCCTAAACAGCTCAGCCTGCCTGCTGGCCGAGCAAGCTTTGTCTGAGTCACTAGATGTCTCCGTGTGGCCTGACCGGTGCTTTATTCCTGGCAGGTTCGAATGCTTGTCCACACGTCCTTGAGAAAATGCATAACGCCCGTCCACCCGGCCCAGTGCCATTTAAATATTGAATTGACAGTGCCTTACTTAAGACAAGTCAATATTGACTTAATAGCCTGGAGGTTGGGGGTGGTGGGGTGGGGAGCACAGGAGAGGTCTGGCACAGTGCCAAAGAGACAAAATGGTTTTTCTTGCTGTTGGATCAAGACTGAGGGTCCCTCGTGGACACAGAGCATCCCCCTGTCTCCCGAGGTAGAGAAGGTCATTCACTTGTGCGCTAATTGAGAAACTCATTGGCCACATGTGGGGGCTGGGTCGGACAGTGACCTTTGGACTGTCATCAAGGCTGGGGGAGGGGGACATCGGAGCCAGCTGTGGCCTGCCTGGCTCCTTTCTCCCAATGTGGGTCACTTCTTGAACTAGGACAGTCTGCAGGTGTTCTCTTTGTGCTCAGACTAGGAAAACAAAAGAGCTGCTCCGGGGGTGGAGACGCGAATGGGCGGGAAGCAGCCGGCTTTGCCGAGTCGCAGGGCCTCGGTCTCCTCTGGCTGTGTTAGACTCTGGGGTCACACAACTCTGCCTGCATCCCATCTCGCTTCCTCACCACTTTCTGGCTGGGTGACTTCTGGCAAATTGCCTAACCTCTCTGTGTTTCAGCACCTGATCCTCTCAGAGCCCCTGGGAGGATAGTGGGGGATGAATGGGGACATGTGGTAGGAAGAATGATGGCTTCCAAGACATCTGTGTCCCAATTCCTGGAAACGGTGGCTGTTGTCTTATATGACAAATTGCTCCCTCTCTCCTCCCGCCTCTCTCATTTTCCCTCTCTCTCCCTTCCCCCACTCCCTCATCCAGGCGCCAAAGGGCAACCTCAGGCGCCAACACCTTCTCTTATTTGTCTGAGGCAGTTTCACTGAACTTGGAACTCACGCAGTGGGCTAGATGGGCAAGCATCAGAGATCTGCCCGTCTCCATGCTGGAGTTGCAAGTGCACACCACCAAGCCCAGGTTTTTGATACGGGTTCTGGGGAGTGAGTGCGGGTTCTTGTGCTTGCAAGGCAAGCAAGTCTTCTCCCAAGCCCCACACAGCGACCTTTAAAAAAATTTTTTTTAATTATTATTATTTATTTGTGTGTACATGTGTGTGTGTGTCTATGCATGGAGTCATCGGAGTGTCAGAGAGAAACAAGCATACATGATCTACCTGATGTGGGTGCTGGGTATTGAACTGGGGTCCCCCTCGAGAGCAGTCTGCTCTTAACCACTGAGCCACCTATCCAGCCCTCACACGGGGGGGGGGGGGGGCTTTACAAGCAGAAGGAAGGTAGGAGGTCTGAGAGACAGAAGGCAATAAGATAAAGGCAGAGACACAGCGATATGGCCCCAAGCCAGGGAATGTGAGCCACCCCTGAGAATTTCAAGAAGGAAGAAATGGATGACAGATTCCTACCTAGGGGCCCAGAAGGAACCAGCCCAGACTCTTGGCTTTGAGACAGTGAAACCGATCTTGGACTTTTAACCTCCAGAGTTATGTGTACTGTTTTTTTAAGGTGGTGGTCCATATGGCGCGGTGTAAGTGTAGAAGTCAGACTTGTAGGAGTGAGGTTTTCTCCTGCTATGAGGATCGCAAGGATTTGACACCCCCCCCCTTTTTCAGGCTTTGTGGCAGGCAAGCCCCTTTCTGTGACTGAGCCCTGTAGACAACCCAAGGGTGTTGTTTCTAAGCTTCCAAGTCTGTGGTCATTTGTCGCAGCAGCCACAGGTAACTCACAAGTTGCCGTGTACAGTTATGGAAACGGATTAAGCATCTACTGTGCAGCTGTAGGTAACAGTCAGAGGCCAAAGGTGCGGGTATCCACAAGTCACTGAAGTGTCGGCCTGTGTTTGCTGCCTAAGCCTGCCACTAGATTGGAGCCTGGGCTCTGGAGGAGTGACTCTGAGTGCTTCCAAGAGACTGACTGCCTCACAAAAACAAGCTGTGCTGTTTGTGGGCTCCGGTAACATGACAGGGTATAAAAGGAACCCGCCCATACCCCACTCCCTAACGTAGCATACATAGCCCCGTAGACATTACCTGGTGACTTCTGGCACCTTGAAGGCTACATCTCAAGGTGACTAGCAGACCTCCCTGTTGGTCACTGCCCAGATGGCTGCAGAGCAAAGCTTCCTTGTAGGCAGCCCGAGTCACCAAGAGACATGAGTCAAAGACACAGAGTTCTAAGCTCCCCACTAATGGGATATGCCAATGCAGAGTAACCAGGGCCGCGGCCATGGGACTAACATGTGTAGGTGCTTTCCCATTGGTGAGGCTTTGGTACCCTCAGGCCTCCACAGGGCCTGCTGGTGGACATTTCTTTCCAGGACGGAAGACACCTGTTTCTTAGCTGATCAGCTGCCCTGGGGTCAGTGCACAGGTGTGACCACGCCTCAGTTAAAGCATGGCTTAGTCACAGGCGATCCTGTGGGAGTCTGAGAGGGATGCTTTCAGTTCTGAAGACTCTTCTGTGACATCCCATGCGTCTGCCTATAGAGCCGTGAGGCGCTCGCTGCCTGCCATCAGGCTGTTTGTTCTGGCCCTGTCTTCTTGCTCGCTGCTCTCTGGGTGTAGTGCTGGCTTGTGCACTGCAGCTCTGTGAACAAGGACCGTGCCTGCTGGCCCTGCAGAGCATCTGCATTCAGAACATTTGCACAGTGCCCAGTCACGCACAAAGGTCGCCTAATTAATTAGCTGACTCCCCCCGCCCCAGCGTAATGACTGAGGACAGAGGCTGGAGGTCTGGGTTCTGAAAGCCACATGCAGCCTATCTCTCAAGTCCACGGCTCACTGAGCTGGAAAATCTCCCAAAGCAGCCAAGTGGAAGGAGCACAGAAGGAGATAAAGGAATTTTTCCATTGTGGTGGCCTGAGGGGGTCAGTGGAAAGCTCCAGAAGAGAGCATGTGATGCTCCCACAAAAGCACAGCCTCCCTCTCCCCTGAGGGTCCCAAGGGTCTCCTTTGGGATCTTCCTCTGTCTGCTCTGTTGTAGAATTAGCCCAGACTGCATCTCCAGTGCTAGCTCCACCCTGGCTCTTGTCCCAGTGCTTGGGTAAAGGTCCAAAATGGATCTTAGCATTTCTGTAAAATTTCCTTTGATACCTTCCTCAGAAAGGAATGTTCTGAATCACTCTAGAATGTTAGACGTTGTAGTACCAAAGGTAGGGAGGATGGGGCCAGAGGAGGCAGAGAAAAAGACAGGGAGCCTCTCTGAGTACATGCAAGTCAGACTTCTATGGCTCCAAGTTTCTTGGTATCTGAACCCTCCACAGCCTTCAGAGGGGAAGCCTGGATGACGGAGACCATTTAGTGAAATACAAGTGACTAGAAGACCAAAGGCTTCCACAGAACAAGCTTGCTGATGACACAAGTAGTAACATCCAAACACCATGATTGTTTCTAAACACTTAGTGACTACAAATACCCTGCTGAGCATGTGTAATAAATGCCTGGGTCCTGACACCAGTTCCCAGATGAGCATCTGAGTGCATGATATTGATCCGTGGACAGACTGCTTGCTTGCCTGGTCCAGGGTAGCACTCTGAAAATGTTTGGCATTCTTCAGTGCCTGATTCCACAGCCTACGTGTTTTTAAGAAAAGAAAGCTGGCATGGCTCACTAGTCACTGATATTACTGTAAGGCCACCAAAAGGGCTACCACCTTTGGCAGGAAGCAGAGATGGCCTTGCTGGGCTTGTTGAGGACTGTCACAAAAGGGAGGAAGCTATGGGAAAACCAGAGGCAGGGTTGATTTGAGAATTATGGACAAAGTTCTGTCTAGCCTGTCCTAGCCAGAAGAGTTGTCACCGCCCCATGAGCTCTGAGGCCCAGGAATACCCGTAGAGTGATTTCAGAGTTGTGACACTTCTAATGTGCAAAATAGTATTGTCTGAGTGTTTGATATATTATGGACTGTCTCTTGGGTTGTTTCATTTATTGGCCCCAGTACTTCTCAGGGGAGACAGCAGACCTCTCAGAGCCTGTGTTCTGACACAGGTACCAGTCCACAGACCAACTCTCTTTAGCACTCGCCTAACTATTGCGACACAACTTATCCCCAATCCATACATTGGGCAATTTATGACTCTTCAGACAATATTGCACAGTACAGGGCTTTCCAGAGTTCATGACGCTGACCTACCAAAACAGGAGTTCAGCCACATGGAGAAGATCAGCTAGAGCAGCGGTTCTCAACCTTCCCAGTGCTGCGATCCTTTAATACAATTCCTCATTTTGTGGTGGGCAGTTGGGCATAAAATCATTTTCATTACTACTTCATAACTGTAATTTTGCTAGTTATGAATTGTAAGGTAAGTGTCTTTGTTTCCTGGTGGTCTTAGGCAACCTAGAGGGATTGAAACCCACAGGCTGAGAACCTCTGATCTTGGGTAACAGTTTTCAGGCTTGCAGTAGCACTCAAATCAGCTGAGGGTTTGTTACAACACAGACTCCTAGCCTTCCAACCCCAGCAGTTCCTGGGCTTGCTGGGAGACTACGTGTTCAGCAAAGCTGCAAGTGACATCATGGCTGCTGGTCCATCAGGGCTGTGCTTTGAGAACCTGGCATAAAAGGTGTAGGGCTTTTGAGTGTGGAGTTGCTCCCTGGGGTGGCAGGCTGGGTTGGGGGGAAGTTTGGTGGTATATTTTCTGTATATTCAGGGGATTTCTCACTGCCCGTCCTACCTTGCTGTTTGTGGTAAAAGACCAGCCTCCAAGTCAGCATAGTTACACAAGCTTTAGAGGAAAGTAGCTCGAGAGCAGGTGCTTGATAGGGAGGGAGTGTGGTTCAGTGGTAGGCATCGTAACCTAGCATGAGTACAGACCTGGGTGCAAACCCCAGCACTGAGAGAAAAAACAAAACAAAACAAAAAAAAAGCAGAGAGAAGGTACTCAAATCCTTCTGGTTAGGCTTCCAGTCCAGTGCCAGGAATGTGGCAGGCATCTGCTGCGTACGTAGCCTGAAGAGTCTTGGATTAATAAAGCTTATGAAATCTGATCCATCTGGTGGATGAACGAACACATCATAGTATTTTCTTTCTTCTCTGAACACTGTTGTGCCTTTAGCATTGAGAGGTGCCCACCCAGAGACACCAGGAGAGAAAGAAGGCTCTGGAAGGCGAGATTCCACAGGGAAACACGGAAGAAAACAAAGGAACCGACCCAGAACTCCTGTGGTGCTGATGGACCAGTTCTAAATACAATAGAAGCCAATTCTGAGGGCTGTGGATAGGAGACACCACATTTTGCTGGACTTTTCACGGCTTGAAGTCACTCGTGTCTCTGAAGTCACTTCCGCATCTAACTTAGATTTGATGGTTTGTTGTCGATTTTGAAAGGATGTTTATAGCTTTGCTTTGAAATTATTCAGCTGTAATGATATTTAGTGTGTAATTGGTGATGTTTTCCTAGCAACTCAATAAATAGATTTGGGAACTTTTGTGAAGTGAATGAAATATGTTTTATTCTTCTAAACATCTCAAAACTCCACCTTGGTTTAACAACTAAGGGACTTGACAAAATGTTATATGTGGAGGATTAATTTTTTATTAATTCTAGCATTAGCATTTTCCCACTTTGGAGTTAACAAGCTTGTTTTTCTAGTGTTAGTTGTTTTCAAAATCTCTGTCTTAGTTTGGGTTTCCATCCTGTGAAGAGACACCAGGACCAATTCTTATAAAGAAAAATATTTAATTGGGGCTGGTTTAGAGTTTTAGAGGTTTAGTCCATTTTCACCATGGCAGGAAGCATGGCAGCCTGTAGGCAGACATGGTGCTGGAGCATCTTGATCCCAAGGCAGCCAGGAGGAGACTGTCTCTCACACTAGGCAGAGCTTGAACATAGGAGACCTCATAACCTGCTGTCCAGAAACTGTCAAAATCAGTGATACACTTCCTCCAACAAGGCCATACCCACTCTAACAAGGCCACGCCTCCTAATAGTGCCACTCCCTATGGGACAAGCATTCAAACAAATGAATCTATGGGGCCAAACCTATTCAGACCATCACATTCTATTCCCCAGAGGTTTGTAGCCATAACATTATGCAAGATGTATTTAGTCCCACTTCAAAAGCCCCCATAGTCTATTACAGTGTTTAAAAGTTCAAAGTTCAAATCTTCTGTGACTCAGGAGATCTCTTTTTTTTCCCATTAATTTATTTATTCACTTTACATCCCGATTTCAGTCCCCCTCATCCCCACTACCTCGCACATGGCCTCTCCCATGATCCCCACTCCCTTTCATGTCTGAGAAGGAGGAGGTCCCTCCCGAGGAACCAACCCACCCTGGCAGATCAAGTCACTGTGGGACTAGGTGCATCCTCTCCCACTGAGGCCAGACAAGACAGCCCAGTTTGGGGAGCAGAATCTGCAGGCAGACAACAGTATCGGGAGAAGCCCACACTCCAGTTGTTTGGAGGACCCACATGAAGACCAAGCTGCATACCTGCTAGCTACATAGGGGCAGGCGGCATCCAATCTCCTGACTGTAATCTCCTATAAAATCAAAAAGCAGGTCACATACTTCCAACATGTCATGGCACAGGCTATACATTACCATTTCAAAACAGCATAGGGTAGGGAGCACAGTGAGGGAGCACTGGACCAAAGAAAGACTGAAAACTTTAATCCCAGCACTCGGGAGGCAGAGGCAGGCGGATTTCTGAGTTTGAGGCCAGCCTGGTCTACAGAGTGAGTTCCAGGACAGCCAGGGCTACACAGAGAAACCCTATCTCGAAAAACAAAAAAAAAAGAAAAGAAGAGAAGAGGAGAGGAGAGGAGAGGAGAGGAGAGGAGAGGAGAGGAGAGGAGAGGAGAGGAGAGGAGAGGAGAGGAGAGGAGAGGAGAGAAGAGAAAAGAAAAGAAAAGAAAAGAAAAGAAAAGAAAAGAAAAGAAAAGGAAAGGAAAGGAAAGGAAAAAAGAAAAGAAAAAAAAGAAAGACTGAAAACAAGCCGAGCAAACTCCAAACTCTGCATCTCATGGCTGATGTCAAAGCGCTCTTGTTGACTGCAACGTACTTTTTTCTCTTGAGCTGGTTCCACTCCCTCTAAGCAGCTCTCCTCGGCAGGTATCCCCACGGCTCTGGCATCTCTAACACCTTGGGGTCTTCAAGGCAATCCAGGTGTCACCTATACAGTTTCATACAATGTCCTCTCTGGGCCTCCATGCAGTGACACCCCTGCCACATACTTGACCATAGCAACTTTCTTTAGTTACTGAGGAAGATTCCATAACCACTTCTTTTATTCTTGACAACAGAGCCATGTGGCTGAAGCCGCCAGGCTCTGTTGCTTGCTGGGGCTGGAACGTGTCAACCTGTTCAAGTACATCATCACCAGCTTTCTGGTTTTGATGATTTCCTGCACTGCCTAAGATTGACTATCCTGGTACTTGCTCTGTAGACTGACCTTGAAATCAGAGATCTGCATGCTTCTGTCTCCTGAGTGTTGGGATTAAAGGTATGTACCACCATGCCTAGATATAAGCTTTTCTTTAATTAATTTTCATTACAGATCTTTATAAGCATGACCACTATGCCTCAAGATCTGAATTAAAGGCAAGTGTTGATCCAGATTAAAAACCATGTGTCTTCCAGCTCCAAGATCTGGATCAAAGTCTTCCTGGCTCAAGATCCAGCTCATAGGCATGCTCTCCATTTCTGGACTGTAGTTCATTCCAGATATAGTCAAAATGACTACCAAGAATAGTCATCACGATCTCCCAGGAACAATTCTTGGCTTTTCCATTCCTGCCTTAGGGTTACTTCTGTTTCTGTGATAAAATGCCCTGTCAAAAGCAGCTTAGGGGGAAAAGAGAGAGAGAGAGAGAGAGAGAGAGAGAGAGAGAGAGAGAGAGAGAGAGAGAGAGAATATTGTAGCTCCTAGTTCTAGGTCCATCACTATGGTCAAAGTCAAAGTGGCAAGAACTGAAGCAGCCAGTCACATCCACCGTCAGGAGCAGAGGGGGTGAGAAGGCCTGCATACTGTGCACAGGCAGTTTTCGCCACTCTTACCTAATTTAGGAACCACTGCCTAGGGAATGCCCCCCACAGTGGGAAGATCTTTCCACCTTAAGGAACACAATCATGATAACCTCCCACAGACATGCCCAGAGGCCAACCTAACCTAGATAATCCCTCATTAACTTTCTCCCTAGATAACTCTAGAATGTTTCCAATTAACAACTAAAACCAGCCATCACGCACCGAAAGGTTAAACCATTCCTGCCTTGAGCACAATCATGGCCTTCTGTGTGAGGGTTCTCTTGGACCACACCCTTCCCCCTCCTCAACATCCATAATCCGTTCTACTCAGCTTGACGTTTTTACCTTCAAAATGACATATAATTTATTCAATTTACGTGGCCCTCTCACCTCTGCCTTATGTGGGATAAGGGGCAGAGGACTCCAAGTCTTGGGTTTTTCACTATACCAAGTACCTAGGAACCTTGCTGTCAGTCCTTACGCATGCTGAGTACTCATGCATGCTAAATGCACCCGATGACTTAGGAAAAAAGCAGGGGATCTTTTCTTATCTTACTAGGAGCCAGAAAGAAGCCTGAGCCCATTGGCATGATACCTGGTGCCTAGTTAAAGCTCTGCCTATAAAGATGGGGAAGGCCTAAGGACTGGATGAGAGCCCAACACGGGGTGTGGGGTTGTTGAGGAACCCTCTGAGACATTATACCCTTCACCTTAGAACCTGAGATCGAATCCGTCAGAGCGGAGTGACTCGAAGAAAGACACCAGGGAAGAAGGGTGCCAAATAAACTACAAAGCAATGAATCGGGCAGGCTCAGGGAACACTGAGGAAGAGGAGGAAGCCTCTACCAGGTAGGGTGAACTGACTTGGACTGAACAAGTCACTTTTCCCACAACCCCTCAGGACAAAACTCTTGGGAAATTATAGGTACTAGAGTCTCCCTCAGAAAGTTGGTCCTTGTGAATCCTGTGGAACACATCATGGAGCCTGAAGTCAAAGAGGGATTGGATACCCAAGAGCCTGTGAGCTTGACTGGCCACTGTAACTGTCCAGTCAACATGGAGCATTATCAGTCACCTCTTCATCAATGGGGCCTAGAGCCAGGACACCAGAATGTTGACAAGAGTCAACTGTCAACCATTGGCTCACAACAAAGCTGTAGCTTTGTGCCTGTCACTGGATGTTGGCCATCTACAGTCAGAGCTGGAATGGGGAGCACGGAGAGAGGGACTAAAATTCCCACAGGAGGACCAGGTGGAAGAGTTCAATGCCACGCTCTCTAACCTCAGGCTCTTCGATGTCATTCAGGTTTCTCACTTGACTATAAATTGCCAAGAATATAAGTGACCTGTCATTCATTCCTTAAGAGGTTGATAGATGCACTAGTCCCTGTCACTCATGAAGATGCTCATATAGGACAGTGAATTGTCCTCTAGCTGGGACCTGCCAAAGCTTAAACTGCCAGCAAGGTTAAATAAGGAATTTCCTTAGTTCAACATCTCTTAATGAAATCTGGTGCCTCTGTGACCCAGAGTTGGCCCTGATGGCCAGAGAGCAAGTACCAAGGAGAAATGGGCTTCTGAAACTCTCAAAATAATGCTTGGTGCTTCATAAAGCAGCTCCTTCCACTATGTTTGGCCACAGAGTTCATAGGTATGGCTTGAGCCCCTACATATATGAAGCATCATTAAAATCAGGGACATTGGGCCTTCAGAAGTCATCTCCACCTTGATCTCTAGGGGAACCATTGGGATATTATGGGATGATTTATTCCTCATCTTTCAAGCGTGACTAATGATCTGGGAAGGAAGGCCCCCTTACTGGGTGTCCTTAATGTGCCCAGAAACATCACCACTGTTCATGGTGGCCAGTGGAATACTTAGTCCTTGGGTTAGGGGATTCTGGACCAGAGAATCTGCAGACTCTCTGAGCATCTTGGTTTCCTGGCAGCTTGAGGGAGAAGTGGGAACTCACCCTCACTGGGATTCCCTTGATTACCATTTTGATCCCTGAGACCAGAGTCCATTTCTCAACTACATCTTCTACCTCATTTAATAGGAAACATTATCCTTGCTGTTGTTCTTCCCATTCTACAAAACAACTCAACAACAACCAGACAAGGGAAGGGGTTGAAGTCATGGCGTGAGGAAGGAGTATGAGGCTGTATAACAACTGCAGCAATAATGATGTCACCTTTGTATTAATAACAAGATTTGTTATTCAAATTTACTGTGGCAGGCCGTGTGATGCCTGCGTTTTATATGTACATCAACGAATTTAATTCTTTTTTTTTAAAATTATGTATTATGTATACAGTATATGCCTGCAGGTCAGAAGAGGGCACCAGATCTCATTGCAGATGGTTGTGAGCCACCATGTGGTTGCTAGGAATTGAACTCAGGACCTCTGGAAGAGCAGACAGTGTTCTTAACAGTGACCCTCAGATCTAGAAGAAAGCGTTTGGCCACACTTCCTGTCTCCTTCAGTCCTAGTCTGTTCCACTGCCTAAAATCGTGCCACCGCACCACTGACAACCCATTCCTTTGTCTCCTTAAGAGACTATTGGTTTTGGAAACTTCTGTTTTCAGTTCTTGTTTCTTTCAGTTCAGAATTATTGTTTAGCTGTGTATCTTTAGAACACCCAAAGCTCTTTCCCTGGCATCTGTCCTTCAGTACTGTGTGTGTGTGTGTGTGTGTGTGTGTGTGTGTGTGAAAGAGAGAGAGAGAGAGAGAGAGAGAGAGAGAGAGAGAGAGAGAGAGAGAGAGAGAAGGGGGTGGAACTGTAGAAATCTGAGTTGTCTCCTCTCTGTTAGTCACAACCTAGTGGCAGACAGAGATAGGAAATGGATCCAAAAGCTACAATCAAGAGAAAAAACTGTGCACAGCCAGATGACATTGCAGCACTCCTTAAATCTCAACACACAGGAAGCAGAGGCAGGTGGATCTCTGTGAGTTTAAGGACAGCCTGGTCTACAGACTGAACTCCCAGACAGCAAGGGCTACACAAAGAAACCCTGTTTTGAAGAGAAAGAGTGCACTGGGCTCATAGCTGAGTGATCTGGAGAAAAAAATCAAGTACAGTTTTAAAGCCTTATTTTGGGGATGGCTAGAGGACAAATGCCTGCCTGAGGGAAGAGGCAGGACCATGACATCATATTCCACCTTTAGCTGACTCTCTTCTGAGCAACTGGCTTTCTTCTTCCCTTGTTACTCAGGCAGAGGCCTCACCCAGCAGCCCTGACACCTCTGTTGCTGACTGTCCCCTTGCAGACAGGTTAGCTAAAAGCTTGGGGGAGATCTGTAGCTTGGGAGCTTTGTCAGCTAGTATCTCCATATGCCTCATGGTCTGCAGTGAGGGGGAGCCCTCAGAGCCTGTGCTCACAGACACCTGAACTCTTGAAGAACAGATCAAAGCTAAGGCAGACCTTTTATGGGTGACCTACTAAGGAGGGAAGGTGGACACCCTTCCTTAACTTGTGGTGACAGCTTGTGAGTTGTGATGAGAGGTTAGTGGGGGACGGGGATCCTGAGACAAGGACCGGAGGATGGATTGGAATTCCAAGGGCCCCAGGAGCTTTGCTGTGAGATTGAAATCCCACCAGCAGTAATCATCCAGCAAGCCTGTGCCTGGGCTGGGGGTAGGGGGTGGGGCGGTGGCGGGGAGGCAGGTTCATTCTCCCCAGGGCCCTCCACATTCCCACAGGGCTATGCTCTGGGTAAAGGGCCCTGAGTCTTGCAAAGGGAATTAAATCTTTGCATCTGAAATCTGTCATTTCAGGTGAAGTTGGAGGGGGTTCTCAGTCATAAGTGTAAGAGAGGGGCTGTATCCATCATTATTGGGATTATCTTCAGCCCGTGGTTTTCCCTTTGAGAATCAACCATTTCTACAGAAAACCCATCAGGTTCTGCTGGGTTTAAAGACTAGGGCGAGCCGGGCGTGGTGGCGCACGCCTTTAATCCCAGCACTTGGGAGGCAGAGGCAGGCGGATTTCTGAGTTCGAGGCCAGCCTGGTCTACAAAGTGAGTTCCAGGACAGCCAGGGCTACACAGAGAAACCCTGTCTCGAAAAAACAAACAAACAAAAAAGACTAGGGCGAATACTTTTGAGATAAAGACATGGACAAACTCTTATCAAGTGTTTCCATCAGATAATGGCGATAAACACTGGGCAGCATACCAAAGGAAAATTGTTTAAATAGCTGCGACTAACTTACTTCTCTGGAGGTGCAGGCAATCATACATTTTAAAGTATAGTTTGTATACTTTCTCATAGTCTAGTCTTACTTATAACAGAATGTCAGAAAGTAGCTAATGTATTTTTTAAACAACAACAACAAAAACCCCAAAAGATTTATTTCTGCTCACAGTCTTGAGCAGTGGTTCCCAACCTGTGGGTTGCAACCCCTTGAGGGGGTAAATGACCCTTTCACAGGAGTCATCCAAGACCACGGTAAAACACAGATATTTACATTATAGTTCATAAGAGTAACAGAATTACAGTTAGCAATGAAAATAATTTTGCAGAGTGAGTTCCAGGACAGCCAAGGCTACACAGAGAAACCCTGTCTCGAAAACCAAAAAAAAAAAAAAAAAAAAAAAAAAGAAAGAAAATAATTTTGTGCTTAAGGTCACCATACCATAAAGGATGGCAGCATTAGGAAGATTGAGAAGCACTGCTATGGAGGCTGAGAAACCACGGTTAATCTTTAGATTTCTGGGGAGGCTTTATTCTGCTCATTCACGGTGAAAAAACAGAAGGGGAAGTGGGCACTGCAACAAAGAGGGAGGGAGACCGAGGAACTGACACAGCTTCACAACCATGCGCTCTTGCAGCAAGGAAGCCATTTCCTCAAGAGCGAAAGGAATCCACTCATGAGGGCAGATGCCTCTCGAGTGCAAATTGCATTGGGAATCAAGCCTCAACATGATCCTAGTGACCCCACCTACACTCAAGCCAAGAAAGCCGTGTAGGCCGAACAGGCCTGCGCCGTTGCTGAGATGTAGTGGTAATCCAGTTCACCCTCAAGCACCCACCCCACACACCAGGGCGTTATTGTGAGAGCAGGCCAGTGGGAAGAAAGGACTTGCAGTAACAAGTCCCCTGCCCACGCAACCACACAGCATTAGAGTGGAGATAGTTCAGGAAACCTGAACTGCTGAGACGCAGATGTTGTTCTCCTTCTTAGCTAGGGTGGTGTCAGTGCAGGGCTAATGGAAACTGGGGACTTTTCACTACTGATCAGTAGTAACAAGATGACCACTAGATCTTAATGCCACCAGAGGCCACTTGGGATGCAAAATGAGTACCCCTGCCCTACAGAGTCAGTGTGGTATCAGCTGGAACCCAGTGAGAAGATCTGTATCTGCTCAGAGATAATGAGGCGTTCCCCCATACCTCCTACCTATGGCCCATGGCAGGGGAGATTACATGGAGAACTCTGAAGTTTATCTCTCCCTAGCTCTTCACAGGGCATTTAGCTTCCCTGCCAGAGTGATTTTTTCGGAATATGACAGAAGCTCTGGAACACGGAGGGAAATAATATCTAGAGCCTCATAACAGAGTATGTACCTAAGTTTAAGTTTCAATGAATCAGAATTTTACTCATTGTTTCAAGATGGAAGATCTTTACTTGAATGAAGAAAAAGAAAGGAAGAAGAAAGAGAGAGAGAAAGAGAGGGAGGGAGGGATGGAGGGAGAGAGAGAAGGAAAGAGAGAGAGAGGAAGGAAGGAAGGAAGGAAGGAAGGAAGGAGAGAGAGAGAGAGAGAGAGAGAGAGAGAGAGAGAGAGAGAGAAACCAACAGATCCTACCATGAAATGACACAGATTGGAATGGCCTGACAAAGACTTTAGAGTAGCCATTGTATATGCCAATAAATCAACTGCATAAGTGATATGAACAAGCAGATAAGGAGCGAGCAAGCAAGCAAGCAATCTAGAAATTTTCATCCCAGGGCTGCAGTATTAGTACTGCTATGTAAGCTCAAGGACCTGAGTTCAGATCCCAGCACCCACCTAAAAAGCCAGGAGTGGCCTCACAGGAGTTTGTAACCTTAGCTCTGTGGAGAGAGGAGACAGGAGGATTGCTGGGGCTTGCTGGCTACCAGCCTAGCTCAAGCCTCAGTGATAGACTGTCTCAAAGATAAGGCAGAATGATGGAGCACCTGGCTTCATTGTTCAGCTTCTTCATGCATACAGGCACACACCTGCTCACACAGGCACACATATACTGTTCACATACACACATGCACATATGAAATTATCAATCCAGAAGTAGAAGTTTTTTAATAGAATATTCAAAGGAGGGCTGGCGAGATGGCTCAGTGGGTAAGAGCACTGACTGTTCTTCTGAAGGTCTTGAGTTCAAATCCCAACAACCACACGGTGGCTCACAACCACCCATAATGAGATCTGACTTCCTCTTATTTTATTTTTTTTAAAAGAATAGTCAAAGGAGAACCAAATGGAAATTTTAGAGCTGAGAAACCACAATGGGGTTGAATGACCTTTCAGAGGCTTGCATATCGGATATCCTACATATCACATATTTACATCATGATTGATAACAGTAGCAAAATTTCAGTTATGGTGTAGCAATGAAAATAATTTTATGGTTGGGGTCACCACAACATAAGGAACTGTATTAAAGGGTCACAGTGTTAGGAAGGCTGAGAACCATTGCTTTGAAAGAATACTGTTGACGCAAAATTCCATATCCAGAAAAACTATTAAGACTGAAGAGCAAGCAAGACTTCTCAGTGGGTGGAAAGCTAGGATCACTTGTTGCCTAGAGACAGACTCTGAAAAATAGCTGAAGGAAGTTCTCAGAACACAAAGAATGATAAAAGATAGCTATTAAAATAGCTGTTATAAAAGTTCTAAGAGCAATCTGACAAAGATAGGAAAGGGGGTCCTTCACACGTTACTGATGCAAGTGTGAAATGGCACAATGTTGTTTTAATTCATTGAAATTGCTTGATTCTAGTGAACTCACGAATAAAACCATCATGCAGCCAGATCATGGAAACTATTCAAGACATCGCCCAGTTCCACACTCTGCATCTCAGTGAACTTTATCCCGATAGAATGGTCATTCTGAGACTATGGAATTTTGCTTAGGACAAAATGTAAGGAGAATATATCCTTATGATAGTTTAAGTTAAACACACACACACACACACACAAGCCACAACCCAAAACTAAACCTACTTGTAATGTTACCCAGAAACTTCACTCTTGAGAACACAAAATCAAGCCAATGCACATGACTATTTAAAACCTATTTATTTGTAACAGCCCCAGGCTGGAAGTAACCAAAATATATTTCTTAAATCTCTCAATAAGTGAATGAACAAATACATTGTAGTATAGTCAAACTGAGCCAGGCTGGGGTGGTATGCCCCTTTAATTCCAGCACTCAGGAGACAGAGATAGGCAGATCTCTGTGAGTTCAAGGCCAGCCTGGTCTACAGAGTGAATTCCATGACAGCCTGTCTCAAACAAAACAAAACAAGACAAGACAAGACAAGACAAGACAAGACAAGACAAGACAAGACAAAACAAAATTCAAACCATAGAAATACTAATTACCATTGCAAAAGAATGAGCTGTTAACTCAAAGATTTGGATAGGCCCCAAAGTCAACCTCAAGCAGGAGACATTTGTGGTGACAGGTGTAACTGTTATAGTTATACACAGTGTGACAAGAGGAAAAATAGCAATCTGCATATATTGTAGCAGTGTCAATTTCTTCTTGGTTTTGATATTATACTATAATTGTGTATATGTAACCATTTGGGGGTAACCAGGAAGAATACAGAGTGTTTCTTTGTACCCTCTTTGTAACTTCCTGAATATGTTTAGTTACTTCAGGGTTTACATTTTTTTTTGAAGACTTAGATGTAGAATGTTTTATTTTTGTGAAACTGCTAGTCTCTAGTTAGATGAGAGGTGTCTGCAAAGATCTTTGCTGGGTTTGGGATGGCATCTGAGGGGATTTTCACTGTTCTTGAATTCTATGTGTTGCCTGGGTTGCTTTCAACTTAAACTCTAAAGTGGTTAAGATCCCCCACCCCCGACCCCCTCTATGCCTGCTGGAAAAAGGGAGAGGGCTCCATTTGTCTTGAGCTTAAGTGAAGTGATGTGGTCTATGGCTAGTTGTGTGAATTTGACACTTGGGGGTTTGGCCCTGGTAGGGACATTTACTCCTTCCTAATGGTCACAGCCACTTCAGGGGACCCAGGAACACCAGGTACTTTCCTGATCCTTGTTTAGAAGCACAGAGAGCTGACCTGCCTCATCCCCCACCTGCCTCACCACACACACACAGACACTCACACAGACACACAGACACACACACACAGACACACACACAGACACACAGACACACACACACAGACACACACACACACACAGACACACACAGACACACACACACACACACACGCACACACACACACGCCATGCCTCTCAACTCAGTCCCCTCCACAAGCTCACTTCAGCCAACAACTCTGCATGTCAGTTTAAAGCCCAGATAAAGAACACACAGTAAAGATCCTCTGGGATTTTTTTTTTTTTGAGCTGGTGGATATTAATTATCTCAATTAGTAGCAGTAATAGCAAGGTCGTCAAAATTGTTCGAGCCCTAATATGCTAAGCAGTGACAGCATAATCCAGTTCTTTGTAGCAGGGCCTGTTTCCTGAAAGCAACAAACACAGGCAAGTTCAGTTGTGCTACTACTGTTGGTTGTGCTGAGTGAAGACTGTCATTTTTCACTTGGGAAATTTGTACATGCAGGATCATGACATTAAAATGAACTTCTCTCTCTCTCTCTCTCTCTCTCTCTCTCTGGTGTTATTTTTTGTGCTAGCTAGTTTTCTACCAACTTGACATACTCTGTTGTCATCTGGGAAGAGGGGCTCTCAATTGAGAAAAAGTCTCCATATGATTGGCCTGTAGGCAAACCTCTACTGGTGATTCATGTGGAAGGACCTGACCATAGTGGTGGTTCCACTCCTGTGCAGGAGATGGACCTGAGTGCTGTAAGGAAGCAAGCTCAGTGTGTCATGAGCTAGCAAGCCAGTAAGCTGAGTTGTTCCTCCATGGCTTCTGCTTGAGTCCCTGCCTTGTCTTCCTGCTTTGGTTACCCAGAAATGGACTTATAAACTGTAAGGTTAAGCAAATCCTTTCCTCTCCAGGTTGCTTTTGATTTTATCACAGCAATAGAACCTGTAATTAAGACAGGTGTATTACATGTGTGTATGGGGCGGGGAAGGTGAAGGCTCCACATGCATCCTTGTGCAGCATGTGTGTGCATGCAGAGGCCAGAGATCAACACCAGGTGTCTTCCTCAGTCCCTCTCCATCTTATATTTTTGAGAATGGAACCTGAAACTCATTCATCTGGCTAGGTTGGTTGGCCAGTGAACTCCAAGGATCTGCCTGTCCTTACCCCATCCTATGCCTACTGTGGTTATAGACATGGCGACTGTTCCTGGCTTTCAGGTGGGTACCAGAGACCCAAACTCTTTATACTTGGACAGCAAATACTTTACCAACTGAATCATCTCCCCAGTTCCAAACCTAGGGTTTTGTTTTTGCTCTGCTACCAATCTTAAGCCTTGGGAGATTCTTCCCATACAGGGATACCTTTGTTTTGTGTTACCGTAATAAAATACTCAAAACCAGCAACTTACACACAGAGACGTTTATTTGGCCCACCGTTGAGGTGTCTGAGAAGTCTGAGGGCATGATGCTGACATTTGCTTAGCACTTGGGAGACTTTCATGCTCAGCACAGCATGCAGAGGATGACATGTGGAAGGACAACATCTGTTTAGGTCTCTCCTTTACTTCTTCTAAGACCACCGGCCCCACCAGGGAAACACCAGCTTGATATCTAATTTAACCCCAATTACTTCCCAAAGACCCAGCCTCCAAATATGAACATCCTCTGATGGATGGAAGGATGGAAATTGGGGGAGTGGATTAAGTTTTGATATAAGTTTCAGAGGGAACATTCTTTTTTTTTTTTTGGTTTTTCGAGACAGGGTTTCTCTGTACAGCCCTGGCTGTCCTGGAACTCACTTTGTAGACCAGGCTGGCCTCAAACTCAGAAATCTGCCTGCCTCTGCCTCCCAAGTGCTGGGATTAAAGGCATGCGCCACAATGCTGGGCTCTCCCTGTCATTCTTTTACAGATTTACTCTCTCCAGGCATTGGTCATTTATTCAAGTGCTTTATTTTCTCCTTAGAGAAAGAGAGCTAAGCTTAGTTTAACTCTTCATTTGGTTATCCAATTGCTGATTCTTTATTTATTTAATTTGATAGTCATTTGTTTACAAACATATTCACTCATTTAGGACCTATCTCTTCAGCCCTTCATCTATTCTCCTTCCCTTTATCCTTCCATCCTTTCATCCCTCCATTCATTTATCCACTCTGTACTCATCCATCAACCTTCTTACTCACTTTTTATCTGTCCTTTCACTTGGTCAGCCAGCAATGAAACCATCTGTTTGTATTCCTTCTAGGCTCTGCTGCAGTTACCTGGCAACAGCCAGGTCTCTCCTTTACTTCTTCTAAAAGCACCAGTCACTATAAGAGGGGCTGTTTGGCCCCTCCTCACTCTGCTATCTTCTTACTCTTTCACTCTCTGTCCCTTCTCTCTCTGCCCCTTCTTCTCTCTCAACCCCCCCACCCAAGTGTTCCTAGCCACCCTTCTCCTCCTCCTCCTCCTCCTCCTCTTCCTCTCTCTCCTCTCTCCCTTCCCATGCCCTAAATAAACTATCCTATATTTGTCTGGTACCTCTGGAAGAAGGGATGCCTCAGCATTGGCCTGCAGAGGCACTCCCTTCCACCTTACCATATCTCACTCTATCAAACATATCTTTGGCTTCTCTCTCTCTCTCTCTCTCTCTCTCTCTCAAACACAACACCATCTAGGCAACCGACAGATACATATAAACTCCAAAGTCCAAAGCTCTGTCTCTATCAATGAGGCAGAGAGGCGATGACATCAGTTGCCAGGTTACCATACACCAGGTATGGTGCTGAGCTCTTAACATAGTAGACTATCACATTAGTTCCAGAGGCAGTTATTAAACTTTCCACCTACAGAGGAGGCAAACAATCCCAGAGAAACTGAATGACCTGTCTAAAGGGAACCAAGAACAGAAACTGAGCCAGGGTTCCCACACTGGGCCTCCCTGGCACTAAAGCCATGTCGTCCCCAGCTTTTATTTGATCTGAATGTTTACCAAGCACTTAAAAATTCCCTTGATAACATAACCTTTGGAAATACCTGCGTTGGCCTGCGGACAAAGGAGAAGTGTGGTTCAGAGGAGCTGTGGAGATGCTAGGGATCTTGAAGCTGCTACGCAGACTCTGAACTTGAACTCAGGTCTTCTGACTGCAAAGGTTTTGTTCTTCCCACAGCATCGTGTGCTCCAAGAATTAGCTGCCTAAGGCATTGATAAGTGGCTTTCTCTACTGGGTGTGTATGGGAAAACCAGGGTTTCTGTAAGTAGAGGTGCCCAGCCATGGGCTGGAGACCTGGAGAGAATTCTTGGACTAGGTAGAGCAAGCTAGACCTGAAAGACAGTGTGGGGTGGGGGTGGGGGTGTGTGTGAGGCACTGCCAGTAGAGAGCATTGTAAATGAGGCCTGAGTGCAGTCGCTTTAAAGCCTTAGCTGGTACAGAGACACCCAAGACAAAGACAAGCGGGGCAGGAGGGAGCAGCCACTCCTAAAATGCCTGCTCAAAGCTCCCCCCAGGACTTCCTCACTTTCCAGATTTGATTCTGTCTGTCTCTTACTCAAAACCCTTCAGTATTCTACTACATTTCCCTAGGATAGATCTCCCCCCCTATTGCCAGGCTTGCTGGGCTCCTGTCCCTGTCACCTCTGCCCCCAGGGCGCTCTGCCTCTGATGTGTCTGTGGGTGCTTAGATGTGCTGGTTTCTCTCAGCTATGACTCAGGGATCAGCTTTTGTTTCAAGGAACCGTATGGGCAGGCCTGCCACTCCCTGGCTGGCCTCCTGCATCCAAAACAAACAGTCTGGCGGGCAGCATGTGGGCAGAGAGACAGAGAGCAAGAGGGCATCTCAGGATAAGCAGGAGAAACAAACTCAACTGTTGTTGGGAAGCAAGTGATGAAGCCAGGAAGCAGGCTGCCTAGAGGTCCCATGTGACTTCTGTAGTGGACCAGTGGACATCATCATAAAAGCCACGTACTGGCACTTACTATGTGCCAAGTACCATCTTTATAGCCTTTCTGCAACAGAGATTGGTTTTCCAATGAGAAAACAAACTGGATCTCAGAACTGAGTTTCAGTGAGTGGCTCAAAGCCACACGGCTGGCAAGCCAGCGGACTTGAACTTGACGTCATGGGTCAAAAAGCTTAGATCATATAGACATGATCATTTAGGTCTTTGTAAGAGGTCAGTCACTGTCATAATGTTAAAGCAGTTTTCCTAAATAATACTATTTCATGTGTGCGTTTGTGTGTGTCTGTGTATGCATATGTGTGCATGTATGCAGATGTGTGTGTAATGTGCATGAAGTTAATGTGAGGTGTATGTGTGTGTGGTATATATGTTCTGTGCACACCTATGGTGTGTGTGTGTGTGAGTGTAGTGTACGTGAGGTTTATGTGATGTGTCTGTGTGGTATATATATACCCGAGTGATGTGTATATATGTGTGGTATATTTGTGTTGCGTATATCTGCAGTGTGTGTGATGTGTATTTGTATGTGTGTGTGTTTGTGTGTTTCAGAGATTGACATCTGATGTCTTCCTTTGCTGCTCTCCACCTTATCTTTTCTGAGGCAGGGTCTGTCACTGAACCTGGTGCTCACTGACTGGCTAGACGCTGAGCTCTGGGGCTCTCCTATCCCCACCTGCTTGTGCTAGCATTACAGATACAGGAGACCATGTCTGGCTTCTTTTACATGGGTGCTAGGGATCTGAACTGAAGTCATTTTCTTGCAGGGCAGACACTTTAACAATGGAGTCCCTACTTAATGTCTCTTTCTGACAAAAAGCCTAACTAGAGGTAGATCTTGGATGTGAGGCTTCCTCGTACTGCTGCAGGGATGCCATATGGGATTTAAAACTATATTGATGGACTTAACACACCCATGTGAAGAACAAGAGAGAAATAACAGAAATTCTGCAACAGATTTTGAAACAGAATCCCCTGATCAGCCTTTTGATGGGTCCAAAGCTCCACTGGACTCCAAGGCAATTGAGGGATGAGGACCATGCGGTACTGCCCCAAGAGAGAGTTCAGTATACAGGACTCCAGTCCTTGGCTCACTGATCCATCTATGAGCTCTGTTCTCTCTGGATTCACAGGGGCTATGGAGTTCAGTATCTGAAGCTGAAAGGGAGGGTTTAGAAGTCACCTGGGACTGCTGCCAGAGTGAACCCTGAGTAGCCCCCAATGTTCCTTCTAGTGTGTCCCATGAATGTCCGGCCATGTTGCCCTTTTTGTTCCTCAGTCCCTTCTAGGCTTGAAGCTTGTCTCCAACTGCCAGTCACCTCACCCTAAAGCCAGATCTGTCCCAAGACTCACCCACAACCTAGAAGTAGTCTTGCCTCCCAGAAACAACTCTCCATTCCTCTACCTTGCCAATACCTGGGACACTGCACTCGGGCAAATTTTGTTTTCAAAGACAAGGTTTCTTTGTGTAACTCTGGTTGTCCTGGAACTTGTTCTGAAGGCCAAGGCTGGCCTCAAACTCAGAGATCAGCTTCCTGAGTGCTGGGATTAATGAGTGTGACCCAGTGGCTTGGCTTTCTTGGACAGAGTCTTAGGCAGGCAAGAGGCATGAAAATACTTTTTAAGCAGGACAGATCTGTAGTTTGTATATGAAAGTTGGCCTAGAAGTGGGCTGAGATGGGGTTCAGGTGCAGATGGTAGGGCCCAACTCAGGGGAGGAATAGTGATATAGAGATGGTGGATAGATGTACCTGATGTTTAAGAGTCAGTCCAGGACAGATGGTTCAGTGGTTAGGAGCACTTCCTGCTCTTAGAAAGGATCTGGGATCTGACCCTGACACCCACATGGTTGCTTACAACAACTGCATCCACGAATCTGATACTGTCTTCTATTCTTCATAGGCACCAGGCACATATATGATGCATATACATACATGTAGGCAGACACACTATACACATAAAATAAGAAGTAAAATGCTTTAAAAAAAAAAAAAAGAGGGAGAGAGAGGTTATTGGAGGTGACCGGACTTCTGTTTGTTGACTGAAAGGTGCTGGGACTTCAGTGAGAACACACAAGGGGACTGGCTCTGCTAGGCAAAGTGCATGGTTGTCAGTGGCTGGCTTCCTGCTCAGGAATACGCTTGAGCCCCCACAGCCAACCCAGGGGCTCCACCACTTCCTTCTGCTCCTCTACCACCCCCCCCTTCCCTTGTGACTCCGACACATAAAATCATAGCAGCTTGCTTGGCCAGACCTGTTCTCGTTCTGACCTGACACACATCATAGAGAGGGATCCATGCTCAGGAGTCGGGGCCCTGTGCTGGTCTTTGGCTCTTTCTTTCTCTTGTCTTCAGTTATTTGTTTGTTTATTTATTTATTTATGATTTATTTATTTTATGTATGCGAGTACATTGTAGCTCTGTACAAAAGAGAGCATTGAATCCCATTACAGATGCTTGTGAGCCACATTGTGGTTGCTGGGAACTGAATTCATCAGGACCTCTAGAAGGGCAGTCAGTGCTCTTCACCGCTGAGCCATCTCTCCAGCACTTCAGTTTTATTTTAAATCTACACACCAAGGCCAATAAGATCCCCGAGTCTCAGCCCAGGCTGTGTACGAGAGTGTGGAGATATTTTCAAATCGATGAGAACATGATAAGATTCTGTTATGTATCCACTGGAAAGGTTAAAAGAAAAAGGCCAACAACAAGAGCTGACAAGGGTGTGGAGCAATCACAGCTCTCAGACTGCATTGCTGGTGGGAGTGAAGTTGGTGTCGCTCTCTAAAGCTGTATTGCTACTTCTTGTTGGCATTTGGATGTGACTTCCAGAGGACACTGAGACAGATTTCTGGGGAACTCAGGAGTTTAGTAGAGGAGTTATTAAGTACCTCCACGGACACACAGAGGGGCAACCATGGCAGGGGCCCTGAGGAGAGCTCAGGCCCCAGCACCTTGCATGAGACACAGTGTAGCAAAGCCTCTCAAGAGAATCAGAGTCCACTAGGTAGGCAGAGGATAAAACAAACCTCTTCTCATTCCTTTTGAGGACGGAGTGGGGGCTGTGGGGGCTGTGGGGGCTGCTCACAGCAGGAGTTTGTGGCCAGGCTTTCTGCCTCCTAGGCAGGAGTGGGGAAGGGGGAAGGGGAACAGGATGTGCCCCCTGTTGATGTAGACTCACTTCCCAGGTGAAACAGTGGTGTCACAGGCAAGTCTGACTGGGCTCACAGACAATGTCCTAGCAGCTCACAGGCTGGTGGTGTCTGCCAGACAGGGAGAGCTGAGGCAAGCATAGGCTAGACTCTAACATCAGATCCTTTCTTTTTCTTTTTTTTTTTTTAATTAGGTATTTTCCTCATTTACATTTCCAATGCTATCCCAAAAGTCCCCCATACCCTCCCCCGACCCCCCTACCCACCCATTCCCACTGTTTGGCCCTGGCGTTCCCCTGTACTGGGGCATATAAAGTTTGCAAGTCCAATGGGCCTCTCTTTCCAGTGATGGCCCACTAGGCCATCTTTTGATACATATGCAGCTAGAGTCAAGAGCTCCGGGGTACTAGTTAGTTCATAATGTTGTTCCACCTATAGGGTTGCAGATCCCTTTAGCTCCTTGGGTATTTTCTCTAGCTCCTCCGTTGGGGGCCCTGTGATCCATCCAATAGCTGACTGTGAGCGTACACTTATGTGTTTGCTAGGCCCAGGCGTAGTCTCACAAGAGACAGCTATATCAGGGTCCTATCAGCACAATCTTGCTAGTGTATGCAATGGTGTCAGCGTTTGGAGGCTGATTATGGGATGGATCCCTGGATATGGCAGTCTTTAGATGGTCCATCCTTTTGTCTCAACTCCAAACTTTGTCTCTGTAACTCCTTCCACTTTGCCCCTTCTTAGAATTGGGAACAAAACAGATCCTTAAATTTCTCAAGAAATCATCTACCAATGCCACTTCACATTCAGGGGCAAAAAGTACAAAAATGCACAAAAGAAGGAGCCTAAGAAGGTTTGAAGCAACTTGATTCGCCCTAGTCTCACGTATAACTTCAAATGTCCCACAGTAAAAGAATCAATTGTGTCCTGTTCACAAAATGCAATACCACACAGTGATGTGACACACAGTGACATTTTTTTGTGTCATAGATTCAAGGTTGAGCAAAAGATTTCAGACCGTCAAAGACTACATAATGTACTGTGCTGTTGACGTTCTGTAAGGTGCCAGAACAGGTAATGCTTAACATTCTATGATGACAGCATCTCCAGCTGGCAGAGAAGTCTTGTGGGATGTTGGAAGAGTGAGTATCTTGGGAGGTAGATGTGATGCTATTTCTCCGCCAGTGAAATGAGCCAATTCAGGCCAGATTAGAATATATTAAAAGGCAGTTTTATTGGGAAGCAGCTCTCAAGAGAGTTCACTGGTCCCTAGGATTGAGGCCAGGAGAGTCGCCATAGGAAGGAGGGAGAGGGAAGAGAAAGAGAGGAAGGGACCACGTGCTGAGAGAAAAGAGAAGAGAGGGGAAGCAAGTGTCTGGGTTATATAGGGAGGAGCTTCTGGGAAGGGCAGCGGAAGCACTGGGCTGGAAAGTTCAGGGTTGGGGGCAGGATATGCTTGGGAGGAACTGAGGGATGCTGGGAGAACCTGGAGACCAGATCTCCTTTGATATGTAAAATAAGCAGCTCAGTTCCTTGTCCCTGGGTCGGCAACCAAACCGTAGATAACGTTTATTGAGTTTTACATTGTACAATTAGTGACTTTAAGTTATACCTCAAATTAATTAAAAAGGAAGAAGGAAAGATGATATTTTTAGAGATGTGGCTCAGTTTGCCCAGAATGCGTGAAGTCCTGGGTTCAGGCTCCCGTTGTGGTGCCACAGGCCTGTGGTCCCAGTACTTGGGAGGTAGAAGCAGGAAGATCAGAAAGTCAAGATCATCCTTGGCTCCTTAGGGACACTGAGGCCAGCCTCAGTCACTCGAAATGTCACCTACACAAAACGGGGGAAAAATGGCCAGGGATTCAGACCGAGCGGTGTTAAAGGGCTGGAGTGCCTCTATGGCGCAGCAGGGACCTCAATACTGGATCCGAAGGTTCAGACGCCTCTCCTCTCCAAGTATTCGGGACCTGGGCACAGCAGCGAGAGGCTGGACATGTTCTGGACCGTGAGACCATAGCGTGCTCAGGAATCAGGCCTCCTTCATCTGGAGGAAGTCTGGCATGGCGTGCTGGTGCAGGGATGACTGCTCCAGCCTGGGGCCTTTTGGCTTTGTCACAGGGCCGCTGCACAGTCTTCTCAGAGCCAGCTCCTGTGGGTACGTACACCTGCTCTTGGCTCTGGCCCAGGCATGGCGTGCCATCTCAGACCCTCGAAAGGCCCAGTGAGGAGGCAGGGAGGCTGTGATTCAAACAAGCCCCAGTGGGGCTGGGTGAATAACGCTGAATGGAATTCACGCTAGAACTTCTGGTTCTCACAGCTGCGGATGAGGGAGATCACCAGGGGAATTCGAGGTATTGTTCAGCACTGACTGCCGCTTCCATTGTCGGACTCTGATTGCAGCTTTTGTTTCACCGTAAAGTACAGTTATTAAATGCCAGCTGGGAACAAAGATGTGTTTACATGCCAGGGGGTCGGTGAAGGGATGCCAGATTTAGAGTAGCCTTAGCTGTTGGCTGGGGGTGTGCCCATTGTCAAGAGAGGGGACAACCTAGCAGCCTTTAAATTTAAAATGTTCCTCGGGGTGTCACGGGCTGATAACCATGAAACTATTCCAGGCAAGCCTGAGTCTTCTCTTTGTTAGCTTAGGTATGTGTTTATTTTTGTGGACCCTAAAAGACAAACCAAACCAGAATCCTCACATTAGACACATCTGGAATCCTTCGACTTCCCCCAGCACCGGATCTACATGGCTCTGCTCCCCAGACATACTAAACTCCCCAAAGCCCAAGCTGCCAGTACCATGCCAGTCTCCTTGATATGTGTAGAGTCTGTAGCAGCCCAAGAAACTGGGATAAACCACTTAACAGCTCATAGTGATGGGGCCAGTCTGCGGGCCAGACTTTTTACAAGTGTTATTAAATTTAAGACTCCCTAGAGTCTTAAACCATAAAGCCCTATCACCCTCTCCATTTGCAAAGAAACAATGTTAACGTCCAGAGAAGTCAGGTAATGGACTGAGATCACCCAGCTAGTCAGATGGACTGTAGAACCCAAGTTCCTTGAGGTCCTATCCTGGGGTGGGACAAGGCAGTCATGGGATCGCTGTGAAAACCGACACTTTCATGTTCTCGTTATTTTAGGGAGCAGATCACAGGACACATAGGACACACAGGACACAACCCTCTGGGACACTTGAGGCTTTAGCTTTTGTTGCTGAGTGCTAATAACCTCTTCTGGCGAATGGGAAGATGGATGGGAAGAGCTAGCAACCGTTGACTGCAGCTGGGGTTTGGCTGACACAGACAGGTGAGTGGCAGTGATCTGAGAAGGATTTCCCACCAGCCGAAGACCTTACACTTGTGATGCCAGGTTGGAATCTTTCCCAGTTTCCTCTGAAAAGAGCCTTCGCCTTCAAGAATGCTCCTTACCTTAATATAACAAGGAGCAACTTAGCCATAACCTTATGGTAATCTTGAGCTCAGAAAACCTTGCTTTTCAAGTCTGGATGACAAACTGGAGCAAGAGGCCACATGCTTGGGTGACACAGAGCAGTCTAAGGGCCTCAGTTTTAGGGCTTGTCTACATCCCAGATCTGCTGTGTGTGCTCAGAGGGTTGACTAGGATATAAGCAGGTGTCCCATGTGCTTAGAAGCTTCTAGAGCCCAGAGATCATAGAGTGATCATTTGGCACGTCAATGGCACTAGGTGATTTTATGTCAATCCTCTCTCTCTCTGTCTCTCTGTCTCTCTCTGTGTCTCTCTCTGTGTCTCTCTGTGTCTCTCTCTGTCTCTCTCTGTCTCTCTCTCTCTCTCTCTCCCTCTCTCTCGGCCTGGGATTCTGGCTGGTTGCTGATCTCCTTGGAAATCTTACTTTTCTTGCACCTGCCCAGGCACCAATCCTTCCAGAACAGTCTTTTACATTCATTCATTCCTGGAGCAGGATTGTGCTGAGCAAGACGTAGTTCCTGAAGGAGACTTCAGCCACCTCATTTGTAGTCTGCCAAGTCCCTTAACCCAACCAACCCTGGGTAATTACCAGGAACCATTCTTCCTATCACAAGCTGGTTGCCAGGAGTGTGGGTGTGGCAGAGAGCCATGAACCAGCTTCTCCAATGCAGCTACAGAGGCAAAGCTCGGATTCTCTCTTGGCTCTAGTTCACGTTTACACCAAACATTAGAAAAGAGCTGGGTTTGTTGTTTGTTGTTGTTTTGTTTTGTTTTAACTCTGAAGGGAAAAGAAGACAGCACTGGGTTCAGAAAGAGTTCTGTTCATGTTTAATCCTTGTTTCACCTTGGTTCTGACTGACGTCTGGCTAGACAGGGATTTACCTCAGGAATTGTTCCTGCGGTTTGTCTTTTGAGTCTGACTGAGCAAGGAAGGAGGCTTGTGATGTTGTTCAGCAGACATGTCTATTCAAGATAGAGACTAGCTGTGAATTAAACATTAGATTAAACATTGTCAGGGTCGGTCTTCTCTGCTAGTGGGACAGAAGGAAAATAAGACCAATCAGATATGTAGGTGATGTTCTGCTCAGATTTGTGTAAATAATATGTGAGTGCTGCAAAGGAGAGAAAGTAAGGCAGAGAGGTTCAAGGTGTTCCTGGGGAAAGGGAAGTCAAAGACCGTATCAAAGAGGAAAATGACAGTTGGGAGGTGGTGGTGCACACCTTTAGTCCCAGCTCTTGGGAGGTAGAGGCAGGCAGATGTCTGTGAGTTCGAGGCCAGTAAAGTCTACAGAGTGAGTTCTGCTACACAGAGAAACCCTGTCTCAAAAACTAAAAACAAAAGTAAAAATGGGGGGGGGGAGATGATGCCCAGTAGCACCAGATGCGTTTGGACTAGTCTCCTGGCTTTTGTACCCCGTTCTGCTTGGCTCTATCAGAGGGCTGGTATCTTGTTGTTAAGTGTGTAGAAAGAAACCAAGGAGTGTTTAGAATAAAACACCCAAGTACTTCATCCATGTGAAGTATGGTGATGACGGGGCAGAGAACCTTTTAACTTCTATACCTACCCTTCTGTCAGCCTCTGAACTTAAAGACACATCAGGAATTCTCAAGTTTTGGCTGGATCCCAACCTCAAAGTAGCCCGGAGAATACTTTGGCTGTGTGTCATTGGGCAAATTGAATCCCTTCTCTGGTTTCTGTCACTGTACAAACATTTAACTCTCAATGCCAAATAAGCTTTAGGATTCATTATGCAACTGTACACTACTTAGTCAAA
Organism: Mus caroli; assembly: GCF_978045245.1. Classification (NCBI taxonomy): domain Eukaryota; kingdom Metazoa; phylum Chordata; class Mammalia; order Rodentia; family Muridae; genus Mus; species Mus caroli. Next base: position 14,808,049 of record NW_028227263.1, on the reverse strand, counting down.
TGGTACCGACAATCAGGAGAATGGCTCTCTGGTCCAACGCAGAGGGAGTTGATAGAGAAGCTCACGGCTTCAGGGCTAGGGATTTCCCATCACGAAAAGACACTGAACTTGAATGTGACTTTTAGATTGTGTTGGTTGAACTTAATTGCTAACTTGATGTGGGGGGGGGGAGAGGGAGAGGGAGAGGGAGAGGGAGAGGGAGAGGGAGAGGGAGAGGGAGAGGGAGAGGGAGAGGGAGAGGGAGAGGGAGAGGGAGAGGGAGAGGGAGAGGGAGAGGGAGAGGGAGAGGGAGAGGGAGAGGGAGAGGGAGAGGGAGAGGGAGAGGGAGAGGGAGAGGGAGGAAAGAACTCAGGGCGTGTCTGTGAGGGAATTTCCAGAGTTTTCCTGAGGAGAGAAGACCCATCCTGAATATGGGCCAGATGCGGTCTGACTGACCCTCATTCTTCTGTTACCGTACCTCCCCTACCAGGATGAACCATACAGACCCTCAAACTGTGAACCAGAATAAGCCCATCCTAACTTAATTGCTTTTCTCTGTTACAGATTTGCAAACAGCCAATCCGATATGTACAGTCTAATCCCTCCCAGTGGAATCTCCTAGGGCTCCAAGGGCTGAAAAGCCAGAAATTTCTTTCAGATCTTCAAGCCAAGGAAGGTTAGCTCAAAAACCTGAGAAAATCAGGTGACATTTGGATTTTTATTTGAAAACTTTTTTTTTTTTTTAAACTTCATCTACACATTCAGTTAAATCAGCAAAAGCCCAGTGCATGGGCCAAATGAAAGGGCTGCGCTGGCAACTCTATGGGCTCTTTCAACCAGTGTGTAGATGAGGAAAGAAGTCTTCTTGCTCCCACCTGAAGAAGAGACAGATGGCCCTCAGCAAGGCTGTGTAGCTGAGATTTCTAAGAAGGTAAGGTGCTGATCGCCTTGGATGTTGGAGATGTGAGGTGGAGAGTCAGCACGGGCAGTTTGCCAGTTCTACCCCTCCAGCCTCTCATCTAGCATAGCCTAGTTGTCCCACGTACACGACAGAGGAACCTTGTCATGAGAAAGGTTGATAAACACTCTCAAGTGAGAGGGCATGATCCCCAGCTGTGCAGACAGGATACAAACCCCCAAACGTTTATTGAGAGTGAGTGTGTGTCACTCACTGGGAAAGGTGGGGTATGTAATTCTTTCCCAGTTCTTTTGCATGTTTAAATATCTCACCTTCTTCAGGTTTCAGCTCAAATATCTCTTCCTTAGAGAGTGTTACTGGACAGGACATCTTCTCTGATGAAGCCTGCCTCCCCTGTCTCTATCTCTGAAGCTCATTCTTTTCTTCTACTTATTAAAATGTATAAGGATTGTATTTTGTAAAGGGCTAGCTCCCCTTATGAAACACAGGCTCCACGAGGGCAGGGACTTCATACACGGAGGTTGCTCAACAAATAGACTGAATATTTTTAAATATCTCCTTGAAAGTCTTTTGAGCAATCCTTTTAAATTTCCTTAGCCTCTTGCATTAATACCACTATTTTAAGGATGAGGTGAAATTGCATTTTGAGAAAGAAATGGTTAGGAGCAAAAAACTGGTGCACCACCAGTGAATTTTATGTTTCTTGTACCCACTATGGGACAGCTTGCAAATTATCTGCAAAGAACCAAACCTATTTTTAAAGATCCCTGTGCCTCGCAGCTCTAGGTGATGACATCAGAGAACCTCGAGTTCCACGTCCTAAGCCGAGCCTCGTGGTCCTCGAAAACTGCAAGCCCCAGGATGCAGCGCGGCATGGGGAACCCAGCGCCCCGCGCGCGGTCGCGAGCCACCACCCTGGAACTAGGAAGACGCCCGATTCCTTTGCCCGCCACGCCGCCGGGCGTGCGCAAAGCCTGTCGGGACTTGTAGTGTTCGCCGTAGGGAGTGCCCGCTCCGGAATCTCAGTCGCTGTCTGGTCGGGTAGAGGCAGCGCGTGCACGCGTGCGCAGTGCGCGGGCGGGCCGTCGTGGGCGCCGCTCCCGGCAGCTGGGTGCCTGAAGGAGCCGGGACCGCGGGGGCGCGGGTGCTCCGGGCGGAGGCCGCGGTAAAGTGGGGCATGAGGTGTGGAAGGGGAAAGCGGGGCGAGGGAGGCAAGGCTGAGGCGGCCACCGGCTGCTGAGGGGGGCGCGGGGCCGCGCCTCCTCGCGCGTCCGCGGGCGCGCGCACCTGGGCGAGGCCGGACTCACCTGTGCGCGGGCTCCTCTGCGCCCGACGCCAGCCCCGCGGGTCCCCGCCGAGGCCCACAGCCCCTGGTGTCCTCGCTGCTGTCGCCGCGGCTCGGCCCCTGTCGGGGATCCCGGTGGCGACGCCTGTCGGAGCGACGCGCTTCCAGGGCCGTGTCCGCCCCATCTGCGCCGCTCGCTCCCGCACAGCCCGGCTTCCCCGCGTGTGCGGACCGAGAGAGTGGCAGGGTTGGGAGTGCCCTGGCCAAGGTCAGGCGGGTGGGACCCGAGAGGCGCCTGGACTCTGGGCTCGGGACTTGGAAGAGGGCTGCCCTGCTCGGCTTCTGGTTCCTTTCGGATGCTTTCTATTGACCCTCCCGGGAGAGAGTCCGGGGAGAAAGTGGTGTCAGGTTGAAAGCGCCCTGCTGCTGTTCGCGGCGCTCGGCTTTTGGTAGAATCTTCGTTCTGCTCGACACCCAAGCTGAGTCTCCACCGAGGGCCGAGTAAATTCAGAAACTGATGTTGTCTGGGACCGAGTCCCGAGGACAGGTTTAAGGAACAGATACCAGGTAGTTTATGGCATTTCGTTTTCTAGTTCGCCTTCCCGTTCTTTCTAATACTTGCTTGGATGAGTTGGTCGTTATCTATCTTAATAAGATTTTCTGTACTCTTGTGAAGTCGTATTGCCCTTTGTAAATTAGTTTTCTAACCAGAAAAGCTTATTTCCTGTGTGTTTAATGACCGGAACAAATAGCCTACTCCAAGGTTTATACCATTGTCTTAAGACTGTAGAGTGATCTGCTCTCTAGCTTCCAGGCTTTCTACGTTGACGGCCACTGGACGAATCTGTAGCGAAGTTAATAAGAGTGTTAAGTGACTCAGACGCTTTGGAAGTAAAATGAAAAACCATTTTTAGTTTACAGCTGGAGTTGAACTATTATTTCAAAAATAGTAACACGAATTTTGAATACAGTGCGTCTTAGTTTTTCTTACCAACAAACTTGTGGCAAAACATTTTTCCTCAAATTTAAATATACCATATTCTGGACCAACTCTTCAACGGAAAATTGATTTTCTTTTTTAAGAGCAGAGATAAGAATATTAAGCCAGCAGAAATAAAATTAATAGCTTATTTTATAGTGTTATAAACCCTACCCTGTGCCAAATGTCAGATTTCTTCTGAAAAATAACACTGTTTCAGTGGACATACTGTGAATCTGTGCTTGTAAAGAGTCAATAGCTTGCCACACACAGCAGGGAAGTGATATATACTTGTTGCCTTCTGTCTCCCTTTATCTTGTTGGCTTCTGGTTTCACTGTTGCTGTTGGGGGGCGGGGAAAGCAGCAGGTTTGTATCTTTTTTTTTGTCTTCTTCTGTTTGGGTTTAGCAGTGTAGCAAAATAGGAAAGACTGTGCTGTGTACATCTGTTTGGCGGAGACTGAGACAGTGGGACAGGATAAGTATACAATTGTGAGGAAACGGCCATGAGTTCATAAGCAGGAAGGACCTTTTTAGAAGTATTTAAGGATGTTAAGAATAGCATTGGATTCTTTAAACAGTTACTGTGGGCAGTATTCAAAGATAGGATAAGATGCCTCTGGCAATAGGAAGGTACTTGGGAAAGGTGGAAACTTACATCTTTATGTGAACTTTGCTGCTGAAAAACTGACTACTGGGCCTAAGGAAGTTCTTTACTGTTATGCCACTACTCAGATTGTAAATCTTGTTCTCCCCCTTTAGAATTTATAATTCAGAAGGAAATCTAAGAAATAATTTGCTAGTATAATTTAAATCAGATTTTAACATGAACATGTTGAGTAGTGTGCATTGTCATTCTCATTTAAATAGCTCTGTAGTGTAAGAATGAGGAGAAAGGCTTTTGGGTGGGATGTAGTGACTGTTCAGATGTGTCAGAGGCTACTCTGCTTTGGCTAGTAAGTATCAAGAGTTGTAGCAGCGATGTTTTAAGCATCCACTGGTTTCTAGCTAGGACCTGAAGATGCACAAATAATCACCTTCCATATGCCTGAGCAGTACATTTTCTGGCATATCAAGACTTTATTTAAAATTTCAAAAATTGGTTCTGATCTGCAATAATAGACTTAAGATTGATGCAGTAGGAGAAAAACATCCAATTTTAGTTTTCTTTATTTAATTTTATTCATTTATTTCCACTGCTTGTGAGTTGAGAACAGAGTGACTTGTGTATGCAGTTAACTTCATGGGGTGGAAGCATTCAGGGGCTTTAGAAGCTTGCCTATAGTGCTCAGTTATTTGTAGGAATATCTGTATGGGATGTGTTCATATAAGAAAAAGATATCCTGCCGAGCAGTGGTGGCGCACGCCTTTAATCCCAGCGTTCGGGAGGCAGAGGCAGACGGATTTCTGAGTTTGAGGCCAGCCTGGTCTACAATGTGAGTTCCAGGAGAGCCAGGGATACACAGAGAAACCCTGTCTCGTAAAAAAAAAAAAAAGAAAAAGATATCTTATTGAGGCCACCTATAATCTCAGCACTTGGGAGTCAGAGGCAGGTGGATCTCTCTGAGTTCTAGGCCAGTCAGTCTAAATAGTGAACTTCAGGGCTCAGGATAGCCAGAGCCACATAATAGAAAAAGCTTGTCTTAGAAAGAAAGAAAGAAAAAAAGAAAGAAAGAGAGAAAGAGAGAGAGAGAGAGATCCTGTAGATAACTTGCTATATAACTAGACTCTTTCAATTCAAGAGTAACTAAACAATTTAAGGATTAGTAGTTATCCGTGGGGGTTCTGTGTGATAAAGAATATGTGCATATGTGCATTTGTGATTCTTAGACTATTTAAATGAACATTTGATGATCCATTGGACAAATTGAATAGCTTTAACTCCTTCCTTCCTTCCTTCCTTCCTTCCTTCCTTCCTGTATTTTTCTTTTCTTTTCTCTTTTTCATTTTCTTCTAAGACAGGGTTTCACTTTGTAGCTCTGGCTATTCTAGAAGTCACTGTGTATGTAGATTAAACTGGCCTCATTCAGATCTGCCTGCCCCTGCCTCCTGAGTGCTGGGATTAAAGGCATGCAGCACCACTATCTGGTAAATAGATTTTAAAAGATAGTATTTTGGTGATTTATTTATTTATTTATTTTGTTTTTCGAGACAGGGTTTCTCTGTGTAGCCCTGGCTCTCCTGGAACTCACTCTGTAGACCAGGCTGGCCTTGAACTCAGAGATCTACCTGCCTCTGCCAAGTACTGGGATTAAAGGCATGCGCCACCACTGCCCGGCGGTGATTTTTATTATTATTATTTTTCTTGAATGTAAAAGAAATTTAGAGTCATTTAGGATTTGGAATATTTTTTTTTTTAGAGTCAAATATTTTCCAAATAGAACTTTTAATATGGACTGTCAATCTGATAACTTCACACTCCAAAAGTTGTGATTTTTATACCTATAGTCAACCTTGCTTCTTCTTCTTTTTTTTTTTTCTTTTTTTTTTTTTTTTTTTTTGGTTTTTCGAGACAGGGTTTCTCTGTGTAGCCCTGGCTGTCCTGGAACTCACTCTGTAGACCAGGCTGGCCTCGAACTCCGAAATTCGCCTGCCTCTGCCTCCTGAGTGCTGGGATTAAAGGCGTGCGCCACCACGCCCAGCTAACCTTGCTTCTTATAGTGAGGGTAACCATGAGCTCTCAGTTCTGGATTTTGTTTAGCCTCTTCTTTTTTTGGTTTTTGGTTTTTGGTTTTTTGGTTTTTCGAGACAGGGTTTCTCTGTATAGCCCTGGCTGTCCTGGAACTCACTTTGTAGACCAGGCTGGCCTTGAACTCAGAAATCTCAGAAATCCGCCTGCCTCTGCCTCCCAAGTGCTAGGGTTAAAGGCGTGTGCCACCACTCGTGGCACTGTTTAGCCTCTTCTTGAAGATAAGATAGTTGTTAGCGCAAGAGTTAGGAGTGATCTCAGAGGACTTCTGATGCAGCTTAGCCAGTACAGCAAATCCTCCCTGAGAACGTCCATGTCAGGGGTTCCCTCCCATTACTGAGGGTGGGTATGCAAGTCCACTCGCCATTGGATTATTTATTGAGCAGTGACAATAAACGTGAGACAATTTTAATGCTCGCCATTCACTGTCTTTAGTTTCTTTTGAAGGATCTTTCTGTTTTCCACCCTTGTCCCATGAGAAAGGATAGCTTTTCTATCATTTACAGCTATTAAAAGTGCCTTTAATCCTAGCATGTGGGAGGCAGAGGCAGGCTATCTAGTGAGACTCTGTCTAGGAAAGGAGTGGGGGGGGCGGGGGCTCTAATCTAGTCTATTCCAATTTAAAGCACAAGCCTCATATAATTTAGAACTCCTTTGCCCTCTTACCCAGCATCTGGCCACTTACTGCCTAAATCTTGGGATACAGAGGGGCTGCCAAATATTAACTTACTCTGTAACCTTTTTGCTGCCCCGGTTTGGGGGTCTGCTTGGGTAGGGCCTGGTCAGAAGAGTGTGATTCGTACTTATTTCCTGTCTGTTCCTCCTTAAGTAATGGTGAGGGCCATTGATGTCTGACAGACAAGCTGGTGTCTCTGGTGAGATTTTACATGGAGACTCCCTCTCACACAGTTCCTGGATATGAAATTTCTGTGGCCAACCCTTCTTCATTCCTTACTCCACCTAGCTGGTTACTTTTAGTGTGTGTGTGTGTTGGGGGGGGGGTGTGAAGAGGGATAAGGATTTTTTTTTTCTCTGTAGTTAGGTTTTTTTGATAACAGCAAGACCACTTGAGCTCAGGTATGCTGGCAGTATTACCACTCAGTCCATGTCCTTATGTCATGTGGTGGCTTGCAGGCTGCTGCCCTGCTGCTTTTATTTTAGGTTTTTTTTTAGTTAATTTAAAAAAAAAAATCAGTTCTTATTGTTCCCTTGCTCAGGGAGGCAGAGTCTGCTGCAGGGTCTATTGTGCAGGCTGAAAGTGAACTGGAAGATGCGATGTCAGTCTCTCTGTCTCCTAGGTAATGTAAATAATAAAATATCTTGGAGACCCTTACCACTATTTTAGGTGAACACTTTCTGTTTCCCCTGTTCTTCCTGAAGGCATGGGACACTTTTTTCCTCTTTCTCTCTCTGTGTCATTTGCGTCTACTGAAGAAAAGGATGTTAAGGTGGTACTCAGGGTACCAGAGTCCTGAAAGCTATATGTAGCAGGTAGTTAAAGGCCATGCCTGACTATACAGATGTATGGACGGTGTGGGCTTTGTCCACAAATTGAGCCAACCATAGATTGGAAAGATTCCTTCTGTTCTAACCACGTATAGACTGTTTTCTTGTTACATTGCTATATTAATAACCATCTACATAGCATTTAAGCTGTATTCAGTCTTGTAAGTAATCGAGAGGTGCTGTACAGAGGGAGAAGGTCTGTGAGTTTTGAACAAATACTGTGCCACTTCACATAAAAGCCTTGGTAGCTATGGGAGACCTGAAACCACTCTCTGTGGGTGAGGAAGGACGCCTGAATGTTCTCTACTTTGTCTGTGTGAGATTCTGGTCCATGTAGTATCTGATTAACAAATAATACAGCATTCTATGGCCTGAGGAAGTCTTCCAGTGTAGAATTTCCTTTTTTTTTTCCTTTAAAGATTTATCTATTTATTTATGTAAGTACACTGTAGCTGTCTTCAGACACTTTGCCTTCTCTCTCCAGCCTCATTCAATCTGGCCCAAAGATTTATTTATTTATTATATGTAAGTACACTGTAGCTGTCTTCAGACACCCCAGAAGAGGGCATCAGATCTCATTACAGATGGTTGTGAGCCACGATGTAGTTCCTGGGATTTGAACTCAGGACCTTCAGAAGAGCAGTCAGTGCTCTTAACTGCTGAGCCATCTCTCCAGCCCCCCTTTTTCCTTTTTTCTTTCTCTAAGTTTTGTTTTGTGTTTTGATTTGCTTCTTGGTTCCCAGCTGATGAGAATGATAACTCTAACTGTAAATTTGCGACTGAGTTTTGAATCTAACTATATGCCTTGGTGCATATGTCAAGGTGAAGAAATAGACTTGAGGAGGTGGGTTGATCATGTAATTTTATTTTTTCTTTACTGAGAATTCAAATTCAAATAGGAGTACAGTACCATGGGCCTTTTTCTTAATGTCATCTAAACAAACCAGTTAAGTCTGATATGTGAGGGTTTTTTTTTTTTATTTTTTTTGTCTGATGAAGAAAAAGCAGCGCAGTATCCAGAAACCTGAACATTTGACACAGTAGTTATGGGTTACCTCAGAGTTCATGCAGAAGGTAGTTTGTGAACACCTTCCACCATGCCGTTGTAGACTGAAGAAACAAAACCAAAAGTCTCTGCCCGCATTCTAGTGTGAGGAAGTAGACTAGATGCAGGTAAACAGTCCTCACTTGCTAGCTCTTGATGGGAGCAAAAGGGAAGAGTGAAGCAGAAAGGGAAGATGAGCAGTGGGGCAGGAGCTCTGCAGCTTCAGCCAAGGCCTTAGGCATGTCTTCACTGAAGGAAGTAGCATTGTCTTAAATGACTGCCCTACACTGGGAGCTTGTTTAGTTAGTCTGGTACCAGGTGAATGCTTGGGTGGGTGGAGGGAGCAGGGAGGTGTAGGGCCTTCCAGGTCTTTGTAAAGGCCCTGCTTTTGAGTGGCCTGGAATCCTGTTGAAATGACAGTGTTTTATTTTAGCCTTGGATGAAAAACAACAACAAAATACTGTTAACTGGATTCAATCCTAGAGTGTGTTAGATAGTCTGTCTTGGGAGGTGTGGGGGTAGAGTGGGGCATGAGGTGGTCCCAGGCATCAGGGATTTCAGAAACTTGAAGGTAATTCTATTGAACAGCTGACATTGACATCACTGCCCAGGGGTTCTAAGTGTTTTGAGCAATAAGAGATACTATGTAGTGTTAGAGGACATAGGCTCCCCTGTGGCCTTGGGCTTTGGTTTTCTTATCTGTAATATTGTTATAAGGAATAAACTAATATTTGTAACAGCACCTAAAAAGAGGTAAATGTGTGTTTTTATTGAATAAGCACTTGAATCAAATTTTGTGGTTGGTTTCAATGCAGTGTTGAGAATGGGTTGTGGTAGGATAGAGACTGAAGAAAGGAGTTCTATCTGTCCCTCCGCCCGTCTGTCCATCGTTCTTCCGTCCACACACACATATATATATATATATATATATACATATATATATATGTATATATATATATATCTGTCACCAAAATTTTGAGTATTTGTATCACCCCTTCAAAGTAACTTATTCTTTTTTTTTTTGTTTTTTGGTTTTTTTTGGTTTTTCGAGACAGGGTTTCTCTGTGTAGCCCTGGCTGTCCTGGAACTCACTTTGTAGACCAGGCTGGCCTCGAACTCAGAAATCCGCCTGCCTCTGCCTCCCGAGTGCTGGGATTAAAGGCGTGCGCCACCACGCCCGGCTTAACTTATTCTTTTCTATCCACAGCAAGTTCTTCATTTCCTGCCTACCTTCTGTAAGTAGGCAGCTGATAATTTACTTGCTTTAAGCGTTTATTCCTGATATTTTGTATCGCTAGAATAGTATGGTGTACTCTACTGAGAGAGAAGTCATCTCCATTAAGATCAAGTTTCTGAATTCATTCAATTTTAAAATACTCAGTAAGGTGGGACTATAACATTTCTCCATTGTAAAGATACATTTTCTTCTTTGTGATTAGGGAGAAAACTGTGGGGTGATATTTTGAGATTATATGATTATTTCTTTTCTTTTTTTTTTTTAGATTTATTTATTTTATGTATATGAGTACACTGTAATTCTCTTCAGACACACCAGAAGAGAACATCAGATCCCTTTTACAGATGGTTGTGTACCACCATGTGGTTGCTGGGAATAGAACTCAGAACCTCAGGTAGAACAGTCAGTGCTCTTACCCACTGAGCCATCACTCCAACCCCATATGATTATTTCTTAACCCTGACATTTCATGTGCTGGTTTTAATGTTTGTTGGAGGTGTTTAGATCTCTGGGATCACACACAGTGGTGACTTGCTGTTGCTGTCATGTTTTCAAAGAGGTAGAGTGCATAGAATTTCCGATTCAGGTGTATTGGACAGGAATTTCCCTTTTCTGTTTGTCCTCTTTTAGCCTCTAAGGCTGTATTGCTTTTCTGTGAGGAAGCACACACAAAGTCAGCTTGTATTTTTTTCTGTGTAATATCCATGTCTTTGACTCTTTTTGTTGTCGTTGAGCTTTTGATATGTTATCCTTGATATTTCTTGGCAAAGGAAAGTGGCCCTTTGTGGAATAAATTGCAAACATATTCTGTTGGCTTTGATTATACATGTTGATTTTTGCTGTTCAAATTCTTTTAAAAATTATTTGTAGTTATTTATCAGGGATATCTTTAAATTGCTACTAACTTGTTTGTTTGGTTGGGTTTTTTGAAACAGGGTCTCTCACATAGCCTTGGCTGTCCTGGAACTCACTATGTAGGTCAGCTTAGTCTTGAGGTCAGAGATGTTCCCATCTCTGCCTCCCAATGCTGGGATTTAAAGAGACATGTCCTACCACACCAGGCTCAGGATTGCTACTAATCTTTCAGTTTGCTTTTTGATGTTAATTCTCCTTTTGCCCAGTTCCAAACAACTTGAATTGTGTTGTAAATTAGGCAGCTTTCTGGGGCCTGGCTTTTTTCTGCTTAGTATAATAATGATTTTGAAATTCATCCAAATTGTTGCATGTCAGTAATTACTTTGTACTGTAAACTAATATTCCATTGTTTAGCTGGGCTACATTTATTGTCCATTCACTTACTGAGGGGCATCTTGGTCTCTAAATCTTTGTAAGTAAAGTTGCTCTGAGTATCACCAGTTTTTTTCTGCTTACATGTTTTCATTTCTTTAGGGCTGATCAGTGAGATGGGATTGGGTGGACCACATGGTAAAACTATGTCTGAAGTGGCTTACCGTTTTATATTTCCTATCAACAGTGTATAAATAAGTAGTGTATCTTGTATGTTCTTGATGATACATTGTATTGTGAGTCTGCTTTATTTTAGCTGCTCTGTTGAGTATATATAGTACTGTTTGTTTAAGCACAGGATAACTGAAATGTTACTTACATGCAATCAGTTTTACCCATTTTAGAGAACAGTTCTTTGAATTTTGACATGTATACAACTGTGTAACTACCACAATCATGGTGTACTCAAAAAAATCTTTTAAGTCCTTTGTAGTTGGTCCTTTCCCTGGTCCAAGTACTGTGATTTTTTTTTTTTTTTTTCTACCATGGGAGAGTGGGGGTGGGTGGGCAGCTGCTTTGCTCTTTTTATTTTGCATGTAAATCATTCTTTTTTTTTTGTTTTTTGTTTTTTGTTTTTTGTTTTTGTTTTTGTTTGTTTGTTTGTTTGATTCGAGACAGGGTTTCTCTGTATAGTTCTGGCTGTCCTGAACTCACTCTGTAGACCAGGCTGGCCTCGTACTCAGAAAAAAAGCCTGCCTCTGCCTCCCAAGTGCTGGGATTAAAGGTGTGTGCCACCACTGCCTGGCGTAATTCATTCTTGTAATATATTTTCCTTCATTTTTTGCTCTCTCTCTCTTGTTCTCTCTCTCTCTCTCTCTCTCTCTCTCTCTCTCTCACACACACACACACACATACACACACATAGTATTGTTGTTATATTTACCTCATTACCTTCTATGATCTACTTTATTTTCTTTCTGACCTTCTTATTCTCCCCAACTAGTCTCCCAGAGACTACATCATTAAAGCAACCATTATCAGACCATTATCAGGCAGTAGCTTGTGAGGAAAGGATGGAGCCCCATGCATACATCCTATGTCTGTGATGGCATGTGGAAGGGCCCAGTCTTGTGAAGGTGTCCATAGCTGCTGTTCATAATTGCAATGGCAGTGTCATGTCTGGATGGCAGTATTTTGTGGCACTTTCCTCCTTCCTCCAGTTTTTTAATTCCTTTCACCCTCACTTCTTCAATGGCCTTGAGAGGTAGTCTGGTGGTGAATGTCAACTAAGCTCTTTAATAGTCACTATTTCTTGGCATTTTGACCAGATATGAGTCTCTACATTTATTGTTGTCTCTTCAAAAAAGGGACTTCTTTGTCCTAGGCTTCCAGTGGCTCTAGTCTATGAGTTCATGGTAGTTTGACAACATGTCCATTTAGGAGAACAGTAGTAGTAAGTTCTCCCCTAGGATCTTTGGCCTCCCTAAGTAAGAGGCTTTGACCAGTTTATAATATCAGCCATGTAGTCTGTCCTGTGGAGCAGGCCTCCAATCCAATCCCAGAGTGGTTGGTTATCCCTAAAGTAGTTGATTACTGTTGCTCCAGGGAGCCAATTCTTGCCTGGTGGGTCAGTGTTGAGCACACAAGTCTACAAGTAGGTAAAATCATGGACTGTTTTCTTCCTTAGTAGCCTTCACAGCACCTTTCATCACTACGAACTCAAGCTGGCTGGGAAGGATTCTAAATTCAGCCCCAACTTGATTTCTATGTCCTGCAGCATAGTAGACTTTATAGCTTTGATAAGCACTTAGTTTGTATTTAACCATAATCAAAGTATAGAATACTCCACTACACCTTACATTTACCACTTTCAAGTCAGTCAGTCTTCCTTCACCTAGTGATCTGTCTCCACAGCCTGTTTAATCTGCCTTCTGTTGCTTAGCACAGTACAGATAAGGTTTCTGTTGCTCTGTGCATCAGTGGTTCACCCCTTTTCAAATAAAGCTTCACTGCAGTGGCTAGAACATGTGCTCACTCAGCAGCCGGTCACTTGGGTTGTCCTGATTCTTTTTTTTTTTGTTTTTTGTTTTGTTTTGGGTTTTTTTTTTTTTTTTGTTTTTCGAGACAGGGTTTCTCTGTGTATCCCTGGCTGTCCTGGAACTCACTCTGTAGACCAGGCTGGCCTCAAACTCAGAAATCCGCCTGCCTCTGCCTCCCGAGTGCTGGGATTAAAGGCGAGCGCCACCGCGCCCGGCCGGGTTGTCCTGATTCTTGATACTGAGGAGTATTATTGCTGTAAACAGTTGAGCGAGTAGACCTTCATTTGGTTTGGATAAATACTCAGAAATGGAGTTTCTGGTTGGTATTGTATGGGAATTTTTAACATTGTTAGAAGCCACTCAGGAAGTGGAAGCAGGCAAATCTTTGAGTTTGAGGCTAGCCTGGTCTACAGAGTGAAGTCTAGGATAGCCAGGATTACATAGAAGAACTCTGTCTCAAAAAAAAAAAAAAAAAAACAAAAAACCCAAACCAAACACAACAACAACAACAAACAAAAACCATTATTAGAATAGTTTTAGGCCAGCCAGGGATACATAGTATGACCTTGTCTTAAAACAAACAAATAAAAAAATAAATCTTTTTAAAAATTTAAAACCATGGAATAAAAAGGGGATCATCTTGATTTGTGAGGAAATTAAAATTTGACTGGCTAATGTTGAGTTCACTTGGTTTTATTTTAGGGGGGAGATCAAGTGACTTATTTAGATTTAGTGTACATTTGTGGCAAGCTTTCGCCCTAAAGTGCTTTGCACCAGTGTGTCTGAGGTCAGTCTGAGCTCCTGTTAACTGGCCTCACCTGCAGTGGAAACTCTGCTGCCTGTGGGACAGACTGCGCTGTATCTTGACGTTCACTGAGGAATTTCCTCCTTCTAGGAGCTAACTGTTAATGTTTTCATTTTACAGTGTAATGTTCAAGCCCAGAAATGCCTTATGTGGATCGACAGAATCGCATCTGTGGTTTTCTAGACATTGAAGAAAATGAGAACAGTGGGAAATTCCTTCGACGGTATTTCATCCTGGATACCAGAGAAGACAGCTTTGTATGGTACATGGATAATCCACAGGTTTGTAAAAACTGAAGCTTACCTTATAACAGCACGAAGAAGGTGTATTTATCACAGTATTTGATATAGGTGATAAATTTGTCCCCTTCACAGCACATATTTAGGCTTATTTCTACCGGTTTAACTTTCTCCCCTGTTAGTATCTGTGACCTGTACTCTTATTTGAACCTCAGAGGGTAAAATTAGCTTATTTGATTCACGTGAGGCAAATTCTGTTTCTAATAGAAAATGTTTTGACTAATCACAGATTTGAGATGCTCTGCCTGGGACTGTGAGTGTTACCGTTGGAAGAATTACTGAAACATTGATATTCTTGGGCAGATATAGTCATTTTATCATGAGCTGTCCACTGAGCGTCATTCTATGATGGAAATGGACTTTCAATTTTGTGTTTTACTGTAAGTCTCTCGGATAGATGTAAGAAGTTGAGAAGCATAATCCTCCTTTTAAGGGCTGAGAGAGAGAGCTCAGTGGGTGAGACTGGGGCCAAGTCTGAGGACCTGAGCTGACTCCTAGAATCCACATGGTTCTCTGATCTCCACACATGAGCCCTGATGTACAGGCCCTCCCTCCCACTCTACTGCCTCAACAAATATAAATAAATAACCAAGAAACAAAGGAATGAAAGTCCAAGTTTTAAGATCAGTGAGAGACCTGAAGTTAAAAATGATCTGTTGAATAGTTGAAAACTTACTGTTGGTGGAACTTGTTATTTCAAATAAAAACGATTCTAAAACTAAAAATAGAGGTATGTGTCACAGTGAAGTATGTGGAAAGTGACGGATGAGTCTGGCCAGCTTTCTACCTGGTGTGCAGCCTGGGAGAGAGCAGGCACTTTAGGGAGGCCATCGTGCTTCACCTATAGCCAGAAACAGAGCCCTATAACTAACCTCTAGTCTTGATTACCTATAGGTGTTTTGATATGGTAATATGTAAATATTCATTTATATATAAGTCTGAGGGCTACAAAAGATCTTAGTATTAATTTAGTCTCTTCCTTCATAAAGAAAAGCATTAGTTAGACATAATGTGAATAACATACTTCTAAAGAGTATAGATTATATTCGAAATTGTCAATTATTACTTTTGTATGAGCTAAAATCCAGTTATTTGGATCTTCTCACTAGTCTCTATTTAATCCTGTGACTCTCTACCATGTAGGTTTAGCCCTTTATTTATAGGCAATCTATGAAATTTGGGGGGCTGGTATGGGATATATTTTAATCCAGTTTCTATTAACTGTGCACTCACTTGGTATGGTGAGGCTTTTTAGCTGGCAGTGGCATGTATGCTCTGGCAGTGTCCACATAGACCTTACTGACAACAACTTTGTTTTATTTCCTTGTCCCTGAGTCTGAGGAGTCTCCTTCCTCAGGAGACAGCCACCTGGCTGAGCAACTGCATGGTTATTATCTTCATTTACTTGGTCTGAGTCAGTGGCAGAAATAACAGGGCAGCAGAAATCAAAAGTTCATGTTGACTTCTTTTCCTCAACATATGAATCAGATTGCTGTCTTTTATGGTCTTGGGTATTTAGCTGGGACATGATTCATAGGTAAAACTGAGTCTTTGCTAGGTCTCAGCTGCTAGTTCCTGCAGGGCATATGTTGTCAGTGTATTTCCCCTCTCTTTGCAGAGGACCTTACATATGGTTCTCCTGAATTTTCCCTAAAATCCATTTATTTATTCATTCATTCATTCATTCTTATTCCAGTTTTCTCTCTTTCCAAAACTTCTCACTTAACATATATAAGCAGATAAAAAATGAAGTATATTTGTTACCCTGTATGAAGTATGGACTTGGAATTCAGAAAAAAAAGCATAATTACAAAAAGCAGAGGGAGCTGACGCTGTACTAGGGATGGTAACATTTAAAATTGACCTAAGATTGGATTTGACTTTGGCCCGGAGGTGGAAGAGTAATGGTTGCAGGACTCGGAGAAGCAGGCAGAGGGGTCAGTGCAGGAGCCTGCAGTGTGTTAGCGTTGATGTCCATCCTGGCAGGAAGGCATCTTAAGCTTTGCGCTTAGCTAGGTCTTTTCCCATACATTCTGTGTGTGTAAGGAAGGGGCTGGTGGTCGTCCCAGCTGTAATAAGATCAGGCTGTCCCAATGAGCCTATACTTCTAGAGTCCAAAGCTGGTCTTGAACTCTTGATCTTCCTGCTTCTGTCTGCTGTGTGCTGGAATTATAGGTGTGCAACACCACACTCAGCTCACATGAACTCTTTAAAAGGCCTTTGTCCTTTTTGTAGTTAGTACATTGAGTTTTCTGAACAGTTACATAATTTAAAGTCTTTTTCCAGCTTGTGAACTTACACACTTGTCTCTGTCAGCCAGTGTACTAGCCATTAATACCAGATTCGTTTCACCTTTTACAAATAAAGACGAAGGCACACCTCCTCCTGAAATCTTGCTGACTGCTAGATTAAGCTACATGAAATTGCCAATGTAGAGCCATTTTGAATGACAGAAAATAGCAACTAGAGGTGATTCACCCTCATTGCACATGTCCCAGTGCATCCGTGCTTGGTAAAGCAGGCAGCTTTGGCTTTTCTCAGGGAGAGACTTCCTCTTCTTACTGCTTTCTTTGCCACTGGCCATCAGTTTAAAATCCCACTGTAGTCTGTTACAAGGACTCATTTTATGGCTAAGTTTTGCTGAGGAAGTTGGTAATGATACAGAATTAATAAAATATATATATACTAGGAAGTGAATTTGAAAAGACTTGAAAAATGTGGTGTTTGGTAAAATGAGCTGAGGAACTTACAGGTATATTCAGCATGTTTCCTTTTTTATCTTGAATGTCGTATTAACCTGTTCTATGCTTAATGTCAGTAACACAGTTTGAAGCTTAGTTTCTTTTTGAGAATTTCCTGATTGAGAGCAATCATAACTGAATATTTGAGTATGTTTTGCCTTCTAACTACTCATATTTCCTTCTGCTGTGAACCTGTGTAATCTAGATTCCTGTGCATCATGCTTTGCTTTGGTTTCTCATTTTTCTTTTTTATATAAGACTTAGAGGCCTATCCAGATAAGTAAAATGATGGACTGATAGAAGACTTAAAAGAAAATGTTATTCTGAAGGGGTTATCATATTTATATTACATGTTATATTTGTAATTACACATGTATATTATGTTATAATGTGTTATCAATTTATATGTATTAATACACATAAATACATGTTATAGTTATATATATAAATATATGTTATAATATAATGTTATTTATAGTATATAAATGTTACATTGAGGGAGAACAGTATTTGAAAACTCAACTTTGGTTATAGTTGAATATTGAATAAAGACATTTATTCTACTTTTTTATCTAATTTTTTCTAACTCTAATCCTCCTCAGTTTTTTTTAAAATTTATTTATTTTATGTAAGTACACAGTAGCTGTCTTCAGACACTCCAGAAGAGGGCATCAGATTTTGTTATGGATGGTTGTGAGCCACCATGTGGTTGCTGGGATTTGAACTCAGGACCTTCGGAAGAGCAGTCGGCGCTCTTAACCTCTGAGCCATCTCACCAGCTCCCTCCTCAGTTTTTTTTTTTTAAAAGATTTATTTATTTTTATTATATGTAAGTACACTGCAGCTGTCTTCAGACACTCCAGAAGAGGGTGCCAGATCTCGTTACGGATGGTTGTGAGCCACCATGTGGTTGCTGGGATTTGAACCTCGGACCTTCGGAAGAGCAGTCGGGTGCTCTTACATACTGAGCCATCTCACCAGCCCCCCCGCTCCTCAGTTTTTAAGAAACCAAAAAAAAATTAAGCATAAAGTATATATGACTGTAACCTTTGAAGCTTTAAAGATTTATAATTTTACTATCTATATATCCTTTCCTTATGATCTATCCTTGGGGTTTGTGCACAGTATATAGTTTAAGCATATCATGATGCAGGTTAACTGTAGGTAGATGTTAAAGAGCTCTGAGAACTTGTTCCTGCCAAAGATTCCCATTTCATGTTTGTCTTAACTATGAAATGTTTAGTCTTCCAGGAACTTGCCCAGCCATTCATTAGAATAAACCAGTAGGCTTGTTTTTTAATGTACATTATTATAAGTCACTTTAAAAGATGGATTCTGCCTGAACTGTGACAGAGGGCGTTTTAACAGTTGTGGTTGTACTATTTCCGTATTCCCCTCTAATGCAAATAGATCATTATCTTCAAAATGTGTTAAGCAAATTATCATTGTAGTAACGGGTCTCCTCAGGCTTTCTCTTTAGTTTCAGATTTTCAACAGAATAAACTTGTTGCTTAGTTTTCCATGTAGACTCTCCAAGTCTAGTTCTTAGTTTAAGTTCCCAAGCCACTGTTTTCTTTTTGGCGTGGGGCAGGCAGCTCATCACTGCTGTAGCTGCAGGGCCTCAGGTAGGCTTCGAAAGCACTCTGCTCTCAGCTCTAATTCATTGTGCTGTCTTTGTTTGTTTGTTTGTGCTTGTTCATGTGCGGAGGTGCTTATCCACTAGGTTGCACCCCAGCTCCCTAGTAACCGGCTTCTACTGCAGCCCAGCATCACCACCTTCAGCTGGAGGACTTGGAGTTTACATCTTGTTCATCCCATCACAGTGTTTCATGTTCCAGCGCCTTCTTCTCCTCCTCCTCTCCTTCCTCCTCCTCCTCTTCCTCTCCCTTCTCCTCCTCCTTCTTTTATGGCACAGATAAATCCCAAGTGTAAGAATAAGTGTATTTTGATATGCCAGGCAGTGGTGGTGCACATCTTTAATCTCACTCAGCACTTGGAAGGTAGAGACAGGCAGTTCTCTGAGTTTGAGGCCAGCCTGGTCTACAGAGCTAGTTCCAGAACAACTAGGGCTACACAGAGAAACCCTGTCTCAAAAAAGCAAAACAAAACAAAAAATTGTTCCAATCTATACATTTTTTCTCTGCAGCAGACTTAAAGAGAATCAGTTGATTGCTTGTGGTGACACACACCTATAATTTTAGCATTTGAGAAGCAGAGACAGGAAAATCATTATCCTTGGCTGCATAATGAGTTTAAGACCAGCCTGGGCTACATGCAATATTATCTCAAAACAGTAATAAAATGGAAAAGATATTAAAAAGAGAATCAGTTAATATTTAAAAAAAAAAAACATTTAAAGTAGATTTTAGTATAGCACTTACATCATTTAAATGCTATATGTCCTTCATCCCCTCTGGCTCTTACACTCTTCTGCCTCCTCTTCCTGAGTTCCTTGATCCCCGGGAGGAGGGATTTGATGGAGACATTTTATTTGATGGGCTTAGCGTTTTGCATATTGTCTGGCTCTGGGTCTCTGTGTTTGACCCCATCTGCTGCAGGAGGAAGCTGCTTTGAGAATGGCTGTGCAAGCTACTAGTCTGCTTTCTTCTTGGAGTCAAAAGACCAATATAAGAGATGTATTTGACAAAGAAATTTTACTAGATCAATATAAATTAATTCCTTTTTTAAAAACATAACTATTGCTTTGTGTCTCTAAATATTTTCTCATTGCTTTCATAAGTAGAATCTGATGTTATAAGTCTTAAGCTCACAGAAAAATATTAGTTTAGCTACAGTGAGAAAGACAGCTCTTTAACTGTAGGATACACCACAGTGGAAGAAAATGAGACTCGGTTGCTTATCCCAGTTGACGTCTTTTTTTTGTTTCCCCTTTTTGCCTTCAGGGACTAGAACCTGGGGCCTCACATATGCTAGGACCACAGAGCCACACCCATAGTCCTACAGTGTTATCTCGATGTCAAACCTAGTAAATGTGTAAACTGAATAAAGTATATTTATAAAACGTTATTTAAAAAAAATTTCAAACATTTTTAGTATATTATCATTATTAAAATGAATAAATAATGTTGGGTATTAATTGTATTTTAATAATTATTTTTAGAACCTGCCTTCAGGATCATCACGGGTTGGAGCCATTAAACTTACCTACATTTCAAAGGTAGATTTTATATATTATTTAAAAAATTGATTAAATTTTTTTTTTGTTCATCTTTGATATTTCTGAGACAAAGTCTTAACTATGTAGCCTGGGCTGGCCTTGAATTTTCAGTCGTCCTGAGTTCTGGGATTACAGTGTATGCCATCGTCACATGCAGATCCCATTGTGTTTCTGTCATTTGGCAGTGATGCTCAGGTCCTGGACGCGCCGAAGTTAGGACTTGGCTACTGTTGTTAGGAAGTTCTTTAAATTGGTAAAACTGGAAAGAATATGAGTTTAAGTTATGGGATGTGGCAAATTAACAGAAGCAATACTGGCTTTTATGATCAGGTACATGAATGTCAAAAAGGAGAGATTGCTAAGGCAAACCTGTACTCTAGCTATCAGGGAAGTAGAGGCAGGATTGATAGCTTGAGGCCAGTTTTCATTACCTAGCAAGACATTGTCTGAAAATTAAATGATAAATAGAGTAGGAGAGAAGTCAGCTGACAGGCTCTCTCCTGGAAGTTCTGGCTAAGATTTTTAAGTTTATATTACTTGTTAAACATTTTCCCAAGTTTTAAAATTCCACTGCCTCTGACATTTTGTTTTTATATCTTTATTTTTATTGTGTGTGCACACCTATGCATGTGTGCATATATTATGCATATGGGTACCTGCCAAGGCCAGAAAAGGGCATCGGTTCCCCTGGAGCTGAAGTTAGGTGGTTGTGAGCCACCTGGCACACAGGTGTTGGGAACTGAAATTAGGGTCTCTGAAAGAGCTGCAAGTGCTTTTAACCTGAGCTGTCTCTCCAGCCCTGTGTTTTATTGTGAGGAACATGTGCACTGTCATCATGATGAAGGCAAAAGGCGGTTTTCCTTTACACTTCGATTTACTAATTTCTGTTTCTTAAAATTGGCTTTGTAGTACTGAATTTTAATTTTCAAAAGTTTGGATTATATATTTGTTTAATAGCTTTTTTGTTTTTTTTTGTTTTTTTTTTTTTTTTTTTGCTGCTTAAGACAGGGTCTCATATATATAACCTTGGTTTGCCAGGAACTCACAATGTAGACAGACTAGTCTGGTCTTGATTCAGGGATCCACTTGCCTCTGCCTCTAGAATGCTGGGATTAAAGGCATGTGATACCGATACCATTCCTGGACTGGCTTATTTATTTACTTATTTATATTTGTTTACACATTTGTTTGTTTTGTTTAGACATGGTCTCTCTAAATAGTCTTGACTGCCTTGGCGCTTACTATGTAGATCAGGCTGGCCTTGAACTCACAGAAATAACAGCTGCCTCTGCCTTTCAAGTGTTGGGATTAAAGGTGTGGGCCACTACAACTGTTTGTTTTTAGTGTTTTGTAAAGTTAAGGTTAAGTTACTGAGATGTTAGCCCTGGGGGTTTGTCTGTGTGTAACTTTGTTTTACACAATAGCTAGGAGCATCTGTTGGTAACTTAAAATATGAGGTGCAAATGCCAGTGACACACTTAGTATGGTTGGTGGTAGTAACACACGTAGTACTACTATTCTCTTTTTTTTTTTTTTTTTTTTTTTTTTGGTTTTTCGAGACAGGGTTTCTCTGTATAGCCCTGGCTGTCCTGGAACTCACTTTGTAGACCAGGCTGGCCTCGAACTCAGAAATCAGCCTGCCTCTGCCTCCTGAGTGCTGGGATTAAAGGCGTGCGCCACCACGCCCGGCCCGTAGTACTACTATTAATGGCAGTGACTCAGTATTGATAAGCTAATGACGTGGTCTTGTGACAGGTGTGGATGGCTTTAACAGTACATCAATTTACAGATGTGCCTCTATTTAAGTCACCTATCTTTATACGTAAAATACTTTATCAGTTTTACAATACAGGCATTTGTTTTCATTGCCAAAGTAGGTTTCTGTTGTTCCTTGGACTAAATATATAGTAGGTTATATATTTAAACAGAATAAACAGTTCAGCTTAAGTTGAATTGTTAAATTTTAGAAGACAAATATTTTCTGTAAAGTGAGACATTGAAAATGTTTTTCAGAGTGGCTGGCTGCCTGCCTCCTGGTTACTGGGAGAAGTAGGCTTCCATTTTAAGAATGAACTCTGACCCCAGTGTTGCTTGGTTGCCCATAGTAGTCGTACACTAGGATGCAAGCACACTGCCAAGTGCTTTCTCCGCCAGCAGAGCGATGTGGGAAGAAGTAGCTGAAGTAAGCTGATGAGCATGGGATATTACCTATAACTCAGATATTGCCTTGTATTTTAAGATGGGCGATTGTTCTTGACAGGAAGTATTAGTTACCTCAGGGAAGCAAGCAGGGAGTGGCCACTGTTTCTCCTCCTTCGCTGCTCCTGATACAGTGTAACTTTTTTGTGCAGTACTTCTCTTTCCTTGCTGTCCTGCACCTTTTACTGTAGTTTGCATTGCATTGTACAACTTTATTGTTCCAGCTTAGGCATGCTGTTTTTCCCTACAATTGATGCCTAGAACTGGGCTATGACTAATAATTGGGATTCATCAGGAAGTCCAGACTAGAATTCATTGTGAAATACAAAATATGGGTTCTGTCACTGGGAAAGGGCCCGGCAGTGATCATGAAGAGGGTTCTGAAGGCATCACACTCAGAGGGACAGTACTGAAGTCGTGCAGCTGGTTGGTTTCACCTTGTGAGATGAGCTGTTGCATTTAATGACTCCTGAACCAGTGGAGAGGGAGTGCCATGGTGACCTCTCAAAGAGAGGAAGGCCTTCTAGAGTCTTGGACTTCAGATAAACAAGCATACAGTCCACCATCTTTGCTTACTGTTGGCTGCCAACATAGAATTATGAGGTTTGGGAGTATTCATAATTTCTGTATTCTTTGAGGGCAGGCTGTGGGTGACATACACACATAGTATTTGTGTGGCACAATGTCTGCTGGTATACTTTCAACTTCTTCACATTTCCTGGAGAAAATAAATATATTCAAAGAAAATGTGGAAGCATCATTTGTCTTATATTACAGTTGGGACCCAGATTCTATATCTAATTTGCTATCTTTAGGTTGCTTTTAAATTTTAATTTCATATTGGTATGCAAAGTGTGAAATTGTGCAGGTGGAAGATTGTATAGTATTCTAGACTGAGTATTGTAAGTGTGTGGAGAAGGAGTAACTCAGACCTCTTTTTCTTACTAGGTTAGCGATGCAACTAAGTTAAGGCCAAAGGCAGAGTTTTGTTTTGGTAAGTAGCCATGTTTACATTATTTTATTTTCTAAACAATATCATTCCACTGACCTCCTCTAAGTTGTTTTTTAAAAAAATGTTTGTGTGTGTGTGTGTGTGTGTATGTGTGCACTCGTGAGAGAGAGAGAGTGTGAGAGAGAGTGGGCATGCACACAAGTGTCACATAGACATCAGAGAATAATTTAGGAGTCAGTTACCACAGTCCACCATGTGAGTTCAAGGGCTGAACTCTCAGACTCAGCGCTTTTACTTGCTGAGCCATCTTGCCAGCCCTGCTTGTAATTTTGTTAGGCTGATAAAATTTTTATCAAATTATTAAGGAAAACAGCCACAAGACATAAATGAATTAGTCTGTGAGAAATTCCTTTACAGCCATCATCCCAGGTCAGGTGAGGGTTAAAACCTTGACTCTGGCTGCCAACCCTAGTCCCTTCCCTCTCTCTTCTCATCTTAGTTATAACCTACTCTGCACTCGTGTGCAGCTCTTTCGATCTCACCCAGCAGTATTTCAGGTAGTTTTTAGCTTTGTACCTTGTATTCTCTATTGACCACATAAATAATGCAGTGGACTTGGTCTTTTGTGAGGGAAGGAGATATTTATAACTGGAGGCAGGAGGCATTGAGGGTGGTAGATTGATGAACAGTACTTACTGAATGCCTAGGACACGTTGGGCTGTGGGAGAATGCGGGGTGTTGGTGCTGGTGGACAGACAGATAAAATGCCTGCTGCTACCATTCCGTCCACATCATCCCAGAAGTCAGTAGATAGAGGGGACATAGAGTCAGGGCTGCCTCTGTGAATGAGGATACCCATGCGGGGCACCAAGTAAATTACAGATCACTTTTACCACCAGTGAGAAGAAATCAGACCTCGTGGGCACAGGTGTGCAAGGTGTATGAACTGGAAGCAGAAGTCAGTGTGGAAGGTTGACCAGTGCCTGTTGTTATTTTGAGAAAGGGAAGAAAGTAGAGAGCTCCTGAAGTGACTGAGGATGCTGGCTTCCTGCGTGGGAGTTAAGCAGAGAGATGAGTCATGTGGCTTTTGAACTACTGTACTTAAGGTCTTAATCTGGGGTGGATCTGATGATGGTGAGAGAAACTAGAAGACGATTAGAAGAAAAGGTACGGAGACTTGGAGACTTGGCAGCCACCCAGGCAGATTCCATATCCTGGCTATTATGAATAGGACTAACATGGGTTTGCAGGTGTCTCTTTTGTATGCTGGTTTTATTTCCTTTAAGCATATGCCCAGAATTGGTGTTTAGTTTAGTTTTGTTTTTTATATATGTGGAAAGTAGAGGTAAAAACAGCCTGAAAGTAGAAGGGGTTGGGGAAGAAGAGAAACAGTATGGAACAGTATCCTGGGGTGTGATACTTAATCTTGATTGTCAAGTGGATGGAACCACCATGAAAACAACTCTGTAACAGAGGTGGGAAGATCATCCTAATGTGGGTAGTCTATTACATGTCATTCGTCATTCTCTGCTTCCTGATTGCTTACGCAGTGTGGCCCAGCACCTCCTCTTCCGGTTACCATGCCTTCCTTCCCTGCCGTGATGGACTGTATCACCCGGTACTGAAAGCCAGAGTAAACCCTTCCTTCTTTAAATTGCTTTGTCAGATACTTTGTTGTTGCAGTGAGGCAGTAACTAAAACATGGAGCAAGAGAAGGGTCCAGGGAGCGTGGACATACTCCCGGGCACAGTGAGACCTCTTGGCTTTTACCATTAATGGACATTAATAAATGGAGAAATTTAGAGTGTGTTAAGAGAATCAGTGGTAGGTCAAACAAGATTGCCATCCTCTCTGTATGTTATAGTGATAGAAGGGACAGAAGTTAAGATTGATCAATTGGTATAAAAAGGGACCATTGAAGTTTAAAGAAAAGGGTACTTTGGGGGCAGAGTTAATGTTAATGTTTAAGTTCTTTGCTCTCTTCAGTGTGTAAGAGTGACTTTGTCCTGAGGGTGATGTTTAGAGCAGTATCTGATGGCAGCCACATGTATCCAGCCACATGTATCCAATAAGGGAAGCTGTTGTGAACAGACTGAAGTTAGCAACTCAAGAGGCCTACAAAGAAACTCTTGTGAAAATTAGACATTCTCTGCAGATTAGAATTACAGTCACTAAATAAGAGAATGTTTCAGAGCCTTGTGATTGAAAGATGTCAGGGCCCATCAACTAACAGAGAACTTTGATAGTTCGAGAGACTAGTATAAACTCAACATCCATAGTCATTGGGCCTAGTTAGAACAGTGGTTTTAGTTGATATCAAAGATTAAGATGAGCTTCTTGTTAGTCCTTCTGATGGTTTGATAGTCATTGTAAGTGGCAGCATGTCTCTAATTACCTAGATACAGTGGGAACGAGAAATACTCAAACCTTACCTTTGATAATGGGAGGGGATTTGAGCAGGTGATACCCAGTGTATAAATATGGAAGCAAACGGAGGAATGGTAGCTAAGTTTGCAGAGCAGAGAAAGACCAATGAAGAGCTAGCCATTTCAGTGTCCTGTCCCACCTTTCTCTAATAGGCTTAGGTGATGGGGCTTGTTTCAGGGACTGGGGGAAGCTACAGTGAGGGGGAACTAAGAACAGGTTCTTTGTTCAGATGTCTTTAGAACAACAGCAACAACAAATAGCCTCTAGTCTCTGTCTCCATCTGGCTCCTGTGGGCAGCCACCCTGCCCCCAGCCCAGCAGGGAATGGGATGTGTGGTGTCTCCAGAAATAGAAACTAACACTAATCCCAGAGAAGGGAAGGAGTGAGGCAGGAAACTGGAAAGGAAGGTTAAAGGAGAATCTGAATACTGAATGCAGCCCTCTCCGTGCAGCCCCAGGGAACCTGCAGCCAGCTGCTGCCAGTGATAGGTGGGTAGAGCCTGCCTATTCTCAAGATGCTGACATCTGGATATTTCCACTAGGAGAGCTTGCTGACAGTGAGCAAGCTGTGCAAGGTCGCAACCCCACAACACAAGAGGGTACAACCGGCCTTTTAGTCTTCTTTTAAGATAGTAACAGATGGGCCAGGTTACTTAGTGTTTGAGGCGAGTTATCAGACAGAAAAAGAAACAAGTAATGTAAAACTCAGGAGAAAAAAAAATTTAAAAAGGAAAAAAGAGGAATCAGCAGAAGCTAAAAATGGTAATAGAGAAAGCTGTGTGGCAATCTTACTTATAAACCTTCAGTCTCAGCATTCAAGAGGATGGCAGTTCCCATGCCCGTCTGGACAACATACTGAGCCACCTTCTCAAAAATTAATTAATTAATTTTAATTAATTAAATACTGAGCCACTTTCTCAAAAATTAATTAATTAATTGAAGAAGAGAAAATGGGGGATGTGAGAAAGGGCCTGATGTGGCCACACCTGAGCCACAGCCACTTATGGACCATGAGAGAATTTTTGCTGCAGTTACACTAATATCTGTGCTGTAGTTTTATATGCTTGCTTTATTTGCTCTGAGCAAAAGTAAAAAAGAAATAATAAAAATAATAATAAAAAGGAGTCGGATAAAAATGTACTTGGAAGCCGGGCGTGGTGGCGCACGCCTTTAATCCCAGCACTTGGGAGGCAGAGGCAGGCGGATTTCTGAGTTCGAGGCCAGCCTGGTCTACAAAGTGAGTTCCAGGACAGCCAGGGCTATACAGAGAAACCCAATCTCGAAAAATAATAAAACAAAACCAAAAAAAAAAAATGTACTCAGATGAAAAGGCAGGAACCAGACCAGCCTCTGACACTATGAGACTCTCGCTTAAAAGGCTTGGCAGCCTGAAGGGTCCTGGCTTTGTGTTTGTAGTAGTCAAGGCTCTCTCTTCCTTTCCTGATCTGCCCCCTTTCCTGCGTCTCATACGTACCTTTTTCCAGTAATTCACGCTCTTTGGAAATCTGAAGATGGTGATAGAGAGGAATACTGTGTCCATTTCTTCACACTGTCGCTGTTTCTCTGGGAAAGGTGATTGATTCGTAATTGAGGAGATCAGGACTCAGACCAGACTGTTCTGGAGCCCTGGATAAGCGATCAGCTGTGCTGATTCCTGACTTCTTAGTTTGTAGCAGATGTCTGTGCCCCTCTTGTCAGAAATAAAAGCATGTGAGATTTTGCTCAAACCACAAGTTATGCCAAGAGTGGCAGGTTTTTTGTTTGTTTTAGTTTTTGGTATTGGGGGGCTGGAGATGCAATCCAGAGCCTGTGCATGGTTAGCAAACTTTGAGCTATATCTCAAACTGCAAGGAGTTTTAAAATTTAGCTATGTTGGCCTCTTTTTTCCTTAAAAATATTTCCTTATATTTCTAATTATATTCCTTATATATTTCCTTAATATTTCTCATTAGAAGTCTGTGTATGATACATTTGCTTTGTGCCAGATGTTGCAGTACACCATTAGAATTTTTTTTTAATTTTTAAACTTATATTTTATTTTGTGTGTATGAGTGCTTTCCTTGCATGTATGTCTGGGCACCACCTGGGACCAGAGTTGCTTCAAACAATATTTTGGAGAAGTTTTGAAAGCATACTGAACTGACTGCTGAAGTTAACAACAGCAGCTGTTTGTTGATAGACACAGTTGTGCTGAAATACGCACACACATACATATAGACACACACATATGTATACATACATACATAAATATATATCTCTTTAAATTTTCCATTCATATAAAAGTACAATTGGGCCGGTCGTGGTGGCACATGTCTTTAATCCAGCACTCAGGAGGCAGAGGCAGGAGGATTTCTGAGTTCAAGGCCAGCCTGGTCTACAAAGTGAGTTCCAGGACAGCCAGGGCTATACAGAGAAACCCTGTCTCGAAACACCCCCCCCCCTTCCCAAAAAAAAAAGTACAATTGATGACAGGTTTGTTGTTTTGTTTTGTTTTTTTTTTTTTGCTTTTCAGGTGAATTTTTTTCTGTGGCACTTCATGGGGCACTTTGACTTCTTCTCTGTGACCCTAAGCTTAGCCAGGGAGCTCTGGTTAGAATGCCTCACTCTCAGGCCCAGTTCCAAAGTCTTGTGTTTGAAAAATAATTTTGTTTTTCCCTTGAGGGTTTTCATTTCCTTCTTCTCTTGGTCATATTCATCTGAGTGCTAGTATATTAATTATTCAGGGTTATGATGGAGACTCTTCAAAGTTTTTTGTTTTCATTTGGTTTTGAGACAGGGTCTCTCACTCTGTAGTCCTGGCTGTCTGTAGAACTCACTGTGTTGACCAGGCTGACTTTGGACTTACAGAGGCCTGCCTCTACCTCCAAGAATTCTGGGATTAAAAGTATGTGCTACCATACCTGGCCTTGGAAGTTGATATTTGAACAATTTCAATTCCTACAGTAGTATTTGATTTTCTTCACAAATGCATATGATAGGTGTGAAGAGGCCCTTATGGCTTGTAGACAGCTGTTTGCAGATGTGTTTTATGAAGTGGATCGTCTCAGGCCCCAAGGGGTCATTTGTAAATTTCATAGAAAGTGTGCCCTTAATCCTAGAATTTGGAAGGCAGAGCCTGGTGGATCTCTATGTTTGAGGCCAGCCTGGTCTGCATACTGAGGATGTAGGCCAGCCAAGGATACATAATATCTAAAAAAAAAAAAGGGTTGTTTTATATTTTTTGTTGTTTTTGTTTGTTTGTTTGTTTGCTTGCTTGCTTGGTGTGTGTGTGTGTGTGTATGTATGTGTGTGTGTGTGTGTGTGTGTGTGTGTGTGTAAAAGCTCCAAGTGTATTTAAAATTAAATTAAATACAGACATTATTTTTGGGCTAAAAAATATTATAGAGGCTAAAACATAAAGATGCTTATAAGCCTAAGTTATGGAGGTTTTCAAATATATGAAATCTACAAGATTAAAGGGAAAACTGATAGGATATTTGTTTTATCAAAGCTACTATAACAGTAAGAATTCCTGACAGACTGGGGTGAGTGCTTGTGATAAAGCAGTCATTACTAGAAAAGCTCCTGCAGATCAGGAAATTCCAGCTGAGCAGCAGAGAGAAGTCAGCACAGGATATGCAGAACTCATGGAGTAACTGCAGGTGCTGGAGACACACACAAAACAAATTCAAATTCAAAGGAGGTCTGCTTATTTACTGATTGGCAACTAATTAGGGCACTAATAGAGTGCTGTATCAGTGAGGGTGTGTTGAATAGAAACACCATTTAAGGCATTTCTCTGTCCCAAGGTAATTACAGGTGGTTAGATAGATGTTCAGTGACTCAAACTTTGCTGATTCTGGGGCTAGGAGATAGGAGGACAGAGGTAAGACAAAGCCTTAGATCTGGAGGGGCTGCTGCCAGGAAGCTATGAAATAGAGGTTTAGACTCAGCCCTTAAGCTTCAAGACTTTAAAGCAAGGATGTATATTTAGCACAAATGCTAATAACAATACAGATGAGAGTTATTAGAAACCTTGTGAACACAATTGGGAAGACGCTTTTGTAATGGGGTTCAGCTTTTTTGTTTGCTTTGTTTTGTTTTGTTTTGTTTTGTGTTACTGAGACAGGGTTTCTCTGTGTATCAGCCCTGGCTGTCCTGGAACTTGCTTTGTAGACCAAGTTGTCCTCAAAGTCACAGAGATCTACCTGCCTCTGCTTCCTGAGTGCTGGGATTAAAAGTATGAGCCACCATAAAGTGCAAGATAGTGGATTCCCTGGAACAGGAGGTTCAGACAGTGGTGAGCTGTCAGGTGGGTGCTGGGAATTAAAGCCAGGTCCTCCGGAAGTATAGCCAGTGCTGTTAACTGCTGAGTCATCTTTCTAGTCCCCTCAAACAAAATTTTTAAATGTTAATTCTTTGTGACTCAGTAAGTCTATATGAAGAAAATTATTCCACAGAAATACTGGCCGAAGTGTGAAGGTCTCTTCCCAAGTGATACTTTACTGTGATGGCCTGTGTTAACTGAAGTATGCATCATTGGAGGACTGACTCACTCATTTAGTGAAGGCTGGCCAGAAAAGAGTTCTGCCTGTGTAACTTAGCGATGAAAACAGTGGTTTTTTATTTTGTAAAATCCAAGAGTTGCAGTAAAACTTTTATAGATGTTCTAAACAGAATTTAGAGGTAACAAGTATAATATTTCATGCACTTTTTTTGACAGTTATGAATGCAGGAATGAGAAAATACTTTCTACAAGCTAATGATCAGCAGGACTTAGTGGAGTGGGTAAATGTCTTGAACAAAGCTATAAAAATTACAGTAAGTATATTTTTTTTGAAAAATTTTCCCTTTACAGAAGTAATGTTTACATTATAAAAGTGTGTCTAATGTCCTCAGCTTACCCAGGTTGAAGAGTCAAGCTTGGTTTAAAAGCTGTGTACTGACTGTGAGCCTCCGCCTAGTGTGTGGGGACTTAGGGCCTTGAAGGCTTTCCCGATGTCCTTTGGGAGGATCCACATTTCTGTACATGCTGATTGTGCTTTTGTTTTGCATCTAGAATAGGATAGAGGCTTTGACCACATACTCTGAGGATGGTATGAGCTTTCTCCTTTTCTAAGCCATGACAGGCAAAGGAGAAGGTGGGTGTGGACTGGGGCAGGTTCAGGTCTCGGGGATGAGTCTGAAGAGCTGTGGTAAGCAGAGGGTCCTGCCTGTGTGCTCTGAGGCTGCTGTGATGTCTGAGGCTCTGAACTTCTTCTCTCACCTGTCCTTTCCCCTGGAGTTCCAGGGCCTGCTGTTCTTTCCTCTGCTGATGCTACAGTGGCTGCTGTTAAACTCTTTTCTTTTGGTTGGTTTCAAAAATGACCACCAGTACTTACTGTTACTGGGCCAGCAGGCAGGCTTCAGATGGAAGTTTGCCCATAGCTTTCCAGAAAGGTGAGCTGTGGATCCCTGAATCTGCAGTGCAGTGAGCAAAGAACCCCTTCTTAAAGTCAGCCAAGCTTTTCTGAGCAAGTTGCTGCTGCTGCTTCTGCTGCTGCTGCGCACACGGACTGCCTCTCTGCACCTTCCCTCCTAACACAAGAGTAGACTGCCTGGACAGGGGTGGGGGGTGATGGGAGGGACTCCTGTGTGGGGCTGTATCAGCTAAACTTTGTTCTCACTGAGTACAGTCATTTACTGGTCCTTGTCTACTCGTGCCCTGAAAAGCAGTTTGTAAAGTCCTCATCTAAAGTGAGCGACTCCGTGTTTATGCCACACTGCAGCAGACTTCAGATAGCCAACCAAGGCTGATCTTAGTTAGGTCGCATTTTTTTGTATTGCACCAGAACAGCTTGTTACCACATGACAGAAAACACCCACACACCACGTCTGATCTGTTCGTGAAGCAGAAGTTATTTGGGGACTTTTGCAGTTTCAGGAAAGCAATATTTTGAACAGACTCAGAAGTTTATGTTCTTACAAGGTTTTAGTTGATCGTTTTGAGCCCCTAATAAATGTTCCCTACCCAGAAGATGTGTTTATGAAGACTGTATGTAGTACTTTCCTGAATTCATTTTTCACAGTTTACAATAATAAGCAGAACTGGCTACTTTTAGTGATTTGGAGAAAAGTGGAATGAATAGACTCAGCGTTTTACCAAGTTGGAATGCCTTGAGTTGTTACTCATTTATTTGTGGAGCTATGTTTTTCATGTGCCATTGCAAATTTTTCAGCATGAAAGAGAAACTAACAGTGTTTAAGGTATAGACCTTTAATTAGCTCTTGTGATCTTGCAGCTTTATTTTATATGACATTTTTACTGTTTTTAGATAAATCTTGATAGTGATATTAGTGATTTTATAGTTCATATTTAGAAAAGTTAATACAAGTAAGATACAAAGTCATCAGTGAAGTAAGTGATGTGAATGTAGAATTGGTAATCGACTGGAGCCAACTCCAGGCAAACAGGAGAATGAAAGAATCCCAGGCTTTAATGAGTTATGTTTTGTTGGTGCTGGAGAGATGGCTAAGTGGTTAGGAGCACTGGCTGCTCTTGCAGACGACTTGAGTTTGGTTTCCTGTACCCATGTGACTGTTCATAACTACCTGTAACTCCAGTTCCAGGGGACACATACAATACCGTCTTCTGGCCTGCAGGTACAGACATGTAGCCAAAACATCCCATACACATACACTTTTTTTAAAAAAAAAGTTAAAAATAGATATTTTGTTAATTAATTAATTTTTTTATTTATTTTTATTTTTTTTTTTTTTTGGTTTTTCGAGACAGGGTTTCTCTGTATAGCCCTGGCTGTCCTGGCACTCACTTTGTAGACCAGGCTGGCCTTGAACTCAGAAATCCGCCTGCCTCTGCCTCCCGAGTGCTGGGATTAAAGGCGTGCGCCACCACGCCCGGCCAATTAATTAATTTTTAATTTTATTTATTTATTATTTATTTTTGAGACAGGGTTTCTCTGTGTAGCCCTGGCTGTCCCGGAACTCACTCTGTAGACCAGGCTGGCCTCGAACTTAGAAATCTGCCTGCCTCTGCCTCCCAAGTGCTGGGATTAAAGGCGTGTGCCACCACCACCACCCGGCCTCTTAAATTCTTTAGAATAAAAATTCTACCAGTTTAGACCTTATAGGCATTTTGCACATTAAAATATATTGGAGTGTGATATATCTAATTTCCTATTTAAATGGACAATAATTTACATGTAGGATCTTTGAAAAATCAATATTCCCCGTTTTAATACACGTAGTTTACCTTCCTTTTGAACCATTCCAAGTGACATTTTGATCAACTAATTTAGTGGGCTACCGAGTACTATGTAATCTATACGTTTAAAATTTACAATTTGTTTTTAAGAGTGTGGTTTCAGCCTAGGGATTGTTAAAGCACTGTGGGTAAGAGCATGGTGATGAGTTGAGTGTTCAGTTTTAGGCGTGTACTGCCATAATTCACTGCCCTTCACAGCTATAGTATGGGTAACATTGTAAATATTCTTTCCTAAATATTTAAAGAAGAAAAGAAAAAAAGATTTATAAAAGGTCAATATTAAAAGAAATAATCTTGAAGGATCTTTTTACTGACTTGAGTTTTAAAAGTCAAAAGTGGAAGCAGGCTTTCAAATGTGTTAGTCTACTGTCAGTGTAGTAGCTCCTGGTCCCTTGCTGGTTGGGAGAGTGGTGAAGACGGCCATAGTTTTTTCCTAAGCAGAAGTCCACTATTTCTAAAATGTCTTTTTCCACCATAAGTTCTAACTTACAAACTAGTCTTTTAAAGTTGTAGCAGAAATTTCACAGTGATTTTTTTTTTTTTTTTTTTAATGACAACTGGGACAAGTAAGCTGAATTTTGGGTTAAAGAACAACCTGGCCGCCCTGCAGTGTTAACCAGGCCTTTGCCAGCCAGGCAGGTCAGATGGAGAGACACTTCCTGTGCAGGTCTTGCCACCCAGGAACTCATCAAATACTTTAGGTCTGCTCTGTCCTCTAGCTCTGCCCTCATTCCTACTGAGTGGAATTTTACTCCCTTGTAACTTTTGAGAAGTCTGTAGCCTTTTTATTTATGTTAGTCATAAATGCTGAAGTCTGTTTTACTCAGTTTTTCTTCTCATTATTTTCTTTTCTGATATTGGGACATTCTATTGTGGTCACAGTAAATGCCTGTTAAGGACACATTTAGATCCCTCCTATGAAATCGTCCCATGAAAAGCAGGGGAAGAAGCCGTGGAGCAGAAGCACATTTGGTACCTGGCTGTCCTCTGCCAGTTGATTTGGCTCTCTGGTGCTCATTCACAGTTGGCTGATTTGCAGGTGGCGTGGGGCTTCTTCATCTTAGTGTTTGGATTTGACTCACTTTCATTCAGAGTTGTTTTTGTAAATTCTAAGGGAGTTATTTTGAATTCCTTGAAAACAAGGTTATTTCAACTTAAGTAATTTTTATTGTAAACTGTTGCTCAAGTGTTGGGAATTGTGCCCTGCTTAGACTTCATTTGAGGGCTGTCAGCAGAGGGCCAATTGCACAGGAAAGGATTTTCAGCATGACCTGTTTCTTCTGTATTAAGGACTTTTCAGAAATCCTTAGGCGTAGCAGAACCCTCACCCTGGAGGATAATTGCTGTTCCTCCTGCAGGTCACCACAGAGCCCCAGTCTCAGGTCATCTGCTGGATAGATTGTCTCTGTGGCTCAGATTCTCTTGCTGTTGCTGTTTGCTGATTACAGTGAGTTCACAGGACCACACTTAGCAAAATGACTGAAGTAAATTGTGTGACTGTAGAAACTGCACTAGACTTCATCTGCAAGTTGTTGTAGTGTGTGGCATCCTAATTCTAGCCAACACTTTGTCTCCTGTTGTAATCACCTTCAGAAGGCACGTAGAATATGGCCTCTGAGGATCCCACAGACATTCGAGATTCACCTCCTTCTTTCTCAGCTCTTCCCTTTCTTTCTCCTTTGGGTCTCCTGTGTGGAAGTATACATTTGATGCTAAAGAGAGCTGCCAGGGCCTGAGGAAAGCCTGCCAGATAGAAGCTGTTCTTACCCAGGACCTGCTAGGTTCCTAGTGTATGTGGGTTGAGATCTTCTTACACACAGTCTGTGCTTATTCAGGGCTTTGAAGATAGCTTCTTTGTAAATAAAAGTGTCTGCATTGTGTGCCAGCTCTTTTCTAAATCCCATGAGCATAGTGTGATGGACAATGACCACACAGCGTGGACAGTGTGTGAAATACAGCCCAGCCCCTCCAAAGCACCTGTTCCTCCCGAAACTGTAGTTTCAGGGAGATGTTTTAGAGACTCGCTCTGGGGATGGAGCCTGGCAACCTACAGAGTTTAGTGATGTTCCTGGTAATGTCTTAATGTACATACCTGCCTTGGATGGATGCACATTAGTACATGTAGGGTCTGTGACTGCTCTATTAGTAGTTTCTCTGTAGTTCACAGGTGATTTAATTTTAACTTAAATGTTTTTATACCATTACGTTTGCAGTCGTCGTTCATATTGTTGATGAAAGACTGTGAGGACACCTGAATAAAATTCTCTCAAAACCATACTCAGAAGCCAGGTGTGGTGGTGCACGCCTTTAATCCCAGCACTTGGGAGGCAGAGGCAGGTGGATTTCTGAGTTCGAGGCCAGCCTGGTCTACAAAGTGAGTTCCAGGACAGCTAAGGCTACACAGAAAAACCCTGTCTTGAAAAACCAAAAACCAACCAACCAACCAAACAAACAAAAAAAGAAGCATACTCAGTTTTTAATTGATGTTGAGAGTGTTTTATTTTATAAAGTTGTCTAGAATGTAGTTCAGCAGGGATCTCAACCTGTGTTGCCTGCTCCCTGTAAGCCCCTGCTCCTTCTTAAGCTGCAGAGAGTTGGCCAGGGAGGAAGGAGGAAGTGTATAAGCAATGACTGCACAGGCCCAGCAGTGGTGATGCTGTATCCTAAAGTGTTGTCAGACCAGGACAGTCTGAGTGCTTGGGTTAAAATACTGTAAATAGATTATTATATGTCAGTTATCTAAAACTAGTTGAAAGTTCTATGATGATGGGAGGGTTGCAGATACACTTCTTGTTGCACAGTAACCTATCTCACTCTTCCAGGTACCAAAGCAGTCAGACTCACAGCCGGCCTCTGACAGCCTGAGTCGCCAAGGTGACTGTGGTAAGAAGCAAGTGTCTTACAGAACTGATATTGTCGGTGGTGTGCCCATCATCACGCCAACGCAGGTAACAAGTCAGCGCTTCTGCTCTGTGCAGGCCTCAGGACTGCACACTGACGCTTTCCTTTTCATCCAAGCTGAAACAGAATGTCTTGGCTGAATTCATTCAATATTAATATTCTGTAAAAGCTTTTTATTAGAGAGTGTTTTACAAACTTGTGTATGTTGATTATAAAAAGGATCGGAAGTCACACAGATAACTACTCTGTCCTTTGAGCTGAACTCTTTGTATTTCCCCTGCAGAAGTGGATTCGGGAGTTACATGTGAGACTTTGTAGCAGCGCACCTCACATCAGTCTTAAGAAGTTACTCTGTCTCACTTGTAAGGGCTGCAGAGGTCTGCTAGGATTTACAGACCTCCCTTAGCAAACAAACGAACGGAGAGGGTTTCTTTCCCTTTCTTTTATTTAACACTGCTGTGGTGGACATTCTTATACCTTAAGCTTTGGAGACTAACTCTGGGGGCCTGTGCATACTAGGAAGCCCTACCACTGAGCTTTATCTTAGTTTTTTAAAATATTTTTGTTTATGACAGCATCTGAAAGAGTTGTACAAGCTGTCCTTGAATCTACTTTGTAACCCAGATAAGCCTTGAACCTTAGCTCCTCCTGCCTCAGCTTCCTGGGCAGCTGAAATTACAGGTCTCCACCAAGAACAATTAATTCTTGTAAGTAAAGTTGCTGAGTTAGAGTATACAGATATGTGGGTAGTTGTGTGTTTGTGTGTGTGTGTGTGTTTCCTGCAACCCTGGCTAGATTGTATCCTAAAAGCACTGATAGGCCTGGGTATTAGGAAAAATAAATTTATGTACTTTTAAAAATGAACTTGAAACTTTCATATGGACTTAAGTTTCTTACATTGCTATTGAGAAAATGTACTTTTAAAAAAATTTATTTATTTTTAATATTTATTTACTTATTATGTATATAGCATTCTGTCTGCATGTATGCCTGCAGGCCAGAAGAGGGTACCAGACAGATCTCATTATAGATGGTTGTGAGCCACTATGTGGTTGCTGGGAATTGAACTCAAGACCTCTTAAAGAGCAGTGCTCTTAACCTCTGAGCCATCTCTCCAGCCCAAGATTTATTATTTATATTAATTTGAGTACACTGTCGCTGTTTTCAGATGCACCAGGAGAGGGCATCAGATCCCATTACAGATGGTTGTGAGCTACCATGTGGTTTCTGGGAATTAACTCCGGACCTCTGGAAGAGTAGTCAGTGCTTAACCACTGAGCCATCTCTCCAGACCAAGAAAATGCACTTTTAATACAAATCCAAGTATTATTAGTTGTGAAATCAAGAATTTGAAGTGATGGCTGTTGCCAGTGTTGGATATGCTTGCTCAGTGCTTCTGTGACTTCTGATTTTTGGGGGTTTTGTTTTGTTTTGTTTTGTTTCCCCGAGACAGGGTTTCTCTGTATCACCCTAGCTATCCTGGAACTCACTCTATAGACCAGGCTGGCCTTGAACTCAGAAATCTGCCTGCTTCTGCCTCCCAAGTGCTGGGATTAAAGGCGTGCACCACCACTGCCGGGGCTGTGATTTTTGATCTTAACAGATTCTGATGCTGTGTAGACCTTTAACATTGTAACATGCACTATCTCATTTCAAGCCATTTGCCATAGGAGTGTGCTTAGTGGGAAGACATCTCGTAACATCAATAAATTACATTCAGTATATTTTTCTATGTTTGGCAAAGGGTATTATTATCATTATTATTATTATGCCAAAGTTAGATGGCTTTTTCTAAAAAGAGTGATTTTAGGCTCCTAAACTTGTGATGGTAAGTAGCTGGGCTGAGCTTTTCTCCATACCATGGCTCACGTTGGCTGTTGGTATGTAGATGTGTTAAGACACTGGTGTGATGTGCCTATGGCTGCTGTAGATTAGGTTCTACAGAAGATGTCTTTAAAAACATTTCAAAGAATGCTACTGTTTTATTGTAATATAGAATTAAAAATTACAGAGTAGCATTTCGACAATATAGATTCAAGAAAATGTTAAATTTCACTGAGATGGTTAATTTATTTGAAATCTATTATATTACGTAAACCGTTAAGTGTTAAATTAGTGTTGACCTGTTTAAGTTATAGGTTGAAAATTCTTTGTGATATAACTGACAATTGAGACTTAATTGTTCTTTGGAGTTTTTTTGGAGTTCTTAAAATTTTAACTGACAGGCTGGAGAGATGACTCAGCGGTTAAGAGCATTGACTGTTCTTCTAGAGGTCCTGAGTCCAATTTCCAGCAACTACATGGTGGCTCACAACCATCTGTAATGGGCATCTGATGCCCTCTTTTGGTGTGTCTGAAGATAGAGACAGTCTACCCACATACATGAAATAAATAAATAAATAAATCTTAAAAAAAAAAAAAAGAGGCTGGTTCTGGTTCTCTTAAAAAAAAATTAACTGACTGACTTGTGGAATTGTAGCAGATAGATGCTGTAACTGACTGACTTGTGGAATTGTAGCAGATAGATGCTGTAAATAACCAGGAAGTCTTGGGCATGGTTATAGTCACTTAGTTTTAAATACTATAAAGATAAAGAACTTTTAGACTTGATATCAGGTACATTGTCCATAAAAGGACTGATAATTGCATATCATCAGTATTTCAAATGCTTGTTTTGTAAAAGACCCTGTTCAGAGGATGAATAGAAAAGATAAATAGAAGAAAAGTCCAACAAAGGATTGCTATCTACAGAAAGAACTCTCAAACCCAAAAGTTAACAAACCAAAAGTCCTTTTAAAGTAGACAAAGTTCGTAAAGACATTTCACCACCAGCACTTAGTCTAAGTGAACTTTACTAAGTTTAGGTTTATGAAGGTTTTTGTTGTTGTTGTTAATTGAATACTTTGTATGTGTGCATATGGGAGGGAGGGAGGAAGGAAAGAAAGAAGGAAGAAAGCCAGCCAGCCTCACCCCAAGAAGAAGGAGTTTTGCAGAACTATAGAAATGGGTGTTTGTGGTTGATCAGTAACAAGGAAGTTGTGATTAAGTGTCACAGACTTAAAATTTTTCTGATGTAACATTAATGTAAGTATTTAAACTTAGAGCAAGAAATAACTTTTTTTTGCTTCATTTTAGAAAGAAGAAGTAAACGAAGGTGGTGAGAATCTTGATAGAAACAATTTGAAACGGTCACAGAGCCATCTTCCTTACTTTGCTCCTAAGCCACCTTCAGACAGTGCAGTTATCAAAGCTGGGTATTGTGTGAAACAAGGAGCGGTGGTGAGTAGCTCACCTGTACCTGGGAAGCAGGGAAGACGCGTGTCCCAGCAAGCTTGCAGCTCAGAACTCAAGTTGTGTGCTTCATGGTCTGAAAGACCCAGAGTGGAGAGCAGGCTGTTGCTGGAAAGGGTGTAGACGGTTTGCTCCATGAGAATCACCCAGTTACTTCCTTGGTCTCTGGGCAGTTGGGCAAGTTATGCCTATAGTCGCCAGCATTTAGTCTAAGTGGACTTTACTAAGTTTAGGTTTAGGAAGGTTGTTGTTGAGTTGAGTGCATGTGTGCATATGGGTAAGGGAGGGGAACCTGAGCATGCATGTGCTCTGAGATCAGAAGACAACTTTGTCAGTTCTCCACTTGTGCCTTCACCTGGATCCCAAGTGCCTTCACCTGCTCAGTCATCGTTGCCACCAGAAAGTCCCGGGAAAGAAGGAGGAGACCAGAGGTTTCCCAAGACACACAGACCGACCGTCTATAGGTTGAGGCAGAATTTCCCTCAGGCTGTATGGTTTAGCTGTGGGCTAATTAGGCTTTTAAGGAGGTAAATTTTATTCCTAAATCTAAAAAAAAAATTTTTACAGATTTTTTTTTCTTAATTTTCAAACCTATTTTATTATTATTATTATTTTTTAAAGATTTATTTATTTATTATATGTAAGTACACTATAGCTGTCTTCAGACATTCCAGAAGAGGGCGCCAGATCTCGTTGCGGATGGTTGTGAGCCACCATGTGGTTGCTGGGATTTGAACTCTGGACCTTCGGAAGAGCAGTCGGGTGCTCTTACCCACTGAGCCATCTCACCAGCCCCCCAAACCTATTTTATTTTTAATATGTATTTATTTTTATTTTATATGTATTATCTTGAATGTATAATCTGTGTGCCATGTATATGGAGTTCTAGTGGAGGCCAGAAGGAGGTGTAAGAGACCCTGGAGCAGTTTCCCAGTAGAAATGGTTGTGTTGCCCTTAGGGTGCTAGGAGTTGAGCCTGGGTCTTCTGGGAGACCATTCTTAACCACTGAGCCATCTCCCCAACACTACTTACAGATGATTTAGGGTGCTTAAACACTGATAAGAATATTTGTATAAGAGGGTATTAAACATTTTCTACGTGGGTTTGTTCTATTTTGTATTTATTGTTGACCTGTTATATGTGAAATATTTGAAAAAGGACTCATGCTGTTGTAGATAGAGAAGCCTGACGGGTTAATGACATTTCCCATGCTGATTTTTACCTCGTGGATGGGCTGGCAAGAAGGGAAGAGAACACCTCTTTCTTTTCCACTGTTCGAGATCAAAATCGTGAAATATCAGAGTTACTCATAAACTCTGAGAATGAGCTGCCCAAGGCCAAGACCGTCCTTCAAGGCTTGGTTAGCAGGGAGAGGGGCCATTAACCACCTCCCTTGGGAAGGGGGTGTCGTTTCCGAGTACTTGGCATTTCGGATTGTGGGTTCATATTGGAACGATTAAAGGGTGATGAACATTTGACATTCTTTGAAGCCTCTGTCTGTTCTTCTCTGGTAGATGAAAAACTGGAAGAGAAGATATTTTCAATTGGATGAAAACACAATAGGCTACTTCAAATCTGAACTGGTATGCAGTCGCTTCATACATATGCCTCCAGGTGCTTGGCAGGTCACACTGCAGTGCTTGTGTGATTGTGTGCTTGTGTGCCATTCTGGTTTTCTAATGGCCCAGTTCTGGTTTTTTTTTTTTTTTTTTAATTTTTTTTTAATTTTTTCAAGTTTTATGTATTATATCTAAGTACACTGTAGCTGTCTTTAGACACCCCAGAAGAGGGCGTCAGATCTTATTACAGATGGTTGTGAGCCACCATGTGGTTGCTGGGATTTGAACTCAGGACCTTTGGAAGAACAGTCAGTGCTCTTAACCGCTGAGCCATCTCTCCAGCCCCCCCAGTTCTGGTTTTAAGTGCACCTATATTTCAGTCTATTTGGTTGTAATGCATTCGGATAGTTATGTATTTCTTAAATGTGTTTTAAATAAAACTACCTTCAAGGAAGTGTTCCATCTTGATAGATCTAAAATTCTCAACAGCCCCACATGTAACTCTCTGTCAGAGGGACATTAGAAAAGGAGGTGTAGGAAATCCTCCAAAAGCAGCATTCAGCCCTCTGCATCTCTGTCTACCTCCTCTCCCCTGCTGCGTGTTAACGTGCTCTTTTCCTGTTTCAGATCACCTCTTAAGTTGTTTCTCTTGAGATAGCTTTTTCTGAAGGCAGAGTCAAAGACTGAGTCTCCCTCCTTGCTTGTTTGAGTTATGCACCATTAAGATGTCAGGTAGCCTAAATCCTACAGTAGATACGTGCATAAATTAATGAGAATCTCCCTCTTCTATAAAACTGTGGGGCTTTCATATGCTGCATACTCTGAATGAGGGCATCAGAACAACTCTGTCCAGATTAGCTTCCTGCCCTGGTACATATGTTCCATGCCTGTGTTGTTCTGTGTAGGCTGTGTGTGGCTTTTGGGTGCTGGTAATGTGACCAGTGTGGTAAGGAAGTGAGTTTATTTCATTTCAAAATTAAAACCAATTTCATTTAGTAATTTAAATTTACAGTTCCTCATAGGCAATGTTCTGTATTGGGAGCATCTTAGGGGTCAGTTATTTTAGAAATCTATAAAGGGCAGAAGCAACCTATATAGTCTGCTGTAGACTGTCAGAGCCCATGTGCAGTGAGGAAGCTGTCTTTCCCTGCCTGAAGAACCAAGGGCAGAAAGTGGTAAGTAACAAGAGACTAGAATGGTCACATGCATACTTGTCAATAAAATGAGGCAATATATCAAGAAT
Organism: Mus caroli; assembly: GCF_978045245.1. Classification (NCBI taxonomy): domain Eukaryota; kingdom Metazoa; phylum Chordata; class Mammalia; order Rodentia; family Muridae; genus Mus; species Mus caroli. Next base: position 14,766,309 of record NW_028227263.1, on the reverse strand, counting down.
AATAGAAACCAAGGTTCTTGGGATAAAAGCACAGCTTCTTGCTATAACTTAACAGACATAGACATAAATATATGTTCTTAATGTGAGTGCATTTGAATAAAATATAGCTCCGTGTCTTTTTTTTTTTTTTAAAGATTTATTTATTTATTATATGTAAGTACACTGTAGCTGTCTTCAGACACTCCAGAAGAGGGCGCCAGATCTCGTTACGGATGGTTGTGAGCCACCATGTGGTTGCTGGGATTTGAACTCTGGACCTTTGGAAGAGCAGTTGGGTGCTCTTACCCACTGAGCTATCTCACCAGCCCCTAGCTCCGTGTCTTAAGAAAATGATCATTTCTTCCCAAAAGAACCCAGACTTCATGGAGAAATGGCAGATTCTGTGGCTGGGCAAGAGAAATAAATGCATGGTTAGCTGGAATGTCTTACATCAGAAAGCAAGAACGTGCTGAGAAAATGCTAGTCACCCAGTAGTTACCTTATAAATAGTCCCCTTACCAGATCATGGGCAGTGAGAGTATCAAAACACACAATGTTTATAACGTATTACAGTGCAAATATATATCTCTGTGTGCTCAGATCGATGTGAGTAAATGGGTGGTGACTGAGCTCATGTAGCTACAGTGAAGGAATAACAAGATGCTAAACAGGAATGGGACAGCGATCTGAAATAACCACTCAGCACAGTGGGAGGAGAGCAGCTGTACAGGAAGAAGCTGGGCAGCACCACGCCCACCCGGCTGTCAGGTTCGATGAATTCAGTGGTGGTGAGAATGTCGGAACCATCCGCCACCTCACGGGAGAGCAGGAAAAGCACAGCGCGTCAGTCCTGTGCTGCTCCTGCTAACAGGGTAGTCTGCGTTCAGTCACCAGGTCACAGGAGCCACATCCAAGGGAGGGGGCAGCCTACAAAACACAGTAATGGCTGTCATCTGCAGGAGTCAAGTCTGTGTTCCTCTTTCTAGAGGAGTGAGGAACTCTTCTGCACTAAACAGAAAGAGACAGCCAGAACACTCACCCTGTAGGACTGTGTGACCCACCTGCTGACTGGTGGCAGTAACATGAGCACTTCAGGGTAGCATGCCGATTGCAGCAGCTCAGCTCCAAGCGACTGTTCTTAGGCTCTTTTGTAAATTCATGATTGGTTCAGTGTTCAAGAAAGACAGAAAGGTGGGGAGAACTTCCTGGTAGAAAAACAAACAGGAGTTACAAGCGGCTCATTCGGACAGAGATTACGCTGAGTGTGGAGTGGAGTGGTAGCATGCATGGCTAGTGTGTGTGAGGCCTTGGGTTAGAGCTGCGGCACTCAAGCTTTGGGGGCTACAGGTGTGCACTGTGCGGATAGTACTCAGTCATGAGGAGGCTGTGTCTGAGTGAAAAGCTCCCATCCCACTGTCCTCAGAGAAAATAAGTGGAGAGAAGAAATAGTATTTCCTCAAATTCTGTGTAGGTGAATGATGTTAGAAAAATCACCATTTGGCAGGCAGCTATGCCAATAATGATTTCAGGTAAGAATCCTCAATACTTGTGAAACCAGTGGGAGATTTTTGTTTTAAAATCAAGCACTGCATAGATAGGCTCCAAGTGTCTCAGTAGAATACTTACTGGTCCTAGTGGTCCACCATGAACAATTCTGCTGCTTAGTGACTGTCATTGAAACCAGAAACCGAGCTTCAGACAACAGTGGGTGTGATAGCTTGAAACTAGAGCTGTCCTGCTGCTGCAAGTCTCAGAAGGTGTTGGTCTGAGAGTGGCCTGAGCTCCATGTAAGATCGCTTGCTATTGACAGGAAATATCCTGCGTGTGCTTTTTTGCTAGGAGAAGGAACCTCTGCGGGTGATACCACTTAAAGAAGTGCATAAAGTCCAGGAGTGCAAGCAGAGGTAAGGAAGGACCGCCTGACAGGCACAGCACTGTCTGAAGAAGCCGGCCGCCCTCCCTCAGTGACAAGCTTACAGCCTGCTGCTTTCAACCCACTGACATTTCAGAAGTGGTTCAGGAGAGGAAAGGAAAAATTATTATAAACAATTTCTGAGATTTAACAAGTTGATATATTTTTAGTTTTCGAAGGTACAGCAGAGCAGGTTGTTGCAGGAAGTTGCACCAGCTGTGCCGTGATGAGTTGAATGAACTGTAAACACTTGGACTCTGACGTTGCTTTATGCATCTTCTGTAAACGAGCTGTGTAAAGCATGCGAATAGTAATGCAAAGCTGGAAAAGGCTGGGTGGTTTGTTAAATTAGCGTTTTCTTTCTAACATTGATTGTCACTGAGTAAACAGCTGAAACTGTCAAACTGACTCACCTACAACTGGTGATTGTTTTTCATGACAGTGACATAATGATGAGGGACAACCTGTTTGAAATCGTGACGACATCTCGGACTTTCTATGTGCAGGTAAGACACTTCTTGGGGATCTTAGATTCTCTTACAAGACGTTAATAACATTTAGAGGTGAAATAAATGTAAATAAAGCTCTTTGGTGTTAACGAATATAATTTAGCAGCGTATTGAAGGCTGTCAGGTGGTGGTGGGCGTAGGATCAGACCTTCGAGTGCTGTTAGGAATTGGTGGCATGGATCAAAGTTACATTTGGAAGAAAGGAAATGCTGTTTTACTTATTTTAGTTCATGATTTCAAATGTATTATCTTTTTGTGTTTTTCTTTAATATAATTTTTGGTAATTTTATAAGAAGAAAAGTTTCAAGTATAAATGAAATTATTGAAAAAAAGCATTTGTTTTTGTTTATGAGAGTTAACACATTTGCTTATTGCAGAAAAATTAAGAAAACAATGGTTTGTTGCAGCTAGCAAGATCATTCTAACTCTATAAAATCATGTTTGTTTTCATATATTGTCATTTTCCCTGTGTCATTAAAATTTCTTTGGAGGGCCGGGTGGTGGTGGTGCACGCCTTTAATCCCAGCACTTGGGAGGCAGAGGCAGGCGGATTTCTGAGTTCGAGGCCAGCCTGGTCTACAAAGTGAGTTCCAGGACAGCCAGAGAAACCCTGTCTTGAAAAACCAAAAAAAAAAAAAAAAATTTTTTTTTTCCCCTTTGGAAATAGGTGGGCCTGGAGGCTCATATCTTTTATTGGAATTAGAGGCGGGTAGATTTTGGTGAGTCTAAGGCCAGCCAGGGCTGTGTAGTGAGATGCTGCTTCAACAGGGTCATCTTTGGAAACATTTTAGAGTTGCATCATACTCCACGTACCGTGGCTAAACATTCATATGCGTGGTTTTTGTACATTCACTCTGCAAGCATGGTGATAGCACATCTTGTGTAAAGTTTGGCCTGAATGTCTGAGTCTTTCAGATGTTTCTAGGTCAGACTCAGCCATCAGAACAGCTTCTCTGTTTGTGACTTTGACTTCGATCGTTGTCCTGCTACTAGCACAGAATGAAAGCACACTCGGCCCTATGCCTGCTCGAGTTCTGTCCTTTGAAAAATGTTCCTTGGACTTACTGGCATTTGATAGATTCTGGGAGAGGGGGACTTAGTTTTCTGTAGTGAATTGATCGTTGGTAGGTTGCTGACACCCCGAAACGGGCTCCACTTCCAAGATTAGCTGTGCAGCACAAACTGGACTTGAGGACTTGATGGGGAAAAGGGTTGGTGAGGGGACTCTCACAAGTCAAGTGGGGAAGGGTAGGAGAGTAGAGAGGAAGGAGCTAGAGAAGGGGGTGAATATGTTCAGAATACATTGTATGCAATTCAGAGAGTTAGTAAAATAGTGCTAAAACCCACAAAATTCAGCATACAATATACAAAGTGCATAGGAAAACATGGCATGAAAAACTAAAATCTAATTTTAGATCTACTTCACAAGGAGTGAGGTTCTCAAAGGACAGGAGTTAGAAGGTACGTGCTTATGTTCCTTCTTGGCCTCATGCTATGGCCACCCCACCCCAAACATTCTGCTCTCATGATGTTTAAATTCACACTGGCCAGTCTTCATCAAGAAAGAGAACTACTTCTGAATTTGACTACTAGTGTCTCCTTAATTCACTGTCCTTTTGGAAATTCTTTTCTTTTCTTTTCTTTTTTAAGATTTATTTATTTATTCTATGTAAGTACACTGTAGCTGTCTTCAGACACACCAGAAGAGGGCATCAGATCTCATTACGGATGGTTGTGAGCCACCATGTGGTGGGATTTGAACTCAGGACCTCTGGAAGAGCAGTCAGTGCTCTTAACCACTGAGCCATCTCTCCAGCCCCTGTAAATTATTTCTAAAATTAATATGTAAGATGGTATCAGAATGGCTTTGAAAATGGCGCATATAGCAGCGAAGTAAGAAGGTCTTTCTTTAGTTTCTTCCTCTTACTTCCTTTCAAAAAGCACTCATTATATAATCCTTGATGTGTCTGAGTTTAAACATGCAGTGGCCATCTTATGGCTCCATATAGAACCTGGCTCACAAAAACCTGGGTTAAAATTAATGCTCCTAGAGCCAGCTTTGGCAGCATATACCTGTAACCTAACTGCTCAGAAGACTGAAGCAGGAAGTTCAAGAGCAGCCTGGCTAAAGAGTGAATTGAAGGCCGGCCTGAACAATTTAGTATGACTCTGTGTCAAAACTAAAACACAACTTTTAAAATAAAATAAAGCTTCAACGGCTGAGTGTTTTTCTTCGTTATGTATGTTGGTTTAGTTTCCCAATAATACATGCTGACCAAAAAAGTGCTTTCAGGGGCTGGAAAGACGGCTCAGAGGTTAAGAGCACTGGCTGCTCTTGCAGAGGACTGGTTTGATAACCAGCATCCTTGTCGGATAATTCAGGGATGTAATGACAGCTCCTGATGACAGCTCCAGTGGAGTCCCTTGCTCTCTTGACCTCTGTAGCTGGGGACAGCTGGACCAATGATTTATAAATTGTTATACCCCACTCTGCGCGCACACACACACACACACACACACACACTTTTGAAGCTAGGTGTGGTGGCACATACCTTTAATCTCAGCACTCAGGAGGCAGAGTCAGGACGTTGACAGGCAGATCTATAGAGTTCCAAAACAACCAGGGCTATAGAGAAATCCTCTCTCTAAAAAAAACCAAAAGTGCTTTGAAAACATTTTTTAAAAGAAATTATTGCCTCGAATGTGTTTGCAGGTAACATTATATTGCCAAGGTACAGAATTTATGGAAATAGAAGGTGATTTTGAGAGATAGTTGACTGAAATATCCCTTTTATTTCCTTTTAGGCTGATAGCCCCGAAGAGATGCACAGCTGGATTAAAGCAGTCTCTGGCGCCATTGTAGCACAGCGGGGACCTGGCAGGTCATCCTCTTCTGTAGGTTTTCTCCTTCTTGGGGAGAAACTCCACAGGGTCTCCGTCCTTTGAAGTTTTCTTCCTCTCCCCTAATCCTTCAGTTTCTTTCTTTCTTGAGATTATTTATATGTTAACTTTCATACCAATTGGACTTGCAAAAACAATGCACCCTAACTGAGAGCTTCCATGTAGTGAGTGTCCCATGCATAGCTTTCTGTGCACATTGTGTTCATGCACAAGCTGAGTGGCCTTTCTTCCTTTGTTCTTGCAGTTAGGTTCTTGTTAGTGAGTGGGTCAGGGTGTAGCAGCTTGACACTCTTGGTATGGCACTGGCCTGACCATTCAAGGACTTTCAGTTCTGCCAAAACACAGTTTTGTGATGTCCTGGTTTTCCCTTTACTTACCAATTTTTCATTTTTGTCTTGTGTGGTGTTGGAATACCACTGACTAAGCTAGAGACTTAAGTACAGTTTTCTGTTCCCATTCATTTCTTTTCTATTTTATGTTGTTATTTCAATTTTCTATCAGGGTGATACAAAAGCTTGTTATCTTTATGTAGTTTGATAGTACTAGTGAAACAACTAAATGCTTTGCTTGGACACTGCCAGAGAAACACGTGTTATTCATGTTGTCCAAGTACATCCTAGGGAAGAGTTTGGTTCGGGATACTTTGGCCATTCATCTCTGTTCTGAGATGCAAACCCTTTTGAGAAATTACACCTTAAAAGTAGCCCTGTTGTCAACTGTCCTGTGCCATACCATAGCCTTTATGATGTAGATTCTAGATAGACCTGTATTTTCAGTATCTTACTATCTTTTACTAGTTTTCTGTTAGTGATGATGACAGATCAGTAGATAGTAATATACTTTTCCCATTCCTTAATCATTTATTATTATTATAGTAGTAGTCCTTTAGGAATACCTAAAAACCTCTTTTGTGGGTGTTAGGTTTGTAACTGCCTGCATTTTATTTGACTCTTTTTTAACAGTCAAGTATGAGATTCTCTGCAAAAACAATGTCTGTTGGGAAGAGGGAAAGTTGGAGAAGGGTGTTTGTGTTCTGTGCTTTGTGGTGGGGGCAAATTGGACTGTCCAGCTGTGACTATCAGCAGAATTCTCTCTTTTCCTCCCTCTCCCAATATAGGTTAACTCTAATCTTAGCTTTGCACTGTGTTCCAGATGCGGCAGGCCAGAAGGCTGTCGAACCCTTGTATACAGAGGTATACATCAAGAGCTGGTGAATGCAGCACGTATGTGGGCTCTCATGCAAATGTGCCTTCTTAGTAGAAGGCCTGGACTCGCTCCTCCTTACAGCTGATCAGAGAAGGTTGAGTTAACCGGACTGCCTTTTGCAGTTGTCATCACTAACGCAAAGTATTTTACCGTAGTCATCAGGTTGAATATGTATAGTTTTAAAAAAAGCAACCATACTAATGGAAGCTTCCAGCTTCATAAACTGACTGACTGAATTGCTGCAAGAGTTTTGATTTCCATGTTTTATGTATTTTGAGATTTTTTATATATATACTACAACACTTGAAATGAGCCTTTGTTCTTCGGATCCAGGCAAACTTCTGCGTGCATCCATGTTGGATAAGCTGTCACCAGAATTGTATGGTGTTTTATAGCTCTGGTGAAGTTTTACCATGAGGTGGTAGTGTTTGCTGATTGTGGTACTGTTTTCAAAGCAGCTAGTGTCCTAAATGAGCACACACCAGGAGCTGCGCAGCACGCTGCGGTGTCTTCAGATTTGTCCTTAGAAGTACAATCACGTCAGCGTTTACAGCTGATCGTGGGCCAGCAGTTTTAAAAGCGATTCAGTTGTAGCCTTTCTTTACTTTTAATGTCTTAGGCCACTCGAATATGTGACTTACCCAAAGTAAACCAAATTGAACCAGCTGCAGTCAGTTGCAGTGAAATTAAGAGAAGCAAAAAACAAGTTGTCAGGCTATGAGACAAAATCATGTCTGAAAAGTCTTGATTTTTGTTGATTAATTGTTGATTTTGTTGATTAATCTATGGCCTTGTATTTTTATATTTTACATTTTATCTTTTTAAATACTTGGGATAATCCCTATAATTCTTAAATGCCGGTAGAGTCTTCTTTCAACACAATTCAGTTGCAGTTGGAACACCGGATCTCGTTTTAGGCTGACTAGTGCCATAAGCTACCAGAGTCAGCGTTGGTGACAGAATTAGTTTCTTCGTGGAATTGGTTGTTGGCTTTCATTGCTTTGAACTCACCCCTAAAACGCGTTGCTTTGGGAAGGAACTTGCACATTTACGCTGCATGGCTCATGCTTCTGGTTTGTGTGTATGTGTGTGTGTGTGTTGCTTGTTTTTCAGAGAATCAAGTCTCACATTGAGTGACTAACTTTGTCGTTGGTGATTGGCTGTGTCTAACCACCATTCCTCTTTCCAGGAGCATTCCGGCTGGCCTTCAGAACCCAAATTCACTGTCCGTCCTGCCGGGGCCGCAGCCACCGCCTCACATTCCCCAGCCTCTCGCAGCCACTCTCTGGTCTCAGGCTGTGCCATGGAGAAGCGAGGAGTTTACCAATCTCTTGCCAAGGTCAAGCCAGGGAACTTCAAGGTCCAGACTGTCTCTCCAAGAGAGCCAGCTTCCAAAGTGACTGAACAGGCTTTGCTCAGACCTCAGAGTAAAAACGGCCCTCAGGGAGAAGATGGCGAGCCAGTGGACTTAGATGACGCCAGCCTGCCAGTCAGCGATGTGTGAGGAGGCGCGTGTGGGCTGCCTGCATTGCCTGCACCACTCACCCTCAGTGTCCTTCCGTGAGGCTTCTCGCCAAAGATGATAGAGGGTGAATGATCTCAGTGCATATGTCATGCTGCCTTGTGGGTGGACTCTTAAGTCGGCAAACCAAGAATTTAGGGAGTGGCCAAGTCAACATCATTCTTTAAGAAAGGAAGGAAAAAAGCTGTGTCCATAGTGACTGTTTGAAGCTTTATATGTTTGGGTGGTGAAAATGTGTGTGTGATTTTTTTTTTTTCTTAAGTGACTTTGAAATTTTAAATAACAATTTAAAACATTAAAATTTCTTATTATCTTGGTCATTTAAACATGCTAATATGACTCCCTTTGAAATATTCAATATTTACACATTCTTATCAGCTAAAATTATCAAGTGGGCCATTCCCAGACAAAAATTTCTAATCTCATGAGGTCTGTGGTGCTGCAGAATTATACTGCAATGTGGACTGTTGAGAAATTCTAACCATTTATGATATTCTGGCTGTCCAGGTGAGTGGAAAATTTTGCATAGATTTGACTAGATGATTGGTTTAGGTGGCAGTGGAACAGGGCAAGCAGAAGTGGGGAGACTGGAGGTCAGCTATAGCTAAGATTGTTTTTTTCTGGGGAGGGACTTTTTTTATTTTTATTTTGGAGATTGGAATTCTCTGTGTAGCCATGGCTGTCCTTGAACTCTCTCTGTAAACCAGGCTGCCCTTGAACTTGTGATCCTTCTGCCTCAGTTGCCTCCCAAATTATAGGGTTATGTCACCAACTTGCAGCCTGAGACACTTGTTTTAAAAAGCTCAATATTTTATTTCAGTAAAAATTATTTGGTCATAAATTTTGGGAAGAGCTGATTTTTTTTTTTTTTTAAATCAAAGTTTTGTAAATAGATCTTACTTCTGAATTTGAATCGGTGGAAGACCTCAGTTCACATGCTAAGTCAAAACGGCCCTTAGTCACAGCCTTGTTGTGGCGTCTCCCTTGTCATCAGTAGTAACCTATACTCAAGTGCCTGTGTCTTCTCATCTCACTTAGGATCGTACCCCAAAGTCCTACATGATTGGCTTTAAATGTCCAAGAAAACTAATTACAGTAGCGTAGTTTGATAGGTTAAATAAGATCGCATTTTATATCAGAGACACCAGATTGTTGGTGTTCAACTACCTGTGCAATATTTATGTCTTGAAAACCAGATCTGAGTATGCATTGAACAGTGGGGATATTATAAACAGAAGCGCCTCTCTGAAGAACCCAGTTTCCGGTGTTGAGTGATAGACTGGTTTGAGCAAGTACTGTTTTGTGGCCACATCTTAAGTGTTTCCTTTCTCCCGGGCTGCTGCTCTGTGGTATTTCCAGTCTCAGACTTGTGTTTTGCAGTCATGGTGTTAGTGTTCTGCCTTTTTACGTTCTAAGACTGCTTGTTAGAGGACGGACGATTTGCTACAGTGGTCTAGAGTTAAAATGTGCTCTTTCGTTGCCCAGCCCAAGAACGTACCACTCACCTTTTGTATTCATAAGCTAATATGTTAGAGTTCTATGTAGTTTTCTCTTGTGCACCTGCATCAGAAAACCATAGGACAACGAGGTGGCTAGGCAGTTATCACCCTTCTGCTGCCGTATCCATCACCCAGGCTCTCTTACAAGTTCCTTGTTGATGCACAAGCCTAGGGACCTTTGTACAGACTCTGGCAGTATTGATGAGCCTGGCACTGTTTGCTTTGGTGCAGCCTCCACAGTGCGCGTTCATTTTATCAGATTTTGGTATCGGTAATTTGATATATTTCATGGTGGTAAAATATTAGCTCTATTTTGGGACTTTTTATAGAATTACATTTATTCAAATACATAGGAATATGTTCTTGTGATTATCAGGATCTCCTAATATTTATCTCAATTCTTTTGTAAGCTTGTGGAAATTATTTAAGTATTTTAAAGCATATTTTCTTGTAAATATGTCCTACCTGAAGTGTCAGCAGTTAAGTTAATACCGTGTTATCTGCTGTATTTTCCCTGTGTGTATAACGTATCTCCTTTCAGAACAGGAATGTGCCTCCTGATGTTTACTGTTACCCTGCTGTCTTTGTATGTCCAGTCGGTGGAACACTGTAATGACTTGAGAATAAATGCTCAGAGTTCATTTTCACTCACGTCCCCTTTTATTAGGTTCAGCATTCATGTGAACAAATCAGTAGAACTGGTAAGAAACATTTTTGGTTAGTTCATTTACTTACCTTTCAGTAAACAGACTTCATTTCCAGGACAGCCAGGGTTAAACAGAGAAACTCTGTCTTGAAAAGCCAAAAAATAAAAATAATTTTTAAAAATTTCAGATCCTTGAATTCTTGGGGTTTGATTTTTTTTTTTTTTTTTTTTTTTTGAGACATGGTATCACTTTGTAGTCTTGGCTGAGACTCAGTATGGAAACTATGTTGGCATTGAACTCACAGAGATCCTCCTGCCTCTGCTTCCCAGGTGCTAGAATTGTAAAAGTGTATACCAGCAGGCCCCGCAGATCCATGAATTCTTAAGACAGCTTCCTATGAAATTGTACAAAGAAAATGTGTGTTCAGAAAGCTTGCTCTTTTTACTTAAACAAAAAACATGTTCTGAAAATTAGATGTGGAAGCTGCCTGTGAAGCATGTTGGAGTCATTGAGCTGCATAGAGCTCCAGCTTACTGGTCAGGCTGAGCTGAGGCCAGACTGACTGCAGAAGACGGAGATCCCATGCTGCCTACACCTGTGGGGAGGAGTGGGAGGGGCTGCGATGTGCAGCCAGCCCCCGAACAAGTGCTCAAGAGCCCGCTTTCTGAAAAGTTTTCCTAATGATAATGGGCTGTTGGGAACTGTATGTCTAGAGTCCAGCCCAGTGCCTGCTGCCCAGAGTAAACACTTATCCGCTGAGCCAAGGACCGGTCACTAATAGAAAACATATTGACATACAATTAAAATTCGATTGAATTATATTCAATTTAGTCACCTGAAGTTTTAGAATTTCCAAAGACACCAGCAGTGATTTTAGATGTCTCCTTTTGTTCCTTGTGTCTAGTTCATTGTCAAATCCTGCTTTATTTCCCCATCTTCCTGACCTTACCTCTGAAATGCAATGCACAATTGGGCCTGTCAGCAGTTTCTTATGGATGTGTGAGTAGCTGTGCGTGCGCATGTGTGTGTTTCTTCAGTGGTATACCCACTGAAAAATTGACTATGATCCAGTAAATGTCATTCCACCAGTACACATGGAAGCAGCCTTTGTGTAGTTAAACTCAGTGAGTCACACAAAGTCATGAAAGTAAAAGGGAATATAAGAAGGGTTTCAGCCAGGCAGTGGTGGCGCAGGCCTTTAATCCCAGCACTCGGGAGGCAGAGACAGGCAGATTTCTGAATTCGAGGCCAGCCTGGTCTACAGAGGGAGTTCCAGGACAGCCAGGGCTACACAGAGAAACCCTGTCTTGAAAAAAACACAAAGAGAAGGGTTTCAACAGAAGGGTGAGGGTGATAGAATATTGAAAAGGTAACAGGTGGGAAATGACTAATATAATGACTTATTATATTCTATTGCTTAGGGGGTGGGGGGACTGGAGAACTCAGCAGTTAAGATTATGCAGAGTTCAGTTCCCAGCACCCACCTGTAACTGGGGGGGGGGGGGGGACCAACCTGCCTCTAATTTGAATGAGAATGCCTCCTTAGGCTATTTGCATGCTTAGTATGCTGGTGAACTGGGAAGATGAGGAGGTGTGACCTTGTTGGAGGAGTTCTGTCACTGGGGGTGAAGCCCACACCATGCCCACCCCTCCCTGTTGCCTTTGGATCAGATAGAAGCTCTCAGCTACTACTGAAGTCCTGTCTTCCACAAGTGTTCATGTGTGTGTGTGTCCACACCCATATACATGTACACAGACACACGAAATTGATAGACATCAAAATGTTTAAATGACTTGAACTGAAAAATATTGCTGACCTGGTTACTCTATAATGTTCACTGGTGAAATCCCAGTGGTCCACTGGGCGGCCATTAAAAGGAGTAACTTACTGTTCATGTGATAACAGTGCCACCTTCTGGTATTGGTTGCTACATTTAAATAATCTGACATCTACTTTACTTCCCTGGAAGGAGAGGAGATATGTAGCAGCATAGGATAGCTTTGAAACTCAGAAATGTCAAATCACCTTTCCCAAATAATAGCCTTTGTAGAGGTAACTGTAGCTTCACATTCCTAAAAAAGAATCTAGAGAAGCTGGGATGTCTGTAGCAAGGTGCTATCTTATCAAAAGATAGAATATAGGACATTTTGTATGCCCTTCACACTGGTTTTCCAGTAACCCCACATAAAGACATAGTGTAGAATTGTAACCAGGAACTAGGCTAGTGCTTAGTGGCAGTGCTTTTACCCACTGAGCCATCTTGATGGCTCACCAGGCTTTGGCTCTAGCTTTAGAGAGTCGATATAAAGGCAATAATTTTATATATGTGACCAGTGGGGTTGTTTGCCTTTTAACCTCTTGGGAGTTGGCATCAGATTATTTTTCCATGTGCTACAGACCTAAGGAGATGATGGAATTTGCCCAATGTTATAGAAAGTTAAACATGATAAATCTAGTGTGGAAAACTACCCACCTAGAGGCTGAGATGGTCAAAGAATGATGGTATAGTAAGAAGCAGTGTGGCAAAGAGGATTTCTAGAAAACCCCTGAAGAACTTATGGATACGTGATAAGGAGTGATTAAATTGATTTGTAGTGATAAGGAGGGATTAAATTGATTTGTAGTTTTGATGGCTCAAAAGGGATTGAGAATAAAGTCATTATCTTCAAGGTTCAAGGCTCCCAAGCTATGATACACACATCTCTCCTTGCCCTAGGTTTTTTCAGAGGGAGAGGTAAGGAAGGGAAAGAATGTGAAGGGACTCTCCATGACCCAGGAGCTTGCCCCAGTTAAATCCTCCCACCCCTTATTCACTGTCCTAATGTGTTTTCCTGCATCATGATAAAACACCCTGACAAATTAGTGTAAGGGAGACAAGGTGTATTGAGCTCCCATTTCCAGGTTACAGTCTATCACTGTTGAAAGTCAAGACAGCAGGAACTGGAAGCAACAGAACAGACACATCACATCTGCAATCAAGAGCAGAGAGTATACTCTACCCAGGGAATGGCACCACCCAGAGTGGACAGATCTTCCAACTTCAGTTAACATAGTCAAGACAACCAATATGGATATGCCTACAGGCAGTCCCTCATTGTGACCCCTTTTCAGATGACTCAACCTTTTGTCTAGTTGACAAATCAAAGTTAACCATCACACTTATTTCCAATGGGAGCCTTTGGTCCCAGGAACATCTGTGCACAGTAACCATCATGCATATCTAGCTCATAATTTTGGTTCCTGTAGGGACTGGTATCACTCAGGACACACCCAGGTCAAGTTCTCAGCACAAAGAGGGATAAAAGACAAAAGACAGGAGGTAGAGGATAAGGGTAAAGGGGTGACAAGGGATGGGGGTGGGGGAGGTGGGAAAAGGATTTTTATCATGGTGCAGGGATGGGAGTGGGGCACCAAAGGACTGCCTCTGGATAGGAGACGGATGTGGCATATAGGAAAATGGTGCTTTATAAAGGTACAAGGGGAAACCCCATGTTAGGATGAGGCATTTAATTTTAATTGGTTAATTAGGTGAGCCAAAGGAGGCTTTTGATTGCTGGACTTCAATGCTTTGATAGCTCATCCTTGAGAGTCGGTCTCAGGAGGAAGAAGTGGCCACATAAAGGAATAGATCTTGGGGGTATAGCTTTAGGAATGTAGTAACAGGTTTCTAGCAAGGCAGGGGGAATGGGAAAGAGGATCAAGGCTTCCCAGAGCCATGTCTGCCATGCTTGGGCTGGTCCCTTCAGTTCCTCCTGTCTCTCATTCTTTCTTCTCAGTCTTCCATTTACCTGTTTCTATTTTGAAGGTGGGAGATTTTCCAATGGGTCACATGTGGTGGGTGATAGAAGGTAAGGCTCCAGGAGTAAAGGGGGAACAGCCTGTTTGTTGGCCCAAGCAACTAGAAGTGCAGAGAAGCTATGACTGAGGTAGGGGCTCTGCAGGTAGGCATGTACAATCTCAGGGCTGAACATGTTGTTTCAGATACTTGTTAGATATCTAAGGGGAGAAATGGCTAGCAGCCAATCGGATAAACAAATTTGGAATTGAGAAAAGTCAGCTTGACAGAAGGCAAGAGGAACGAGAAGGTGAGAAAATGCCTCCCTCAGATTACTTGTAAGCAAGACAACTGATTAGTGATTACTGTGGGTAGGTGGCACGGTGGGTAGTACACCCTTGGGTAGGTGGGTTCTATAAGATAGCAGGCTGAACAAACTATGGGGAGCCAGGAAGCAGCCGTCCTCCATGGCCTGTGCTTCAGTCCCCATCTCCAGGTTCATGCCTTGGCCTCTCTCAGTGGGCTGGGAGCTGGGGTATGGAAGCCAAATAGACCCTTTCCTCTCCAAGTTGATTATAGTCATGGTCCTAGATTTAGACGCATGGAGGCAGAAGTAAATGCATTACATGAATGCCTGGTGCCTAGGGAGAGGAGAAGATGGTGTCTGATCCCCTGGAGGAACTGAAGTTAACAGTGGTCTGTGTGCTGCCATGGGGCTTCTCTTTACTGCTGAGCTGTCGGTTCAGCTCCATGACGTAGTATATATATTTCAATATTTAAACCAGGCATGGTGGTGCTCACCTTTATTTCCGGGGCTGGGGGCCAGAGACAGGCAGATCTAGAATCTCAGTGGATTCTAGGCCAGGCAATCTACCCAGGCTGATCAGAGCTACAGAGTGAGACTCTGTTTCAAAAACCAAACAACACACACACACACACACACACACTCACACACACACGCTCACACCACATTGTCGATCCCCTGCATACACCTCTGATAGTTTTCCATCACTCTGTTTCATGGTCCATGCAGACCAACATGACTTCACTGCAGCCCCCACTTCTGTTGCTTTGCTTTGTGCCATTGTCCTGATGAGGGTGACAGACCCCCAGGAAGAGGAGCCAGCATTCATATGCTGAACATTGGGTTCTATTCTGATTTTGGAAGCAGTTCCAAGCCAGCTTTCATGGAGCCCTAATTGTTTGGGGATTTTTTTTTTCTTACCTAATACAGCTTGGCTCATGATTGATTCTTGTCCTTAAGCTTAAAACTAGGACAGGCCTTAATGAGCAGGGCACAGTGTCTATGGCTATGCTCAGTCAGTTTCTTTCCAGCAGAACAATGTTCTTGATTAAATTCACTCAGCATTCAAGGGCTTCTTCTGGGTAGGAAATTTCCGTGGGTCCCAGGGAATAAGGAGTAAGAGAGACAGACATAAAAGTCACAGGGTAGACCAAGATAGGTATTGAAAGAATATGCTAGGCTATATTGCAGGAATGGGCCTTGGAGAGTTGTAGCAGAGGTTTTCTATTAGTTACTGTAAGAGATGGCTTATCAGCTCAGGACCCCCATGGCCAAATTCTCAGCACAAAGGACATTTGCCCCAGAGGGACAAAAGGTGGTGAATAAGAGACAAAGACAGGAGATGGAGGGTGTGGGAGAAGGGAAAGAGGACAAGGAAGAGGGTTATTTGTCCTGGGGTTTGGGGACAGCATCAAAGGACTATTTCTAGATAAAGAGGAGACAGACATAGTCCATAGGAAAATGGCAGTCTATAAAGGTTCAGGGGGCAGCCCCATGTTAGGATGGGGCATTTAATTTTAATTTGACATGTTAATTAGGTGGGCCAAAGGGAGCTTTTGATTACTGGACTGGACTTAGTTTGATAGCTGGTTCTTGAGGAAGAAGTGGCCAAATGAGGGAATAGGCCAGCTTTAGGAATGTAATCTAATAGTTCTTAGCAAGGCAGAGGGAATGGGGGAGAAAGGGCACACGGCCTGCCAGAGCCATGCTCACCACACTCGAGCTGGCCAGTCTTAAGCTACTTCTCTGTTGCTGTGCTAAGACACCATGACCAAGGCAAATGATAAAAGGAGGCATTTATTTGGGTTAGTAGTTCTGGAGGGACAGTCACTCATGACAGGAA
Source organism: Mus caroli (assembly GCF_978045245.1). Lineage (NCBI taxonomy): Eukaryota > Metazoa > Chordata > Mammalia > Rodentia > Muridae > Mus > Mus caroli. Next base: position 14,750,211 of record NW_028227263.1, on the reverse strand, counting down.
GACATGACAGTGATAGGAAAGCATAATGGCGGGAGCAGGACGCTAAAGACACATCTTGGACTACAAGCAAGAAGCGGGAGGACTGAGAATGGGAGTGGCTTGAAACCTGAACCCCCATGCCCAAACTTCCTCTGGCAAGGTTAGCTCCTGTCGCCTCTGCTGTGCAAGAGTTTCCTCCAAGGTTGAAACATCCCATCCTGCAAAAACAGTTCCTTAAACAGGAAAGTAAGCAACTCAGAAGAGCTTCAGGAAGTCCCTGAAACTGACTAGTTGTCCTTTCTGACAATAAGAGCAATAAAAACTTCAAAGACAAGCTGCAAAGAAGACTCGGACACTAGATTAGCCAGCTGCCCCTAAGAAGCAGACACTATCTGAGCTGGGTGGAAGAGGTTTAAACCAACTGAGCCTCTTGGAAAGGACACATGCAAACCTGTTGAGCTGCCTGCCTGTGTAGTGTGCTCCAGATTCCCAGCTTTCTGTGCTCTCTGACTTATGCTGGGGTGGGCTTTAATGACACAGCTGTATTTGAAATAATTTCTGATGCTGTTAAGTAACCCCTTACCCATATTTCTGTACGTAACCTCAATAAAACTCACCACGTTGGATTTTGGTGGTGCCCATACTTTGGTTTGTCTTTAGCTCCCTTCCTGGGATGAATAGAAATGTGCTGAATCTTCTAGGAAAAGTTTGGTCACATGACACCTCCTCAAATACATCATCAACTGGAGGCCAGTATTGAAACATTTGAACCTGTGGGAAACACTGCCATTCAAACCCCCACAGTCTCATTGACTGTTAGATGTCCATCAAGAGTTACTGATGCTCCTGTTGTCATGTTCATCCTGGGGCCTAAGCAAATTGAGCAGCCTCTGTCTGAGAAATGTCTAGAAGCCATGGGAGAAGGGAAACTGCTCAGAAGTGACACATGTCATCAAGTTCACGCTTCATTGGCCTGAGAAAATAAGTCAAGCTAGACATGACTAGGGAAGCCTTATGAGATTGGCATTCTATTATGTAAAAAATGATAAAATAATCTCAATTATGTATAGCTTAATATAATACAACCTTACAGTGAGTACAATGAAATCTTGAATTATTCTACCCCATTTAGTAAGATTACAAAATTTCAATAGTAAGAAGACTAACTTTTTGTCTTTGTCTGTGTATGATATATATGTGTTGCACCTGTGGGTCAGATGGTATTAATAAGTTACCCTAAAATATTCTGAGTTCTTACAGTAGGCAAGGTGTTAGGAAAGTCAATGACCCAGACTGACAGGCAAGGTGGCTGTCCCTAAAGGCAGCCTGCTCCACTATTGGGCATAGAAGATTGACAGATGAGGTCATGGGTGTTGAGCAGTGTGCCTAACAGGTGTACAGGGCTGTGGTCAAATTCATTTCCTTGGTCATGAGAAAAGATAAACTGCTCAGAGCGATACATGCCTGCTTCTTCAAGGCCAGCAGGAAAACGTGTGTAAGCTCAAGGTAATGTGTATGTGTGTGTGTGTGTGTGTCTGTCTGTCTGTCTGTCTCTGTGTCTGTGTGCCTATGCCTGTGTTTTGTGTTTGCTGATGATAGAGTCCAGGGCCTAACAAATGTTCAACCACTGAACTATATGCTCAGCTTGGCCTTTCTGTTTTAAAGGGCTCTCCTGACCATTGCAGGCCAGACCAGACTCCTCTCCTTTTTGATGGACTCAACATTAAACTCAATAGAAACCTTAATTATGCATGTGAAGCCCTCACCCAACCCCAGCTAACCTAACCACAGAAGTGACATCCATTATAACCACAGATCTTGTCCTAAAATGAGGGACGGGGACATGGCCACCAAGGGGGCAGGGACTTGGGAGCACTTAGCCTTTACATTTGCACTCCTGTGCATGTGCCCATCATGTCCACTAGTGTCTTCCTGATGGCACTGAATGCTTTGTGAACCCTTTATCCAACATCCCCCCCCCCAGTTTTGCCTGTTTTTAAAAGTTAGTGTATGAATGTTTGCCTGCTTGTATGTGTGTGTACCATACACATGCCTAGTGCCCATGGAAGCCAGAAGAGGGCATGGTATCCCCTGGAGCTGGAGTTAGAGATGGTTGTGAGCCACCATGTGGATGCTGGAAAGAGAACCTGGATCCTGTGGAAAAGCAGCCAGTGCTCTTAACTGCTGGGTCATCTCTCCAGCCCTGCCCTTTTCTTTTTGAGTTGTATGTTCTGGTTACAGTTGCTCTAAAGCTGTTTATAGTTCTTTCACTGTGGTAGTTTGTCTTCATTTGTGACGAGCAGAAATTCTTTATTTTTAAAAAAAATTTCTAAAATTTTTTTTTTTAATTAGGTCACATAAGGGTCTCTTTTATTTATATGAGGTTCTGGTTTTGTGCCCTGTTCACACAATCTCCTGTCCCCAGATCTCATTGTTTCTTGTGCAAACCCTTTTTCACCTGGACACTTCCCTGGTTTCATCTTTTCCTAGTAAACCTTTGGTCCACTTAGGATGAGTGCGTGCGTGGAACTAACTCCTCTTTTGCCCACCGAGTAGCAATTGGTGCAGCATCCTTTCTTGAGGAGACCATGCTATGGGGTTGCAGCAAGGCCTTTGGTAATCAGGTGACTATAGACTTGCCTGAGCTCTCTTCTATGCTGTTGGTTTATTTATCTGTGTGCCAGCTTACAGTATGAGACCTAAGACACTCCCTTCAAAGAAGCTGCTACGTTCGTCGAGACAGTTTGCAAGGCTGTTTCCTTACGGAAAGTGAGCCTGGAAGATGGAAAGAGAATAAGCCACTTCTCCATGTGAGAAGAGTTTTGTTCTGAGGACCTAAAGATTGTGTGCTGTGTGTCGGGTGCATGTCTCTGTGAGTGTGTGTGTGCATGTGCACATGTGTGTGTGGGGTGCATGTATGTATGTGTGGGTCTGTCTGTGGTATGTGTGTCTCTGTGTGTGGGTGCATGTGTATGTATGTTATATATGCAGGTACATGTGTGTGTGTAAGTGCATGTGCACGTGTGTACATGGGCGTGGTGAGTACATGTATGGGTGGGTCTGTCTGTGTGCATGTGTGCACACGAGGAAGCCTGAGGTCAAGCTTTGGGTGTTGCTCCTCAGATGCCAGCCAACTTTGATTTTTTTTGGAGTTCTTTTTGTTTTGAGATAGACTCTCTCAAGTTCAGAGTTCCCCAACTTAAGCCAGACTGTCTGGCCAGTGAGACCCAGGCCTCCTTCAGCTGTCACTGCCGCCTCAGCACTGGGCTTATATGTGTATTCCGCCATGTCTGGCCTTTTTTTTGTATGCGTTCTTGGGGTTTGAACTCAGATCCTCGTGTTCTCACCACAAGCCACATTTTACCAACAGAGCTATCTACCCAGCCCCATACTAACTTAGAATGATTAGATGGGTGGGATTATCCCAAGGAGGGTGAAAGCGCATTCATTGGAAAATGCACCCTCTTGCCCTTCTCCTCCCTCCCCGACCCCCCCTCGACTCGGGGATCAGGAGTGAGAATAGCTGAGATTCAGGGGGAGCCTGTAGTTATCTTCTGGGCTGAGTGACCACTTCATTGAGCCGAGGTAGGTGGAGGAAGAAGTCCAGGGGCAGAGCTCAGAGTTGGACAGGCTAGGTCTGAAACGCCTGAGGAAGAAGCAAGAAGGCAGGTAAGAGCTGAGTCTGGTGTCAGGTGGGGGCCTCCAAAGGGCGTGCATGCTGCCTCGAGGAGGGGCTGTGTATGGCCAGCGTGTGTGGACTTGGGGGGCAAAACTGGCTTTCTTTACCTTTCCTTCCTGGTGGTCTTATCCACAGTCTTTACCAGTGTTAATGGTTAGTGTAGAATATTAAAAGCAGAAAACAATATCCCTTGTTCCTCCCACACAGAAAGGACACTCCTGCCCCCATAAAACCTTCCAGATTTGTTTTTTTTTGTCAAACAGTCAGGGCAGCCACACACGTGCTTCCTGTCCTGCGTCTTGCTTAGTGGATCAGTGAGGCTCTCCCTAGGGGTGCAACACAGTTTAGAACCTCAATCCAGGAAAGCTCAGCCATTAGGGAGGGATTCCTGAGTGACCCACGTATCTGGGCTGGGTCTTCCTGAAATTTAGGGTGTATGCATTCTCCCTCTTTCTTTCTGAGCTGTAGGTCTTCCTGAAAGGAAGGGGCTGTGACTTCCAGGGTCCTGGTTTCTCAAGCTGATAACTATTCTTTTTCAAGGAATGGAGAGTGAATTTCCTTACTGGTACCCGATACAGGGACATCCAGACATGGCGGCCAGGCAGGGAAGAACACGAGAACCACAAGACAAAGTGTCAGGCTCTCTGAGAGGATGGAGAGGCTGGGCAGCAGCTGGCCGAGTGGAAAAGTACCTCAGCCATGATTCACTGGGGACAATGTTGCGCTGGTGCCATGCCGTCAGCCATCTGGCATGCAGACAGCTTACGGCTGAGAGTCACATCAGAAATGAAGGCTGAGGAGAGAAACTACAGGAAAGTCAAGATGAAGATGTGTTGAACCTGGTTGAGGCCATGGGCATCTGTTTACACGGCAACCTCAGACCAGAGCCTGCTATATGACCAGCTGTGTGGGCAAGATGGACAAGTCCGAGTTCCCTGTTGGGGGAGGACACTGAAGTCACCATTTGGACACAGACTGGCTGCGGAAAGTCAAGTGGTAAGTTAACACACCAAGTGTCATTGAGTTTAGACTTCTTTGCCCTGGTTACAGAATCACTGGGTAAGGCTCTGTGGGTAAGAGTGGCTGGTCTGCAAGCTTGAGGACCTGAGTTCAAATCCACAGGACACATATTAGAAAAAAAAGCTAGGCGTGGCTGGGTGTTCCTATATCCCTAACAATATGGAGCAGAGATGGGCCAGCCTCGCCCAAATGAGAGCATCCAGTACATGAGGGAGACTGCTGTCTCAAGGCAACATGTGGATAGCAAGCATTAAAGGAGGACGCTTGCCTCCCTGCTCTGGCCCCCACATGCACATACACATGTACCAGCATGGGCTTGTGTGCTCCTCATACACGTGTGCATATCAAACATGCACACACACACACATACAGACTAGGCGCCTGGCTGCAATATACGTGCATATGTTACCCACATGGTGACAGTACATAGGATGGCCTGTCTGTGGCTCTTGGCACTGCTGCATAGAGTTGGGGCGAGTCTTCAGATCAGAGGCACAGGGTGCTCAGTCTCCATCGAGGCTATTTCAAGCAGCTTCGCTGACGTGTAATTTAAACGCCCTGCAGTTTGCCTGTTGAAGGTGTATAGTTGATGTGTCCAGTAGACTCAGGCAGGTCTAACCGTCACTGGGACTCTTTTTGCTTTGTAGTTTTATTTTTGGGTTTTCAAGGCAGAGTCTCCTATACCCTTGGCTGACTCTAAACTTGACATAGAGTAGAGGATGACCTTGCACTCCTTTTTTTTAATTGGATATTTTCTTTATTTACATTTCAAACATTATCCCCTTTCTTGGTCCCCCCCAAACACCCTATCCCATCCCTCCTCCCCCTGCTTCTATGAGAGTGTTCCTCCACCTACTCACCTACTCCTGCTTCCCTGCCCTCAAATTCCCCTATACTGGAGCATTGAGTCTTCACAGGATCAAGGGCCTCTCTTCCCATTGATGTCCGACAAGGCCATCCTCTGCTACATATGTGGCTGGAGCCATGGGTGCCTCCACGTGTACTCCTTGGTTGGTGGTTTAGTCCCTGGGAGCTTTGCAGGGTCTGGTTGATTAATATTGTTGTTCTTCCTGTGGGGTTGCAAACCCCTTCGGCTCCTTCAGTTCTTTCTCTAACTCCTCCATTGGGGACCCTGTGCTCTTTTCCAATGATTGGCTGCGAGCATCTGCATCTATACTTGTCAGGCTCTGGCAGAGCCTCTCAGGAGACAGCTATATCAGGCAGCATGCAATTCTTGGCATCCATAATAATGTCTGCTTTTGGTGACTATATATGGGATGGATCCCCAGGTGGGACAGTATCTGGATGGCCTTTCCTTCAGTCTCTGCTCCATACTTTGTCTCCATATTTGCTCCTGTGAGTATTTTATTCCCCCTTCTAAGAAGGACCAAAACATCCACACTTTTTTTTAAAAAATATTTATTTATTTATTATATGTAAGTACACTGTAGCTGTCTTCAGACACACCAGAAAAGGGCACCAGATCTTGTTACGGATGGTTGTGAGCCACCATGTGGTTGCTGGGATTTGAACTCAGGACCTTTAGAAGAGCAGTCAGTGCTCTTAACTGCTGAGCCACCTCACCAGCCCACATCCACACTTTTGTCTTCCTTCTTCTTGAGCTTCATGTGGTCTGTGAAGTATATCGTGGGTATCCTGAGCTTTTGAGCTAATATCCACTTATCAGTGAGTATGTTCTTTTGTGATTGGGTTGCCTCACTAAGGATGATGTTTTCTAGTTCCATCCATTTGCCTAAGAATTTCATGAAATCATTGTTTTTTTTTTTTTTTTTTTTGTTTTGTTTTGTTTTTTTTTCGAGACAGGGTTTCTCTGTGTAGCCCTGGCTGTCCTGGCACTCACTTTGTAGACCAGGCTAGCCTCGAACTCAGAAATCTGCCTGCCTCTGCCTCCTGAGTGCTGGGACTAAAGGCGTGCGCCACCACGCCCTGCGAAATCATTGTTTTTAATAGCTGAGTAGTACTCCATTGTGTAAATGTACCACATTTTCTGTATCCATTCTTCTGTTGAGGGACATCTGGGTTCTTTCCAGCTTCTGGCTATTATAAATAAGGCTGCTATGAATATTGTGGAGTATGTGTCCTTTTTACCGGTTGGGACATCTTCTGGATATATGCCCAGGAGTGGTACTGCTGGGTCCTCTGGTAGTACTATGTCCAACTTTCTGAGGAACTGCCAGACTGAATTTCCAGAGTAGTTGTACAAGCTTGCAATCCCACCAGCAATGGAGAAGTGTCTCTCTTTCTCCATATTCTCTCCAGCATCTGCTGTTACCTGAGTTTTTGATCTTAGCCATTCTGACTGGTGTGAGGTAGAATCTCAGGGTTGTTTTGAATTGCCTTTCCCTGATGACTAAGGATGTTGAACATTTCTTTAGGTGCTTCTCTGCCATTCAATATTCCTCAGTTGAGATTTCTTTGTTTAGCTCTTTACCCCATTTTTTAATAGGGTTATTTGATTCTCTGAAGTCTAACTTCTTGAGTTCTTTGTTTATATTGGATATTAGCCCTCTATCAGATGTAGGATTGGTAATGATCTTTTCCTAAGATGCCTTTTTTTTTTTTTTTTTTGAGACAGGTTTTCTCTATATAGCCATGGCTGTCCTGGATCTCACTTTGTAGACCAGGCTGGCCTCGAACTCAGAAATCCGCCTGCCTCTGCCTCCCGAATGCTGGGATCAAAGGTGTGCGCCACCGTGCCTGGCTTTGCCTTTTGAATTATTGACAATGTCCTTTGCCTTACAGAAGCTTTGCAATTTTATGAGGTCCCATTTGTTGACTCTTGATCTTACAGCACAAACCATTGCTGTTCTGTTCAGGAATTTTTTTCCGCTGTGCCCATGTGCTCAAGGATCTTCCCCACTTTCTCTTCTATTAGTTTCAGTGTCTCTGGTTTTATGTGGAGGTTCTTGATCCACTTGGACTTGAGCTTTGTACAAGGAGATAAGAATGGATCGATTTGCATTCTTCTACATGCTGACCACCAGTTGAACCAGCACCAATTGTTGAAAATGCTATCTATTTTCCACTGGATGGTTTTAGCTCCTTTGTCAAAGATCAAGTAACCATAGGTATGTGGGTTCATTTCTGGGTCTTCAATTCTATGCCATTGATCATCCTGCCTGTCTTTGTACCAATACCATACAGTTTTTATCACTATTTCTCTGTATGTATTACAGAGAAGGTCAGGGATGGTGATTCCCCAAGTTCTTTTATTATTGAGATGGAGAAACCAAGATATTCCATGACAAAACCAAAATTACACAATATCTTTCCACAAATCCAGCCTTACAAAGGGTAATAGATGGAAAACACCAACACAAGGAGGGAAACTACACTCTAGAAAAAGGAAGAAAATAATCTTTCAACAAACCCAAAAGAAGATAGCCACATGAACATAATTCCACCTCTAAAAACAAAAATAACAGGAAGCAACAATCACTATTCCTTAATATCTCTTCACATCAATGGACTCAATTCCCTAATAAAAAGACATAGACTAACAGACCGGATACATAAACAGGACCCAGCATTTTGCTGCATACAGGAAATGCACCTCAGTGACAAAGACAGACACTAACTCAGAATAAAAGGTTGGAAAACAATTTTCCAAGCAAATGGTCCCAAGAAACAAGGAGAAGTAACCATTCTAATATTCAACAAAATATAATTTCAACAAAAGTTATCAAAAAAGATAAGGAAGGACACTTCATACATATCAAAGGAAAAATCTACCAAAATGAACTCTCAATTCTGAACATCTATGCTCCAAATGTAAGGGCACCCACATTCATAAAAGAAACTTTACTAAAGCTCAAAGCACACATTGCACTTCACACAATAATTGTGAGAGACTTCAACACCCCACTCTCAGCAATGGACAGATCATGGAAACAGAAACTAAACAGAGACACAGTGAAACTAATAGAAGTTATGAATCAAATGGATTTAATAGATATCTATAGAACATTTTATCCTTAAACAAGAATATACCTTCTCAGCACCTCATGGTACCTTCTCCAAAATTGACCATAAGTTGGTCACAAAACAGGCCTCAACAGATACAAGAAGACTGAACTAATCCCATGCATCTTATCAGATCACCATGGACTAAGGCTGGTCTTCAATAGCAACAAAAACAACAGAAAGCACGCATACACATGGAAGCTGAACAATGCTCTACTCAATGATAATTTGGCCAAGGAAGAAATAAAGAAATAAAGACTTTTTAGATTTAATGAAAATGAAGACACATCATACCAAAACATATGGGACACAATTGAAAGCACTGCTAAGAGGAAAACTCATAGCTCTAAGTGCCTCCAAAAAGAAATTGGAGAGAGCATACACTAGCAGCTTAACAGCACACCTGAAAGCTCTAGAACAAAAAGAAGCAAATACACTCAAGAGGAGTAGAAGGCAGGAAATAATCAAACTCAGGGCTGAAATCAACCAAACAGAAACAAAAAGAACTATTCAAAGAATCAACCAAACAGGGAGCTGGTTCTTTGAGAAAATCAATGAGATAGATAAACCCTTAACCAGACTAACCAGAGGGCACAGAAACAGTATCCAAATTAATAAAATCAGAAATGAAAAGTGGGGGCTGGTGAGATGCCTCAGGGGGTAAGAGCACTGACTGTTCTTCGGAAAGTCCTAAGTTCAAATCCCAGCAACCACATGGTGGCTCACAACCACCCTTAATGAGATCTTGATGCCCTCTTCTGGTGCGTCTGAAGTCAGCTACAGTGTACCTATGTATAACAATAAATAAATCTTAAAAAAAAAAAAAGAAAGAAAGAAATGAAAAGAGGGACTTAACAGCAAAGGCTGTACGCTTGATACTCCTGTGTATCTCCCAATACCGAGATTATGGCCCGCTATGCCCGGTAACCATTGTAATTTTAAAACCTTCCTGCCTGCCTCTGGTTTTTCTTTCTCTCTTTTCTTTCTTTCTCTTTCTCTCACTTTTCTTTCCTTCTTTCCTTCTTTCCTTCTTTCCTTCTTTCTTTCTTTCTGTCTTTCTTTCTTTCTTTCTTTCTTTCTTTCTTTCTTTCTTTCTTTCTTTCTTTCTTTCTTCCTTCCTTTCTTTCTTTCTTCTTTCTCTCCTTTCTTTTTCTTTCTTTCTCTCCTTTCTTTTTCTTTCTCTCTCTCCTTCCTTCCTTTTTCTTTCTTTCTTTCTTTCTCTCTTTCTTTCTCTCTTTTCTTTCTTTCTCTCCTTCCTTCCTTCCTTCCTTCCTTCCTTCCTTCCTTCCTTTCCAGATGGTCTCATTATGTAAATCTGTCTGGCCTGGAACTCACAGAGATCTGCCTGCCGTTGCCTCCTAAGTGCTGGGATTAAACCATTACCTGGCTCTTCTTTTTTCTACTTAAAAATTCATTCGTTTGAAATAGTTTCAGGCTAAGACAGAAGTTTCAAGAACATGACCCCAATCCAAACTCTCCAAACTGCCTCCTTTACTATACTTACGTCTGTCTGTCTATCTGATGTGTCTGTCTGAAACATATGAGTCAAAATGGGTTGCTGATTGTGGTGGTACATGCCTGTGTTTATTCCTCAGGAGGCAAAGACAGGAGGATCCATTAAGGTTTGAGACTGGCCTGATCACATGAGTCCTGGGCTAACCATGGCTGCATAGTCTCACTATTCTGTCTCAGACAGACAAATGCCTCAAACCAAAACAAGTTATAGACCTGCAGACCCTTTACATTTAAATATGTCAGCAGGGTTTTCCTTAAAACACAAAATGGGCATGAATACAACCAGATATATTCTATACATTTATAAAAATCTCATTTTAAAATCCATTGTCTTATACAATTAACATACGCTAATAATGTCTAAAGTACAAACCAAAATTTTCTCCTATGACATGATCAAAATGAGAAAATCAATCTTGATTAAAAACTGTGCTCTACCAAACTTAGTCATGCTTGCTAAATTCCTATGTATTAACTCTTTCAGGTACCAAGAACCTCCAATGTCTCCTAGGAGAGATAGGGGCTATAAGAACTAGAGAAGGCAGAGGCAGGCAGATTTCTGAGTTCGAGGCCAGCCTGGTCTACAAAGTGAGTTCCAGGACAGCCGGGGCTGCACAGAGAAACCCTGTCTTGAAAAACAAACAAAGAACTAGAGGAGGTCACCCCAAAGTAACCCAGCATCTGGGGCAGAGTTGTCAGGGTTCTCTGACCCCTTTGTCTGACAAAGGGAAAGACAAATCTGTCAGGTTCAATGTAGGACAAATTGCTCACTTAGGTGCCTATTTAGCATACCAAAGTGGACCTGGCTTCTCCCAGCATCCCTCAGTCCCTACCCGTGTTTAGCATGCCCTTTCCCCTACCCTAAACTTCTCCAGCCCAGGGACTGAGCTGTTCTTCCCTCAGCTGCCCATCCCATCCCCGTATAATCCAGCCATTTTGGTTATACCACCCAGGTCTCTTCCCTCTCCCCAAACCCCTCTCTGTACACGTCCCAGCTCAGGGTCCTGGTCACTCTGGACTCTCCCAAATGTCCTTACCTCTAGCTACGCTCTCCCTTTTATCTACAATAAACTTCCTCCACTGCACCTAGGAGCAGTCATCTCTCTCCCTCCCTCCCTCCCTCCCTCCCTCCCTCCCTCCCTCCCTCCCTCCCTCCCTCCCTCCCTCCCTCCCCTCCCTCCCTCCCTCCCTCCTTTCTTTGCCTCTCTCTCTCTCTCTCTCTCTCTCTCTCTCTCTCTCTCTCTCTCTCTCTCTCTCTCTCTTCCTTTCACTATCGATTCAGGCTAAGCTAGCTTAGCAGAAGGACAGTGCCCTTGTCCCTGCCTCATGCTCTTCTTTGCCACACAGCACTCTTCCCTTCTGGGACCAAGTAGGCAGTGAGAAAGTGAGAGCCCCGATCAAGGACTCTGTTGGAGACCTGGGATTTGGGGGGGGCTGTTGCTGGATGTGTACCCCCACTTTCTACCCTGGGAGGGGCCATGCTCATCACTGAGCAGGAGGACAGTACTGTGACAGGCAGGGAGCAACTGAGCCTTTGTCGTAGCCTTACCCAGCTGCTAACGTCTGCACCTCACCTTCTCTGGCAGTAGTGACTTTGTACACTGTTGGGATCTGGCAAAGCCACGTAAGGAAGGATTTCTTTTGGCTCTTGAGGCATAGTGGCTATGAATTCCAGAAGATTCAGAAAGGGAGATCTCTGAGTTTAAGGTCATCTGGGATTAAAGGCATGGTGGCACATGCCTTTAATCTGGGCCACACCTGTTGGAGACCTACATAAGGACATTGGAAGAAGGAATATTTATGCGCGCTCTCTCTTCTTTGCCTGCTTGCCTTGTGGGACTGAGCAACTGCTAGCTCCTTGGACTTCCATTCACAGCTGCTGCTGACCATTGTTGGGGAGTTGGACAACAGACTGTAAGTCATTAACAAATCCCCTTACTATATAGAGTCTACCCATAAGTTCTGTGACTCTAGAGAACCCTGACTAATACAATGGTGGAGGAGGCAGAGCTTGTGGCTCTGTGGTAGTGAGAATGTGTGACTGGAGTCCTCAGCTCCTGAATAGGGACTGTTTTGGAAAAGTTGTGTAAGCTTCACTGGAGGAAGTGAGCCACTAAGAGTCGTGTCTTTGCCAGCATGTTGTCTTTCCATGGTGAATTCTAGCCCTCTGGAAGTAAAAGCCAAAATAGATTCTTTATCCCTTTAAGGGGCTTTGATTTTTCTCATAGCAACAAAAGTGAAACCAAGACAGGACTAACTGACCCCTGTCATCTGCACATGACCGATAGCCATTGCCCTAGCAAATCCACAGCCGCTGTGGGTTACCAGCTACCTGCATGAGAGTCACCTATCAACCTCTGGGAGAGATCTAGGGTAAGGTATATGGGAAGTCATTATTCTTTGGGTGTGGCCACTGATGGTTTGCTCATGCCCCCGTGGACAACCCCACACTCATGCACGTGGGCAGTACTAACTGGGACTCAGTGGGTTATTTAAAAGAGAGCCCAGAGTGGTGGCACATGCCTTTTGTCCCAGCACTCAGGAGGCAGAAACAGGTGAGTCTCTGAGTTTGAGGCCAGCCTGGTCTACAGAGCAAGTTCTGGGACATTGAGGACTATACAGAGAGACCCTGTCTTAAAAAAACAAAAAAACAAAATAATGAAAATTCAAGAGAAGAGATAAAGATGGAAGGGGGAATGTGTTGTGGGGGACCCAGGGAGATGACAGGTTAAGGGTATGGTCAAGATACATTGTATACTTGTATGAAATTGTCAATAAATAAAAATAATACTTAAAATTTCTTTTAATGGGTTGGAGAGATGGTGCAGTGGTTAAGAACTCTGACTGTTCTTCCACAGGTCTCGAGTTCGAATTCAATTCCTAGCAACCACAAGGTAGCTCATAACCATCTGTAATGGGATCTAGAGCCCTCTTCTGGTGCATCTGAAGAGAGCAACAGTGTACTCACCTATGTATAAATCTTTAAAAAAAAATTATTTTAAAAAACTTAGGTTGGGGGGTCTCCAAGCAGGGCCATTAGCTATATGACTTAAATTCTCTTTATCTGAATAATTCTCTCTGAAGGCACTATGTTTCCCAAACCTGATCTTAGCTCATGCTTTGGTTGCCTGCTGCCCTTGAATAACAATACTGACAACTGGTCATCGTTCTACTTCGGCATCTGCCTGTGGTTCTGTGTGAACTCATGTTCATCTGAGCCTCATCTTCTGGTGAGGAACTCCATCACCTGCCAGGCACGTTTAACTTTTCTAAAGCTCGTGTGTGGGAAGCAGCCTGCCAGTGCAGTCACATGGACTGCTAGTCTCGTGGAAGTGGTTTACTTTGAGAAACCATTGAATTAGAGATTTCAGGTGAACTCCGATGCGTCAGTTTGAAGGGCAGTGAAGCAGCAACCAGCTCGGGGGTCGGTTGGTGTTGAGGGGTCCAGGCTTCTGTCATGAATAGCCGTCGGTGTTTATGACTTGCTAGTAAAAATGGCAGCATATCTCAGGGGCATTAAAAGCCCCCCCCCCCCAAATATCCTAAACAATCTTGCCTTTGTGTTAATTCCGGGAAGGGGTTTTTGCACAAAGAGCCACCCTGAAATGAAATGTTACAAGGTCATTGGACTCTCCTTAGCTCACTGGGTTCCTTATACTACTAGCCTAATCTTCATTCTAATTCAAAGCACTCAACAGAGTAACATATAGAATAACATATCTTTATTTTAAAATCATGTTATTGAATCCATTGGTTTTTTTTTTCTTTCAATCTCCTATATATTGTACAGCAAAGCGAGTCTATAAAAACACACCGTCACAGCTGGCTGGAGTGTGTCCTCGAATCTGTATGACGTCCCCATTCTTTAGGAGGGCACTGAGAGCCCTAACCCAGGGGGCCCCTCCCCTTAACTACTAATTCTGCCCTCAGTTGTACCTACCTCTCAGTTTGGAATCTCCACACCTAGTGGGATCCATAACACTGGCCCTGGTGCGTCCTTCTATCTGGATAAATCCTCCCTGTCCTTGGAGATATAGCCCAATCTCTCTCTTTTTTTTTTTAAAGTTTGAAAATATCTTAGTAGATATAATATTTGTACATATTTATAGGGTCTAGGAGGATCATTCCATATGTGCACATGATGCGTCATGATAAAGCTCATTGTGAACAGACTTTTTGCTGCTTCAAATGCTTGTCACTTCGAAATGTTGGGAACTTTTGGATTTTTCTAGTTTTTTTTTTTTTTTAGCTTCTCACTTTTAGCCAGGTGGTGGTGGCACATGCATTTAATCCCAGCACTCAGGATACAGAGGAAGATGGATCTCTTGAGTTTGAGGCCAGCCTGATCCATGGAGTGAGTTCCAGACAGCCAGGGCTACACATGAAAATCTGCCTCCAAAAAAACAAAATAAGGTTCCCACTCTTTAAAATGTTTAAAAAAATAATTTCATTTTATTTGTATGTTTTTCCCCCCTGCATAGGTGTATGTGTTCCATGCGCATGCAGTGCCCACAGAGGTCAGAAAGAGGCATCAGCTTCCTTAGAGCTGGAGTTACGGATGGTTTTGAGCCAATCGTGTGGTGCTGGGAACTGAACTCTGGTCCTCTGAGAGAACAGCCAGTGCTCTAACCACTGTACCATCTCCTCAGCTCTTTTCTTATCTTCAACTATATTGTTCATTGTATTAGTCACTTATTGTTGTGACATATTTGACACACACGCACACGCGCACACGCGCGCGCACGCACACACGCACACGCACGCACGCACGCACACACACACACACACACACACACACACACACACGCACACGCACGCGCACACACACTCCTGCCCCACGTCTTTCTCCTGACGCACAGTAGCCTTAGCTGCTGACTGCCACTCTGAAGTCTCCTTTTGCTGAATAAGGCTTTGGCAGCTATGGCGTCTCACCATTCATTACTCACGGCTACATCAACTCTTCAGAACTAGAGCTTAAATGTGAGAAACTGGGGTTGAGGAAGAACGGCAGGGGAGTGGCCTGTTGGGCGTCAAAGCTTCCCTCTGGAAAAAAAACACTTCTCTAGGTGCCAGGACCCGATGGATGAGAAGTGAATTTTCACGATGTACTGAAAAGTGCATTAAAGAGAGACAGAGAGAGAGAGAGAGAGAGAGAGAGAGAGAGAGAGAGAGAGAGAGAGAGACTTTATAAGTAGCTGCAGATGGAGAAGGCTGGAGAAGGGAAGCAAAGAGGTTTTCTGATGAAGCGCAAAAGGTACTAGCCGTGGGTAAGAAGGGTTTAGGATGGAGAGACATCCACACGGGGCCGATACCAAGCTGAACCTCTTCATTGTTTCCTTCCGCGGGGGCACTTCAGATTGTCACAGGGATGGATATGCACGCACTGGTCTGCAGACAGGCACACGTGCCCTTGGGTGGGTACACATTCTCTCTCACCGCCTTGCCCTGTGAACAAAACTCAGGCTCCCATGATCCTCTGGTGAGAGGGAGTCTTTTTGGAGGATTTGTTGGGACCTGCTCTGGTTTGGGTATGATTGGAGTGCAAGGTAGAAGTTTGCTTCAGTGTGGTGAAAATGGGGGCCTAAGGCAGGTCACACATGCACATGGTCATAGGACTGCAGGTCTCAGGGAGACTTGTGTTCACTGCTGTTTTCTTAGTGAGATTCCCCCGGTCTTCAGTGTGCTGTAGTCTCCCCTCCCCCAGCCTGAAACCTGCTTGCTCAGGGGTGTGGAGTTTGCCGCTCAATTGTTCTGCCACGCCCACTGCTGGAGCCTGCCGCTTTCCTGTTCCGAAGCCATCACGTGGTAACCCTGCTCCTGGACCCCCCCCCCAGATTATTTGGCGGGAATCGGGCCCCCTTCCCCTGCTTCATAACTGCGTGCGGAATAGTAAAATTGAGCTTTGATCAGAATGCCTGTCTTTGCTGCATCTTTTTCTCGCCCGCCTAGCCCTTCTTCTCTTCCAGGTTTCCAAAATGCCTTTCCAGCCTAGAACCCAAACATGTAGTCGGCTGGCCGGACACAACAGAGAGCCATGGAGTTAAGAACCAGAAATGTCTGGCACTCCTCTGAGTCTCTTGGAGGCGAAGATACCCCCAGCCACAGTCTTCAAGGCTGTGGCGGACCCTCTTCATATGACCCTACCTATCCTACCATCTTGTTGCAAACATGCACCTTCCTTAGGCCCCTCCTGGCTGTTGCATCCCTTCCTGTCCTCTTCTGCCAGTTCCACTTTGGAGCTGCCTATAAACCCCACAGCTCTTGGTCCTTGTGGCTTTTGCAGCTCTGCTCCTCAGCCCTTTCCTGTGGGTGAGACTCTATTTTCTCCCTCGCCTCCTGGCCTCTACAGAAGCCCTGGCACCAGGCAGACGCTGAGTTGCCTCTGGCTTAGCCAGGTGACGCCTCTGACCACCATTGTGTGTGCTGATGACCCACTGAATGGCTTGTCTCCCGGGGATGCCCACAACTACAATCTTCAGTGACATTTTCCTTCTGTGCTCTCATCCATGACAACCATGTCTTTCAGATCCTCTCATTCCCCCTCGGGATCCCTCTTAGGGATCCTCCAGCCCTTACAGCCTTTACCTGACCTGAAAAGGCTCTAAATTGATTTGCCTTTCCAACCAGATTTGGCCTTAATAGCCCTTCTATAACCAGTCCAAATGGCCAGCCAGCAGCACCCTTGATCCTAATTTTATTCAGGACCTTTACAAATACTGTGAGCTATCAGAGAAATGGAGAGTCCCTAGTTCCCATTTTTCTTTTCTCCAAGCCCTGTTTCTTTCTGTCTGGCATCCCCCCCACCTTCCCCACACTGCTTAACCATCTTGCCTTTAAGTTTGCAACAGGTTAGGGCCAGATGGGACCAGAGACTACAGCACACGCTCATGTGCGTAAACACACACACACACACACACACACACACACACACACACACTCCTGAAGTATGTATAGATCATTTGCCTGTAAATTTGATTCCAAATTCTAGGCTCCAATTCCTCCACATGGCCTTGGCTTTTGCAGCCTGTCCACATAGAACTACGTCCCTCTCCCTAAGACACACACACACACACACACACACACACACACACACACTCACACTCTTTCTCCCTCTCCCTTCATGGACTCAGATTTTATTACAAACTTGGCCCTGGTACACCCTCTCTGCTTTGTACTTCCTAACAGCCTTTCTACTTGAAGTCTGTCTGCCTTTGCTCAGCTTCTCTCTCTGACAGGACTTCTCTTCCTCCTCTCCCCATAGGTTTGTGTGACCCGAGGAATTGCTTGCGGGATTTGAGTTCCGTAAAAGAGAATTCCGGAAAGAAGATGTATCTGCAAAGGCTGATGGATCAGAGCTTACCAGGGAAGCGGTAGATCAGGTGCTGATATCCGGGAGCCAGAAAGCAGATTTGTTTCAGGTGGAACTAGGGTCCCTGTGCATGGCATAGAACCAGAAGGAGCACAAGCGCCAGGAGAGCCTGAGTCACAGCACTAACGTTATGAAATCTAATGTGGCAAGGGGGTTACCACGGTGAACCCATGTCAAGGTGTGCCTCTGAGAAATTATGCCATGCAACAGAACTGGTGTAAAAGGGAGTTTACTGGCAGAAGGGAAGAGGAGAGAGCACAGCGGGCAGAGGAGGACCAGTAGACATCTATGTTTCTGTAGAGTCTGAGGATTCCAGCCAGACACAAAAGTACTTCTCATATCAGAGACTGTGTGTGCGCGCATGTGTGTGTGCGTGTGTGTGTGTGTGTGTGGGTGCGCGCGTGTGTGCATGCGTGGGTGTGTGTCTCTCTTACCCCTTGATGGGTGGGACTTGGACGAAGTTGAGGCTTACCTCGGGGACTGCTTTGAGGGGAGTTGTTTTACGTATGCTTGCTAGAAAAGGAATTCTGCACAAGGGAGCAACCCGGATGTAGATTAGCGCCCTCTCTGCCACTCCTCCTTGCCCCAGGGTCAGCAGCACTCTGCCCATCACCCTGGGGTGTGTTATGGCGAGGTGCACGAGAAACTCAGGCGGGGACAGCACAAATTTTAATTCTCTCATCTTCCAATACAAGATTTATGTGTTCTGTGCTGGCCAGGCACGGAGATCTGCCTCTGGGGTGACAGTTGCTCTTCCTGATGATTCTTAGACTCATCTAGGTCCCAAACGTCACTTAAATCCTCATGTGAGAGTTCAAAATAAAACATCTTGTTTGGGGACACCTTGATTTGCCCGAGCGCTGGGATTGCAGGCACGGGCTGGGCGCTTCTGTGTGGTAACAACGCATTCCCTAACAGCTCAGGGTGAAAAAGTACAAACCATACAAAGCCCGGTGGCCAAGGCATGCTCCCGGTGGCCCTCCAAGTACCAATCCCAGAGGCGTGCTATGGCATGCACTCCACCGAGAGCAACTTTAAAAAAGAAGCGTTAGGAAGGTTTACACTGTCATTCGCCTCTGCTTTTTGCTTCTCCCACTTGAAACTAGGTCTGGGCACTGGGTTTCTGCCAGTCCTGCTGACGCTGCCTTCCCACGGCGGCGTCAAGTTCACAGCCACAGTCCCCCAAGCTGGGCACCGGTCCATTGCAGCTGTGGCCGGGGTCGATGTGACCGCCCTCCGCACTGAACGACCTGGGAACTTTCCAGGCGATTGCGCGGTGCTAGGCAGGTTTCCCTCTGTTAAGTGTCACTTTGGTCTTAAGGTCTTCAATCTCTGAGGAAAAAGAATCCTAGAATGGGAAACTGAGCCAGCCGGAGGGTGGAGTCGCGGGCCGCCCCGCCTCGTCCCCGCAGGCAGTCCCCGATCGGCCCCCCTCCCGGGAGCGGTGCCCGTCCCCCTGGCGCTTCGTCACCGCCGCTAGGCCAATGGGCTTGACCGTAGGGCCGCGCACACTCGCACCCGCTGTCCCCAAGACCCCGACACAGCGTCCCGAGCGCGGTTTTTCGGCTGTGGTCCAGCCCGTGGCCGTCGGAGTCGCCATGCAGTCCCTGCCTACCGCGCTCCTGTCTTTGCTACTGCTGCTGCTAGCGGCTCCTTCCTTGGCGTTGCCGTCGGGGACCGGTCGCTCGGCCCCAGCTGCCACCGTCTGTCCGGAGCACTGCGATCCCACCCGCTGCGCCCCGCCGCCCACGGACTGCGAGGGTGGCCGCGTCCGCGACGCGTGCGGCTGCTGCGAGGTGTGCGGCGCGCTCGAGGGTGCAGCGTGCGGCCTGCAGGAGGGTCCCTGCGGCGAGGGGCTGCAATGCGTAGTGCCCTTCGGGGTGCCGGCCTCAGCCACAGTACGACGGCGCGCACAGGCCGGCCTGTGCGTTTGTGCCAGCAGCGAGCCGGTGTGCGGTAGCGACGCCAAGACCTACACCAACCTGTGCCAGCTGCGCGCCGCCAGCCGCCGCTCCGAGAAGCTTCGCCAGCCGCCGGTCATCGTCCTGCAGCGCGGCGCCTGCGGCCAAGGTACCCGCCCCGCCCTGCGCTGCACTCCTGGGTGGCTCCCCACTCTCGCTTACTCAGCCCGACCAGTCAGGACCGTCGGGAGGGGATGCGGAGGTGCAGAGAAGCACTGCCGGGTGTTATAGGCATCCAGTTAGTGGGAGAAAGAGACGATGGGGCTCGGGGTAGCTGTGTTTCAAAGGCTCCCTCCGGCCCTATTTCTGCGCCAAGCCTCGGGTCGTTTCGAGAAACGCCAAGCAGGTGCTTTGCGCGCTTTGGTCCAGCACCCCCTGGCCGGGGTGACTCGGCACCCCGCTGGGGAAAGCCGCGTAGCATACCAGGGATCTTGGCAATGTTGAGATACATGGCTTTGGGATCGCAAGAACTCTTGTCGCCTTCCCTTCCTTCTCCTCTCTGCTGAGTCCTCTCTTCTTGGAACTATCTAAGCAGTGTTTTTCTTGTAGAACTTCTTCGTGAAAACTTTCACTTTGGGGAGAGGGAACATCTCTGCTCAACTCAGCAAGCATTTTTCTCACCCCGCCTCCTAAGCAGAAAACGATTTAGTAACTCCGGCCCTCTTCCTCCATTGATTTGAATCAAATTTACAAAAACGCCCACGATTTGGTCCTTTCTTGGTCCTTTGGTCCTTTTGCCTGAGTTCAACCAGGTAGTGGACCATGAAATTTGAGGTAGAGAAGGGGCCCACTGAGGATGAGGGGAAAAATGCACCCTCTACCCTCTCTTTCCATGTGGGACCTTTCTGTACCCACAAGAGCTGGAGGTGGTGGTGGTGACAGGGTGAAGGGGCTTGGAGAACTGCCCAGCTCCCTGCAGGACCTTCCAGAGAAAAGCTTCGGTTAAATCCAGAGATACCCTGTGGAAAAACAGTAAATTCAGACTGGCCACTACAGCGCTGTGGGGACCAGCCAGCTGGGTTCCAGTGCACTTGGCTTCAGCTACAGGGCTCCTGCCCAAACCTAGCACCTCCCCCCCCCACCCCCGCATGTGGTGGGGAGGACAGGAAAGCTCGGGAGAGGGAGAGAGATTTAGCTAGATTTTTCTTTATAGGAATATGGTTGCGTACGACCACTTTGGATTTGGCAAAACTTTACTCGAATGCACAGGAAAGTACTCCAGGTGGTGTAGGAAGAGGTGGGCTGGTGTTTATATTCTTACCACCGGAGCACAGGGCTGGACCTCAGCCCCAGGAAACTCAGCCTCCATAGAGAGAAGAAAAGTTTTTTTTTTTTTTTTTTTTTTTTCAGAGAGGACTGATCCCAGGGTACCTACCTACTAAGTCCCAGCCCATGTGACAAGTGAGTTATTCTGTGACTCTATTTGGTCTCATAGACCCTGGAGGAGGAAGCTCCTGGCCTCGTCTTTGTCTTAGATGAGGTGGAACTGAGAATGAATAACTTGTCCAAGGTCACTCAGCTGGAACCTGAACTCTGGCAGACTCGTTCCGAACAGGCCAGAGCTAGACCTCAAGGCTATGGGAAATGGGCTTCCAGGGGGCTGGACCAGCCATCTCACCTTAGGGAGAGGTAGAGAACTATGTAGCTGCTGAGTGGAGAATAGAGAATAGAGAATAGAACTTTGGAGAATAGATTGGTGTTAGTTAGTTAGTTAGTTAGTTAGTTAGTTAGACACCGGCAGAAGTGACCCACAGTGGTGGCTCAGAGTCCCCTGGGGAGGAAGTAGTGTGTCACACGTGCAGATATCCTTGAGTAGTTCTTGAATAGGCTCTGTTCAGAGGAGGACTGGTGTAGAACTAGCCTAGAGGAGGAGGGCAGAAGGTAGGAGTCTGGGCTACTTTCGCCAGAATCTGAGTGTGCACAGGTGACATTTTAAAAAAAGCACATTTTGGTGGAAAACCAGGTAGCCGTCACTCTTTGTAGTCTTGCTGCACAAGGCCGAGAGTTACAGACATCAGCAGAGGCCAATTACTTGGCTGGTTGAGTTGTATTGGGGAGACAGGTCCCTTGTTGGCCATCAGGGTCCTAGTGGCCCCTCAGTGTGGAGACAGCCACAGATGGAGTGCAGAACTGGTGGTAGCCTTCTCCCCTCCTTTTGTAAATATCTGTTGCTCTGTATCATGTCTGACACGTGTGCCTGGTACTTAGGGACAGCTAGCTACGTGGGTGGATGGATAGAAAGACGGAGATACTTGGCGTACACAGCCGACCCTCAGCCTGGCTTCGCCCTGACTCTCCATCTGAGGCTGTCCTAAGGTCCCAGGAGCAGAGTCTGTGAGTCAGTGAGCTGCTTTCATTCAGGCCCTTTCTGGCTCCCGCTTTTAGCAGATGGTGTCCAGGGACAGCTAGTGTACTTGATGTCACCCTTGAGTAAGGAGAACTGGCTGCCTGCTTCAGAGCAAAGTGCAGGTGGGAGTGGCGTTGAAGCTGGGTGGACACAGAGAAGTACCCCTGAGGAGAACATGAAGGGAATCCACTGTGAGAACACACTGAGGCCAGAGAGGTTCTGAGGCAGGATCTCGGCAGAAAGCTCAGGAGATGGGTGGGAACGTGGGGGGAGGCGATGTCCAAGGCGTTGCTTTAGGGGGTCACGACGGCCGTTTGGAGGGAGAAGATGCCATCACCCTGCCTAAAACTCTTGTCTATAAGTTGGTTAATGAAAAATCAGAGAACATATCTTGTTTGGAAATAGAGGGAAATTACCAGTGCTCCAGAGTGTGGCTGAGACATGCACAAGTATACCAGAGGACCAGGATCTGTTATTTACTACTGACCAGAACACAAGAAGAAATAAAAAATAAATGAATGTGGTGGTTCACGCTTGTGACTCTGGCAAGAGCTCCATGGGTTCGAGGCCAGTTTCAGCAACAGATTAAGACCCTGTGTCAAGTTTAAAAACAAAAAGTTATAGTCATACAGGGTAACAGCAACAAAGGTGCCATCTGATTCGTACTTCTTCTTCGGGCATCTGTTTACCAGGTCGTTGGTCCTGCTAACAGTGCCAATGCTGTAATTCTGGTGCAGCTGACCATCACACAGCAGCACCTTGAGCTCGTGCGTGGATTGTGACCCTGTTCATAGCCACCGCTCTGTGCTGTTGACAGAGCAACGGAGATTATAAACCAGATCCAGCTAAGTAGCAGCTAAGAGCTGAAGTAAACAGGGCCCCAGATGGCCATGGCTTTGGGACGACGAGGGATGACTCTCTCCTTCACCAGGCACAGGGATCAGGACAAAGTTGCCTTTAGTTACTGCCTCAGGAGAAGCCCAGAGTATAAGCAGTTGTAGAAAAGATGTCTCCAGCAAGAGTCCCAGATGGGTAAAGTGTTCTAGGGTAAGAAGGGCCCTTCTGGATCCTGAGACATTTTTGACTAACCAACATGTGAGGTGCTGCATCTAAGAAGCCAGGAAAAAGACTGTGGATAGGAGAAACCTAGTCTACCCATTCCTTACTCCAGGAAAGCCATTCCTACCCAAAACATCCAAACTGACAAGCCTAGAGGCCTCCAAGCCTCGTGTGGGGCAGAGGTGTCCTGGAGAGGAACAGCTAGAGGTTTTTAGAAGTTTTTCCACCTGGCCTCACCCCAGAGCCTCTGATGGCAGAGGGTACAGAACAGAACTCTTGGAGGCATGAACTATTTATAAAATGGACTTTATTTAGGTAGTTCTTTTATGTGAGCCTTGAGCAGGCTGTCACTGTGAGCTTTAGTGCCTGGCCTTGCTGGCCTCAGGAGATTCAAGAGGCAGCATAAAATCCCTCCCCTGAGGAAGCTCGTAGTTAACACAGTGCGGGCAAAGACAGTCACTCATTCCTGGAGTCTGTTTTCTTTCATCTACAGTGCAAGTTTTGCTATTGGCCGTTGGATTCACTTTTTTTTCTCTTAAAAAAAAAAAAAAAGGATATGGGGTGGAGATGAAGTTTCATCTTAGGACCGGGTTGGTAGAAAGCATGAATGAGGTTTCTGCCATCCTAAACTGTCTCCCTGGCTTTTGAACAGCCCATTTCACTGGCTGGTGTCTTTCTTCCCTTAATGCTCTGATGGTTTGCTAAAGTGTTAAATAGCAAGGCTTGATCAAATTAGGATGGAAAGCCAGGCGTTTAGTTTACTTTACTTTATCCCATCCCAGGGAGCAGTAAATACATTGCCTTGGAACTTGAGCGAGATTGGTCAGGGACGGCGGGACTGTGAGCTAGCTGGCCAGATGCCTGAGCACGGCAGGATGAATTCTGAGTTGGTTTGGAGCCGGGTGATCCTGGGCAAATTCTGTGTCTTGGATTCAGACATCAGATTTTCCATGGGCTTACATTTCTCATGGACAAAGCTCTGGGGCCGGATGCTGTGAGGGAGTAGTCACACTTGGCAGTGCTTTGAGTACCGACCCCTGGCTCTGGCCTGTGTGGGTCCCAGCTCCTCTGGCTTTCAGGGCCACACCAGTGAAGGGCCTGGGTCAGTGGTTTCTGAGATCCCTTTTAGTGAGGGTGGCCTGTGAGTCTTGTAAGGAAACCGCCAGTCTGTGAGGAGGCTGTGCTCCTGTATCCCTTTCAAAGGCTTGGATGCCCTCAGAGATGCTCGCCACCTTAAATTATGATGGCTAGAGCCAAGTTTGACATTGAAGAGCTGTCCCCATCTTGACCGATGCCACCTTTACTTCAGCTTTCAGTCAACTTATGAGTCTTTCTGTGAGTCAGTGGGAGTCACATGCCCACTCCCAAGAACCAATGCCACAGGGTAACTCATTGCTCCTCTCTGTGACCTTGACCCTTCCTCTTGGTCCTTCTGGTTAAGGTTCCTACTGAGCTGTTTCTTTGGCTTTGCCATTTTCTCTGACATTAGAAAAGCAAAATGCATCCAACAGAGAAGCCGAAGAGGGTAGTAGACCACTTGAATGTTTCCCTAAAGACTCAGCAACCTTTGGAAAGTTGGTGTGACTCGGACCTGTTAAATGACTATGGGGTTCTATTAGACAGGACAGTATGCTTCAGAGACAGACATGAGTGGTAATGGGGGTGGGGCAGTTAGAGTACCGGAAGGGCAGAATTCAGCTTTCAGCCAGCGATGAACATCCCAAATCCATCCAAAACATTCTTCCTTCCTTCCTTCCTTCCTTCCTTCCTTCCTTCCTTCCTTCCTTCCTTCCTTCCTTCCTTCCTTCCTTCCTTCCTTTCTTTCTTTCTTTCTTTCTTTCTTTCTTTCTTTCTTTCTTCGAGACAGGGTTTCTCTGTATAGTCTTGGCTGTCCTGGAACTCACTCTGTAGACCAGGCTGGCCTTGAACTCAGAAATCCACCTGCTTCTGCCTCCCAAGATCTGGGATTAAAGGTGTGCGCCACCACCACCCAGCACCAAACCATTTCTTGAACAATGTCTGTGTACTTAGAAATATGGAAAGTATAGGGAATGAGAGGCCAAATTGGCTGACCTTTCTTATTGAGGCAAGAAGCTTTCATGGTGCCTGACTGTGGGCTAAGCTTCTTTCTGAGCTCCTCTTTCTGAATATGTGATTGGTTTTTCTCACCAGTCAAACAATCGTGGCAATAAGTGTTTGCTCACACTTCTCAGTGCTATTAGCGTGGAAGGACATCGTTTCCTGAAGTGGTTAGCACCATCTGGTGTACTTCTAGATAGAACTCTGTCCTGTCAGCTGTAATGATAACCACGGTCATGACCATCAAAGCTCCAGTGAGGTAGTCAGACAGCTCAGAAGAAAGGGCTAGAATGTCTGTCCCGTGGAACACTTTGGATTGGTGAGTTGGGTGGGTTAAGAAAGATGCACAGAGAAGGGGTGGTGGAAACTATCCTGAGGCTGACATGGAGTTTGCTAGTCTGGAAAGGTTCTCTGGAGTCAAAGGCTGCTTTTCCAGAGCCTCTGACGGTCCAGTCCCAGTCATTACCCCAGCACTGATCTTCTGAAAAGTATATGGGCTTCCTCTGAGGTGGCTGCATGTGTGGGGCACCTGGGAGTGTGTGAGCGTGTGTGTGTGCACGTGTACACAGAGACCATCAGTACATGTTAAGCATTTTCCTCTGTCATGTTCCCCCATCTTATATTTTGAGATAGGACCTCTCATTGAACCTAGAGTTCATAGATTCAGCTAGATTGCCTGGCCAGCAAGCCCCACACACTCTCCTCAGTGCTGGGATGATAGAGGTAAGGCTTTTTCACATGGGTGCAGGAGATGGAAGTGGGGCTTCATGCTTGTGCCTCGGTTTACTGACCTGAGCATTTCCTCAGTCCTTACGACCTTTATAAGAACTATTTCATTTCCTAAGTTGGGGCCTACAGGAGATGGCAGTCAACAGACACTCTAGGCCCTTCTTGAACCTGGTTTTGTTTTTATGTTCGGGAAATTCCTCATAGGGAAAAATGTGTCATGTCTTAAGGAAAGAGGGGAAAAATAACCCAAACAGTTTGGGAGTTTACAAATGCCCTATTATTTTGATTGCTAGGACAGTTTGTTGAGTTAGCATATTTCATACATGGTCCTGTATAGCATTGCTTGACAGCAACTGCTCCCTAGCCACAGGACAGGCACATTTGTGCACTGAATTCTCGGAGGGCTGGTTGTCGTGGTTGGAATTTTTGATAATTTCCAAATTTGAATAACCCATGTCTTCATGAGTCAGAGCCTTGTGCAATATTTCAGACTTCAGGAACGTCTTCTTCCCTGGTTGTGCAATGAGCTCTCTTAGAAGGAGATGCTAGGCTGCCTGTGTAATGAGTGTGTTTGTCTCAGTGTGGATGAGATGTAGAATTCCCTTCTACGCAGTCTTGGGCAAGATGCTACCTGATCATCCAACACTCGGGCATCTCACACCCTGTGACTAAGGCAAGTTCTCTATTTGGTGCCCATACTCAAAGCAGGAGTCATCACTCCGTGGACAGATGGATACAGACTGTTGCCAGTTGGGATTGCCTCAGTACATGCCAGCCAGCTGGATATGGGAGAGGAAGGGCTCATGCAAAAGTAAACATCTGCTTTTTACACACACACACACACACACACACACACACACACACACACACACACACGGTGAGCTACTTGGGTCAGGATGAGGGAAATGTCACCAAACCACAGTGATCTAAAGAGTGACCACCACTGTTCTAACGGGGCGACAGACCTTGTCTTGTTCCGTTGTAGATACCGGGAAGGCCGCCTAGCTATAGAAACAGTAGAGGTTCCAAGAGGTTTTATCCACCTGGGGCCACCCACTAAGGAGAGAGCTAGGATTTGAACTTGGAGCCACCTCACTACCGGACTGGGGGACTTCCTTGATTTGGGTTGTTTAAAAGCATGCTGATTAATCTTCAAATATTTGGAGTCCTTTCCAGCCTCTTCCCTTTTCTGACTTTCTGGTTGAGTTCTACTGTGGAGAACATGTGTGGTGATTTCCAATCTTTTGGATTTATTGGAATGTATTTTCTGACCTTGAATGTGGTCAGTTGGTGACTGCTCCCTCTGGGCTTCTGAAGAGCATGTGTTCTGCTGTTGTTGGCTGGAATCTTCCAAATATCAGCTGTAGGGTATTGGTGGTGCTGTTCAGATCAACTAGACACTGATTTTGCACCTCTGTTGACAGGGTCCGAAAGAAGGATGCTAAAGCACCCTCAGCTACAGTCTGTCTTCTGGGACTCCATTTTAGGAAACTGGACCTCCTCAGCCTCACCCTCACCCCGGCATGAGTTACTCTCTGTGGTCTGTTTCCTGGTGTGTTGCTTAAGGATAATGATACTGGCCTGGGGAACATCAGCAGGGTGTTGTGGGGTCAGATAAACTAATGATATAGTGAATGAGCTTTGTCGACTAGGAATATGAATGATTGACAGATACCTGGACTGCTAGACAGTAGGTCCAGACTCTTCCAGATCTCTTGCTAACAAACAAACAAACAAACAAACAAACAAACAAACAGACTGATCCAGAGAAGATAGAAAAGTAAGGGGCATGCTTACTGGGTCAAAAAATACCTGAAACTGGGTACTTTACACAAAGGTGTATTCCCCTTCCTTTTCGGGAGGTGCAGGCATAAGCTTGACTCTGGTAGAGATGTCATGGTGGGTGGTACCATGGGAATGTGAACTGGAGAGATCATGAGACAACATGGAAGTCAGAGAGGCTTGTAAGAGCTAACCAGGGATTCAGGAGAACTGCCTTATTTCCCTGTAAGGGCCAGACCCTCCCAGTTATCCAGTTGCTTCCTTATAAGGCCCTGTCTCCAAAATGGTCCACGTTACCTCCTAACAGCACTACACGGGGAGACACGTTTAAACCACAGCACTCACTCATTGTTGCCACCATGGAGTCGGCTGTACTTTCCACTACTCATGTCTAGCCACACCAGCTCCTTTTCATGTTCCCTTAGCTTTTGTGGACCAAGACACTGCCTTGTGGAGACACCAGAGGCTGGCCAAAGCCACCAACTAATTGCGGGGAAGACAGTAACCCAGAGGAGATGACCTGGGGCTGAAAGGTGCTTCCGGCTTACAGCTCCATTCCTCACACTGTGGGTGGGAAAGCCAAGGTGCCGGAAGGGAACTTGGTTCTCACAAGCTGTGTTATTAGACTTGCTGGAGTCGGAGCCTGGGCCCTGGCAGCCTTAACAAACTACTTTCAGGTGCATGTTCTTAATAGGTCAGTTACAGACACAGTAGTGAAAAGCAGAAATAAGATATTCAGTGTGGCCACAAGGGGAAGAAAGAATAGTCCAGTGACCCTTCCCATTTATATCTGTGGGAATTCTGACATGAGGTTTAGATTTATTTATTTATTTATTTAAAAATTTTATTTCATTTATATGAGTACACTGTAGGTGTCTTCAGACACACCAGAAGAGGGCATCAGATCCCATGACAGATGGTTGTGAGCCACCATGTGGTTGCTAGGAGTTGAACTCAGGACCTCTGGAAGAGCAGTCTGTGCTCTTAATCACTGAGCCATCTCTCCAGCCCCCAATGTTTAGATTTAAATAGAGGGTCAGAGGTCTGCAGCGTAAGCAGTCCAGGTCATGGTGTGGTCCCACCATCACTGACCCATTATTGTCTCTGCTCCAGTCTTACTGGAAAGATTCTCTCATAGGTCAGGATTGTGTGAAACTTCTTTCCTGAAGACACGTTCCTCCTCTGGGTAGCACCCAGCTTCACCCTTTTTCATCTCTCAGCATGAGATTCCTGGGGACATTCCAACTCCTTGGGAACTATTGTTTCCATAGTAGGATAGCCAAAGGTGGGTAGGGTGGGGTAAGGTGGGGTGTTACACAATAGACTTTTTAGAATATCTGCCTATCTGGGACTGGAGAGACGCTCAGTAGTCAGTAGTATGAATTGCTCTTGCAGGGGACCCATTGGGTTCTCAATATGTTGGGTGACTTGGAACTGCCCACAGTCTGGATAATCCAGTACCTCTTCTGGCTCTCACCTGTGCAAACCCCACACATATGCACACATTCAGAATGGTTCCAGCTGCGTATATATGTGCAGCTTGGTGGTAGCCGATCCTAAGAACCCATCTTCGCAGCCTCCTTCTTCTGGAGTGGCGGTTAGGTGTTTGGAGGAGGCTGGGGTCCACATGGGAGATTTCCCCACGAGGCCTGAGAAACAGTAGGCATTCTCACTCAGTCTTGCTTTTCAAAATGGCATCGAAGAGATCTTATTTTTTCCTACTTGAAAAGATGACGGCAGTGGACTGCTTGGCAATCCGTGTGGTAACTGACTTCTCTCCTCAGGCATTTTGAGGCCCTGGAATGTTGATTGCAATGCACTTGCCTCAGGGAAACATCTGCACAAATATCCTAGTGAATGATTCAGTGCCGAGGAGCCTCAGTGTCTAAACCTATCTATGGTTTGAACTTGGTCAGGACGAGCCTGCTTTCTTCTCTTCAGACAGGTTTGGCTTCTTTCTTCCATGTTATTTAGCCATCCTGGGACTCCCTCCATATATCTGATGATGATCTAAAGTAGTACTCTACCAGCTCTTAGGAATCAGAGTCATAATCACATCAAAATACACAGGAAAGAGATTTATGTTCTTACAGACTCAGGCTTCACCCCCGCCTCACGTCTGGAGGCCATTGTTGTTAGCAGGTCAAAGATTTCATTTTGGTGTGTTGAACTCTTTCAGGACAAACAGTACCAAGGATGGTAGCAAGAGAGGAGTGGATAGGTTTGCTGTAGCCCTTGGTATTTATTGTCAAACTCTTCTCAAAGGGTTGCTACCGTCCATTGTCACCAGTGATGGAGTTTTTAAGTGTTTGTTGGGAGGGAGTGTGAATGTCTGTGTCTGGGATGCATATGTACATACCTATTTGTGGTGGTCCTGAGTCCAGGGGTCACTCTTGGGTGTTTCTTTTATTTAAAGCTTTATTTAGGTATTTTAGTGTATGAGGGCTCTGTCTACATGTACAGACAGCACACCAGAAGAGGGCATCAGATCCTATGATAGATGGTTGTGAGCCATCCTGTGGTTGCTGGGAATTGAACTCTGGACCTTTGGAAGAACAACCAGTGCTCTTAACCACTGAGCCATCTCTCTAGCCACTTGGGTGTCTCTCCTGAGTGCTATCTTGGTATTTTTTGAGACCTGGGTCTCACTGGCCTGGAGCTTGCCATGTAGGCTAGACTGGCTGGTCAGCTAGCCAAGGGGTCCACCTATCTGAGCCTCCTAGGCACTGGGATAACAGGCATCTGTCTCTGTCTTCTTGTGGATTCTTGGCCTTGAACTCAGATCCTCAGTGTTTGTGTGGCAAGCATTTTACTGACTGAGCTACCTTCCCAGCTGTGGAAGGTCACCTTCCCAAGTTGCTGAAAGTCTACAAGACATTCCCTTGAAGGAACTCCTTCATGATAAGTGGCAGATATCCTGAGCCAGTAGAACCACTCAGTCTGTAGGTTTTCCTGTTTGTTGCCTGTCGGCACCTTTATCTCCAGGCTCATCACCGGTAAGGGGAAGCCGTGTTTGGGGTAGAATGAGCACTTAAAAGAGATTGGAATTATCTGGGTTAGTGAGTTGTGATCATAGCTCATCTAGACTGAAAAGGGGCTTGTGGCAGCCACATCAGCCTTCTGGTTGGTCACCTGTATTTTTGATGATGTGTTTTTGAGGAGCCTGGGTCAAGTGAGGGGATGTGAAGGTCCAGGGGCATTCACCCAGTGTATGACAGAAAATGGAAGTCCCTGGGTGCCCAGTCAGGGCTTACTAAGTGGAACTTTCTAGATGCTAGTTCTTTCCAGGATGTGGACTAAGGCCAGGCTGTTTCTGTTTTGAAAAGTGAAAAATGTGTTTATTCAGATGTTTTGGACGCATGCAGGGCTGTAATGTGAGCCACATAAATTCACTTTGCTAGTTCAATAGTTTCATTCAAAAAGAAAGTAGAAACACGACATTATTACTAGCTTTGATTTTAATGACAACATTTTCAAGACATAATTCACATATAGGGTTTTTATATGTCCTTGGTGCTGTGGACGTATCACCCCTAGTTCCAGAATATTCTAAATACCTCTAAAATAAGCATAGCACCCATACTTCCCTTTGCCTGGCTCTAGCCAGCTACCAGCTTACTTTCTGTCCCTGGGAATTTGCCTCTTCAAGACATTTTCTACAAGTGGGGTCCTATAATGTGGTCCGCTGTGACTGGCCTCTGTCAGATGGCATCATGTTATCATTTTTATGACTGAAAAAAAATCTTCTCATTGTGTGGTTATGGGAAGACATCTCTCCCTGCTGGGGGATACATAATCTCAGCCCTGAAAGTCACTTTGACAGTCTAAACTGTTCAGATGGTATTAATGTATTAGTGGCTATGAAACCAAAATTAAATATTCCATAAGGCTGAGAATCCCACATTGAAAAGATCAGGAACTGTACTTTTCAGGTTGATTAGAACATACAACTTTTTTGTAATTAAAGAAAGAATGTTGGAAATGGTCTCGCCTCTTCCCTCATTTAACCAGCAAGAGACCTAGAAAGAGAAAGTGCCTTGTTTCTGAATCCAGCCCCCCAACCCCAACCCCCCTTTTGCAGCTTGTCTGAGGCATCCTTTCCTTCTGGGGTACATCTCAGGTTTGTAAGTCCCTCTGCTGTCTGGCTTGTCCACAGGAACTGCAGCTCATTGGCAAGCGGGCATTGGTGCTTCTCTGGGCTCTAGGCCCAGTTTTCCTGCCTCTAGAGGAACAGCCTCCTGGGCCCCACCTCCCAACTCTGCCAGGGAGGTTGGAGTTTCAGGGGCTGAGCATCCAGGCAGCCCCAGACAAAACAACCAGAGGAATCAAGAGCAGGAAGAGAGCTCATTTGAGAAGTCTGTGAGGGTCAGTCCTGGAGCCAGACTCTTATCAGGGAAAGTGGTTGGAGGTTTCTATGACCTGAGCTGTCAGCTGTTTTCCTGCAGTTAATAATAGACACTTGCAGGCTGTTCAGAGACGGCTGAAAAAGATGCTCAACCCCGAGCATTCACCATGGGCACACGAACAAGGTTACTATCATTTTCTTTCTCTTGTCCTCAAGACGGATGCAACTTTTTCTTTCTTTCTTTCTTTCTTTCTTTCTTTCTTTCTTTCTTTCTTTCTTTCTTTCTTTCTTTCTTTCTTTCTTTCTTTTTTTTTTTTTTTTTATGAAAGCATCATTTAACGTAGACACATGCTTCTATAAAAGGCACCTTTTCCCCAGGAAAGCCAAAACTACAGAATTAGGTTGAGCTTGTGAGTCACAGCACAATTAGGGGCTGCGGGCCAACTGGCCAGATGCCCCCAGTTTGTTCCTGATTTGGCCAGTGGTGGGAGACAGCCTTAGGCTTGTTTGGGTGACCCAACCCCCTTCCCTCTACCTGCCGTGAGTGAGTGTCTGGGCACCCGGGCTGCAGCCTTATCCTAGCCCGTGCAAGCAGCCTCATGCACTACCTTCAGCAGTCACAGCCTGAGGTCTGGCATAGGGCAAGCTTTTCCCACGTGGAGCCGTCTGGGAGACTGTACCGGAAAGAGGGGCTGCCAGTGCTTGGAAGTGCCAGTGTGGGCTGGAAATCAAGGCCAAGCGCCTTGGCTCCACCTCCTCTTCCTTCTTTATTCATTAGGAGGAAAGAAAAGAGGTCACAGCAAACTCTCTGGAATTTTATGCAAAAGACAGGGGCTGGCGCTCTCCCCCTCCCCCTCTCTCTACCCCTTTCTCTCTTCCTCTACCCTCCTCCCTTCCAACTCCCTCTCCCCTCCTCTTCTTCCCCTCCCCTCCCCCTCCCCCTCTCCCTCTCTCTCTCCTCCCCATCTCTCTCACAGGGTCTCAAGGATCCAGGTTGTCCTTGAACTCACAATTTACTCGTGGTTGGTCTTGAATTTTTGATCCTCCTGCATGCACCTCCTGCGTGCTGGGATTACACACGGTGTGTGAATTGGAGATTAAACCCAGGACTTTGTGCATACTAGACTGTAAAGAGAATATCTTGTGTATTGTATGGATGCATCACCTGTCAATTAAAAAACCTGTGGCCTATGGCTTAGGCAGGAAATAGAGGCAGGAGATTGGCCGGGAAGATGTGAGGAGACTGACTGACCATGGTACCTGAGCACAGGTTAGCAGTCACGTGGCAGAATGTAGATTGGAATAAATGGTTATTTTAAGTTATGATCTAGTCATAGTAGAGCCTAGCTATATGATCAAGGTATTTGCAAATATATTTTGAGTCTGAGTCTTATTTCTGGGTGCATGGGGCTGGGAGGAAGAACCAGGACCAACTTTAACATTTCACACTCGGCCAACTACATTTTTTGATGGTAGGAAAGAAAAAAAAAAAAAAAAAAAACCGAACCAGTCACGGTTGCAAAAAATTGTTACCCTAGTACTCGGGAGGCAGAGGCAAGAGAATTGCCACAAATTCAGCCTGGACTACACAGATGACCGCCCCCACCCCCAGTAAAGGAAAAAGAAGATGACTCAGTGGACAAAATCCTCATTGCATAGACTTCACACCCTGATCATGAAGGAGCGTGTCTTTCCTGTTCCCTTCTTGTACCGGGTGATGGCACAGGGTTTTGGTGTCAGGTTCATCTTAGACCTCCGCTGGCTGTCTCTGCTCTTTCGGTGTCTTTTCTCTGCCCAGGCCCCTCTCTTCTTGCCCTTATCCTGTGCTCAACAACCTGGAATGTACAGTCACAGTGCCACTCAGAAAAGGGATTCTGGCTTCCTGGAATGTTCAAGGTCTTCTTTCTGTTTCTGCTGCCTTCCCACCTCAGACCCAGCATTGGATCCAGGCTGGCTGGTGACCCTGGAATTTAACAGAGTGGGACATACAGAACACAGCCATCCAGACTGCTATGGGCTTATGGGCCTGGTGGGACATCTTTAGTGCGATTCCCGGGTTATACTCTTTCTTATTTTTCTTTCCTTCAGGCACAGGAGGCCTATCTCCTATCCACTTTATACCTCCTCAGCCCTACAGATTTCCCTGACCTTCAGAGAAAGCAGCCCAAGGTCACTGGCAGAGGGAGAGCCCTGTGACCTTCCCTTGGACCCACTCCTCTCTTTGGAGCTTTTCAACCCTCCTCCCGATTCTTCTTGGATCTGGACTTTGGCCCTTGGCCTCTCAGGCCATTCTCAAATTCAGCAAGAACTCTCTCTCACAAAGGGAGCTCTTTCTTGGGGACAAGTTGCCCGTCCCACTCTATGATGGTGCAGCATGCCCCTCCCCATCTGTCCCCCTCTCTGGCTTTCCAGCACACACCCCTCCCCAGCCGCAGGTTCTAGTCTTGTCTCGACATGCCACCCATACCCGCTTGAGTCTCAGCTGCTTGTATTCTACCTTGTCAGGAAAGTCCCGGGGTTTGTGTGCTATGTAAGGATATCTCAGTGTTTTCTTCTTCCTTCCAGGGACTCGTTGCTTGGTGCCCTTGGTGTCAGTTGGTTTGATACCACAGGTTGCTCCTCCTCCCTGCTCTGTAAGATCTCATTCAGTGCCCCTACACCCCCAGCAGGGAAGTGTGAGGATGAGTAAAGCGCTTGCCAGGGAAGCCTAAAGACTGAGCTGACTCTCAGCATCTATGTCAAAAGCCAGGCAGGGTGGCGTATGCTTGCAATCCCTGCACTGGGGAGGCAGGCTGGATAGGCCAGCCAACCTAGCAAAATTGGTAAGCAGCAGGTCCCAGTGAGAGACCCTGCCTCAAAAATACAAGGTGATGGCTCTTCTGAAGGCTACCATTACCTCTAGTCTCTGTGCAGATGCGCACATGTGTGAGCGATGGCACACAGAGAGAGTCCGGGATGGGGAGGGAGCAGGCAGTGCATGTATGGGGACTTTGGCTTGAGTTGGAAGTCTGGGGCCTTGGCTGAAGTTGCACGCCAGCCCCAGCTGCCCTGTTCTGCACTGTGCTCCAGCACCGATGGTGCGCTGTGAACTGAGCAGGCAGGAACACTTGCAGATGGGAGTCTGGAGTGAGGTGCGTCTTTCCTCTTGGTCCTGCGTTGACTTAGTAGCTCTTTCTAGTTCCTTGTCATTAGGTCATGCTTTGGACTGACCAAACTATCAAATACAATACATGGATTTCAGATAGCCTAAAGATGGAGAAGAGGACACACCCAATATGTACCCACTTGGCTATGGATTCTCAGCAGCAGGCTTGTCTGTATTTAAGACCCGCTGGCATTTCAAGGTTGCCACCAGAAAATGGATCTCACAGGGTGATGGTTAACTGTGGAAAGGTGCTGGTGACAGCTGGGGACTGTGTCCTATCCCTTCATTCCTTCCCCAAAGATAACTGCTAGTTTCTTCCACACCCGCAGGGTGCTTGCTATGTTTGCCTGTGTGGTTTATAATTGCCTTGCCTGGGAGAGAGCACTTCCTTATATCTGCCAGAGCCGGGAGAAATCCCTCAGACTCCTAGGAAGAACTTCAGGCTGACAGCAACCAGGGCTCCAGATGGTAATCTTCCAGATACCAGCTTCTCTTCAACCTCAGGTGGTCAAGGTGCCTTCCCATGGGAGTGAACACAGTTACCACTGGCTTCCTCTCCACCTTCTGTACAAGGCTTTCTGGATCCTTTGAAAGGACTTGTATTACTTGGCCAGGCCTACATGGCAAAAGGAAGCCATTCTGAAGTTAAAGTCTGTGGGAGGAAGATGTTTTCCCTTCATGGCCCTGTCCTGCCTCTTTCATCCCCCTTGGCCTCCTGCTGAGCAGGCTCTGATGTGGTCCCTGTGGGTTTTTCTCTTCCTTCCTATCTCTCCTTTCCTTGAGTCCTGGTTTCTGCCAAAACTGACCTGCGCTTCTATTTGTAGTCTTTGAGGTAGGAATTCAGGTGTGACTGCCTGTGCTAGGATTTGGAGTTGAAGAAATTAGGGGGGAAAATTACAGTTGATTTGCTTGAGCTGAGAGGGACCAGGGAGGCCACCCAGGAGAACCCTCTCACTGTGACGTAGAGGAACACCAGTCTGAGGGCCCTGCCTGTGCTTGTATATAGCTCGCCTCTGCCTTTGTGCACTGTCCTGACGTTGAAGATCACCAAGGATGAGGAAGGCTTCCCGGCTCCCAGCAGTCGGATCCTGTGTGAGCCATGTGTGAGATGGTCAATGGGTTCCTGGGTTGCATAGAGTCGGAACCTTCCGGGACCCTAGCATGGCTCTCAACTCAGTTGAACTTGACATGTTGGCGGACTGACTCCTTCCAGCATGGGTCTGTCTAGTCCCACGGGGTCCTGTAACTATACTCAGAGGGTTCTACCTGTTTGAATGCTCTGCAGTTACCGCCTTGAGATTCGTAATCTTTGGAACAAAAGCTTCATTTTCATTTTGCCCTGGCCCCTGCAGAAGATGAAGCCAGTCTTGCATGTGGGTCACTGCACTAAATGCCAAGCAGTAGATCAATCTGTCCTTGCAACTGATTTGAATTTGGGGAACAGGCCGTTCCCCGGGAATAAAGAAAGATTCATTTCTTTTCCCTCGAATACACTGTGTTCTGTTTTCCAAATTTGCTGTGCATCTCAACTCTGCAGATAAATTAGATGGCTGGATGAATTGTTCTTACTGGAAGCAAAGGCTGGGCCGTTGGACTTGCATCCCGTCCCCGATCTTTCAGTCCAGAAGTGCGAATCAGGATCCCACAGTGATGTGGGATGTAGGGAGCTGAAAACTGAGGCTGAGAAAGGAGGTTGCAGATTGCAGAGATTAAGCTGGGAGTCTCTGCATGGTCCAGCTTCCTGCTGTGCCCCTCGCCAGCTCTGAGGCTTTATGAGGGGAGGCAGGGAGCAGGTATGGAACCTCTTGTAGCCCAGGCTGGCCTCAGATTTGATGATGACTAAGGTCAAGGATGACCTTGGACTTCGGATTCTCCTGTCCTTATCTCCTAAGCACTGGAATTACAGGTGCAGTTCCCCCATGCCTGGATTACTGTGTGGTACCAGGGATGGAACCCAGGGCTTCATCTGTACTAGGCAAACACTCTTATTAGTTGAGCCACATCCTTAGTCCAGTTCTGGGCCTATGAACCACACACTTTCCTGCTGTATAGATTCAAGCATAAGGGCCACCCTGAAGGCTTTGAGGAAAAACTAGAGGAAACATCTGTGTCTAGCATTGTGTTTAAGCACACAGTCTTATTGGCTAGTATCGCCTAGTATTTTACTGCCAATATTGAAGGCTGAGCAGCATCTGACTGGCTGTTGGGAAGAATAAAGTGTTCCAGGCAGGAAGCAAAATGGTTGTGAGTACAGAGAGAGGGCTGGAGTGTTTTAGGGATTCCATGGGCACCATGTTTTGGGGACCGAGAGGGAGGAGACTGAAGTTCTTAGAAGATTCTGAAACACAGGACGAGCCTTATGGGGTTGTTGCGAGGCACTGGCCGCAGAGTTGGGCTAAGCAGGAGCCTGGAGATGATCGCAGAGACTTTGGGCTGAGGCGCTCTCTGTGCAGTATGTCACTTAGGATAGCTGCCATATGACAGAAGGATAGAGCCTGTGGCATCTGTTAGTGTTTTTGGTCACTGTGACAAAACACTTGGTATGAATAACATAAGGGAGGAAAGCGGGTTTGTTCCGTTTTGGTTTTTAGACAAGGCTTTAGGAATCCAAGCTAGCGTTGGACTCAGTATTGTAGCCAAGGATGACTTGAGTTTCTAGTCCTTCTGCCTCTGTGCAATCCGGAGAGTACCAGCTATTGTACCCAGTAACTTAGGACTGTCTTCATGTCAAGCAAGCAGTCTGCCAACTGAGCTACGTCTTCATTGCCAGGGGAGGGGAGATTTATGGTTAACTGGCTCCATTTCAGTGGGCTTGTGAGGCGCTTGGAGGAACAGGTGGCAGAGGGGTCTGGCCATCTCATGCCTGCCGAGGAGGGGATGGCTCCAGGGAATGGAGGGAGGGGAAAAGTAAAGATCTAGAGACCAGACACCTTTCTTAAAAACGATGCACTCCAGTGATTTCCTCTCAACCAGGTCCAATCTGCTACCTCCTAGTGATGTCACCACGGGATTATGTCATCAGTGGATTAGCCCACTGGGGAAGCCAGAGTCTTTCAGTGATTGGATCCATCAACAGTCAGAGATCAAGTCTTCAACATAAAAGCCTATGGCGGGGATACATCATGTCCAACCCTATAGCTTGTCTGTGCTACTTTGTGGGTTCTTCTTTTTCCCACCCTTTATCTCCCCACACCCCCATATTTCACCCCTATCACTAGATAGGAGAAAATGAAGGATAGAGGGGAGAGAGAGAAAGATTCTTGAATCTAATTTCTTTCTTTTTCTTTTTTCTTTCTTTCTTTTTTTTTTTTTTTTTAAAGATTTATTTACTTATTTTATGTATATGAGTACACCACTGCTGTCTTCAGACATACCAGAAGAGGGCATCAGATCCAATTACAGATGGTTGTGAGCCACCATGTGGTTGCTGGAAATTGAACTCAGGACCTCTGGAAGAGCAGTCAGTGCTCTTAACTGCTGAGTCATCTCTCTAGCCTGAATTTAATTTCTTTTAATTTTTTCTTTGAACACAGCTACTAACACACCTCAAACAACTCCCCCCCACCCCCAACAACCACCAACCCTGTCTATTGAGGCTCTAGCACTTATATACTGTCTGAAAAGTTCCCAGAATTCCAAATGTCACACTCTTGCAGAAACTAGCTGCAGCTGGCAAAACCACACCTCTGCTAGAGCATGAGGCAAATCATAGTCAGCTGCTGTGGGCAATCAGAAGCAGCCTCATATCCCCACACCTGGAATTAAAATGAAAAGATATTCTTAGAATATTTCTGTGTTTTAAAAAGAAGCCAAAGTTCTAGAGTTATTACTATACAGCCCATGATATTAAAGCAACTGCAGCCAATGAAAGGTTTTATCTCTGTAAGTTTCCCACATGTTAATGCTTTGCTACAGCTCTTGCCTGAGACATGAGACCTTGTTTGGCTGACTTTCACTATACATCGTCTCTGCTCTGTATCTTTCACACTGATGTAGGGATTCAGTAGCATCAGAGGTCCCAGACTGTCTTGGCACATCCTCTCCTTCCATCACAGTATCAAGTAAGTGTTTCATGACATTCCCAGTCCCAAAGAACACCAAAGAGTTCCATTTGTCAAGCAGTGTTATACAAACAACTTGTCTGTGTCCTTACAGCATGGTAGGCATTAGGGAAAAACAATTACCTTTCACTCACTTCCCCTTAGCACTGTTTGCTATGAATAGAACACACACACACACACACACACACACACACACACACACACACACCCCTACCTCTTTGGTGACTTTCCTGGTTAGCTTCAGGTATCCACAGTTACCTGAGGATTGGTTTATGGGGCATTTTCTTAATTGCTATCTGATACAGGACCACCCATCCACTGTGGGCAATACCATTCCTAGGCAAGGGGTCCTGGACTGTATAAGGAAGCTAGGGAGAGCATGCCAGTAACCAGTGTCCTTCCATGGTTTCTTCTTGAGTCCTGCCCTGATCTCCTTGAAAGATGGATTGGAACTCTAAGATGAGATAAACCATTTCCTCCTCAAGTTGCTTTCGGTTGTGGTATTTATCACAACAGGAAAACAAACAAGACTAGCGACACTTGACCCTTCCAGTATTACAGACAAATTGAGTACGACTTCCACCATTACCAGTGTTGACTAATTTTTCTGTAATCTGTTCCTTTTATCAAAGCAACTGCCAGCAGCCTTACCTTGTAGAGATAGGGGGTCATCCAAGGAATGTGGTGACACAAAGTTTTAAAACTGTCTTCTCTCCTTTTCATATATATATATATATATATATATATATATGTGTGTGTGTGTGTGTGTGTGTGTATATGAAAAACACCTTGCCCTTCCCTTAAGTGAAGGAATGTATCTACAGATTTGGGCATCTGCTGAGGACCTGGAAACCCCTTCATCCCCCATCATTGCTGAGGGTCAGGTTGCTGAACCAGGGCCCCTGTTATTTCCAGTAAGCATTCTGTAATGGGAACTGTGTTTCTCTCTTTGTTCCTAAAAGGAAGTTGTTGTAAGTGGCTAATTAAAAAAAGGAAAGGATGGTGCATACTTTTAATTAATCACAGCACTCAGGAGGCAGAGGCAACTGTATCTCTAAGAGTTTGAGGTCAGCCTGATCTACACTGTGAGTTCCAGGACAGCCATGGCTATGAAGAGAAACCTTGTCTAAAAAAATAAAAAAATAAAAGAAAGTGGTTGATAATACTGTCTGTAAACCCCCAGAGATGATGACTTACTTCTAAGGGTTCGACATTTATGAAGTGGCGTGCCTATTAGTTTATAACGGAGAAAGGCAGACCATTGCTTTTTGGGATTGAATTCTGGCAGCCCTGAACTCATAAAGCTATAAGAAATTGTTGGCTGTACTTAATGGGCCATTTGTTGTGTTAAAATCAGTAATACTAAATATTTATTAGCCAAGTGGAAAGATTTATCTCTGTAAATTGCTGTGACTCATCTTTCCGCTTGCTGATTCTGGTTATTTAGATTATTTTTGTTTAAAAATGAAGTCCTGTTGCAAGCCATTCAATGTTTCCTGTCTGAGACTTGCTATGTATAATACCAGTCTTTAATGTTGACATACATTTTAGAAGTAGGTTATCATTTTCTACTAAAACTCCTTAGGTTTTCTATGGATGTGTATTTTAATCTACACATCCACTGCGGGGAATTGAAAACTTAGGAGCATTGAGCCCCAAAATCGCAAGTCTGGTATTTTTCTGCATTTATTTAAGTCTCATTTAACTTGTTTTGGAACATTCAAGGGACAGTTCTTACACAACCTTGTTACTATTTTCCCCAAGTATTTTTTAAATACTTTTGATGTCATTATGGTATTTGTAAGGTTTTTTTGCTGTAATTGTTTATTGCTAAATACACAAAATCTAAATTCACTTCTCCTGGTATTTTATTTTTATATTCCTAAGAGTTTTCTAGAAGGGCCATCATATCATTTGCAAATAAAGGCAATGTTTATGTTTTCCTTTCTAACCTCCAGGATTCTAATTTTCCTCTCTTGCCTCTTTGTATGTGGGCCGTTACCACAGGGCAGCCAGTTCCAGCTCTGTGCTCGGTACAGCCATGGAACAATAAGAAAGGGCCAGCCTCAGCCCCACAGTCTTTCATCTTTGTAACTTGCAGGCTAAGGGAGCAAGGCGGGATGGGGAGTGGGGAGTGGGGGTGGGGTCATGCTCCTGGACTTGCCTTCTGATGGGTCTTTCCATTGCAGTCAGTCGAGTGCCCATCTGGGTTACAGTTTGGGCTCGATCACATACTGACCTCTTCTGCAAAGCTGTGGGGGGTAACTTTGTGAGCCAGGAAACGGGTACCGGTTGTGATCAGAAAAATGAGCCTGTTCTCACAGGCTCTACCCATCAGCCAGTGCAGCAGTGGCCATAGCGATGCTGTTGGAAGCTCCAGAACTACTTGAGTTTGCTTAGGTTGCACCTTGGTCTTCCTCCTCTCCCTGTTGTTTCATTGATGTCCAAAGCACTCGCATCTGCCAGAGTCTCCTTCTGACCAGCCATTCTCTCCTTAAACTATACTCTGTGGCTTCATCAGGTCCTCCCTGGGATGGGCTCTTCATTCTCATCCTGTAAAGCAAGCACTAAGCCCTGTGCTCTTATCCTCACATTCTTTTCTGACAAGGGCTTAAGCATAGAGAAGTAGAGTCTGGTGGTGTGGCCTCAGATAGTGGGTGCGGTGCCCAGAGCTATAAGTGACCATCAGAGGTCAGAGCTAGTGTTTGGTGTTCTTCGCTTGATGAGGGCTCTGGATGCAGCTTTGGTAGAGCCAGCCTGGCTTCACCTATGGAGTGAGTGTCTTTGTGTGGGTTGACCATTCTATAAAGAGGTCAGAAGCAGGGCCACCAGAGTGTCTGCAGACACAAGGAGGCTGTAACAGTCACCCCCTCCGGATAAGTGAAACAGGGCCGGGCCCCTAATATTGCTGCCTTTACATCTAAAGATGCTCTGAAAGTACAGGTGCAGAAATCTCGAGTCTCTTCTCTTTGGGTTGACACTTTGTCGATCTTTGAGCAATTAGTGGGCATCCCTGTCATAGTTTCTCTGTGGATGTCTACTAGGTGACAGCGGTGGAAGTCAGCAGCTAGCTTGTCACTGTCCTCTTCCCTGCTCCTTCTGCCCCAACTAGCCAATGGACGAGCCCTGTATCAATCTCCAGAGCCACATACCCTGTTTTGATGCCTCCTGTCATAGTTCTAGTCGAGAATCAAACTGTAAGAAGCAAACCACACACACAACTCATCCTAGAGACAAAGGCCCCATTTTGCTGGCGAGGACATGGAGACTAACCTGTGGACTGAGGATGGGCCTCAGCCTTCACATGCCTAGCCTAGATCCTTCTTTGTAGCTTTCTTGGTGGACCGACATGGAGCTGCTTTGCCTTCTGTGTCTGAGAAAGGTACCTGCTTCTCACTGGAGCCTGTAAATCCCGTATTTATGTTCACCCCTGTGTGGGCAGATCATCTTAAGCCTAGTTCAGCACACCAGAAAGAAGAAGAAGAAGATGTGAGTTAATTATTCTTCAAGGCAGGAGTCTCACAGCTGGTGGTTTCAGAATACCACGAGCCCTCTGGTTGGGGGCCAGCTGGAGTTAAACCTCTACTTGGTCCTTGTCCCAGGAAGCCCAGATACACTTGTTTACAGCTGTCTCTCAGTGATGTTTGCCAGACTCTGCTCAGGAGGAACGTTTCCACTCCCATAGTGCGTTCTCTCTTTCATTTGGGTGTTCAGGGGGATCCACCTATTTATCACAACTCCCTAGGAACCTGGGAGAACTGTGGTGGTTTGAATGACTTCCCCCACCCCCACCCCCACCCCGTATGCTCTGGTATTTAGCACTTGGTTCTCAGTTGCCGACCGTGCTTGGGAACGCTTAGGTGGTATAGGCTTGTTGGAGGAAGTACAGTCACTGGGGGAATGTCACTGGGGGTAGGCTTTGAGCTTCCCACCACTCCCAGTTTGCTCTCTCTGGTTTGTACTTGTGGTTAAGGATGTGAGCTCTTAGTTTCTTGTTTCTGCCTTCACCACCATAGTGAACTCTTATCTCCCTGGAGTGTAACCCCTAATACACGTTTCCTTCTATGAGTAAAAGAGCCTTGGTCATGGCAGCTTTTCCCAGCAGCAGAAGGTAACTGATGCAGCTCTGTGTGATGCCTCTGCAGAAGTGGAAATGGGATGCATTTGATGAAACTACAGCCTCGGGGCGGGTCCCAGATTTTCCTGTTATTTATGTGTGTCATTAAGACCATTTAGTATCCATGGAGAAATCCTGGCCTCAGTTTCCCCAAATATAGTATGGTAGCAATGCTCATCTTCGAAGTCTGCAACAAAGTAGAAAATTAAAAGGCTGTGAAAGCAGACTTAATAAGGTGATTCTGCCATGGATTTGCCAAGTTAGTTTGTCTCCCTAAAAGTTGCAGTGCTTTTCTTGAATCTGGGAACATCATCACACCATGGGAAGAGAGATCAGAGTTCGTGGCTATATCAAGCAGCTTCGGGTGGGGAACTGGGCGGATGGAGGCTCCCTTTCTTTCAGCATAGGAAGCTGGTCCCTGCATGTCCCTGTGCTCATTTGCGTCCAGTTGGAGTACTGCAGACCCTGATGGAACAGGAATAAGCCACAGATGCCCTGGAGCTTTTGGGGGAGCCTGGGAACATGCAGCTGTGATGGGTCACAAGAGGACTGGAAAGGTCCGAGTTCTTACACAAAGCCCAGAGCCTAGGGAATGATTCCCCTTCCACAGAGAGGCACGTGTGCACATGTGTGCATGCCTGAGTGTGTGTGTTTATGTATGTGTGTGCATGTGCAGATGTATGTATGTGTGCATATGCTTGTTATGTGTGATTACATAAACACGTATATGTGTCCATGTGCTCATGCATGTTCTATACATGGGGGTATACACACATATATAGAAGTGCTTGTATGTGTATGAGTTTGTGTGCTTGAGTTAGTATGCATGTCTGTAAGTGTGTGTTGATGCTTTAATGCATTTTTGGCTCCCTCTATCCCATATCTTGTTCCAGGTCTCAGCACAGGCTCAGTAGCACTAAACTGTCTCATCTCTGCCTTTGTCCTCAGGACAGGAAGATCCCAACAGTTTGCGTCATAAGTACAACTTTATTGCTGATGTGGTGGAGAAGATCGCCCCTGCTGTGGTTCACATTGAACTATATCGCAAGTAAAGAGGCCTTCCCTTTTTCCCTCACTAATAAATAGCACCAGAGCTACTTCTGAAGCACATTAAAGTGTCAGGAATGTCACTGGGCAGATTCTTGGGTTACGATCAAGTTCGCTGCCTTAGGGAAAGTTCCCTATTTAGACCTATAATCTTGGCCCTTTCAGCATTTTAATAACTTCTAGCTCTGAAGTGATTCCCAGGGAATATTTCCTAAGTGGAATATTTTTGATGCATTCC
Organism: Mus caroli; assembly: GCF_978045245.1. Lineage (NCBI taxonomy): Eukaryota > Metazoa > Chordata > Mammalia > Rodentia > Muridae > Mus > Mus caroli. The sequence continues at coordinate 14,705,755 of NW_028227263.1, read as the reverse complement.
AAAAAGTAGCTTAGTGTTATTTTTAAAACGTTAAATGCTTGCTACATGTGTGTGAGTTGCTCTTGCAGAGTCATTCACTTGTGTGTGCAAATGAGTTCAAGCTCAACTAATGTCTGTTTCAGGCTTCCTTTCTCAAAGAGGGAGGTGCCAGTGGCCAGTGGGTCAGGATTCATTGTGTCGGAGGATGGACTGATTGTGACAAATGCGCACGTGGTCACCAACAAAAACCGGGTCAAGGTTGAGCTGAAGAACGGAGCTACCTATGAAGCCAAAATCAAGGATGTGGATGAAAAGGCGGACATTGCGCTTATCAAGATTGACCACCAGGTGAGATGCATCTGGGGCCCGAGTGCCTCCTGGGCCTGCAGTGCCCAGCTTTCAGAAGGTGAGGTGGAGATGGTGAGGACATCAGAGCTCCCTGGTCCCCACAAAACGAAGCTGCAGGGCCAGACAGGTCTCATCAAAGAGGGACCTGAGCAGGGGAGGAGGGAGGAGGGAAGCCCTTGGAAGAAGCTGGCTCTCAGATCAGAGGTTTTAAAAGTAGCATCTTCTCTTTATAAAGCAACAGGCTACAAAGAACTTAATGGGTAACTGGTGAGAATGGAAACTCCTAGCCTTGATGACGAAGCATCTATTACAAAGTTATGTTTGTCTCCACTGAGGTGACCTGGATTCTCCATGGCTACAGAATGGGATTTGAAAAGATTTTTAAAAATTGTTTTAATTATGTGTTGTGTGGGTAAATGGGTATGCACCGAGAGATGTTGGATATCCTTGGCTAGAGTTACAGGGTTATGGGCCACTAGACAATGGGTCTCTTGCAAAAGCAGTATGCTCTCTTAACCACTGAGCCATCTTTCCAGGTCAAGGTTTTGGGAACCTTAAGACAAAATTAACACCTCTCTCTTGAGCCCCTAAGAATCTTTAATATGATGACATGACCATAGTCCCCTTAGAAGGGCTGCAATGCATTATCTACTCAAATTATAGCCTTCCACGAGCCTGTAACTTAGAAGCAGGGCCAGTATAAAACTAAGACACAGTAAGAGTGAGCTCAATTTGAAAAATGCTTATGTGGAGTTGCTCTGCGAGTTATTGGAGTAGCTACTTCTAGTCCTACCTGAATTTTATTTTATTTTATTTTTGGATATTTTTGAGACAAGGTCTTAAGTTCTGGCTGTCTTAGAACTTACTTTGTAGACCAGGCTGGCCTTGACCTCAAAGAGATCCTCCTGATTTTGCCTCCCAAGTGCTAACACACCCAACATTAATTTTTTATTAAGGGATTGAAAGAAAATGTTTTTAATTTAATATTCTGCTTACAGTCATATTTGCTTAGCAAAGTCTTTGTTGTTTTAGGTCTCATGTGGCACAGGGTGCCTTTAAACACATCTATTATCTGTGGGTGGCTTTAAACCTTTGACTCTCCTGCATCTACTTTCTGTATGTGAGGGTTATGGACATGTAGGACCAAGCCAGGTTTATATAGTATTGTGGATCAAGCCAGGGCTTTGTGAGAGCTAGCCAAGTACTCTGCCACATCTCCCACACTTGTTTAGCAAGGCCTTCATGCCTGAAACTACATACAGTTTTTACTGGATCACCAACAAACATTCCCAGTCCACCTCATGTAGATCACATGGCGATGTGATGTTGGTTTGCACTCATGCTGAGACTGGAGTCTCTACTTTCTTCCTGTTGTTGGAAATTCCTTCAGATAGAAGGCAGAAGGGTCGGTAGGAATTTTGTGGTTGGTGCAGAAAAAGGTGTGAGTGGGGCGGGTAATGAAGTGTAGCCTTTTCTTGTGACTTCTTGCTTGCTTCTCACCTGACTGTGAGCTATGAAGTCAGTTAGATGTGAAGTCCTACTGTGTGTTCCAGCTATTGGATGGAGAAAGCTCAGGGTACTACTGGGGCAGTATCCCCTTTAAAATAGCATCAGGCAGCTGTTCAGAATCTCCCCTCATACCCTGCTTGTTTCCTTACCTTCTCAGAGGCTGGGATGGTGAGGGCTGGGGCTGAAGGTTGTAGATACAGGCTCTGTGCCCATGTAGGTGACTGACTTTACTGAGGTCATGGTTGTGTGTTATTTCTGTTAAGTTCCTGTGAAATTTCTATCAAGAGCTCATCTTTCTAAATGTGTTTATTGATACCAAGACAGTTGGTCCAGGCTCTGACTTCTCATCTAACCATTCTTTAGTATACAGAGTAGCCGTGTGTTATTCCCATTTTATAAAAGAAGAGGGCTGGTGAGATGGCTCAGTGGTTAAGAGCACCGACTGCTCCTCCAAAGGTCCTGAGTTCAAATCCCAGCAACCACATGGTGGCTCACAACCATCCGTAACAAAAATCTGATGCCCTCTTCTAGAGTATCTGAAGACAGCTACAGTGTATACATATAATAAATAAATAAATCTTTTAAAAATGTATTTTAGAAGAAGAAAGAATGCTCAGAGACCACTCCTCCATCTTATCACCCTTAGCCTCCTCAGAGCCAGGCTGCAGATTCCAGGTACCTAACTCCATAGCCATTAGCACAGGGACAGAGCCTGGCCTTCACATGGGATGGTGTAGCCTGACCTTAAATAACCCGAGGAAAGGTTGGTGTGTCCCCTTTTAGAAAGGCTGCTAGCAAGGTGTCTAGGATTCGGTGGAGGCACCGGAAGGAGATTGGCCAGAATAGCACAGCCAGTGACCACATGTAGGACCTTCAGACTCAGTTCCTGGAAGGCAGCCAGCACTGGGGGCCTCCTGGCCATCTGCAGGCAGGGCTCTGGCCTGTGTGGTTTGTGAGCTGTCTCCTCAAGTAATTTCATGTTTGGAATGCGTGGGTGCATACCACGTGATTGCTTCCAGTCCGGGGATATTCTTTTCTGATTTTGAGCCAATGTGGAGACAGGAGGAGCCTCATGTCACCTCTGGCATAACCAAGCAAAATGTGAAGGCATTCCCTGAGAGTCTAGCTCTTTAACCAGAAGCCTGCTGTTTGACTTGTACTGCATGAACATCCCCCCCCCCCACCACCATGTTTGGAAATATAAAATTGACCTGATGTAGCTTTTGAAAATGGAATTGGAAATGCAAGGCTATTACACTGCAGACACCCACATCAAAGCCTGATTCCTGCCTGCCCCCAACCCCTGCCACCCCTCTTTTCTGTTTGTCCCTGTTCTGGTGAGAGTTATTCTAGGGAGAGTCTGGCTTGTAACAAAGCTTGATTTGGAAGGAACAGGCTGGCCACCCAGTTGAATTGTGTTCGAGCAGAATTTACCCCATAGAGTGTGGTATGATCAAGGTGTGTGGTGGGCAGTGATGGGCTAGGCGCTTGCTTGGCGTTGTGTCATCCTAGGGGCAGCAACCAAGGAACAGGTCAGGGAAGGTCAGAGAAGACAGAGTAGGATTGTGGGTGTGGTGGTGTATACCTACATTTGAGGGAGGGGGGTGTGAAGGTAGGAAGAGGAGACAGGAGCTTAAGCCCAGTGACTAATTCAAGGGTTGGCCATCTAGGCCCAGTTTCCTATCAGCATGAGTTGTCTGTGACTCACACTGTCCTTTTTTGTGAAATAGAAGGTGCAATGGGCATGTGATGTCATTGTTCACTTGGTTTTTATCCCACTTGCCCCCACCTTTTTTTTTTTCTGAGATCACCAGCCATCTTTTTTGGGGGGCAGATTCACCACTGGGGAGCTTGGGGGTTGGGGGTGGGGAAGTTGTCCTATGCCACAGGGCCTCGACCCACATGGCCCAAGTCTGGTGAGCGCATGCTACCCCTTAGAATTGCAAACCACTGGTGGATGCTGCTCAAGGAAAGGACACATCGTGTAAGGCCTCTGTAATCACCGCCACAAGAGCAGGCCCTTCCCAAGTTCCTTCACTTCATCCCTCTCACAGAGATGCTTCACATCTCTAAGGGCTTGGAGCTGCTTGGCTTGCAATTGCCAGAGAGCGTTCTGGGCTTGTGACCAAAAGCCTCTCTTTTGTTTCTCTGCTGAACAGACATATGTGCATGCACTCTGCCTGCTGCATTTTGAGGCCCTGAAGAACTCAGTGGGAAAGGCTCACACAGGGTAGCTGTCTGTGGTCGGGACTCCTCCTGTTCCACCCCCTGGAGGGGAGAGGATGACCCCTACAGGTCTCATGGGATTCTCTTGTCCTCGAGCTGAAGCTAAGGGTCCTCAATGGGGTCAGTGTTGGTCTGGAGGTGGGGGTGGGGCTCACACATGTAAATATTTTAATGGAAAGCAGCTTTGAGGGCAAACTAGTTCAGCTTGAGATGCAAACTACTTCCAAACTCGAGCCACTCACTGGCCCTGTGTACAGAATATTTTTAACTTTAATCCAAAGGCAGTTTTTGTATCTCTCTCTCTCTCTTTTTTTCTCCCTGAGCAGTTTAAGAAGAGGAGAGAGCCTCAAGAGATGGAGGAAATGTAAAATGTCAACCTATCAGGTGTCTTGAGTCTGGAACGGAGGCATGGGCAGAGAGATGGGGAAGTGTTCAGAAAGCACCAGGGAAATTTTGTCATGCAGCTGTTTTTCCAGCTGTTGTACTGATTCCTCCAGATGCCGTCCCATCTATGCTGTAGAAATCCTTTCTTTCACAGCAGCCGTTCTCAAACTATGGGTTGCAACCCCCTTGGGGGTCGCATAGCAGATATTTACATGAGGATTCATAACAGTAGCAAAATTACAGCTATGAAGTAGCAATGAAATGACTTTATGGTTGGGGGGTCACCACAACACGAGGAACTGTATTAAAGGGTCGTAGCATTAGGAAGGCTGAGAACCACTGTTTCAGAGTGTCCTGACAACTCCTTCCTGAAACCCACCCGCTCGATCTGTGGCCCCTTCCCTCATCCTCCTACCCCTCGCCATCTCTGCACAGCTCCCTGAGGCTTAGAGTGCTCTTTCTGCCTGGCCTTCCCTTGTCCTTCAGGGATGCAGTCACATCCTGCTTTAGACCCCAGGGACCTCCCTTGCCTGACTCACTGCATAAAATAGTTTCCCACATCTGAGTTCCCCCTCACACTCCATGCCCCGCCCCCCATCATTCTGCATTTGCCCTCCTTCCTCATTTAAATAAGAATTTGTTGCTACTTGTTGCTGTTTAATTTTTCATTATTTGTGTGTGTGTGTGTGTGTGTGTGTGTGTGTGTGTTAATATGCTGCTCAGAGAAGCCTCAAACTGCTGGACTCAAGTAATTCTCTCGTTTCAGCTTCCTCCATACCTAGGATTTCAGGCATGTGACCCTGTACCTAGCTGCCCTTGATTTTGATTTCTCTATCTCTGTCTCTCCCCATCTCTCTGTCTCTGTGTCTGCTTTCTATCGCTCTCTGTTTAGGTGACAGCTGCTTTCCACCTTACTCTTTGAGACATGGTTACTTGCCAAACCTGGAGCTTATTGACACAGAGAAAGCTCCAAGGATCCCTTTAGCTCTAGCTGCCCCGTGCTGGGATCACAGGTGTGCCTGGCTTTCTGTGGCATCAGAGAATCAAACTTAGGTCGTCAAGCTTGTGCAGGAAGCACTTCACTGACTGAGCCACCTCCCCAGCACTTCCTCTGTGTTCAGACTCCACATCAACTGCTAGAGTATAAAGGACACATTTCTTTTGGCCTTCAGGTCAGGTCTTGGGTACTGGATAGCTATGCTGGCCAGTCTTAGGTCAAGTTGACACACAAGCTAGAATTATCTGGAAGGAAGGAATCTTAATTGAGAAAATACCTCCACAAGATCCAGCTGTAAGACATTGTCTTAATCAGTTATTGACGGAGGAGGGCCCAGCCCATTGTGCATGGGGCCGTCCCCAAGGCTGGGTTCTATAAGCAAGCCTTGAGGAATAAGCCAGTAAGCAGCATCCCTCCATGGGCCTCTGCATCAGCTCCTGCCTCCAGGCTCCTCCCTGAGTGAGTTGGACTTCCCTCGATGATGAGCAGTGCTATGGAAGTGTAAGCCAAATAAACCTTTTCCTCCCCAACTTGCTTTTTGGTCGCGGTGTAGAACATGGGCAGTTGAAACCGTGATGGAGAGACAGCATCTGCTCGGGGATTAGCCAGGCGATCATGGCTATAGTGTTCCTCTGAAACAGCTTCAGATAAAGAGGGCTGTGCAGCAGGCTGACTGTGCACTCTTGTCTCCCACTGTTGGCTTTGGCCAGATACAGCCCGAGCCAGGGTTACACTGAGCCTGTGGTCTTGGTACCTCTGAGTGCTGAGGAAGCAAGGAGAGACTTCCTGTGGGTTCTTTTCCCTGACGCCAACCACCAGGTAAATATTTGGACACAGCCTTTATCCCGGCCCGAGGTGGCTTTCTTTCTCCCCTCAGGCCTACCAATGTAGGTAGGTGCCTGGCTGGCCACCTTTGTCCCACCAGTCCCACAGACCTGTTTGAAGTGGCTGAGGCATAGCCTCTGAGTACCGTTGTTTTTGCTTACTGAGGGTCCTCTTACTGCTGAGAGGGCCTGAAGTCTGATGCTTCACCGTGGAGTTCAGAGCAGGGTCACTTAGGGGGGTGTGGGGACTGGGACTTTCATATCGAAACCTCCCATGATTTGGCCCTGCCTGTGGAGAGTCAGCCCCTGGTGGCCGGCTGCTGGAGATGACTCACTCGGGTTCTCCTCAGGCCACTTGACTGTCAGAGGATGCTGACTAAGCCCATGGGCTCTTCCAAAAGCAAATCAGATAACCAAAGCTTGTGCATCCTCTGGATGCTGTCCTCTTCCCGTAAAGCAGCCTGGAGTCTGGAGTAGACCACACTGCCCCGGACCTTCCTATCTGGCTGTTGTGAATGTCCACTGATTTTTGTACCCGTCCATTTTGGATGCTTTCTGGGCCTCGGCTTGCTGTACTTTTTTGTGGTCTTCTCTCTCAGAACTAGGAGGGCTTCTGCTGCAGTTGTCAGAGATGCCAGAGAGTCTGTGCAAAGCTCCTGTTACCAGATTGATTTTTACTTTTTTTTTTTTTTTAAGAGGGAGGTGAGCATCAATATTTCAGGAAGGAAGAAGTGCAGACTGGGATGTGGGGATGTGGAAGGTGGCTTTTATTCTGCAGTGCAGGTCCTCAGTCTAGAGGCAAACGGCCGCACAGCCCCTTATTGTTCTGATTGTAGTCATTTTGGCATGTGAAAATATTTCACTTCCCCAAACTCAGAACTGGAGCCCTGTGTGTTCTCTGGACCCATTTCAAGAACTTCGTTGATGGTTGAGGAAATTCTTTGGCTCTATTTTTCTCTTAATATGGCAATGCCTTTTTTTCCCTCTCTGGCACCCTTTGCAGGGAGGGAATCAGGAGGAGGAGATGAGGGTTCAGGCAAAGCAAGTCTCAGGTCACTGGGAGTCTTTCCTGTCCTTCTCATCTGGGGAGGGGGGCGTGTTGCAGAATGGAATTTATTTGACTGTTGTGAGCATGCCTGTGTGTTAGTCTAGATTGGCCATCGGTAGCCTCTTGCCATATCTGACCCCCATCTTTTTTATTGTAAACAGTTTTATCAGAACACACCCATGACTGTTCATTTATATAGTCTATGGCTGCTTTTATTCTGTTCCAAAGAAGTTGCATACTTGGCCCGGAGACCATATGGCAAGGGAAGCCAGACATTTGGTTTCCAGTGCTTTCTAGTGAGAGTTAACCAGCACTAGTGACAGATAGAATCTTTATTCTGAGGGAGAGGCAAGGGTCTGGGAGGACCGTGTGAAATAGCACAAAGCTCAGTGAAACACCAAGGGGCCAGAAGAAGTGAGAGCTGTGTAGCTAGCTGACTTCATTTGTCTTTCTTCTGGGAGGAGTTTGCCTCTGTTAGAATGAGGCTTTGGTTTTGCCGGACTGAGCAGAGAGAGGCGTTAAGTCTCTCATTTCTCTGCAGTGTTGGTAACGAGGACTTTACTAGAATTATAAGATGTTTTCCAGGTTCTCCCTCTCATTTGCTTGTGTTGTATATGCTATTGAACACCTGCCATGGCCAGACGTTGTTAGATCTGCTTAGACATCTAAGGTAAACTGAGGTGGGGCGTAGAGTTGGTGACTGATCACCTGGCACTTTTCTCTGAAACAAAGCTTGATTTTGTAGGGCCGGCAAGAAGCTCCCTGGGGCTGCCAAAGAGGGTGAGGGGAATCAGGTATGCACGCTCATACATGGTGGGGGAAGCAAGTTTCAACAAGCTCCGACTACTTTACATATATACATATATACACACAGTTATCGGATGGAGCACAGTTCCAAACAACTTTACATATACATATATTCACATATACATATATTCACATATACATATATTCACATATACACATATTCACATATACACATATTCACATATACATATATTCACATATACACATATTCACATATACATATATTCACATATACACATATTCACATATACACATATTCACATATACACATATTCACATATATACATATTCACATATACACATATTCACATATACATATATTCACATATACACATATTCACATATACATATATTCACATATGCACATATTCACATATACATATATTCACATATACACATATTCACATATACACATATTCACATATACACATATTCACATATACACATATTCACATATACACATATTCACATATACACATATTCACATATACACATATTCACATATACATATATTCACATATATACATATTCACATATACACATATTCACATATACACATATTCACATATACACATATTCACATATACATATATTCACATATACACATATTCACATATACATATATTCACATATACACATATTCACATATACACATATACACTTACACATGTCTGCACAGGTAGCAATAGTGGGCACAAGTATAGAGCTGAAGATTAGTGTGCAAGACAGGAGTGAAATGGAGAGGAGACAGAGGGGAAAAGGGGCAAGAGCCTGCCTGAGGCTGGAAGGCTTCCGCAAATGGAGTTTATTTGCAGAAGGGACGGTTGGTTGGTTGGAGTTGAGGTGCCTTGAGCCAGCCTTGGGGACAGGTGGGAAATGACTAGTGAAGCTTTTTAATTCTTTTTTTCTGCCTAGCCTGGATGATCTGTATCTCCGACGACGGCAAACAGGCATTTTCCAGCCACTTTATGATAACTTGTAAATCACAAGGCCAGTGTTTCTCGTTAGCTGCTATCTCTTTGTATTGTCTAAGTGTCTTGCTGGCCTACTCCTCTTCTGGGAACTTCCAAGGCCTTCTAGACACTCAATTTCCAGAGAGGCTCAGAATGAAAAGGGTTCTTAATTATCTGGACGTAGAACACAGTTTCCCCTAATTGATTGCTAAATCTCCAGACCTCTATGGTTATGGAAAGGTAACACCTTGTGGTGGATTGAGGACTGGTTGTTGGACTAAACCCACGGATTGACAAGACACTAGTTAAAACAGGACACAGAAATTTCAGAGCAAGAACACTTTAAAGAGAATTGCAAACCAAGGCATTTCAGGTCAGTTACCATGGCCAAGATGCTAGGCCTTAGCTAATATGAGGATTGCCCCACCCCCAACCCCACCCCCATTTCCTTGCTAAGAGCCTAACGGATCTTTTAAGCTCATCCATTGATTTTTCTAAATATTTATTGAGCATGTGCCATGACAGGACACTGCTGCAGCAGCCATGCTGAGGTCGGTGGTCAAATGGGTTGATGTATCTAGATTTGGTCAACATCCTGTTTCTTCTCCTGTGGGTGCCACAGAATATGTATGGCTGTTGGCTCCCATATAGAGCTGTTGACATTTTGTGGTCTAAAACAGAGCAAGAAGATATTTGAAATAGTGAACATTTCTTGATATAGCTCACATGAAGACTAAATATTATGGTGGTGTTCATAAACAGTGAGGAGGAAGGAGGTTGCACTTCAGCGTTTACATTCCTTCTCTTCTTTTGCCTCCTGTGTTCTTCTCCTCCCATCTTCCTCCATCGCTCTCAGTTCTTCCATCTCCCTTCCAACCAGCTTCTCATGTGTCCTGCATCCCTAGATACCAATAACATGTCCAATGGGGAAAGGGATGCTGGTGACACCAACCTCATGAGCCTGTATACATGGTAGTGGTAGTACCCATGGAGCAGGTCCCTCCTGCCCTAGCCTCTCAGCTCCTAGGTTGCATCTTTCCGTTCATCACAGTCATCCTTGACTCTGTCAAGGTCCTACACTTGACCGTGCTGCCATTCATAGCCTCTTCCTTAATTGAAATTCTAGGTGTTTCACTCTTTGTCCACTTGGCAGATGACTTTGTTGGTACGTGATTTGTGCTTTTATAACCCGTGGGCTCAGAGAGGTCTTATGTTCTGAGGCCACTGTCCCAATTTGATCTTTGAATTTGTGTCTTGTTCTAGATTCTCTATGGGACAGTGGTGTGTGCTCAGTGGGCTTGGAGCCTTGGCTCGGGTGATTCTTCCTCCTCATTCCTCCTCAGGATAGCTCCTGGTCTTCCCAGTACTGTGCTACAGGGACCTCTGACCCTGCCTGTCCCCCTTATTTGTCTGTGTTGATTGTAATTATGGCCCATGCCTAGAAGACATCCTGTGCCCAAAAGAGGCATGGGCCTTGGGGGTACTGTCACACTTCACAGATCTTAGGGCTGGGAGTTATGCAGGACTTGGGGTGACAGACTAATGGCATGTTCCATGAATCACCAGGCAAGGGAAAGTTTCTGCTCTGGTCTAGGTACCCAACACAATCCCATAGATATGCATAGAGATAGTAATGCCAAAGCCCTTGAGGTCATCCATCATCTCTGGGTTGAGCCTTGGGAAGGAGAGATGCCAGGCTTTTCTTCCTTATTCCAGTTTGTACCGTGTGGAGATACATAGCCGGTGGCAGAGCACTGGGTTTGAGGCCAACTGGGTGTCTGCACTTGCCAATCTGGGAAATTTTTTGTTATTCAAGGACCAAAGATAATACAGAACATTAAGAAGTGGGGAGAGTATGTATTAAACAAGAAAAGATCCTATGAGCCCGGGGCCATGTTTTATTTCACATTGCCTTGCAAATGCTATACCTGGTCCTCAGCAAAGCTTTGGCTCACCTGATTCCACAGCCCATGGTTGTACCAACCTTGCTAGTCATGTGCCGGAACACTCTCCCCTCTCTCTTTTAAGCAAGTTCTTGGATGGTAACATCCCCCTTCCCCAAACCCCCTCTGCTTTCTTCTTTCTGGGTAGGGGGCGGGTGTACACAGTTCTCCCTACTGCATAGTTTTAAAGAGAACGAGTGGCTGACATAACTGTTTCCAGAAGACATGTTGAATCACTCAGTTGAGTTGCAGCCAGTGGCTGCAATGTTAGCCTTTGATGAAAACTTCAGCCAACATGAGGCCCAGCCTGAAAGTCCCAGCCCTAAACAGGAGTGTGCCGGGCAGGCAGCTGGCAGACACAGAGAACTGCAGGCTCAGCAGCAAAAATATTTTTGCAACCGAGGAACCTGTCGTACTTCTCCAAGGAGAAAAAGAGATGATTAACTTGGCTCATTAGGTTAAAAAAAGATGGGCAACTTTCCCTTCGTTTTGGTTTTGTCGGTTCATTTCATTACTCTTGTCTTTAAACTTCAGGGGATGAGGTGAGCGCATGGGATGGTAGTGACAGCTGAGCTGGTGAAGGGACTTGGCTTTCTGCTGTCCTTGCTGAAGGATGACTCGTCAAACGACCACCTCACGAGTTCCAGACATCTGTCCACGCGATGTCTGAGATGCTGCAGCGATCTTGAGACCTTCATGGAGAGTTGTGTGCAATTTGAGGCTCCCCCTTACCTTTCTGATTTCACCCCTTTAACTACTGCTAATGGGATTTTCAGCAACAACCACATATGGAAAGAGCCCTAATCATCATAAGTGACTCTAGACTCAACTCTTTTTTTCTTGGAGGAAGTAGTAAAATCCAGGGAAATCAATCAAGTAACAGAGTGAGTTAATATAAGAGCCAGGAGCAGAGAGATAGCTCAGTGGGGAAAGGCACTTGCCACAGAAGCCTAATGATCTGACTTGGATTCCAGAACCCACGTGAAGGTAGAAGGAGAGAACTGACTCCACAAAGATGTCCTCTGACCAACATATATGTCCTGTCACATGCATGCTTGCACGCACACACACACAAATAATAAAAATTTAAAAATACAGGATTCCACCCAAACCAAGATGTCGGTTCTCCTGTAAATATGTAACACACTAGAAGTATGTGTGCCCGTGAGCATGTTTTGATTAATCTTTCCTTGGCACCAGCTTGTTTGATGTTAGACCTCAAGCCCAAAAGAGCTATCCCTTAGCAGGGTCTCCGTTTTCCTGCTATGTGGAGTTCTGGCAGTTATAGTTCATCCTCTGTTCACTAATGAAGCCTACAGCACATGACACCCTGAAGCCAAGGCCAAGCTTACCAGATTAAGACAGATTCTCCCAAAGATACCATGGGGTAAGCAGCAAGGCCAGCTCTTTACTTGAGAACCACTAGCCCAGCCCCTGTTGGCTGGTCCATCTGATGGTTTTGTTTTTTAATGTCCTTGTGCTAGGGATAGAACACGAGGTCTCGCCCATGCTAGATAAGACTACCACTGAGCTCCACCTAGTCTCTGTCATGGTTCTTAAACTCCTCTGACATTGCTCTGTTCTGTTACACCAGTGGCGCTCCCTCTGTGCATAGACCATTCCTTCCCTCATTGGTCAGCTTTGTGCTCTGAACATCTGCATTGTCCCGCAGACACAATTCCTGTGCAGCAAAGCAGGAGGAAGCACGCACTTGTGTGAGGTGAGCCCAGAGTGAGTTTATCTCCTGTGGTCGGGCTTCACTCCGTCACCTGCATCTTCACTCAGCTGAGACACGTGCTGCAGCTCAGATCTTGTGGGACCTTTCATGGGGATGGAACTCGGTTGTTTTCACCCGGTGAGCTGCCTTACTGGCTCTCTCTGTGCTTCTGAGGAGTCATGGTGCTAGCAGGCACCTTGTCTGTGTGTGGTGTCTGGAGTGGTGGCGGCTGCCTTCTGACTTAGCGAGCGAGCACGTGGAAGTTGACGGAGAAGAGAGGAAGATGCGCTTGGATCTTAATGCTGCCCTTCAGCTTTTGAAGCCTGGCCACAGTGGACCAGCCCACTCCTAGTTCACCTCAGAGAGTGCTTCTCCCTTTTCTCAGTCCTGGTACAACCCTGGCCTTAGACACATGGCTGTGACTGGTTTGGATTTGGCTTCCTGTTCCCTGCACGTGAGACACACACAGAGCCTTACAGTATAATTCTGGGCTGGTATCATAGACAGTTCTGTGCCCAGTTGCCTGCAGCAGCAAGGGGATGGGCTCCTTTCCTCTTCCCTCTTGAGCCCCGCTGGTTCATCCATGCTCTGCCCACCAGACAGGAAGCCTGGGGAGCTGGACTGGGTATGTTGCTCCTTGAAGTCCTATGCCAGGCACTGGGAAGACAATTTGTTGAGACTGTCCCCCTCTCAGGTCCTGGGGGTGAAGCTTCTGGGCCTGCTTGGCCTGGTGGTGATAATTTAAACAACCAGGAAGACCTTTTTAGAACCATTCTATGGACCAAGCCCTCAACCTACTTCATAATTAGCAACAGCTGTGGCTGGTGTTTAGTAATTTATGAGGACACTGGAAGCCTGGAGTCTATGTCCAGGGTCACTGACACTGTCCCTTGGGCTCATTCTCTACCTACTCAGGTGACGCTGTGCTTATAACTTGGGAATTATGGGTTTTTTTCTTCTTAAATTGTGATGTGTGGCATGCAGGTGCCTATGCATATGTGTGCAAGTGTGTATATGAACAACTTTTTGGTGCCTCTTCTTATCTTTTACCTTGTGGTGGCTTGAATGAAAATGGCCCCCCCCTGTGGAGAGGGTCACTATTGGAAATGTGGCGTAGGTGTGGCCTTGTTGGAAGGAGTGTGTCACAGAGGGTGGCTTCTGAGATTTCAGAAACTCAAGCCAGGCCCAGGGTCACTCTCTTCCTGCTGTCTGCTGATCCAGATGTAGAACTCTTAGCCAACTTTCCAGTACCATGTCTGCCTACCTACCACCATGCTTCCTACCATGATGATAATGGACTAAACCAGCCCCAAATAGGTTTGTTTTTTTTTGTTGTTGTTGTTTTTTTTTTTTTTTTTTTTTTTTTACATATGCATATATAAGAGTTGCCCGGGTCGTGGTGTCTTTTCACAGCAATAGAAACAATAGCAATAGACACACCTTGTTGAAGGTCTCTCTTGTTTCTGCCACTGACTTGCATGCAATTATCCAGGCTAACTGGTCTTTAAGCCGATGCTGTATCTCCTGTTTCTGTCTCCCATCTTAAAGTAGGAGATAGGTGGCACTGTGTGTGGCTTTTTTCTTTCTTTCTTTTTTTTTTAAGTTAGGTTTCTAAGAGTAGAACTCAGATCATCTGGCTGCCTGGAGGAGCCATCTTCCCGGCACTAGGAATTCTTCTCTTTCTCTAGTCTCTCTCATGACTTTGATGATGCTACTTAGCATGAGGCAGTGCCCTGAAGATATGGTGGTTATTCATCTTCCTCTTCTGCTGGCCTCTCAGGCTGCTGTTTCTCTTCAGCCTGGTGAGAACTCCCTGTGAGAGAGTGACTGTATCTCCTGCATCCTAAAGAGCTGCTGGCCCTCCTGATAGAGGCCGAGGGCTCCTTCTGGGCTTTATGATATGGAACCTCAGAGCCATTTTTCCTGACTTCATCTCATGACTTTATTATGCTTACAAATTGTCTTTTCGGGTCTCCTCAGCTTTGAGGCCAGCAGGAGCGGTGGGTGGGTCCCTTCCTTCTCCTCAGCCTTTGCAACTGTCAGGACCGATGTTTGTCCTGTTTACTTCTTAGGGGAGCTTTGAATTGATGGATGGGGGGATGTGGGACGGGGCTGTTGGGAAAAGAGTTGGTTTCTTGGATGGACTATGGTTGGCATTGCTTCAAAGGGAGCCCCAGACAGAGCGTCTGCAGCCAGGAGCCTGGAGACGGCTTTGATGTGGGCTCACGGGAAGCAGCCTGCGGACACAGAGCAGGGACCCTGAAGTGTGGCAGGGTGCCCGCAAGGTCAAGGCTGCAGCGTGGCTGTGCCTTCCAGCCTTGTACGTATATTTCATCTCCTCTGTCCCCCAAGAGTGTGGCTGTCTAGACAGGGATAGAATTAAAAGCTCAATTACTGAGCAGGAATTTGGCCAGTGAAAGCTTAGCTACTGAGCAGACAGGCCTGGGTGAGGATTATGGCAGAGAATGAGCCCCATTTTGGATCTAAGTAAGGCTAGCAAGCCTGAGGCTCACAGCCAGCCAGCACCTGCAGGGAGCAAGGGCCAGAAGGGCCCCTCAAGGCAGCTTGACCTCATGGAGTTGTAAATCTGGCTTGGCCGCCACCTCCGCACCACCTCACTCTCCCATACAGGGATTTCTGCCTATAATTGGAGTCCGGCAATTAGAATTCCTGCCTTATGGGGATGGAGGCCTGCGGCTGGGAACTGGTTCTCCAGCTTAACCAGGCTTCTTATGGCTGAGAGAAGCTCTTCCATCTTGAGCCTCAGTTTCTATATCTGTAAAATGGTGTGTGTGTGTGGGGGGGGGGGGGGGATGTTATGTCCCCAAATCATCAGATTGCC
Organism: Mus caroli; assembly: GCF_978045245.1. NCBI lineage: Eukaryota > Metazoa > Chordata > Mammalia > Rodentia > Muridae > Mus > Mus caroli. Next base: position 14,690,178 of record NW_028227263.1, on the reverse strand, counting down.
CTGAAAGCACTTTGTCATCTGGCAGTGAAGGTTTTGTTCCTTTCATATAAATGGAGAATTTCGACTGTGATATCCCTCTCCTGACCCAGCTACTATGTGTCTGCCTGCTTAGTTTTCATGTGCACAGTCACCTTTCATGATTTATAACATATATTTAAGGAGACATGCTCATTGGGACTGCCCACCTGGGCGGGTGTGACAGAGTGATCACATGGCATCCTTGTGGATTCTTATCATTGGTTGTCCCCCTTGTCCAAGCCCAATATGGGCACCTTGGTGACAGTGGATGAGACCATTGTTCTTGAGCCTGGCATGTCCTCTCAGTGTTCTATAGCATAGAAGCCTCTATCTCCTGCCATTGTAGAGGTCTCTGCCATCTGTCCATATAGCTTTCTCCCAAACATTTGTCTCCCTTCTAGCATCTGCTGGGCCTGAGCTTAGACTTGGGACAGAAGCACTGGACAGGGTGTCGTTAGGTCCCTGCTGTCTAAGGGCCGTATGAGTTAAACCTGCATCTTTGGATCTCCTCCTAGGGGGCAGAGGCTGTGGCTGGAGGGTGTTACAGCCTGATGCTGATAAAGATTCTCACATCGGATCACCTCAGACCTGATTTAATCCCCACTGTGTCGCTGGCCCCACTGTTCCATGTCTAAGCTTGACTCTTATCTGTGTAGTTCTGTCTCCTGGATGTCCAGACTGCTCTGCTGCAGACTGTAGCCACCTCTCTTGCCTGTCCTTCACAGTTATCCCCGGAGCTTCAAAGACAGGACTTCCAGCCAGCCCCAGGCCCCAAAGGAATGGTACTGTCCTGGTGGGCCTCCCCCAGTGTGGACAGCACTCACTAGCAGCCAGACTCTGCCCCACCCTGCCGTGATTGCTGAGGTCATTCTTGGCAGAGCTTGCTGGCAGGGATTGTTGGCATCCACCCAGGACAAACATGTCGTGCTGAGTTTGCTGCGTGCCATTGGATGTTGAGTGGGTCTGCGTAGGGAATGCCATAGACTCCGGCCTCAGGTGACCTTAAAGTGGAAGGGTCATAGCCAGTGAGGAACTGTGTCTGGCAAGGTGACATACCCCTGGCTTGTCACAGCACAGTTGCTGGAATCCTTCATTGGATTTTCAGTCATTTGAATACTAGTCAATAGCTGACCCACTGGCCAAGCAGGCTGTTTCCTGAGAGGCGTTCAGGCTCCTAATTCATTGTTATCCTAAATCGTCATCCTAACAGACCAGTGAGATTAGTGGACTGTCTTAATCCCACGGATCAGATGAGGGGCCCATGCTTGACATGCAGAATTCCAGTTTGGCAGCCCCATCTGAGATGGATGGGGCTCTGTGGGGTGTGTGGTATCTGAGAGTCAAGAGATGTGGCTTCTCAGGCTCCTAGCTGGTGAGAGCTTGCACTCTGTCTTCCTATATGAGTTTTCTTAGGCAGTATTGGTCTTACTGGCCGTGGTGTGTGTGTGTGTGTGTGTGTGTTCTAAATATGTGTCATGGTGCCATGGAGTTGATGAGTACAGTTAAATCTCTGGTTTATCTCAAGTCACCCGGGGCCTGGAGTCTCTCTTGTCTGCTAGACAGTTGTCTGAGCTCATCAGCACTCCAGTTCTCTTTGTAGAGGGGATGACAAACGCTCTTGTCTGGGTTACCCATCTCACCATCCCACCATCCCACCTCCACCCACACTGGATTTTCTTTTTCTTCTTTTTTTTTTTTTGTAACTTTTTTTTTTTTTCAAGGTGAATGAGTTTCCCTTAGGCAGCCAGCACTAGCCTTTTTTGGACTCTATGATCAAAGCATAGAAAATTCAAGATTTCTAGGCTATATGGGAGGAAGAAAGCAGGCCCTGGGTCCTGTTAGTGGGAGAAGGCAGCCCACAGCCCTGTTCCCCAGCCCTTCAACCTCCATGGTCCTATCTTGTTCTGAGGAGTTATTTAGGGCTCCTGACTCTGCCCAGTATCTAGAGGGCACAGGAGATGGGATGTCCTCAGCTGAATCCTCAGCCTGCATAGTCTGGGAGCAGGTGTAGTGATAGGGACTTTCCCAGTGTGCACAAGAGAGGCAGTCCACCATTTGGGTCCTGGGTGCTGCCAGCCCCTCTGCTTGTCCCTGTGTCTCACCACCACCAGGGTGCACAAGAAAGGCAGTGTGAGTGTCTGCCTCAGGGCTCCCCACATCCCAGGCCTCAGGAAGGCTATGTGTGTGGTAACTCACAAAACCTAGGTTGTCTCTCCATGTTCTCTGTCCAGATGCACAGATGTAGAAACAGTCTATCACCTTCTCCCATTTTCCTTGGTACAATCATCTTCTGTTCCTTTGACTCGCTAATGACCTGTGGTGTGTGGATTATGGTAGGGGCTTGTCCCTCAGGAGAGGAGTTCCCCCCCCCCCCCTCAGCTCCTAGGGACCAGGACTGTCCTTTGTATTTGTATTATTCAGCTTGCTAAGCCACAGCTCCGTTTGTGCTTACAGGGAAAGCTGCCAGTCCTGCTGCTCGGCCGCTCCTCAGAGCTGAGACCTGGAGAATTTGTGGTTGCCATTGGAAGCCCCTTTTCTCTTCAGAACACAGTCACCACTGGGATCGTCAGCACCACCCAGCGAGGTGGCAAAGAGCTGGGACTTCGGAACTCCGATATGGACTACATTCAGACAGACGCTATCATCAATGTGAGCCCTCTGCCCCCTCTACCTGCTGGGCTGGGGACAAGTTTCCAGCAGAGGAAGCTGGGCTTCTTCTTATTCCCAAACCTTCTTGTAGTCTGCATGATTTCCCAGAACATCTATGATGTTCTGATGTTAGGTGTTTGGAGGAATGTCCCACTTGGAGCTGTACAGAGTTGAACTATGGGGTTCTGAAGTGAGTGGGTAGCCAGTCTCATCCGAGGAGGAGGTAAAAGTGGGCTCAGCTACTCACAGTGGTCTCAGAACTAAATCATCTCACTGTGGTGCATCCCAAGCTTTGTGAAAATGGTCCAGATCCATTTTCTCAGTTAAATATTAGGTGATCAGAGACAAAGCCTGGGGAAGGCCTCTGCCGGCTGCTTCTACAGTGCTTTGAAATCTGGGCAGAGACATTGATTGGGCGGTGGTGTGATGCAGAGCCAACCTTTCCCTTTCTGTTCCGTTTCAGTATGGAAATTCCGGAGGCCCGTTAGTAAACCTGGTAAGGCTTTCCAGTATCTGTGCTGGGTTTGTTTCGTCTGTGGGTGTGTCTTCGCTTTCTCTTTGGATGTGAGCTTGTCAGAACAAGCAGTCAGCTTTATAGTCAGCTATGTGAATGCCCTGTTTCTTTGCGTCGTACCCCACCAGCCCTTTCTGGAAACAGTAAGGTCAGAGGACTCGCTTGTGTTTCAAGCCACAGGTGGATGCCATGGAGTTCAAGCCCAGTCTAGGCAGAAAGGGGACTGAAAGTCCCCACAGTACTGCCAGCTGCAGAAAGGTACCTTCAGCCTTGAGGGTGGCCGAGCGGAGATGAGCTGGCCTGGCTCGGATCCATGCCAGAACTCTCCCTGAATGCCTGTGGGTATGACGGGGAACCACCTGTTTGCTCACAGATGTCTCACTTAACCTAGACTTCAGCACTTCAGTATAAGGTTGAAGGCTTCAGGTCACAGAATGCCAGAGCTTGGGGGTTGTTTGAGAGAGTATCAAGTTGAGGCCACCCAATGGTAATGTCCTGCTGGGTCCCTTGGTGTCAGGAACGGACATGTACAAAGCACACCAGGAACAATGTATACTGAAAGTTCTGAGAGTCCTTTTGTCAGCACAGCATCAGGTCACCAGAAACTTCTTAGGGAAGAGACACAGCTTTACTTGTCCCTGCCATACACTGGGGAAGCTGTTGGGAGTGAGGCCTGTGGCTCAAGACAGCATCTAGAGTCATTGGAAACAGGAGAGGAAGGAAGGATGGATATTTAGTTACCTTAGCAACTCAGAGATTCCTTCCCATGAAAAGAGAAAATATTGTGGATTTTGAAATCATCCATCTATGCAATAAGGCAACCATTAGCTTCTACCTGGAGCTTCTTGTTCCTTCCAAAGCTGAATATGGGTGGCACTACCCAAGTGCCCTAATGTCTCTCCTCGTTATTTCTAGCCCTTCTCCTTCCAGCCCTTCTGATTCTCAGACACAGCTCAAATACTTCCCTCGCCCATGTGTCTGTGTATATGAGCGTTTGCATGTTTGTGGCCCCAAGTGTGTGTGTGTTCATTGGAGGGGGAGGGTGTTGCTGTGCACATGTGTGTATTTGTGCCTGTGGAGGCCCGGGCTTGATGGAGGACCATCTTCATTCGCCTTTCCCCTTAGTCAGTGAGGCAGGGTCTCTCAGTTGAACCCAGAGCTAGGTGCTACTACAGCTGGTTGCTCCAGCCAGCTTTCTCTTGGGGATCTTGCCTCTGAGGCTGGAATTACCGCCAGGTCACCGCACACACACACACACACACGCACACGCACACAGACACACACACACAGACACAGACACACACACAGACACACACACACACACACAGACACAGCACACACTTGCCTCGGGGGGATCCCAACCCCCAGTGCTTTTATTTGCACGGCAGACACTTTAACCACGTTGCCATCTTCCCGGCCCACGCTTCTTTTTTTATTACTATTTTAATTGTACACATTTGTGGGTAGAGCATGGGATGACCAGTCAAGATAGCATCTTCCTCTCAGCCTTTGTTTTTGAAACTCGGCTTCAAACTGTAGCTCAGGCTCACCAGGATCTCACGGTGATCCTATCTCAGCTACTCCAGAATGCTGGACTTGCAGGTGCCCTAACGCCTCTCCCCACACCTGGCAACACATTTCCAAGTCTCCCGTCCTATAGATTTTTCTGCCCCCTTCCAGCCTGTGCCTGCCTCTGACCCTCCTGGAGTTAGTGAGCTGTGTCCCTTGCTTTTTCAGGATGGCGAGGTGATTGGGATTAACACCTTGAAGGTGACGGCGGGCATCTCCTTCGCAATTCCATCCGATAAGATAAAAAAGTTCTTGACAGAGTCCCACGATCGACAGGCCAAAGGTAACTAGAGCCGGGCATTCCGGGGACCTTGGCAGGTTTACACCAGAGGCCTAGCTGCCCTTAAGGCATTGGGAGAAGGGAAGGTGACAGTTGTGAAGATCAGGCCTCTCAAGCTGAGAATAAATATGTTTCCAGGGTGGCGGTGGCGGTGGTGGTGGTGATTGGACAAAGGGATCCTCATTCCGGACACCCATAGAACACACACAGGGTCAGGCCACAGGTTTTGACTATTTATTAAAGTGAGAGACATTCCTCACTGTAGATCTGGAACCCAGGCCAGGACTGAACTACAGTTTTTGGGTGCCTTTCCCCCTTCCCCCCTCCCTCGCCGTGGCTCATGCTATAAGGTGGAGCTTTAGAGCTCTGGCTCCTGTCTCCCTGCACTCCGGAGGGCTGTTCTGACTTACTTCCCCCCCCCCCTTTCTTGGTCCCTTTGTTGTCACATCAGGGAAAGCTGTCACCAAGAAGAAGTATATTGGGATCCGAATGATGTCGCTCACATCTAGGTGGGTAAACAGGACACATAACTATGTAAAGACAAATGTCTGATCTGTATATATATATATATATATATATATATATATATATATATACACTTGGGCTCCACAAGGCTTTGTGGGCATTCTTGAAGAGAAACTATTTCTTTCCTTCAGTCATCACACTGGGGAAGGGGAGGTGTGTGGCCTTGGGCCTCTTTGTGTTGGCAGGTCTGACCCCACCCCCACAAGACTCCGCTCTCCTCCCTGAAGGCAGGCCTGAGCATCAGAAGGCTCACTAGCAGGCACACTTTTGTGCCTGCCTCCACTTATTCTGTTGAAACTCACATTCCAGGAGTGCCTCAGTGCCCGCCCCAGTGCCCGCCCCAGCCTGGAGCACCGGACTCTCCTGCACACTGGTGTGAGGGTGTGGCTGCAAGAAAGAAGGGTGGGCCCTGCCTTAGGGTACTGATGATTGATGGACTTGTTTTCCTGAGTGCAGAAGTTGCTGCTTGGGATTGCCAGGCTCATGACACATGGAAGAGGTTCGGGGTGGATGGGGGTGGGGGTGAGGGTACCTTCATGAAGTACAGGAAACAGAATTGACTAGCAAGTCTGAATGTCTGAGTCATTTGAGAGCAGGATGTGTTGATAGCGCTGTTTTATTCAATTGTCAAAATATTAAGACATTCCACACAGGTTATGAACAATGGTGCTTTTCTTAGTGTTGCCAAGGATGGGATGGCATGCTGAGACGGAAGTCACACCGCTTGTCTTTGGAAGCTAGGCTATGGAGTCACCTTCCTGGGTCGTTCCCTTAAGCTCTTGTGCATCTCAGCTTACTAGGTGCTCAGCACCGTCCCCTTCAGGATGAGGTTAGAAGTGTAGGCGTGCCCACTGTATAGCCAGGTACAGCTCAGCTTTGGCGGTGACAACCAACCACAGCAGCAGTCCTGTGCTGTTGCCTAAAGTAGTTCCTTACTATTATTTGGAGTACTGTTGATGCTGGTAGGCAGGCCATTTTAAAGCAGAGTCAGGGGCTAGGGAGCTGGCTCAGTGGGAAAAGTGCTTACCGTGCTAGTATGAGGATCTAAGTTCAAATCCCCAGGACCCGTGTAAAGCCAGGCAAAGAAGTCTATAGTCCCAGTGCTTTCTCTGTGGAGACGGGAGGTAAACAGAGGAGATTCCCTGTCACAGGCCAGCTAGCCTAGTGTATGCAGCAGCAAATGAGACCCTGTCTCAAACAAGGTGCAAGGCAGGGACTGAGGTGGTCCTCAGACCTCCATATAAATGTTGTGCTGTGCCAAAGCCTCTATATGTGTCATGGTCAAGTAGGATCAGAAGACTTCAAGCTGAGAATAAGAAGGGAATTTGGTGAGAGCTGAGTGCTGGCCTGAGAAGGTTGTGAGAAGTTAATATTAACACAAGCACCTTTTCTCCCAAGCAGCAAAGCCAAAGAGCTGAAGGACCGTCACCGAGACTTCCCTGATGTGCTCTCTGGAGCATATATCATTGAAGTCATTCCTGACACCCCAGCAGAAGCGTGAGTGTGGAGCTCTCCCTCTTTTTCCTGATATCTGCGTGGTTTGTGGGTCAGGGGGCAGTGTCCTCCTTGTGCTGGCTCAGATGACCATGTGGGCCCTCACTTCCTATCAGCCAGGGCTCCTGACTGCCTTGGGCTCAGGGCTTGTCCACAGAAATATGCTTCTTCCCTTGGGTCGTCTCAGGGGTCATCCATATAGGAGGAACACTCACTAATGGGCTCGCTGGGAATCCTTAGGGAGCCTGACTGTAGAGAGAGCTTGATAGTGCAGATTGTCCCTTCACAGAGCCTTCTGTAGCTGTATTTGTGACTAGCGAAGTCGTAGATGCCAACACCTATAGGGAAACCACCGACCCCAATGACATCAAAACAGTAGAAGCAGCTGAGTTGGAACTTCGGCTTGTTTCCTGGACCCCCTGACATCTAGAGAGAAATATGTGCTAAAGAGCTGCACGTGACGCCCTACGGTCAGACCTGGCCTGATGCCTCTTTGTGAGCTGAGAAAAATCAGTTCTTGTATTATTTTTATGGTTGGGGAAAAACATCCAAATGACACTATTTTGTGATACTGTAAATTCTCTGAAGTTCAAATATGCACACATGTTTTATTAGACCACAGCTGTGTCCCCTGACAAGATGACATCTTGTCTGGAGTAATTTTTATGCTGCTGCAGCAGAATTGAATAGCTAAGACACGGAGACCAAATACTCTGTGAAGCTTAAGCTGTTTCCCATCTGGCCCTTTGTGGAAAAAGTCTGTAGACTTGTATTAGAACAAGGAGGACCTTGGTAGCATAGTGATCCTGTCACATATGAACTAAGGTTCCAGCCACAGCACAGAGGAGTCGTCTCTGAATAGAGGCATCCAACATTCCTGGAGGAATCGCTTTCTAAATTACAGTTCCATTCATGAGGAAATTGGCTGTGGTCATAGGATCTGGGTTTCCTTGTCCCCTCTGAGGACAGTTGATCATAGTTCACACAGATTTCATAGGCATTTCTACAAGGGACATTATTGATTTGGTCTTAAAAAAATAATCTTGACAGGAAATGCCATCTTCTCTGCTTGAAGTCATTTCCGTCTGAGGTTTTACCACCATTTCCTATAGCCCCCATTTGTTCTGGACTTTGCTGTGCCTTTCTCCATGACTTCGAGGAATGGAAAGGGTTAACGGTGTGTTTCCCTTTGCGTTTCAGCGGAGGGCTCAAGGAAAATGACGTCATCATCAGCATCAACGGACAGTCTGTGGTCACTGCCAACGACGTCAGCGATGTCATCAAAAAGGAGAACACCCTGAACATGGTTGTCCGCAGGGGCAATGAAGACATTGTGATTACCGTGATTCCTGAAGAAATCGACCCGTAGGCAGAGGCAGGAGCCAGACTTCATGTTTCCCTCAAAGACTCCAGGGGATGGCGCATGAGAACTGAGCTGGTGGCGCAGGACACCGGGGACCTTTGTCCAACATTTTGCTTGTTCAGGGAACACCCCTGCCGACAGAATCCTTCTTGATAGTTTGCGGGCAAAACAAATGTAATGTTGCAGGTGCACGGGCAGAAGCCCTGCCTTCCGTATGCTATGTATGCAGCGTGCTTTTCCTTACAAGCTTGGGCTGTTCCTGCTTACACAGTCAACATTTGTCCCTTCCCTTAGCCTAAGTTGTCCGACTAATGCAGTTGGCAGATGCGTAGGCAAGAGGAAGGTCCTCGCAGCCATGGTCTTGGGCGTGTTTACACTTTTCCTCCGAGTCGGCACTCAGAGGAAATTGATGCCCCGAGACCACAGGTGGGTGACCCTGGCTTCTGAGATGGCCAAAAATGCCTCTTAGGAACCCTGGAACCCGGAGTACGGTGACTTTGAGTTTCAGCTATTAAAATACTTCTTCATACGTAGATTTTGGCGTGCGTCTTTTATCAGCTGGCTGTCGTCATTTTGAAATGGCTTTAAGTTGGTGAACTCCTTATTCAGCTACATTGTTCTCAGCCCTATGACTTATTTCAAAATCTCCCTCTGGGCTTTGCCTGTGTTATACAACCCTGTTTGGCCGCCCTGGGTCACTGAATGGACAGTTCTGCTTTTCTCTGGAGCTCATCAAAGTAAGGAGAGTGTGTGTAGACCTCATACATCATGCAATCCTTCAGCAGTGATTTCCTGGACCTCTGCTCTGAGCCAAAAGGCCTTGCATCTGTCCTGCTGTGGGCCAAGCATGGGGGACAGCCAGAGCAGGAGGGATGCAAGCTATCTGCTCTCTGGGCTCCTAGTAGTCAATCAGGTCTCCTGAAAGACAGCCAGTTTAGACTAGGACACAGGAATATCCTGATCTAAGTCCACATAATGCACAGGGTTGCTGCAAACTCACTTATCCTGGGTCTAAAATAAGAGCAAGCCCTCCATCCTTCAGACTTTGGACCTAGCTCCTTCAGCCTGCCTTCCCACAAGTATAGTCTGCACAGCTGCGGGTTTCTTTCTCCCTGGGAAAACTTTACAAGACCCCAGACAGCTACACTTAAGCAAATCATTGTGTGACTTTAACTTGAGGTACACCTATCTAGATGTAGGACCCCATGAGAAGTATGGTGATGTGTGTGGGAGGTGGTGTCAAAGATTGGATAAGGAACATCAACAACATGGTCCTGGCACTGGAAAGAGGAGTTTAATTACTCTATCTGGAGAGGCTGTGGAAGGCCAGATAGCAGGGTCTTTGATGACGTTAGCCAAAGTGTCCATCAGTGCTAGTGCAGAGTATCTCTAATCCTTGTGTTCCAGTCCAGCCTCTGCTCTCCGTTTCAGTAATGCAGGCAAGCTAGGAAGGATCCAAACAGTCTTATGTTCTTAGCGTGTGTTCTATGTTCTGTCTCTTAATGGAGAAGAGCTTTCAGATTCACTCTTAGATGTGTTGGGGAAGGTGTTGTCTAGGGGGTAGAGGAAGTGTTGGTGGTGGGTGGAAGTCCTCATTGCCCTAACCTAAGTGTAAAGTCCGTGCCACTCACACTGAGAAACTGGGAGATGGTAAATCATGAAAGGAAACCGACATGTCTGGGAACACAGCAGATTACAATGAGAACAGTGGGTGGGAAATCCCCACGCCATGGGTAAGGATGTCTATACCAGACACAGCACAGGCATTGTACGCACACCTCCTTCAGCCCCTCAGTGACCAGAGATAGGAGCTGCTGCATCCCAGTTTTATAGGTATGGAAGTGATAGTCAGCAAGAAGTAGCTTGCCCAAGGCCACCCTGCTGGTCACTGGTGAACGTTGGGTATGGTTTGGTGGGCATGTGCAGAAGCAGGGCAGACTGGGGACAGAGACAGCTCAGGTCTCTGGCACAGGGTTTAGGGAACACAGATGAACACTCTTGGGCAGCTAGGCCCTCAGGAACACTGTCCCAGGACCCAGAGGTTTCTCTCTGACTTGGTTTTTGCTGCCTTCCCAGGTCGCCTCTCTGTTCCTTCAGGGATGAGTCCACACTGCAGTCGCTGTTGTTACCGTTCTTCTATCAGGCTGGTATTTCTCTAGTATTCTGACACAAAACCTGCTGTTTCTGGCCCTCTACACAGCAGACCCTCTTTTCCACCATCTCTGCCTTAGAGAGTGGACCAGTGCTCAGGTGGCCCCGCCCCTTGTTAGAGCCCACAACCCAGGCCTTGTGCATCCTGACCTCTGGTGGTCAGGATGTCTCTTGAAGTCACAGTTCCATGGCTGTAGCAGTGTGAGATTTTCTTTAAGCCCCCCTAAAGCCTGCCTGCAACGGCAGATGGATGGAGTATCAAGAAAGGACACAGCATACTGTTCCTGGTAGCTGTAAGAAAGCATGCAGATGCTTAAAGTGTGAATGCCCTCTTCATAGAGGACAGGGGGGTGGGGTGGGGCTGCAGGCACTTTTAGAGGGGTAGTAAATGACTTAGAAAAACTAACTGGCTCAAAGTGTAGACAGTGGCTGGGACAAAGTTCCTCTCTTCTTTGGGACCAGTTAGGCTAGGTGATGCTGCATGGTAAGTTCAGGATATGTGAGCAAGACCTCCTAGGCTGCCTCTGATGAAGCGAGGAGCAGTTGAAAGTGCTGATGGGTGTGGGAGGACTCTAATTTTCTGGTCTAGTCTTTTCATGGTTAATCTTCCCAGTTTTGCTATTGTGCTCCTTGGCAGAGTTCCCTTCAATATTCCTACTCAAATTAAGGAACTTTCATTGAGAAGAAACCTTGGGGAGAGAAACAAGTTTAAAGGTCCTAAGAGATGGGGGGAAGCTGTGGGTGAAGGAAGGTCACCCAGACCTGAGTTATGGTGTTTGCAGTTTACTTTGAGACATCTTTTCTGAGCCCATGCAGGACTAGGTCTGTCAGCCTTTCTCAAGGCAGAGGCACAGGCCTTGTGCAGGCAGACAAAATCTGTTTCAATGGATGAGCTTGTCTGCAGAGCAGCTCTTGGTCCAAAAGGAGTAGTTTACTCTGTACCAAATATGGGTGACCATAGCCTGGGAGCTTGGATTTGGGTTGCCCCAAATGGCATGCTCCATTATGGGCATGCTTATCTGAGCTCTTAATGGTCACAGAACAAAAGAGGCCATAAATCAGTGCTGTTGCAATTACATAGGCGAGGATATCGGGTAGATGGCTCACAGCAAAGTGGCTCTCTGATGTTGGCCTCGGATACTATTGATGATACTCTTTTTGTTTGTTTGTTTTGTTTTTCTTTTTTTTTTAAGTATTTATTTATTTATTATATGTAAGTACACTGCAAGACAGGTTTTCTCCATGTACCTCTGGCTGTCCCGGAACTCAATCTGTAGACCATACTGGCCTTGAACTCACAGACATCCACCTGCCTCTGCCGCCCGAGTTCTGGGATTAAAGGCTTGTGCCACCTCTACCTAACTTGATGACATTTTAAAAGTTTGTGCCTGGTAGGCTAAAGAATTTGAGGTCAGATACAGAAGTGGGTGATTAACGGTTATTAGTGGGACTGAAGACAGTCCAAGGTAATCTTAGCAGCCAGTCACACCCACGGTCAAGAGCAGAGGAATGCATGAAAGCTAGTGCTCAGTTCACTTTCTCCACGCACACAATCCAGGAACCAAGCCCAGGGAATGGTGCCACCCACTGTGGGCTGGGTCCTTCTCTGTCAACTAACACCGTCAGGGTCATCCCACACAGACATGCCCACAGGCTAGCTGACAATTTCTTATTTAGACATTTTCCCCTGGGGATTCCAGACTGTGTCAAGTTAATAATGACAGTAACATGGACAACTACTGGGGGTCTGACTAGGGAGTGGATGGTGTAGGAGGTGGGGTGCATGTGTGCTAATCTGTCATTTCGTCTCAGTGTGTGCAGAGTGAACACAGACATATGCCAAGTAGGCATTTATTGTGAGGGAAATGAAGGCCCAAAGAGTTGGAGAGAGGCAGGGTCAGATTTAACTCCACACCCACCCCTGCCTCCTCACTAGCTCTGTAATTATTACCTAGTTCCATAAGACCAGACTATTAATGGCCAATTAAGGCTTAAACACTGCCAATTTGTGAATGATCACGTGACTTGAGAGTTCTAACACCATGTTGCCTCCTCTTACTTTATGTTGGCCTTTCACAAGCATTGTGTGTGCACAACAGCTTTCCCACATCCCTGGAAGAGTTGCATGTGTTACCCTATGGTATACATGGATCTGGCTTCTCCTAGGTGTCTCATTTAGCCTTACAGCTAGCTCCAGGTGGATACACCGCTTTCCCCAACTTCCAGCCTAGCAGAAGCATGAAAGGCACTCAAATGCCAAGTGAGAGACATGCCAGTGCTTAGAATCAAATCATGTCTGTCTGTTGCAATCACACATTGGAGGGGCCCGGCCTTTCTAGGCTATCCAGCCTGGCCTTCGGAGAGCTAAGCTGGGAGGTGTGCTCACTGCATCCAGTGTCTGGGGCCCAGATGGGCTGGACTCACGGACCCTCTGGTGCTCCCATCAAGATGTAGGTGGCACAGAGCCAGGGGCGGGGCCTTCCTGAACCACTCAGTCGCTTTATTTAGAGCTTTGCAAAGCTGTTGCCTCAGTGTGGGGCCCCAGCCAAGAGCCATCGAAGATCAAATGCAGCAAATGCTAACATGTGCGTTTTTCATTGAGTTTAACTTAAAAAGGGCTTGGCTTCCTATTTACCAGGTCAGGTAAGCTGGGTGTGCATGCTAAGGAATTTACCAGTGGCTCTGTCTCCTCTTCTTCACCTACCATCACTGCCATCTCCACCAGTCCCAGTCATGGAGACATTGTGCTGGCGGTAGTACAGCCTCCTGATATCAAGAGACAGGCAGCATTAAAATTTGACAAATGAGGACATTGAGGCTCCAAGTGGTTCAGTGACCAGCCTGAAATCCCTCAGAGAGAGGAAAGGTAGCTGACATATTGGAAGCCAAGACACCAAGTTCTAGAACCTTCTCCCTTAACCCTATGATCTCCTCTTTCCAACTCCCAGTGACATTGATAACTGAAGTCCTACTTTCTACAATGGCATCTGAGTAGCATTAAAGAAAAGCTGGCCTGACCCAGGCTTAGGGTGTGTGTGTGTGACTGAGTTCATGAGACTGATAAATCCTTGTGTCTCACAGGCCCTGACGGCTGTGCAAGAACCATGCATGCTGTGGGGAGTCAGAGGGAGCAGGTGGGTACACGGAGGGAGTGGGCAAGAGTAACCTTTTCTTGGGCAGCCTCTCAGGCTCTATGAGCTTGCAGTAGTCTGTCTATCTTGCAATATCTACTACAATCTCTTTCAACAACTCACTGGACCAGGATGTGATGTCCGAAGGCAACCCCAGGTCAAAGCTCGAACTCCGCAAGCTTAGACCCCTGCCTGCCTGATGCAGAGTTCAGGGAAGGTGTTCTGGGGTTGTCAGGAAGAGGAAACCAAGAAAGACTGTGTGCACAGTTCCATCTTCCCCCACGGTTCCCACAACCCATTCTCCTCATTCCCCAACCATGTCCTGCCCTGCTAATCCTTGCTTTTCTCTCAATCAGTCGCTCTTGGGTCTAAGAACTGAAACTGAGAAAGATGATGTTGTAGTTAGTTTTAAATGTTTCCGATCCTTTGAGAAGGGACTCTCAATGGAAAGGTTGCCCAATCAGATTGGCTTGTGGGCGTGTCTGTGGGGGATTGTCTTAGTGATTGATGTGGGCAAATAGCCCTGACGTTTCTAACAAGGCCAGCTAAGTGGAGCCTGGGAATGAGCCAGCAGGCGGCGCTCCTTCATGGCTTCTGCTTCAAGTTCCTGTCTAAGTCCCTGCCCTGGCTTCTCTCAGTGAAGGACTGCAGCCCGGGAGTGTCAGCTACACAATCTCCTTCCTCACCGGGTTGCTCTTGTTCACAGTGTTTTATGACAAAAGAAAGTGGATCAAAGTGAACAGAGGTTTCAAGACAGTCGTCTCTGAATCAGGGAGCGGGGTTGGGAGTTGGGGGAGGTTGGCCAGGTCATTTCCCACTTTCGGGAAAGGCACGCTGGTACTACTGTGCTGCATAGATGGAGTCAACACTTCCACTGATTTCCCGTGACACTGCAGCCAATGTATTGGTGTTTTTTGAGAGAAGAAGAACAGAAGTTCAGAGAAGCGCCTACCCATGCTCAAGGATCTACAGCTACAAGGGCCAGAGGGTAGAAGCCAGCTTGTATAACCCTCAAGACTTAAAAGCTGGCTTCCAGTCCAGTGGCCAAGTTTGCATCAGGTACTCAAGGCATGGAAGTTCTAGCTGCCTTAAAGGTCAGGAGGTGTATAGCCCCATCCCTATTGATATTTTGAAGGCAGGAGGAAGTCAGTAAACATCCATCAAACATAGCTTCCTCATTAGCAAAAATATTTAAAAGTGTTTTAGAAATTATTTTTATTTTGTGTGTATAGGTGTTTTGTTTACATGTATGTCTGCACCATGTGCCAGAAAAGGGTGTCAGAACCTCTGGAACTGGAGTTGTAGTCAGCTGTAATGGTGCTGGGAACTGAAGCTGGCCCTCTGTAAGAGTCAAGTGTTCTCAAAGGCTAATCCTTCTTCTAGCCCTTAAAATAGTACTTTAAGCAAGAACCTATAAAGAATAAGAATCCTTCCTTCCTTTTCTTATCTATCTATCTATCTATCTATCTATCTATCTATCTATCTATCTACCTATCTATCTCTATATCTATCTATCTATCTATCTATCTATCTATCTATCTATCTATCTATCTATCTACCTATCTCTATCTATCTATCTATCTATCTATCTATCTATCTATCTATCTATCTACCTATCTATCTCTATATCTATCTATCTATCTATCTATCTATCTATCTATCTATCTACCTATCTATCTCTATCTATCTATCTATCTATCTATCTATCTACCTATCTATCTCTATATCTATCTATCTATCTATCTATCTATCTATCTATCTATCTATCTATCTATCTACCTATCTATCTCTATATCTATCTATCTATCTATCTATCTATCTATCTATCTACCTATCTATCTCTATATCTATCTATCTATCTATCTATCTATCTATCTATCTATCTATCTATCTACCTATCTATCTCTATATCTATCTATCTATCTATCTATCTATCTATCTATCTATCTATCTATCTATCTATCTACCTACCTATCTCTATATCTATCTATCTATCTATCTATCTATCTATCTATCTATCTATCTATCTACCTACCTACCTATCTATCTACCTATCTATCTATCTCTATATCTATCTATCTATCTATCTATCTATCTATCTATCTATCTATCTGAGACAAGGTTTCTCTGTGTAGCCCTGGCTGTCCTATAACTCACTCTGGAGACCAGGCTGGCTTTGAACTCACAGAGACCCACCTGCTTCTGTCTCCTGAGTGCTGAGATTAAAGGTGTGAGCCACCACCACCCAGTTCACATTTTTTTTTTTGTTCCTTTAAGGTGCACGCCTATAATCCCAGTACCAGGGAAGTGAAGACAGGGAGATCAGGAGTTCAAACGTCAGCCTTGATGTAGGCAAATTTGAGGCCAGCTTAAAAATTTGGAGTAGAAAACTCATACTTTATGCATATTTACCCCAATTGGAAGCAACAAAGATGTCCTCTAATAGCTAATTAATAACCAAACTGTAGTGTAGCCATCCCGTGGAATCATGTTCAGTGATTGTGCTGTCAAGCCACGAAAAGACAGAGAAAGATTAAATGCACACTGCTGAGAGAAGCTGATTAGAGAAGCCATGGTCTCTCTGTGTGCGAGTATGTGTGTGTGTGTGTGTGTGTGTATGTGTGTGTGTGTGTGTGTGTGTGTGTGTGTGTGAGAGAGAGAGAGAGAGAGAGAGAGAGAGAGAGAGAACATTAGAAGTGACCCCTACAGGACACTTTGAACTTAGGGTGACAGTGAAGGGCTGATGTAGCTGGTGGTGGCTATTGACAGTGGGAGAGTTGGAGGGCCAGGCATATATGGGTATTTTCTACATTTTATATTCAGCTTAGCTGCGGACCTAAACTGGGTTAAAACATAATGTTCACCGATTTTTAAAACTAAACAATAAGAAGCAGTAATCAGTCCCAAGGGAGGGGCGTGTCTGATCCAGAAACTCCACCCTGACCCTCCACCACGGCCTGTATTGGGTCAGACTGCAGATCTAAGGTGTGTCCTGGACAACGGTGAGCAAGGAGGACTCACTCGTTAGAGGAGGAGGAGAAGACTCCCAGCAGGCTTATACTTGTAAAATGAACGTGAAATAAAAGGGAAAAATCCCACTGTAAGGGTTGGAAGCATGGCAGAGGGCGCCCGCGTGGCTCCCACGTGACTCCCACACGGCTCCCACGTGGCTCCAAGCACCAGTCTTACCTGGCCAGCACTTCTGACCACACCCTCCTCCTATGATAGAAACACATGTTCCTATGAAGGAAAATCTGTTCTGGACTAACGAGTCCCTGGGAACTGACACAGTAGATATATCATTGTGCCCTGTGCCTGCTTAGTGCTTAGAGTTCTAGGTGGGCCACCTTCACCATATGTTTCTGTATGAGGGACACAGACCCCTTACCTGAGGTGGTGAGGGGGACTACGGCCTCTTCCACACAGCCACCTGCCCTCTCTGCTGGCCTCTTGGGCTGCTTTCCTTGCTTCTTTGCCTCATCTACCCGCTCAGATTCATCTGCTTGGGTAGCACGTTCGCGTTTCTTCCTCCACCTTGGTTCTTCCACCAAGGCTTTTAGGGGATGCTCGGTGTGGTGCATCTGATAGTCTGGTCCCTGAATACACAGGGCCCCTCCTCTTCACTGGCACGCTTTATAGCGCTAGTCCTTTTTCATTATGGTGGGTGTGATAGCTAGCTTTGTGTTTACCGGGCTGGGCTAAACCAGGGAAGCAGAGGCAGCTGGGAAAATCTTGTTTCTGATTATTTTCGAGGAAGTTTCTGGAAGAGATTAGCTTTTCAATTAGTGGAGTGAATAAAAATGTTTTCCCCTAAAACTATAGGTGAACATCATTTGATTCACCAAGAATCAATAGGGGACGTCTCCCTCCCCCCTCTCTCCCCCTTCCCCCCTCTCTCCCACTTCCCCCTCCCCCTCTCAGCTTTCATATGTAACCTGTGACTCCCAGCCTGCATCATCATGAGCCCACCCCTCATAGTCCATGGCTTCCCGTGTACCGAAACACATCCTCTTGTTTCTGTTTCTCTGTAGACCCTTAACTTATTATTAGTGGAATTGCAGTTGAATCACTTTATCTAGGGTAAACATTAGAATCAAATTGTTGCTTTTCACTATATCTAGGGTAGACATCAGAAAGAAATAGTTGTCTTTTAGAAGACCTTTGACCTTGAAAAAAAAAACCATTGCAGAAAACAGTGGTTGTTTTCTGTTATCTATAGAGTTGTTTTTTGAAGGAGCTTAAAGCCTTTGTATAACTCTGGTCACAAATGGTCCCAGCACACCTGACTTGTCTTGCATTATTGAGCGCTGCAAACAGTGCACACTACGGACTAACGCTCCAGGGGAGTGATGTTTTCCTTCGGGAAACTATAGATTGGATTGGGGGCTTTGAGATGAGAAACATGTTTTACCCCCAAACAACTTTTGTGTAATAATCAATAAGTAGGCGCCTGGGTTGCTGTTTGAGGTTCAGTTCGTTGAGACTGTTCCTCCTTGTTGCCTCAGAGTCCAAATTACTGTCTGGAGTGACCATCTTTCTCCGAAACATCGATATTATTCAGTGAAGGAGGCATATGGCATCTGAGTCTAGGGCACTTAAAGTATTTCTTAGTTTGCTGGGAGAGAGGAAAAACAAACAAACAAAAAAAGATAAAAATTGTGCAGTGACAATGTGTGTCCACTAGGTGGTGAGCTGACTTCAGAAGAGCCCAGGAAGGTGTCACCTGTGAAAGGATGAAAACCTGGAGGGAGGAAGAGAGAGCCTGTGAATCACGTAGCAAGAGTGGGCACTGTATCTTGCAGCCCCATTGTGGAGGGCAGCATACAGTCAGACTTCACGCAGGGACACAGAGCCCACTTCCCATCATCCTCTGCTTTAGCCATGCTAACCTTTTGCACACAGCAACCCCAGTCACTTGCTTGGCTATTCCTACTTTCTCTTGCTAAAGTATAAGCTCCACGAGAGTAAGGACCTCAAGAGTGACTTCTTTAGCCTCAGCAACACAGAGCAGGATGGTGTTTTAGATATGAAGTGTTTCCCCAAAATTACAGGGTTTCTTATGGGTTTGGTCCCCAGCTAGTGAATCATGGAGAGGTCAATAGATCCTGAGGTCTCTAACCTAGTAGATGGAATAATCCATCGATGGAGACATAATTTGATGATATTATTGGGAGTTAGTGGCAGCTCAGAAGATAGGCCATAGTTGGAGGAGATCTGTAATTGGGGACAACTTTGAAGGGCCTATCTTGTCCCTGGCATTTTCTGTGTCTGCTTTTGACTGTCATGAGGTAAGCCCACTCCTGTACCACCTACACCCAGAGCTGTGATGTTTGACCTTGCTTCAGGCTTAGAGCTACCACCCCCAAAAGACTACGGACCAGAATCTCTGAAACACTGAGCTAAAGCAACTTTTCCTCTTCTTAGCATGTTTATGTGAAGTGTTTTGTCACCGGAGTGAAAAAGTCTGACCAGACACACATACAGAATGAAAGAAATGTCCATGAGAAGCCAGTTGGCAGTGGCACACGCCTTTCCCTAGGACTCAGGAGGCAGTGGCAGGTGGATCTCTGTGAGTGTGAGGCCAGCTTGGTCTACAGAGCAAGTTCAAGGACAGCCAGGGCTACACAGAGAAACCCTTTCTTGAAAAAAAAAAAAAAAAAAAAAAACAAAGAAAAAAAAAAAAAAAAAGAAGTCCATGAAAAATGGCCGGGATCTAGCTCACACTAAAGGAAGCACCTGCTGCCCCTGGCTTTAGGCAGCTTAAAATATGCTTAAAATATGGATACATTTGGGACCTAAGGGGCAGGGGAACATTGCTTAGGACATGAGAACCTTTCTGAGGTCCCCTTTCAAGAGTGTATCACATTCCTCTACATTTCTCTTTTCGAAGATATGAGACTTCCCTAAAGTTTCTCCTATATGGAAGATTAGGGAGTTCTGTCTCTGGTGACACTGAGTAATGATCAGGTTTGAACCTTTATTCAGGGTGAACTGTCTGAGGATCCCCTCCAACATGAATTCCTGATCTACCCTTATCTAGCCTAGGTTGTGTATGTAGATAGACATGCAAATAGGCATGAGAACTCTACCAGGTGAAGGGCTTGATGTCAGAGTTATTAAGAGTCACACTCTGAGCCCTGGCCGTTCCAATAATCCAGGTGCAGCCACTTATTCTAATAAGTCAATTAAATAACTAATAGTAAAAAGTAAGAAAAGGAAACTTATTCAATGTGACCACAAGGGGAAGAGTTGCAAAGCGGTCCAGCAAGGGTCTTCTTCTTCCACAAGAAGTCCTCAGGTCCTAATTTGAAGGTGGGGTTTAAATGGAAGTCGAGAGATATGTGTAATTAAGCTACCTTGGTCACAGTGAGGCTCTTCCCACACTCCACTCATCATTGTTTCAGCTCCAGACTCTCCTGCAAGGTGGGATGGCAAGCTCTGACACAACGGGAGGGAAGTAGCTAGCATTATTACTTTGTGGGCTCTTCTTTTTTCCACTGCTAAAACTAGATAGGAGAGAAAGAAGGATAGAGAAGAAAGGGGAAAGATCCCTGAATAAAGTCAGGGGTCAGAAAGATGGGGTGACATTACCATTAGACTATTGCTGATTAGGGCCATCAAGTTCCTTGGGGTGGTTTGATCTTCTCTATCAGGATTTCTTTTTTTTTTTTTTTTGATTTTTAATATTTTTATTACATATTTTCCTCAATTACATTTCCAATGCTATCCCAAAAGTCCCCCATAGCGCCCCCCACTTCCCTACCCACCCATTCCCATTCTTTTGGCCCTGGCATTCCCCTATAATGGGGCATATAAAGTTTGCAAGTCCAATGGGCCTTTCTTTCCATTGATGGCCGACTAGGCCATCTTTCGATACATATGCAGCTAGAGACAAGAGCTCCGGGGTTCTGGTTAGTACAT
Organism: Mus caroli; assembly: GCF_978045245.1. NCBI lineage: Eukaryota > Metazoa > Chordata > Mammalia > Rodentia > Muridae > Mus > Mus caroli. Next base: position 14,669,563 of record NW_028227263.1, on the reverse strand, counting down.
CATGTTGTTCCAACAATAGGGTTGCAGATCCCTTTAGCTCCTTGGGTACTTTCTCTAGCTCAGGATTTCTTCTTGTTGTTATTTCTGCTTTGTGCATGACCACTAACAAACCACAGTCAACAACAACTAACAACAATTAACAATGACCAACAACATCCAACAACAACCAACAATGACCAACAACCAACAACCCACCCTGTCTCTCAGGCCCTAGCATTTATATACCCTTTAACAAATCCTCAGGATTCCAAACATCACACAACTGTAGAAACTGTCTGCAGCTGGCAAAATCACACCCTTGCTAGAGCATGAGGCAAATCATAGTCAGCTGCTGTGGATGGACATCTGAAGCAGCCTTGTATCTTAGACTTGGGATTAAAATGAAAACACATTCTTATATCTCTGTGTTTTTAAAAAGAACTCAAAATTCCACAGTTGTCACTACAAGGATCTGGTGGTGGGGCAGTAGAATGGGAGAGAGAGTACTGGGAGAGACAAGTGGAATTGAGAGGCATTTGGAGGGCGATGTAAAAACTTTGTGCAGTGGAAACTCCCTGGAATCTACGAGAATGACCCTAGTGAAATCCTCTAGTAATGGGTCCAAACTGGCCATCTTCTAAAACCAGGCAAGGTTAGTTCTAGGACTGGGGTACCAACCCAGTAGCAGAACCTTTGACCTATAAGCTGTCCTGTCTGCAAGATGTGCTAGGGTAAAAACTTGTGGCAGTGCCCAATCAATGACTGGTCCAACTTGAAGCCCATATCAAGAGAAGGAGCCCATACCTGATACTGCCTGCATGGTCAGGACCCAGAGGCTAGATAGCCCAGAGACTCAGAATAGAACCAAACATGACTGGGAATAAATCAATGAAATGATTCCTAGTGATATTCTGCTGTAATCATGGATTGGTGCCTGCCCAACTGCCACCAGAGAGGCTTCCTCAGAAGCTGATGGCAGAGCCAGACACTAGGCAGACCCAGGGGACTAACCCCACAGAAGAGTGGGAGGAAGGATTGAAGGAGCCAGAAGGGTCAAGGACACCAGGAAGAAACAGCTCACAGAATCAACTAAGCAGGGCATTTAGTGGCTCACAGAGACTAAAACGACAAACATGGACCCTGTATGGGTCTGAGCTGGGTCCTCTACATATACTTTATGGTTGTATAGCTTGTTCCTGTGGGACTTTCAACAGTGGAGGTGGAGGAAGGGACTGGGAAGAGTGGAGGGAGGGGAGACTTGGATCAGGATGTAATGCATGAGAGGAAAAAAAGGAGAAGTAGTATATTTATTGCCGTAAGATGACAATGAATGCATATTATAATGAGTATCATTATATAAGCTTATATAAATTAACCTAAATGAAAATAATACATATTTCTGAAATAAAAAAAAAAAAGACGAGAGCTGTGGATTTTGGTTTTTACGTTGATAGAAGTCAGAGTGAAGATAGTCTAAGCTTAAAGTTGTAGGTCTCTGATCCACCCCCCCCCCATTGTGTGTGTGTGTGTGTGTGTGTGTGTGTGAGTATAGGTCAGAGGTCAACCTGAAGTGCTATCCTAAGGAGCAGTCTTAAGGTGCAGTCCACTTTGTTGTATGTGTGTGGGTGTTTTGCCTGTATTTGTGCCTATGCACCACATGTGTACCTGATACCTGTGAAAGTTACAAGAGGGTGTCAGATCCCTTGGAACTAGAGGTACAGATAATTTTGAGCTGACCTGTGGGGAATTGAACCTGGGTCCTCTGAAAGAATGGCCAGTGCTCTTAACTTTTGATCCATGTCTCCCTCCACTTTGTTTTATGAGACAGGGTCTTTCTTTTAGCCTGGGACTTCCTGACCTGGGTAGGCTCACAGGTGAGTGAGCCTCAGGGATCTGCGGTTCCCACCCCCTCATTGCTGAGATTACAGGGGCAGGCAACTGTGTGTGGCTTTTTCACAAGAGTTTGGGGGATTGAACTCAGGATCTCATGCTTGCAAGCATTTTTATGATGCACTTTCCTCCCAAACAGGGCTTGTCTGCTCTCTTAAGAAGGACAGACAAGGGGGCCTTTGCAGGTGTCAGGCAGGGAAGTGAACTGAGTGATAAGGTGAGAAGGAAAACTTGGTTCCGGTTACTTTACAAACCTGGATCAAGACTTCAATGAGTCTGATACCAGGCTGTTCGCTGTCAGCATATTTAAAGCACAGTATAATTTGGAAAAAAGTTTCCTGGTGTAATACAATCCCTGCTGTACAAGAAAGCATGATTAGATGAACACTCAACTCAAGGTACATGTCTATTTTTCCAAGAAGATGGGTTTTAGAGATAGGCTGCCTGTACTAGCTGAAGGGCCTAAAAAAGGATCTGGCTTGGGCTCGGTTATACAGATAGCATGGAGTTCATTTGGGCTATTAGCCACCTCTGGTCCTGCTTGAGGGAGCTTGGAAGAGCCCCTGGCTATACAGATAATGCAAGGACCATCTAGGCGATTAGGTTTTTCTGGTCCTGATTGTGGTAGCTTGGGAAGCCCTTGCTGTAAGGCTCATTTATACTACTGGCCACTCCTGATCCCAGAAATGATATGGCCTGGCCCAACAGATAAGACAGGTCACCAGGCTATTAATCACCTTCATCTTCCAGCTTTCTGGAAAAACATGTTATACATCTTTCCTTTGAAAAGAACAATCCTGGGAGTTTAGCATTCTTGGGCTCGGTGGAGATTGGTGGGTGGTGGGTACAGGACTTTCGTGCTGAGCTCCTAACAAGACTCCACAAGAGTTGTTGACAGTCCTGAGACTTTCCTAAGCATCAAAGGAGACATATCAGGAAGGGAGCTGTGGGTCTGAAGCAGTGGAGAAGAGAGTGGTATAGAGTCCTTAGGGTAACGAGTTTATAATTCCCAACCACTTCTGGATGGCTCCATCCTGCCCACTGGGGACTATGGGATACCCTAGATGAACCCCTTTGTGCTTGGGAACTTCCAGTTAAGTTTCTGGGTTTTTTTTTTTTTACACCTAAAAGGGAGCCTTGATTCATGCAGACATGGAGCCCAGCTGACTCCAGTGTTCTAGACAGCCACCGGATCCCCACCAGAACTGCATCTGTTCCCTGAGTTCCCCCAAAGGCCTCTGTTGCAATGTCCTCAAATGCTTCTTTTTGAAAGTGTTTACCCTAAGTCACTTCTTCTGACTTGGAAGGCAGAGGGATACCAGAATCAATAAAATGCAGGTGCTATGGAGGAAATTCAATCCAAAGTTTGAGAAGTGCCAAGCCACGGCTTTATTCAAAGGATCAACCTGGACTTGCCAGGGACTCTGTCCCACCACTTGGGTTATGATAGAGAGGGCAATCAGCTCCCAGGTGGGAGACACCTGTGTTTGTAACTGATCTTGTTGCTTACGCAAGCTGGAGAATGGTCCAGTCTAAGCCTCCAGGAAATGTACTTGCATCTAGGCCTGGTTCCATCAGTCATATTCACTACTGGAAAAAGCATGTTACCTGAGAAGGAAGTTCACTCCTTCTCTGCCCCACCTTCAGCCACCCAGTTGTGCCCAAGGTCAAGAAACTGGCAGATTTTGTGTCTGGCAAGGGCCCTCTTCCTGGTTCATAGGAGGCCATCTTTGTCTCTATGTGCTCACAGGAGCAAGAGGTCTAGCTGAGATTCCTCTAGTACAGTGGTTCTCAACCTTCCTAATGCTGTGTCCCTCAATACAGTTCCTCATGTGGTGACACCCAACTGTAAAGTTATTTTTGTCACTACTATAGTAAAAGAAACTATAATTTTACTACTCTTATGAACTATAATGTAAACACCTGATATGCTCTTCCTCTGGTTTGACCACACTCTTAGTTTTTCTTTCTTCTGAATGGAAATAGCCAACTAATTTGGCAGGAGACCTTGACCACTGGATGGGAAGGACAATGGCATTTCAGAGTGTTTTTGTGGTCTCTTTTTGTACACTTAGTTTTCATTGGTAATTTCTCTTTTAGTGTTCACTTTCAGCCTTGGGGAGAGTAGTGGGAAATGAGCTGCTGATGTCATCTTTGGTATTTCCCTAAGTCCCCAGCCTCTCTCTTGCACGCATTAGCCACACTGTAGAAGTACTTTACATACATTGCCTTAATCTTTGAACTAGCCCATGGAAAAAAATTTCAATATCCCTACAGTGTAGGGAATTGAGCATGGGCATTCCCACAATGACAGCACTTGGGAGGCTGTGGAGCACGGCCGTGAGTTCCAGCCTGGATTACAGACGAATAGCCTCTCTACAGAAGATGAAACTAAGGCCTCAGGTTAGATTCTAAAATGTGGCCTCTCTTGACCCATCTCACATGAAGACATTGACAAGTTACTATTCTAAAATGTCAACACTGTAAGATCATCCTTTCAGGAGCCATTTCTTCAGTTCGTTGCCAGAATGTCAACACTTGTCACATCCACAGAAGGGGACTCTCCTTCTCCCAGCCCTGTTGTCTGTATGCCTAGCATCTGTCTGTGGGGGTAGGGTAAATAGCATCCCTGTCTATCCTTATTCTCGGGATCTGTGAATGTGTTCTTTACTGTAGCAAAGAGGGGCTTTGTATGTGTAATTGGATTAAGGGTATTGAGTTTTGGAGATCATTCTGGATTATCTGATGGGTGCAGTGTTTTCTGAGTTCCTTGCAAGAAGGAGGCTGTGGTGGGGTCAGAAGGCAAAAGAGGCCGTGGAAGCAGGGGTTAAAGTGACCGGTGACGAAGGCCCTGGAGAAAGAGGGTGGGAGGCAGGGTGTGATGGCTTTTAGAAGCTGGAGAGGTAAACAGAAGACTCCTCCTAGGGCCCCCAGAAGGAATGCTGCCCCGCAGACACCTTGATCTTAGCTCCTAAGACCCATTTTGCACTACCTACCTCAAGGACTGTGTAAGAATAAGTTTGTAGGGAACTGGAATGGGCCGTGCTTGTGCAGTGACTTTCCCTCCCTGCCCTGGTATCCATCGCTCCAGTCAGATGGATGCTCAGCTTCCCTGGGAGCAGATGTATCTGAGAACCTGCTATCTTTTTGTGCACGTTGCCTCTCAGGAGATGTGAGGGGAGTGAACTTGGTGAGCAGCTAGAGGGAGGGATGAGGTGATTGAAGCTGGTTGTGGGGGTTCAGGCCTGCAACCGCAGCCCAGAGGCTGAGGCAGGAGGATTGTGAGGCCTGAGCTACGTACTGTGATAGAGATATAGTTTCAGTAGGAAAAGAGAGTAGAGGTCAACAGGCCAGGAGGTTCTAGAATGAGGAGAGGCTTAGTGAACACAAGGACTTTTGTGACCTATGATCTCTTATCTCTCTCTCTTTGAGCGGGTTGAAACATTAGTCCCCCTTCCCCCTCAACAATGATAATGGTTTTATCACTACACTATAGACCTTGGCTCAAAAAGAAGAATAGGAGGCAGGGCTGGGTTAACTAGAGTCATTGCTCCTAGCAGCAGAGGGTGGGTGACCCTGGGCATTGTTGGCTGTTCTGCAGGGATAGGCTAGCTCTTTCTCTTCTACGCAGTATCATCGGTCCACACTCACCCACAGCAGAGCTATGGGGGTGCAGATTATGGTTTATTTTATTATTTTACTCTAGTTGAACGAGTGTTTTGCCTGCATGTATGTTGGTGTGTCACATGTGTGCCTGATATCCAGAAGAGGGTATTGGATACCCTAGAGAACTGTAGTTAGAAACCACAATTTGTGAGACTTCGTGTTCATGCTGAGAATTGAACCTGGGACCTCTGAAAGAGTAGCCAGTGCTCTTAGCCTCTGAGCCATCTCTCCAGCTCCCATATCAGGATGTTTTGTTTTGTTTTGTTTTGTTTTGTTTTGTTTTGTTTTAAGAAAGGGTCTCACTATTTAGCTCTGGCTGTTCTGGAACTTGCTTTGTAGACCAGGCTGGCTTTGAACTCACAGAGATCTACCTACCTTTAATTCTCAAATGTTGGGATTAAAGGCATGCACCCCTATGCCTGGCTCTATATTAGATCCCTAAACTCATCTCAGACCCCTTGATTCTGATGTCATACAAGATTTTGGGGCAAAATAAAAATTTTCTTTATCAGCAAAAGTCCCCCTCCCCCCAGTATGAACAGTTATAGTCATTTTTATGAGCTTAATTAGTGAAACACAAAGTTTAGGGGTTGGTTTACACAGGCTGAACCAACTGATTCTTGTGGCTAATTTCCTGTTAAATTTCTCCAGAGTACATAGCAGTCTGGATAAAGGCTATCTCACAGTTATTCTCTATTAACTATTAGAAGCAATGATGGTCAGGGTTTTATGGAATCTCAATCATGCACAATTTCAGTCAATTACACATTATCTCAACTTCTGTTCAACATATCACACCTTGTCTTGTGTAACCGTTCATTTGCTGCATGATAATCGATAGCATTTAGAAGCTGATGAAAAAAGGAGGGTGATGAACTTTGCCTTAGAAACTTTAGGGAATCAAATCCATCCATTACAATAAAGTGGGTCTGGTACAGGATGTTTCTACATAATGCCTGTGCATGTTAACCTCTGGTTATTTTATAACATAATCTGACTGAAGCTAATCTTTCTGATGGGTTATTTTTGTGCTGTGCATTACTGGCACTGCTCAAATTGTAAGGAACCTCGTAAATGATTAACTGCAGGGTAGGGCACGGGCATGAAGGGCCAGCAAGAGGTTCAGTGGGGAAAGGCACTGGCCATGCAAGACTGACGACATGCATGCCATTTCTGGGTGCACGCTGTAGAAGGAGAGAACTGAGTTCTAAACGTTTTCCTCCACATGTATGTGGTGGTACATGTGCACCTGCATACATGCATGTGAGCATATGTGAGCGTGTGCACCCCCCCCCCGCCCTATACCACCACCAACAGTAAATAAGATTTTAAATTAAACAAGTAAATAAACGAAAAGATGTGAGTTGTAGTCGTCCCCACATGAGATGATGGCTGGGACAAGTTTTTGTGGTCATTTCTGTGCAAAGGAAGCCAACTCAACAGCTAGTGTTACATCACTCTGGAGGAGTGGCACTGGACCTCTAGGCCCGTGCTGGCATTAAGATGAGAGCTGCAAGTCGTGCAAGGTTCCTTCCTTCCCAGGCATGGATCTTACATTGCCTACGTTCTAATTGCAAATCTAGAGTCAGAGTATATTTCTTATATCAGTATTCTGAATATGCTTCTTGCAAGAATAAGTAGTTAAACAATATATACTGCATTGGTCTTCCTATAACTAGGGACTGCATTGGTCTTATGTAGAGGGCAGAAGTATGTGGGAAGGTTTGGGGAAAATGAGAATCAAGCTTAGGTCTTGGCTCAGATCCTTCGTTATGTGCTACTAAGGAGTTTTCCCTATTCAATCCTATCTGTAGAATGGGCTAATACAACCTAATTCACAGACTTGTATGGATCTACAAAAACACACTCTGTGCTCAAGATTAGTCCTCATTAATTGGAGATGACAGCCATAATCTCTGTCATTATGACACTTTTTCAGTCTGGCCCTTTAGGCACATTGGAAGCAGTGGTTTGAACCCTGGTGCAGCCTGGGCAGAGCAGCTGTGCAGCATACACAAGGCTCTGGACTCTCTCCCAGCACTGTAAAACTGATCGTGATGATGGTGATCGGCTGGGTATGGTGGCTTGAATCTGTATTCTCAGCACTTGGGAGGCTGAGGCAGGAGGATTGCTTTGAGTTCAACTTGAGCTCGGACCTCAGAATGTGTCAAAATATTCTGTGTCAAAGGCAAGTCAACCAACCAAAGAAAAACAAAATAAAGAGCAACAAAATCCCCTCAGACACCCCATGGTTTCACATATATTTAGGGACACATCAGCTACACATAATAATAAGAAATGCATCCTTATTCTTTCCAGAGAGGCTACAGGAGGTCCTGGAATCACCTTTGTGGCCAGTCTCCTGGCTAAGGTTGCCTGGGGCCTATTGTGTTGTACTAGGTTCAGACTAGATTATAGGTGAGTAGACTTTAATTATAAACGTTGGCAAAGCCATCTCGACAGGGAGGGCAGCAACAGAGACCATTGTGTTTCTCTGCTCAGCTGTAATTAAGGTGCACCAAATTTTCTCTGAAGCGAGTACACACTATGCGCTCCTGTTTCTGGCACAGGGAGCTCTTGGGAACCTGTCTAGATTTCCTTATTTCTTTATGGTTAGATTTCCAGAGACACAATTGTGGGGCTTTCTGGTCATTGGGAAAATGTTTGGTAAATGTTAAGATGGTAGAAGTGGATAGCTGGCCACTCTCTGTAACCCTAGGGTTTCTGGATTCCCCAAAAGAGATGACAAATGCAAAGGAAACAGTTAACTGCTAGGTTTAGTCTGGGCCAGGCCACAGGCTCAGATGTGGCTGGGTTCCCCGGCAGTGTCTGTTTCTTCTCTTGTGAAGTGGCTTCGAGAACATCTGTGCCTATTCTCTGAGCTATGGGAGCCATACATGAGATGATGCAGCTATGGCTCTCAGGTCCGGCATGGTGCCTAAGAAAGCTTGTTAATTCTTATTGCTGCTTGTTTCTCCCTAAGGGTGTCAAATGCCAATTCTGTCGGTGGCATGATTGTGCAACATGAATGGATTCACTAAGCTGCATTGCATGCAGACCTCTGCTTACGATACCTAGTTAAAAGGAAGAAGAGAAAAACTCTGTACTTAGAAAACACACACACACTCACACCACATACCACACACACCACACATACCACACACACACATACACACACATCACACATACCTCACATACACAACACCACACACACACACAACACATACCACACATACAGACAAACACAAAACCACACACACCACACACACACACTCACATACACACTCATGCACACACCATATACTACACACACACACACACACACACACACACTCACACCACATACCACACACACCACACCACACCACACAACACCACACACACATCACACATACCTCACAATACACAACACCACACACACACACCACACATACCACACATACACACAAACACAAAACCACACACACCACACACACACACACTCACACACACACATACACACTCATGCACACACCATATACTACACACACACACACACTCACACCACATACCACACACACCACACATACCACACACACACATCACACATACCTCACATACACAACACCACACACACACACACCACACATACCACACATACACACAAACACAAAACCACACACACCACACACACACACACACACACACACTCACATACACACTCATGCACACACCATATACTACACACACACACACTCACATACACACTCACGCACACACCATATACTACACACACACACACGCGCACACCACATACACACACAACCCCCATCATACACTCTCTTCATCTTAAGCATACATGCAGCCTTGAAGTTCATATGTCTGTGGGACCATATCTAAGAAGCCCCAACTCAGGAAATCAATACTGGAACACTAACATGGAGCACCACATCCATCAGTCGTGAAGATCCACAAGATGCAAAAATCGCACCGAGTGCGCAGGAAGCTGACCCCACTCAGTTTTCTTGTGCTATCTCTCTTTCCTTCAGGTCATAATCTAGGTTCTCTGAGAGGAGGGCGCATCTCTTGGCAGTGGAAGGTTTGGCTTCTCAGATTAGGATTCCCATACAGTGGGAATGGTCTTACAGCAATATCTCAAGTGAGACACATTTTGCAGTCAAGGCAAGACTAGCTAGTGTTGGGAGCAACCTTGTCAGCCATATATGCTTACTGGCACAAAGTCTTGGCCTCTGTGGGTAAGTGCTAGGCCAGATGAGAACACCTGGACTCTGTGGGAAAGTACTGTGGGAAAGTACTAGTATAGTTAAGAATAAATACCTATAGATCTTGTGGGCAGGTATCTAGCAACCCATTCTGTTCTGTTCTTCCTGCTGAACTTTTTGCCAAGCCAACATCTTGCTCCTGAGAACAGATGCAGTCTCCAGAAACAAAGTGACCCTGCTTTACCCCCTGCACCCCATATCCTGCTTCTATGAGTATATCACCTATGTGGGGAAAAATAAAAATGTGTCAGCTTGATCAGACCTTTTGACTTGCTGTCTGTTCTTTGCGTCTCTTGTCCCGCCTCCCCCCCCCCCCCCACATCCCATTCTCTTCTAGGTGGTCCCCAGGTCCCTGTTCACCATCCTGCAAGTCGGGACAAGCTAGCCCAGGGGACCCTCTAAGGAAAGGATGGGTGAAATCCCCAAGAGTCCGTTTTCTGCTGGTCATTGAATATGTTTCTTGGGTGACTCTAAGAATAGAGGCTAGAGGGGAACATTGCTGTCAGTCTCCTTTTTATGGGTTTTCTTGTATAATTTGTCCTCTGGTAGTCCAGAAGACTCAGCAGGGCAGAACCCTGTGTTCTCTGATTTCCGCGAAGAGCTTATCACACAGTAGGCACAATAAATATTTACGGAGAAAATGAAGCCCTGTGAGTCTCAGACTGACATTCTGTGAGAGAAACTCTGAAACCAACCACGGAGTCTGTTCTTCCACAGAGCAGAAAGGACCTAAAGCTCACAGAATGCTTTTTGACTAGTTCCTATAGAGAAGTATCTGTTGAGGGAAAAGTTCTAAGTTCATATAAATTATCAAATCATACATTATACTTCCCAGAGTCCTAATAAATTCTAGCAAGGTTGACACAGCTGATGACACAAACATTTCCTTTATCATAATTATGGTTACTTTTGCTTCAGTGGAATCTTTCAAACCCATAGTTTATTTGCTTTTTGTTTCTTGGTTAAACTATAACCTCCACATACTAGTTACTTTCTTGCTTTTTTTTTTTTTTTTTTTTTTTTTTGGTTTTTCGAGACAGGGTTTCTCTGTATAGCTCTGGCTGTCCTGGAACTCACTTTGTCGACCAGGCTGGCCTCGAACTCAGAAATCTGCCTGCCTCTGCCTCCCGAGTGCTGGGATTAAAGGCGTGCACCACCACCGCCCGGCACTTTCTTACTTTCATTGGAAACAAATATCTAAGATCAGAAGCTAAGAGTTATGTTGACTCAAACAGTTCATGGGATATTGTCATGGAGCGGAAGGCATGGTGGTTTCAGGGGCTCGGTTTGTGGGTGTGGGAGCTTGCAGCGTGTCCATGGTGGCTTCAGTGGCTCGGTTTGTGGGTGTGGGAGCTTGCAGCGTGTCCTGCTCGTCCCGTGGCTGATTAGGAAACAGAGTTCATCACTGGAAGTGGGGCTAGGCTATCGCTCCACGTCTACCCCTAGTGACCTACACATACCTGCTAGGACCTATGTCTCCTAACGTTCGCAAATCTTTCCCCAAACTGCCACCATCTGAAGACCTAATTTCCAAACCCAGCAGCCGGTGGTGAAGGCTTCACACTCAAACCACAAAAAGCTACATATAAAGACCAGCAGCTATTTAATCTACCAAGAATGAGCTTTTCTGTAAGAACAAGCACAATTGCAATAGCTATACAAGCAGAAACACATGAACTTAGATCTTACCAAGGAAATAGCAGGGATTATAGAGATATTGATAAATGAAACTGAAGGAGACATAAATAAGTGGGAAAGTATACCATGTTCATGGATTAGAAGAATTAAGACAAAACATCTATGCTAATGAAGCAATGGACAGATTCAAAGCAGTCCCGTCAAATCCCAGTGACATTTCCCACATAAAATAGAAAAATAATACTAACCAACCAACTAGCCAACTAACTAAACATAAATGATAATAAGTAAAAGAAATAAAATGACCTCATAAAAGTACAGAGTAGAGTGATGTTTGCCAAGGTCTGTGGGTTTGAAGATGCTGGAGTAAGTGAATAGGATTTCATTTAGCTTTATTAGTCATCCCACAATGTCTCCTCAGTACAAATAAAATGCTGTGGGTTTATTGTTAGTTTGTTCACACAGTCACTGATGCATGTGTAATAAAGAAGGAAGATTAAGGCTGCCCTGAGGACAGACAGCAAGCCAGTGAGGAGACTCTTACAGCTGTCTAATCTAGACAGCTAGAGGAGAATCTAGTCTGGACTGGTTTGCTGGCAGCAAAGTTAGATCAACAGACAGGTTGAGATATGCTATGGTTGGAATTGTACATAGGGATTGTACATGGGAACTATGGAAGGGCCTTCCCGGCACTTTCTCTGTCTCCCTCTCTCTGTGTCTTTCTATCACTCTTTGTTTCTGTCTGCCTCCCTGTCTCTCCTCTCTTCTCTCTCTTTCCCCCCTCTCTATCACCATCTCTCTTTCTCTTTCTTTCTCTGTTATTCCAGATGGCCTCAGATCACTTGAACCTGCGGCAGGCTGGGTGGCTTTTATATGTACCTCTGTAGCATCCCTCCCTGGGACCTCTGGACTAGAGAGAAAATATCTTCCTGGAACGTGTAGTATCTTGTTTCTCAGAGATACCTACCCCATGTTGTTTCTACTTCTCTCGTCTAGATACACAGTAATGAGAATGGATTTCTCTTTAGAAGTTGACCACCCAAATAAAAATTTCATCCTCTGCCTGCTTTTTCTTGCTCTAAGAAATGAGTTTTTCCCCTTTGGGGGCAAGAACTTCCACCTGTATTTCTTGATTAGTATCTGCTGCTGGCATCTTCTGTCTCTGTCTCAGCACACATTATGAACCTACACACTGATGTTTTTGAATTAAAGTACCTGTCACAGTCTGTCTCCCTGGCACCTATCCTAGCTCTAACATTTTTAGGGAGATAGAAAAGAACACAAAATTCAGCTAGAGTGCCATTTCTATGTGCTTCCTGGTTATTTTAAATTTTAAAAAGGCTATTCATTGTGTCTATGAGCATGTTTTACATGACAGCCATTGGTTCAGATGATGTCAAGGTTCACAGAGCATTGGGTCATTTACACGACCACTTTGGAGGTCAATCTTCCTCACATCTGGTTCTTCAGTGGTCTAGAATTTTGTGGATGACAGAGTTCACTGATAAAAGTTGTGGGTGGAGAGATGCTCTCGGCAGTGGGTGGACAGGTACGAGAAGGTCTGCATTCAGAATGAGAAGCTGAGCTCTCATCTCTTCTCCTGCACTCTTAAGTCAAGATGCTTGCCTTGGTGTGGGATTTGGGATTTGGTCTCCCATGGAACAGTGATAGAGCAGAACTCAGCTTCAGGCCCACTTTGGTCTATACAGTGATCCTTTTTGTGCATACTCCCTAGCTTGGGAACTAGTAAATCATCTCAGGAGATGAGGAATAAACATAAGAAAATGGATAAAGCCAAAGTAAAGGCAGTGAGACTCAAACCAGGCTTATCTAAGGTGAGTAATCTCCTGTTGTGCTTTTAATTTCTATCTCATGGCAAGAAGGTACACTTTCCATTTGTCCAGGGCCAGGTTTCTGGGTGATTTCTGGTAAGCTCTGTTGCAGGATACGTGTCCTGCTGCAAAGAGTTGGAGAGAGTTAAGTCCTACTACTGGGTCACACCTTGCCTAGGACAGAAAGCTCACAGACAGGCAGGTGGATTAGATGAAGTTGATGGAAGGCCTGTAGGAATCTGTCCTGTAGGTTGTGGGTATTGAAGGTTCTGGAAGGTGAGTTTGATGGCTGCTGGAAACTGCAAGAGGACAAAGTTGATTCAAATCCTAAAGGAGACAAAGTAGAATGGCTCTTTCAGGCCTTCAGATGATGGCGGATTTGTGTCGTTGCTATAGCCTCCTAATCAGTCAGGCATACATCTACTTGTCCAGCAATGCATACAAGGCTGCTCTCTGTGTGCTGTCTAACCCTCACCGTCCCTGCTGTCCCATCTCCTCACTTCCTCCCACCTTGCACCTTGGGCTGTGCTCCTTGTTTCCATCGTGTGCCGTGCTTGCTCTTATCTTCACATTCCCACGCATGCCAGTTCCTCTGTTCTGAAGCCCTCTTTTCCTTCCACCTCCCTCTGTCCTTGCTTCCCACACTGCTTGCTCTCTCTCACCATTCCCTTTATGACTTGATGTTCATACTTTGTTCTACTCCCTCCAGTGAGGGCCTCTTCTTGGCTCCCTTATCGCCTGCTTGGCTCCCTTATTGCTCTTATTGCCTTCTCCTTCGGTTCTCCACCATAAGCTTTTATGGACCTTATTTTATTCGTTTTGACTCCTAATACCTGACCCAGAACCTGACATGAAGCAGACACTTTAGACATTCTTACTAAATGAACAGTATAGCTTAAATATGAATTTGAAGTATCTTATATTAAAGCAAAGCTTCGCATGTTACAAAGTCCTATAAAGGGTTTAAGGATGGCGAGATGCTAGCATCGTGGCTCTCAGAGGCTAGGCTCTGACACTAATGTGTTGTGATCTCTTTCAAGAGAGTCAATGGATCTGGACCAACATTTTCAATACATTTGCATTAAGTATATATATATTGCTATTGTAATATCCATCAAGACCTTGTTGAACAAATCAGGACACTTGGAGAGAGAGAGAGAGAAAGACTTTTCTGTAATCTTTGTTCAGGGGAAGAATTAAGAGTTTAGTATGCTCTTTTGTGATTACCTCACTCAGGATGATATCTTCCAGATCCATCCATTTGCCTAAGAATTTCATAAATTCATTGTTTTTAATGGCCGAGTAGTAATCCATTGTGTAAATGTACCACATTTTCTGTATCCATTCTTCTGTTGAGGGACATCTGGGTTCTTTCCAGCTTCTGGCTATTATAAATAAGGCTGCTATGAACATAGTGGAGCATGTGTCCTTATTACAAGTTGGAACATCTTCTGGGTATATGCCCAGGAGAGGTATTGCTGGATCTTCCGGCAGTACTATGTCCAATTTTCTGAGGAACCGCCAAACTGATTTCCAGAGTGGTTGTACCAGCTTGCAATCCCACCAGCAATGGAGGAGTGTTCCTCTTTCTGCTGTCACCTGAATTTTTGATTTTAGCCATTCTGGCTGGTGTGAGGTGGAATCTCAGGGTTGTTTTGATTTGCATTTCTCTTATGATTAAGGATGTTGAACATTATTTCAGGTGCTTCTCAGCCATTCGAATAAGTGGATATTAACCCAGAAACTTAGAATATCCAAGATACAATTTGCAAAACACATGAAACTCAAGAAGAAGGAGGACCAAAGGGTGGATACTTTGTTCCCTCTTAGAATGGGAACAAAATACCCAAGGAAGGGGTTACAGAGACAAAGTTCAGAGCAGAGTCTGAAGAAACGACCATCCAGAGACTGCCCCACTTGGGGATCCATCCCATAAACATACATGTTTGAGTTTCAAGAAAGGGGATAACATTTGAAATTTTCAATAAAGAAAATATCTAATAAAAAAAAGCGAGATTCTGAAGCAAATAAATTAAGGACAAACTATACATGTTTGAGTTTCAAGAAAATGCTACATTGTGCCTGCATATGATACAATATAAACTTCCTGTTGTAGCCTTTAGTGGGCTGGAGGGTAAGGCTTTGAATGGCATTCACATTCAAACAAACATATGGAAACATAAAGAGTATCTCACCATATTGGGAATCTTTCAGTCTGTTTGAGACAATGGGCTGTTTGAATGTCATTATATTTTTCATGGGTAACACAGCCTTTATTGTGTTTTCTGTGAGATGAAAAAGTAAAGTTTATATACAATAATAATAAAAAAAAGAGTTAGTATGCAGTTGAGCCTGGGACTGATGTGAATGTGTGAGCACAGTCGGGGCATTAAGTTTCTGGCAGGAGCTTTGGTGGGAGAGCAGTGAGGGAATCATTAGCTGGGTCTTTTTATAGGCAATGCAGAAATTCTCATATGGTTTTAACAGTTTTGAAAGTTTGATACTTCAAGTTCCTGTTAGAATCTTAGATGGGAACCATTGCTCCAGAAAGAGTGGTCAGCCCACCAATAAGAAGCCACAAACTCTGGGGGAGGGCTTTTGGGGGGGGATATCAGTGGCCCTTTTGTTTCCTAGATCACCTGCCATTTTTTCAAGATAATTATATGATAAAAAGTCAAGGGCTGCACCCCTTTGTATTTTTATGAAACTCTTATCCTTTGGCTAGTATTGCAAATATGTCTGACCTCCTGCTCTCAGTTACTGAGTCATTTCCCAGTAGCAATCTCCATCTGGCTGGTTATAAGTAAGTGTTTTTCAGAGAATGATAAGAGGAAACGATGTTGACATAGAATGTTGAAATCACAGTGTGAGAGCTTTCGCTGGTCTCCTGCCAGTGGTTAGATTTTAATCAGGATTTGGTAGCTGGCTCTCCTTAATATTCTAGAACTCTTCCTATTCCTATCAACTTTAGACCTTCTTAATCTACAGTATCTGGGCTAAAATCTTGGATTGTGGTTTCTGGTAGTGGTTTTAATTTCTCCTCCAGTCATATGCCCAATATGCTTCAAGATTATGTTGGTAGATGTAATCAGATGTTGCTGAAATATTTCTCTTAAAGGTTGTATCATTCTTTTTTTTAATCCTTGTAAATATTTTCACTATAAATTATATATTTTTGCTAAAATCTGACATCACCATGCAAGCCTTTATTTGATATTTGAGTGGTATCTCTTTTTACAATCTTTCAAGGTCATTTTGTTTTAGGCATGACTTTTATAGACAGGGCATACCTTGATTGAGAAAACATAGTAGATATTCTGCTTCTACTGAGAAGTAAATCTAGCCCACTTATATTTAGTGTGATTTCTTGTCTATTTGGATTTATTCTAAATATTTAACATTTTCTGCTTCTACCTAATTTGTTTGTTTGTTTGTTTTGGTTGTTCAAGACAGGGTTCTTCTGTGTAGCCCTGGCTGTCCTAGAATTCAGGTCTGTAGACCAGACTGGTCTCAAACTCGTAGAGCTGCCCAAGTACTGAGATTAAAGGCATGCACTACCATTGTCTGACACTACTACCCAATTTGTTTGCATTTCTGCGCTATTCCTATTTTTGTATGACAATGTGATATTAGAATCCAGCCTCTGCTAAGGCCTCCAACAGATACTAACAGGTATTTTATTTGGACCTCATCTGTGAATTCCTAGCTAACAGACTTGCTGGTGCTGTGACTTCCTGACAGTGCTACATCCTGCTCTTTACTTCTTTTCCTGCCTCCTGCCTTGGACTAAGGGAGATGGACTGCAGGCTTTTGTTGTGAACTGCTTCCATCCTGAATAAAAGGTACATGAAGAGACTGATTCCCTGTTGTGCAGTTTCTGATTCTTTTCAATACACTGCATACTGTCTGTCTCTGATGGTAGGGCCTAACTCTATTTGAAGTCCCTCCCCTGCTGTTGCCCCCTATCTGCTGTTCATGGTGTTACTAATGTTTCTAATAAACTCCTTAGGTCTTCATAGCCCATCTCAGTGTCAGGTCCCCACGGTCCATCGGTGTCCTCTCAAACCATCCTCTTTATTCAAAACCTAACCAATCAGGCTAATTTAAGATTGAATGTCATACTATCATTCATTCTTTCTTTTTTGGTTTTCTCACTTTCTCTCTTCCTCCTTCCCTCCCTTCATTTCTCTCATTTTTGTTCAGGGTCTTTCTATACCACTCTGCCTGTCCTGATGCTTCCTCTAGCTGGTCTTGAGCTCACAGGTGCTGGGATTAAAGGTATGTATCACTATATATGAGCACAATTTCTCTTCCTTCCTTCCTTCCTTCCTTCCTTCCTTCCTTCCTTCCTTCCTTCCTTCCTTCCTTCCTCCCTCCCTCCCTCCCTCCCTCCCTCCCTCCCTCTTTCTTTCTTTCTTTCTTTCTTTCTTTCTTTCTTTCTTTCTTTCTTTCTGATACAGGAAATTGCTATATAACCTCGATAGGCCTTGAACTCATTATGTAGTATGTGCTGGTCTCAAACTCTTAAGCATCCTGCATCAACCTCCAGTGTGCTGGGAGATAAGATGGTGTGTACCATCACATCTGGCTTTGTTTGTGTATCTTTTCCATCCTACCTTCATTGAAAATGATAATGTTTATTAACATTTATTCTTTCTCTTTTTTGCTCAAGTAAAAGGTATAAATTATACATTATTATTTTAATTCTTACTATTTTTAATAATAATTATTTTTTATTTACATGTGTGCATATCTGTGTGAATATGTGCACATGAGTGCAGGTTTCTGCAGAGGGCAGAAGGTATCAGTTCCTCTGAAACTGGAGTTCCAGGTGGTTGTGAGCTGTCTTACGTGGGTGCTAAGAACTGAACTCAGGTTCTCTGGAAGAGCAGCAAGTGCTCTTAACAGCTAAGCCATCTCTCTCTCCCGCCACTTTAATAGTTACTTCTAAATGTAACAATGTAATTGGCTAATGTAACTATAGTTAATACAAACAATAGTTAATGTAACATTTTCTGTGAAATATGAGGTTCTTCAGGTTTTAGATTCTACCTTCTTAGTGTCAGTAGGACACATTCTTTTTTACTATTATTTCATACAAGCATGTTTTCATCAATGATGCTGAGGGGGTGGGATTTAGACAGATTCCCTTTTAGACAGACAAAGAGAGGGGCCACAGTTATGTAATAAAGGTGGTGAACTTCTAAGACTGTTGGCTTCTTCCTTACTCTCCTGGTGTGAGACAAAAGCCTGACAGATTAAAACAAAGGCTTTGGACTTCCCTCCACCCCCTATAACCTCCACCCGTGGACCCCCTGCTGGGGGACTTGCCCAGGCTGGATCAGGACATGCTATGTAACATTGTAGGCCAATCAAACATCCTGTTTTCTTCAAATTGCCAACCCTAATTCAGAGGAAGAAAACTCCACAAACATCAGTTCTTGAGAAGAAGATACTGGATTCCCACTACCCTCTGCAAGGATCTTTTTCTCTGTGTCCCCTCGCTATGTGAGTCTGTCTCCCTCATCCTCCAATAAATGCCTTTCTTTAACTGCTGATTTCATGTGCTGCTGCTTGCTATGTTGGAGATTTTCCCAGCACTCCCCACTGTTGAGATGTTTTTCCTGCCTTTCCATTCTTTAACTGGCAGAGAAAACAAACCTGACCGAGACCCCTACACTGTATCATTTTCATCAGTGCACACCGCACACAGATGTACGGATACTTTATTGTGGTTGTCTATTCTGAATGTTCTGTCCTCCATTCTTCCAAGATCACATTTCCTACTGCTCCCTGAAGCTGCCCCTTTCATTTCAGTGGGAGTTCTTAGAGACCCAAATTGAAATTTGCTAATGAGCTTAGTGAATAATGTGATCCAAAGTAGGCTAATTAAACTCATTTCCCAAAGTTTTTAAATAGGGACAGGAAAAAAAAATATTTTTTTTTCATGTACCAGACACTGACACATGGCATGGACACACACACTGAGGATGAAGGAAACAACAAGGCCTATGGAAGGCAGAGGGCTGAAGGCCACTAGGCTCTTCAGGAAAGGGACCAGAAGGAAGTGTTGCTATCATTGTGACCATTGCTTTTCAAGAAATACAGGAACTGGGTATGTTCAAGAAATTGGATGTATTTGTACCTCATGATCTGTAAAAAAGACAAGCTTTGAAGCAGAAGGATGAAAGGAGCAGGCTGACCAGAGCTGCAGTGGTTATATGAATCCCAGCCCCCCAAAATGTAATAAATCTCTAAACTTTATGAAAAAGGAAGGATGAAGTTGGAACATGATAGGAGAGGGTTGTAAAGATGAAACTGTGACAGGGTAAGACACTACAGAGTTTTTTCCATCTTGTGTTTTCACTAAGGGGATTTTTAAAAAAAAATTTTCTTTTATTAGATTTTTTTCTTTATATACATTTCAAATGCTATCCTGAAAGTTCCCTATACACCCCCCCCCCGCCCTGCTCTCCTATCCACCCACTCCTGCTTCTTGGCCCTGATGTTAAAGTTTGCAATACTATGGGGCCTCTCTTCCCAGTGATGGCAGACTAGGCCATTTTCTGCTACATATGCAGCTAGAGATATGAGCTCTGGGGGTACTGGTTAGTTCATATTGTTGTTCCACCTATAGGGTTGCAGACCTCTTCAGCTCCTTGGGTTCTTTCTCTAGCTTCTCCATTGGGGGCCCTGTGTTTCATCTTATAGATGACTGTGAGCATCCACTGCTGTATTTGCCAGGCACTGGCATAGCCTCATATGACAGCTATAACAGGGTCCCTTCAGCAAAATCTTTCTGGTGTATGCAATAGTGTCTGGGTTTGGTGGCTGATTATGGGATGGATCCCCAGGTGGGGTAGTCTCTGGATAGTCCATCCTTTCATCTTAGCTCCAAACTTTGTCTCTGTAACTCTTTTCATGGATATTTTGTTCCCTATTCTAAGGAGGAATGAAGTATCCACCCATTGGTCTTCCATTTTCTTGATTTTCTTGTGTTTTGCAAATTTATCTTGGGTATTCTATGTTTCTAGGCTAATATCCACTTATCAGTGAGTGCATATCTAATGACTTCTTTTGTGATTGGGTTACCTCACTAAGAATGATATCCTCCAGATATATCCATTTGTCTAAGAATTTCATAAATCCATTGTTTTTAATAGCTGAGTAGTACTCCATTGTGTAAATGTACCACATTTTCTGTATCCATTCTTCTGTTGAGGGGCATCTGGGTTCTTTCCAGCTTCTGGCTATTATAAATAAGGCTGCTATGAACATAGTGGAGCATGTGTCCTTATTACCAGATGGAACTTCTTCTGGGTATATGCCCAGGAGAGGTATTGTTGGATCTTCCGGTCACTGAGGGCATTTTAAGTTTAACTAGAATTTGATCACCTTGATGGAGAATCCTGTGGGGAACTATCAAACTCTGTTCTAAGACTCCAAGGTCAAGATGCCCCAGCTAACTTATCTTTGCTTCTGCCTACTTGTACAAACATCCCCCTCCACCTAACTACTTATCCTAGCTTCTGTTATACTGCTTGCTTGCATAAAACCTCCCCCTATAGCAGCCGAGTAAGATATCAGGATGTGACTTTTTTTTCCTTTAAAAACTCCTTACCCTAAACATTTGGAGCTATGCTTGGGTCCTGAATATCTTGAGTATAGTCCCAGTCAGCTGGAATAAAGACTTTCAACTGGCTGTAAACTGTGTCTGAGGTGTCTGAGTGGCTATCTCTGGTGAGCTCCCTGTAACAAAAGGCTAGGACAGAGTAATTTCTGATGCGGCATCAAAGGAAGATAGATGCTCCCCTTTCTCATTTGGGTCAGTGTTTTTAATAGCCTTCATTCTGAGTCTTGTCCTTCATGAAAAGGATAAGTAAGAGCTATGGAATTTCATTGTATTTTTTTTCTTGACATTATGAAATACATGTAGAGGATAAAAGGTTATTATGATAAAGCAGATGAAACTATTCATCATATATGGTTTCTTTTTTGTTTTCTTTTTAAAAATTTTTATTAGATAATTTCTTCATTTACATTTCAAATGCTATCCCAAAAGTCCCCTATACCCTCCCCCAGCCCTGCTCTCCTACCCACTCACTCCCACTTCTTGGCCCTGGCGTTCCCCTGTACTGGGGCATATAAAGTTTGCAAGACCAAGGGGCCTCTCTTTCCAATGATGGCTGACTAGGTCATCCTCTGCTACATATGCAGGTAGAGACACGAGCTCTGGGGGTACTGATTAGTTCATATTGTTGTTCCACCTATAGGGTTGCAGACTCCTTCAGCTCCTTGGATACTTTCTCTAGCTCCTTCATCGGGGGCCCTGTGTTCCATCCAGTAGCTGACTGTGAGCATCCACTTCTGTGTTTGCCAGGCACTGGCATAGCCTCACAAGAGACAGCTATATCAGGGTCCTTTCAGCAAAATCTTGCTGGCATATGCAATAGTGTCTGCGTTTGGTGGTTGAATATCAGATGGACCCTGGGTGGGGCAGTATTTGGATGGTCCATCCTTTCATCTTAGCTCCAAACTTTGTCTCTGCTTTTCTTAATTCTCTCTCTCTTTCTTCTTTCTTTCTCTCTTCTTCTTCTTCTTTTTTTTGTGTGTGTGTGTGACAGTAGTAGCATACATTTTAAAAACGCAACTCCTGACACAATTCAGTGTTATTGGCTATAGTCTTTATGCTGTTTGCTAGTTATACAAACTTTTTTGTTGCACATGTCTGTTATTTCTGTATTTTTTTGTTGTCATATACTTGGGCACCTAATATTTTATTCTCACCCCAACACACACACACACACACACACACACACACACACACACACACACACACTTTCTATGTCAGGGTTTCTCTGTGTAGTCTGGTTGTTATGAAACTTGCCCTGACCTTGAACTCCAAGGGATCTACTTGTCTCTGCCTTTCAAGTGCTGGGATTAAAGGCATGCACACCCACTGCCCAACTATCCCAGTATATTTTAACCTCAGTATATTGTCTTTCTTTTTGTATTCCACATGTAAGTGAAATGGTGTGCATTGCTTTTTAACCCTGCCTGGCTTAGAGAAGAGAGAGAGAGAGAGAGAGAGAGAGAGGGACAGAGAGAGAGAGAAAGAGAAAGAGAAAGAAAGGAAGACAGAGAGAAACAGAGACATACACATTTATATGATCTCTCTATATATATTTATACATATAAATATATATTTCTTTATATATATACATACATATATGTGTGCGTGTGTTTGTGTAATGTGTGTGTGCATATGCATGTGTGTATGCATGTGTGTGTGTGTGTAATGGAGCATAACTCAACCTTAAAGAAAGAGGATGAGCCAGGCAGTGGTGGTGCATGACTTTCTTTAATCCTAGCACTTGGGAGGCAGAGGCAGGCAGATTGCTGAGTTTGAGGCCAGCCTGGTCTACAGAATGAGTTCCGGGACAGCCAGGGCTACACAGAGAAACCCTGTCTCGAAAACCCGAAACGTAAACAAACAAACAAACAAACAAACAAACAAGGATGGCCCTGTCATTTGTCATATGACAGATGGGACTCTGGAGGGTAGCATACTAAGTGAAATAAACTAGACATAGTACCTCAAAGTTTAAATGTCTCAAAACAGGTAGGTTTCACCATATGGGATAGCTCAAAGTGATGTCTTAAGCAGAAGACCGAGGGAAAGATAAATTAGTTTCCTAATGAGTCCTTTCTTGCCCAGAGATGAAAATTCTGTGATAAAGACAGTTGTGGTGTGAGCTTGGCCAAGTGCCCTACAGTGGATCTAAAGGCACTTCCCTGATCAAAGCTCGATGTGATGACAGACAGCTGCGATGTTCTAGACCTATCCTAGAGGGAAGGAAAAACAGTGGGAGCCACATGGGATGGCTGTGAAAGAGAGATACCACAGACAAGAACGGTGCCAGCTGCCAACAGGAAAGTCATTATGATAGAGACAGGCAGGTGGGTGCCAGGCACAGGTAGGCCTTGGGCCAAGAGGCTTGAGGCTCCTCTGTAACACCAAGCAGTCTTCTGAGAGGAGACAGCCAAACATGGATTAGTCAGGAGAGAGGGCAAGGAAGAAGGTTCTGGAAGAAAGCCACGTAAAAGGAAGATGAGGAAGTCTGTTTTTTCAGCTCCAGAGGAGCATGCCCAAAACAAAGAGGGGAGATGGACTTTGTAGGAGGTAGACATAGTGAAGACCTCACATCCTATAATAACAAGCTGTGGCTAAGGATGAAGGGGAAGGGTGTTTGGCAATCAACGTTGGCAGCAGGAAGAGGAAGCTTTCCCCAGTGCTCTGCAGCCTTAGCTATGGTCATTGCCATACAAAGAGACATAAGATAACCCATCCCTTGTGCCAGGGTTTCTAAGGAGTGGTAGGGCAGCAGGTAGTTTGTTTAGTTGTTCTTCTACAACCCAGGAACCTGTGGAAGTCTTTTGTACAACCCCGAGGATGAGTGAGACACTCTTCTGATGCTGACCTCATAGCCCTCCCCACTACCTTCACATCTGTCTGTTCCCCTCGAGCCTGACTCTTACAAAAACTGGGTGCCCACCGTGGGCTTCCTTCTTGGAGTGACCATCAGCTCTTGGCATGGTTCAGAAGTGAGGAGATGGAACAGGAAGTCGGGGAGAGCTGGATACACGTGTGGCCTCTCTGAGGCTGTCTTCTCATCTGTAAAATGGAGAAGAAGGAACAGGCTCTCTGTCTCGTGAGCTTCTTGATGCTTCTAAGATCCTACAACTCAAGGGACCATCATGGACTCAAGGCCATGCATGGCAGTTTCCAGAGAAATGAGGGGGCTTTTAAGAACTTGCTGAGGGAGCCAGTCAGCTTTTCCCTGGTGCCCCCATTTTCTCACTTTAAGGTCAACCAACGTGCCTTCATAATGCCCATATTCTTAGCCCCAAATGGGAACAATAGTTTAAACTTTTCTATTGGTAGGGTGATGCTTAAGAAGCAAGAGTGTCACTTTCCCTCGTGAGGATAAATAGGAATAGACTTCTCCATGAATGAAGGGGGCTGGAAGGAGTCTTTCAGTGGCCTACATCCCCTTACACAAGCACCATGTTTCAGGAACAGGTCTGCTGTGTAAAGAAGAATGTGTCTAGGGAGGGCCCACAACACAAGAATCCCTTGGGAGTAGGTTGGATACTTTGTACAATGATAAGCTGCTCATAGTTTAGTAACTACATTTAAAAAATTGTATTTGTCAGGTCTGTGAGGTAGTATGTGCACTCACATACACACACACACACACACACACTAAAAATAAAAATCTCAAAAAATTGTATTTGCCCCCAAGAACTTTGCTAGTATAATTAAGACACTGAATAAATTCAATAATATGTATCCATGGTATCATCACAACATAAATTCCTTTTAAGATTTTACATTGCCAGGCGTGGTGGCGCATGCCTTTAATCCCAGCACTCGGGAGGCGGAGGCAGGTGGATTTCTGAGTTCGAGGCCAGCCTGGTCTACAAAGTGAGCTCCAGGATAGCCAAGGCTACACAGAGAAACCCTGTCTCAAACAAACAAACAAACAAACAAACAAACAAACAACAACAAAAAAAGACTTTACATTATTGTGTATGTATGTGTGTGTTTGTGTGTGTATTTTTGTGAGTGTGTGTTTGTGTGTGTGCTTATATGTGTGTATGTTTGTATATGTGTTTGTGTGTGTGTGTATAGAGTGCATGTGTGGAGGGTCCGAGGATAGTTCGTGGAACTTGAATCTCTTCTTCTCCTATGTGGGTTCTGGGGTTCAAGCTCAGAGTGTCAGGCTTGGCAGCAAGGGGTTCAAGCTCAGAGTGTCAGGCTTGGCAGCAAGGGGTTCAAGCTCAGAGTGTCAGGCTTGGCAGCAAGTGCGCTTCCCTGTTGAACTTCTCCCCAGCAGTGAGGCCACTTTAAATCATGCAGGCAGGATAGCTCCCAGTCACATTATATTGTATCTTTCCTGATATTTCTGCTCCGTGAGTGGTCTATAAAGTGGTCTGTGAAGCCAGATTTTGTGGCACAGGCCTTTGGTCCCAACTACTCTGTAGGCTGAGGTACAATCAATGTTCACAAGTTCAAGACCACCATAGATAACATAGTGAGTCCTTGCCTCAAAATAAAAAGCAATGTGTGTGTGTGTATATAGTGTGCCTGAAAATATAGATCAGTGGTAACAGCAGCTTTTCTTGATTAAATTCCCCACTAACACATGCATGCACACACACACACACACACACACTAAATTAATCTAAAATAAAAAATAAAGTGGTTTGTATTTCAATAAAAAAGCAGAAAACAGATATTCCAGAAATGTCAGCAGTCACTTTGAAAGTATCCTTGAGGGCCCAAACTGCTCCGTGAGCCTCACTCCGTGCATTCAAACCCCAGAGTACTGGTTTCTGTAGATCTCATGCCTCCTGCACATGCCACAGAGCAACCTGTGTTCTGTTTGTAAGCTTTTCAGCTTTTAAAAGAAAGTATTTCTGCAAATTACATTTTTCATTTTTTTGTTTTTGTTTTTAAAATTTATTCTTTAATATATTTTTTTTTGTTTGTTTTTTTGAGACAGGGTTTCTCTGTGTAGCCCTGGCTGTCCTGGCACTCATTCTGTAGACCAGGCTGGCCTCGAACTCAGAAATCCACCTGCCTCTGCCTCCCGAGTGCTGGGATTAAAGGCGTGCGCCACCAACGCCCGGCTTCTTCTTCTTTTTTTTTTTTTTTTTACAGCCCATACTTTATTCTATTCCCAGTCCACCCTCTGACTGTTCCACAATCCACACCTCCCCCCTACCCCTGTCTCCAAAAGGAAGTCCCCATTCCACCCCCACCTCACCAGACTTCCCCATTCCCTGGAGCCTCAAGTCTCTCTAGAGTTAGGTGCATCTTCTCTCACTGAGGCTAGACCCAGCAGTCCTCTGCTGTATATGTGTTGGGACCTCATATCAGCTGGTGTATACTGACTGGTTGGTGGCTCAGTGTCTGAGAGATCCCGGGGGGTCCAGGTTAGTTGAGACTGCTGGTCTTCCTATAGGGTCACCCTCCTCCTCAGCTTCTTTCAGATTTTCCCTAATTTAACCACAGGAGTTACCAGCTTCTGTCCATTGGTTGGGTGTAAATATCTGCATCTGACTCTTTCAGCTTCTTGTTGTGCCTTTTGGAGGGCAGTCATGATAAACTCTTTTTATGAGCGCCCCATAGCCTCAGTAATAGTATCAGGCCTTGGGGCCTCTCCCTGAGCTGGGTCACTGGACCACCTTTTTCTCAGGCTCTTCTCCATTTTTGTTCCTGCAGTTCTTTCAGACAGGAACAATTCTGGGTCAGAGTTTTTGACTGTGGGGTGGCAACCCATCTCTCTACTTGATTCCCTGTCTTTCTACTGGAGGTGGGCTCTACAAGTTCTCTCTCCCCACTGTAGGGCATTTTATCTAAGGTCCCTCCAGCCCCTTCAAATAACATTTTAAAATAACCATTTCCTATTTCTAAGTGTGTAGGCAGTGTTAGTTACCACCTCATAAATGGTTGACTATGAGGGAATCTAACACCCGTTCCTCATGGCTGACGCTCATGAGAACTTTGACGAGTGACACCTGTGTCTTAGCGTCAGAGGTCCTTCAAGTCTAGCGTATACATCTCATGTCTTTAGTGCCCATTCTGATGCAGGGCTCTTGAAAGATCCAGGTTGTCAGTTACTTTCCAGTGCACCAGTGAGGGTTTTGTTTTGTTTTTTTAATTTTTTCCCTTTCCACCTGAATTGTAAGTGCTTCAATAATTCCTACAGTGCTATCTGTAATTCCTTCAGATAGGAATGGTGGTCTTCCTGGGAACTCTACAGAGCTCTGAAACAGTACGTTGACTACATCTGTCCTCAATAAATTAGTGTGCATCTTCCATGCCTCCCAGGACAGACCAGCTTTCAATTTGTATGTAATGGGTGCAGTAAAAAACAAACAAACAAACAAAAAACCCCAAAACAATAACAAGAAAAGACCTTCTGAAATGACTGCTACATTAAGGAGAAGGTTTTTACTATGAATAAGAGAGAGACAGAGAAAGAGAGAGAGAAGGATAGAGAGAGATGGAGAGAGAGAGACAGAGAGAGACAGAGAGAGAGAGAGAGAGAGAATGAGAATCCAGGGCAGAGAGAGAAAGAAGTAGACTAGTAGACATGGCCAGGTCTATTGTTAAACTGAAGAAAGAACAAATCCATGGTTGACCAATTAAAGCAGGTCTTATTCAGTACTGGCCAGGAAGATGGACACTGGGCAGGTCCATACCGAGAATTCCTAGAAAATGGCGCCAAATTAGGTTAGTCAGGTGCTCATAAAGGCAGAACCCAGAAGGCCATGGTACTTTCCACCTCTGTCCAATCGGGGACACGCATACATCCTCCCATACTTTCTGCCTACACCTCCTGCCTCCATGTGATCAAGCACAACCTATGCAGTTGGGGCAAACAACCTGGTTCACTGAAGTGAAACCACATGACTTGTTATCTTACATGAACAACAGCTCAGCATTCCAGGAATGTGTCTGTCCTTGGGCAAATGGGTTTACAGATTAGCTTTAGCCCTTATACTTTCTATGAGAGAAGAGAGATGATGGTAGAGATACAAGAGAGCAAGGGCAGGAATAATAGAGAATAGTGGGTTGTAAGGAGGCTGAATAGTCACAGGAAGGGAAGCCATGAGCTGGAGCAGGTCTGGTGGTGGAAGGTAGAGACAGGTTGGAAGGATGCTAGTGTGGAGGCTTTGAAATGTATAATAGGTACTTGTGAGTAGTGATGGAGGGATTCTGAGGCCAGTATAGACTTTTTTTTATATGTAACCACAGGTATATGTCAGTGGAAAGCTATATGTCCCTTCTGCCAGAAGCCAGGAAAATGATTCCTTTTGTGGGACAAGAATCTGTTTGTCAAGTTCCTGAGGAATGCTGGCTTTTATTTAACCCCTGAACTCCTTCTATTGCCCACCTTAGGTTCATTTCTAGACATATGCATTGCCTGAGACCTAACAATATCTTTTTCTTTCTTCTTACTACCTGCTTCTTAAAAACCTACTAGGGTCTTCAGTGCTACTGAATTAAGCCCAGAGTCCGCTATGAGCTATAAGGCAGCACTACATTGGAGCCCCAACAGTGTTCAGTAGCCCCCTTATCCATGAATGATGTGTTTCAAGACCCCAGTAGAGTCCACCAATCCCAAAGGTGGACTGTGTTTTCCCTATACATGACTACTTGGGATAGAATTTAATTTATAAACTAGGTGCAGCAAGAATTTAATAGCAACTGGTAGAAAAACAGAGTAACTATAGCAAAAGCAGATTTTGGTGATCAGGGGCCAAAGAACATCATAAAATTCAAATATACAACAGATAGCCAAGATGGCTAAGTAATATAGGAGCCAGAGGAGCTGGGAAAAGGGAAGCCCTGCCTCATATCTGAGCTGCAGAGTTTAGGGTAGGGCACAGGATATGCCACCTAAGAGGACCCTGTACTAGGTAGAGACTGTGGGATGCTAGGAGAACCTGGTGGCCAGCATCTGCTTTGGTATGTTAATGGGCACCCCAGTTAGCAGTTTGTCCCAGGTTTGAGACCTAACAAGTAACTCTTTTACTCTTTTTTTGAAACAATAATTTATTTATTATTTTTATTTTATGTGTATTGATATTTTGCCAGCATGTATATCTGTGCAAGGGTGCCAGATCTTGGAGTTATAGACAACTGTGAGGTGCCATGTGGTTGCTGGGAGTTGAACCTGGGTCCCCTGGAAGAGCAGTCAATGCTCTTAACTGCTGAGCCCTCTCTCCAGTCTTCCCTCCAACAACCAAACAAGTAATTTTTTATCTCTTGAACTAATATATATATATATATATATATATATATATATATGTATGTATATTTGATTTCAGTAGACCACTAATCTAGACATTTTAAGCAAACACTAAGCAAAGGCATCTTGGGCCCTTGTTAGGAACTTAAGTAACTATTACTTAAGTAAGTAACTCAAAAGCTATTCTATTTGTTGTGAAATAACATGATGCCTAAGCTTGCCACTGGGTAGTTCTAGTAAGAGCTGGCCCTCAAAAGCAAGACTCTACAGGCCACTGTAGAGCCCAGATCCAAAGCCTAGACCAGAACAGGCCTTGATATGCTAATGAGCTAACCCCAAGTGGTGTTGATGAAGTGAACCAGCCCCAAGCTGTGAGCCCTGGTAGTACAAAGTTTTCACCCAATGAAGTGATACACAAATAAGAACTTGGGGATGGTCTCTAGGACCACATTGCTGTGCTCTCAGACAGTTTCTCCAGCCTCTGTGTTGCCTGTCTGCTAGAAGACTTGAGACTCTGTGTATGGCCCTGACCTCCGTGACCATTGAACTTCCTGCACTGTTGCTGGCCACACAGGCTGACCTGTTAGCACTAGTCATTGGCCTATGCTCCCAAGGACCTCCTGAACATCTGTCAGTGCCATCCTCCCAGCCCGCCACAGTTGAAGGACTTCATGGTAGATGTAGGTTCAGTCTGCAAGTTACCAAAGCGTCCTCAGTCCTCATGGGAGATTCCCCATGGAGAAACCTGCAGTAGCATTTCTCACTTGATGTCCCTCACTTGATGAGATGTCTGTTTAACTTTTATGTCAGCAAGATGTTATAAGGAGTGTTTGTGTGAATAAACCAAGCATATTTGAAAAGACAAATCCTGGGCAGACATCCTGATTGCTGGGAGCTTTACAGCCCACAGGCAGTGCTCTCTGCAGCTCTCCTTGTGTCAAGCTCGGGGAATCAGAATCTATATGCTTTTAAGCTCAGGCATCTCCCTGGAGAGTCTTACAGGCACCCAGAACAGCTCAGTGGCCTCTGAGTATGGCATAATCAGCTCTGAGCAACCTCACCCTTCTGACAGCTGTTATGTTTAACATCCTAGAGGAATGAAGCTAGCTCGAATGGCTTTCCAGGGTTAGCGTCTCTTGTCCAACGAAGGCAGCTTCCAGAAGGACATGGAGGAGGCAACTTGTATCTAGTCTGTCACTGGGGAAAAACCCTCTTAACCTCTGGGCTACAGGTAATAAATATCAAGGCAATTCTCTGTCCAACCAGGAAGCAAGGGTAGAAAAATTAGGCCCTTTGGGCCACTGTCTTATCTCCAAATTCCTACTGGATTTCTTAAGACTGGCAGGGCTTACTCTAGGTGATAAAAAAAACCAACAGAAGCTTGCAGGAAGGAAGCAGGTGGGGTGGGGTGACTTTGACTAGGGGTCTGGAGAGGGCATGCAACATTGCAGCCTGTTTCCTCCTTGGAAAACAAGAAATGTTCATTAAGTAGACTCTAAGTTCTGAGAGGAGGTTTCAGCCCCAGGAACAGGAATGCATCTAAGATCCAAGAGATGGGTTAAGCTTTATGGACACACACACACACACACACACACACACTTGAGACAGGGTCACATGTATTCCAGCTGGCCTTGAACTTGTTATGACCTTAAGGAAGACCTTAAACTTCAGATCTTCCTGCCTTTAACTCGGAGTGCTGAGGTTATAGGGATGCACACCCTTCCTCAGCCCCCTTGTGTGCAGGGCTCAAGCCTTGAGCGTCTTCACCCCAGGCAAACATACTCTCAAGTGAACTTTATCTCCAACCTCGATAGATACCTTGTTTCCATCTTTGCTTTGATTGCTAGGAGGCTCACGGCCACAATCCTAGTTGATCTTTAGTAGCTAAGTCCCTCTAGCAGGTGGTGGAAAGGGTGGGGATGGGCAGGCCTAATGGGGTGCTTATGGGGAAAGCTCCTGGCATGTCTCAAGTCTTTGCTCTGTCTCTCCAGCTCCGATGTCCTTGTCTGCCACTATTTTTCTGTTTATATTATCAGTGTTTGCTAGCGCATTGTAGGAGGTTTTGAAAATGATGTCAGATTGCTTTGGCCTAAGCAATCCCACCCCCATCAGGGAGGGGCAGTGATGTCACAGTCATACCCCGTTGTCCTCACTTCTTGATCATTATCTTAGGAAGGTCGAGTCCCCTCTTTGAGCCTCTTTTCTTTCTCTGTAAGACGGTTGTACTGCTGCACCCTAAAGTCCTGCCTGCCCAGGGCACATGGGACTGTTCCACGAGATACAGGGTGCAGGGAGGTGATAGCATTGACAAGACTTCCCCAGCTGCCGTTTGAGGTCATGCTGGGTGAGCAGAGGTGGGGGGGGGAACTTCTGGGTAGGACAGGAATGAGTGCATGTTGGATGTAGGCTGCAGCAGCATGGCGTGAGAGATGAAGGAAGTATGAAGAGAGTGAGGTGGACAGGAGGCTGTGCAGGAGCTGGAGAAGAAGGCACCAGCTTTCTATGTGGGACCAGAATCAGAGGCGAGGACTCTTAGTGGTCCCTTCTGCTTGGGTGAGAAAGGTCCCTTTGTCCCTGGCCCTTGAGACACAGGGCAGACCGTATCACCAGAGCCCCTTGGCAGAGTCCAGGCTGTTTGCCTGGGGATGCACTAGAAGCCATGGAGATCACTTTGTGAAAGAGTGCTTCCTCCTGCTCTGCCCCTGCTTGCTTCTCCTGGAGGCTGACACTGTCCTATCAGAACCACCAGCATGGTGACCTTCAAGTCAGTGAAGAACATGTGCTTGTCTAACTGTGTCCACCAAGATAGGCTTGTGTTAGTCATTTGTGCTGTGATTCACTATATGACAACATGCATGAACACACACACACACACACACACACACACACACACACACACACACACACACACCTCTGTAGCTCTCTGGCCTGGGGCTGTAATGAGGAAGCAGGAAATAAAACTGAAATGATCCCTCCACTCAAAGAACTCACCCAGTGTCAGTGAGCTTAGGTGGAGGCCATCCACTGTGGTTTGTCAGTCAGCGAGCTTAGCAGAGGCCATTCTCTGTGGTTTGCCCCTTCACTGGCCACACATAAGAATCCCATTATGGCCCTGCTGCCCTTTAGCTCAGGGACACCAATGGCACTTTTATTGTCTTTGTTTTGGCTTAGTGTTGTGAACCTGTCACTGCCCCATACACATTTAAAGCTCCCCTTTTGTTCCAAGTTCCTTGGGGATGACAGTGTGTGTTGTGTTCTTTCAATGCCACCTGCCAAACCCACTGACAAAGGCTGAGTGAGAACATGCATGGTAGCAGCTGTTGAGCAAATCAGTGGTTCTGAGCCATTGCACTGAGCTCTGCAGGAAGCAGGAATCTGGGGGAGAGGCCTGGTCCAGGCTTCTGGGTCCCGAGGGACACACCTTAGCTGATTTGGAAATACAGTAAACCCTCGGCATAGTGGGCAACACATTATGAGTCCTCCCTCTTTCTCTCTCCTTCTCTCCCTCCTTCCTTACCTCTCTCCCTCTCTCTCCCTCTTTTCTTCCCTCTCTATTTTTTCTTCCCCCTCTCTCCCTCCTCTCTTTCTCACTTTCCTTCCCTTTCTTCCTCTTCTCCTCTCTCCCTCTCCCCTCACCTTCCCCCTCCCCCTCCTCCTCCTCCTCCTCTTCTTCTCTCCTCCTCTTCTTCTTCTCTCTTCCTCCTCCTCTTCCTCCTCCTTCTCCCTCTCCCCCTCCCTCCTCCTCCTCTTCCTCCCCTCCTCTTCCTCCCCCTCCTCCTCCTCCTCCTTCTTCTTCTTCTCCTCCTCCTCTTCTTCTCTCCTCCTTCCTCCCCCTCCTCCTCCTCTTCCTTCTTCTTCTTCTTCTTCTTCTTCTTCTTCTTCTTCTTCTTCTTCTTCTTCTTCTTCTTCTTCTTCTTTTTCTTCTTCTTCTTCTTCTCCTTCTTCTCCTTCTTCTCCTTCTTCTCCTCCTCCTCCTCCTCCTCCTCCTTCTCCTCCTTCTTCTTCTTCTTCTTTTTCTTTTTCTTCTTCTTCTTCTTCTTCTTCTTCTTCTTCTTCTTCTTCTTCTTCTTCTTCTTCTCTCCTCTCTCTCTCTCTCTCTCTCCCTATCTTCTTTCCAGACACTGTTTTCATGAAGCTCAAGATGTCTTTAAACTTGCTGTGTGGTTAAGACCTTGAGTTTATTTATGATCTACCTACCTCAGGTGCTGAAAGGACAGGTGTGTGCCTCCACATTTGGTTTTTGATGTTCTAGGCCTGGAACCCATGGCTTCATATATACCAGACAAACACTCTACCAGCCCCAGCCCTGCCCCTTCTTTTTTTTAGGGCTTTCCTTTTAGATGGGATCTTTGGGGTTGTTCAACACGACCTACTCAGTTAGCAGCTCACAAGGTTGCCTTTGTCCTTAGAGAAGTTGACACAAATGAACTCTGTACAGCTAGAGAAGTCACGGCTGGGATAAGGCCCTGCCTGCCCAGAGCCTACTAGGGTCCTGCTGGGGCTGGAGTCTCAGGACAGCTCAGGACTGGGTTCCCTCATGTTTTCCTCCTGAGCAGCCACAGCATTTCCAACATTGCTCCCTGATCCTTTGTCACATGGTTTCTTGCCTTACCCTTCTACCTCTGTGACTTCCTGGACTTGAAAGGTACAAACCCCTTATCAAAGATGAGAAAGGTGAATGTGTAGAACCTCCTTCCAGATCTCAGGAAAAGGAAGAAAGGAAGGCCAGTCTTCTGGAAGCCCGAGAACAGGAAGATGGTGATTCCCATGCACTGGGAACAGCCTTAGATGAAGCAACCCCACAATGATCCTAACCCAACATTTTACTCATCTGAGGTAAAGAGGCACTGTCATTCACAAGCCTTGGATAAGAAATCATAGCTGGACAGTGGTGGTGCATGTCTTCAATCCCAGCACTTGGGAGGCAGAGGCAGGTGGATTTCTGATTTCAAGTCTAGCCTGGTCTACTGAGTGAGTTCCAGGACAGCTTGGGCTATATAGAGAAATCCTGTCTCGAAAAAGCAAAGAAGAAGAAGAAGGAGGAGGAGGAGGAAGAGGAGGAGGAGGAAGAGGAGGAAGAAGAGGAGGGGGAGAAGAAGAGAAGTAGTCAGCTTGATGCTCCAGGCTGACTGGACACATGGTCTCTGCTTGAGACAGCCATGGAGTTCAGTCGTTATGAAGAGCCACTGAGGTGGCCACAAGTGTGTTTAGGAAGGTGTGGAGGTACAGAACCAGGATAGGCTGTCAGAAGGAGGCTGGCTCTCGGTTGGGATATGGTCCTTTAGAATGGCCTGTGTCACTCATCTCTGACGTTCATAGATGATGTGGATGTGCTAAACCAGAACCTGGTACTTGTCCAGAGGCCAGGCCTTGATCCTGAACCTGTATCACTCTTGCCTATTTTTTGTTTAAAAATCCATGGGTTTATGATATGGAGGGGAGAGAAATTGGAAATCTCTTTGTTTACCAAATAAAAATTAGCTCTTTGTGTTGATCTCAGAAGAGAAATGTATTTGACCATTTGCAGGTTTTTAGAGTGTAGTTAGAAGAAGGAAGGCCCTATGGCCTGAAGCATGGGTCTCAGTGAAAGGCTTCAGCTCTCTGACTTTCTGTCCCCCCACACCCCGACTTTTTCTTTCTTGAGCTTTGTCCCTCAGTCATACTGCCGCACCCCAGCCTTGCCCACATTAGAGACCATAGCCTGCTGGACCGATGCCCATCTTGGCCTAGGCCCCTGTTTCTTTTTCCTTGGCTTTGGCGTGTATGTGGGGAAGTCTCCACACCTTGTTTTATTTCCCCTGTACCTACTCCTAGCACCAGCTCCTGTCTCCCAGCCTCACCTGTGTTCACTATAGTTTCAAACATTCTGTTTCCACCTTCCAGACAAAAGCCATGGAATCCCAGAACTCGGGTGGGTGCGGGCCCCTTATGTGTAGCCCAATCCTAGCTGCCACTGGCTGCTTGTCAGTGAGTGCTTCAGTTGACCTTTGACCCAGGACCTCCTCTCCTGGTCAGAACTGTAGGACAGTTTTTCACAAGGTGGAGGTAGACTGAAAGTTGCAAAGGACTTGAGAGCAAGGCTGCTGGAGAGATGTGGGGGTCCATGGGATATTGACTGTCAGTAAAGCTGCAGACTAGACGGACCATGAGGAGAAAGAAGAGCAGTGGATGGGACAGGGCCTGGGGGACACATGTCCTCCAAATTCCTTTCCTTCTGAGCTTCCTCTCACCTAGGTGTTATCAGTGACTCAAAGCCCATTTGGGGGCCATTCTGGGCTCTTGTATTTGCTATGCACATATTTCCCCAACATAACTGCTATCTGTGGAGTTTCCTATGCTCACTGACTCTGCTTGGTGATTGGAGTTAAGGCTCCTGACTTGTTTGTCTGTGTATCCCCAGATGTAAAGAAAATCTGACACACTGACAATGTTCTTTGTGTGTTCTGGCATGCAGACATTCTCTATGTTGAGTTAGGTTCTGAACTCATGAATGACCCATTGAAACATATCACAAGGCCCTATGAGACAGCTTTGGCTTTTATACTACAAGCTCTTAGCAGATACATGAAGTCCAGAGCCCACTCATCAAAAGCCAGGGGTTCAGTGCAGAAATGAGGTAGGGTGGTCCAATTAAGAGGAAAATGGTCTTCCTTCTTTTAGGGCCCAAGACCCATCTACATTTTGGGGTAGCCTCTGCTGGGCTTGCAGTCAATCTTGATGAAGGTTGCCACCCAGCATTGCCTTGCCATGTTCCTCCTGATGTACACCATACCATCCCAACCCTCCAAGAATTCTGCAGCTAAGTTTTAGACTCTAGGGTAGATCTGACTTGGGGTACACTTGATCTCACTCTGCCCTATCACTGACTTCTATCTTTTTAGATGGTGGTGGGTGCTAGTGACATCTTTGTTTTCTCATCTTTCCTTTGAGTTCACAGATCCAGGTAGAGACTGAAGGGAAAAGGGGACCCTCCAGCTGGGCATCTTTAATGGGCTCCAACATCAGTCCATCTGGGCCATAAACTTTCTGATGGAAGAGATGAGCTCTCCTTTTCTGTCCAAAGACCAATGGATGCTACTGTCTAACCCAAGTGGAATACAACAGGAATTCTTAGGTGACCTGAATAGATTCATCTCATGCTCTGTGACCATGCCCATGCGTGCTCTGGCTTGGAGGTGGTCTAGTCAATTCTCCTATGACTCCAACACACCTGGGACCATATGTCCGTGATTTGGAGGGGCAGTTGTGACACAAGCACTTAGAGGTGCCTAGACCAGTTCTTTGTGCAGAAACTGCCTGAGGAGGTCCATGGAAGTCGCCCTTTATCTAGATAAGAGTTACCCTTGGATGCCATTCAGTTTCCTTGTTCTTATTCTTTGCTCCGAAACAAACTATTAGGATATATTTTAGTCTTTCACACAGACTCATTCTAAAGCCAAAATACACTTCCACTGTCAATGACTGACTTGGTTTCCTGGTGTACCAATAGTATCTGAGCAGTGTAATTAGTGCAGTTGGACGTCTGAGGATCAAGTTTTACTTCAAAGTCTGCCGTGGGTGATGGTGCAATCCTGTGAAGGAGGACCTCTCTGAAAGAGCTGTCCCCACTGTCTGAGGACCCTGGTCAGCACAGAAGCCAAATCTGGAATGTAGCTTGTCTTTGGATGAAATTAGAGGCAGAGTCTCAGTCCCTAAAGATGACTTCACAGCATCCCACTAGAATCAAGTGACAGAGACTGTGGGTTAATGGGACAAGGTAAAGGAAGCAAGGTACTCCAAGGTCTTATGTGGCAAGACCCTACTCACCAGGCCAGAAAACAGTCAATTCTGCTGAGCTAGCTGCTTCTTACCAGCTCATTCCACCACAGAGACTATCTTACAAGTGTCAAGCAACCTTCTCAGAGTCTTCAGCGGGTCTATCAGAATCCTGGAACACAAACTGGAGTGTCCCAAAGAGTTTGGGAACATTTACTTCATAAACCCAAGAAGGAGAATTAGAACCTAAGACAGAAACAAGGGGCAAGTTCCATGGCTTTCCCAAAATCTGAGCATCATACCGTGTGATTGCCGAGGACAAGAAATGGAAGCAAGGTAAGATGGTTGGGGAGTTGTTTGGTTTAAGGCCAGGGATTTCTCAGCTGAGATGAAGATGTTGGGGGATCATCTGGTAGACGTTGGGACGGGTGCATGGTCTGAGTGGACCAGTTCTTCATGCCTTCTACTTTTAGTCAGTGTGCAAGGGGATTCTCAGTCCTCTGAGCCTTGGTGATACCCTCAAGAGCTAACTAGGAGGATAGCATGCCAGTATAAACCATCCTGAACATATGCCTTCCCCTTGGCACCATGTCTCTTATTTGCCCAGCAGCCCACATCCTGCTTCCCATAAGTTGCTTGGACTCTCCAAGATAAAAATCAAGGCCATGTTCAGGGAGCCACTGGGAGTCTTCGATGCTCATCAAGAAGGAAATTTTATCACTGAAGTCAGGCCTTCTACATTGGGCAACAGCCAGTTTGTTCCTACCACAATCAATCAAACACACCTAACCTTGTTCCCACGGATTAGACAAACTGTTAACAAAGTTCCCCACTTCCGTCATATTGATTTATAGTAGCAATAGAAGCACACCACCCAAGAGGGCACACCTCTTTCCACCCAGGCACTTATAAATGTCAAGGAATTTCTACTCAAATCGAGAGGAACCGGCACAATGGGGATCTCCACTGTTATCTTTGAAATATGTCTTTTGTGGGGTCAAATCCTGTCTACAGGTATTTCGTCTCATTTATTTATAGTCATGAATTGTGCTTCTGCAAACCTCAGTCCTGGTGGGTTGGATGAATTTGTTCATGGTTGTGTGACTGTCCGTCTCAAGGAGGCTCTTTGCTAATAGCTGTAAATATTTGTAAGTGTGTGGAGGTGTGTGCTTTCCTTTTTGCCCCATGTCTTCCTGAGAGGTAGAAGAGGTGGCGGCAGGGAAGAAGCCAGGCATTCTGTTGGTGTTCTCAGGGAGTCGTTCAGTGAAGGAAATGATTGACTGAAGTCCCCAGCCTCAGGAAAGGCTTATGGGAATTAGGAAGAGGACTTGCTAAATACATAGGTCCGGTGCTGTGAAACTGGAAGGAGATGAGCTTGCATTGATGTTCTGCATGTGCCTTCTTTTCTGTCTGGCTCTGTGACCAATATTTGCTGAGCAAAGCCAGGTTAAGGGATCGGCAGACAGGATGGTGTTAGTGTGCCAGTCACTTGCTTGCAGCTCAGTCACTCCAACACTGTTTCGTGTTCTCAGAGTGTCAAGTGATGAGCAGGGAAGACTTACCTGGTCAGTCCTCCATATGGCTGAATGTGTCATCTCACAGAGGACACCCTGTGTGTCCCATCTCCTTCTCTCTGACTGTATGCTCTCCCTTTCCCTCTGTCTGTCTCTTTCTGTCTCTCTGTTTTTTGTTTGTCCTTCTCTTTTCTCTGCCTCTCTGTGTCTATTTATCTGTCTGTCTGTCTGTCTGTCTGTCTCTTTGTTTCTGTCTCCGTCTCTCTCCTCTCCACCTTTCCCTTTCCTGGTTATCCTATCTCTCATCTCTTTCCCACAGTTCTTTTTTTCTTTCCACCCTCTTTCCCTCCCTCCTCTTTCCCTTCCTCTTCTCTTTATTTCTTCTTCACACACCCTGTTTTTTTCTTTCTCCCTTTGGAGCCTCTATGGCTAGGTTCTTAGGCAAGATTATCAGATGAATTCCAGAATGCTCACTCTCCCCAGGCTGGGTGAGATGAAGACTCATTTGGGGCATGGCTTTTACGAGAACATCACCCCAAGACCAAATCCTCAGGCGTGCACTGCTGACCAAGGGGTCCTAGACTGAGGCAGCCTAGAACTAGTCAGGCTGTCTGTCTTCTTGGAGAGTGTGAAATGGGAGGCAAGGCCAGCTTTCAGGGTGACAGACTTGCTCTGTCCTTGCCCAGTGACCTGGAATCACCATAGTCCTTGGGGGGCAGACAGCCGTGCCCTTATCCACAAAGAAACAAAGGCAGTAGTGCTATGGGGCTGAGGGAGTTTGTCTTTTTAACATGATGCTACATGTGTGCTTACATACAGGTATGCATGCTAGCCCTTCATGTGTGCTTACATACAGGTATGCATACTAGCCCTTCATGTGTGCTTACATACAAGTATGCATGCTAGCCCTTCATGTGTGCTTACATACAGGTATGCAT
This sequence comes from Mus caroli, assembly GCF_978045245.1. Taxonomy (NCBI): domain Eukaryota; kingdom Metazoa; phylum Chordata; class Mammalia; order Rodentia; family Muridae; genus Mus; species Mus caroli. Next base: position 14,630,262 of record NW_028227263.1, on the reverse strand, counting down.
GCCGTGGCTTCAGCATACAGAGGGGGAACTGACCTTCTTCCACTTGAGCTTCTTCTCTAATTCAAGCCAGGAAACACCCCAAAGTTAGGCACCATAGTTCAGATGAGGGACACCAAGACTCAGGAGATTGGCTATATGGGAGCTGGGCTAGAATTTGAACCTGGAGTAAGGCCTGATGGCACTGAAGTAACAGCTAGGCCAGATTAAGCCATGGCTGCTCCAGGCAGGGAGCAGAGGGAGCTGCATGTGTGACCTCAGTGTCATCTGTGGACAGAGTCAGGTGCACAGGTCATGCTGGGCAGGAGAGAGGCTGAGGCATTGCTGTTGGTCAATGGCAGACCCAAGGACACTGTTGGGACAAACCCTCTCCTGCAGTAAAACCCAATTTACTCCTTTGCAAATGGGGTGGCATGCTCTGTTCTACAGAGTAAGGGAATGAGACACCTCCCACCGACCACCCCGTCGGACTAGCAGGTAGAATAAGTCTTAAGATGGTCATGCCCCATTTGGAGCAATTTTCTAATGTTTTATCCACATGTGACTTCCTTAGGGTAGTATGGGTCTTGGAGCATCTCTAGGAAGACGGGACTTGGGAGCAATTCGAACATTAACCACATTCTCACCATTCCTGAGCAATCATCTCTCCGTTTCCAAAGACAATGGGTTTTAGGAACTTCCTTGCTTCTACCCAAAGCGTCTAACACTCAAGTCTTTTATCAACTGGTGTGTGACCCACAGACACCCTCTTGTGTCCTTCCAGTCACCCCAGATCTAGCCCCTCATAGAATATCAGCCTTGTGTGACTCAGTGCTATACCACATTGCTCATGTGAGGACGGCAAGAGGGAAGGTTTTCATGTTCAATAATACAGGGGCAGGCTTTTTTCTTTATATTTTTGATTCACCACCTGTGTAATTTGTGAAGGAGCCTATGGGTACAGAGGGGCCAACTGGAATATACTAAGATTATTTCATTGTTTTGACCATGAAAATGGAACCTTGGTGTTTGAGTTTGGGCTTTGAGGGGCCCACACAGCAAAGGTGTAAAAGGAGTTGGTGAAGGTGACCTCAGGTGTTCCTGGTATGTCCTTGCTTCCAAGGAAGGTTTTTGCCAGGATCCTGTACATGAAACACAGAACCTGAATTTGCTTTTGTTTCTTTCACAGCATTGCAAACAACTGCTTCCACAGATGGTAAGTACTTTGAAAATATGGACCTGTATCAGTGTATAATATCCCCCGACGTCATGATAGACACTGCCTCAATACATGGTAATAAATGACACTAGGATGAAATATATAGTGTCTCATGTAGATGGTAATGACAATAGAAACTCCTGACAGCTAGAGCATAAAGGACCCTGTGTTAAGACAACTGCAGTGTACAATTTTATGTTGCTCCTGCCTCATATTACATTTTATGTTAGAATCAAATAGAATATCTAAATGCAGGCCTTGGATTCGGTCCTGGCGCAAGAAGTTCTGACAAGGAGACATGAAGCAAACTCAGGGATCGGTGGTTGGCAGATGATATATAAGAATAACTTGCCTTCTTCACACTTGGACCAACTCCTGCTTGAACTAAGACGAATCAGAATCCGATGTTAACAAGAGTATAGGACCATTTGCTTGCCATTGGTTTATTTACTCTATTTTGAGACCCACCTAGCCCAGGCTAACCTCAGACATGCTGTGAAGGCAATGTTACCCTCGAACTCATGATCTTCTTGCCTGGAGTTTCCAGGTTGTAAGAATCTAGAATTGTGTCACCATTCCCCCAACTCTTGTCACATTTGAAATGACATAAAATTCACCTCCAACCCCCTAGCTTTTATCTCCTTTTGCAAAAAAAAAAAAATTATTTATCAAGACCTTGGGTAGTGCACATAGATAAAACTGAAACACCGATCCACCCCCAACCCCCAATTCCCAGGGGAATGAGTGCATTCGAGGCTAACCTTGTACCCTGTATGAGACTATATCTAAGAGGTGGATTCAATTCTAAGCTGAGCTTTGTCTTTTTTAAGGTTGGTGGAACCCAGGGAGTGTAGGGGACAAATAACTAAGAGAGAAGGCCTTCTCCTTCCCTCTTGTTTCTGGCTTTGGGCTACTGATGGACTAGGGGTTGAATCTGCTTCCTGTTGCTGTGATCACACACAGGCTCTAAGCAACTTGGAGGAGGGAAGGTCTCTTTGGCTTACAGCTCACCATTCATCATTGAGTGAAACCAGGGCAGGACCTGGAGGCAGGAACTGAAGCAGAGGCCATGGAGAAGCCCTGTTTGCTGGCTTTCTGACACATGCTTAGCTAGTGTCTTATACAGCACAGGCTCACCTGCCCAAGGACAGTGGGCTGCCCTTGCCCTGACAATTATCCATCAAACCAATCCACACAGACAGGGCCACAGGCAATTCTGATCTGGGCAACTCCCAGATTGTGAGTCCTTTACATGACTTAGTTGGAGCCATGTCGATAGTGGAGATAACGAGGACAAATAGCCAGCATTGCTGCTGCTGCTCGGGGAGAACCCAACAAAATCGTTGGGCACAGAAGTCAGGGGTGGAGTAGAGAGGAGAGATGTGGGTATCAAGCTGTTGGATATACCCCACCAATCCCCACCCTTCCCCTTCATTCTTCTCTCTGCCCTCAGTCACGTGATGGGTGAACTTAGCTTTAGCCTCCTGTCTGTAGGGCTAGTGAAAAACAGTCACTGTTTCTTTCTTCCAAAATTAAATATTGCACATAATCAATGCTCAGATATTATAGGTAATATGTGATATTATCACAATACCTTCTTGGCAGGAATTCCAGGGAAAGCTTTTTGACCAACTCCCAGAAAGGAACAAACCAAGGCTGGCAATTCTCTAGTGGGACCAATCAGAGAGTGACCAGCAGTGGGTAGTAAGTTTGCGTCCTGCATACACAGGGCCTTCTTTGGGAACACCTTGGAAGGTTCAGGTTTCCTTCGCCAATCCCCATAGCACCCTCTGAAGATCTCCAATAACAGCAACTGTCTGATTCTCTTACCTTGCCTCCACTCCAGCCTCTCACTCTCAGACCACAGAGTTCTCACAACCACAAAGGAGCCACCGAAGGGTACACCCAGAATGGGCTCCTGCTGTCAGGATGCCAAACCTGTTTTTTCCTGCTATCACATAGCCGCTGTCTGTTTCCTCTTACAACACAGCACAGATTTAATTGTGAGAGACATAAGGCCAGCACTCCACACAGAAGCATGCTGCCTGCCCAGTCATGTGCATCCTTACAGTGGGAGAGTAGGCTGGAGGGCTGGAGGGAAGACTCCTGTTAGATGGACTCCATTGCACCCTTGACCCTGATGAAGATGGAGTGGATGCAGAAGCACCCTGTGTGTGTGTGTGTGTGTGTGAGTGTGTGTGTGAGTGTGTGTGTGAGTGTGTGTGTGTGTGTGTGAGTGTGTGTGTGTGTGAGAGAGAGAGAGAGAGACAGAGAGAGAGAGACAGAGAGAGAGAGAGACAGAGAGAGAGAGAGACAGAGAGAGAGAGAGAGACAGAGAGAGAGAGAGACAGAGAGACAGACAGAGAGACAGAGTCTCACCATGTAGCCCTGGTTGGAATTCCTCATGCAGACCATGTAGACCTTGATTTGCATAAACCTACCTGATTGTGTCCCAGTAGTGCAGGGATTAAAGGTGTGAACCATCATTCCTGGACTTTGAGAAAGCAGTTTGGGACAGGGAAGTGACTAAAATATATAGGTGTTTTGTCAAAATAAAACTTAAGGAGCAGCTACTGGTCATGGGTGGGTCTTCAGGACAGCCCTGGGCGTGACTTCAGAGAGTCTGGGCAGGTCTGTGATAAGCAGCATTAGATAAGAGCTAGACAGAGGCAAAGTTGAGTGGGGATGTCACAGAGAGGTCACAGAGCAGGGCAGGTTGGAGAGGAGAGAGGTACAGCCTAGTGGGTGAGCCTTAGTGAGAACTGAGAGTGAAGGTGGAAAGAAACAGACATCAAATGTGATGTCCGAGTTCCAGCACACTTGTGGCTGTGCACGGTGGCATCAAAGATCCCAATGAAATACTGAGTTTAGAGTAGTTGACCTGGATATCCTGGAGACTGATGGAGTGATATCCAGTGTGAGTCTGGAGTTCTACAGACTGTCAGGGCTAAATAAGGACTAAAGAGGTGACCTTGAGATACCCTTGTCTAGGAAGTTTCCAGAGGATATGGGGAAGAGGATACTAGGAAGATGATGTAGAAAGTAACCTTTTGGCTCCTAGGGTGGGGAATGACAAGTAAGACAGCACTGCAGGCCAGGGGAGGAGAGTGTACATGGTGGTGTTGGCGCAGGACACAGAAGCCACAGAGCCCAGCATGCCAAGAGAGCAGTTCCCGCTGTGTCAATGCAGGTTTGCCTCTGAGGCTGGTGAATGGCAGTGACCGCTGTCAGGGCCGGGTGGAGGTCCTGTACCAAGGCTCCTGGGGCACCGTGTGTGATGACAGCTGGGACACCCAGGATGCAGATGTCGTCTGTCGACAGCTCGGCTGTGGCCATTCTGTGTCAGCACCAGGAGGGGCCCATTTTGGAGAGGGCTCAGGGAACATTCTCTTGGGAGCTGTGCACTGCTCAGGATGGGAATCCTACCTGTCCAGCTGTCAACATGACGGGTGGTACAACCATGACTGTGGCCACAGGGAAGACGCTGGAGTCGTGTGCTCAGGTAGTGTTGTTGTGACCTCTAGATGTTGCACTATATGCCTAGGCAACATTGTGATTGTGTGTGTGCACACATGTCTGCCTGTATGTGTGTGTGTGCATGTACTCACACAGCTTGTGGCTGCTTCTGCTATGAGTCATACCTTATTTAATGTCAGAGGCTCTATATTGCAGTCTCTGTTCATAGATGATGACATTGAGTGCTGAGAAGTTCCAAACTGGGAGGTGGTGAAGACAGATTTTAGCTTCTGTCTCGTCAGAGCTCACTGACACCATCACTCAGTGATGACTGGTCAAGATCATCCTTGACCCTGAAGAGGATAAGGCGACTGCTGGTCCTTACCACCTAATTGTATAAAGCAAACGCAAAGCAACGAGTGGCCCATATGTCCTCTCTATTGGAGATTACATGATAAACAGAAACACACCATCTTGAGGGTGACAAATTCTCCCTAATCCAACTGAGCAAATCCCATGAAATAGCTGCTGTTGATTATATGATGTTGGTATCCATTCAAATAAAGGCAGCCTTTAATCTACGAAGAAGGCACCCAGGGTTGCAGTCCATTGTATGTAGCCAAGAAGATTTCTAGTTTAACCACTGGTAGGCAGTTTTTTGTATCCTGGACTGTGCACATGTCACAGGAAACAAAGAGTGACTGAGTGGATCAACAGGCCACCTGAGAATGGCACTTATTCTCAGGACCATGGTCCTGCCAGCAGCCACACTGTGAGAGGCTTTATCTGCCCTTCCAGAATAGTCCCTGGAAGTCACCTCTTTTGCTAGTTAGAGCCACTTTCTCAGGACTGTTTCAGCGATGGCAAATGTTTACAATGAGAGGTTATGTCTGAACTACAAAGATATCCCAATGACTTTTGGATGCTGTGTGCCTACATTGGGGCTGTTGGGGAACCGGATAGTTTTTTTGGAATGAATAGACAAAGAGATGAAGGAGAGCGAGGCCAGAAGATGCTCATGGTGACATCTCAGTAGCCAGTTAAAGAAGGATCAGTGTCAGATCCCACAGTGCATTACAGCATTTCTAGTGATGAAAGACCTTTAACACAGGAGACTGCAGCTCCTGCCTCTGGGTTCCTCAAGGGAGGACCAACACCCAATGAACTCTTTCTTTCTCGTTCTGCAGAAGTGTCCTATACAGCTGAACAAAGCACAGCAGGTAAGTTGTGCTATGTTGTATCCCTGTGGCCTATTGTCCCCAGAACCCCCACACTCACCTCCTATCAGAAGATGGGCAGAAGGAAGAGCATGTGAAGTCCTTAGCTCCCAGTAAGGTCAGGCCTATATGGGCATATATACCATGGATTATGGCCCTGAGTTGTGGAGGTTGGGGAGGATCAGCCAGAGGAGGTATCTCTAAGGATCACCAAGGAGGTCTTGTTTGTAGGGATTCCATTGACCAGTCTCAGTGCCCCGAGGTCCCTATGTTTCATCCACACCTTGGCCAGTGTAGGGAGCAGAATTTCTGACTTCAGTGCCTGGAGAGGAAATCAAAACTCTGCTTAGCCAATGCCCTTGTCATTTCCTTTCGTCTAAGGCCTTATAAAGCTATGCTGGATGCCTGGACCCCCATCCTGGGACATTAAATATCCTGTTCCATCTCTCTGAGTTCCTCCAATGAGTGGTGTTGGTGGCACACCAGTACAGTTTAGTCTCTGATGGCCTGGGCTTTGGGAAAGAAAATCTCTTTCTTCTCTCCTTGGCATTTTTTGATCCTAGGACACAGCAAGAACTGTTTCCATAGCAGTGCCTCTGGCCAGCCCAGGGTTTGTAAGGAATCCAATTGGCCCAGTGTCAGGCATCACATATCCTTAGGAATATGAGGAGTCCCAAGTATGAGGCTGGCTTTACTCTCACTAAAGCCATATTCCTTCCCAAGATTCCACCCAGTTTATATCAGGAGCTGCTGTGTGGGGAGAGGTCAATTCTTTCTGTATCCTGAGACCTTTGAAGGTTACACAGAGCTGGTTGCTTGGTGCCAGTGGGTTAATGTCTTGATATCATCACTCCAATCTCCAGCACCAAGTCTACTCTTGAAGGCACTGTGTCTGAGAGCCAGGGCTCTTTTGAAGTAATTTAAACATATGTTTGAGGTTTGTGTCTCATTTAAAGAGGACAGATCAATTTCCAAAGCAGTAAAACAATAATGAGCATGGTCACACACACATATACACAGCCACACACACATACATAACACACACAACCACACATAGACAACACACACACATCTGTGAGTGTAGGAACACATACAATATTCTACCACTCATGATGCTGAGCTAGTAGGATGTTGAGTTTCAGTCTAGCCTAGGGTACCTGAGGCAGTCATGTGATCCAGGACAGTAGGGGACAGTTAGATCATTCAGGTATATAATTTTGTATTAGGCCTGAAAGCAATTCTAATGTAAACTCTCAACCATGTATATGTAAGCAGCTGTTGAGAGCCTTTGCCATGTACTCTTTTGATGGTAGGATCATCTTTCAGCCCCTTTGGTCTATTTTAGACCAACCAGCTATGCCTTCTCATTTACTGCTGACAGGTATGGATCAAGGTAGAGAGTAATGTGCTCATGTGCAGTGTGTGTGAGGAGTTGGGAGAGGTCTGCATCCTCTCTCTCCTTGAAATAATCTTGTTTCTACAGTACACGGCACTCCAAGGCCATAGGTACAAGGTAGAGTGGGTATCTTGTCACCATCCTGGGCAGATTCAACCTATGCCAACACAGTTTGCAGAAATCTGTTCATCCTGGTGACAAACATGACCCTCATGTCTAGGACAGAAGTAGAGAGCATTGTAGTGAGGGTTCACAGCAAAGTGAGAGGGTACAGAACTTTACAGGACAGTGTGGCCAGGATTCAGCAGCAGGAGGTGTTCATATCCCATATTGCTTTAAAGTTCATGAGGGAGCTGTCACCAAGTGTACAAGCGCCACAGGACCAACAATGCAGAAACCATCATGTCTTTCCAGGAACAGATTCTGGTTTGGCTGTGAGGCTGGTGAATGGAGGAGACAGGTGTCAGGGTCGAGTGGAGATCCTTTACCAGGGTTCCTGGGGTACTGTGTGTGACGACAGCTGGGACATCAATGATGCCAACGTGGTGTGCAGGCAGCTGGGCTGTGGCTGGGCCGTGTCTGCTCCAGGAAATGCCTACTTTGGACAGGGCCCAGGGCCCATTGTCCTGGATGACGTGGCCTGTGGAGGATATGAGGACTATCTGTGGAGATGTTCCCACCGAGGCTGGCTCTCTCATAACTGTGGACACCATGAGGATGCTGGAGTCATCTGTTCAGGTAAGACCCAGTGATCATTACATCTGCCTGACAGCAATGAGCTTAGGTCACTATGAATGCTGTTAGAACTCCATTCTGGCCTATTCTGGTCCTTGTAAGGATTGGTGACTATCCAGGACAATGCCCTTCTCAGTCATGGTCCTGAACAAGACTCTCAGTCTCTAGTGAGGCTTCAGTTTATGTGAGAGAGGTAAGCCATGGAAATGCAATGTCAAGTCCTACCTATGGGAAAGGTCAAAGGTCAGCATACATGTGCTCTTGCAAGGGGTAATCCAGCTTTGGTCTGGAGTATTGGAATCCTGTTTCTCTGTTGAATTTGGACTATCAGAAGGGCAAAGCTGTACGGCATAGCAAGGTGAGCAAATTCAGTGATCTTTTTCCAGTGTTTCACAGAATCCTTCTCAGAAAGTCCTGCAGAAGGACTCTTCTGGGCAAGCTTCAGTAACTCCTTCAGTCCCTCAAGCTCTGCAGAGTTCTGGGTTCTCACAAATTGGATTCAATAGCTCAATCATGATAACACACTGGGAATGTTATTCATGAATGTTGGGGTGTAGACATGGCAGTTAGGTCCTTGGTAGTATGTTCATGAGGTAAATTGACAAGAAATATTTGGGCATGGATGTAGCAGAGAGGATTGCTAGAGTCCTACAGAATCCTTTAACCATGGGTGTGGTTCTTTGAATCATCAACAAGTCAACACTGAGTGTGCTTTTGGCCCACTACCTACACAGTAAAATAGAACCCTGGTTTCCTGTCATGTCTGCAAGTGGTCATGACTTTCTTACTTGCTATTAGTAAACTGCATTAAACCAGGTCCCACCTGGGGCACGGAGTACATGGTAGAAGTTCATGAGTAACTGTATCATTCATGGTCTGCTCTGGCAGCACCCACCCTGGAACATCAGCCTCAGCTACATCTGTAGAAACACTGAGTCTGTCTTCCCTGGGTGTCCAGGTGAACTTCAGGTGCTTTCGTTCACGTGTCCTTCTATTTCTCACAAATGTCTGTGCCTCCCCTTGCTCAGGTCAATGTCAACAGCTTGGAGTCCCCTCTTCTCCTGCTCATTATTAGAGTCATGCTTTTTCTTCTGACACTAGGGCATTATTGATAAAACACACACTCCTCACCCCTCTGAGTTTTCACCAAATTCATACGCTGGGTCATGGACTTTCCTCTTTGCACATTCATGGCTGACAGGACCTGTCTGGTATGTTTTATGCACACAGCATTGGGCATCATAGACCCCACTGCTGCATGCTACTAAAACTGGATGGCCTGAGGTTTTGCATAGTGCTAACCCCAAGTGGGCAGACTGGTACCTCAGAGCGCTCCACTGTCTCCTGGTGCTCTTAGAGTATCTTCCTCTGCATCTGGACATCTGAATGCTTCAGTTCCTACATGTTCGTTCCTGTTTTCTACATTGATTATCTTACTGATAAATAAGTATATCAGTATATTAGTATATGTATAACCCAGGCTGCTGTCCTTGAGCTATGAAGTCTCCATCCTCATTTCCCAATGCTGGGATTACCTCAGTGAGCCCCGGTGCCCAGCATACATCCTGGTTTCATTTCTTCTTATACAGGGTACTGCAGTTCACTCAGTCTACCCTAGTGTGCTTGCCATAACCATGTTCCAACAGCGCCCCCTAAAGCCTCAGGCAGCTCACTGCAGATACTATGATGTCCTGGAGCAGATCTCCTTTGTCCTGTCCCTCACCAGACTCTACTTGGTTTATTCTAACTGTTCTTTTAAGTTCTAGGGGCACTGTCACCTTCAAAAGTCCCTATCTGGTTTACACTTTTAAAGACACACACACACACACACACACACACACACACACACACGCACACGCACACTCACACACACACACACACACACACACTGACACTCAGACAGAAACTGAGACAAATGACACACACATACATACATAGATACTTGGATGGACAGAGACACACAAACATACATAGTGATAAATACACAGAAACACACACATATAGTCTCACATGCAAAGGAAATGGGTTCCAAGAACTTCTTTGCTTCTACCCAAAGCATCTGACACTCAAGTCTTTTATCAACTGGTGTGTGACCCACAGACACCCTCCTGTGTCCTTCCAGTCATCCCAGATCTAGTCCCTCATAGAATATCAGCCTTGTGTGACTCAGTGCTGTACCACATTGCTCATGAGAGTATGGCAAGAGGGAAAGGTTTTCATGCTCAATAATACAGGGGCAGGCTGATATTCTTTAATGTTTCTGATTTACCACTTATGTAATTTGTGAAGTAGCCTATGGGTACAGAGGGCCAACTGGAATACTACAAAGACTATCTTGCTCTTTTGACCAATGATAAAGGTACCTAGGTATTTAAGTTTTGTCTTTGGGGTGAAGCCCACAAAGAATATGTGTGGAAACTATCCCTTTAGAAAGGATTTTTGCCATGATCCTTGTGGGTGAAACACACAGTCTGAATTTGTTTTTATTCCTTTCACAGATTCTCAAACAAGCAGTCCCACACCTGGTAAGTACATTGAAAATATGGACTTGTATCAGTGTATAACTTCCTCCTATATTGTGATAGAGGCTGGCCCACTACATAGTAATAAATGACACTAGGATGAAATATATAGTGTCCCATCTGGACGGTAATGACAATAGAAACTCCTGCCAGCTATAGCAAAAAAGGCCCTGTGCTAAGACAGTTATAGTCTTCAATTTTATGTTACCCTGGTCTCAATTTTCAGTTTATGTTAGAATCGAATAGAATATCTGAATGCAGGTCTTGGATTCAGTCCTTCTATAAGAAGCTCTGACAAGGAGACATGAAGAAGACTCAGGGATCTGTGGTTGGCAGATGATATGAAAAGATAACATGCCTTCTTCACACTTGGGCCAACTCTGGCTTGTCCCAAGCCTAATCAGAATTTAATGTTAGCAAGGTTGTAGGATCACTTGTTTGCTATTGGTTTGTTTATTTATTTCTTTTTGAGACCCACAGAGCCCAGGCTAACTTCAGACTTGCCTTTTTTAGCAAGGGTATCCTTGAACTCCTGATCTTCTTGTCTGTAGTTTCCAGGTTCTAGGATTCCAAAATGTTGCCACCATGTCCAGCTGTTTTTTTGTTTTTATCACATTGGACATGATGCGTAGTTCACCTCTATGCCTAGATCCTGGGCAGTGCACATAGCCAAACTGAAACACTGATTCCCACCCCCACCTCCAACCTCTCAGAAGGCATGGCTGTGTAGTGCAGTTCAGGCTAAGTGTATCTTGTATGAGACCATCTCTACACGGTGGATCCAATTCTAAGCTAAGCTTTTTCTTTATTAAGGCTGGTGGAATCCAGGAGGGACAAATAATGGTAAGGCCATCTCCTTCACTCTTGTTTCTGTCTTTGGGTTACTGATAAAATGGGGAGAGATTCTGATTCCTGTTGCTGTGATCACACACTGACCATAAGCAACTTGGAGGAGGACAGGTCCGTTGGGCTTACAGGTCACCACCCATCACTGAGTGAAGCCAAGGCCAGTTCCTGAGGTGGGCAGCTGGAGGCAGGAACTGAAGCAGAGGCCTTGGAGCAGCCCAGCTTACTGGCTTTCTGGCTCATGCTTAGCTAGCATCTTATACAGCACAGGTTCACATTGCCCAGGGACAATGGGCTGGATTTGCTCTGACAGTTATCGATCAAGAAAATCCATACAGTCAGGGCTATAGTTAATCCTGTTCTGGGCAACTCCCAGATTTAGAGTCCTGTACATGTCTTAGCTGGAGCTCTGTTGACAGTGGAGATAACTAGGACAACTGGCCAGTGCTGCTGCTGCTGCTGCTGCTGTGGCTCCTGCTGCTGCGGGTAGTATTCCTGCCGGTGCTAGAGATGTATCTGCTGTCTGGAGGAATCCAACTGAATCAATGGACACAGAAATCAGGGATGGAGTAGAGATGAGAGACATGGGTGTCACACTGCTGGGCAGACCCTACCAATCCCCACCCTTCCCTGTCATTCTTCTCTCTGCCCCCAGTCATGTGATGGGTGACATTAGCTTCAGCCTTGAGTCAGAAGGGCTAGTGGAATATAGTCACTGATTCTTCCTTCCAAAATTAAAGATATTGCACATGACCAATGCTCAGCGATTACAGGTAGTATGTGCTTTTAAGAGAACATATACATGTCGGGGAATCCAGAGGACGATTTTTTTTTTGTTTTGTTTTTTTTTTGTTTTTTGTTTTTTGTTTTTTGTTTTTTGTTTTTTTTTGGTTTTTCGAGACAGGGTTTCTCTGTGTAGCTCTGGCTGTCCTGGCACTCACTTTGTAGACCAGGCTGGCCTCGAACTCAGAAATCCGCCTGCCTCTGCCTCCCGAGTGCTGGGATTAAAGGCTTGCGCCACCACGCCCGGCATCAGAGGATGATTTTTGAGCAACTTCTAGGAAGGGCCAAACCAAGGCTGGCAGTTCTCTAGGGGGACCAGTCAGAGAGTGACCAGCAGAGGGCAGTAACATTGTGTCCTGCAGACCTGTGCCTTCTTTGGGAATACCTTGAAGGCTCAGTTGGCCTTTGCCAATCCTCATAGCACCCTCTGAAGATCTCCAACAACAGCAAATGTCTTAGCCCCTCACCTTGCATCCACTTCCTCTCACTCTCAGACCACAGAGTTCTTACAACCACAAAGGAGCCACTGAAAGCTACATCCAAGATTGGCTCCTGCTGTCAGGAGGCTGAACCTGTTCTTTCCTGCTACCACACAGCTACTGCCTGTTTCCTCTCACAACACAGCACCGATTCAACTGTGAGAGACTTAGGGCCAGCACTCCATGCTGCCTGCTGCCTGCCCAGTCATGTGTATCCTTACAGTGGGCGAACAGGCTGGAGGGCTGTAGAGAAGACACCTGTTAGTTGGACTCCATTGCACTCTTGACCCTGATGAAGATGGAGTGGATGCAGAAGCACCCTGTGTGTGTGTGTGTGTGTGAGTGTGTGTGTGTGTGTGTGTGTGTGTGTGTGTGAGTGTGTGTGAGTGTGTGTGTGTGTGTGAGGGAGAGAGAGAGAGAGAGAGAGAGAGAGAGTGAGAGCATGTGTGTGCACATGTGTTCCCATGTGAATTGCTGGTTTAACCAGATAAACAATGTCACAGGAAACATAGTGTGACTGTGGTGATCACAGCCCACCTGAGAATGGCCCTTAAAAGGAACATGGCTCTGCCAGCAGCCACACTGTGACTATTTATTTTGTCCTTCCACAGTAATCTTTGGAAGTCACTTCTTTTGCTATTTGGAGCCACTTTCTCAGGACTGTTTTAGTGATAACAAATGTTTATGAGAGGTTCTGTCTGAACTACAGAGATATCCCAATGATGTTTGAATACTTTGTGCCTACATTGGGGCTGTTGGGGACCCGAATAGTTTTTTGGAATGAATAGACAAGGAGATGAAGGAGAGTGAGGCCAGAAGATGCTCATGGTGACATGTCAGTAGCCAGTTAAAGAAGGATCAGTGCCAGATCCCACAGTGAATCACAGCATTTCTAGTGATGAAAGGCCTTTAGCACAGGAGACTGCAGCTCCTGCTTCTGGGTTCCTCAATGGAGGACCAACACCCAATGAATTCTTCCTCTCTCATTCTGCAGATGTGTTCTATCCAACTGAACAAACCACAGCAGGTAAGTTGTGCTATGTTGTATCCCTGCGGCCTATTGTCCCCAGAACCCATAAGCTCACCTCTGACCCAGAAGATGGGCAGAAGGAAGAGCATGTGGAGTCCTCAGATCCCAGGGAAATTTCCCAGTAAGGTCAAGCCTATATGGGCATATATGCCATAAATTATGACCTGAGTTGTGGAGGTTGGGGAGGATCAGCCATAGGAGGCACCTTCAAGGGTCACCAAGGAGGTCTTGTTTGTAGGGATTCCATTGACCAGTCTCAGTGCCCCAGGGTCCCCATGTTTCATCCACACCTTGGCCAGTATAGGGAGCAGAATTTTTGACTTCAGTGCCTGGAGAGGAAATCAAAACTCTACTTAGTCAATTCCCTGGTCATTTCCTTTCGTCTAAGGCCCTATAAAACTACCGTGGATGTCTCAGTCCACAACCATGGACATTAAATATCCTGTTCCATCTCTCTGAGTTCCTCCAATGAGAGGTGTTGGTGGCACATCAGTACAGTTTAGACTCTGATGGCCTGGGCTTTGGGAAAGAAAATCTCTTTCTTCTCTCCTTGGCATTTTTTTGATCTTAGGACATAGCAAGAACTGTTTCCATAGCAGTGCCTCTGGCCAGCCCAGGGTTTGTAAGGAATCCAATTGGCCCAGTGTCAGGCATCACTTTTCCTTAGGAATATGAGGTGTCCCAAGGATGAGGCTGGCTTTACTCTCACTAAAGCCATATTCCTTCCCAAGATTCCACTCTGTTTATATCAGGAGCTGCTGTGTGGGGGAGAGGTCAATTCTTTCTGTATCCTGAGACCTTTGAAGGTTACGCAGAGCTGGTTGCTTGGTGCCTGTTGAATAATACCTTCCTATCTTCACTCCAATCCCCAGCACCAATTCAACTCCTGAAGGCACTCTGTCCAAGAGCCAGGGCTCTTTTAAAGTAACTTAACCATATGTTTGAAGTTTCTGTCTCATTTAAAAGGGACAGATTAGATTCATTTTAAAACCAGTAAAAAAACAATGAGAAAGGTCTCACACACATATGCACATACACATGCATACAAACAGACAGACAGACAGACAAACACACACACTGAATCACACACACACACACACACACACACACACTGAATCACACACACTTACACTCTATTGTACCACTCAGGATGCTGAGTTAGTATGATCTTGAGTTTCACTTTAGTTTTAGGTACATCTAGACATACAGACCTAAAATTTTTTTTTTAATTTTTGATATTTTTATTACATATTTTCCTCAATTACATTTCCAATGCTATCCCAAAAGTCCCCCATAGCGCCCCCCACTTCCCTACCCACCCATTCCCATTCTTTTGGCCCTGGCATTCCCCTATATTGGGGCATATAAAGTTTGCAAGTCCAATGGGCCTCTCTTTCTATTGATGGCCGACTAGGCCATCTTTCGATACATATGCAGCTAGAGACAAGAGCTCCGGGGTTCTGGTTAGTACATCATGTTGTTCCAACAATAGGGTTGCAGATCCCTTTAGCTCCTTGGGTACTTTCTCTAGCTTCTCCATTGGGAGCCCTGTGATACATCCAATAGCTGACTGTGAACATCCACTCCTGTGTTTGCTAGGCCCCGGCATCGTCTCACAAGAGACAGCTATATTTGGGTCCTTTCAGCAAAATCTTGCTAGTGTATGCAATGGTGTCAGCGTTTAGAAGCTGATTATGGGATGGATCCCTGGATACAGCAGTCTCTAAATGGTCCATCCTTTCATCACAGCTACGAACTTTGTCTCTGTAACTCCTTCCCTGGGTGTTTTGTTCCCAATTCTAAGAAGGTGCACAGTGTCCACACTTTGGTCTTCATTCTTCTTGAGTTTCATGCGTTTAGCAAATTGTATCTTATATCTTGGGTATCCTAAGTTTTGGGCTAATATCCACTTATCAGTGAATACATATTGTGTGAGTTCTTTTGTGATTGTGTTACTTCACTCAAGATGATGCCCTCCAGGTCCATCCATTTGGCTAGGAATTTCATAAATTCATTCTTTTTAATAGCTGAGTAGTACTCCATTGTGTAAATGTACCATAATTTCTGTATCCATTCCTCTGTTGAGGGACATCTGGGTTCTTTCCAGCTTCTGGCTATTATAAATAGGGCTGCTATGAACATAGTGGAGCATGTGTCCTTTTTACCGGTTGGGACATCTTCTGGATATATGCCCAGGAGAGGTATTGCTGGATCCTCCGGTAGTACTATGTCCAATTTTCTGAGGAACCGCCAGACTGATTTCCAGAGTGGTTGTACAAGCTTGCAATCCCACCAACAATGGAGAAGTGTTCCTCTTTCTCCACATCCTCACCAGCATCTGCTGTCACCTGAATTTTTGATCTTAGCCATTCTGACTGGTGTGAGGTGGAATCTCAGGGTTGTTTTGATTTGCATTTCCCTGATGATTAAGGATGTTGAACATTTTTTCAGGTGCTTCTCTGCCATTCGGTATTCCTCAGGTGAGAATTCTTTGTTCAGTTCTGAGCCCCATTTTTTAATGGGGTTATTTGACTTTCTGGAGTCCACCTTCTTGAGTTCTTTATATATATTGGATATTAGTCCCTTGTCTGATTTAGGATAGGTGAAGATCCTTTCCCAATCTGTTGGTGGTTTTTTTGTCTTATTGATGGTGTCTTTAGCCTTGCAGAAGCTTTGTAGTTTCATGAGGTCCCACTTGTCAATTCTCGATCTTACAGCACAAGCCATTACTGTTCTATTCAGGAATTTTTCCCCTGTGCCCATATCTTCAAGGCTTTTCCCCACTTTCTCCTCTATAAGTTTCAGTGTCTCTGGTTTTATGTGAAGTTCCTTGATCCACTTAGACTTGACCTTAGTACAAGGAGATAGGAATGGATCGATTCGCATTCTTCTACATGTTAACAACCAGTTGTGCCAGCACCATTTGTTGAAAATGCTGTCTTTCTTCCACTGGATGTTTTTAGCTCCCTTGTCGAAGATCAAGTGACCATAGGTGTGTGGGTTCATTTCTAGGTCTTCAATTCTATTCCATTGGTCTATTTGTCTGTCACTATACCAGTACCATGCAGTTTTTATCACAATTGCTCTGTAGTAGAGCTTTAGGTCCGGCATGGTGATTCCACCAGAGGTTCTTTTATCCTTGAGAAGAGTTTTTGCTATCCTAGGTTTTTTGTTATTCCAGATGAATTTGCAGATTGCACTTTCTAATTCGTTGAAGAATTGATTTGGAATTTTGATGGGGATTGCATTGAATCTGTAGATTGCTTTTGGCAAGATAGCCATTTTTACAATGTTGATCCTGCCAATCCATGAGCATGGGAGATCTTTCCATCTTCTGAGATCTTCTATAATTTCTTTCTTCAGAGACTTGAAGTTTTTATTATACAGATCTTTCACTTCCTTAGTTAGAGTCACGCCAAGATATTTTATATTATTTGTGACTATTGAGAAGGGTGTTGTTTCCCTAATTTCTTTCTCAGCCTGTTTATTCTTTGTGTAGAGAAAGGCCATTGATTTGTTTGAGTTAATTTTATATCCAGCTACTTCACCGAAGCTGTTTATCAGGCTTAGGAGTTCTCTGGTGGAATTTTTAGGGTCACTTATATATACTATCATATCATCTGCAAAGAGTGATATTTTGACTTCATCTTTTCCAATTTGTATCCCTTTGATCTCCTTTTGTTGTCGAATTGCTCTGGCTAGGACTTCAAGTACAATGTTGAATAGGTATGGAGAAAGTGGACAGCCTTGTCTAGTCCCTGATTTTAGAGGGATTGCTTCAAGCTTCTCACCATTTACTTTGATGTTGGCTACTGGTTTGCTGTAGATTGCTTTTATCATGTTTAGGTATGGGCCTTGAATTCCTGATCTTTCCAAGACTTTTATCATGAATGGGTGTTGGATCTTGTCAAATGCTTTTTCCGCATCTAACGAGATGACCATGTGGTTTTTGTCTTTGAGTTTGTTTATATACTGCATTACGTTGATGGATTTCCGTATATTGAACCATCCCTGCATCCCTGGGATGAAACCTACTTGGTCAGGATGGATGATTGTTTTGATGTGTTCTTGGATTCGGTTAGCAAGAACTTTATTGAGGATTTTTGCATCAATATTCATAAGGGATATTGGTCTGAAGTTTTCTATCTTTGTTGGGTCTTTTTGTGGTTTAGGTATCAGAGTAATTGTGGCTTCATAGAATGAGTTGGGTAGAGTACCTTCTGTTTCTATTTTGTGGAATAGTTTGTGAAGAACTGGGATTAGATCTTCTTTGAAGGTCTGATAGAACTCTGCACTAAACCCATCTGGTCCTGGGCTTTTTTTAGTTGGGAGACTATTAATGACTGCTTCTATTTCTTTGGGGGATATAGGGCTGTTTAGATCATTAACCTGATCTTGATTCAACTTTGGTACCTGGTATCTGTCTAGGAACTTCTCCATTTCATCCAGGTTCTCCAGTTTTGTTGAGTATAGCCTTTGGTAGAAGGATCTGATGGTGTTTTGGATGTCTTCAGGATCTGTTGTTATGTCTCCTTTTTCATTTCTGATTTTGTTAATTAGGATGCTTTCCCTGTGCCCTCTAGTGAGTCTGGCTAAGGGTTTATCTATCTTGTTGATTTTCTCAAAGAACCAGCTCCTTGATTGGTTGATTCTTTGAATAGTTTTTCTTGTTTCCACTTGGTTGATTTCGCCCCTGAGTTTGATAATTTCCTGCCGTCTACTCCTCTTGGGCGAATTTGCTTCCTTTTGTTCTAGTGCTTTTAGGTATGTTGTCAAGCTGCTAATGTGTGCTCTCTCTAGTTTCCTTTTGGAGGCACTCAGAGCTATGAGTTTTCCTCTTAGAAATGCTTTCATTGCGTCCCATAAGTTTGGGTATGTTGTGGCTTCATTTTCATTGAACTCTAAAAAGTCCTTAATTTCTTTCTTTATTCCTTCCTTGACCAAGGTATCATTGAGAAGAGTGTTGTTCAGTTTCCACGTGAAGGTTGGCTTTCTATTATTTATTTTGTTATTGAAGATCAGCCTTAGTCCATGGTGATCTGATAGGATGCATGGGACAATTTCAATATTTTTGTATCTGTTGAGGCCTGTTTTGTGACCAATTATGTGGTCAATTTTGGAGAAGGTACCATGAGGTGCTGAGAAGAAGGTATATCCTTTTGTTTTAGGATAGAATGTTCTGTAGATATCTGCCAGATCCATTTGATTCATAATTTCTGTTAGTTTCACTGTGTCCCTGTTTAGTTTCTGTTTCCATGATCTGTCCATTGGTGAAAGTGGTGTGTTGAAGTCTCCCACTATTATTGTATGAGGTGCAATGTGTGCTTTGAGATTTACTAAAGTTTCTTTAATGAATGTGGCTGCCTTTGTATTTGGAGCATAGATATTCAGGATTGATAGTTCCTCTTGGAGGATTTTACCTTTGATGAGTATGAAGTGTCCCTCCCTGTCTTTTTTGATGACTTTGGGTTGGAAGTCAATCTTATCAGATATTAGAATGGCTACTCCAGCTTGTTTCTTCATACCATTTGCTTGGAAAATTGTTTTCCAGCCTTTCATTCTGAGGTAGTGTCTATCTTTTTCTCTGAGATGAGTTTCCTGTAAGCAGCAAAATGTTGGGTCTTGTTTGTGTAGCCAGTTTGTTAGTCTATGTCTTTTTATCGGGGAGTTGAGTCCATTGATATTAAGAGATATTAAGGAAAAGTAATTGTTGTTTCCTGTTATTTTTGTTGTTAAAGTTGGCATTCTGTTCTTGTGGCTGTCTTCTTTTAGGTTTGTTGAGGGATTACCTTCTTGTTGTTTCTAGGGCATGGTTCCTGTCCTTGTATTGGTTTTTTCTGTTATTATCCTTTGAAGGGCTGGATTCGTGGAGAGATAATTCGTGAATTTGGTTTTGTCGTGGAATACTTTGGTTTCTCCATCTATGTTAATTGAGAGTTTGGCTGGGTATAGTAGCCTGGGCTGGAATTTGTGTTCTTTTAGTGTCTGTATAACATCCGTCCAGGATCTTCTGGCTCTCATAGTCTCTGGTGAAAAATCTGGTGTAATTCTGATAGGCTTGCCTTTATATGTTACTTGGCCTTTTTCTCTTACTGCTTTTAGTATTCTATCTTTATTTAGAGCATTTGTTGTTCTGATTATTATGTGTCGGGAGGTATTTCTTTTCTGGTCCAGTCTATTTGGAGTTCTGTAGGCTTCTTGTATGTTCATGGGCATCTCTTTCTTTAGATTTGGGAAGTTTTCTTCTATAATTTTGTTGAAGATGTTTGCTGGTCCTTTGAGTTGAAAATCTTCATTCTCATAAAAATATGGAACGCTTCACGAATTTGCGTGTCATCCTTGCGCAGGGGCCATGCTAATCTTCTCTGTATCGTTCCAATTTTAGTATATGTGCTGCCGAAGCGAGCACCAGACCTAAAATTAAAAACAACATTCACATACAAAAATGAGGCAAACAGTCATTCCACACATCTGCTAGTGCATAATATATTGATCTTCCAGCTATTGTAATTAAAAAAGAAGTATTAATTACATGTGTACGTGTGAGAAACATTTTTGTACTGGTTCCCTAGAGCTCAGTGCAAGTCCTATGTAGGCAAGTTAGAGCTAGGGTCTATGGGTTATCACTTTCTCTAAAAATAGACTTTGAGACTTGGAGAACTCAACTTTCTATAAAAATAGCCTTTTAGACTTGGAGAACTGAAGACTACATAGATTTCTCATTAGTGTCAAGTCAAACAGCATTACCCAGAACAGACCCTGAATCACATCCCATCAGCACATTGACTGCACTTGCATGTCTTGGTGTTTCTGAATGGATACTTAACATCATGTTTCTCATTTTTCTTCCTTATGTGTATATGGACATACAGAGCAAACCACTGCTCCTGATTATACACCAATAGGTAAGAAAAGATTGTATAAATCTCTCACTGTAGGTCATAATGCTGATTTTATCCACAGCATTGACTTCCTTGTAACACTTAGGGGATAGGGTGGTGGGTGTGTGCTGTGAAGACTTAGAGGAGTTGGGGATGCCTCCTGATCCTGAGGACGTCCCTCCTGGCAACCCTGTCACTGTCTGTATTTCTCTGCCTGTGGAGGGGGTCAGTCAGCCTGCTGTGGCTTGACCTTTCCCTCTCCCTGAGTGTAGAAGTCAGTAGTGGAGTGGGTTCCAAAACTCCCCGGTCTCTACATTTAGTATTATGTCAGAAGAGACTCTGGGGTTAGAGTGATTAATATAAGACAACCTTCCAGAGAGGTTGGGTGACATAATGAGACTGATGACCTCTTATGAGACGCCATTCTGATTCACTTCAAGTGGGTGCCCAGTTGAGAAAGCTGTGTCTTAGTGCACGCTGGGTGCAGACATTTGTCTTGTATAAACATGTTGGGTTGAACTTTGTCATTAATGAAAAGTTCACATCAGTAGTTTTAGTGACCAGCAGTGACAAAGCTTGGGAACCTTATTTCAAAGAGAGAGGAAGGTCTTGGACTGTGTCATGTGGTCCTAGGGCAGTGTAGACCAACACCTTCTTCTGGTTAATAATTTTACATTGGGCCTGATAGCATTTCGATGTAACTCTCCATCTTGTGTGTGTATGCAGCTGTTGAGAGCCTTTCTAGGGGCCCATGAACTTCTGTTGTGGGAGGAAGCTATCATTCTGCCCCTTTGGTATCTCATAGAGACTACCTGCTCTACCTTCTCTTTTACTGCTCTTTTTCTTTGTTCAGGATAGAGATGAATATGTGCATGTGCAGTGCTTGTGTGAGGAGTTGGGAGGGCTCTGCATCCTCTCTCTCTTTGATCCTACAGTGGATGGTACTCCAAGGCCTTAAGAACAAGGGAGAGTAGGTAGACAAGGTATCTTGTCACCATCCAGGGCAGATTCAACCCATGCCAACACAGTGTGTAGGAACCTAGGCATCCTGGTGACCATTTGGTTCTCATGTCTAGAACAGAAGTAGTGACATTGTAGTGAGGGTTCACAGTCAAAGTGAGAGGGTACAGGTCTTTTTTTTTATTGGGTATTTATTTCATTTACATTTCCAATGCTATCCCAAAAGTCCCCCACATGCTCCCCCCTCCACTCCACTTCTTGGCCCTGGCGTTCCCCTGTACTGGGGCATATAAGCTTTGCAAAACCAATGGGCCTCTTTTTCCACTGATGGCCGACTAGGCCATCTTCTGATTCATATGCAGCTAGAGACATGAGCTCCGGGGGGGGGGTACTGGTTAGTTCATATAGTTCTTCCACCTATAGGATTGCAGATCCCTTTAGCTCCTTGGGTACTTACTCTAGCTCCTACATTGGGGGCCTTGTGATCCATCCAATAGCTGGCTGTGAGCATCCACTTCTGTGTTTGCTAGGCCCCTGCATAGTCTGACAAGAGACAGCTATATCTGGGTCCTTTAAGCAAAATCTTGCTAGTGTATGCAATGGGAGGGGGTACAGGTCTTTACAGGACAGTGTGGTCAGGATGCAGCAGCAGGAGGTGTTCATATCTCATATTGCTTTAAAGTTCATGAGTGAGCGTCCCACAAAGTGTACAAGGTTCATCATCCACACAGGATCAACAATGGAGAAACCACCATGTCTTTCCAGGAACAGAAAACAGTTTGGCTGTGAGGCTGGTGAATGGAGGAGACAGGTGTCGGGGTCGAGTAGAGATCCTTTACCAGGGTTCCTGGGGTACTGTGTGTGACGACAGCTGGGACATCAATGATGCCAACGTGGTGTGCAGGCAGCTGGGCTGTGGCTGGGCCGTATCTGCCCCGGGAAATGCGTACTTTGGACAGGGCCCAGGGCCCATTGTCATGGATGACGTGGCCTGTGGAGGATATGAGAACTATCTGTGGAGCTGCTCTCACCAAGGCTGGCTCTCTCATAACTGTGGACATCAGGAAGATGCTGGAGTCATCTGTTCAGGTAAGACCCAGTGATCATTACATCTGCCTGACAGCAATGAGCTCAGGTCACTATGAATGCTGTTAGAACTCCATTCTGGCCTATTCTGGTCCTTGTAAGGATTGGTGACTATCCAGGACAATGCCTTTCTCAGTCATGGTCCTGCACAAGGCTCTCAGTCTCTAGTGAGTGTAGAGTTTATGTGAGAGAGGTAAGCAATGGAAATGCAATGTCAAGTCCTACCCATGGGAAAGGTCAAAGGTCAGCATACATGTGCTCTTGCAAGGGGTAATCCAGCTTTGGTCTGGAGTATTGGAATCCTGTTTCTCTGTTGAATTTGGACTATCAGAAGGGCAAAGCTGTACGGCATAGCAAGGTGAGCAAATTCAGTGTTCTTTTTCCAGTGTTTCACAGAATCCTTCTCAGAAACTCCTGCAGAAGGAATTTTCTGGGGAAGCATCAGTACTCCTTCAGTCCCTCAGGCTCGGCATAGTTCTGGGTTCTCACAGATCGGATTCAATAGCTCAATCATGATTACACACTGGGAATGTTATTCATGAACGTTGGGGTGTAGACATGGCAGTTAGGTCCTATGTAGTATGTTCATGAGGTAAATTGACAAGAAATATTTGGGCATGGATGTGGCAGAGAGGATTGCTAGAGTCCTACAGAATCCTTTAACCATGGGGGTGGTTCTTGGAATCGTCAACAAGTCAACACTGAGTGTGCTTTTGGCCCACTACCTACACAGTAAAATAGAACCCTGGTTTCCTGTCATGTCTGCAAGTGGTCATGACTTTCTTACTTGCTATTAGTAAACTGCATTAAACCAGGTCTCACCTGGGGCACGGAGTACATGGTAGAAGTTCATGAATAACTGTATCATTCATGGTCTGCTCTGGCAGCACCCACCCTGGAACATCAGCCTCAGCTACATCTGTAGAAACACTGAGTCTGTCTTCCCTGGGTGTCCAGGTGAACTTCAGGTGCTTTCGTTCACGTGCCCTTCTATTTCTCACAGATGTCTGTGCCTCCCTCAGCTTGGGTCACTGTCAACAGCTTGGAGTCCCCTCTTCTCCTGCTCATTGTAGAGTCAGGCTTTTCTTCTGACACTAGGGAATTATTGATAAGACACACACTCCTCACCCCTCTGAGTTCTCACCAAATTCATTCCCTGGATCATGGACTTTCCTCTTTGCACATTCATGGCTGACACGCCCTGTTTAGTAGGTTTTATGCACACAGCATTGGGCATCATAGATCCCACTGCTGCATGCTACTCAAAATGAGTAGCTGAGGCTTTGCATGGCTCTAACTCCACGTTGACAGGCTGGCACCTCAGAGCCCCACACTTTCTCCTGGTGCTCTTAGAGTATCGCCCTCTGTATCTGGACATCTGAATGTTTCAGTTCCTACATGTTCTTTACTGTTTTCTATGTTGATTATCTTACTGATAAGTTTGTATGTGTATGTGTATGTATGTGTATATGTATATGCTAACCCAGGCTGCTGACTTTGATTTACTATTTCTCCAGCTTCATTTCCAAATGTTGGAATTACCACTGTGAGACCTGGTGCGCAGCATGCATCCTGGTTTCATTTTTCCTCTTTATTGTTATACAGGGTACTGTAGTTCACTCGGTCTACAATACTGTGCTTGCCACATTCCCCATTCCAACAACCCCCTCTGTAGACACAGTCAGGTCACTGCAGATGCTATGATGTCCTGGAGCATATCTACTTTGTCCTGTCCTTAACCAGCCACCACTTGGTTTGTTCTATCTGTTCTTTCTAAAGATCAAAGACATGTGCCCTTCAGAAGTCCCTCCCTGATTAATACATTTTATGACACACACACACACACACACACACACACACTGACACTCAGAAATTAACACATATAAACCATATACACATACATACATATTTGCATGGACAGACACACGAACATACAAAGAGTTACATACATGGATACAAAAACCATAGACATATATTCTCACATGCAAATATGCACATCATAGACAGATACAGCACAGAAACACATTGTTATATACAACCCCTCCCCCCACATAGATACAGAGACACACACAATCCCAGAAGTACACACAGAGACAGATGTGGGCACTGACGCACAGGCTTACACATGTACACTCTATGTCATTGGGTGTCCATGCATATTCTCCCATAACATCTCCATTAGCACTTGTCCCTTGTTCAAAACTCTCTGTTGATGCCTTCAGGGGCCTAGATGTGCTGGATTCTCTGCAGGGCTGGGAGCACTCATTGCTCCTTTCGTTCCCAGCTTGGGACATGTACCAAGAGCCCAACAGGGTGCCTGACTCATAAGAGTGTACTGCAGCTCACAGGATGGAGGATGGAACTGTGAGCATCCACCCTCATGGCTCCTGAGAGGCTTCCTGCTGATTCCAGAGATTGTGCATATACATAAAGACATATTCACACACACACATGATAAACCAGCAACATTAATCACATTCTCACCATTCCTGAGTAATTAACTCCCAGTAACCAAGGAAATGGGTTCCAAGAACTTCTCTGCTTCTACTTAAACCTCTGACACTCAAGTTTTTTATCAACTGGTGTTTGACCCACAGACACCCTCTGTGTCCTTCCAGTCATCCCAGATCTAGTCCCTCATAGAATATCAGCCTTGTGTGACTTAGTGCTATACCACATCACTCAAGTGAGGACAGCAAGAGGGAAAGGTTTTAATATTCATAATACAGGGGCAGGCTTTTTTCTTCATATTTTTGATTTATCACCTGTGTAGTTTGTGAAGAAGCCCATGCTACAGAGGGCCCCGATTGCAATATTTTTCTAAGACCATCTTGTTCTTTTGACAAATCAAAAAGGAACCTAGAAAGTTGAGCTTGGTGTTTGGGGTGGGGCCCAATAAGAGAGTTTTAAAAGCTATCACTTCAGAAAGGATTTTTGCCAGGATTCTTGTGGTGAAACACACACACTGAAATTGCTTTTATTTCTTTCACAGGTTCTCCAACAAGCAGTACCACACCTGGTAAGTATATTGAAAATATGGACCTGTATCAGTGTATAACCTCCCCCTATGTTGTGAGATACTGACACAGTACATGTCAATGAATGACACTAATTGTCAATATTACAATGAAATATCTAGTGTCTCATCCAGAAGGTAACGACAATAGGAACTCCTGCCAGCTGTAACATACAGGGAAGCAATTACAGTCTTCAATTTTTGGTTACTCCGGTCTCAAATTTCATTATCTGAAGAATCAAATAGAATATCTGAATGCAGGTCTTGGATTCAGTCCTGCTGGACCTGCTGGAAGAAATTCTGACAAGGAGACATGAAGCAGACTCAGGGATCTGTGGTTGGCAGATGATATGAAAAGATAACATGCCCTCTTCACACTTGGGCCAGTTCCAGCTTGTCCCAAGCCTAACCAGAATTTAATGTTAGGAAAGATACAGGACCGCTTGTTTGCTATTGGTTTGTTCATTTACCTTTTTTTTTTGAGACCCACCTAGCCAAGGCTAACCTTGCACTTGCTGTTTTTTGGCAAGGGTATCCTTGAACTCCTGATCTTCTTGGCTGTAATTTCCAGGTTCTAGGATTGCAAGATTTTGCTACCATGTCCAGTTTTGTTTTTTTAAAATCACATCGGACATGATGTGTACTTCATGTCCAGCCCAGATGTTTTTATCTCTTCTTACAAAAAATAATGTTTATCAAGACTTTGGGCAGTGCACATACCCAAAGTTGAAACACTGATCCCACCTCAATTTCCCAGGAGGTATGGCTGTGTAGTGAAGTTGAGGCTAACTTTGCACCCTGTATGAGAACATCTCTCCACAGTGGATCCAATTCTAATCTCAGCTTTTTCTTTATTAAGGTTGGTGGAATCCAGGAGGGACAAATAATGGTAAGGCCTTCTTCTTTGCTCTCGTCTATGGTGTTGGGCTACTAATGAAATTGGGGTTGAATCTGTTTCCTGTTGCTGAACACACACTGGCCCTAAGCAATTTGGAGGAAGACAAGTCTATTTGGCTTACAAGTCACCATCCATCATTGAGTGAAACAAGGATAGGACCTGGAGGCAGGAACTTAAGCAGAGGCCATGGAGGATCCCTGTTTGCTGGTTTTCTGCCTCATGTTTAGCTAGTGTTTTTATACAGCTCGGGCTCACCTGCCTAAAGATATGGGGCTCACCTTGTCCTGACCATTATCAATCAAAGAAGTCCATACAGACAGCTCCATAGGCAATTCTGATCAGGGCAACTCCCAGATTGTGAGTCCTGAACATGATTTAGCTGGAGCTCTGTTGACAGTGGAGATAAATAGGACAAATGGCCAGCGTTGCTGCTGCTTTTGCTGCTCCTGCTGCTATCTGGTGGAATTTAATGGGATTGTTGGGCACAAAAGTCAGGGATGGAGTAGGATGAGAGACATTGGTGTCACACTGCTGGGCAGACCCTACCAATCTCCACCCTTCCTCTTCATTCTTCTCTCTGCCCTCAGTCATGTGATGGGTGACATTAGCTTCAGCCTCGAGTCAGAAGGGCTAGTGGAATACAGTCACTGAATCTTCCTTCCAAAATTAAAGATATTGCACATCACCAATGCTCAGCTATTACAGGTAGTATTTGCTAGTATCAGAATATGTTCCTGGCAGGGAATCCAGGGGAAGCTTTTGACCAAATTCCAGAAAGGCCAAACCAAGGCAGGTAGTTCTCCAGGATGAACATTCAGAGAGTGGCCAGCAGAGGGCAGTAAGATTGTTTCCTGCAGACCCAGAGCTTTCTTTGGGAATGCCTTGGAAGGCTCAGTTGGCCTTTGCCAATCCTCATAGCACCCTCTGAAGATCTCCAACAACAGCAAATGTCTTAGCCCCTCACCTTGCATCCACTTCCTCTCACTCTCAGACCACAGAGTTCTCACAACCACAAAGGAGCCACTGAAAGGTACATCTAGGATTGGCTCCTGCTGTCAGGAGGCTGAACCTGTTCTTTCCTGTTACCACACAGCTGCTGTCTGTTTCCTCTCACAACACAGAACAGATTCAAGCGTGAGAGACTTAGGGCCAGCATCCATGCTGCCTGTTGCCTGCCCAGTCATGTGCATCCTTACAGTGGGAGAGCAGGCTGGAGGGCTGGAGAGAAGACTTCTATTAGATGGACTCCATTGTACCCTTGACCTTGATGAAGATGGAGTGGATGCAAAGCACTGTGTGTGTGTTTGTGTGTGTGTGTGTTCCCATGTAGACTGCCAGCTTAACCATTGATAGATAGCATGTACTGTTAACATGTCACAGAAAACATAGTGTGATTGTGGTGATCACACCTCACCTGACAATAGTAGAAGGATCATGGTCCTGCCAGTAGACACACTGTGACTGTGTTTATTCTGTCCTTCTGGAATAATCACGGGAATTCGTCTCTTTTGCTTGTCAGAGCCACTCTCTCAGAACCGTTTTAGTGATGGCAGAGATTCTGTTTGAACGACAGAAACATCCTAATGACTTTTGGATACTTTGTGTCTACAATGGGGCCATTGGTGAACCATTCTCTTTTTTTGGGGGTGGTGGTGGTGGTGAAATAGAAGCAAAGATGAAGAAGTGTGAGGCCAGAAGATGCTCATGGTGACATGTCACTAGCAAGTTAAAGAAGGATCAGTGTCAGATCCCACAGTGCATTACAGCATTTCTAGTGATGAAAGGCCTTTAGCACGAGAGACTGCAGCTCCTGCCTCTGGGCTCCTCAAGAGAGAGTACCAACACCCAATGAACTCATCTTTTCTCATTTTGCAGATGTGTTCTATCCAACTGAACAAACCACAGGAGGTAAGTTGTGCTATGTTGTATCCCTGTGGCCTATTGTCCCCAGAACCCACACGCTCACCTCTGATGCAGAAGATGGGCAGAAGGAAGAGCATGTGGAGTCCTTAGTTCCCTGGGAAATTTCCCAATAAGGTCAGGCCTGTCTGGGCATATATGCCATGGATTATGGCCCCCAATTGTGGAGGTTGCTGAGGCTCTGCCAGAGGAGGCACTTTCAAGGGTCACCAAGGAGGTCTTGTTTCTAGGGATTCCATTGAACATTCTCAGTGCCCTGAGGTCCCCATGTTTCCACACACCTTTGCCAGTCCAGAGAGCAAGCCTTGTGGTTCAGTGTCTGGAGAGGAAATCAAAACTCTGCTTAGCCAATGTCCTTGTCATTTCCCTTTGTCTGGGGCCTCATAAAGCTATTGTGGATGCCTGGACCCCTATCCTGGGACTTTAAATATCCTGTTCCATCTCTCTGAGTTCTTCCATGAGTGGTGTTTGTGGCACATCAGTATAGTTTAGACTCTGATGGCCTGGGCTTTGGGAAAGAAAATCTCTTTCTTTTCTCCTTGGCATTTTTTGATCCTAGGACACAGCAAGAACTGTTTCCATAGCAGTGCCTCTGGCCAGCCCAGGGTGGGTAGGGAATCCAATTCTTCCTGTGTCAGGCATCACATATCCTTAGGAATATGAGGAGTCCCAAGGATGAGGCTGGCTTTACTCTCACTAAAGCCATATTACTTCCTAAGATTCTGCCCAGTTTATATCAGGAGCTGCTGTGTGGGGAGAGGTCAATTCTTTCTGTATCCTGAGACCTTTGAAGGTTATGCAGAAGCTGGTTGCTTGCGGACAGAGGGTTAATGTCTGGATATCATCACTCCAATCCCCAGCACCAAGTCTACTCTTGAAGGCACTGTGTCTGAGAGCCAGGGCTCTTTAAAAGTAATTTAAACATATGCTTGAGGCTTGTGTCTCATTTAAAGAGGACAGATGAATTTCCAAAGCAGTAAAAAAAAACAACGAGCATGACCACATACACATATACACAGCCACACACACACATACACAACACACACAACCGCACATAGACAACACATACACACACAGCTGTGAGTGTAAGTAAACATACAATATTCTACCATTCATGATGCTGAGCTAGTAGGATGTTGAGTTTCAGTCTAGCCTAGGGTACCTGAGGCAGTCATGTGATCCAGGACTGTAGGGGACAGTCAGATCATTCAGGTATATAATTTTGTATTAGGCCTGAAAGAAATTTTAATGTAAACTCTCAACCATGTGTATGTAAACAGCTGTTGAGAGCCTTTGCCATGCACTCTTGTGACGGTAAGATCATGTTTCTGTCCCTTTGGTCTATTTTAGACCAACCAGCTATGCCTTCTCATTTACTGCTGACAGGTATGGATCAAGGTAGAGAATAACGTGTGCACATGTGCAGTGTGTGTGAGGAGTTGGGAGAGGTCTGCAACCTCTCTCTCCTTGAAATAGTCTTGATTCTACAGTACACGGCACTCCAAGGCCATAGGTACAAGGTAGAGTGTGTATCTTGTCACCATCCTGGGCAGATTCAACCTATGCCAACACAGTTTGCAGAAATCTGTTCATCCTGGTGACAAACATGAACCTCATATCTAGGACAGAAGTAGAGAGCATTGTAGTGAGGGTTCACAGGCAAAGTGAGAGGGTACAGGTCTTTACAGGACAGTGTGGTCCAGGATGCAGCAGCAGGAAGTGTTCATATCCCATATTGCTTTAAAGTTCATGATTGAGCTGCCACCAAGTGTACAAGCACCACAGGATCAACAATGCAGAAACCACCATGTCTTTCCAGGAACAGATTCTGGTTTGGCTGTGAGGCTGGTGAATGGAGGAGACAGGTGTCAGGGTCGAGTGGAAATTCTTTACCAGGGTTCCTGGGGCACTGTATGTGACGACAACTGGGACATCAATGATGCCAACGTGGTGTGCAGGCAGCTGGGCTGTGGCTGGGCTGTGTCAGCCCCAGGAAATGCCAGGTTTGGACAGGGCCCAGGGCCCATTGTCCTGGATGACGTGGCCTGTGGAGGATATGAGGACTATCTGTGGAGATGTTCCCACCGAGGCTGGCTCTCTCATAACTGTGGACACCATGAGGATGCTGGAGTCATCTGTTCAGGTAAGACCCATGATCATTACATCTGCCTGACAGCAATGAGCTTAGGTCACTATGAATGCTGTCAGAATTCCATTCTGGCCTACTCATTGGTCCTTGTAAGGATTGGTGACTATCCAGGACAATGCCTTTCTCAGTCATGGTCCTGCACAAGGCTCTCAGTCTCTAGTGAGTCTAGAGTATGTGAGAGAGGTAAGCCATGGAAATGCAGTGTCAAGTTCCACACTTGAGAAAGGACCAGGGTCAGCACACATGTGCTCTTGCAAGAAGTAAACTAGCCTTGGTTTGGAGTATTGGGATCCTGTTTCTATGTTGAATTTGGACTATCAGAAGGGCAAAGCTGTGCGGCATAGTGAGCCGAGCAAATTCAGTGATCTTTTTCCACAGTGTTCCCCAGAATCCTTCTCAGAAAGTCCTTCAGAAGGATTCTTCTGGGCAAGCTTCAGTAACTCCTTCAGTCCCTCAGGCTCTGCAGAGTTCTGGGTTTCCACAGATCGGGTTCAATAGCTCAATGGTCGTAACACCGTGGGAATGTTACTCATGAATGTTGGGGTGTGGACATGGCAGGGAGGTCCAATGTAGTATGTTCATGAGATAAATGGACAAGAAATATTTGGGCATGGATGTAGCAGGGAGGATTGCTAGAGTCCTACAGAATCCTTTAACCATGGGGGTGGATCTTTGAGTCTTCAACAAGTCAACACTGACTGTGCTTTTGGCCCACTACCCACACAATTACATAGAACCCTGTTTTCCCATCACATCTCCAGCCTCTCATGATCTTGTTACTTGCTATTATTAAACTGCATAAAACTGGGTCCACCTGGGGCACGGAGTACATGGTATAAGTTCATGAGTAACTGTATCATTCATGGTCTGCTCTGGCAGCACCCACCCTGGAACATCAGCCTCAGCTACATCTGTAGAAACGCTGAGTCTGTCTTCCCTGGATGTCCAGGTGAACTTCTACGGGCTTTCTATCCACTCTCCTTTTATTTCTCACAGATGTCTGTGCCTCCCCCTGCTCAGGTCACTGTCAACAGCTTGGAGTCCCCTCTTCTCCTGTTCATTGCAGGGTCATGCTTTTTATTCTTGTACTAGGGCATTAGTGATAAAACA
This sequence comes from Mus caroli, assembly GCF_978045245.1. Classification (NCBI taxonomy): domain Eukaryota; kingdom Metazoa; phylum Chordata; class Mammalia; order Rodentia; family Muridae; genus Mus; species Mus caroli. Next base: position 14,598,583 of record NW_028227263.1, on the reverse strand, counting down.
CATATTCCTCACCCCTCTGAATTTTCACCAAATTCATTCCCTAGGTCATGGACTTTCCTCTTTGTACATTCATGGCTCACATGGCCTGTCTAGTAGGTTTTATGCACACAGCACTGGGCATCATAGACACAACTGCTGCATGCTACTCAAAATGGATGGTCTGAGACTTTCCATGGTGCTAACCCCAAGTTGACAGGCTGGCACCTCAGAGTGCCACACTGTCTCCTGGCGCTCTTTGTGTATCTTCCTCTGCATCGGGACATCTGAATGCTTCAGTTCCTACATGTTCTTTCCTGTTTTCTACATTGATTATCTTACTGGTTATATAAGTGTATATGTATACATATAAGTATATGTTTATGTATAACATAAACCTGGCTGCTCACTTTGATCTACTAATTCTCCAGCTTCATTTCCAAATGCTGGGATTTCTACTCTAATCCTCAGTGCCCAGCATACAGTCTGGTTACATTTCTTCTCCTTATTATACAGGATACTGCAGTTCACTCAGTCTACAGTACTTTTCTTGCCACATTCCCTATCCCAATAGCGCCCTCTGTAGACACAGTCTGCTCACTGCAGATGCTATGATGTCCTGGAGCAGGTCTACATTTTCCTGTCCTTAACCAGCCAAGATTTGGTTTGTTCTAACTGTTCTCTAAAGATCAAGGACACTGTGCCTTTTAGAGGTCCCTCCCTAATTTACATATTTTAAGACATACAAACACATGCACATACTTACACACACACAAACACACATTGACACTCAGACATTAACACATATAATCCATATATACATACATACATATTTGCATGGACAGACACACAAACATACATAGAGTTACATACTTTGACCAAAAACGGAAGACATATATTCTCACATGCAAATATGTACATCATAAACAGATACAACACAGATACACATTGTTATACACACCCCCGCATAGACACAGAGACACACACAATCCCAGAAGAACACACAGAGACAGATGTGGGCACTGAAACACACACAAACACACACACACACACACACACACACACACACACACACACACACACGTATACCCTATGTCATTGGGTGTCCATGCATACTCTCCCAAAACATCTCCATTAGCAACTGTCCCTTGTTCAAAACTCTCTGTTGAACCTTCAGGGGTCTAGATAGGCTGGATTCTCTGCAGGGCTGGGAGCACTCATTGCTCCTTTCGTTCCTAGCTTGGGACATGTACCAAGAGCCTAACAGGGTGCCTGACTCACAAGAGTGTACTGCAGCTCGCAGGATGGAGGGTGGAACTGTGAGCATCCACCCTCATGGCTCCTGAGAGCCTTCCTGCTGATTCCACAGATCATGCATATACATAAAGACATATTCATGCACACATGCTACACCAGCAACATTAACCACATTCTCACCATTCCTGAGAGATCATCTCTTAGTTTCCAAGGAAATGGGTTACAGTGACTTCTTTGCTTCTACCCAAAGCATCTGACACTCAAGTCTTTATCAGTTGGTGTGTGACCCATAGACACCTTCCTGTGTCCTTCCAGTCATCCCAGATCTAGTCCCTCATTGATTATCAGCCTTGTGTGACTCAGTGGTACATCACCTTGCTCATGTGAGGCCAGCAAGAGGGAAAGATTTTCATGCTCAATAATACAGAGGTAGCCTGTTTTCCTTTATAGTTTTGATTCACCCCTTGTATAATTGGTGTAGATGCCCATGATGCAAAAGGCCCCGACTGGAATATTTCTAAGACCATCTTGCTCTTTTGACCAAACAAAAAGGAACCTAGAAAGTTGAGTTTGGTCTTTGGGGTGGGGCCCACATAGGAGAGTTGTAAAAGCTACCACTTCAGAAATGATTTTTGCCAGGATTCTTGTGGATGAAATGCACACTCTGAATTTGTTTTTATTTCTTTGATAGCTTCTCAATCAAGCAGTCCCACACCTGGTAAGTACATAGAAAATATGGACCTATGTTAGTGTATAACTTCCCCTTATGTTGTGAGTGATCCTGACATACTACATGCTAATGAATGACACTAGGCTGACATATATAGTGTCCCATCTAGACAGTAATGACAATAAACACTCCTGCCAGCTGTAGCAGAAAGGATCCTGTGGTAAGACAATTACAGTCTTCAATTTTATGTTTTCCTGCCTCAAATTTCAGTTTATGTTAGAATCAAATAGAATATCTGAATGCAGGTCTTGGATTCAGTCCTTCTGCAAGTAGCTTTAACTATGAGACATGAAGCAGACTCAGGGATCTGTGGTTGGCAGATGATATGTAAGAATATCATGCCCTCTTCACACATGAGCCAATGCCTGCTTGTCCCAAGACTAATCAGGATCTAATATTCACAAGGTTACATACAGGACCACTTGTTTGCTATTGGTTTGTTTATGTACTATTTCTTGAGCCTCACCTCGCTCAGGCTAACTTTGGCCTTGCTGTTTTTGGCAAGGGTCCCCTTGAACTCCCTATCATCTTTTCTGTAGTTTCCTGGTTCCAGGATTCCAAGATTTTGCTACCATGTCCAGCTGTTTTAATCACATTGGACATTAGGTGTATTTTACCTCCAGCCCAGATTTTTTTCTCTTCTTACAAAACAATAATTTTCATCAAGACCTTGGGCAGTGCACATAGCCAAAGCAGAAACCCTGATCGCATGCCCAGTCTCCCAGGAGGAGTGGCTTCCAGTGCAGTTCAGGCTAACTTTGTACCTTGCATGAGACCATGTCTACATGGTAGACCCAATCCTAAACTGAGCTTTTCTTTATTAAGGTTGGTGGAACCCAGGGACAAATAATGGCAAGACCTTCTCCTTAGGTCTTGTTTCTAACTTTGGGCTACTGATGAAATTGGGGTTGAATCTTCTTCCTGTTGCTATGATCACACACTGGCCCTAAGCAACATGGAGGAGGATAGGTCTATTTGGCTTACAGGTCTCTCTCCACTATTGAGTGAAGTCAGGGAAGGAGCCTGAGGCAGGCAGCTGGAGGCAGGGACTGAAGCAGAGACCATGGAGCAGCCCTGCTGACTGGCATTCTGGCTTATGTTTAGCTAGTGTTGTCATACAGCACAGGCTCACCTGTCTAAGGACCATGTGCTGGCTTTGCCCTGACAATTATTGTTCAAGACAATCCACACAGAAAGAGCCACTGGCAATTCTGACCTAGGCAATTCTGGGCAACTCCCAGATTAAGAGTCCTTTACAAGACATAGCTGGAGCTCTGTTGACAGTAGAGATAACTAGGACAAATGGCCAGCATTGCTACTGCTGCTGTTGTTGCTGCTGCTGCTGCTGCTGCTGCTGGTTATGGTAGTGATCTTGCTGGTTTCCCGCTGCTGGTGCTGTGTGGTGGAATCCAGTGGAATCATAAGGCTCAGAAATCATGGATGGAGTAGAGATGAGAGACACGGGTGTCACACTGCTGGGCAGACCCTACCAGTCCCCAGCCTTCCCTGTCATTCTTCTCTCTGCCCTCAGTCATGTGATGGGTGAAACTAGCTTCAGCCTCACGTCAGAAGGGCTAGTGGAATACAGTCACCGATTCTTCCTCCCAAAATTAAAGATATTGCACATCATCAATGTTCAGCGATTACAGGTAGTATGTGCTTTTAAGAGAACATATACATGTAGGGGAATCCAGAGGAAGATTTTTGACCAACTTATAGAAAGGGCCAAACAAAGGCTTGCAGTTCTCTAGGGGGAACCAATCAAGAGAGACCAGCAGAGGGCAGTAAGTTCGTGTCCTGCAGTCCTTCTTTGGGAACACCTTGGAAGGCTCAGGTGGCCTTTGCCAATCCTCATAGCACCCTGTGAAGATGTCCAACAACAGCAACTGTGTTCCTATGCGAATTGTTGGTTTAACCATTGATACATAGTGTTTACTGTGCACAAGTCATAGGGAACATAGTGTGACTGTGGTGATCACCGCCCACCTGAGAATGGCCCTTAAAAGGAACATGGCCCTGCAGGCAGCCACAGTGTGACTGTGTTTATTTGAATACTCTGTGCTGTTGGTGAACCAGATCGTTTTTCAGATGGAATAGATGCAGAGATGAAGAAGAGTGAGGCCAAAAGATGTGCATGACACTTCAGTAGCCAGTTAAAGAAGGATCAGTGTCAGATCCCACAGTGCTTTACAGCCATTTCTAGTGATGAAAGACCTTTACCATGGGAGACTGCAGCTCCTGCCTCTGGGTTCTTCAAGAGAGAGGACCAACACCCAATGAATTCTTCCTTTCTCATTTTGCAGATGTGTTCCACCCAACTGAACAAACCACAGCAGGTAAGTTGTGCTATGTTGTATCCCTGTGGCCCAATGTCCTCAGAGCCCATTAGCTCACCTCTGACCCAGAAGATGGGCAGAAGGAAGAGCATGTGGAGTCCTTAGCTCCCAAGGAAATTTCCCAACAAGTTCAGGCCTATATGGACATATATGCTATGGATTATGGCCCTGAACTGTGGTACTTGGGGAGGATCAGCCATAGGAGGCACCTTCAAGGGTCACTAAGGAGATCTTGTTACTAGAGGTTCTATTGACCATTCTCAGTGCCCTGAGGTTCCGATGTTTTACCCTGTACCTTGCCGAACTCAGGGAGCAGAGTCTCTGTCTTCAGTGCTTGGAGAGGAAATCAAAACTCTGCTTAGCCAATGTCCCTGTCATTTCCTTTCGTCTAAGGCCTTATAAAGCTACTCTGGATTTCTGAATCCCCAACCTGGGACATTAAAGATCCTGTCTATCTCTCTGAGTTCCTCCAATGAGCGGTGTTGGTGGCACATCAGTACAGTTTAGACTCTGATGGACTGGGCTTTGGGAAAGAAAATCTCTTTCTTTTTTCCTTGGCATTTTTTGATCCTAGGACACAGCAAGAACTGTTGCTATAGCAGTGCCTCTGGCCAGCCCAGGGTTTGTAGGGAATCCAATTGGCCCAGTGTCAGACATCAGTTTTCCTAATGCATTTGAGGTGTCCCAAGGATAAGGCTGGCTTTACTCTCACTAAAGCCATATTCCTTCCTAAAATTCCACCCAGTTTATATCAGGAGCTGCTGTGTGGGGTAGAGGTCAATTCTTTCTGTATCCTGAGACCTTTGAAGGTTACGCAGAGCTGGTTGCTTGGTGCAAGTGGGTTAATGTCTTGATATCATCACTCCAATCTCCAGCACCAAGTCTACTCTTGAAACCACTGTGTCTTTTAAAGTAATTTAAACATATGTTTGAGATTTGTGTTTCATTTATATGGGACATATTAGATTCATTTCTGAAACAGTAAAAAAAAATGAGCATGGTCATGCAACACAAACACAGCCACACAAACACATACAACAAAACACAACCACACACACAACACACACAACCACAAATACAAAACACACATACTCCTACACACTTATGCCTGTAAGCACACATACAATATTCTACCACTCATGATGCTGAGCTAGTAGGATCTTGAGTTTCAGTCTAGCCTAGGGTATAATCCAAGATACCTTACCAAAAAAGCATTCATATACAAAGATGAAAGCAAAACAGGCTTTCTACACATATGCTAGTGAATATTATTTTGATTTACCAGCCAGTGTAATTAAAAAGGAAGAATTTAATTAGATGTGCACATGTGAGAAACCATTTTGTACTGGTTCCCTAGAGCTCAGTGCAAGTCATATGTAGGCAAGTTAGAGCTAGGGTCTATGGATTAACATTTTCTATAAAAAAGACTTTGAGACTTGGAGAACTCAACTTTCTATAAAAATAGCCTATTAGACTTGGAGAACTGAAGACTATGTAGATTTCTCACTAGTGTCAAGTCAAACAGCATTACCCAGATCAAACCCTGAATCACATCCCATCAGCAGGTTGACTGCACTTGCATGTCTTGGTTTTCTCCATGGAGACTTAACATCATGTTTCTCATTTTTTTCCCTCATGTGTCTATGGACATACAGAGCAGACAACCGTTCCTGATTATACACCAATAGGTAAGAAAAGATTGTATACATCTCTCACTGTACGTCACAATGCTGATTGTATCCACAGCATTGACTTCCTTGTAACACATAGGGGATAGGGTGGTGGGTGTGTGCTGTGAAGACTTGAGAAGTTGGGGATGCCTCCTGATCCTGAGGATGTCCCTCCTGGCAACCCTGTCACTGTCTGTATTTCTCTGTCTGTGGAGGGGGTCAGTCAGCCTGCTGTTGCCTGACCTTCCCCTCTCCCTGTGTGTGGAAGTCAGTAATGGAGTGGATTCCAAAACTCCACGGTCTCTACATTTAGTATTACGTCAGAAGAGACTCTGAGGTTAGAGTGATTAATATAAGACAACCTTCCAGAGAGGTTGGGTGACAAAATGAGACTGATGACCTTTTATGAGACGCCATTCTGATTCTCTTCAAGTGGGTGCCCAGTTGAGAAAGCTGTGTCTTAGTGCACGCTGGGTAAAGACATCTGTCTTGTTTAAATATGCTGGGTTGAACCTTGACTTTAATGAAAAGTTCACATCAGTGGTCTTAGTGACCAATAGTGACAAAGCTTGGGGTCCTCTAGTGTGGTCTCATTCCAGACAGAGAGCGAGGTGGTGGTGGCAGTCATGTCACCGGAGACATTGGGGTCCCAGCAGCTCATTCAGGTTTATAATTTTATATTGGTTCTGAAAGGAGTTCTTATACAAAACTGAAACTGGTGTGTGTGTGTGTGTGTGTGTGTGTGTGTGTGTGTGTGTAAGCAGCTGTTGAGAGCCTTTTGCAGGGACCCATGAACTTCTGTTGTGGCAGGAAGCTATCCTCTGCCCTGTTGGTGTCTCATAGACCAACTTTCTGTGCATCGCCTTTACTCCTGGCAGATATGGGTCATGGTAGAGGTGAATGTGTGCATGTGCAGTGTGTGTGTGAGGAGTTTCGAGGGCTCTGCATCCTCTCACTCCTTGAAACACTCTTAATCCTACAGTGCATGATACTCCAAGGCATAATGGCAAGGTAGAGTAGGTAGACAAGTTATCTTGTCACCATAGTGGTCAGATTCAACCCATGCCAACACAGTGTGTAGAAACCTAGGCATCCTGGTGACCAACTTGGTCCTCATGTTTAGAACAGAAGTAGTGACATTTTAGTGAGGATTCACAGTCAAAGTGAGAGTGTACAGGTCTTTACAGGACAGTGTGGCCAGGATGCAGCAGCAGGACTTGTTCATATCTCATAATGTTCATGAGTGAGTGGCCCACAAAGTGTACAAGCTCCATCACCCACAATGAACCAACAATGGAGAAACCACCATGTCTTTTCAGGAACAGAAAACAGTTTGGCTGTGAGGCTGGAGAATGGAGGAGACAGGTGTCAGGGTCGAGTGGAGATCCTTTACCAGGGTTCCTGGGGCACCGTGTGTGATGACAACTGGGACCTCAATGATGCCAACGTGGTGTGCAGGCAGCTGGGCTGTGGCTTGGCCGTGTCTGCCCCAGGAAATGCCAGGTTTGGACAGGGCCCAGGGCCCATTGTCATGGATGACGTGGCCTGTGGAGGATATGAGGACTATCTGTGGAGATGTTCCCACCGAGGCTGGCTCTCTCATAACTGTGGACACCATGAGGATGCTGGAGTCATCTGTTCAGGTAAGACCCAGTGATCATTACATCTGCCTAACAGCAATGAGCTTAGGTCACTATGAATGCTGTCAGAACTCCATTCTGGCCTATTCATTGGTCCTTGTAAGGATTGGTGAATAACCTGGACAATGCCCTTCTCAGTCATGGTCCTGCACCAGACTCTCAGTCTCTAGTGAGGCTTCAGTTTATGTGAGAGAGGTAAGCCATGGAAATGCAGTGTCAAGTTCCACACTTGAGAAAGGACCAGGGTCAGCATCCATGTGCTCTTGCAAGAAGTAAACCAGCCTTGGTTTGGAGTATTGAAATCCTGTTTCTATGTTGAATTTGGACTATCAGAAGGGCAAAGCTGTATGGCATGGCGAGCTGAGCAAATTCAGTGTTCTTTTTCCACAGTGTTCCCTAGAATCCTTCTCAGAAAGTCCTGCAGAAGGACTCTTCTGGGCAAGCTTCAGTAACTCCTTCAGTCCCTCAGGCTCTGCAGAGTTCTGGGTTTCCACAGATCGGGTTCAATAGCTCAATGGTGATAAAACAGTGGGAATGTTACTCATGAATGGAGGTCCTATGTAGTATGTTCATGAGATACATGGACAAGAATTATTTGGGCATGGATGTAGTATGGAGAATTTTAGAGTCCTACAGGATCCTTTAACCATGAGGGTGGATCTTTGAATCTTTAAGAAGTCAAGATTGGGTGTGCTTTTGACCCACTACCCACACAGTAACATAGATCTCTGGCTTCCTTTCATTTCGGCAGGCTCTCATGAATTTCTTACTTGCTGTTAGTAAACTGCCTCAAATCAGGTCCCACCTCGGACACGGAGTACATGGTAGAAGTTCATGAGTAACTGTATTGTTCATGGTCTGCTCTGGCAGCACCCACCCTGGAACATCAGCCTCAGCTCCATCTGTAGAAACGCTGAGTCTGTCTTCCCTGGATGTCCAGGTGAACTCCTAGGGACTTTCTGTCCACTCTCCTTCTATTTCACAGATGTCTATGCCACCCCCAGCTCAGGTCACTGTCAACAGCTTGGAGTTCCCTCTTCTCCTGTTCATTGTAGAGTCATGCTTTTCTTCTGACACTAGGGAATTATTGATAAGACACACACTGTTCACTGCTACTGAGCTTTCACCAAATTCATACGCTGGGTCATGGACTTTCCTCTTTGCACATTCATGGCTGACACGACCTGTCTGGTATGTTTTATGCACACAGTACTGGGCATTATAGACCCCACTGCTGCATGTTACTTAAAATGGATGGCCTGAGGCTTGAATGGTGCTAACCCAAGTCGGCACTCTGGTACCCGAGAATGCCACACTGTCTCCTGGTGCTCTTTGTGTATCTTCCTCTGCATCAGGACATCTGAATGCTTCAGTTCCTACATGTTCTTTCCTGTTTTCTACATTGATTATCTTACTGGTTATATAAGTATATATGTATACATATAAGTATATGTTTATGTATAACATAAACCAGGCTGCTCACTTTGATCTACTAATTCTCCAGCTTCATTTCCAAATGCTTGGATTTCTACTCTAATCCTCAGTGCCCAGCATACACTCTGGTTACAGTTCTTCTCCTTATTTTACAGGATACTGCAGTTCACTCAGCCTACAATACTTTGCTTGCCACATTCCCCATTCCAATCGCGCCCTCTGTAGACACAGTCTGCTCACTGCAGATGCTATGATGTCCTGGAGCAGGTCTACTTTGTCCTTTGTTTAACCAGTCACCATTTGGTTTGTTCTAACTGTTCTCTAAAGATCAAGGACACTGTGCCTTTTAGAGGTCCCTCCCTAATTTACACCTTTTGAGACATACAAACACATGCACACACTTACACAGAAACACACACACACACACACACATTGACACTCAGACATCAACACATATAATCCATATATACATACATACACATTTGCATGGACAGACACACATACATAGAGTTACATACATGGACCAAAAATCGTAGACATATATATCTCACATGCTAATATGTACATCATAGACAGATACAACACAGATACACATTGTTACACACACTCCCCAAACACAGAGACACGAGATACACACAATCCCAGAAGATCACACAGAGACAGATGTGGACACTGACAGACAGACACACACATGTATATTCTATGTCATTGGGTGTCCATGCATATTCTCCCACAACTACTCCAGTAGCACCTGTTCCTTTTTCAAAGCTCTCTGTTGATGTCTTCAGGGGCCTAGATATGCTGGATCCTCCGCAGGGCTGGAAGCACTCATTGCTCCTTTCGTTCCTAGCTTGGGACATGTATCAAGAGCCTAACAGTGTGCCTGCCTCATGAGAGTGTACTGAAGCTCACAGGATGGAGGGTGGAACTGTGACCAGTCCACCTTCATGGCTCCTGAGAGCCTTCTTGGTGATTCCACAGATTATGCATATACATCAAGACATATTCACACACACACATGATAAACCAGCAACATTAATCACATTCTCACCATTCCTGAGAGATCATCTCTTACTTTCCAAAGGAAATGGGTTCCAAGAACTTCTTTGCTTCTACCCAAAGCATCTGACACTCAAGTCTTTATCAGTGGGTGTTGTGACCCATAGACACCTTCCTGTGTCCTTCCAGTCATCCCAGATCTAGTCCCTCATCGATTATCAGCCTTGTGTGACTCAGTGGTATATCACATCGCTTATGTGAGGACAGCAAGAGGGAAAAGTTTTCATGCTCTAATTCAGAGGCAGGTTGTTTTCTTTCATAGTTTTGATTCAACCCCTGTGTAGTTTGTGTAGACGCCCATGATACAAAGGGCCCGACTGGAATATTCCTAAGACTATCTTGCTCTTTTGACCAATCATAAAGGAACCTAGAAAGTTGAGTTTGGTCTTTGAGGTGGGGCCCACATAGGAGAGTTGTAAAAGCTACCACTTCAGAAAGGATGTTTGCCAGGATTCTTGTGGATGAAATGCACACTCTGAATTTGTTTTTATTTCTTTGACAGCTTCTCAATCAAGCAGTCCCACACCTGGTAAGTACATTGAAAATATGAACCTGTGTCAGTGTATAACTTCCCCCTATGTTGTGAGTGATCCTGACACACTGCATGCTAATGAATGACACTAGGCTGAAATATATAGTGCCCATCTAGACAGTAATAACAATAAATCTCCTGCCAGCTGTAGCAGAAAGGATCCTGTCATAAGACAATTACAGTCTTCAATTTTATGTTTTCCTGCCTCAAATTTCAGTTTATGTTAGAATCAAATAGAATATCTGAATGCAGGTCTTGGATTCATTCCTTCCGCAAGTAGCTCTAACTATGATTCGTGAAGCAGACTCACGGATCTGTGATTGGTAAATGATATGTAAGGTTATCATGCCCTCTTCACACATTGGCCAATGCCTGCTTGTCCTAAGACTAATCAGGATCTAATATTCACAAGGTTATAGGACCACTTGTTTGCTATTGGTTTTTTTATGTAATATTTCTTGAGCCTCACCTCGCTCAGGCTAATCTTGGTCTTGCTGGTTTTGGCAAGGGTCCCCCTGAACTCCTGATTATATTTTGTGTAGTTTCTTTTTTTAAATTTATTTTTATTAGATATTTTCTTTATATACATTTAAAATGCTATCCCAAGAGTTCCCTATACCCTACCTCCATCCTGCTCCTCTCCCCACCCTCTCCTGCTTCTTGGCCCTGGCATTCCCCTGTATTGGGGCATATAAAGTTTGCAATACCAAGGGGCCTCTCTTCCCAGTGATGGCTGAATAGGCCATCTTCTGCTCCATATGCAGCTTTTTCTGTAGTTTCCAGGTTCTAGGATTCCAAGATTTTGCTACCATGTCCAGCTGTTTTAATCACATTGGACATGAGGTGTATTTTACCTCCAGACCAGATGTTTATTTTTCTCTTCTTACAAAACAATAATTTTTGCTGCTGCTGCTGGTGGTGGTGGTGATGATAGTGATCTTGCTGGTAATCCCACTGCTGCTGCTGTCTGGTGGAATCCAGTGGAATCATAAGGCACAAATCATGAATAGAGTAGAGATGAGAGACACGGGTGTCACACTGCTGGGCAGACCCTACCAGTCCCCACCCTTCCCTGTCATTCTTCTCTCTGCCCTCAGTCATGTGATAGGTGAAATTAGCTTCAGCCTCGTGTCAGAAGGGTTAGTGGAATATAGTCACTGATTCTTCCTTCCAAAATTAAAAATATTGCACATCATGAATGCTCACCTATTACAGGTAGTATGTACTTTTAAGTGGACATATACATGTTGGGGAATCTAGAGGAAGCTAGAAAGGGCCAAACAAAGGCTTATGGTTCTCTAGGGGGAACCAATCAGAGAGTGACCAGCAGAGGGCAGTAATACTGTGTCCTGCAGACCCAGAGCCTTCTTTGGGAACACCTTGGAAGGCTCAGGTGGCCTTTGCCAAACTCATAGCACCCTGTGAAGATGACCAAGAACAGCAACTGTGTTCCCATGTGAATTGCTGGTTTAACCATTGATACATAGTGTTTACTGTACACAAGTCATAGGGAACATAGTGTGATTGTAGTGATCACCGCCCACCTGAGAATGGCCCTTAAAAGAACATGGCCCTGCAGGCAGCCACAGTGTGACTGTGTTTATGTGAATACTCTGTGATGTTGGTGAACCAGATCGTTTTTCAGATGGAATAGATGCAGTGATGAAGAGTGAGGCTAAGAGGTGCTCATGGGGACACTTCAGTAGCCAGTTAAAGAAGGATCAGTGTCAGATCCCACAGTGCTTTACAGCATTTCTAGTGATGAAAGACCTTTACCATGGGAGACTGCAGCTCCTGCCTCTGGGTTCCTGAAGAGAAAGGACCAACACCCAATGAATTCTTCCTTTCTCCTTTTGCAGATGTGTTCCACCCAACTGAACAAACCACAGCAGGTAAGTTGTGCTATGTTGTATCCCTGTGGCCCAATGTCCTCAGAGCCCATTAGCTCACCTCTGACCCAGAAGATGGGCAGAAGGAAGAGCATGTGGAGTCCTTAGCTCCCAAGGAAATTTCCCAACAAGTTCAGGCCTATATGGACATATATGCCATGGATTATGGCCCCGAACTGTGGTACTTGGGGAGGATCAGCCATAGGAGGCACCTTCAAGGGTCACTAAGGAGATCTTGTTACTAGAGGTTCTATTGACCATTCTCAGTCTCTGACTTCTGTGCTTGGAGAGGAAATCAAAACTCTGCTTAGCCAATGTCCCTGTCATTTCCTTTCGTCTAAGGCCTTATAAAGCTACTCTGGATTCCTGAATCCCAAACCTGGGACATTAAAGATCCTGTCTATCTCTCTGAGTTCCTCCAAACAGCGGTGTTGGTGGCACATCAGTACAGTTTAGACTCTGATAAACTGGGCTTTGGGAAAGAAAATCCCTTTCTTCTCTCCTTGGCATTTTTTGATTCTAGGTCACAGCAAGAACTGTTTCTATAGCAGTGCCTCTGGCCAGCCCAGGGTTTGTAGGGAATCCAATTGGCCCAGTGTCAGACATCAGTTTTCCTAATGCATTTGAGGTGTCCCAAGGATAAGGCTGGCTTTACTCTCACTAAAGCCATATTCCTTCCTAAGATTCCACCCAGTTTATATCAGGAGCTGCTGTGTGGGGTAGAGGTCAATTCTTTCTGTATCCTGAGACCTTTGAAGGTTACGCAGAGCTGGTTGCTTGGTGCAAGTGGGTTAACGTCTTGATATCATCACTCCAATCTCCAGCACCAAGTCTACTCTTGAAGCCACTGTGTCTTTTAAAGTAACTAAAACATATGTTTGAGATTTGTGTTTCATTTATATGGGACATATTAGATTCATTTCTGAAACAGTAAAAAAAAATGAGTATGGTCATGCAACACAAACACAGCCACACAAACACATACAACAAAACACAACCACACACACAACACACACAACCACAAATACAAAACACACATACTCCTACACACTTACGCCTGTAAGCACACTTACAATATTCTACCACTCATGATGCTGAGCTAGTAGGATCTTGAGTTTCAGTCTAGCCTAGGGTATAATCCAAGATACCTTACTAAAAAAGCATTCATATACAAAGATGAAGCAAAACAGGCTTTCTACACATATGCTAGTAAATATTATTTTGATTTACCAGCCAGTGTAATTAAAAAGGAAGAATTTAATTAGATGTGCACGTGTGAGAAACCATTTTGTACTGGTTCCCTAGAGCTAAGTGCAAGTCATATGTAGGCAAGTTAGAGCTAGGGTCTATGGATTAACATTTTCTATAAAAAAGACTTTGAGACTTGGAGAACTCAACTTTCTATAAAAATAGCCTATTAGACTTGGAGAACTGAAGACTATGTAGATTTCTCACTAGTGTCAAGTCAAACAGCATTACCCAGATCAAACCCTGAATCACATCCCATCAGCAGGTTGACTGCACTTGCATGTCTTGGTTTTTCTCCATGGAGACTTAACATCATGTTTCTCATTTTTCTTCCTCATGTGTCTATGGACATACAGAGCAGACAACCGTTCCTGATTATACACCAATAGGTAAGAAAAGATTGTATACATCTCTCACTGTAGGTCACAATGCTGATTGTATCCACAACATTGACTTCCTTGTAACACTTAGGGGATAGGGTGTTGGGTGTGTGCTGTGAAGACTTAGAGAAGTTGGGGATGCCTCCTGATCCTGAGGACGTCCCTCCTGGCAACCCTGTCACTGTCTGTATTTCTCTGCCTGTGGAGGGGGCCAGTCAGCCTGCTGTTGCCTGACCTTCCCCTCTCCCTGTGTGTGGAAGTCAGTAATGGAGTGGATTCCAAAACTCCACGGTCTCTACATTTAGTATTACGTCAGAAGAGACTCTGAGGTTAGAGTGATTAATATAAGACAACCTTCCAGAGAGGTTGGGTGACAAAATGAGACTGATGACCTTTTATGAGACGCCATTCTGATTCTCTTCAAGTGGGTGCCCAGTTGAGAAAGCTGTGTCTTAGTGCACGCTGGGTAAAGACATCTGTCTTGTTTAAATATGCTGGGTTGAACCTTGACTTTAATGAAAAGTTCACATCAGTGGTCTTAGTGACCAATAGTGACAAAGCTTGGGGTCCTCTAGTGTGGTCTCATTCCAGACAGAGAGCGAGGTGGTGGTGGCAGTCATGTCACCGGAGACATTGGGGTCCCAGCAGCTCATTCAGGTTTATAATTTTATATTGGTTCTGAAAGGAGTTCTTATACAAAACTGAAACTGGTGTGTGTGTGTGTGTGTGTGTGTGTGTGTGTGTGTAAGCAGCTGTTGAGAGCCTTTTGCAGGGACCCATGAACTTCTGTTGTGGCAGGAAGCTATCCTCTGCCCTGTTGGTGTCTCATAGACCAACTTTCTGTGCATCGCCTTTACTGCTGGCAGATATGGGTCATGGTAGAGGTGAATGTGTGCATGTGCAGTGTGTGTGTGAGGAGTTTCGAGGGCTCTGCATCCTCTCACTCCTTGAAACACTCTTTTTTTTTTTTTTTTTTTTTTTTATTACATGTAAGCACACTGTAGCTGTCTTCAGACACTCCAGAAGAGGGCGCCAGATCTCGTTACGGATGGTTGTGAGCCACCATGTGGTTGCTGGGATTTGAACTCTGGACCTTTGGAAGAGCAGTCGGGTGCTCTTACCCACTGAGCCATCTCACCAGCCCCCCTTGAAACACTCTTAATCCTACAGTGCATGATACTCCAAGGCATAATGGCAAGGTAGAGTAGGTAGACAAGTTATCTTGTCACCATAGTGGTCAGATTCAACCCATGCCAACACAGTGTGTAGAAACCTAGGCATCCTGGTGACCAACTTGGTCCTCATGTTTAGAACAGAAGTAGTGACATTTTAGTGAGGATTCACAGTCAAAGTGAGAGTGTACAGGTCTTTACAGGACAGTGTGGCCAGGATGCAGCAGCAGGACTTGTTCATATCTCATAATGTTCATGAGTGAGTGGCCCACAAAGTGTACAAGCTCCATCACCCACAATGAACCAACAATGGAGAAACCACCATGTCTTTTCAGGAACAGAAAACAGTTTGGCTGTGAGGCTGGAGAATGGAGGAGATAGGTGTCAGGGTCGAGTGGAGATCCTTTACCAGGGTTCCTGGGGCACCGTGTGTGATGACAACTGGGACCTCAATGATGCCAACGTGGTGTGCAGGCAGCTGGGCTGTGGCTTGGCCGTGTCTGCCCCAGGAAATGCCAGGTTTGGACAGGGCCCAGGGCCCATTGTCATGGATGACGTGGCCTGTGGAGGATATGAGGACTATCTGTGGAGATGTTCCCACCGAGGCTGGCTCTCTCATAACTGTGGACACCATGAGGATGCTGGAGTCATTTGTTCAGGTGAGACCCAGTGATCATTACATCTGCCCGACAGCAATGAGCTTAGGTCACTATGAATGCTGTCAGAACTCCATTCTGGCCTATTCATTGGTCCTTGTAAGGATTGGTGAATATCCAGGACAATGCCCTTCTCAGTCATGGTCCTGCACAAGACTCTCAGTCTCTAGTGAGTGTAGAGTTTATGTGAGAGAGGTAAGCCATGGAAATGCAGTGTGGAGTTCCACACTTGAGAAAGGACCAGGGTCAGCATCAATGTGCTCTTGCAAGAAGTCAACCAGCCTTGGTTTGGAGTATTGAAATCCTGTTTCTATGTTGAATTTGGACTATCAGAAGGGCAAAGCTGTATGGCATGGCGAGCTGAGCAAATTCACTGTTCTTTTTCCAGTGTTCCCCAGAATCCTTCTGAGAATGTCCTGCAGAAGGACTCTTCTGAGCAAGCTTCAGTAACTCCTTCAGTCCCTCAGGCTCTGCAGAGTTCTGGGTTCTCACAGATCGGGTTCAATAGCTTAATGTTCATAACACTGTGGAATATTACTCATTAATGGAGATCCTATGTAGTATGTTCATGAGATAAATGGACAAGAAATACTTGTGCATGGAGAAATTTAGAATCCTACAGAATCCTTTAACCATGAGGGTGGATCTTTGAATCTTCAAGAAGTCCAGACTGGGTGTGCTTTTGGCCTACTACGCACACAGTAACACAGCACCCTGGTTTCCTGTCATGTATCCAGGCTCTCATAATTTTCTTACTTGCTGTTAGTAAAGTGCCTCAGACCATGTCCCACCTGGGGCACGGAGTACCTGGTAGAAGTTCATGAGAAACTCTATTATTCATGGTTTGTTCTGGCAGCACCCACCCTGGAACATCAGCCTCAGCTCCTTCTGTAGAAACACTGAGTCTGTCTTCTCTGGATGTCCAGGTGAACTCTAGGGACTTTCTGTCCACTGTCCTTCTATTTCACAGGTGTCTGTGCCTCCCCTTGCTCAGGTCAATGTCAACAGCTTGGAGTCCCCTCTTCTCCTGCTCATTATAGAATCATGCGTTTCTCCTGGCACTAGGAAATTATTGATAAGACACACACTCCTCACTCCTCTGAGTTTTCACCCAATTCATACGCTGTGTCATGGACTTTCCTCTTTGCACATTCATGGCTGACACGACCTGTCTAGTATGTTTTATGCACACAGCACTGTGCATCATAGACCCCACTGCTGCATGCTACTCAAAATGGATGGTCTGAGGCTTTGCATAGTGCTAACCCCAAGTGGGCAGGCTGGCACCTCAGAGTGCCACACTGTCTCCTGGTGCTCTTTGTGTATCTTCTTCTGCATCGAGACATCTGAATGCTTCAGTTCCTACATGTTCTTTCCTGTTTTCTACATTGATTATCTTACTGATATATAAGTGTACATGTATGCATGTAAGTATATGTTTATGCATAACATAAACCAAGCTGCTCACTTTGATCTACTAATTCTCCAGCCTCATTTCCAAATGCTGGGATTTCTACTCTAATCCTCAGTGCCCAGCATACACTCTGGTTAGAGTCCTTCTCCTTATTTTACAGGTTACTGCAGTTCACTCAGTCTACAGTACTTTGCTTGCCACATTCCCCATTCCAATAGCGCCCTCTGTAGACACAGTCTGCTCACTGCAGATGCTATGATGTCCTGGAGCAGGTCTACTTTGTCCTGTCCTTAACCAGCCAACATTTAGTGTGTTCTAACTGTTCCCTGAAGATCAAGGACACTGTGCCTTTTAGAGGTCCCTCCCTGATTTACATCTTTTAAGACATAAAAACACATGCACACACTTACACAGAAACACACACACACACACACACACACACACACACACACACATTGACACTCAGACATTAACACATATAATCCATATATACATACATACATATTTGCATGGACAGACACACAAACATACATAGAGTTACATAAATGGACCAAAAACCATAGACATATATATCTCACATGATAATATGTATATCATAGACAGATACAACACAGATACACATTGTTATACACACTCCCCACACACAGAGACTCAGAGATACACACAATCCCAGAAGATCACACAGAGATAGATGTGGACACTGACACACAGACACACACATGTATATTCTATGTCATTGGGTGTCCATGCATATTCTCCCACAACTACTCCAGTAGCACCTGTCTCCTGTTCAAAGCTGTCTATTGATGTCTTCAGGGGCCTAGATATGCTGGATTCTCTGCAGGGCTGGGAGCACTCATTGCTCCTTTCGTTCCTAGCTTGCACATGTATCAAGAACCTAACAGGGTGCCTGAATCAGGAGAATGTACTGCAGCTCACAGGATGGAGGATTGGAACTGTGAGCATCCACCCTCATGGCTCCTGAGAGCCTTCCTGCTGATTCCACAGATCATGCATATACATAAAGACATATTCACATATTCACACATACATGCTACACCAGCAACATTAATCACATCCTCACCATTCCTGAGAGATCATCTCTTTGTTTCCAAAGGAAATGGGTTACAGTGACTTCTTTGCTTCTACCCAAAGCATCTGACACTCAAGTCTTTATCAGTTGGTGTGTGACTCATAGACACCTTCCTGTGTCCTTCCAGTCATCCCAGATCTAGTCCCTCATTGATTATCAGCCTTGTGTGACTCAGTGGTATATCACCTTGCTCATGTGAGGACGGCAAGAGGGAGCGATTTTCATGCTCAGTAATACAGAGGCAGGCTGTTTTTCTTCATCATTTTGATTCAACCCCTGTGTAATTGGTGTAGACGCCCATGATACAAAGGGCCCCGACTGGAATATTTCTAAGACCATCTTGCTCTTTTGTCCAATCAAAAAGGAACCTAGATAGTTGAGTTTGGTCTTTGGGGTGGGGCCCACATAGGAGAGTTGTAAAAGCTACCACTTCAGAAAGGATTTTTGCCAGGATTTTTGTGGATGAAATGCACACTCTGAATTTGTTTTTATTTCTTTGATAGCTTCTCAATCAAGCAGTCCCACACCTGGTAAGTACATTGAAAATATGAACCTGTATCAGTGTATAACTTCCCCTTATGTTGTGATTGATACTGACACACGACATGCTAATGAATGACACTAGGCTGAAATATATATTGTCCCATCTAGACAGTAATGACAAAAGAAACTCCTGCCAGCTCTAGTATAAAGCATCCTGTGGTAAGACAATTACAGTCTTCAATTTTGTTTTCCTGCCTCAAATTTCAGTTTATGTTAGAATCAAATAGAATATCTGAAGGCAGGTCTTGGATTCAGTCCTTCCAGAAGTAGCTCTAACTATGAGATGTGAAACAAACTAAGGGATCTGTGATTGGTAGATGATATGTAAGGATATCATGCCCTCTTCACACATTGGCCAATGCCTGCTTGTCCCAAGACTAATCAGGATCTAATATTCACAAGGTTACAGGACCACTTGTTTGCTAATGTTTTTTTTATGTACTATTTCTTGAGCCTCACCTCGCTCAGGCTAACCTTGGCCTTGCTATTTTTGGCAAGGGTCCCCCTGAACTCCTGATCATCTTTTGTGTAGTTTCTTTTTTTAATTTACCTTTTATTAGATATTTTCTTTATATACATTTTATATGCTATCCCGAAAGTTCCCTATACCCTATCTCTATCCTGCTCCCCTCTCCACCCACTCCTGCTTCTTGGCCCTGGCATTCCCCTATATTGGTGCATATAAAGTTTGCAATACCAAGGGGGCTCCCTTCCCAGTGATGGCTGACTAGGCCATCCTCTTCTCCATATGCAGGTTTTTCTGTAGTTTCCAGGTTCTAGGATTCCAAGATTTTGCTACCATGTTCAGCTGTTTTAATCACATTGGACATGAGGTGTATTTTACCTCCAGCCCAGATGTTTTTTTTCCTCTTCTTACAAAACAATAACTTTTGCTGCTGCTGCTGGTGGTGGTAGTGATCTTGTTGGTTTCCCCGCTGCTCCTGCTATCTCTTGGAATCCAGTGGAATCATAAGGCACAGAAATCATGGATGGAGTAGAGATGAGAGACACGGGTGTCACACTGATGGGCAGACCCTACCAGTCCCCACCCCTCCCTGTCATTCTTCTCTCTGTCCTCAGTCATGTGATGGGTGAAATTAGCTTCAGCCTCTTGTCAGAAGGGCTAGTGGAATATAGTCACTGATTCTTCCTCCCAAAATTAAAAATATTGCACATCATGAATGCTCAGCTATTACAGGTAGTATGTACTTTTAAGAGAACATATACATGTCGGGGAATCCAGAGGAAGATTTTTGACCAATTTCTAGAAAGGGCCAACCAATGCTTGCAGTTCTCTAGGGGGAAACAATCAGAGAGTGACCAGCAGAGGGCAGTAAGCTTGTGTCCTGCAGACCCAGAGCCTTCTTTGGGAACATCTTGGAAGGCTCAGTTGGCCTTTGCCAATCCTCATAGCACACTGTGACGATATCCAACAACAGCAACTGTGTTTCCATGTGAATTGCTGGTTTAACCATTGATACATAGTGTTTACTGTGCACAAGTCATAGGGAACATAGTGTGACTGTGGTGATCACCGCCCACCTGAGAATGGCCCTTAAAAGAACATGGCCCTGCAGGCAGCCACATTGTGACTGTGTTTATTCTGACCTCCCACAGTAATCACTGGAAGTTGCTTCCCTTGCTAGTTGTAGGCAGTTTCTCAGGAGGACTGTTTTACCTATGGTAATTTTTACACAGAGAGCTTCTGTTTGAACTACAGAATTATCCATATGACTTTTGGATACTCTGTGCTGTTGGTGAACTAGATCATTTTTCAGATGGAATAGATGCAGAGATGAAGACGAGTGAGGCCAAAAGATGTGCCTGACAGTTCAGTAGCCAGTTAAAGAAGGATCAGTGTCAGATTCCACAGTGCTTTACAGCATTTCTAGTGATGAAAGACCTTTACCATGGGAGACTGCAGCTCCTGCCTCTGGGTTCCTGAAGAGAGAGGACCAACACCCAATGAATTCTTCCTTTCTCCTTTTGCAGATGTGTTCCACCCAACTGAACAAACCACAGGAGGTAAGTTGTGCTATGTTGTATCCCTGTGGCCTAATGTCCTCAGAGCCCATAAGCTCACCTCTTTTCTTCCCAAGATTCTGCCCAGTTTATATCAGGAGCTGCTGTGTGGGGGAGAGGTCAATTCTTTCTGTATCCTGAGACCTGTGAAGGTTATGCAGAAGCTGGTTGCTTGGTGCCAGTGGGTTAATATCTTGATATCACCACTCCAATACCTAGCAAGAGTCAACTCTTGAAGGCACTGTTTCCAAGAGCTAGGGCTCTTTTAAAGTAATTTAAACATATGTTTGAAGTTTGTCTTTCATTTAAATGGGACATATTAGAATCATTTCCCAAACAGGAAAAAAAAAGAGCATGGTCAAGCACACACAAACACAGCCACACACACACACAACACACACAACCACACATACACAACACACGTACTCGCACACACCTATGCATGTAAGCACACATACAGTATTCTACCACTCATGATGCTGAGCTAGTAGGATCTTGACTTTCAGTCTAGCCTAAGGTGCATCCAGAGGTACTGAACCAAACAGGCTTCCCACACATCTGCTAGTGAATATTATATTGGTCTACCAGCCAGTGTCATTCTAAAAGAAGAATTAATTACATGTGTTTGTGTGAGAAACATTTTGCACTGGTTCCCTAGAGCTCAGTGGAAGTCCTATGTAGGCAAGTTAGAGCTAGGGTCTATGGATTAACACTTTCTATAAAAAAGACTTTGAGACTTGGAGAACTGAAGACTATGTAGATTTCTCACTAGTGTCAAGTCAAACAGCATTACCCAGATCAGACCCTGAATCACATCCCATCAGCAGGTTGACTGCACTTGCATGTCTTGGTTTTTCTCCATGGAGACTTAACATCATGTTTCTCATTTTTCTTCCTCATGTGTCTATGGACATACAGAGCAGACAACCGTTCCTGATTATACACCAATAGGTAAGAAAAGATTGTATAAATCTCTCACTGTAGGTCACAATGCTGATTGTATCCACAGCATTGACTTCCTTGTAACACTTAAGGGGATAGGATGGTGGGTGTGTGCTGTGAAGACTTAGAGGAGTTGGGGATGCCTCCTGATCCTGAGGACGTCCCTCCTGGCAACCCTGTCACTGTCTGTATTCCTCTGCCTGTGGAGGGGGTCAGTCAGCCTGCTGTCGCCTGACCTTCCCCTCTCCCTGTGTGTGGAAGTCAGTAGTGGAGTGGGTTCCAAAACTCCCCGGTCTCTACATTTAGTATTATGTCAGAAGAGACTCTGGGGTTAGAGTGATTAATATAAGGCAACCTTCCAGAGAGGTTGGGTGACAAAATGAGACTGATGACCTTTTATGAGACGCCATTCTGATTCACTTCAAGAGGGTGCCCAGTTGAGAAAGCTGTGTTTTAGTGCATGCTGGGTGCAGACATTTGTCTTGTTTAAATATGTTGGGTTGAACCTTGACATTAATGAAAAATTCACATCAGTGGTCTTAGTGACCAGCAGTGACAAAGCTTGGGGTCCTCTAGTGTGGTCTCATTCCAGACAGAGAGTGAGGTGGTAGAGGCATTCATGTGACCTGAGACAGTGGGGGACCAGTAGCTCCCTCTGGTTTATAATTTTGCATTGGGCCTGCATGCAGTTGTGATGTAAACTCTCCATCTTGTATATGTAAGCAGTTGTGAGAGCCTTTGCAAGGGACCATGAACTTTTGTTGTTGCATGAAGCTATCATTCTGCCCCTTTGGTTTCTCCTAGACTAACCTACTCTGCCTTCTCCTTTACTGCTGGCAGGTGTGGTAAGGATGGAGATGAATGTGCGCATTTGCAATGTGTGTGTGAGGATTCGGGAGGGCTCTGCATCCTCCTTCTCCTCAAAACACACTTGATTCTACAGTGCAGGACACTCCAAGGCCTTAGGTTCAAGGTAGAGTAGGTATCTTGTCACCATCCAGGGCAGATTCAACCCATGCCAACACAGTTTGCAGAAACCTAGGCATCCTGATGACAAACTCGGTCCTCATGTCTAGAACAGAGATAGAGGGCATTGTAGTGAGGGCTCACAGGCAAAGTGAGAGGGTACAGGTCTTTACAGGACAGTGTGGCCAGGATGCAGCAGCAGGAGGTGTTCATATCCCATATTGCTTTAAAGTTCATGAGGGAGCTGTCACCAAGTGTACAAGCGCCACAGGACCAACAATGCAGAAACCACCATGTCTTTCCAGGAACAGAATCTGGTTTGGCTGTGAGGCTTGAGAATGGAGGAGACAGGTGTCAGGGTCGAGTGGAGATCCTTTACCAGGGTTCCTGGGGCACTGTGTGTGACGACAGCTGGGACACCAAGGATGCCAACGTGGTGTGCAGACAGCTGGGCTGTGGCTGGGCTGTGTCTGCCCCAGGAAATGCCCACTTTGGACCGGGCTCTGGGTCTATTGTTCTGGATGACGTGGCCTGTACAGGACACGAGGACTATCTTTGGAGCTGCTCCCACCGAGGCTGGCTCTCTCATAACTGTGGACACCATGAGGATGCTGGAGTCATCTGTTCAGGTATAACCTAAAAGCCATCAGATATTGTCTTTAAGATTGTGCTTTTAGATGTCACTGAATTCTGTTCTCTGTGCTCTATTTGGGCTTCATCAATAGTGGGACTCATTGTGCATTGTTGAGTTTTTCTCACTCAGAGAACTGTCCAAAACTTTCACAGCTGTCTTGGAACTCTAGAGTTCCTTGGTGCAGAGCTAGGTCCCCAGTTTGAAGAAACACTGGTGTCTTCACATGTTCACTCTTGTAAGCTGTCCCATAGTATCTAAATGTTCCTAGGTACTGGTTTTAAGATTTAGCATCCAGCAACTCATACATAAAAACTATAATCCATTATTTTACCCGAGGAACATCCATTTGACTCCACTTCCTGTGGTCCTGACATCAGTCACAGAGATAGAGCTTTTGCAGGACACATGTGTTGCAGCTCTCCACTTTCTTTTGTTTCGTAGTCATTTGCGATTACCCATAATCATCTTAGGTTAGCACAGTAGCTAACCTAAAGTCAATGGCTCATTGACTAGCAAAGGTAGAAATCCAGATGACAGAGTAGGGTATAGGCTTCACTTGATGGTGATATACTTTGTGCTCATGAACCAGCTGTATTGGAGCAGTGAAGCAAGGAAGACCACATGTTTTCAACAGCATCCTCCTAACATGAGGGTAGTTGGTGGGTCTCCAGCAGCTCATCACTGAGACTAATTTCGGATGATTACCTCCACGGTCATGCAAAGAAGTTTGTAGCCTGTTTTAGTGGTAGCCATTACTTTCTTACTCCAGATAATGACTTATTGGTGCTCAGGTCCCGGCTTTGGCTGTGGGGTGCAGTGTGGATTTCAGTGAGTGTTATTTAGGTTTCTGGGTACTCTGGTTACAATAGAACATCAGCTCTCTGTGTAAAAACACCAACTCTGTCCCCCATGTTAGTCAAGGTGGGGTCTTGTTCTCTCTGTCTAATCTATCTTCTTTATCACAGATGCCCAAACTCAGCGCACAACCAGGCCAGGTGAGTCCCAGCAGCTTTCTATGGAAGATCTCTGTTCTTGGGAATCCCACTTTGGGATACATACTCTTCTCTTGCCACTTTGGTATTCAGAGGGCACTTTCTTATCCCAAACCCAAGTTTGCATCAAATATGTTGGTAGAGTAGTAGTTGAGACACTTGCAACTGAAATAAAAACCCACTCATGCAAGGAGCTTTAGCCCTTTTATATTCAAGATCTGTCTGCAAATCGATGTGGACATTCTTTGAACTTCTGAAACCATCAGCATTATTCAAGTCACTCCCTTCTATTTCCGAAAACCTGTATTGCTGCATGGTCACTTCCCCACCAACCCATATGTTCTGCATAGTTGCCTCCCTATGCTATGTGAGATGGATCAATGTGGGGAATTGCAGCTGGTATCCAGTTGAGCTGAGGTCTGAACTCCGATGGTCATAATTCACCTACATGACACGGTAGGTGTTCCCTCATGCTCCTGGAACTCCAGCCCCTGCCTAAGGTACTACCTCCCACAGCCCCCACAAAAGATGCATGGTCAGTATTCACAATAAGCAATGGCCCAAGCTTCTGACCTTCAGGCTAAACTCCTCCCCAGTTACCTAGCAACAGAGAAGACCATAAAAAGGGGTGGTCAGCCCCCACCTCACTCTCTTACTCCTTTGTTCCTTTACCTCTCACTTGTCTCACTTCTCTCCTCTTCCCTTTCTCTTTGTCTTCTCTCCTCTCTCCTTTCTCTTTGTCTTCTTCTTTCCTCTCCTCTCTCCCTCTCTCTCCCTCTTTCTTTCTAGCCTTCCCCCTCTTTCTCCCTCTCCCTCTCTCTCTTATACCTTCTCTCTTTCCCCTGCATTTCTATAATAAAGCTCTTAAACCATAGATAGTCTCTGTTCCTTCAAGTTCCACTGCGCACTCTGGTCAGTGTTGGGAACTTCTTCCCCTATTCCCTCTCTCCTACAACCCTGGTGGCTTTATCAAAGTAGCTCCGGGGGTGGGGTGGGGAGGGTGTCCCCAGGCAGGGCTGCCCCTTGGCCTCCCCCAGAAGAGTGGGATAGAGGAATGCCCACCCAGGGCTGAGTGGATAGGGTAGGTAGCAGTCCTCCCATGCCTGACTGGCCAGAGAATAGGGAAACTCTAGCAGGGCATGGGCCTCTTTTCCCTTCCCCCACTTCCCCCGGTCCCTCCCTTGGCTCCCCCTTAATTTTGTTCCCAACAGATCAAGAGGCAAGGAATGTTTTGTGATTCTAGTTGTCAGGAAAGCCAATTCTTCTATGTGCTACACTCTGTTGCTTTCGGCCTCTTTCTCCACTCTTTATCTATCTAAATCTGGGACATGGCGTCACATGTACCTGTCCCATATTTCGGTCCCCAAATGGACAGACAGAGTTTCTTAGAGAAAAGAATGTCTCAGAGAGATGTGGGAGAACATCCTTATGTCCTTTGGGCTTTGTTTCTTGCATGAGTATCTGGATTGGACCCCTGTGCATAAGTCACAAGTGCTGCTCTTGAATGGATTCTGCATTGTGTGGAGAACATTTTTTTTTGTGTGTGTGTCCATTTGTCTTCTAATCTTACATTCTGTTGCCATTTTCAGATCTGTGGCTTACTACTACTACCCCAGAAACTACAACAGGTAATGAGTCTTCTTACCGTGGGCTGGCTACCTGTACATCACAGGTTGAAACCTTGACTGGCTAATAAGAGATTAAGATGAAGGAGTTTCTTGCCTTGCTTAGGATCCTTTGTGTTTAGTCATATAGAAAGGAGTTTCACAAGATGCTGATAGGTTGTTGGTAGAGATCCCTATTCTGTTCACAGCCACACCAACATCGACAGAGTGGGTAGGACTCTTTCATATTCGTTCTGCCCCAGAGCCTTCAGCATTCTCCGTAAAGTACCAAGGCAGCATCTGTTGAGCCCACTTCACCTTCTGCTCGTCTTAGGAGAATCACAGACTTGCAGCACATAGTCAATTTTGCTAAACTTCACTTTTCTGTGAAATCATTTGCTATGGTGGTCCTTTCCTATGACATTTTTCTGGAAAGCATCATCCTTGCAAGAGTCATGTGACACGGGACAGCAGAGACTGTTCTTGTCATGCTCCTGAAGTCTAGATGGCATGATTCTTTTACCAACCAACTGTCATTCAGGACAATGCTATCAGTGCCCTAGGGCCCAGGGTCACCTCACTGGCACTATGATGGACACATGAGAGCATGGTCTGTGCCACCACGTGCCCTTGAGAAAAGACTCTCTGCTTCTCAGGCACAGTGCTTCTGTGTCCAGTGTTTCCATCTTGCTAGCACAGCGATCTTGACTACACTTTGATGTATCAGCCTTCCTTCTAATCTAGCTTTGTTTTCTCTCCAGAATTGTTGACTACAACTCCTTATTTTGGTAAGTTTGGGATGAGACCAAAGCATAGCTTTCAGCATTTCAACCAAGAGGATGGGGAAAAACAGGAATTCTGGAATCTTCTGGATGTCTTTGCTAGAGCACAGCTCAGAAAGACAAGGAGAAGGAATGGAATTAGAAAGAGGGCCTATCTTCCCTGTGTACACCCACAGTGATCCACTCTGTCCACAAAATCCATGTCGTACATACTCCATTCCAGAATTAATGAATAGGTTTGGAAAGACCTCTCAGAATGGAATCATGGAGTTGGACTCATGAGTGGGACACAAAATCTTCAATATGAGCCCTCGGTGGACATTTCCTAACCCATTCAGAATACCATGGCATTACTAGAACAGCAAGGTTTGGGATGTTGTAAGTCAGAATAGCAGAAATAGGTCCAGAGTCTAGAGATTCTCTCTGTTCATCAGAGAGAGTGACACCATATTTGCAAACACAGGCACACTTGAAATAACCCCTGGGATAGATGTCAATTACACCTGGATACTTTGTGTCCATGTAGCAGAGAATCTGCATCACTGGGCTAAGAGATTGGTACCCACAATCATCTGCCAGCCAATGGGTCAAAGAGGCTCAATGAACGATTTTCCCCACAATCATAGAGGACACCTTACTGTACTTTCCTAAGGACGGCCATTTTCCATCCATCCATCCACTGAAAAACCTGCACCTACTCCCACAAAGAAAAGCCATGAGGAGGGGATCCAGCATGTTCTCAGAATATGACCAGGGCTAGGAATTGCTTGTGTCAATTCCTGTCTCTGGTTCTGTGTTAGAGAACCCTAAGCACAAATTCCCTCACTGGGCCTTGATGTAGGTGTATATTTGCACAGCTTTTCAAGTACTGGGGTGGAGTCTGTGCTCATGGCTATAAATCCCTCCAGATCTGTGCCTCATGGGCAGCATGGGGAGAGATATCCTAAGAGACCTGAATGCTTTATTGTAAGGACTTGGTCTGGACATGGGGTAGTCACCCATAATTCACTGGGCAGACACAAACTATAGGATCCATCTTGTCAACAAATGCATCTTCTTGTGAGGTGGGAGCAGAATGTGGGTACTTAATGACCCCATGAGTAGTATCTTCCTGGCAGTGAGTATGGCCACACCCTTGCTCTGAGGCAGCAGATGAGTACAACTCAGACTGTTATGCTCAGCATCATGCACAAAGGACCAGGATGGGCAACTTCTCTTCAAGACTCTGACATGACTTCTTTTTCTCACAGTTCCTTCAACCATAGCTGGTAAATCTTGACTTCCTTCAACTCTTCTAATCCTATCCATACATACTCTGGTCACAGCTATGGCCAACAGCTCCAGAGTGGCTGGAACTAAAGTAATCTGTCTGCCTTAGGACCTTCCCCTCTCTCTATAGTACAAAGGCAGCATCTCTTGTGACAGCCTCACTCTCTGCTTAATTCAGTGGGATATGAGAGTTGCAGCACTTAATCCACTTGGCTAACTGTCACTTCCTGTGAAACATTTTCCCCCAGATGCCCTTTCCAATGTTATTCATTCTGAAAGCATTGTATCTTGCAAGATTCACGAGATATTGGGCAACAGAGACTGTTCCTGCCAGGTTGCTAAGGTGTAGATGGCATGATGCTTTTCCCAAGCAACTGTCATTCAGGACAAAGTTGCAGTGTCCCCGGGGGTCAGGGCCACATCATTGTTAATATGAAGTACACATGAGAGCTCAGTCAGGGACACCGCATGATCTCAAGGAAAGGACTTTGTTACTCTCAGCTACAGTGCTTCTGTGTCCATGGTTTCCCACTTCTAACCATAGGTGCCTGGGCAGAATCTTGGTGCACAAAACTTTCTCTAATTTAGCTTTGTTTTCCTCTGCAGATTGGTGGACAACTACTTCTGGTAAGTCTGGGAAGAGGCCAAACTTCTCTTTCAAGCACTTCATCTAAGAGTTGGAAAGAGTTGGGAGTTCTAGGATCTTTTTGTAATCTGCGCTGGAGCACAGCTCACAAACACAGGAGAAACAAAAGCACTGGAAAGAGGGTCTATCTTTCCTGTGTCTATCTCCAGTGAAGACTTTCTGTTCTCTAGAAAGACTGACACTCTTATCAGCAAAGATATGCACACTTGAAATAACCCCTGGGATAGGTGTTAATTATACCCAGACCCTTTGTGTCCAGGTAGCAGAGAATCTGCACCACTTGTCTAAGAGATTGGAACCTACAGTCACCTGCCAGTCAGAGAGTCAAAGAAATTCAAGGAAAGCTTTTCCTATGAGCACAGGAGACGGAAGACTGTGGCTTTGGTAGCACTTTCCATTTTTGATCCTCCCATCCACTGAACTATTTGAACCTATTCCCACAAAGGAAAGACACAAGGAAGGAATCCTGCATGTTCTCAGAATGCCACCAAGGCTAGGTTATCTCCTGTCTGTTCTGCCCTTGGAATTTTGGTCAAACCTGACTCTTACCCCTGGCTGTAACCTGTACAGTATGATCCAGGGTTCATCAGCATTTCCATACTTTTCTGTTTGCAGACTACAGCTGTGGAGGTTTCCTGACCCAACCCTCTGGGCAATTTTCCAGTCCATACTACCCTTCAAACTATCCTAACAACGCCAGATGTTCGTGGAAAATTGTGGTCCCCAACATGAACCGTGTGACAGTGGCCTTCACAGATGTGCAGTAAGTGTGTGTGTGCAGAGGAGATGTGATAGAGAATTGTGGGGAGCTTTGAAATCATGGGATGAGAGTCATGTTGGCTTTTGCAATATGGGTTCCATTTTTGATATATAACAAGAGTCTCCCAGGGAGGATGTAATGGGTGCTAAAGCACATTGCAAATACTCTGTCTTTTAGTCCCAGGTTGTCATGAATTTGCACTAAGGCCATGTGGAGCCATGTTCTAAATCCTCAGATAGAAGGAAGGGGCTGGAATGCCTGTTTGCCTCACCTTGTTGATCAGCAAGTGACCAGAGAATGGCAACACACTTGGAGCCCTTACTCAGTGGAATGGAAGGGTGGTGGCCTAGGGAGTGACCTAGGGTCTTGGGTGCACATTAGGACAGTGCTGCTAATGAGGGTACCTATTTGGTGCAAAGCTTTCCCCACAGCTCCTTCTCAGTCCATGAGGCACCAGGAGCAGGTCAGTGCAATTCCACTGAAGTGAGTAAGGTCCCAGCACTTATCAACTAAGCTGTGTTCCCAGGTGCTCTCTTGGTATCTATAGTGGCTTTGCAAGTCTCTGCTGTAGAACTACGTATACATAGTTTCAGTGTCCTTGTTAGGACAATTTGAGAGTGCACCTGAGGCAATCTGTTCCTATGCAGGAGGCTCTTCAGTCTGTTCTTGTCAGGACACCACTAACAGTTACCAGCACAAGGTAACACTTTATGAAGCCACCTCACTCTCTAATCTTCCCTGCTCCTTCTGGTAATATAGTATTTTGTCATAGCTTCTTTGTAGTGTTTCTATGTGAACATGGATTTCAGTATTGCTCTCAGTACATGAGAAACTTGAGGGTCAGAGAGTTCCAGTGACTTATCTTATGGTGTTTATAATTTTGTTAGATTTTTATTTAATGCATGTGAGTGTATTTTGTGTAGATGTATGTCTCTGGATCGCATGCTTGCCTGGTCCCCAGACAGATCAGAAGAAGGTGTTTACTTCCCTGGATACGGAGGTTATCACAGTAGTGAGCCTTGTTGTAGGTGCTGGGAATCGAACCTTTAGTTCTCTAGAACAACAGGCAGTGCACAGAACCACTGAGCCATCTTTCTACCACTTGACTTGAGTGTATGTCTCCCTTTTTCATATTCACTAGAGATATTTGTTTTATCCCAAAGATAATTGGGGACTTTGTGAAGGAACCAATTAGAATGTCCTCAGGTGACCTTCCTGTGTTGGTGTAAAGGCTGTCAAGGAGAGGTATTATGGATTACATATCTGTGAGCCACAACGGTAGAATTATACAAGGGATGCTGGGCATGGGAAGATAGATGAATTACCTTTGGATGCCAGGAAGCCATCTACTCTTCAAATAATGTAGATAGTCACTGTTATCAGGACAATGGCTCCTGAGATTTAAACCCCACATCACATTCCAGACACAGAAAAGGGGGCTTTTTCTTTTGTGTCCTCAGGCTTGAAGGAGGCTGCAACTATGACTATATCCTGGTTTATGATGGCCCTGAATACAATTCTTCTCTCATTGCTCGGGTGTGTGATGGGTCCAATGGATCTTTCACCTCAACCGGAAACTTCATGTCCGTAGTCTTCATCACAGATGGCAGTGTGACAAGACGAGGGTTCCAGGCTCACTACTACTCTACAGTCAGCACAAGTAAGTTCCCTTGTAGGAATGAATGTCCATGTGGGATCGGGGATGTCACAAGGAACTATTTGAGCCTAAACATTTCTGAGTTTGTGACAAGGGCAATAGAGTGGTACTGTGGGTCCCATGCTTGCTGAGAAAGACTGTGGCCCATTAGTCTTGTTTCTGACTTGGGGAAAGAGAGGCTTAGGCCAGTACTTACTGATGGGATGTACAATGGCTTTCCTGTCATCATCAGACACTAAAAGTCAAAGGTGATTTTTCATAGGTAGTGAGAAAATCAGTGCTAGGCATGGAAGATGTCATCATGCTTGGACCTTTGTGACTTTCCAAAGTGTGGGACACTGGTCATGCCTTTTCACCAAGCACATTTGGTTTCTATCTGAAGGAGAATAAATTAGTAGATATGAAGATGGACAGAACACAGACGCAGAGGTTGAGTTCTTAGTAAAAGTTGCCACGTAGACCTCACAGTGTAATGGAGAAGGACTGAGGACTGATGTCCAAGGTCTTTTGTTCAGCAAGGAACATAAGGGTAGACATTGTCCTGAGCTAACACCTGAGTTGACACTGCTGCTACTCTTGGCTGTGGAGTTGCTTTATTGAACGTGAAAATGATTACTGGACAAAACATTCTGCTTGTGTCAATTCCTGTCTCTCGTTCCCCATTAAAGAAATGCTTAGCACAAATTCATTCCCTTGGCCTTGATGTCAGTGTGTGCCTCTGCATAGCCTTTCAGGTACTGAGGTAGAGTCTGTGCTCATGGCTAGAAATCCATCTACATCTGTGCCTCATGGCCAGTGTGCTAAAGATGTTCTTAGAGACAGGAATTGTCAAGTGTAAGGACTTGCTTTGACTTGTGGAAGTCATTCACCCATAATTCAGTGGGCAGACACAAACTACAAGATCCAACCTCTCAACAAATACAGAAACAAACCGCTTTATGTGGTGGAGATAGAGTATGGGATCCTTAATGTCCCCATGGGAAGCATCTTTGTGCATTGTATATGGTCACACACTTTCAATGTGGCAGCAGGTGAATACAACTCACTCTAGTGTGCTCAGCATCATGCACAAAGGACCATGACAGACAACTTCTCTTCAAGGTTCTGACATGGATTTTCTTTCTCACAGCTCTTCCAGTGCCAATCCCAACCCGAGATGGTGAGTCCTAACACCCTTCAACTCCTGTCTATCTACACATCTATTATGGCTACAGTCACGGCCTTCAGCTCCAGAGTGGGTGGGACTCCAGTATTCTGTGTGCCCTAGGATCTTCCCATCTCTTCATGTAGCACAAAGGCAGCATGTGTTGTGACAACATCCCTCTCTATCGGACTCAGTGGGATATTAGAGTTGCAGCACTTAATCCATTTGGCTAACTGTCACTTCCTGTGAAACATTTTCCCCCAGATGCCCTTTCCTATGTAATTCCTTCTGAAAGCATTGTATTTTGCAAGATTCACGAGATATTGGGCAACAGAGACTGTTCCTGTCAGGTTGCTAAGGTGTAGATGGCATGATGCTTTTCCCAAGCAACTGTCATTCAGGACAAAGTTGCAGTGTCCCTGAGGTCAGGGCCACATCATTGTTCATATGACCTACACATGAGAGCTTAGTCAGGGTCAAAGCATGCTCTTGAGGAAAGGACTTTGTTACTCTCAGCCACAGTGCTTTTGGGTACAGGGTTTCCCACTTCCAACCTTGGGTGCCTCAACAGAATCTTGGGCCACAAATTTTTTCTAATCTAGCTTTGTTTTCCTCTGCATATTGGTGGACAAGTACTTCTCCTGGTAAGTCTGGGGAGAAGCCAAACTTCTCCTGCAAGCACTTCAAGTAAGAGAATCAAGTAAGAGATTCAGGGATTTCAGTGTTCTAGGAACTTCTTGTAATCTGTGATGGAGCACAGGTCACCAAGAGAAGAAACAAAGGCACTGAAAAGAGGGCTTATCTTCCCTGTGTCCATCTCCAGTGATCCACTGCCCACCCTATTCCATCTCCTATTCATTTGATCAGAGATTTAATGAGTACGTTTGGAAACAACCCACAGGAGGATCTCCTGTGGTTGGAATTCCATGTCTTCACTAGGAACCTTTAGTAGACAATGTCTATCTGATTCAGAATGCCATGGATACCAGAAGAAATAGGCTTTGGATGCTCTAAGTCAGAATAGCAGAGCAGTGCTTCTTGTAGATCTGCTGTTTTCTAGAAAAGTGACACTCTTAACAGGAAAGATATGCACACTTTACATAACCACTGGGATAGGTATTATATCCAGTCCCTGTGTGTCCAGATAGCAGAGAATCTGCACCACTGGTCTAAGAGATTGGCACCTCCATTCATCTGCCAGCCAGGGAGTTAAAGAAATTCCTGTTAAGGTTCTCACCAAGAGCATGGGAGACAGAAGACTACAGATTTGATAGAACTGTTCATTGTTGATCCACCCATCCAGGGAACCACATGAACCTACTCCCAACTAAAGTAGGGGTCCTGCATGTCCTCAGAATATGACCAAGGCTAGGTTATCTCCTGTCTGTTTCCTCCCTTGGAATTTTGGTCAAACCTGACTCTTGGCCCTGGTAATTGTCTATGCAGTGTGATCCAGGGTTCATCAGCATTTCCACACTTTTCTGTTTGCAGACTACAGCTGTGGAGGTCTCCTGACTCAACCCTCTGGACAATTTTCCAGCCCATACTACCCTTCAAACTATCCAAACAATGCCAGATGTTCCTGGGAAATATTGGTCCCCAACATGAACCGTGTGACAGTGACCTTCACAGATGTGCAGTAAGTGTGTGTGTGCAGAGGAGATTTGATAGAGAATAGTGGGGAGCTTTGAAATCATGGGATGAGAGTCATGTTGGCTTTTGCAATATGGGTTCCATTTTTGATATATAACAAGAGTCTCCCAGGGAGGATGTAATGGGTGGTAAAGCAAAAGAATTTGAAAATACTCTGTCTTAAAGTCCCAGGTTGACATCAATTTGCCTTATAGCCATGGGGTGCCATGTTCTGAAAAGTCAGCTAGAAGGAAGGGACTCTAAAGCCTGTTTGTTGATCAACAAGTGACCAGAGAAGGGGAACACACTTGGAGTCCTGACTCAGTGAGATGGAAGGGTGGTGGCCTAAGGAGTGACCTAGGGTCTTGGGTGCACATTAGGACAGTGCTGCTAATGAGGGTACCTATTTGGTGCAAAGTGTTCCCCATAGTTCCTTCACAATGCATGAGGCACCAGGAGGAGGTCAGTGCAACTCCACTGAAGTGAGTAAGGTCCCAGCACTCATTGACTAAGCTGTGTTCCCAGATCCCCTTTTGGTGTCTATAGTGGTTTTGCACTATACACACCTTCTCTGCTGTACAACTACCTATACATAGTCTCAGTGTCCTCCTTAGGACAATTCAAAAGTGCACCTGAGGCCATCCGGTTCTATGCAGAAGGCTCCTCCGTCTGTTCTTGTCAGGACACCCCTGACAGTTACCAGCACAAGGTAGTAATATTTTAGAAGTCACGTCCCACTTCAACCTTCCCTGTTTCTCCTGTTAATATTAGTATTATGTCATAGCTTCTTTGTAGTGTTTCTATGTGAATTTGGAATTCAGTTTTGCTCTCAGTACATGAGAAACTTGAGGGTCAGAGAGTTCAAGTGACTTGTCTTGTGGCAATTTTTAATAATGTTAGATTTTTATTTAATGCGTGTGAGTGTTTTTGTGTAGATGTATGTCTCTGGATTGCATGTTTGCCTGGTCCCCACACAGGTGAGGAGAAGGTGTTTAATTCCCTGGATAGGGAGGTTATCACAGTAGTGAGCTTTGTTGTAGGTGCTGGGAATCGAACTTTAGTTCTCTAGAACAACAGGCAGTGCACAGAACCACTGAGCCATCTTTCTACCACTTGCCTTGAGTGTACGTCTTCCTTTTTTATATTCACTAGAGATGTTTGTTTTTTCCCAAAGATAATTGGTGACTTTTGATCGAACTAATTAGTATGTCCTCAGGTGACCTTTCTGTGTTGATGTAAAGACTGTCAAGGAGAGGAATTATGGAGTACATATCTGTGAGCCACAAAGGTAGAATTTTACAAGGGATGCAGGGCATGGGAAGATAGATGAATTACCTTTGGATTCCAGGTAGCCATTTACACTTCAAATGATGTAGTTAGTCACTGTTATCAGGACAATGGCTCCACAGATGTGAACCCCACATCATATTCCAGACACAGAAAAGGGGGCCTTTCCTTTTGTGTTCTCAGGCTTGAAGGAGGCTGCAACTATGACTATATCCTGGTTTATGATGGCCCTGAATACAATTCTTCTCTCATTGCTCGGGTTTGTGATGGTTCCAATGGATCTTTCACCTCAACTGGAAACTTCATGTCCGTAGTCTTCATCACAGATGGCAGTGTGACTAGGAGAGGGTTCCAGGCTCACTACTACTCTACAGTCAGCACAAGTAAGTTCCCTTGTAGGAATGAATGTCCATGTGGGATTGGGGATGTCACAAGGGACTATCTGAGCCTAAGATTTCTGAGTTTGTGACAGGGGCAATAGAGTGGTACCCTGGGTCCCATGATTGTGGAGAGGGACTACAGCCAGTAAGTCTTGGTTCTGACTTGGGGAAAGAGAGGCTTAGGCCAGCACTGACTGATGGGATGTAAATGGCTTTCCTGTCATCATTAGACACTAAAAGTCAAAGGTGATTATTCTAGAGATAGTGAGAAGTCAGTGCCAGGCGTGGTAGATGCCAGCATGGTTGGACTTTTATGACCTTTCCAATGTTGGGACACTGGTTATGTCTTTGGATCAAGCACATTTTGCCTCCATCTGAAGGATTATAAATTATTAGATATGAAGATGGACAGAACACAGACTCAGAGGTTGAGTTCTTAATCAGAGACACCATGTGGACCACAGAATGTAATGGAGAAGGACTGAGGACTGATGTCCAAGGTCTTTTGTTTAGCAAGGAGCATAAGGGTAGACATTGTCTTGAGCTAAAACCTGACTTGATGCTGCTGCTAGTCTTGGCTGTGGAGTTGCTTTATTACACGTGAAAATGATTACTTAACAAAATCTTTTGCTTGGGTCAATTCCTGTCTCTCATTCCCCATCAGAGAAGAACTTAGCACAAGTTCATTCTTTGGGCCTTGATGTTGGTGTGTGCCTCTGCATCGACTTTCAGGTACTGAGGTAGAGTCTGTGCTCATGGCTGGAAATCCATCTACATCTGTGCCTCATGGCAAGAGTAGCTGAAGATGTCCTTAGAGTCCTGAATGGTCAAATGTGAGGACTTGCTCTTTACT
This sequence comes from Mus caroli, assembly GCF_978045245.1. Lineage (NCBI taxonomy): Eukaryota > Metazoa > Chordata > Mammalia > Rodentia > Muridae > Mus > Mus caroli. The sequence continues at coordinate 14,561,984 of NW_028227263.1, read as the reverse complement.
TGTGGTAGTCATTCATCCATAATTCACTGGCGAGACACAAAGTACAGGATCTTACCTCTCACAAATGCAGACACAAATGTCTACATGCAGTCAGAATAGAACACTGATTCTTAATGACTCCATGGGAAGCATCTTCTTGTATTGTATATGATTACACACTTGCAATGAGGCAGCAGGTGAGTACAACTCACTCTGGCATGCTCAGCATCATGCACAAAGGACCATGATAGACAACTTCTCTTCAAGGTTCTGTCGAGGGTTTTTTTCTCACAGCTCCTCCAATGCCAATCCCAACCACAGATGGTGAGTCCTAACCTCCTTCAACTCCTCTCTATCCTTTCCACAGCTATTATCACCACAGTTATGGCCATCAGCTCCATAGTAGCTGGGATTCCATTATTCTAGCTACCCTAGGATATTCCCATCTCTCCATAAAGATCAAAGGCAGCATGTGTTGTGACAACCTCACTGTCTTTTTGACCTAGTGGCATATGAGATTTGAAGTACTTAATCCATTTGGCTAACTGTCACTTCCTGTGAAATGATTTCTTCCAGATGCCCTTTCCTATGTAATTCTTTCTGATAGCATGCTATCTTATAAGAATCATGAGATATTGCACAACACAAACTGTTCTTGTCAGGATCCTAAGGAAAAGATGGCTTGATTCTTTTCCCAAGCAACTTTCATTCAGGAAAAAGTTGCAGTGTCCCTGAGGTCAGGTCCACATCATTGTTAATATGAAGTACATATGAGACCTCAGTCAGGGCCACCATATGGTCTCAAAGAAAGGACTTTGTTACTCTTAGCCACAGTGCTTTTGTGTCCACAGTTTCCCACTTCCCACCATAGGTGCCTCGAGAGAATCTTGGTGCACAGACCTTTCTCTAATCTAGCTTTGTTTTCCTCCGCATATTGGTGGACAACTCTTTCTCATTGACTGTCTGGCAAGAGACTAAACATCTCTTTAAGCACTTCAACTAAGAGTTGGAGAGAGTTGGAAGTGCTAGGATCTTCTTGTAATCAGTGCTGGAGCTCATAAAAACAAGAGGAAACAAGGCACTGGAAAGAGGGCCAATCTTTCCTGTGTTCATCTCAGTGATCCACTTGGTCCACCCACTTCCATCTCCTATTCATTTGAGCAGAGATTTACTGAGTAGGTTTGGAAACAGCCCACAGGAGGATCTCCTGTGGCTGGGTTTCTATGTCTTCACTAGGAACCTTTAGTAGACAATGTCTATCTGATTCAGAATGCCATGGATACCAGAAGAAATAGGCTTTGGATGCTCTAAGTCAGAATAGCAGAGCAGTGCTTCTTGTAGATTTGCTGTTCTCTAGAAAAAGTGACACTCTTAACAGGAAAGATATGCACACTTTACATAACCGCTGGGATAGGTGTTATATCCAGTCCCTGTGTGTCCAGGTAGCAGAGAATCTGCACCACTAGTCTAAGAGATTGGCACCTACATTCATTGCCAGCCAGGGAATTAAAGAAATTCCTGGTAAGTTCCTCACGATGAGCACAGGGGACAGAAGACTGCATATTTCATAGAACTTTCCATATTGATCCACCCATCCAGGGAACCACATGAACCTACTCCCAACTAAAGTAGGGGTCCTGCATGTCCTCAGAATATGACCAAGGCTAGGTTAACTCCTGTCTGTTTCCTCCGTTGGAATTTTTTGAAACCTGACTCTTGGCCCTGGTAGTTGTCTGTGCAGTGTGATCCAGGGTTCATCAGTATTTCCACACTTTTCTGTTTGCAGACTACAGCTGTGGAGGTCTCCTGACCCAACCCTCTGGACAATTTTCCAGCCCATACTACCCTTCAAACTATCCAAACAATGCCAGATGTTCCTGGGAAATATTGGTCCCCAACATGAACCCTGTGATAGTGGCCTTCACAGATGTGCAGTAAGTGTGTGTGTGCAGAGGAGATGTGATAGAGAATAGTGGGGAGCTTTGAAATCATGGGATGAGAGTAGAGTTGCCACTTACAATACAGGTTCCATTTTTGACCTGGAATAAGTGTCTCCCAGGGAGGATGTAATGGGTGGTAAAGCAAAAATTTTGAAAATAATCTGTCTTAAAGTCCCAAGTTGACATGAATTTGCCATATAGCCATGGGGTGCCATGTACTGAAAAGTCAGCGAGAAGGAAGGGGCTGTAAAGCCTGTTTGTTGATCAGCAAGTGAGCAGAGAATGGGAACACACTTGGAGTCCTGACTCAGTGAGATGGAAGGGTGGTGGCCTAGGGAGTGACCTAGGGTCTTGGGTGCACATTAGGACAGTGCTTCTAATGAGGGTACCTATTTGGTGCAAAGTGTTCCCCATAGTTCCTTCACAATCCACGAGGCACCAGGAGGAGTTCAGTGTACTTCAACTGAAATGAGTAAGGTCCCAGAACTCATTGACTAAGCTGTGTTCCCAGGCCCTCTCTTGGTGTCTATAGTGGTTTTGCAAGTCTCTTCTGTACAACTACCTATACATAGTCTCAGTGTCCCTCTTAGGACAATTCAAGAGTACACCTGAGGCCATCTGGTTCTATCTGGTTCTCCTCAGTCTGTTTTTGTCAGCACACCCCTGACAGTTACCAGCACATGGAAGTAACAATTTTGAAGTCACGTCCCACTTCAACATTCCCTGCTCCTCCTGTTAATATAGTATTGTGTCATGGCTTCTTTGAAGTGTTTGTATGTGAACATGGAATTCAGTGTTGGTCTCAATACATGAGAAACTTGAGGGACAGAGAATTCCAGTGATTTGCCTTGTGGGGATTTTTTATTTTGTTATATTTTTATTTAATGCGTGTGAGTGTATTTTGTGTAGATGTATGTCTCTGGATTGCATGTTTGACTGGTCCCCACACAGGTGAGGAGAAGGTGTTTAATTCCCTGGATAAGGAGGTAATCACAGTAGTGAGATTTGTTGTAGGTGCTGGGAATCGAACCTTTAGTTCTCTAGAACAACAGGCAGTGCACAGAACCACTGAGCCATCTTTCTACCACTTGCCTTGAGTGTACCTCTTCCTTTTTTATATTCACTAGAGATGTTTGTTTTTTCCCAAAGATAATTGGGGACTTTGTGAAGGAACCAATTAGAATGTCCTCAGGTGACCTTCCTGTGTTGATGTAAAGGCTGTCAAGGAGAGGTATTATGGATTACATATCTGTGAGCCACAACGGTAGAATTTTACAAGGGATGCTGGGCATGGGAAGATAGATGAATTACCTTTGGATTCCAGGTAGCCATTTACTCTTCAAATGATGTAGTTAGTCACTGTTATGAGGACAATGGCTCCACAGATGTGAACCCCACATCATATTCCAGACACAGAAAAGGGGGCTTTTTCTTTTGTGTCCTCAGGCTTGAAGGAGGCTGCAACTATGACTATATCCTGGTTTATGATGGCCCTGAATACAATTCTTCTCTCATTGCTCGGGTTTGTGATGGTTCCAATGGATCTTTCCTCTCAACTGGAAACTCCATGTCTGTAGTCTTCATCACAGATGGCAGTGTGACAAGACGAGGGTTCCAGGCTCACTACTACTCTACAGTCAGCACAAGTAAGTTCCCTTGTGGGAATGAATGTCCATGTGGGGTCGGGGATGTCACAAGGGACTATCTGAGCCTAAGATTTCTGAGTTTGTGACAAGGGCAATAGAGTGGTACCCTGGGTCCCATGTTTGCTGAGAGGGACTATGGACAGTAATCTTGGTTCTGACTTGGGGAAAGAGAGGCTTAGGTGAGCAATGACTGATGTGATGTACAATGGCTTTCCTGTTACCACTAGATTCTAAAAGTCATATGTGATTATTCAACAGAAAATGAGAAGTCAGTGCCAGGCATGGTAGATGCCAGCATGGTTGGATCTTTGTGACCTTTCCAATGTTGGGACACTGGTTATGTCTTTGGATCAAGCACATTTTGCTTCCATCTGAAGGGTTATAAATTATTAGATATGAAGATGGACAGAACACAGACTCAGAGGTTGAGTTCTTATTCAGAGACACCATGTGGACCTCAGAATGTAATGGAGAAGGACTGAGGACTGATGTCCAAGGTCTTTTGTTTAGCAAGGAGCATAAGTGTGGACATTGTCTTGAGCTAAAGACCTGACTGGATGCTGCTGCTAGTCTTGGCTGTGGAGTTGCTTTATTACACGTGAAAATGATTACTTAACAAAATCTTTTGCTTGGGTCAATTCCTGTCTCTCATTCCCCATCAGAGAAGAACTTAGCACAAGTTCATTCTTTGGGCCTTGATGTTGGTGTGTGCCTCTGCATCGACTTTCAGGTACTGAGGTAGAGTCTGTGCTCATGGCTGGAAATCCATCTATATCTGTGCCTCATGGCAAGAGTAGCTGAAGATGTCCTTAGAGTCCTGAATGGTCAAATGTGAGGACTTGCTCTTTACTTGTGGTAGTCATTCATCCATAATTCACTGGCGAGACACAAAGTACAGGATCTTACCTCTCACAAATGCAGACACAAATGTCTACATGGAGTCAGAATAGAACACTGATTCTTAATGACTCCATGGGAAGCATCTTCTTGTATTGTATATGATTACACACTTGCAATGAGGCAGCAGGTGAGTACAACTCACTCTGGCATGCTCAGCATCATGCACAAAGAACCATGACAGGGAACTTCTCATCAAAGTTCTAACATGGATTTTTCTCACAGCTCCTCCAGTGTCATCCTAACCACAGATGGTGAGTTCTAACCTCCTTCAACTCCTCTGTATATTCTCCACAGCTATTATCACCACAGTTATGGCCATCAGCTCCATAGTAGCTGGGATTCCATTATTCTAGCTACCCTAGGATATTCCCATCTCTCCATAAAGATCAGAGGCAGCATGTGTTGTGACAACCTCACTGTCTGTTTGACCTAGTGGCATATGAGATTTGAAGCACTTAATCCATTTGGCTAACTGTCACTTCCTGTGAAATGATTTCCTCCAGATGCCCTTTCCTATGTAATTCTTTCTGATAGCATGGTATCTTGCAAGAATCATGAGATATTGCACAGCAGAAACTGTTCTTGTCAGGATCCTAAGGAAAAGATGGCTTGATTCTTTTCCCAAGCAACTTTCATTCAGGAAAAAGTTGCAGTGTCCCTGAGGTCAGGTCCACATCATTGTTAATATGAAGTACATATGAGACCTCAGTCAGGGCCACCATATGGTCTCAAAGAAAGGACTTTGTTACTTTCAGCCATAGTGGTTCTGTGTCCACGGTTTCCCACTTCCCACCATGGGTACATTGAGAGAATCTTGGTGCACAGTCCTTTCTCTAATCTAGCTTTGTTTTCCTCTGTATATTGGTGGACAGATCTTTCTCATTGCATGTCTGGGAAGAGGCTAAACTTCTCTTTCAGCACTTCAACTAAGAGGTGGAGAGAGTTGGGAGTATGAGGATCTTCTTGTAATCTGTGCTGGAGCATGGCTCATAAAGACAAGAGGAAAAAAGGCACTGGAATGAAGGCCTGTCCTCCCTGTGTCCATCTCCAGTGATGCACTGTCCACCCTATTCCATCTCCTATTCATTCAATCAGAGATTTAATGAGTAGGTTTGGAAACAGCCCACAGGAGGATATCATGCTTTTGGGATTCCCTTCAATAGGAACCTTTAGTAGACAATGTCTATCTGATTCAGAATGCCATGGATACCAGAAGAAAGAGGATTTGGATGCGCTAAGTCAGAATAGCAGAGCAGTGCTTCTTGTAGGTTTGCTGTTCTCCAGGAAAAGTGACACTCTTAACAGGAAAGATGCACACTTTACATAACCACTGGGATAGGTATTATATCCAGTCCCTGTGTGTCCAGGTCACAGAGAATCTGCACCACTAGTCTAAGAGATTGGGTCCTACATTCATCTTCCAGCCAGGGAGTTAAAGAAATTCTTGGTAAGGTTCTCACCAAGAGCATGGGAGACAGAAGACTACAGATTTCATAGAACTTTCCATTTTGATCCACCCTTCCAGGGAACCACATGATCCTACTCCCAACTAAAGTAGGGGTCCTGATGTCCTCAGAATATGTCCAAGGCTAGGTTATCTCCTGTCTGTTTCCTCCCTTGGAATTTTGGTCAGACCTGACTCTTGGCCCTGGTAGTTGTCTGTGCAGTGTGATCCAGGGTTCATCAGCATTTCTACATTTTTCTGTTTGCAGACTACAGCTGTGGAGGTCTCCTGACTCAACCCTCTGGACAATTTTCCAGCCCATACTACCCTTCAAACTATCCAAACAATGCCAGATGTTCCTGGGAAATATTGGTCCCCAACATGAACCGTGTGACAGTGGCCTTCACAGATGTGCAGTAAGTGTGTGTGTGCAGAGCAGATGCTATAGAGAATAGTGGGGAGCTTTGAAAGTTTTGGGATGAGAGTAGAGTTGACACTTAAAATACAGGTTCCCTTTTTGACGTGGAATAAGAATCTCTCAGGGAAGATGTAATGGGTGCTAAAGCAAAGGAATTTGAAAACACTCTGTCTTAAAGGCCCAGATTGACATAAATTTGCCATATAGTCATGGGGTATCATGTTCTGAAAAGTCAGTGAGACAGAAGGGACTGTAAAGCCTGTTTGTTGATCAGCAGTGAGCAGAGAATGGGAACACACTTGGAGTCCTGACTCAGTGAGATGGAAGGGTGGTGGCCTAGGGAGTGACCTAGGGTCTTGGGTGCAATTAGGACAGTGCTGCTGATGAGGGCACCTATTTGGTGCAAAGTTTTCTAGATAGTTCCTTCACAATCCATGACGCACCAAGAAGAGGTCAGTGCAATTCCACTGAATGAGTAAGGTCCCAGCACTCATTGACTAAGCTGTGTTCCCAGGTGCTCTCCTGGTGTCTATAATGGTTTTGCAAGTCTCTGCTGTACAACTATCTATACATAGTCTCAGTGTCCTTCTTAGGACAATTCAAGAGTGCACCTGAAGGCCATCTAGTTCTATGCAGGAGGCTCCACATTCTGTTTTTGTCAGGACACCCCTGATAGTTAACAGCACACAATAGTAACATTTTATGAAGTCGCATCCCACTTCAACCTTCCCCTTTTCTCCTGTGAATATAGTATTTTGTAATGGCTTCATTGAAGTGTTTCTATGTGAACATGGAATTCAGTGTTGCCCTCAGTACATGAGAAACTTGAGGGTCAAACAGTTCCAGTGACTTGTCTTGTGGCAATTTTTTTATTTTGTTATATTTTTATTTAATGCTTGTGAGTGTATTTTGTGTAGATGTATGTCTCTGGATTGCATTTTTGCCTGGTCCCCACACAGGTGAGGAGAAGGTGTTTAATTCCCTGGGTAGGGAGGTTATCACAGTAGTGAGCCTTGTTGTAGGTGCTGGGAATCAAACCTTAGTTCTCTAGAACAACAGGCAGTGCACAGAACCACTGAGCCATCTTTCTACCACTTGCCTTGAGTGTACCTCTTCCTTTTTTATATTCAGTAGAGATGTTTGTTTTTTTTTCCAAAGGTAATTGGGGACTTTTGAAGGAAAAAATTAGGATGTCCTCAGGTGACCTTCCTGTGTTGATGTAAAGGCTGTCAAGGAGAGGTATTATGGATTACATATCTGTGAGCCCCAAAGGTAGAATTTTACAAGGGATGCTGATCATGGGAAGATAGATGAATTACCTTTGGATTCCAGGTAGCCATTTACTCTTCAAATGATGTAGTTAGTCACTGTTACCAGGACAATGGCTCCACAGATGTGAACCCCACATCACATTCCAGATACAAAAAAGGGGGCTTTGCCTTTTGTGTCCTCAGGCTTGAAGGAGGCTGCAACTATGACTATATCCTGGTTTATGATGGCCCTGAATACAATTCTTCTCTCATTGCTCGGGTGTGTGATGGGTCCAATGGATCTTTCACCTCAACCGGAAACTTCATGTCCGTAGTCTTCATCACAGATGGCAGTGTGACAAGACGAGGGTTCCAGGCTCACTACTACTCTACAGTCAGCACAAGTAAGTTCCCTTGTAGGAATGAATGTCCATGTGGGGTCGGGGATGTCACAAGGGACTATCTGAGCCTAAGATTCCGGAGTTTGTGACAAGGGCAATAGGGTGCTACTCTGGGTCCCATGCTTGCTGAGAGGGACTGCAGCCAGTAAGTCTTGGTTCTGACTTGGGGAAAGAGAGGCTTAGGCCAGCACTGACTGATGGGATGTACAATGACTTTCCTGTCATCATTAGACACTAAAAGTCAAATGTGATTATTCAACAGATAGTGAGAAGTCAGTGCCAGGCGTGGTAGATGCCAGCATGGTTGGATCTTTGTGACCTTTCCAAAGTGTGGGACACTGGTTATGTCTTTGGATCAAGCACATTTTGCTTCCATCTGAAGGATTATAAATTACTAGATATGAAGATGGACAGAACACAGACTCAGAGGTTGAGTTCTTATTCAGAGACACCATGTAGACCTCAGAATGTAATGGAGAAGGACTGAGGACTGATGTCCAAGGTCTTTTGTTTAGCAAGGTGTATAAGGGTGGACATTGTCCTGAGATAAAGACCTAACTTGATGCTGCTGCTAGTCTTGGCTGTGGAGTTGCTTTATTACACGTGAAAATGATTACTTAACAAAATATTTTGCTTGGGTCAATTCCTGTCCCTCATTCCCCATCAGAGAACTTAGCACAAGTTCATTATTTGGGCCTTGATGTTGGTGTGTGCCTCTGCATCGACTTTCAGGTACTGAGGTAGAGTCTGTGCTCATGGCTGGAAATCCATCTACATCTGTGCCTCATGGCAAGAGTAGCTGAAGATGTCTTTAGAGGTCTGAATGGTCAAATGTAAGGACTTGCTCTTTACCTGAGGTCTTCATTCATTCATAATTCACTGGGGAGACACAAAGTACAGATTCCTACCTCTCAACAAATGCAGACCCAAATGTCTACATGCAATCAGAACAGAATACTGATTCTTAATGGTGTATGGGCAGCATCTTCTTGTATTGTATATGGTTACACACTTGCAATGAGGCAGCAGGTGAGTACAACTCACTCTGGCGTGCTCAGCATCATGCACAAAGGACCATGACAGGCAACTTCTCTTCAAAGTTCTGACATGGATTTTTTTCTCTCAGCACCTCCAGTTTCAATCCCAAACATAGCTGGTGATATTAACCTCCTTCAAACTCCTTTTTATCCTCTCCACAGCTATTATCACCACAGTCACGGCCATCAGCTACATAGTAGCTGGGATTCCATTATTTTAGCTACCCTAGGATATTCCCATCTCTCCATAAAGATCAAAGGCAGCATGTGTTGTGACAACCTCACTGTCTGTTTGACCTAGTGGCTTATGAGATTTGAAGCACTTAATCCATTTGGCTAACTGTCACTTCCTGTGAAATGATTTCCTCCAGATGCGCTTTCTTATGTAATTCTTTCTGATAGCATGGTATCTTGCAAGAGTCATGAGATATTGCACAGCAGAAACTGTTCTTGTCAGGATCCTAAGGAAAAGATGGCTTGATTCTTTTCCCAAGCAACTTTCATTCAGGAAAAAGTTGCAGTGTCCCTGAGGTCAGGTCCACATCATTGTTAATATGAAGTACACAGGAGACCTCCATCAGTGCCACCATATGGTCTCAGAGAAAGGACTTTGTTACTCTCAGCCACAGTGCTTCTCTGTCCATGGTTTCCCACTTCCCACCATGGGTGCCTCGAGAGAATCTTGTGCACAGACCTTTTTCTAATCTAGCTCTATTTTCCTCTGCATATTGGTGGACAACTCTTTCTCATTGCATGTCTGGGAAGAGGCTAAACTTCTCTTTCAGCACTTCAACTAAGAGGTGGAGAGAGTTTGGAGTTCTAGGATCTTCTTGTAATCTGTGCTGGAGCTCATAAAGACAAGAGGAAACAAGGCACTAGAAAGACGGCCTATCTTCCCTGTGTCCATTTCCAGTGATCCACTGTCCACCCTATTCCATCTCCTATTCATTCAATCAGAGATTTAATGAGTAGGTTTGGAAACAGCCCACAGGAGGATCTCTTGTGTTTGGGATTCCATATCTTCAATAGAAACCTTAGTAGACAATGTCTATCCATTTCAGAATGCCATGGATACCAGAAGAAATAGGATTTGTATGCTCTAAGTCAGAATAGCAGAGCAGTGCTTCTTGTAGATTTGCTGTTCTCTAGAAAAAGTGACACTCTTAACAGGAAAGATATGCACACTTTACATAATCCCAGGGATAGGCGTTATATCCAGTCCCTGTGTGTCCAGGTAGCAGAGAATCTGCACCACTAGTCTAAGAGATTGGGTCCTACATTCATCTGCCAGCCAGGGAGTTAAAGAAATTCCTGGTAAGTTCCTCACGATGAGCACAGGGGACAGAAGATTGCAGATTTGATAGAACTTTCCATTTTTGATCCACCCATCCAGGGAACCACATGAACCTACTCCCAACTAAAGTAGGGGTCCTGCATGTCCTCAGAATATGACCAAGGCTAGGTTATCTCCTGTCTGTTTCCTCCCTTGGAATTTTGGTCAAACTTGGCCCTGGTAGTTGTCTGTGCAGTGTGATCCAGGGTTCATCAGCATTTCCACACTTTTCTGTTTGCAGACAATAGCTGTGGAGGTCTCCTGACTCAACCCTCTGGACAATTTTCCAGCCCATACTACCCTTCAGACTATCCAAACAATGCCAGATGTTCCTGGGAAATATTGGTCCCCAACATGAACCGTGTGACAGTGGCCTTCACAGATGTGCAGTAAGTGTGTGTGTGTGTGTGTGCAGAGGAGATGTGATAGAGAATAGTGGGGTGCATTGAAATCATGGGATTCGAGTAGAGTTGGCACTTATAATACAGGTTCCATTTTTGATGTGGAATAAGAGTCTCCCAGGGAGGATGTAATGGGTGCTAAAGCAAAGGAATTTGAAAATACTCTGTGTAAAAGTCCCAGATCGACATGAATTTACCATATAGCCAGGGGGTGTCATGTTCTGAAAAGTCAGTGAGAAGGAAGGGGCTGTAAAGCCTGCTTGTTGATCAGCAAGTGAGCAGAGAATGGGAACACACTTGGAGTCCTGACTCAGTGAGATGGAAGGGTGGTGGCCTAGGGAGTGATCTAAGGTCTTGGGTGCACATTAGGACAGTGCTGCTAATGAGGGCACCTATTTGGTGCACAGTTTTCCCCATAGTTCCTTCACAATCCATGAGGCACCAGGAGGCGGTCAGTGCAATTCCACTGAATGAGTAAGGTCCCAGCACTCATTGACTAAGCTGTGTTCCCAGGTGCTCTCCTGATGTCTATAATGGTTTTGCAAGTCTCTGCTGTACAACAATCTATACATAGTCTCAGTGTCCCTCTTAGGACAATTCAAGAGTGCACCTGAAGGCCATCTAGTTCTATGCAGGGGGCTCCTCAGTCTGTTTTTGTCAGGACCGCCCTGATAGTTAACAGCACACCGTAGTGACATTTTATGAAGTCACATCTCTCTTAAACCTTCCCTGTTCCTCCTGTGAATATAGTACTTTGTCATGGCTTCTTTGAAGTGTTTGTATTTGAACATGGAATTCAGTGTTGCTCTCAGTATGGGAGAGACTTGATGGTCAGAGACTTCCAGTGACTTGTCTTGTGGCAATTTTTTATTTTGTTATATTTTTATTTAATGCGTGTGAGTGTATTTTGTGTAGATGTATGTCTCTGGATTGCATGTTTGCCTGGTCCCTATACAGGTGAGGAGAAGGTGTTTAATTCCCTGGGTAGGGAGGTTATCACAGTAGTGAGCCTTGTTGTAGGTGCTGGGAATCAAACCTTAGTTCTCTAGAACAACAGGCAGTGCACAGAACCACTGAGCCATCTTTCTACCACTTGCCTTGAGTGTACCTCTTCCTTTTTTATATTCACTAGAGATGTTTGTTCCATCCCAAAGATAATTGGTGACTTTTGAAGGAACTAGTTAGGATGTCCTCAGGTGACATTCCTGTGTTGATGTAAAGGCTGTCAAGGAGAGGTATTATGCATTACATATCTTTGAGCCAAAAAGGTAGAATTTTACAAGGGATGCTGGGCATGGGAAGGTAGATGAATTACCTTTGGATTCCAGGTAGCCATTTACTCTTCAAATGATGTAGTTAGTCACTGTTACCAGGACAATGGCTCCACAGATGTGAACCCCACATCACATTCCAGAAACAGAAAAGGAGGCCTTTTCTTTTGTGTCCTCAGGCTTGAAGGAGGCTGCAACTATGACTATATCCTGGTTTATGATGGCCCTGAATACAATTCTTCTCTCATTGCTCGTGTGTGTGATGGGTCCAATGGATCTTTCACCTCAACCGGAAACTTCATGTCCGTAGTCTTCATCACAGATGGCAGTGTGACAAGACGAGGGTTCCAGGCTCACTACTACTCTACAGTCAGCACAAGTAAGTTCCCTTGTAGGAATGAATGTCCATGTGGGATTGGGGATGTCACAAGGGACTATCTGAGCCTAAGATTTCTGAGTTTGTGACAGGGGCAATAGAGTGGTACCCTGGGTCCCATGCTTGTGGAGAGGGACTGCAGCCAGTAAGTCTTGGTTCTGACTTGGGGAAAGAGAGGCTTAGGCCAGCACTGAATGATGGGATGTACAATGGCTTTCCTGTCATCATTAGACACTAAAAGTCAAATGTGATTATTCAACAGATAGTGAGAAGTCAGTGCCAGGTGTGGTAGATGCCAGCATGGTTGGACCTTTGTGACCTTTCCAATGTTGGGACACTGATTATGTCTTTGGATCAAGCACATTTTGCCTCCATCTGAAGGATTATAAATTATTAGATATGAAGATGGACAGAACACAGACTCAGAGGTTGATTTCTTAGTCAGAGATACCATGTAGACCTCAGAATGTAATGGAGAAGGACTGAGGACTGATGTCCAAGGTCTTTTGTTTAGCAAGGAGTATAAGGGTGGACATTGTCTTGAGCTAAAACCTGACTTGATGCTGCTGCCAGTCTTGGCTGTGGAGTTGCTTTATTACACGTGAAAATGATTACTTAACAAAATATTTTGCTTGGGTCAATTCCTGTCTCTCATTCCCCATCAGAGAAGAACTTAGCGCAAGTTCATTCTTTGGGCCTTGATGTCGATGTGTGCCTCTGCATCGACTTTCAGGTACTGAGGTAGAGTCTGTGCTCATGGCTGGAAATCCATCTACATCTGTGCCTCCTGGCAAGAGTAGCTGAAGATGTCCTTAGAGTCCTGAATGGTCAAATGTGAGGACTTGCTCTTTACTTGTGGTAGTCATTCACCCATAATTCACTGGCAAGACACAAAGTACAGGATCTTACCTCTCACAAATGCAGACACAAATGTCTACATGCAGTCAGAATAGAACACTGATTCTTAATGAATCCATGGGAAGCATCTTCTTGTATTATATATGGTTACACACTTGCAAAGAGGCAGCAGGTGAGTACAGCTCACTCTGGCGTGCTCAGCATCATGCACAAAGGACCATGATAGACAACTTCTCTTCAAAGTTCTGACATGGATTTTTTTTCTCACAGCTCCTCCATTGCCAATCCCAACCATAGCTGGTGAGTCCTAACCTCCTTCAACTCCTCTCTATCCTTTCCACATCTATTATCACCACAGTCATGGCCTTCAGCTCCATAGTAGCTGGGATTCCATTATTCTAGCTACCCTAGGATCTTCCCATCTCTCCATAAAGATCAAAGGCAGCATGTGTTGTGACAACCTCACTGTCTGTTTGACCTAGTGGCATATGAGATTTGAAGTACTTAGTCCATTTGGCTAACTGTCACTTCCTGTGAAATGATTTCCTCCAGATGCCCTTTCCTATGTAATTCTTTCTGATAGCATGGTATCTTGCAAGAATCATGTGATATTGCACAGATGAAACTGTTCTTGTCAGGATCCTAAGGAAAAGATGGCTTGATTCTTTTCCCAAGCAACTTTCATTCAGGAAAAAGTTGCAGTGTCCCTGAGGTCAGGTCCACATCATTGTTAATATGAAGTACACATGAGACCTCAGTCAGGGTCACCATATTGTCTCAAAGAAAGGACTTTGTTTCTGTCAGCCATAGTGCTTCTCTGTCCATGGTTTCCCACTTCCCACCATGGGTTCCTTGAGAGAATCTTGGTGCACAGTCCTTTTTCTAATCTAGCTTTGTTTTCCTCTGTATATTGGTGGACAGATCTTTCTCATTGCATGTCTGGGAAGAGGCTAAACTTTTCTTTCAGCACTTCAACTAAGAGGTGGAGAGAGTTTGGAGTTCTAGGATCTTCTTGTAATCTGTGCTGGAGCACTGCTCACAAAGACAGGAGAATACAAGGCACTAGAAAGACGGCCTATCTTTCCTGTGTCCATCTCCAGTGATCCACTGTCCACCCTATTCCATCTCCTATTCATTCAATCAGAGATTTAATGAGTAGGTTTGGAAACAGCCCATAGGAGGATATGGATGGGATTCCCTTCAATGGGAACCTTTAGTAGACAATGTCTATCTGATTCAGAATGCCATGGATACCAGAAGAAATAGGCTTTGGATGCTCTAAGTCAGAATAGCAGAGCAGTGCTTCTTGTAGGTTTTCTGTTCTCTAGAAAAAGTGACACTCTTAACAGGAAAGATATGCACACTTTACATAACCCCTGGGATAGGTGTTATATCCAGTCCCTGTGTGTCCAGGTCACAGAGAATCTGCACCACTAGTCTAAGAGATTGGGTCCTACATTCATCTGCCAGCCAGGGAGTTAAAGAAATTCCTGTTAAGGTTTTCACCATGAGCAGTGGAGACAGAAGACTGCAGATTTCATAGAACTTTCCATATTGATCCACCCATCCAGGGAACCACATGAACCTACTCCCAACTAAAGTAGGGGTCCTGCATGTCCTCAGAATATGTCCAAGGCTAGGTTATCTCCTGTCTGTTTCCTCCCTTGGAATTTTGGTCAAACCTGACTCTTGGCCCTGGTAGTTGTCTGTGCAGTGTGATCCAGGGTTCATCAGCATTTCTACATTTTTCTGTTTGCAGACTACAGCTGTGGAGGTCTCCTGACTCAACCCTCTGGACAATTTTCCAGCCCATACTACCCTTCAAACTATCCAAACAATGCCAGATGTTCCTGGGAAATATTGGTCCCCAACATGAACCGTGTGACAGTGGCCTTCACAGATGTGCAGTAAGTGTGTGTGTGCAGAGCAGATGTTATAGAGAATAGTGGGGAGCTTTGAAAGTTATGGGATGAGAGCAGAGTTGGCACTTACCATACATGTTCCCTTTTTGACGTGGAATAAGAGTCTCCCAGGGAGGATGTAATGGGTGTTAAAGCAAAGGAATTTGAAAATACTCTGTCTTAAAGGCTCCGATGACATAAATTTGCCATATAGTCATGGGGTATCATGTTCTGAAAAGTCAGTGAGACAGAAGGGACTGTAAAGCCTGTTTGTTGATCAGCAAGTGAGCAGAGAATGGGAACACATTTGGAGACCTTACTCAGTGGGATGAAATGCTGGTGGCCTAGGGAGTGACTTAGGGTCTTGGGTGCACCTTTGAATCGTGATGCTAATGAGGGTTCCTATTTGGTGTAAAGCTTTCCCCCATACTTCCTTCTCAGTCCATGAGGCACCAGGAGCAGGTCAGTGCATTTCCTGAGTAGTGAGTAAGGTCCCAGCACTTATTAACTAAGCTGTGTTCCCAGGCCCTCTCTTGGTGTCTATAGACGTTTTGTAAGTCTCTGCTGTACAACTACCTATACATAGTCTCCGTGTCCTTGTTAGGACAATTCAAGAGTGCCCCTGAACCCATCTGGTCCTATGCAGTGGGCTCCTCAGTCTGTTCTTTTCAGCATACCACTGACAGTTACCAGCACACAGTAGTGACATTTTATGAAGTCACCTCCCTCTCCAACCTTCCCTGCTCCTGCTAGTAATATAGTATTTTGTTATGGCTTCTTTGTAGTGTTTCTCAGTGAAATGGTATTCAGTGTTGCTCTCAGTATGTGATAAACATGATGGTCAGAGAGTTCCAGTGATTTATATTGTGGTGTTTTTTATTTTGTTAGATTTTTATTTTTGTGTGTGTGAGTGTTTTTTGTGTAGATGTATGTCTCTGGATTGCATGTTTGCCTGGTCCCCACACAGGTGAGGAGAAGGTGTTTATTTCCCTGGGTAGGGAGGTTATCACAGTAGTGAGATTTGTTGTAGGTGCTGGTAATCGAACCTTAGTTCTCTAGAACAACAGGCAGTGCACAGAACCACTGAGCCATCTTTCTACCACTTGCTTGAGTGTACGTCTTCCCTCTATATATTCACCAGAGATGTTTATTTTATCCCTAAGATAATTGGGGACTTTGTGAAGTAACCAATTTAAATGTCTTCAGGTGACCTTCCTGTGTTGATGTAAAGGCTTTCAAGGAGAGGTATTATGGATTACATATCTGTGAGCCCCAAAGGTAGAAATTTACAAGAGATGCTGGGCATGGGAAGGTAGATGAATTACCTTTGGATTCCAGGAAGCCATTTACTCTTCAAATGATGTAGTTAGTCACTGTTATCAGGACAATGCCTCCTGAAATATGAGCCCTTACACCACAGTCCAGACATAGAAATGGGGACTGTTTCTTCTGTGTCCTCAGGCTTGAAGGAGGCTGCAGCTTTGACTATATCCTGGTTTACGATGGCCCTGAATACAATTCTTCTCTCATTGCTCCGGTGTGTGATGGGTTCAATGGATCTTTCACCTCAACTGGAAACTCCATGTCCGTAGTCTTCATCACGGATGGCAGTGTGACGAGGAGAGGGTTCCAGGCTCACTACTACTCTACAGTCAGCACAAGTAAGTTTCCTTGTGGGAATGAATGTCCATGTGGGATCGGGGATGTCACAAGGTACCATTTGAGACTCAACATTTCTGAGTTTCTTTCAATGGCAATAGAATGGTGGTACCCTGGGTTCCATGCTTGCTGAGAGGGTTTGTGGCCAGTAAGTCTTGGTTCTGATTTGGGGAAAGAGAGGCTTGGGCCAGCAGCTGATGGGATGTACAATGGCTTTACTTTCATCATCAGAGACTAAGAAGGCAAAGGTTATTGATTGGTCAACACAGAGTGAAAAGTTAGGACCATGATTGGTCAATGACACTGTGCTTGGACCTTTGTGACCTTTCTACAGTGTCGGACTCTGCCTATGTGTTTGGACCAAGCACATCCTTTGTCTGTCTGCAGGAGGATAGGTTATGGGATATGAAGATGGACAGATCACAGACTCAGAGGTTGACTTCTTAGTCAGAGACGTCATGTAGGCCTCGGGTTGTCTATGGAGAAGGACTGAGGACTGATGTTCCAGGTCTCTTGTTCAGCAAGGAGCAAAAGGGTGGTCAATGTCCTTAGCTAAAGACCTGACTTGATGCTACTGGTAGTCTTAGCTGTGGAGTTTCTTTATAACTCTTGAAAATGATCACTTGACAAAACATTTTCCTTTTGTCTATTCTTGTCTCTGGTTCCCCACCAGAGAACCGAAGCACAAGTTCCCTTTCTGGGCCTTGATGTAGATGTGTGTCTCTGACTATCTTTTCAGGTACTGGTGTAGAGTCTATGTTCATGGCTATAAATCCTTCCAGATCTGTTCTTTATGGCCAATGTGTGGGAGAATGTCCCAAGAGATCTGTATGGTCAAATGTCAGGACTTGATCTGGCTTTGGGTTAGTTATCCGTAATTCACTGGGTAGACACAAACTACAGGATCCATCCTGTCAAGATATGCAGACAAACATCTCCCTGTGAAGTGGGAGCAGGATATGGGTTCTTAGTCACTCCATGGGTAGCATCTTTCTGGCAGTGTGTATGGTCACACACTTGCTCTGAGGCAGCAGATGATTACAACTCAGGCTGGTGTGCTAAGCATCATGCACAAAGGACCAGGCCAGGCATCTTCCCTTCAAGACTGACATGGCTTCTTTTTCTCACAGGTCCTCCATCATTCCCAAACATAACTGGTGAGTCCTGACCTCCTTCAACTCCTCTCTATCCTCTCCATCCCTATTCTGGACACAGCCACAGCCAATAGCTCCAGAGTGCTGGGACTCCAGTCTTCTGTCGGCCCCAGGACCTTCAACACTCTCCATATAGTACAAAGGCAGCATGTATTGAGTCAGCACCACCCTCTGCTTGACTCAGTGTCATCTGAGAGGTGTAGCACTTAATCCATTTTGCTAAACTTCACTCTCTGTGAGAATTGCTGTGGCGGTCCTTTCCTATTCTGTTTGTCTAGAAAGCATTGTCTTTTGCAATTGTTATGTGACATAGGGACGGAGGGTACTGCTCTTTCTAGATTCCTAAGGTATAGATGCCGTAATTCTTTTATCAGTTATTGTCATTCATGACAAAATACCTCATTGACCATTTGATGGAAACACTTGAGCATGGTTAGGGCCAATCCTTGCTGTCAAGTTACAGACAGTCTTTTATTCAGCTTCAGTGCTTCTGTGTCCAATGTTATCTGCTCTTAACCAGAGTTCCTAATTCCATCCCCCCGCCCCCAGATTGTTGGCCTACAATATATCCTTCTTATGCTAGGTCTGTTTTCAGTATGTCAACCAAGAGTTTAGAAAGAGACAAGTATTCTGGGATCTTCTTGAAGCCTGTGCTGGAGCACAGCTCAGAAAGACAAGGAGAAAGAAAGAAATTAGAAAGAGGACCTATCTTTCTTGTGTATATCTGCAGTGATCTAGTCTGTCCACAAAAATCTATCTTTTATTTACTTCATCCCAGGACTAATAAACAGATTTGATCTGAGTCCTTGTGAGGCTGGACTCATGATCAGGACTTGAGGTCTTTAATGTGGGCCTTTGCTGGACACTTCCTGTTCCATTCAGAACCCTGTGGCATTGCCAGAATACCTAAGCCCTGGACGCTGTCATTTAGAACAGCAGAAATATTGTAGTACATAGTGCTTCCTGTAGATTTTCTCTGTTCTCCAGAGAGAGTGACACCCATATCAGCAAACACATGTGCCCCTGAGATAGGCCCTGAAATAGCCCCTGAGATAGGTTTGATAGCCCCTGAAGATCCTTTGTGCCCAGGGTGCAGAAACTTTGCACCAGAAATCTAAGGGATTGGTATCCACAATCACCTACCCGCTGAGGAGTCAGAGACTCAAGGAAAGCCTTTTACCACAAGTACAGGGGACACCTGACTGTGGCGTTGGTGGAACTTACCTAATGACTACAACTCTATCTCAGGAAATGATTCTTCATTGGCGCTGAGGCTGGTAAATGGATCAAACTGGTGTGAGGGCCGAGTGGAGATCTTGTACAGAGGCTCTTGGGGCACCGTGTGTGATGACAGCTGGGGCATCAGCGACGCCAATGTGGTCTGCAGACAGCTCGGTTGTGGCTCTGCTCTGTCTGCACCAGGAAATGCTTGGTTCGGTCAGGGCTCAGGGCTCATTGTCCTGGATGATGTGTCTTGCTCGGGGTATGAGTCTCACCTGTGGAACTGTCATCATCCTGGCTGGCTTGTCCATAACTGTCACCATTCTGAGGATGCAGGAGTCATCTGTGCACGTGAGTTGGGTGGAAACCTCTACTGTCTTCTTCCAGTATGAATGTTCTTCTTATCCTTGGATCTTACCCCTCAATGCATCTGTCTCTCTTATAAACTGAAAATGCCTCACTTCTTTACCAGTATTGATTTTTACCTCCTTCAACAAGGCTGGTTGTGGAAATTGTCACTGGAAATCCACACCTAGGCTTTGGTAGAAGAACCAAGAAGAAAATCACAGGCTTCAGTGCTTTTTCTACCATGGTTGAGTTCTATGGGGACAGGGGGAACTGCAGTTTAGAGACTGGAATATACTGTATCAATGAACACACACCACTTCAAAGTGTTGCCAGGGGAAATGTGGTTTCCTCAGACCATAGCAGTTCCCAAGGTTTCTGAATGAGGCCTATTGGTTGGCACTGTGAATATGAGTATGCACACAGAAATTTTTAGGATAGAGATGGGTATTTATATCCTACAAAAGAACACCTTCAATTTTTCTAACTCAAGTCTATTTGATTGGGATTAATCCAATACTGAAAACTGTACGCTAACTTTCACCCAACAGAAAATCTAACCCAAACCCTATCCTGAACACTAACCCTAACCCTAACCCAAACCCTAATCCCCAAACCCTAACTCTAACCCCCTAACTCTAACCCTAATCCAATATAACCCTAACACTATTCCAATCCTAACATTAACACTAATCTAACCCTAATCCTAAACCAAATCCTAACCCCCTAACCCTAACCCAACCCTAATCCTAACCATAACCCTAACCCAACCCTATCCACCTAACCTAAACCCTAACCCAACCCTAACCCCCTAACCCAAACTCTAACCCAACCCTAACCCCCTAACCAAACTCTAACCCAACCCTAACCACCTAACCCAAACCCTAACCCAACCCTAACCCCCTAACCCAAACCCTAACCCAACCCTAACCACCTAACCCAAACCCTAACCCAACCCTAACCACCTAACCAAACTCTAACCCAACCCTAACCACCTAACCCAAACCCTAACCCAACCCTAACCCTAACCCAACTCTAACCCTAACCCTGAGGCCTAGATGGTTCCATGTAAAAATTTGTCCTGGACAAGGCCAATTAACATCTGAATCACTGGACAGTTATGAAATACAGAGTTCAGTCTGTTACCTTGTCCAGACACATTTGTCACCTTCTTCCAGAAGGTGGAATACTAATTGAGCCTCACACACAAAAAAATCTTCCTATGAGAATAGATGGCTATCAATTTCTACTTGGTGGTGGGGGATGAGCAGGGCTTAATTCAAAGTCTGCCCAGTGTCACCTGCCCAGGTTCTAGATTAGTCACCTTCTGATCTAACATGGCTTCTTTTTCTTACAGTCCCTGAGGCAACTTCTCCCAGTCCAGGTGAGTCCAGGTGTCCTTTAATTCCCATGTGTCCCTCTTTCTTTGCGCTGCTCACAATACCAGGCAGTAGCTACAGAGTGGGAAGGGATCAAAGAACTGCTGCTGCCCCAGAACCTTCTGTGTTTTCCTTAGAGCAGAAAAGCACCTTCCGAGGAGCTCACATCACCCTCTGGCCTGACCCAGTGCAATAAGAATGTTACAGTAATTAATCTATGTTACTAAGGAGTACTTTCCTGGTGCTATTGGGATCTATTCTGGGCAAAACATTGTCTTATTTATGCATTGTGTGTTAGGGGACACCTGAGAGTTCTCATGACAACATTTAGGAGAGAGTTAAAGTTGCCAGCAGGTCTGGCCACCTTACTATCCCCAAGGTGGGCATCCCTGAGTGTGGTCTAGGGTATTCCTGGCTCTGTATAAAATGAGTCCCTGTCTCCCAGCCATAGTGACTTCCTGGCTCCTGCAGCCCATGTCCCAGCCACACTGGGCTTCACCCTTGATTCATGAAATCTCATTCTAATCCAGCTTTTTTTCCCTTTCTAGGTTGGTGGACTACAAGCCCTTCCTATGGTAAGTTATTTCATATCTGTGGTGGGTCAAAAATGAGAGGGAAGAAAGAGACACACAGGCACACAGACACATAGACAGACACACAGAGAATATGTAGAGGGAGGGACAGGCATTACAGCCAAGGTATATCTTTCTAGGGCATGTCCCCAGTGACCTACTTTATTCAACCAGACCCCATTACCCAATGATTATTCTATATTATCAAACAATTAATCTATAAATCTGTTCAAAGCTCTCAGCATCCAGTCACAGGATTGGATTTATGAGTTGGCCTCCAAGTCTTTAATAATGACATTATTAGTATATGTTTCAAATCTAACCCATAATACTATGTCTTTGCAAGAGGGTAACAGCATTTGACTCCGTGAGCCGGCTAGGTAGAAATAGCTATATAGTCATGTTCCTTGCTCTAGATGTCTGAATTCATCAGAGAGATTCAACACCCCTCCAGCAAACTCAAAGATCTTTGGGAAAAAAACCCAAGGTGGGGGCTAGGAATTCCTTTGCATCCAGAGTCCATGGATACAGATACAAGTGGCCTATTTCTCACCATTGTCTGCCAGTCAGTGACAGCAAGAGTTTACTGGCTTAACCAATGAACTCCAGGTTCAGTGAAAGACCCCATTTCAAAACACATATCAGTGTTATCCCCAACTACTGATGAACATTATGTCACACACACATACTCACACTCATACATATACTCACACACACTCACATACACTATCACACACACACTCATATTCACACATTCACACACATACATTCACACACACAGAGTGTGTGTATATATATATATGTGTGTGTGTGTGTGTGTGTGTGTGTGTGTGTGTGAGAGAGAGAGAGAGAGAGAGAGAGAGAGAGAGAGAGAGAGAGAGAGAGAGAGAGAGAGAGAGAAAGAGAGGCTTCAACGAGCGAGCCAGGGCCAGGCTAACTTTTATTGGGTTCCTTAAGCATTTCTTCCCATGCCAGGCAGGTGTGCAGTGTGTTCTGGGGTTCATCCACGTTTCCCCTCTTTCTTGACAGTAAACTATACTTGTGGAGGTTTCCTGACCCAACCCTCTGGGCAATTTTCTAGCCCATTCTACCCTGGGAATTATCCTAATAATGCCAGATGTCTGTGGAACATCGAGGTCCCAAACAACTACCGTGTGACTGTGGTCTTCAGAGATTTGCAGTAAGTGTGGGTGCATAGCAGATGTTAGCCAATGCGGGGTGCCTTTGAAATTCCTGGGGGTGATAGACAAGTTGGCATTTACAATAGAGGTTACACGTTTGAAGTGGGATAAGAGTCGCCCACGGAAGTGGCGAATCTATGCAAGATCACATCGGAAAATACTCTGGCTTAAAGTCCCAGGATATCATGAATTTGCTCTATGGCCTTAGGGTGCCACTTTCCTAAGTCTCAGTCAGAAGAAGGGGCTAGAATGCCTGCTCTCCTCATCTCATCTTGTTGATCAGGAGTTCACCAGAGCATTTGAAAATACTTAAGAGTAAGCCAGGCGTGGTGGTGCACGCCTTTAATCCCAGCACTCGGGAGGCAGAGGCAGGCAGATTTCTGAGTTCGAGGCCAGCCTAGTCTACAGAGTGAGTTCCAGGACATCCAGGGCTATACAGAGAAACCCTGTCTTGAAAAACAAAGAGAGAGAGAGAGAGAGAGAGAGAGAGAGAGAGAGAGAGAGAGAGAGAGAGAGAGAGAGAGAGAGAATACTTAGAGTATTCTCAGCGGGAGGAAGGGAGGATCTGTGACTTGGGTAATGTCAGTCTTGGGAGCACAATATACAAGTGTGCCTGTCCTGTGCAGACCTTTCCTCATCGACCCCTTCCTTCCTGTGAGTCCCTAGGATCCAGGGTGCTAGTATTAACTGCTGCATTTGGCACCATCCATATGCTTACAAAGGAAAATGTTCTTGAGCAGGGATACATCTACAAGAGCTCACTAAGATACACATCATTCCAGGAGGCGAGTGGCCCAGATGGCCAAGAAACCATGCCAGATTTCTTTAGCACCCCAAGAGCAGTGTCCACTGCTTGTGACCTTTTATGAACTATGCTTTCCCCATTCAGTGCTCCGTGTGACACTACCAGCACCCTCTTCGGTATCCATAGCGCACAGTGTCTATCTTAGTGGCTGAGAGATCTGAGCATTACAGAGGTCCAGGGTTTATTTCTTTCTCTGTTCATCCCCACCACTCTGATGTCATTGGCACTTGTTTTATTCTGGAAGGGACCTGGAAGCACTTTGAAGGAACAAATCAAGGTTTCTCTTGTGACCTTCCTGTGTTGGTTTAAAGGGCAGTCAGGGAGAGAGATTATAGATCTCTTACATGTGGCCTTAGAGGGCAGTACGAAGACAAGCCATGGCAGTCTTGGCAAGATTAATTCCCCTGGATTTAAGAAAATCCTCTTTCCCTTCAAATAATGAAAGTCAATAACCCTGGTTAGGGTCTCCATGGCAAAGGCTCCTGAGGCCTGAGCGCTCATCAATTGCTCCTTTTGTCTCTCCAGGCTGGAAAGAGGCTGCAGCTATGATTATATAGAGATTTTTGATGGCCCCCACCAGAGTTCACCTCTCATTGCCCGGGTTTGTGATGGGGCCATGGGCTCTTTCACCTCAACATCCAACTTCATGTCAATTCGCTTCATCACGGATCACAGTATTACTGCAAGAGGGTTCCAGGCTAACTACTACTCAGACCTTGACAATAACACCACCAGTAAGTTCCCTTCTTAGAACAATGACTTGTTAGGACTGCGGGCACCACCGAGAGCCTACGGCTCCTGTATTTTCCTGGAGTTGTAACATAAAATATTAGAACAACCACGGCCCCTGTGACTGAGTTCATGCACTGTCAATTGAGAGAGACTGTGTGGTGAGTCTTGGGGCTCTGGATGTCTAAAAGAGTGCCAAGGGCCTGCATTGGCTGATGAGAGTTGTCCTGGCCTTATTGTGGTTGGCAAAGAATATGAAGGTATAAGATGATGTTCTCAATAGACAGTGAGAAGACAGTGCCAGAAGGAGTTGTGGGTGACACCAGGCCCTTCAGAGTACAAATCACTGGCCATGTCCTGAGACCTAACACATCTGGCTTCTGTCTGAAGATGGATAAAGTTGGACACCTTAACAGAGGTGGACTACTGCAACAGAGAATCTATGGGTCCAGTTTGAGATGTTACACGAACCTATATCTACATTGGTGAAGGGCTGAGCATGGAGAGAACCATGGTCTCTAGCTGGTCAGAATCAGAGGCATCGATTTTCTCCTTAGCTAAAGTACACTACCTAACGCCATCACTACTGTCTTATTGTACAGTTGCTTTACTTCATGGGAGAATGCTAACTTGGCAACAAATGTTTTGGATATTTAAAAATCTTATCAGGTCCACATCAGAAAATCCTATACCTCATTGGGCAATCCTGAGATGATGTTGAGTGTAGCCATAGGGTACCCTTTGGAGCCATAGTGACTCTGTTTTGAGCATGAATGTCATGTGTGAACCATGTGAGTCAGCCATCTTGATCTGCGTTTCTTTAGCTGGGGAAAGACCCTCATAAGGGTTGTGGGTTTGGAATCCTGACTCTGCATGCTCTGATCTTGCCCTTCAGATCTCCTTTGTCAGTCAAATCACATGCAAGCCAGTGTGAGCAGAAGCTACCTTCAGTCCATGGGCTATTCTGCCAGGGATCTTGTCATACCTGGTTGGAACTCCAGTTACCACTGTCAGCCCCAGATAACACAGAGGGAGGTCATATTCACAATTCCCTACACAGGCTGTGGCACAATCAAACAGGTAAGCCTGGCACGGCCCACTCTGTTTCTCACTGAGCATGCTTTCTTTGGTCAAAAATGTGTGTGTGTGTGTGTGTGTGTGTGTGTGTGTGTGTGTTTTAGCATGCCTCTGCATGCATATGGAGCTCAAAAAACAACCTATGGGAGTTGGGATTTTCCTTCTACCATGTGGATCATGGGACTAGAACTCAGATTGTTAGGCTTGGCAGCAAGTTCATTTACCCACTTAGCCATCTCACCAGCCCTGAGTATGACTTATCACAGTGATGGCTGCCACGCTTCTAGAATCCTGGAGATCTGCAAGTTATGGCTGGGATGTAATCAGAACACCAGAAGGGAGACTGAAGCCTCTGGTACAGTAGCTATAGCTACTTCTAAATAGGAGGAATGCAGAGGAAGAAAATGGGGAATCCAGTAGTGTCCAGCAGAGGGAGCACTCAGCAGGCAGCCACTCACACAGAGGGAGCACTAAGCCACTCACACAGAGGGAGCACTAAGCCACTCACACAGCACCCAGGAGAAGCTTGAGAGTTTGCAGAATAAGAAATTTTCATATGGTTTCATTTGGGATGTGTCAAAGAAGCAGAGGCCCCTAAACCAAAGGTACAAATACACTTTACATACCTAAGGTCTACAACAGCCATCAGCTGTCAAATGTGTTGTTATGCCTTTGAGGAAGCCAGTGCCCTCTGAGACTCACACTCACTTAGTTGCCACAGTTGCCATTTCTTGAGTGGCCAACAGGAGTGGTGGTGGTGGGGCAATGCTTTGACATCATACTATGACATTGTCATCTACAAAATTCATAATGGACTACTGAATATTGACTTACAAAAGCATGTACCCTGCTTGGCATTTTGAGTAGTGTGGCCCATGGGCCATCATGGTTTATACAGGACTAGTAGAGTGGTCACCCATCTTGATTTGCTTGAGTCTTGGTGATTTTAACATAGACTGCCCTGTTGTCATCCTGTCAGTGGAAGGCACTGTGCTGAGTCCATGTTGTACTCCCCAAAATGTTATTTTATTATTTTATTTTATGTTTTGAAGCAAAGTTTCTCCATGCAGTTCTTGATGGCTATGTAGACCAGATTTGGCTTTGAACTCACAAAAATCTGCCTACCTTTGCCTCTTGAGGATTAAAGACTCACAATACCATGTCTGGCTACGCCCAAATTCTTAACAAGTACTCTTGCATTGTCAGCCCCACTTTAGAAGTGAGGATATTGAATGGAGAGAGATCAGGTCCATTGACCAAAGCCATGTAGACCAATACAATAGGGCTGACACCACAAGTCAAGGCTCTTAGAAACATTCTGCTAAGAAAAAGAAGCCAAACACAGAAGAGATAGACAAAAATTTTATGTATATCACTATTAGATAGAAATGCCCCATTCATACTAAATTTAGCAAAAGAGAATGGCTGTGCAAGAGGAAAAAGGGTTTCATGGGTGGCCTGCTTCTAGGTTAGCAGGATGGAGATGCTTGGGCAATGGAAAAGTGGTGTGTCTTACTATGGTGGTATGTACAGGACAGACAAGTTCAGATGCCTGTAACGCAGCAGACACGTGATAAGCATTTGAACTGTGTGGAGGGCTAAAGGGCATTCCTTCCCATTCCTCTGACACACAGTACACACTGAGAGAGGAAGTGGGCACTCAGCCAATAAGGCGGGCCTTGGGCCATCCCTATGGCTGTGTGTGAGGATCTGGTCAAACACCCAGGAGTTCCTTCAGAATTTAGTGGGTGAGATGAGCTACTCACAGAGAAGAATGTGTATCAGCCAGGCACTGGGTGAAGGACTACGGATTCCTTCCGATTCCTGACACACAGCTGGTCTTGTTATTTTGCTCTTTAAGTTAAACATGTCATCTCCAGCCTTTGGTGAGTCAGCCACTGACGGTGATTACTGCTCATTTTTTCAAATGTGCAGCCTGGAGAATTGAACATCTCAGCAGCTTGCTGGTGGCACTTCATATATCACTGAGGGCATCTAACCAGCATGCCAGCCCTGCCTGTTCTAACTGGAATGAGCCTGGGTAGCACTTGCTGCATTCTTTCTCCCCACTTATGAAACAGCTGCAGAACCTACCAAACTGAGTGCTTCAGAGGCAGGTCTAATTTTAATTGCCTTTGCCATCCTTGGTGTTCTGGTACAGAACCTAAGACTTTATGGTAGTATCAACAACTATTAGGTATGCCAGGGCACTGAACTGAGACTTCTACATGACTTATAAAAGTCTCAGGAAGCCTTTATCCTCTCTTAATCACAGGAGATAAAAAATCTTAGAGAAGCTTAGCCAAGTGTCCAGGGACAAATACTCAGGAACTGTGGAGTCAGTGTGCTCTGTAGCAGGCTATTCATGGCTTTGTCAGGTTGCCACACACTGGGAAGGTGATGTGTTGGCTGGTGTCACAGAATGGGTGAGCTTTCTCACAGTGAAAGGCATGCCAGGGCACTGAGAACCCAGGTCTCTCAGTAGATTCACACATAGGACTTTCTGTCACATTGGTTGTGTTTCTACCTGGGCAGATGCCTAAGAAGAATTTTAATCTAGAGTCATAATGGCCCCTTCCAATCAAGAAATAAGTTTGCATTCTGTGCTTACTGTTTAGAGAAGATTCAGAACTGAGCTCTGTCACAGAGAGACATATGGACTTCATGAGTAAACTCATGTTAAATATATTTTGAGAGACATATGTGGTTTGTAACACCATTGGTACCAAAATATGAATGGTTTAAAACTTTGAGGAATTCACAGAAGAAATACAGTATGCTTCCCCTGAGAACTTGGAAAGCAAAAGTTCTGTCTGTTGGTTTTTCTCCAGACCTGGGTCTGGAGTGCAGGCTATGATGCCCTCTGTCGATCAGGCTGGCCATGCCCTAGGCTTGGTCAGTCTGTGGAGGGAAAGATCAGGCTCGAAAAGATAAAGGAAGGGTCAACGAAGTTACCCCCAAAGCTCTTGTCTTATGTTTAGGTTACATCACATGCAGAGTAGAGTTCTCAACAATAGACAAGAAGTAGAAGGGTCTTTATCCCGGAAAAAAATAATTATATGTAAGTTGCATGAGTGCTGGCAACAAATGGGGCCTTGACCAGGTCCCAACCAATTAGAACAGAGTTTCACCATTCACAGCTGACGTGACTACAGTGGAAAACTTACTCTCTTCATCTGTCTCTGTTACCCCCCTCCCCCGTGTGTGTCTATCTGTCTGTCTCTGCTCTGTCCTGCCCCACCATACCTTTTTTTTCCACTATGAAGAGTCCAATTGCTTTAAATTCTGGATAGTGTCCATGCCACCCTTCTATTATTCTGCTCTTACAACATACAGGGCTCTAAGCATAAGGGACTGGGAGAAGTGGGTCACAGCACTCAGGCTGTGAAGAGCCCCATAGCCCCAGCCTGGTGATGGTGCACTTGTGCTTACCTCACTGGAGCCAGACAGTCCCGACATGGTGCTTCCAGGAATTACTGTTCATGTGTGTCCTCTTGGCCACTGGGCTATATCTCCCTGCCACACCCTATGTTTATCATAGTACTCCCCAGACGCTCCCTTCATTCATGTCAACTGCTTCACAGACTCCTACAGATGCTACTGATGCTGCTGTTATACCAAGAAAAAAAGAGAAAGAGACATTGTTGGACACCACCCTTTCCTTGAGATGCTCACAGGCCCCAGGCATAAGGCTATCAGCAAGGCTCAGAAGGTGGCAGATACAGTAAATGGCGCAAGACACCAGCCTCCTTAGGAGTTTGCCACCCAGTGGAAGTCACAGTGGTGAATCATTCCATACCACAATGACATAAGGCAGGCATGGGCTCAGGGTTGCTATGACCTCATTCAGATGTTCACATGAGGCTCTGGGGAAGTCTCAACCTCAGGGGTCAAGACCTGCTTCAGTTATAACTGCAAACTCTATGGCCTGAAAATTCCACCGTGCCAATCACCACACTGAGAAAGTCACCAGTCACTCCAAATAGAAAGCATTCTATGTTGGTACTACCAGGCCCCTCTCATAAGTATGAGACCAAGATGTTGAGAATGAATAAGCTCAGAATATCCTGCTCTGAGTCCTGAACCATGGAGTCTGAGCTTGGTCAGATACACTTCAGGTCAGTGGCCATCCAGACACCCTAATTTTGTCACAAGCAAGAGCAACATGTGTGGATTATCATGGCCTCTACCACCATGTGCCAGAGAATGTGGGAGAGTCGGGGAGAGTTTGCTGGCTAAGCTGATGCTATTACCATCCTAGGTAATAGCAGCCACAGTGCAGACAGGTGCCTTCTCTGTAGGATTCTGCAGGAGTCTGACTGTGTCATCTCCCTCTCTCTAACCAGCATCCTTGCTGACTCGATCTGCTTTCACCTGTTAGGCTGACAACGAGACCATCAACTACTCCAACTTCCTCAGAGCGGTTGTTTCAAACGGCATCATCAAAAGGAGAAAGGACCTGAATATCCACGTCAGCTGCAAGATGCTGCAGAACACCTGGGTCAACACCATGTACATCACCAACAACACAGTGGATATCCAGGAAGTTCAGTATGGCAATTTCGACGTGAACATTTCCTTCTACACATCCTCCTCCTTCTTGTTTCCAGTGACCAGCAGCCCATACTACGTGGATCTGGACCAGAATTTGTACCTTCAGGCCGAAATCCTCCATTCTGATGCCTCTTTGGCTCTGTTTGTGGACACCTGTGTGGCTTCGCCACATCCCAATGACTTCTCATCTTTGACATATGATCTCATCCGGAGTGGGTAAGGACTTCTGTGTGGGATAGGTGCAAACTTTTGCTTTATAACTCACACATTAGTAGCCATAAAGCTCAGGGAATGAAGATTTTTGGCTAACTGAACTTCCCACAGGTTTGGGTTTAGAGAGTTTTCTCCCTATGGCTTTTGCCTTTGTGGAACCCTCACACTGTCTCCTGAGTCACATTTCTGACTATGGGGATGGGTAACTAGGCACCATTTCTTGTTAACACGAGGGACGAGAGGAACGACTTATCAATGGCCATTCAACTAGTCGGTTATAAACTGGGGTTAGATCTTCAGTCATCAAACTCTAGTCTTAGGGTTAATCACTGATTTGAGAGCAGATCCAAACTAAAATATCTAAATCTCTGGGTCAGTTTCTGCACCCCAAGTTAACTGGCGATAGTGGCAAGAAGTAGATGTTTGGAAGTTTAAATGAGAAAGATCACTTCATTCTCGCCAGATGGGTTACTGCAGCAAAGGTACACATGGGCCTCACATCCTCCATCCATTAGGAATGCAAGTTGTGGCTCAGGACATGTTGAGGTTGAACCACTGGAGACCAGGTTGGCTGTGCTGATCTCCTCGGCTCTACCCTCCCTGGAGATGGCTCTTTGGGGAGGTGTGATGCTCCTGCACTCTTGGAGGAGGCCTGACATGCTGGGTGTACAAGCCCAGTTCCCAGTGTGTAATCTCTGCTGGTGGGCATGGTGCTTCTTGGCTTCTAGTATGGCCCTTGGCACCTCAGTACCCATCGCCTCCCATGGGACTGCTGACAGTAATTATGGCAGTAGGCTTGAATCTCACACCAGCCTGAGACACCAAAGAAGACAGCCTCACCTCCTAGGAACTATTTGAATATGAATATCAGTTCAGCAAACAGACTGAAAATCATCTTGTCCAATCTGGCTAGTTGATCCTACTTGAGTCTGCCCAGTTGGAGGCAGCAAACAGGAGAAAACTTACCTAGACCCTTCTTGCTCTAAGTTGTAACTGTCTTAGTTAAGGTTATACTGCTGTGAACAGACACCATGACCAAGGCAACTCTTATAAGGACAACATTTAATTGGGGCTGGCTTACAGGTTCAGAGGTTCAGTCCATTATCATTAAGGGGAGCACAGCAGCATCTAGACAGGTATGGTGTAGGCATTGCTGAGAGTTCTTCATCTTCATCTGAAGGCTGCTAGTGGAAGACTGACAGCTAGGTATAGGGTCTTAAAGCCCATGCCCACAGTGACACACCTACTCCAACAAGGCCACACCTCCAAATAGTGCCACTCCCTGGGCCATCACAGCAACCAAGTAGTTTCTCTGAATGGATATGGAATGACTGAAGTGGATGCAAACCAGTGAGCGATTAGTTCTTCTCTACTAAAGGTTCTTTCTCGACTCTGGCGACATTTTGCCATATCTGTGGCCATGACATTTGTAATGCCAACTGAGCCTAGAGCATAGGGATTCACTAGCTATGGCTGGTTTAGAGTTCCCTCACCCCAACCCTCATCCTCATCTCCACCCCTACTCCCACTCCAGATCTTTCAAATGCCCCAGCTCTGAACAAACCTCTGGCTAGCCTTTCACTTGGCATGCTAATAGGGCTGCAGTAAAGAAAAGGAGTCTAGGTTTTTCAGGGCAGTTGAGTTGATGGTAGAAACAGGAAGGAAGCTCTGGGAGAGAGGAGGAAGAAGGAAGGTTGACATGGGACGAACCCTCTAGGAGAGCCAGGCTGCTCTGGAACAGTCCACCTAGGAAGTACTCCTTTTCTGAAGTCCCAGGCCCATTCTTCTGCTCCTCTTTCAGCACATCCCCTTCAGCCTTGCTATTATAAGCCTCACATGGTTTGACCCCTGGAGACAGCCTCATTTGCTTCCACAGTGGAATTCCTTAAGTAGCTTGGCCGGGTGGTTTTCTTTCATTACCAGCAGGTGCCTGAGGGAAGAGGAAGCACTCGATACAGGAGTAGGGTCTTAGAGAGAACTCACCATCATGGAGGTGTGGTTACATAAGGGCAGGCCTGGTGAGGGGCTCAGCAGAGAGGCCCTAGGAATCAGGGGACAGGGAACACAGAAGATGTTCAGCTTATATCTGAATGCCAAGGCCTAGTGACAAGGAAAGGGAAGAAGAGGCCATCTCCTTTCCTTTCCTATCTCTGGCTTGCTCTTGGATTCCAAAATTGAATTTCCTTCTCTACTTCCCTGGTTGCTCCGGCCTACTAAACTTATCCTCATGGCTGGTGATTTGCTCTGTCAACATGCTGGTGAGGCACCCAGAGCCGCTGGGACTTATGTGCACACCTCACAATGAGTGTGTGGAGGCACTGAAGGCTCAGGCAGCCAAGGTGATGGTGGAGTGCAGGGGGATTAAGGTGGGTCCATGCTTCTGCAAGCTAACACCTTCCTCTCCTTACTTCCAGATGCGTACGGGATGATACCTACCAATCCTACTCCTCGCCCTCGCCACGCATCTCCCGCTTTAAGTTCAGTTCTTTCCACTTCCTGAACCGCTTCCCCTCAGTGTACCTGCAGTGTAAACTGGTAGTATGTCGAGCGTATGATACCTCCTCACGATGCTACAGAGGCTGCGTAGTGAGATCTAAGAGGGATGTAGGCTCCTACCAAGAAAAGGTGGATGTTGTCCTGGGACCCATCCAGTTGCAATCCCCCAGCAAAGAAAAGAGGAGCCTCGGTAAGTGGTTACCCTCAAATCCTTCCTTCCACTGGGGCCCATGATTTTAGGGAGAAGGGGGAATTTGGGATGCTTTTTGTCAATGTTATGGGCCAACCCAAACTGTACACAAGTTGATGAATTAGGCCTGGTTACTGCCTTCCCCCAAGACTTAAGGTCACATGTAGGTGATAGGCAAAAGATTTGTGACATGGAAGGCTTGATTCTCTGGGTTTGGAGCTCCCAGAATCCTCAGTTATAAGGTGAGAGGGTTAATGTCTCTTAGGACTCTCAAGGGCTTGCTAAAGCAATGCTCGTTAAACTGCCATGGTCCTTCTCTGGTGCAAGTCCCTGGATGTTTGATGAATGTTCTATAGTTTTTGTTGTTAACATAATTGATGGTAATATTATGCCTCACCACAATGGTGACAGGTGTTTTGAATTAACCAATGGATGGGATGTGGAAATGCAGGCAGCATGGATTGGTTTTGACTGCTGGAGGTTGGGGGTTCTAGCACAAAAGGGGCCATTTTGCTTCCCTCCTAGACCAGGTGGTAGGTATAATAATTTCTGCTATGTTGTTTTGTTGTGGGTATTGACTAGGAAATGTCCACAGTGGGACTCCTAGGACCTCTGACCTAGGCTGGGGCCAGATCTACCTATCTTCTAGGTAGGGAGATACAATGGCCAGGGTGACAGGGGCAGAGTGGATTTGTTATATTGTTACAAACCTACCTCTAGAAAGGGGCAGCAGCAGCACCCCGTGGGAGCCATCTGTGATAGCTCTCTGTCTTCATGCCCCATCCTAGCCCCACCCCACACCTGGTCCCAGACTCTTCTCCATTCATTCATTAACTATTTACTAGAAGCCCATTGTGTGGCAGGAAGCACACAAACAGGCACAGTCAGAGCAGAGTTGTGTGCGGTGCCTCTGATGGGAATGGGGCTATGTAGAATAGGACAGTGGGCAAATCGAGGAGCCAGGTGGTGCCTGTTTCTTTTTATACCCAAAGTCACTACAGTGGCTCAGGTCCTGGATTTCTTTGGCCTGGGACTCTTATCACCATTTCCCAACTGGCTTAAACGCCACAACTCTCTCCCTTCTCACTCATTTTCAGACCCAGAATTGTTCTCCCAAAGCCAAGGCCCGAGTTCCCACTAAACCCCCCCTAACTCTCTTGGTTGGGAAGACAACGGGGGTAAGTCTCTCTAGACCAACACTCAGCTGCTACCTGGGATACTGGCAGCCTCAGTTTCCCCTTCTCCTATCTCTTTATCCCTCCCCACTGGAAAGTCCTGACAAGGGCTACCCTGTTCCTTGTCTCCTCGAGATGCCTTTTTCTGACTGTGTCCTTTTCCCACCCCATCACCTTGCTCTCTGTTCTTCTTCCTCAGACTTGGCAGTGGAGGATGTGAAGAAGCCAGCCAGCTCCCAGGCGGTCTACCCTACTGCAGCCATCTTTGGTGGAGCCTTCCTGGCCATGGTCCTGGCTGTGGCAGCCTTCACACTGGGAAGGAGGACACACATTGCCCGTGGCCAACCTCCAAGTACTAAGTTGTGAAGTGAAACAACCAAGACATTGGCTCCACAAGCACAGATTCCCAGAAAAGATGGAAGACATGAGGGCCTGACACTTGGTACCCAGATACATGGCGACTAGGATTCCCTTAGCACAAATGCTTAGCCAAGCACAATGAGATGGTAAAGAAGAAAGGTGGGGGCCAAGTTTTCCCAGGATCTACAGACTGATGGCTAGGAAGAATGTCATAAGAGAATGAGACCAGTGTCTACAATCACAGGCAACTGTGAGCTGAGCACTGGTGGCAGCCATGCTTTCTCTAGATAGACTTTCCCTTTGCCCGATGTATAGTCAACTTTCTCCAACTGTAGTGTCGATGTCAACTTTTTCTTACAATACTGCAAACTGAATATAAATAATCTTTCTCACGGCAAGTGTCTGCGTGGTCATTGTCTGTATAGGCTTACCCACATACTGGATTCCCTCAAGTCAGGCAGACAGCTTTGGTGACATGGCCACAGAAATGATAAAAGGGCAAGGGACTTGCTCTGTGGCTTCCAGAACCTTCAAGAGAATGATCATCTATATTCCTCCAAGACTCTTCATCTTTCCATTTGTGACACACAGAGATGTTCAGAGCTATGGGCTGGGAAGGGCCAGGGGAGGGTACCCATGCCTAGGACAGGAATCCTGTTTGCATGAAATTTCTGAGGAGAAGAAATATGACGGATGATCGTAGAAGTTAAAGAAATGTAGCCAGGTACCCAGGCTGGCAGGCCCCGGCTTCTAGGTACTGTGCTGGCAATGCCAACACAGATCCCAACAGGTAGCTGCTAGGATGATCCTAACTATGAACATGTTGCTAGAGTTAGGTGAGACCCCTTGGGACCAAGGGCAGGAGAAGTTCAGCTGCCAGCACTGACAAGAGATGACTGAGAGCTGCCCATCACCAGCCTTGATGAGATTTCAGCTCCTATGAGAGAGCTCATGAGATAGCACACAGACACACACACACACACACACACACACCCTTTCAGCATGCAGAGGAGCAACAGGCCAGGGGCATAGCTTCTGGCCTTCATTACCCATATTCATGTCCCAGGCTGGGGACATCCGGGAGAATCCTGAGGGATCACTCTGTGTGGGGTAGCCTGGAAAACATCAGTAGTAGAGTGAAATGTAGACCCAGCCTGTGGCTAGATCTGAACAGATGTGGACCTGCTTAGAGATCCGTGGCTCTATGTTGGGCGACACCCTCAAATGCATGACAGACACACAGTGGGTAAAAGAACAGGACTCAGCAAATTTGTTTTGAGCTGTGTCTTGCTTGCCTTCCAATTCCTTCCAAGCAGAAAAGGCTCCCGATCACCCTCTTGCCATCCCAGTGGTGGAGACAAGAGGGCGCTACAGCTCAACATTAGTGCCTTGTTGTTACTGTGCCTCCCTCCCTTCCTTTCTCCCTCCCTTGCTTCCTCCTTCCTTCCTATATGAATTGTGTACATATAGGTACTTCTCTCAGAGAGAGAGAGAGAGAGAGAGAGAGAGAGAGAGAGAGAGAGAGAGAGAGAGAGAGAGAGAGAGAGAGAGAGAGAGAGAGAGGCAGAGAGAGACACACAGAGAGAGAGACAGAGAGAGAGAGAGAGAGAGAGAGAGAGAGACAGAGAGAAACAGAGAGAGAGAGAGACACAGAGAGAGACACACAGACAGAGAGACAGACAGGAGAGAGACAGAGAGACAGAGAGAGACAGAGAGAGAGACAGAGAGAGAGAGACAGACAGGAGAGAGACAGAGAGATAGAGAGAGACAGAGACACACAGAGACACACAGACAGAGAGAGACACACAGACAGAGAGACAGATAGGAGAAAGACAGAGAGACAGAGGGTGACAGAGAGACAGAGGCACTTTGGGTGTCTTCCTTGACAGCTAGCTCTCCAATTTACACAGGTAGGATCTCACGCCGAACCCGGAGCCCAGCAGTTCTGCGGGTCTAGAACACCAGTCTTCACCTTCTCAAGTGCTGGTTTCAGAGAAAGCTACCATATTCCCCTTCTTTCTCCCTTTAACCTAACAGCTATTCTGTGAATCTCGACCCACCCAGACTTCCCAAGTGGACAGAGTCCAGGAGGGAAGCCAGGCCATTCTTACTTCATCAAGGAAGTTTACAGATCTCAAGTTTCCAGCCTCTGGGGCATCAGGGGACTACAAGGTTCCAGCACATTCCCTCTGGTACAATGGACACACCTTAACTTAATGTGTTCCTCCTCTTCTTCCTCCACACCCCCAGAGTCACACATTCCTTCCAAGAAGAGAAGATCTCTCCCCTCTCTCTGCCACCAGGAATCAAGGGCTGTGGCCCCTGTTGTGGCCCAGTCATCAACCACCTGTATGAGAACCTCTCCCTTCCTCTGAGATCTATTAGAGGGGCAGCCACTCTGCATCATGGGCCAGAACCTTCTGGGCTGGGTTTTTTTTTTTTTTTTTTTTTTTTTTGTCAGCTGGATT
The DNA here is from genome assembly GCF_978045245.1 of Mus caroli. Taxonomy (NCBI): domain Eukaryota; kingdom Metazoa; phylum Chordata; class Mammalia; order Rodentia; family Muridae; genus Mus; species Mus caroli. The sequence goes on along the minus strand of NW_028227263.1, from coordinate 14,525,251 downwards.
TATGCCACAGTTGTCTTGGAAGAAGGAAACTCAATCGAGAAAATGCCTGTGTCTGATACAAAGCATTTTCTTTACTGATTATTGATCTGGGAGGGTCCAGCCTATTGTAGGCAGTGCCACTCCTGGGCAGGTGGTCCTGGGCTGTATAAGAAAGCAGGCTGAGCAAGCCATGGGGAGCAAGCCAGTAAGTAGTGTTCCTTCAAGGCTTCTGCTTTGATTCCTGTCTGCAGGATCCTGCCTCAGTTTTCCTAGATGGTAGGCTCTACCTGTGTGCCAAATAAACTGTCTCTTCCTCAAGTTGCTTTTGGTCATGGTGTTTATCACAGCAACAGAGAAGCAAAGCAAAACACTCCTTTTAGATCCCTTGCCATATTATCTGTCTCTTTGTAAGTCCATGATGTTAATTATTTCCTCAATGAATCTCTTATACAAAATGACAGTCTACCTTGGTGTCCCCTGAGCCTCAAACCTGAGGCATTTCAGTTACTATTCTTGTCCCTGGGACATGTGCTGACGGACAAGGGACTTATTTTGTTCACTGCTTCAGGGGACTCAGTTCATCATGGTGTGGAGACACAGAAAGAGGAGTGACACAGTACACACTGGTGGCTTCCAGACCAGGAAGCAGAGAACAGACCCAGGAGAGGGGCTAGCCATAACTTTCAAGAGTCTGCTGGCGAGTTCTATATCAACCTAACACAAGCACACGTCATCTGAGAGGAAGGAGCCTTGATTGAGAACATGCCTCCATAAAATTCAGGCTGTCAGCCAGCCTATAAGGCATTTTCTTAATTAGTGATTGATGTGGGAGTGGGAGGGTCCCGCCCATTGTGGGTGGGGCTACCCCTGGGCCAGTGGTCCAGGCTTTTATGAGAAAGCAGGCTGAGCATGTCACAAGGAGCAATCCAGTAAGTGAGTGTCTCTCTACGGCCTCAGCATCAGCTCCTGCCCTCGGGTTCCTGCCCTGTTTGAGTTCCTGTCCTGACTTCGGTTGATAGTAAACAGTGATGCAGAAGCATAAGCCACACGAACCCTTTCATCCCTAGCCTGCTTTGGCCATGGCATTTCATCAGAGCAATAATAAACCTAACTAGGACAAAGGGCATGCCCCAGTTCCCAGTAACTCCACTCCCTCTAGCCTGGACCTATAACACCATCAGCTGGGGCCCACGTGAATCTGAGGGGGAACAAACACTTCAGACTCAGTTTGTAAGAGGTACCACATTGTTTTATGGGAGGAAAGAAGAGCTAGGAATATCCTATTCTACCATCTTGCTTGTAATTGTCCCCTACTCTTAAGTGATAAATTCTTGAGCAGAAATATAGGTGGGATTTGTGTCAACCTTGAGATCTCTATATTCTCATATGCACACACATGCAGGATCGTTGGAGACAGAAAGGACAGTGTGGAAATCAGATTGACTTTTTTTTCCCACACTGAGAGAAATAATTCCTGAGGTTGTGACATTTGCCTTTGGATGGCTCCGAGCGAGGTGCTCATGAAGACAGAGCTGTAAGCGGCTAATGCTTTTTCGTGCATTAGGGACCTTTAGATACCATCAGGGCTCTTAAGAACAGGGCAGCTTTATAGCTCTTGAAAGGCAATATCTCTCCTCTTTGAAAGCATTTCAGGTTCAAAGAGGGGAAATTTCCCCTCTAGGCAGGGAAGGGTACCTCACACTCTCCACAGAATATCAAAAATAACTGAAACAACCTTTAATAGGCAGTGAGTTGGATTGTTAGAAGCTGTGACAGAAAAGGCTTTCTCGGTAATAGCTGATTTAAAAGCTAAAAGCGGTGTCCCTCACCAGGAAGAGAAATTACCAAATGATAAGTAACAGGCTTATTTGAAGTGGGAGGACTATCGAGGGATGCATGTGGGTTTATACACACGTGTTACATCATGCTCTCTTCATGTCGCAATTACCATAGAGTACTAAGGGGGAATAGAAGGACAAGGACATTGATTAATCTTCGTGGGGATATGGACTTTTTCCCTGAGGACTAAGTCTTTAGAACTTCCAGGTCGACATCACTTGGGTTTCTGAGTTTGTGCCCAAGATTAGCAATACTGAGAATAGCATTATGATTATTTGTCACAAAGGAGAACGGCATTGTAGGTGCTGTTGTTAAGATATGGTTCATTGAATTGGGCTGTATCTTGGTCTTCCATAGTTGGATTTTTGAAGGCCAAGGTGGTGGAGTTCAAATTCAGGGAGGACACTAGGAATGGTTCTGTGTAACTCTTCAGGTTGGGCGTTCTTGGAAGTAGAATATCTTGCATGTTTCCCTCTGGATGAGATTTTTGGCAGCTGTGACTGCTTTGGAGGTTTTAGTAAAGCACAACTGAGGTGAGCACTAATTCCCCCAAAATCTGTCTGTCTGTCTGTCTGTCTATCTACCTATCATCTGTCTATCTATCTATCTATCTATCTATCTATCTATCTATCTATCTATCTACCTATCGACTGAATATATTTTATCAGAGAGACCTGGAAGGTACTTTGTAACCATTTGCCTAAGCTAAGACAATTCTTCTAAACCTGGGAGTGCCGGCAGTAGCAGACTGTGTTCATCTGACTCTCCAAGAGGCAGGCACTTTAGGTATTTATGACCCTTGCAGTGGCAGGTCTTAGAGAGTCAGTCTCCGATGGGTTTAAAGAAGAACCAGGATTGACTTCTGAAATGGCACACAAAGGTGGCAGGCTGGCAGCGATTAGATTTTCCCATGCCCCAGTCTTGCTTTGCCTGCTCTAAGAGCTGACATCTTTCTTGGTGGGCAGCAACTGGGGAGCAGCGCCTCTCACCCCGCTCTGCATCACACTTCACTTTGACTCGTTCCAGGGTCCATCACGTTCATGGCTGCACCAGTCACTGACCGATGGGGATGGCGAGGCTCATTCCTATCATTTATACCTTGTCTTCATTGTTCTCGGGCTAGTTTCCAAGCAGGGCTTGGATTGTTTCCTTCTGGGGACATTGACTAGTGAGTGGGGTAGGGATAGATAGCTGGACAAACCTGGAGTTCTCTGTTATGACAGAGGGGAACCATGCAAAGGAGGCTACTTCCAACACACCCTTCAGACCTTTCACTCATCTTTGTGGGATGAAAGTCAGGGCACTGGGGAGGGGAGTGAGGCAGCCTTGGGTCAACACAGACTGAGACCAGTTGGGTGGTTCTGATGGTGTGAATGCTGTTAGCAGGTCTGGACAGATAGACACTGTTTCAAGTGGAAGAAAAGACACACAGGAGAGTTTTGAGAGACTGTTTAAGGACCTTTAGAAACAGTGTAGCCAGGACAAAGATCTGGGGGACAAAAATCCTCAGACACTGAGGCTAATCCAGAAGTTTCTGCCAAGAGGACATTGTGACATGGAATATCGAAGACTTTGATTTCTGGGTATCCCTGGAAACCACAGTCCTTTTGGTCTCCCCCAGGCAGCCACAAGCATGCTGGTATGTGGCTGCAGAGCAGGGAATCAGGCCTGACATAACGGAGTGGATGCCTCATCCTTGGGCTGGGACCCAGGAAGAAGGCTTCACTTTCTCCCAGCATTTGATCTATCTGGGCACATCCGACAAAACTGCAGAGAGCTTCGTTCTCGCCACAGCTCAGCATGGAGGATAGAGTGAAGGAGACAGAAATGGTGGCGGGTTTCTGGAGTAGAAGAGGAGATGGGTGGAAGTCTGGGCTTTAGAGTAGTCATGGCCTGGAGGCTGAGCCACAGAAGTGGAATCTCTTTTGAATGCTGAGCAGGAGACAGTGTTGCAACCTCATTCCTCAACCCATCCTCTGTGAGAACTGCGTGAGCAACCAGATAGTTCAGCTTATCTGCCCTGTTCTGATGGAGTGTGGTCCTCTTGCCCTGGGAACTCCCTAAGATCCAGTGTCAAGAAAGGTCACAGATGGTCTCTCTACTCCACAAGAAGACAAGTCAATGTAAGAGGAAATTAGCCAGGAAATGGGAAGGACATTTCACAGAAATCTGCACTTTTCTGTAGAGACACTGAAAAGAAGTCAACCCCACTGGGAATTGAGGAAGTGTAGCCCCTTAAAATAAAAAATTAGCTGTTATTTGTTGCATATTTGATTAAGCTGTCTTTAAAATTCTTGGTAAAATCTAGAGTTGGTTAGATTTTGGGAGATGGAAGCTTGTATTCTGTTGACTACTATATATGTTGGTGATATTCTTCCTGGACAACTGGCTATTAGTGTGTAGCCAAACATAAGCACACTCATTCTGACTCACCAATGTCACTTTCCCCCAAAGCACTGTTTCTCTATCGTGGACCTATGGCACTATTGACCTGCTTCATTCCCTGTCCATTGTGGGATTGCGTTGTTTAGTAGTGTCTCTGGCCCCTTCCTACAAGATACCAGCAACATCCCTGACTTGCCTCCCTGTATGACATGTGGACCATGCCACCAGACAGGCATAAGAACTGGTGAGGTAGAGCTTCCTCAAACTCTGGAATCTCAGAGATCTGAGACAGCAAGAGTGAGTGAGACTGCTCCCTCCCTGCTTCTATGCTTGCTCTGCAGCATGTAGCCAGGGCACTCAACTAAGGTGACCATCGGCAGTCAGTCACATAGCACATGGGATGCCTCTCCATAGTAATGAAGCATCTCAATGGCCTTAGCCTTCAGTCTGATTCCTTTCCTTCCTTTCCTGGTTTTTCTCATGACCTTACCCAAAATTATATAAACTCTGGTTCATCCTGAATAAAGTGTATGCATTCATATCTACCCCCAATAAAGAAAAACAATCTACGATCATTTCAGAGAGTTGCTTCATCAAAAATCACCATGGGGAAGGCCTTTGCCTAAATGAGCCATGACACTAAGGCTTCTGAAGGCCTTCTCTCTTCTTTCATTCCCTCTGGCATTGGGCACTTACTTCCAACCAGAATCCTGCCTGTCCCCTGGCTCTGCTTTCCCCTTCCAGCCTGGCATGCACCAGCACTCAGATGCCCCAAAGGGAAACCCAGACAGCTGACTCCGAGCCAGTTTATGGGCAGTGTCCAGATACCACCAGAGGAGAGGCAGAAGACAGGACCACACAGCCCTAAGTGGTGACACAAAAAATATCTCCAGACATTGTGGCCATACAGGGAGATGGGTGTCAGGCCAGTGAGTCATGGGTTTGTGAAAGAAGTCACCCAGACAAAAAGGAGAGGTGGAACTGTATTAGATCCTCGGTGGCACAGCTAGAGTATGGGGCAGTTAGAGAGACTGCAGGGGTTTTGTAAGATACTGCCTTCATGGCAGGATTTATGCACAGGCAGACAGGCAGGAGATAAATCAGTGTTATAGTGTCTTGGTTATTTAGGTCTTACTAGGTGAGACACATGGAGCTTGTATCTGACAATATAGTATTTTGCTAAGGGTTTACACCATGTAACCTTAACCCTAATCCTCTAACCCTAACCCCCTAACCTTAACCCTAACCTTAGCCTTAACCGTAACCTTTTTGGTCCTGCTTGGAGGCAGTGGTGGCCTTGCTATGGACTCAGTCTGCTCTGTTCTCAGGTCAAAATGACATAGCACCGCCTCCATCCCGGGACAGTGCCCATAGTTGTCAAACATTGTGAGGAGTAAGGACTTGAAATTTAGCTTTGTTAAGGAGCCCTGCCCTAAAGACATAACTTCATGGAAGCAAAGGATGGGCACGGTAGGAAGCCTAAAGTCTAGAACTGCTCTGCTGTGGGGCTCAGCTACCACTGAGAGAGGAGAAAGGAGTCCCCACACTTGGCCTTGGGTCCTTCCTTCTCTACCTTCTAAGCAGAGCTCAGGCTGGTTGCTAGAGAAATACAGATGGAAGGACTGGAGGGTTCCAGTTGTTCTTGACCACATGTGCAGCGTTTTCCCTCTAGTCCCATTGCTTCAGTAAATTAAAGTCATTCATGGCCACTAATACCTGATATGCCAGCTTTATTGATAATCACACACTGTGCAATCCACTCACTTAAGCTTACCATCCAGCGATCTTTAGACGGTTGGCAGAGCAGTCCAGTACCATCACATCTTCCTAGAACACCGTTATCACTTCCAAAAGAAATACCAAAGCCATCCAACCTGCTCATTTGCTCCCACCTTCACCCCAAGCTTTCAGTAACCACAGAATTTATTTCTGACTCTAAATATCACTCTGATGGGCATTTTGCATAAACAGAAGCAGGAAGTGCGTGGTCTTTAGGGACTGGATTCATTCACTTGGCGTGATACTTCCATATTTAATCACAATTGGGTCTTGAGCAGTTCCTAACCTTTCACATACTTGAAAAACATTTTCTTGCACGAATGTTACTATCGCCTTACCCATCACCAGAGGGACATTTTGGTTATTTCTACTTTAGACCTACTGTAAGGAAATTGCTATGAGCATTTATGTATCAAACACAGTCTGGATTCTCCTGGATGTGTCCTGGGGGGGGGGAGCTATACATAACCTTTTCGTTTATTGTACTGTTGGACTGTTCCACAAGGGTTTGTACAGTAGACTTTGTAACCATGGACACTGTTTTGGGAATGAACCATGAGAATTCTAGCTTGATATGTAATAAGTGGAAACACATGTCTGTCCATTTGGACAACCCTACTCCCAAGGGGCTAGCTCCTACAACATCTGTGCTGTTACACCTGGGCTGGTTTCTGTGCCTTTGCTTTAGGCACATTCAAAGGGTTTTGAATAAGTCAGTCAGGGGAGTGGGACTTGACTGGTTCTGATACTGAAATCTAGTGAATGTAGGCAAGGCTTTTAGGCTCAGAGATTTCTTGACTGCCTCATCTCCAGGTTCAAGGTCATGTACTGTAGTAGAGGGGGCTGGAACTTCAAGTATGGAGTCATGATGGACCATGGCCAACTAGTTACTCTTCCTTGGAGACTTCCAGAATAATCAAACAGGAGCCACTGTTTCCCCAGAGCCATAAGGAGAATGGTAAATGGGAATTTGTCTCTAGCTACTTTGCCCTTCTTTTCTAGACCACCCAGGGGACCCCCTGAAGTCTCACTGTGGCCAGTGTCATTCCAGGAGAGGAGGAGACAGATCTCAGTAGTGTCTCATGAGTAGCCTCAAGCCACCAGACTGAATTGTCTCTGCCGCTGGAGCCAGGCCCTGCTTGGGACGAATGTCTATAGCTTTCATTTGGACATTGTTGACAAGGATAGTGTGTAATTCATGAGCCCTCTCTATACCCTGAAGACACTTTGCTCCCTGTTCAACTTCAGAATTTTGTAGCTTGCTCAATACAAAGAAATCCCATGGTAGACGTGCTTCAAGAGACTCTCCTCCAAATGAAAGTGTCCCACTTCCTCCTTAGTGCTAGAGAAGGAAGGGACAAAGAAGAGGATGCCTTTGTCACTGGGGAGATGCCTCCTTTGTGTGTGTGTGTGTGCAAATGTGAATGTATTTTGCTGCAGGTAGTGTTGAATTTCTTTTATTTTTTCCTGGTCAAAAAACAGATTATAAACTGGGCCTGGTGGTTTTATGTTTATAATCTGAGCTACTTGGAAGCTCAATCTGAACAATTTCCTGAAGTGCTGCATCAAAACAAAACAAAACAAAACAAACAAAACAAAACAAAACAAAACAAAACAAAACAAAACAAAACAAAAAGTAAGAGGCTGGAGAGATGACTCGGTGGTTAAGAGCACTGGCTGCTCTTCCCAAGAACCCAGGTTTGATTGACTGCACCCACATGGTGGCTCACAACCATCTCTAACTCTAGTGCTAAGGGATCCGACACTCTGTTCTGGCCTCCAGGGGCATCAGGCACTGATGCACACTCAGGAAACATCAAAGTTTTGTCTTTGGAGGGAAACGTCTTCATTTGCTCTAGATGCTCGCCTCTGAACTGAAGTTTCTATTTATGCCCATGCTGAACCAGAAGATATTTTGGAGGAGACAGAATCCATTCCTTGTCACTCACATTTGTATTGCTTTCTAATTGCCAGGGCTCAGTGTTTGATGGACAACTTCAGTTTTTCAATGAATACCCAGGGTCACAAAAACAACCCAGCCCGTTGGGGCAAGCCCATTGTTGAGAACTAATGATGGTGGTAGCTAAAACTCAAGAGCTTCTGGAAATAAGGAAGCCTCCGCCACAGGGTCTCATCTTGGAAACACTGGAGAGACTTAGCAGGAGCCAAGGAGCTCAAAAGAACAGCAGAGGGGGAAGGAGCCTGGGGTATACTGTGCAGGAGACATGAAGAACAGTACACTTGCACATGCTCAGGACTAGGCAGAGCTTCAATGTGGGCAGCAAGCAGGCCTTTGCTTGCGATCCTTGAAGAGATCCTCTTCCGGCAGCCAGTAGATTTTAATGGCGTCACTCGGGTGGATTCCCTTTGATACAAAATCCTGGTTCATGAGCATCAGGTCTCCAGGAAAGCCAGTGATAGGGAAGAGGTTTCTGTTTGTGAGGCCCGTGATCCGCCGCTCCGGTCTCTTCACTGGGAGGAAGGTTTTCCGATCATTCCGATGGCATACTACACAACTTTTGGTTTCTTCAGACTTGAAAGCCACATTCAGTGTGACTTCTCGTTTATTTGTGGGTTCAAACTTGGCCTCCCCTTTCTCCCCCTGACTGGCTTTATCATTGCTATCCGTGTCATCATCCTCTCCCTCTTCACTGAACTTGTCTGTTTTGGGGGAACCCAGCTCTGCTCCGGAGTGCAGTGCGGCGCTCCTGAGCCTTCCAATATCTGTAGAAAACTGCTTGTTTTCCAGGGCTCGTGCCAGCTGCATTCTTTTGATGTGCTTCTTGATGCCTGTCACCTCTCGGTGCGGCGTTTGGAACTCTTCAGCAGGCACAGTCACCTTCGCTGTCCATATTTTTTCTGGGGGTCCACACACAGCATAAAAGGAGGGGTCTCTTCCCAACTCTGTGGCTTTTTTGAAGTCTGCAGACTGCTTCTGGAGTTCCCTCAGCATCCTCCACTCCTTGTATTGTTTTTCAACCAAATATCTTCTTGCTGCTCTGGTATGAACGCCACCGAGATGCTGGAGATAGAAAAGGGATGGTTAAAAATCTCATTGGAAATGTAAATGAAGAAAATACCTAATTAAAAAAAATTACAAAAAAAAAAATCTCAATACCTAGAGGTAGGCAGCCCCAGCAATGAGAATTAGCTAATGCCTGGTTCTCCCTTTGCTGCTAAGAGCATTCGATGTTGGGAATTAAAGACACTACTAATGATGGTGGTAGCTAAAACTCAAGAGCTTCTGGAAATAAGGAAGCCTTGGGTTCAAAGCTTGGCTCTCCTTTTGTTCTTTACAAATTTAGAGTACAGAGGCCATCATCATTAGCACAGGAACCAAGGTCAGGCAAAGACCAGAAGGCTCATCCTATCAGTGACCCACGTTCTGTTTCAGACAGACCCCACCCCCTAAAGGTTCCATAACTTCTCAAAACTTCGCCACGTTGAAACACACGGGCTCGTGGGGGCACACCACACACTCAAGCACAGCACAGTGCCTGGAAGAAGAGCTGAGGGTCCCACAGCTTCATCTTTATTCTATGTTTGCAGCTGACACTTTTTTTAAAAAATTAATTAATTCATTTATTTTTTACACTCCATATTTTATTCCTCCCCCCCATCCACCCTCTAACTGTTCCACATCCCATACCTCCTTCCTACCCCCCTGTTTCCGAGGATGTCCCCACCCACCATTCTACCTGACCTCTAAACTCCCTGGGGCCTCCAGTCTCTTGAGGGTTAGGTGCATCATCCCTGAATGAACACAGACCTGGCAGTCCTCTGCTGTATGTGTGTTGGGGGCCTCATATCAACTGGTGTATGCTGCCTGGTTGTTGGTCCCGTGTTTGAGAGACCTTGGGGGTCCAGATTAATTGAGACTGTTGGTCCTCCTACAGGGTTGCCTTTCTCCACAGTTCCTTCCCTAATTCTACAACAGGAGTTAGTTGCTTCTCTTCATTGGTTGGGAGCAAATATCTGCATCTGACTCTTTCAGCTGCTTGTTGAGTCTTCTGGATTACAGTCATGCTAAGTCCCTTTTTGTGAGTGCTCCATAGCTTCAGTAATAGTGACTGGCCTTGGGACCTCCCCTTGAGCTGGATCCCACTTTGAGCCTGTTGCTGGACCTTCTTTTCCTCAGGCTCCTCTCCATTTCCATCCCTGCAGTTCTTTCAGACAGGGACAATTATGGGTCAGAGTTGTGACTATGGGATGGCCCCCCTCTCCCTCATTTGATGCCCTGTCTTCTTGCTGGAGGTGGGTTCTATAAGTTCCCTCTCCCTACTGTCAGGTATTTCATCTAAGGACCCTTTGAGTCCTGAGAGTCTCTCACCTCCCAGGTCTCTGATGCATTCTGGAGGGTCCCCCTCAGCTTCCTATCTCCAGAGGTTGCCTGTTTCTATTCTTTGCTGGCCTTCTGCTGACTTTCAGGGCTCTAGTCCTTTTTCCTCACCCGATACCAGATCAGGTTCCCCTATCCCCCCACTCTCCCGCTGTCCACTTTCCCTCCTAGGTCCCTCCCTCCCTCCCTCCCTCCCTCCCTCCCTCCCTCCCTCCCTCTTTCCCCACTTGTGATTGTTTTCTTCTCTCTCCCAAGTGGGTCTGAGGCATCTTCATTTGGACACTTCAGCTTGTTGACCTTTTTGAGTTCTGTGGAATGTATCTTAAACATTCTGTACTTTTTGTTTTTTTGGCTAACATCCACTTATTAGTGAGTACATACCATGCATGTCCTTTTGGGTCTGAGTTACCTCACTCAGGATGATATTTTCTAGTTCCATCCATTTGCCTGCAAAACTCAGGATGTCTTCATTCTTTAATAGCTGAGTAATACTCCATTGTGTAAATGAACCACATTTTCTGTATCCATTCTTCTTGTTATGGGACATCTGAGTTGTTTCCAGCTTCTGGCTATCACAAATAAGGCCACTATGAACATAGTGGGACACGTGCCCTTGTGGAATGGTGGGACTTCTTTTGGGTATTGTACTGGCTATTTTTGTGTCAACTTGACACAGCTGGAGTTATCACAGAGAAAGGAGCTTCAGTTGAGAAAATGCCTCCATGAGATCCAACTGTAAGGCATTTTCTCAATTAGTGATCAAGGGGGAAAGGCCCCTTGTGGGTGGGACCATCCCTGGGCTGGTAGTCTTGAGTTCTATAAGAGAGTAGGCTGAGCAAGCCAGGGGAGGCAAGCCAGTGAAGAACATCCCTCCATGGCCTCTGCATCAGCTCCTGCTTCCTGACCTGCTTGAGTTCCAGTCCTGACTTCCTTTGGTGATGAACAGCAGTATGGAAGTGTAAGGCGAATAAACCCTTTCCTCCCCAACTTGCTTCTTGGTCATGATGTTTGTGCAGGAATAGAAACCCTGACTAAGACAGGTATATTCCCAAGAGTGGTATCACTGGGTCTTCAGGTAGATCTATTTCCAATTTTCTGAGGAACCTCCATATTGATTTCCAGAGAAATTGTACCAGTTTGCAATTCCACCAGCAATGGAGGAGTGTTCCTCTTTCTCCACATCCTCTCCAATATGTGTTGTCACCTGTGGTTTTGATCTTAGCCATTCTGATTGGTATAAGGTGGAATCTCAGGATCATTTTTATTTGCATTTCTCTGATCACTAAGGGACTTTGAACATTTCTTTAGGTGCTTCTCAGCCATTCGAGATTCCTCAGTTGTGAAATCGGTTTAGTTCTATACCCCATTATTTGATTGGGTTGCTTGTTTTTTTAAAAAATTAATAAATTAATTTTGTGATTAGCTTCTTGGGGTTGGTGAAGTGTTTTTCCTAATCTGAAGGTTGCCGGTTTGTCTATTGACTATGTCCTTTCCCTTACAGAAGCTTTCCAGTTTCATGAGGACTCATTTATCAATTATTGGTCTTAGAGCACGAGACATTGGAGTTCTGTTTAGGAAATTTCCCCTTAAGCCCATGAATTCAAGGCCCTTTCCCACTTTTTCTTCTATTTGATTCAGCGTATCTGGTTTTATGTTGAGGTCCTTGATCCACTTGGACTTGAGCTTTGTGCAAGGTGACAAATATGGGTCTATTTTCATTTTTCCACATACAGACAGACACTTAGACCAGCACCATTTATTGAAGATGCTTTATTTTTTTCCACTGTATAATTTTGGCTTCTTTGTCAAAGATCAAGTGTCCATAAGTGTGTAGTTTTATTTCTGGGTCTTCAATTCTATTCCATTGATCAACGTGTCCGTCTCTGTACCACTACCATGCAGTTTTTATCACTATTGCTGTGTAGTAAAGCTTGAGGTCATGGGTGTTGATTCCCCACAGCTGTTCTTTTTGTGTTTGTTTGTTTGTTTTGTTCTTTTGTTTTTTTGAGACAGGGTTTCTCTGTGTAGCCTTGGCTGTCCCGGAACTCACTCTGTAGACCAGGCTCGCCTTGAACTCAGAAATCTGCCTGCCTCTGCCTCCCAAGTGCTGGGATTAAAGGCATGCACCACCACCACCCAGCCCAGCTGTTCTTTTATTGTTTAGAATTGTTTTCACTGTTCTGGGTTTTTTTTCCTTTCCAGATGAATTTGAGAATTGCTCTTTCCATGTCTTTGAAGAATTGTGTTGGGATTTTGATGGGGATTGCATTGAGTCTATAAATTGCCTTTGGTAGGATGGCCATTTTTACTATGTTAATTCTGTCAATCCATGAGCATGGGAGATATCTCCATTTTCTGAGACCTTCTTTGATTTCTTTCTTGAGAGACTTGAAGTTATTGTTATACAGGTCTTTCACTTGCTTGGTTAGTTACCCCAAGATATTTTATATTAATTGTGGCTATTGGGAAGGGAATTTTTTTTCCTGCAATTTCTTTCTCAGCCTGTTTATCTTTTGTATAAAGGAAGGCTACTGATTTATTTTAGTTAATTTTATATCTGGCCACTTTGCTGAAGTTGTTTATCAACTGGAGAAGTTCTCTGGTAGAATTTTTGGGGTTGCTTATGTATAGTATCATCTTTATTTCTTCTTTGCCAATTTGTATCCTCTTGATCTCTTTTTGTTGTCTTATTATCCTAGCTAGCACTTCGAGTACTATATTGAATAGATATGGGGAGAGTGGGCATCCTTGTCTTGTCCCCAATTTCAGTGGGATTGCTTCAAGTATGTCTCCATTTAATTTGATATTGGCTGTTGGTTTGCAGTAAATTGCTTTTATTATGTCTAGGTATGGGCCTTGAATTCCTGATCTCTCCAATACTTTTAACATGAAGGGGTGTTGGATTTTATCAAATGCTTTTTCTGCATCTAAGGAGATAATCATGTAATTTTTTTCCTTTGAGTTTTCCATTTCCAGGTTTGCCTCCATTTATGTTTTCTTTATTGTTTCTACTTCCACTTTTAGGTCTTGGATGGCTTTATTCAATTCCTTCACCAGTTTACCTGTGTTTTCCTGTATTTCTTTCAGTGAGTTATTGATATCTTCCTTAAAGGACTCTCTTATCTTCATGAGATAGGATTTTAGGTCAGCTTCCTGATTTTCAGGTGTGTTATTGTATTCAGGGCTTGCTGTAGTGGGAGAACTGGGTTCTGATGATGCCCACATATATTGGCTTCTGTTGCTTATGGTCTTGCACTTGCCTTTCATCATCTGAATATCCCTAGTGTTTGTTGGTCTGGTTGACTGTCTGGAGTTTGACTGTCTCTTTTGTTCCTGGGTTGCTTCAAGTCTCCTGGTAGGCCTTCAGCCTTCACTGTAGCAAGCCACCTGTGAGGTCTTCCAACTGGGGGCTCTTCATAGGGGCAGAGAAACTGCTGATCTGTTGCCCTGGCTGCAGTAGATCTCCTGGGACGCCTTCAGACTGTTGGGTCTTCAGTGGAGCAGTCAAGCTGCTGTCCAACTGCTCTGAGTACAGCTGATCCTCAACTGCTCTGAGTTTAGCAGGTCCTCTAGGATGGGTCAGGATATGGTGTTTTCCCTGGAGCAGACCAGCTAAGAGTTTACCCCAGCAGAAAAGCCATCTTTGCTTTTTTCATTTTTTTTGATTATTATTGGTTTTATTTTTTATTTTTAATTTTTGATTATGTATTAAAAGATTAATTTGTTTTTAATTATGTATATTTGTGTGTGTGGGGGGGGTATGTGCATGTGCATGCAGGTGACTGTGGAGGCTGGAAGAGGGTGTTCCTGGAGGTACAGTTGTGGGCAGTTGTGAGCTACCTGACTTGGGTCCTGGGAACTGAGCTCTGCAACAGCAGTGTGGGCTCTCTCTGCAGGTCCTGGCTTTTAGTGTTTGACGGTTTAATAGATGATATAATGAGCATTTCACTCATTACATGCTCTTATGTCCCTCTCAGTGCCACCAAACTTTTTGTATACAAGTTCTTTCCTTTCCAGCTTTCATGGCTTCTTCTCTTCTCTTCTCTTTTCTCTTCTCTTCTCTTCTCTTCTCTTCTCTTCTCTTCTCTTCTCTTCTCTTCTCTTCTCTTCTCTTCTCTTCTCTTCTCTTCTCTTCTCTCCTCTCCTCTCCTCTCCCCTCCCCTCCCCTCCCCTCCCCTCCCCTCCCCTCCCCTCCCCTCCCCTCCCCTCCCCTCCCCTCCCCTCCCCTCCCCTCCCCTCCCCTCCCCTCCCCTCCCCCCCCTCCCTCCCCTCCCCTCCCCTCCCCTCCCCTCCCCTCCCCTCCCCCCTCTCTCTCTGCCCTCTCTCTCCTTTATTTTCTTCCACTTTCCCTCTTTCTCTTTTCTTTGTGTATTTTGTTGTTTTGTGACCCCCCCCCAACTTTAATTCATGTTATTTCTGGCTCACAAGCAACTCACCAGTGGTTACACCACTGAAGTAATGACTCCTTCTCCACCCCAACCCCTGTCTCTGCCTCATCCCCCAACATTAACAGTTTAGGGAGAACTAATGTCTTGTGAGCCTCTCCTCCACTATGATTGAATGTTGATGGGCACCATCTTGGGCAGATCTTTGTGTGGTATTAAAAGACCAAGTATTAAGACACATGAGTTTGTGGGGAACATGTCACACTCAAAGTACAGCATAATACCAGGTAAAAAATATTTAAGAAATGGCAGTTTCATAATTTATTTCCACTTACAGTTATATTTCTCTCTCTCTCTCTCTTTCTCTCTCCCTCTCCCTCTCCCCCTCCTCCCCCTCCCCTCCCCCCTCTCTCTCTTGTGTTTGGTGTGTGTGTGTTGCTTACATGTGGGAGAGGATTTCACAGCCTGTGCATATACACTCAGGATCCAGAAGGGGACATTAGGTATCTTCCTTGCCCCATCACTTACCTCCATATTCCTTTGAGACATAATCTCTCACTGAACTAGAAGCTTGCCGTTTTGTATAGACTACCTGGCCAGCAAGCTCGGTCCACCTGTCTCGGCCCCCCCAGGGCACACATGCAGTCATGCCTGGCACTTTTATATATAGTTGCAAAGGACTCAATCTCAGGCCTTCATGCTTGTACCCATCCCCTGAGCCATTTTTCCAAGCCCTGCTTATGGCTGTACTTGTGATTGGGACATTCAGAGAATGAGATCCAGCCAACATGAGCTGTTGTGGAAAGCAGGCCTGCTTTTGTGAATTTTTAAACCTAGGACCCCCTGCCTCTGCAAGCAGACTCCAGAGGAATCAACGTCCACGCAAACTTGAGGGCACTTACTTGAATTTCTTGTTCCATTGGGGAGTATTTTCCAAGGGCAATGCGTGGATCTGATTTGTAGAATGCCGTCCATATCCTAGAAGACAAGGACAAGGAGTTAGAGCTCTAGAAAGAGCCTCTCTAGTCTCTTCTCATGGTGAGAAGGTCACAGATGGTCATTCTACATTAACTAGGTTGAGGCCGCACAGGAAAGGACTCGCTACCCAAGTCATACTCACCCCAAAGGTGATGGAGTACAGAGGTCCTCTTTGTGGTGTGGGAAATCTTGAACTACCCAGGGATGGCTGTCACTGCTGATCCTGGATGGCTTTCTGCTATTTTGCTCTCCCTCAGCTGTGGTCCCTTCCTGAGCCTTTGGATATCCACATCTCTGGCTTTTATACTGCTGGAAGTGGTTTTCCCACTCCTTAATCATGCTCCGGCAATAGGTTAGGGCAGGAGGTGTTACTGTCCGGAGTTTGTATCTGAGACAGTTTAATGGGAGCTCAAGGCACAGTTAAAAGCACTTACTATGTCATAACTGGCTTAGCCAAGGCCTCATTGTGAAGTCTGCACCTAAGGGTTAGATGACCCTTGGGGTGAAACAGGCAGCAGACTGGAGCCCAGGAAGAGACTGGGCAGAGTGTGGCTGGGAGCCAGTACAGCTGCTCAGTTATGGGACGGAGAAGAGGACTTTGCACTGATACCTATTGAAGGTGGGGTTTTTAGGAGGGGAGGGGGATTGTTTTTTCTTAAGTTATTTTCATAATACCACATAGATTTTCTTTCCATATTTTTGGTTAAATAAATTATGAATATTTACTTCTGTTCTTTTTTTTTATGATTTTAGAGCTTTATTATAGAAAGGCAGGGGGAAAGAGAAAAGTAAAAGAGAGAGAGACTAGCCATGGCCAAGAGGAGAGAAGGGGGAAAGAGAAAGAGAGAAGAAAGGCTAGAGAGTAAGAGAGTGAGAGGAGAGAAGAGAGGAGAGAGGAGAGTAAGGGGAGTAAGAGGAGCAAGAGCTACTTCTGCTCTTAACATATCTTTCTATTATTAATTTTTAAATTTTGTGTATATGCATGTGCGCCAGAGTGTTTGTATAGGTGTCACATGCATGCAATGCCTGCAGATGTCAGAAGAAGGTAACAGATCCCCTCAGAGGGAGTTAGAGATGGTTGTGAGCTGCCATGTGGGTGCAGGAAAGAGAACCTGGATCCTCCTCTGCAAGAGTAGCAAGTGTTCTTAGCCACTGAGCCATCCAGCTCTACTTTTTGACTTTCTTAAAGTGAATGGCAGTTCCTATATTTATGCCAGGCACACTCTAATTATTGATATAATGCTTTCCTTGCACTGTGAAAGAAACTGTCACCTATCCAATGCAGGAATGATACATTCATATGCATGTAGTTAGCTCTAGGATAATAATTATCATTTTCTCCTCTCATTTTACACTTCTTTTAAGTATATATTTTTTATTAGATATTTTCTTCATTTACATTTCAAATGCTATCCCCTTTCCTAGTTTCCTCTCTGAAAGTCCCCTATACCCTCCCCCCGCCCTGCTCCCCAACCCACCCACTTCTGCTTCCTGGCCCTGGCATTCCCCTGTACTGAGGCATATAATCTTGGCAAGACCAAGGGCCTCTCCTCCCATTGATGGCTGACTAGGCCATCCTCTGCTACATATGCAACTAGAGACACAAGCTCTGGGGGGTACTGGTTTAAATATATTTTAAAGTTATTTTTATAATGGCTGTTAAGATGTATATGTGTTTATGATCAAGCCAAAGGACTCTCTCCTCTGTATCCACAGTTGTTCCTGAAGCCACTGGCCTGAGCCCGACTCCCTCTGGTAGATCTTGTAGTTTATGTCAATTACTCTTCTCATTTCTACAATAAAGCACAGAAGAAATTTGAGGGAAGAGGGGTTTCTTTTGGCTCACAGTTTTATCACTGCAAGAAAGGCTTGGTGGAGTAGTCCAGTCCAGGGTGGTGGGAACTCTTTGCTGTTGCAATTTCTCAGATCAGGAAGTAGGAGGTTCAGGCTGGAGCCAGGATATAGATATCACCAAGTCCCACCCCTGGCAACTGACTTCTTCTAGCTAGGTCACACTCCCAGAGTTTCTATGACCTCCCCAAACACCACCACTGATAGCATCACACCTCGGGCCTGCGTGTTCAAACACGTGAGACTATGAGGGGCATTTCACATTCAAATGATTAAAGGCTGATTCCCAAGGCCCACCTGCCATATCAGAGACTAAGCAACAGGTTCCTGAAACCTGGGGTTCCCATCCTGACATTGATTCATACACAAATACAATTTTACATAAGAATTCTTGCCAGCCTTGCCCTGGTGGGTTCAGTGAAGACATTGTCCCTCACCTCCTTCTCAAAGGCACCTGTGAGAGTCTCGGTGGTGTTTTGGGTGGGATATTCCCTGTATTCTTAAGCATCTGAATACAGTGTCACAGTGACTGGCAGTGTTGGGGGAGGATTAGGAGGTGTGGCCTTGCTAGAAGAAGTGTATCACTGAGGGCAGGCTTCTGGGTTTCAAAAGCTATGCTCCATCTTCCTCAGCTTACCATCTCTCTGCCTGCTGCATGTGGTATGAGATGTGAACTCTCAGCTGTTCCTGCTGTCATGGCAGCCTGCTGTCATGCTTTCCCACCATCTGGGGATGGACTCTGATTCCTCTGGAATGTAAGCTCCCAATAAACCCTTTCGATTATAAGTCATCTTAGTTGTGGGGTTTCATTACACCAATAGGAAAATAATATAGTCTTCCTTTGGTTTCTTGTGCTTCTAAGATCCAGCACAAGGCATGAGTAGTGCCTTCCTGAAGTATAGGCAGGCATTGTGTTGGCTAGTTTTCCATCCAGCTGACACAGGCTAGAGTTGGGGCTGTAGCTATTTATGATACTCTGTTATGCTTGCACACGGGAGCGTAGCATAACTGTCCTCGGAGATGCTCCACCCAGCAGCTGACTGAAACTGATGCATAGACATATAGTGAAGCATTAGAGGGGCTTAGTAAGTCTTGTGGAAGAGCTGGGGGAAGGATTGAGGAACCTGGAAGGGGAAAGGGACTCCACAACAATATCGACAGAGTCAACTAATCTGGACTCTTGGGGGCTCTCAGAGACTGAACCACCATTTAAAGAGCATACATGGGCTGGACTGAGTGCCTGCCCCACATATGTAGAAATATGCAGCTTTGTCTTCATGTTGGGGGTGGGGCAACAACTGGAGGGAGGCTGTCCCTGACTCTATTGCCTGCCTGTAACTCCTGTTTTCCCTAACTGGGCTGCCTTGTCTGGTCTCAGTGGGAGAGGATGCACCCAATACTGCAGTGACTTGATGTGCCAGTGTGGGTTGGTTTGGAGGCCTCCCCATTCTCAGAGAAGAAGGGGAAGAGGAGGCTATGAGAGGGGGAGCCGGGGGGGGAGGGGAGGACTTTGATAGGTATGTAAAGTTAAAAAAAATGGGGATGTAGGCAAGCCTATAAGGCATTTCCTTAATTCATGATTGATGTGGGAGGGGTCACTTAATTGTGGGTGGGACCATACCTAGACTAGTGGTCCTGGGTTCTGTAAGAAAGCAGGCTAACGGGGCCTAGCAAACACAGGAGTGGATGTTCACAGTCAGCTATTGGATGTATCACAGGGCTCCCAATGGAGAAGCTAGAGAAAGTACCCAAGGAGCTAAAGGGATCTGCAACCCTATTGTTGGAACAACATGATGTACTAACCAGAACCCCGGAGCTCTTGTCTCTAGCTGCATATGTATCGAAAGATGGCCTAGTCGGCCATCAATGGAAAGAGAGGCCCATTGGACTTGCAAACTTTATATGCCCCAATATAGGGGAATGCCTGGGCCAAAAGAATGGGAATGGGTGGGTAGGGAAGTGGGGGGCGCTATGGGGGGACTTTTGGGATAGCATTGGAAATGTAATTGAGGAAAATATGTAATAAAAATATTAAAAATTTAAAAAAAGCAGGCTAAGCAAGCCATGAGAAGGAAGCCAATAAGCAGCACCCTCTTTATGGCCCCCAGGTTTCTGCCCCCAGGTTTCTGACCTGCTTGAGTCCCTGTCCTGACTTCCTTTGATGATGGACTATGAGGTGGGTGTGTAAGTCTGTCCTTCTCAGCTTGCTTCTGTCATGGTGTTGCATCATAGCAATGATGACCCTAACTAGAACACATGAGTTCCTGGATCAAGAGACTTGAGAAGGCAAGTATTCATCTTCAAATTAGGGCCAGTGTCTTAGTTTCTTTTCCCATTTCTGTGATAAAATACTCAAAAGCAGTTTAAAGGAGAAAGGGTTCATTATAGCTCATAATTCAAGGTATCATGGTCTATCATGGTGTCTATCATGGTGGGGAAGAAAGGCAGCAGGGGCTTTAAGCAGCTGGGAATAGGCCATTCAGAGTCAGAAAGAAGAGAGCATATAAATGCAGTTTCCGTTCTCTGGCTACGCAGTCCAGGATCCCACCCAAGGAATGATAATGGCCATAGCGGGTTGTGTCACTGCTCCCGAGGCAGTGAGACCAAGGAGGATGGAGCTGATAAACGAGGCAGACAAGAGTTTCCTGCAACAGCCAACATTATTCAGAGCAACAGATAACTTGTGTTGTAAGGATTAAGGGAGTTCGTATGGTTAATGTTCACTTGAGTTCAAGCTGTTTACCATAATAAAAACAAACCATGCGTCATGTGGCAAAAAAAACCATGTTTTTCCACAGAGGCACACAAAGGATAGTTTAAACATTCAACCGGATAACAGAATAACAGCTTCGCGCCGAAATGAGCAACCTGAAGTAAACCCACTCTTATCCAAGACACCTGGGAGGAGCACACTACCACGTTCCAAGAACAGTTTGGTGTTTTGAAGAAACGGAGGTCACAAGACTCTTGTCCTGTTTTCTTGGGGTGTTTGTTCTCATAAGCACTCAGAAGTCTCTTCACTAGACTCCACTCCTGGACCATATTCCTACTGGGTAGGTCTTCCTCCCCCTATGCCCAGAGGCCCACATTCCAAGTAATTTTGATTCTGTCAAGCTGGTAATTACCGCTAACCACTGCAGTTAATAAAGGGACCATTTAAGAACCCAACGCTCCCCCTAAACATGTTACTAGATGTCTGATAGTTGAAAGCTCTGTGGATTTTGAGAAAAGGTAGTCATGATAAAGATGTGTTTTAGAACGGTGGGAAGGCATGTGTGTGCTAACAATAGTTCTCTGAGTGGAGCTGCTGTGTTTGACCATAAAAATTGGAGTCTATTTAATTTGAATTTTAGATATATTCCATTTACTTAACGCAGGGAATAGGCCATTTTTATTGAAAATTCCATTTTAGCAGGGAGTTTTTCATGTTGCTTGGCAACGCCATCTTTGGGCTGGTGGAGGGCTTAATGAAGGCTGATGTACAGTACTGACCCATTTCTTTGGTGTAAATAATTCCATGGTGTTGATGTTAAGATGCTGAGGTGAGCGATGCAGGAAATTGGGATTAGGAATAAATGCACACAACTGGCTCTCTCTCAAATACTGTCCCTTGCCATTTGACAGCTTACCATCCCTGGGGAGTCACTAAGTTTTGGGTGAACAATCAGAACAATAACATGGCCCCTGTTAAGAGGCAGTTGGGAAGATCAAGTGAATAAAAGAGCCACCAAGGGACTCACTGTACGGGGACAGTTGTCTGCACACATTTACAGCATCAACTCAGTTGTCAGAACAGAACAGACTGTTTCTTGGAAGGATGATGCCTACCATTGTCCCTGTCATCTCTGGGGAACTTTTTCATCGGTTCAGTACTGCATTTAATAGGTCCTGAACAGACATTTCACACCCAACCCACCATAAGGCCCCTTGAAAATATCTTCCCTTTCATTTTTCTAAAACATCCCAGCCTCACCGCTGTGTTCTTCTTAGAAACCTTGTAGGCTGGACTTGCAGAAGATTTCTGAAATCCCTGATGAGTTTAATGGATTGCTTCCATGTTAGCAAGAGACTACTGACTCCTGTGAATTGATGTAGCCTCCTGGGCCTACAGGTTCTGTATCTGAGGATTCAGCTGCTCGCTGTCCTTAGAATGGGGAGCACTGATTTCACACTGGGCTTTATAAAATGCTGATGTCTAGATCCCCACTTCCCAGCGGTACTGTTGTGATAGGTTATCAGAGATCTGGATGCTCTCCAAGGAGTCCAATTGGGAAGCATGATGGAGAACCAGCACCTTGCAAAAGTCTCTAGGGATACTGGTTACTATGACCTCACTTCTACCATTTCTGCTCTAACAAAGCAGACATTTTAATGATCTTGGCTTTATTTCCCTGCCTTCAATGTGATTTCTGTCGCACAGAGGTTGTTCAGTAAATAGTTGTGGGATGTGGAATGCTGAGATATGGGTAGCAGTACAAAGTGAATTGGGAGCCTTGGGCTGTAGGACATGAGTTCCAGGCATGATGGGAGGGGGCAGGGATTGGCTTGATAGGAACAGAGCCTTAAGTCCAATTGTCCTGAATGGTGATTCTGACTTCTTCTGAGTGCTTGGGTTAGGCCACACGACCATCTCTTACTAGAGATGGAATTTCCTGAAGAGATGAGGGCAGTCCTTAGGCAGGAAAAAGGAAGATGGAAGGATTGTGTATTGACAAGAGCAGGGACCATCTTATTCTCTGTGACTAAGCTGTGAGAAATCCAGCCATCCCTACAAAGAGCCCTGGTGTGGAGGGGAAGGTCAAGCTGCCACACAGTGCAGGCTACAGCCAGGTCCAGAACTAGGATCCAGGCTGGGAGCCTCTGGTATAGGCCCCAACCAGGCAGGAGCAAATCTACAGACCTATGGTCTTTTCCAGTTGTGTCCACAGTCAGTTAAGCCTTAGTTCAGATGAGTTGAAGGAGGCAAGGGGGTAGAAGAGTGGAAGTTCCTACAAAGCCAGGACTCTGGAAACCTTAAGAGTTAAGGACCTGTATTTATGATTTTTCTGTAGCTGTGATAAAACACCATGGCCAAGGAAACATATAAATAAGAGTTTACTTGAGCTTTCGGTTCCAAAGGGGGCATCCATAACGCTGTGGGTGGCAGGGCAGCAGGCTGCCAGAGCAGGGGTTAAGAGATCTTGTATTCAATGATAAACAAAAACAGAGTGAACTGGAGTGGGGCAGGCTATAAACTCTTAAAGCCCACCCCTAATGATGCACTTTCTCTAACAAGGCTCTACCTCCTAAGGATTCCAAAACCTTCCCAAACAATTACAACTTGGGACCAATTGTTTAAGCACATGAGCCTATGGGGGTGTTTCTCATTCAGATCACCACAGAACCCTTCAGGGGAAGGTTTATTCCAGGAAAGGGTACTTAGAGGTTGTTCATGGTACCCAGAAGTCTTAGGGATGGAAGCTCCATCCTAATGCCAAGGTGACCTTGACTCTGTTGTCTATAGACATTTGCACAAACTCAACAATGAGGACTTGGCAGGCAGAGAGGAAATGCTCTTTGGAGGAGAGCCAAAGAGAGCTGGTATGGTCAGGAGAACTAAAAGCAGTTTGATTTGCAGAGGGAGTGGATGGGTGGGACATGGCAAAGTTGGGTATGTTGTTCCTCTGCCATCAAAGTAATCATCTGTAGATCCATTCTCAGGGACCATGTCTTCTTCTCATGCAGCTGGAAGCATCTGTCTGTGTCTAGAGTCGCATCAACCCCTGAGCTCACAGGCCAGTTAGTTTCCTGGTCAGCTAAGTTACAGAGCCTCTAACCTGTCCTGTAGTCTCTCACAGTTCTGAGACTGTATCAGATTACCAAGGAAGGGCATTGACTGTGGTTTCCCTTATCTTCAAATAACAGCTTCCTGTATTAGACGGGCATGGACATGGCGCCAGGCAAGCCCTCTGGTGACTGCTGGTCCTACCACAGCCAGACAAAGCTGGAGACTGGGTGGGTGGAATTCCTGTGTTTGGAGCCCTTCATCCTGTTTGTGCAGTCTGAACAGAAATAATATAAGAGTGGTGACCCTTTCCCAAACCTGGGGCTGTACCTGGTCAAGTTCATATCGTATGATAGCTATTACTCTTCCTCCCATGATGAGAAGGAGTGGGAAGGACCTGGGGAAGTGTAGGGTGAACAGGGTCTAGCATCCACTCTAGTCTTCCTGTGCTTCGTGCCCCATTGGCTAACTCCATTTGAGTTGGTAGAAAAGGAACTGGTCCTTTCTGGGAGGAGTACCTACGTGGCTCACTATGAGTGGGGTGTGCATTGGACCTTTGGAGGCTTAAGAGAAAAGGGCTGAAAAGGAATCACCCAAGAGTAAGTGGCTTATAGCAGATCAGTGCCACCGCCCCCAAACCAACATGACATCACCAATGGAGAAGCAAAGACCAACGATATTTAGGATTGGGATATAGTAGTGAGAGGAGTCTGAGATTTTGTTTATAGATAAACTATACCACTTCCCTTCCCATCTGCAGAAGCACTTAGGGAATAGATTAACTCTCAAGTGCTTGCTTTGTATGTAGTGACGTCATTAGTAGAGCTCACGAGCTGTTTGTCTGGTGGGTATTAGTGTGATATGTACTTGTCTAAAAGTGCAAAGGGGAATATTTCTCTCTGGTCAGCTCCCTGTGGTAGTCACACACTAATGCGTTCAGTTGAACACTGCCCTGAGCTCCACTCTTTATGCTAGGCACTAGGAATACAGCGGTGAAGAAGACAGGGTTCTTGCCTTGAGGAAGAGTCCTTGTGCATTGGGATAGGCAGAGATGCAAGGTCAGTGAACTATGCTAGGTCACTACACACTATGGCAAGAAGAGGGATGCTCTTACAGTGCTGAGCCGAGTGCTCGGGGGAACCACAGGGCAACACTGGGGGTGTTTGAAGATAAAGCACATGGAAAATTGCGAGGGAGCATTCACCTATCTCCTTTAGTTAATATGGATTTTTCTCATGGAATAGATATCACACAAATTCTTAGCCTTCAACAGTAGCAACAGCATGTAAGGAGACAGAAGAAGAAGGGATTTGGGAAATTCCTTCTCTGGCCTCTGTTGGGAGAAATCAATGCTTGGCTGTTTGAACATGTGGCAGGATCTCACAAACACATCTGTCTGTCTTCTGCCTCAGAGCAAAGTTAATGAAGTCTACTCACGGGAAACAAGAAAGCCGTGGAGGGCTGCTGTGTCATGGGCTTTTCCTGTATCCTGGAACTCCCAGGCCACATGTTTCCTCAGTGGCTTGTTTTGTTGTTGTTGTTTTGTTTTTTGTTTTGTTTGTTTGTTTTTTAAAGAAAGGGTTTTATACATCCTAGGCAGCTTTGAGCTTGAAACTTCAAGCAAGCTGTGTAGACAAGAATGAACTTGAATGGCTCATATCCTGCCTCCCTGTGAGTGTTGGGATTATAGGTGTGTATCGCCATGTTTTATGTGATGCTTGGTGTTGAACACAGGGCACATCAGGTAAGAACTCCACAAATTAAATTATATCCCCAGCCCCCAGTGGCCTCTTGAGCAGCTTCACTGTCATTGGACCCAACCCTAGAGGTTCCCAGGAGAGGCCAGCTCTGGACATTCAGCTTCTCCCACGTCCTTCAGAGATGTTCTTGGGGGTAGTACTCTGCCTGAAGGGAAGACATGACACCTGAACTTTCTGGTTCCCAAAGTATTTTTGATGGGAAACAAGTCTAACCTTCATGCCCAGGATATAGCTATCCTAAATCCCCAAACATAGAATTTAAGTAGGTTCAGGGGTGCCTGGAACAAGCTGAGACAAAGGAAGCCCCTCCCCCCAAAGGGCTTCTTCTCTGCCTTGGACTTCTCTGTCTCTATGTCAGAATTTGCTGAGCAGGCACCACTCTGAAAACTCCCTTTGCTAATGTGCTATTTAGTGAGCAAGAACCTTAACAAGCAGCGAGTGAGGGCACAGGAGTGTCAGACACAGCCAGGGTAATCTGCACAGATGGGACACAGCATGGTTGAGGTATCATGGGAGGGGGATGGAGAAGGAAAGGCTGAAATAAAGGAGAAAGGAGAGAAGGGAGAGAGGGCAGAGGAGGGGATGGGAGGGGAAGGATGGGAGGAAAAAAAGAAGTATCCGGGTTTTGTCATTTAGAGAATAAAACTATATTTCCCAACAGAGCCTTTTGTCTTGGCTTCAAGGCCCAGCTCTGACATTATAGATCTGTGGGAGTTTAGACAAGATAGAGTGAGCAAGTGTCTAAACACAGGGAGATGATAGGAAGGCTGTGTTAGACTCAAACTGTAAGGAGATGCTGACTGAAGGATGACAAGTCCCTCCTCCCCAACTCCCTGAAACGAGAGAAGGGATTGTGAACTAGAAGGGTGACCATATATCGAGGGGACTTCTGGGAGGTTCTCCCTGTGAACTGTAAATTGTTGGTGGGGAAAATCAGAGAATTTACAGACTCAGCCATCACCCAGGTGACCTGGGTGAAGGGCAGGCCAGCACAGTCGAACTTGCACTAAAGCCAGGGCTGCCCTCCTAACTAGACCTCTGCCAGAGCCAGTCCAGAGGCAACCCTCAGGAGGTATGGCTTGCAGAATTTTGCAGACAAAGAAAGCAGTGTGGAGAGTGAAAGTTTCAATAATTTGCCCAAGGTCACACTATTTTAAATTAGGAAAACCCGAGGTAAAACAAAGTCTTTCCAATATCAGTATAATCTGAGGCCAGACTCCCCAGGAAATGGTGTGGTCTGATAAGGACAATGAAATGAAATATGAAGCTAAAGTTATTCACACAGAAAAACAGTGATGGGGTTTAACAGTTCCCATTGCCACCCTTGTGTCACCAGCATACAAGTGGCACACATACATACTGTCAGGCAAAACACCCTTTAAAGATTGGCTGGTTTTGAAATAAGAAATATCATCAAAATAATAGCAATAGCAGATATTCATGGTACATTTACTATTAGCATGCTGTTAGTGAATCAGCTCATTTAAACACCCACAGTTCTGAAACAAATCATATCAACAGGTTTAGTGACCTGTGTCAGTAGACACGGGATGCTAAAAATATGGTGGGCTGTTGAGATGGCTTAGTGATTAAGAATAGCTGAAGGGGTCTGCAACTCTATAGGTGGAACAACAATATGAACTAACCAGTACCCCCAGAGCTCGTGTCTCTAGCTGTATATGTAGCAGAAGATGGCCTAGTTGGCCATCATTGGGAAGAGAGGCCCCTTGATCTTGCAAACTTTATATGCCCGAGAACAAGGGAATGCCAGGGCCAAGAAGTGGGAGTAGGTGGATAGGGGAGCAGGTTGGGGGGAGGGCATAGGGGACTCTTGGGATAGCATTTGAAATGTAAATGAAGAAAATATCTAATAAAAATTGAGAAAAAAAGAGAATAGCCCTCTCTATTGCAGAGTGTATGTGATCGGCTCCCAGCATCCATGGTGGTTTACAAACACTGAAAACTCCAATTCCAGAGGATTTGATGCCCTCTTCTGACTATGAGCACCAGGCACACAAGTGGTGCACATATATGCATGCAGACAAGACATTCATACATATAAAATAAATCTAAAAGGCATGTACATGGTGCAGCATAGGGCACTGGCCAGGCTAATGCTGTGATAATGCTTTATGTTCGGATTATCTGGGTTAAGGAAGGGGTGTGGTTCCTAGTGGTCACAGAGACATTCAAGGAATCATTACCCTCCAGGGAGAATTGCTCAGGAACTCCACCAGTTATTACCACCATGCAGAGTGGGACCTCCTCTATGCTGCAGACAATGCAGATAGATACATTGTGTCCAAACGCAATCCTGCTTGCTCTCCTAGGTGTGAGACTCTGGACTTTCCCATCTTGACTAAGCAGGGTTACTAAGGATATGGGCTTCTCAGTAGGTTGTAAGAGGATGAAGCAGAGTTAGTCTCTCTCTGTTAACCTCCCCATAGACTCCTCACTGCTCCTTGAGGGGTTTGCCCAGGGAAGGAATCATGTTTTTCAGGAGGGCTGAAGCTAATTGAACATGCATAAGAAGATCAAGTGACTTATGGTGTGCAAACTTGAAACTACCTTATCTTAAAATCCTGCTTGGCAAGGCCTTGTGCAGGATCCTGGCACTCTCACGGAGGGGAGGAGGAGAAGAGAGAGGGAGTTACAGTCGATCTGCATTCATGAGCTTTCAACTATGAGCCTCAGAATAGTCCCGGGAGGAGCCCCAATAGGCCAGTCCTGGGAACTTCACAGTTGGCTGAACTCTCACATAGGATCAACAATGCTTGGCTTCATTTGCCCTTAAGAGTCCATCAATTTCTTGCTCCACTGGTTAACATTTTAAATTACATTTATCTGGTGTGTTGGGGATGAGAGTACCATGGTATATGTGTGGAGATCAGAGAACAACTTGTAGAAGTTGGTTCCATCCTATCATGTAGGAACTGGGGATCAAATTCAGGTCGCCAGGCTTGGCAGCAAGGACTTTACATGCTGAGCCATCTGCCTGGCCCCAGTTGTTAACACTGTGATGATCAAACTGGAAAATCTCTATCTGTGGAGCCCATTGGTGGTCACAGGCTCAGGGTCCACCCTGTGCCCTCTGTCATTACAGTCATGGACAATGTCTGGGGTACTTGTATATGAAGCTCCTTCACTACCACCTGTGGAAGTCCCCATATGGCAACCTGCCCAGCTACTACCACTGTCACTGAGGCAGGAGAGCAGAGATGAAGAAAGAGGCATCGAGATCAGCATATGACAGGAGGTATGGCAAGGGACTGAGTTAGTGGACATCGCAGTGACCACCACAGTTGGCCCTCTGTAGTCATGGAGTCTACATCTATGGACTCAACCACTTAAATAAAATTATTTAGAAATGAAACCCAATGGGCATGAATGTGTAGTCTGTATTTTGGTCATTATTTCGTAAACAATATAGTACAACTATTTACATTGTTATCAAGTATTGTTAAGTAAAGAGCATTTAACCCATTCAGAGGAATACCTCATCTCAAATTATACCACAGAGGCATAGTAACAAAACCACCATGATGCCAGCATTAAAAACTAATTGCAAAAAGTGTAAATACCTGCACACATGTACATAACCCATTAATCACTGTCTTAGTCAGGGTTTCTATTCCTGCACAAACATCATGATCAAGAAACAAGTTGGGAAGGAAAGGGTTTATTCAGCTTACATTTCCACATTGCTGTTCATCTCTGAAAGAAGTCAGGACTGGAACTCAAGCAGGTCAGGGAGCAGGAGCTGATGCAGAGGCCATGGAGGGATGTTCTTTACTGGCTTGCCTCCTCTGGCTTGCTCAGCCTGCTCTCTTATAGAACCAAGACTACCAGCCCAGAGATGGTCCCACCCACAAGGGGCCTTTCCCCCTTGATCACTAATTGAGAAAATGCCTTACAGTTGGATCTCATGGAGGCATTTCCTCAACTGAAGGTCCTTTCTCTGTGATAACTCCAGCTGTGTCAAGTTGACACAAAACTAACCAGTACAATCACACAACTGTTTAAAGTTGTCTAATTTTGCTTACATTAAAAACTTTTTTTTCCTATTGTAGCTTCTTTGTATTTTTCATTTCATTCAAATGTGTCATTTGAAACCAGCTTGTCGACACTTTTGCTACAACCTGACTGAAGTCACATTGTATCTATAGATCAACTGAAGGAAGTTGATATTTTAATAGTACAGGGTTACCCATCACATGATTCTGGTGAAATTCTATATCATTTTGGGTCTTTAATTTCAGTAGTATTTTCTAGTTTTATTTTCTTTCTCTGACTTTGAGTAAATCTGTCCATAAATACTCTTGGTTTTAAATGTAATAGTTATTTTGATTTTGGCACTTTTAACTTATAATTCTTTGCTAGCATATAGAGATGTAGATTTTTAACTGAGGTTTTAGTCATTGACTCTTGTAAATTTATATCTTTGTTCTTCTGTAGATCCCTCATTGTCTTCTAAAATAACTGTTTTGCTCTTTAATATTAAAAAGTGAAGTATATAGAGTTTATGTGCAGATTTTATGCAGATACTGTGCCATACATAAGAGACATAAGTATCTGTGGACTTTGGGATCCACAGAGGTTCAGGGACCAATTCTCGTAGATACCCCGGAGATATACACAGAATGATTATAATCTACCCTTACAGCAAAAAGTCAAGGGTACTACTTGACATTATTATAAAGTTGAGCCCACTATAAAGAGAAAGAATACTGCTCACCAGTATTTTAAAAAGATTTACTTATTTTATATGTATTAGTGTCTTACCTGCATGTATGTGTGTGCATCATATGTGTGCAGTATTCACAAGATTTTATCCACATGTCTCTCCTTTGGCTTTTATAAAGAGGGATGGTGAGGGCCGGGAGAGATAGCTCAGAGGTTAAGAGCATTAACTGCTCTTTCAGAAGACCTGGGTTCAGTTCCCACTGCCTACGTGGTAGCTAACAATCTTTTGTAACTGCAGTTCCAGGGGATACAATCCCCTCTTCTGGCCTCTCCAGGCCTTGCATGCATATACTGAACACACATTCATGAAAGCAAAACACTCATGCATACAAAAATATTTAAAATGAAATTAAGGGAAAAAAGGGATGGTGAGGTGGCTCAGTGGGTAAAGACACCTGTGGTTGATTCTGATGAGGACCCAAGTTCAATACCCTCTTCAGCTCATTCGGTGGAAGCAGAAAACTGAGTCCTATAAGTAGCTGTCTGTCCTCCTTGCACATGCCCTGACAAGTACATACCCTTCCTATGAATGAATGAATGAATGAATGAATGCCATAATAGTAATAATAATAAGCAGCATATGTAGATAGAGAAGTCAAGAGCAGCCAACCTGACTCATTACTGCTTTATGCTCTCCAGCTGTCATAGGCAGGAAAATCATCCCCCTGCCTCAATTCTTGCATGCCTAGATTGGCAGTAAGATGATCTTCTCTACTTAATCTCAGAAGATTAAGAAGGTTATGCTGAGTAATAGATGTGGAACAGGGAAGCAAACAAGTGTTAGGCAATATGAGATGCTGCTGATCATCTTTACTGGTGTAGCAACCGGGCTTTGAATGGGCTTTTCCCTTTTAATCATGTTTCTGCCTCCAACTCTTTTTCTCTCCTGCTCTTGTTTTTGTCTTATTTTAGACTCCTTGGTTAGTTAATAGTTTTTATTGCATTTATTTGGTGTGTGTGTGTGTGTGTGTTTATGCGTGTGTCATGGCATATATGTGGAGGTCAGAGGACAGCATGTGGGACTTGGTTCTTTCATTTCATCATGTGGGTTCCAGGGTATCAGACTTGAACTCAGGGCAAACACCTTTATCCACTGAACCATCTCACCAGCCCCAAGGTCTTTATTTTTAAATTATATGCATTCTAATAAAGCTATTGATTTTAGGAGGTCACAGAAACATACACAATGGTACAATAAAAGCTATGAAAGAAAGATGAAATTTTAAGACCTGTAAGTCATATAAAGTACTCAGAAATTGCTGGTTATTTGTGAGTCTAGAGGCTGCCTGGGGCTGAGAACAAAGAAAAACAAACCTGGGCATGCCCAGTAGTTAAAACATTCCTGGGAACAGCTTGACCATCTAAGATATAGAGGAATGTGAGGACATAACAGGGCTATCTGATCTGAGTCAACAACTCATAGAACTCTGACACCCTGCACATACATGTAATTTTTCTGCTGATGTTTGAATAAGCCAATAGTGTGTCGCTATGCTGAATTCCACATCCCTAAGTCCCTTACCTCATAAAAACCCCTAGCTTTTGAGCCTCGTGACTGACATCTGTTATCTCCTGTGTGGGATACATGTTGGTCCGGAGCCCCGTCATTAAACTACCTCATGTGTTTACATCAAGACGGTCTTTTTCATGATTTTTTGGGTGCACACCGAATCAGGAATTGATTGGGGGTTTCCCCACTATGTTCTATCATTTGGAGGTTCCACCAAGATATGCAGGACACCCAGGAACCCTGAAAGACCCCTTGGAGGTACATTTGTTTGTGTGAGTCTTGTATGTTGTCTGTTGTCTAAGTATCTAAGTGTGGCACCGCTGAATTTGTGTCTTGGTTTTTCAGTTCTGAGATTGTGGGTTCGAGTCCCACCTGGGTTCCCAGTTCTGGTATTCTGTATTCTGGCAGCTGCCACTGTGGACTGTGAGGAGCTAGTGGCTGTAGGAGGAGACGTCCTAAGGCCCCGCAAGCTGCAACCCTGGAAGATGTTCCACAGGTGGAAGGGGGTCGATGTGGAATCCAACCCTGGTCAGGAAGTTGTGTTTGGCTGGTTGTACAAGTCCAGGCGCGGACGAGTGTGCTTAGATATACTGGTGTCTTTTTTCTTTGTTGCTGTCTTGTTTTTGTTTGTGGTTTTCATCATGGGACACAGACACACATCGGAGGTAAAGTGGAACCACTCCCTGCCTGTCTGTCTGCGTGTCTGTCTGTCTTGTTC
The DNA here is from genome assembly GCF_978045245.1 of Mus caroli. NCBI lineage: Eukaryota > Metazoa > Chordata > Mammalia > Rodentia > Muridae > Mus > Mus caroli. The sequence continues at coordinate 14,493,221 of NW_028227263.1, read as the reverse complement.
ACTTGTGTGTTCTCCATTAGACCACCTTCTGATTCTGTTTTGTTTTTGGTTTGTCTGGTTTCAGGTCTGGTTTTGGTCCCAAGGGGTTGACTGATTATCTTGGTTTGGTTTTAGGCCGGTCTCAGGTTCTGGGGGCCTTCCCACGGAGAGAGGTCCATTTGGGTTGGTCGCAGTGACAGTGAGACATGCCAAAACGTTGCAGGCCACAACGCTGGAGGATGCTCCGGTGTCAAGCTGGGAAGTTGGATCTGAAACAGTCCTTCTCACCCCAGCAGCAGCAAGGGTTCAGTATATGCCTGGAACAGATAGTGTCAGGCTTCTCTGGAAATCGTGTGTAAGACGCCCTGTATTGGTCTTGGTTGTGTTTGTCATTTCTGTGGTACTGTGATTCTATGGTGGTTGCCTGAAAACGGTTTCTGTGTGTGTCTTCTGTGTCTCTTTGTGTTCGGACTTGGACTAACAACTGACGACTGTTTTTGAGTTATGCCCTCTGGAATAAGCCTAAGAATCCCTATGCTGACCACTTCCTTTCAGATCCTCAGCTGCCCTGCCTCCCACTCCAACTCCAGGGAGCAGCCAGCGGGTCACTGTGGTCCTGCCCATGGACCTGGAGCCTAGGGAGAAATGAGTTCTGGAAACCTGGAACAAAAGAGGGGTTGTCCCTGAAAAGTCAGTGGCCCTGGATGTTGTGGCTGCTGAAGGGGAGATAGAGGAGGCTGTGGGAGTGGCCAGCCAGGAGTGTCCTATGGTGTTCATTGCCCTGGTTGCTTTTCATACTTGCCTAATGGTGTTCCCCTTTCCCCTGCATCCGTCTCTTGTTAACAGAAAAAGTGCCTTCACTTTAAGATATCAGTGGCCCAGTGCAGCCAGCTGTGAAAGCTGCACTCCCTTCCCTGCCCTATGTGTTTTCTCTTCTAGGGCAGCCCCGCCCTAAGCTGCTAACCATCGAGGGAGGCATCCACCCACTTGGGGCTTCTGTCCAAGGTAAGGAGCACCTGTGAGTCTAACCACCAGGCTCTGATGGGGGGCTCATCTCTGTGTGGCTAGAAAGAGCCCCAACAATCTGACCAAGGTAATAGGAAGTTATAGAAGTTAGAAGAAGAACAGAGTAAGTCGGTAAGAAAGTGCAGAGGAGGAGAAATGAAGGAAGAAAGAGAGGATGAGGAAGAAAGATGTGTATAGAGGTCTGGAAAGAAGTGAGCTAAGACTGTAAGGGAGAACAAAGCTTCAGCAGACTTGGGAGAGATAGATGACAGTGGCAAATAGAGAGATTAACAGTGAGGGGAAGTGGAAATAGAGATGAAGGAGATTAGGGAGGTCTGAGATGAGAGAGATACTCTGAATGGGAAATATTTAGAGTAGGAACCAGTAAGTAAGAGACAAGCAAAAAGAAAGGGTTGGTATACAAAGACAGAGACCAGAGTCAGAATCAGAGATGTGCAGTGAGACAGAAAGATAAATCAGGGTAGAGGCAAACTATGAGAGAAGATGATTGACAAGATATGGATGTGATAATTAGATAACATCCAAAGGAAGCAAAGACAAGGAGGAGGAAATATATATATATATATATATATATATATATATATATATATATTGAACAATATGTGTGTGTGTGTGTGTGTGTGTGTAGAGAGAGAGAGAGAGAGAGAACATTGCATGAGATATCCATTACAGTTAGGAAACAGGAGCAAAGAGGTAAATAACAGACTAGAATCTGGAAAGGTGGCACATGCTAATAATGCTAGCACTTGGGAATGATTTGTAAGAAACAGGAATCCAGGGAATTAAAAAGAGATAAGAGACAAGAGAAAAACTTAAATGAAATGCTGGCCACAAGAGTCAGGAAAACTAGAGAGCTTAGATAGTACCTGGCAACAAAAGAAAGCATTTAGCTAAAGATCAATGTGTTTACTGTAAAGAAAAAGGGCACTGGGTGAGAGACTGCCCCAGAGAAAAAGAAGAGGAGCCTCCCTCATGACCAAACCCTTCCACCTGTTCATGGCTAAAAGTAAAGAGATAACAAAAGGGGTGCTAACACAGAAGCTGAGTCCTTAGAAGAGGCTGGTGGCCTACCTGTCAAAGAAGCTAAAAAATGGACTGTGTTTCATATTCCCCCACCAACCAGTGCAAAACAAGTTAGAAAAGTTCCTGGACACTGTGGGCTTTTGCAGACTGTGGATTCCAGATTTTACTAAATTAAAGAGGTAAACAGCCTTTCATAAGAAAAAATAAACAACAGGCCTTTGATGCTATTAAGAAGGCCCTAACATCGGCTTCAGCTTTGGACCTTCCAGACATGGCAGAAAACAAAGATATTGCCAAAAGGGGTTCTTACTCAGATATTGGGACCCTGGAAGAGACCTGTGGCATACTTCTAAAAAATTAGACCTTGTGGCTGTAGGATGGCCTGCTTGTCTGCATATTGTGGCTGCTATAATGGTACCAGTCAAGGACGCAGATAAATTAGCTTTGGGACAGAACCTGGTGATCTCAGTGCCACATGCCCTAGAAAGTGTGGTTCAGCCCCCCGATTATGGCTGACTAGCGCTCACATGACTCATTATCAGACCCTGTGGTTCAACTCTGATAGAGTCACTTTTGCCCCCCAAGTCTGAACTCAGCTACCCTGCTCCCAGACACAGACTGTCAGCAGGTTCTTGCTGAGACACATAGGTGGCATGGAGATCTGACAGACCAGTCACTAGAGGGTGTAGACGTTACCTGTTTCACAGACTAAAACAACTATCTAGAGCAGCTGTGGTAGCTGGACAGGCCCTGCCAGAGGACACATCAGCTCAAAAGGAAAAACTGATCGCCCACACTAAGGCCTTGCAATTAAGAAAAGGAAAAAGGCTCAAGATCTACATAGATAGCAGGTACGCTTCTGCCACAGCCCATGTCCATGAGGCCATATATCAACAGAGGAGTCTACTGACATCAGGAAGAAAAGGAATTAACCACAAATAAGTAGTACTGGCTCCACTGAAGGGCCTCCATGGACATCATCTACTGTCCTAATCACCAGAAGATACTGTGATAGCAAAGAACAACAACATGACAGACTGAAAAGCATGAGCAGAAACAGCCATTGCCCTGCTGGTGCTCCTGGCAATGGAGCCTGAGTTTGCCTACACAGCAGAGAACTTAGCCCTCATTTCTAAAGATTCCAGTCACCAGTTCAACAAAAAATAAGAGACTGTGATATACCTCCAGGGAAAGAAAATCCTGCCACAAAGACAAGCAGAGGCTATGATCAAACATATGCATCAATGAACTCATTTAGTGATAAGCAAGCTCATCCAGACATTCTCCAAGACTAAGTACCATGTATCAGGGTTAAAACACCTTGTGGAGCAGGAGGTGCACAAGTGTGTGCCCTGCCAAAGAGTCAATGTCTGCCACACCATGGTGGATCCAGGAAAAAGGTACAGGGAAGACAGACCTGGCATCTACTGAGAGGTAGACTTTACTGAAAAAATATAAATGTATAAATACATCCTGGCTTTTGTGGATACATTCTCGAGATGGATAGAAGCTTTTCCCTGTAAAAATGAAATGTGTGTACAGACCTCAGAGCTCAGGACAGATAGAAAGAATAAATAGAACTCTAAAAGAGACCTTGACAAAATTAACCATGGAGACTGGCACAGACTCAGTGCTCCTTCCCCTTGCCCTATTTAGAACTGAGAATACTCCCTCTTGATTCAGCTTTACTCTTTTTGAGATCCTTTATGGGGCTCCCATGCCCATCACTGTCTTAAATGATGTGTTTAAACCTATGTTGTTATAATAATGATCTGTATGCTAAGTTAAAAGGCTTGCAGGTGGTGCAGAAAGAAGTCTGGTCACAACTGGCTACAGTGAACGAGCTGGGTACCACAAAGACATCTCACCAGTTCCAGCCAGAGATCTGATCTACGTGCACGTACATCATGCCCAGACCCTCAAGCTAACCCTTAGTCTGTTTTTGCTCCCACGTTAAAAATAGAGTAAATACAGTATAGCTTATGGTCCTCCAGCGTCAACACCAACCTATAGTTAAGATAGAAGAAGAATATGATTTCTATTCTCCACATAGAGATATAGACTTCTAAAATTCTAAGAATTACTTAGTAGAAGAAGAGGGGAATGAAAGAAAGATGAAATTTCAGGACTTGTAAGTCATATAAAGTACTCAGAAATTGCTGGTTGTTTGTGAGCCTAAAGGCTGCCTGGGGCTGAGAACAAAGAAAAACAAACCCGGGCATGCCCCATAGTTAAAACATTCCTGGGAACAGCTTAACCTTAAAGATAAAGAAGAATGTGAAGACATAACAGGGTTATCAGAACTGAGTCAACAACTCACAGAACTCTGACACCCTGCACGTACATGCAATTTTTCTACTGATATTTGAATAAGCCAATAGTGTGTCACTGTGCTCAATTCAACATCCCTAAGCCCCTTACCCCATAAAACCCCTAGCTTTCGAGTCTCATGACCGACATCCATTATCTCCTGTGTGGGATACATGTCGGACCGGAGCTTTGTCATTAAACTACCTCGTGTGTTTACATCAAGATGGTCTTTTTCATGATTTTTTTGGGTGCACACCGAATCGGGAATTGAGTGGGGGTTTCCCCACTAGGTTCTATCAGCTACACAAATTATTTCACTTAAAAGATGTGTTCTGTGTGTGCAAACATGCCCCCCTTATCATCACTTTACAAGGTCAGTTTTTTTTTTTTTTTTTGACTGATAGACAATTAGTTTTCTTTTTATTCACTCTTTGGAGTTGTAGTCCCTGGATTAAAATTCTGGGAGTTTTTTGTTGTTGTTAAAAATATTGTCTTCATTCTTTGAAGGTTTCATACATTTATATAATGTACATTGATCACATCCATGCACTACTATCTCCCTCCAAATCTCACTGGTACCTCCACCCCACCTTTCTCCCACCTTCCTATCTCTCTCCCAGTCTCTTGCTTTAAATACCTCTCCCTACAAGTCCCATTATTGCTGTCCATTATAGGCACATGGGTGTTCATTCACTAGGGGATGAACAACCTACCAGTGGCCATGTCACCAAAGGAGAGCAGTTCTCTCTCCCTTGGCAACCATCGCTGCCAATATCTCCTCTGGTGTGGTGGGGCCTCCATGGTTGTTCCCCCAGTCATGGAATTTTGACTAGCTGGATATTGTGCAGGTAGCCGCAGGTGCTATAATAGCCATGCCGTGTCCAGAAGTCAGCTTTTCACAGCCTTCCTCCCCATCCCCTGGCTCTGGCTTCTTTCCTCTCCTTCTCCCATGAATTTCTCTTCCCTTGGATGGTGAGAGGTTGGTAAGATGATTCAGGCAAAGGGAGTGCTTGGCATTGCTTGAATTCAGTATCTCAACCAACTGTGACCAACTATCTCTGCATTAGCCACTACCCTCCATGAAAAGAAGTTTCTCTGGCCAAAGTTAAGAACAGCATGGATCTACCACAAATATTTAGAGTGCAGTTTGACAGGACAACAACTCAGCAGAATAAGAGGAAGATGCCCCCTCGAGCCTATGATCTTCCCACCCACGGGCTTTGGATCAGGTTTACAGAAACATGCATGAAGTCTATCTTGTGTAGGCCTTACAACCAATCAAAAAGTGACAAGTTAGGCTCATAACTGTCACACTATCACTCCTGTTGGCACGTCTTGCCAGCAGATTACAGGATTTAGTGACAAGTAAGACATTGTGTCTTCTCTCTACCAGCCCAGCACTGTCTGGCATTATGTAAACTTGTCAGCAGGGACAATTTCCTGGTCACTTGAAGGTTGATTTCTCCATGTCCTGAACCTGGATTAAAAATTTTTCTAAATAGTTGTGTGAACTTGTACAAATTCATTCGTGTGTGTATGTGTGTTTGTGTGTGTGTGCCAGTTATTCATGTATGCTCTTTTGCACCCATGTGTGTGTACCTGTATGGAGAAGCCAGAGGTCGACCTCAGGTCTCATTCCTTGGGAGCTATCACCTTGTTTTTTGAGGCAGTTTCTCACCAGTTCCTGGGTTCTACACTAGCTGGCCAGCAAGCCTAAGGATCCCCCTATTTTTACCTCCATAGATTTGGGGACAGTGCTCAGCCTTTTACATGGGTGCTTGGGATTTAACTCAACTTCTCATGCTTGCATGTCAAGCGCTTCACCAACTGAGCTATATCCACAGCCTCAGACAAAAGGCAGAAGGGAGAAGGATGGGGGTGGGGCAGCGGTTTAGGGGCCTCTCTAGGCCTAGTAATGCAGCAGGGACAAGGACAGCACTAGTGGTAGCCAACAACAGAGAAGTGGGACATGTTACAAGGCTCTCAGTAATGTGCAGGACTCAGAATCATAATCATGTATCTGTAACTTCAATTTTTTCAAATCCTATTTTTAATGATGGTTCTTAAACACTTCAACCTCCCTTGTAGTCCACCACCCACCAGAGGTAGTGGGAAAGAAAGGATGGGGGTGGGGGAAGTGGACCTGTTTAGAAATGTTCTTTGGACCAACTTCTGTCTGTGTTGTCTGGAAATCAGCAGTTCAGTTCAAAGGTTAGCAGGCAGTGAGTGCAGTTTGATCCACTCGAAAACACTTCACGGACACACCAGCAGCCCAGTACAGTACAGTCGTGTTAGCAACAGTAGTGACATGACCTAGCAGAGACAGCTAGGCCTCAGCCTTGGGTCTAGTCAGCAGGAGGGACCAACAGAAATACCAGGAGAGGTTCTCAGATGTGCCTCTCTCAGGGAAGTAAAGATCAGTGAAGACAGGAGATCCACAAGCATTGCAGAGCTAGCTGTACCAGCAAGCCAAGCTCCCTCTCCATCACTCCGTGAAGTCCTCCAAACATCATGTGTGCTCCATGTGTCTTACCTCAGTACAGGTCTTGTCTCAGTATTTGCATCTAATCGGCCTGAGTCCAAGGAGTCCTGACAAATGAAGTTCAACTACGCAATGTAAGGCAGACCAATACTTGTGTGTTGTCAGCGAAGAATCCTTCATCACATGTCCTCTCACGTGTTTGCTTAACAGAACATCCTTTTTCCTGTGTCTGCTTCAGTGAAACGTTTCTTCACAAGTCTGCCTTAGCCTTTCACCTGTGTCCACTTCAGGAAAGCACTCCTTCACGTGTTTGCCCCAACAAAACAGCATCTAACACAACTTACTCCAAAGAGGTCTTAAGTTTCCATTTCATGTTTCCAAAGATGAAAGTTCCTGTGATAGGATGAAAGTATAAAAGAAAACCCAGAAGAGGAATAGAGCACCTGCCATGCCACCCTCTATGATAGGAACCCCAAATTGGTGATGAACGATTTGATGATAACACAGCAAAAGGCAGGTGCCTGAAAAAGCATCAGAGGGAGTATACTGAGAATGTCTAAACTGAAAATATCAATTCATCTTCTTCAAAATTCCATGAACCGAATGCAGTTCCTTCCAGTGACCCAGGGTACTTAAATAGCATGCTGGCAGGCTCAAGGGAGCTGTCCCCCCTTCAGCAGCAACCTGGGAGGAACCAGTCCCTTCTTCCTCTCCTCTTCCCCCTCCTCTCTTGTGTTTACTTGTGTGTGTGTGTGTGTGTGTGTGTGTGTGTGTGTGTGTGTGTGTGTGGTGAGTGCAGGTGCAGCTGTCTGTGGAGGCCCAAGGCAGATGTCAGAAATCTTGCTCCGTTGTTCTTTCACTTTATTCTTTAAGGCAGGGTCACTCAATCAAACCCAGAGCTCATTGATAGGACTACTTTCATGAGTTCCAGCAATCCCCCAACTCCCTGTGTGTATCTTCTTCCAAGGCTGGAATTACACAAGCAGGCCACCATGATATTTATGTGGGTTCTGAGACTGCAAACTCCCATCCCGTTGCTTGTACTGTAAGCATTTTAAACACTGAGTCACTTCCCTGGGTCAGAACTGATGTTTTTTTTTTTTTCTTTTTATTGGATATGTTCTTTATTTACATTTCAAATGTTACCCCCTTTCCCAGTTTCCCCCTCCCAGAAACCCCCTATCCTATCCTCCCTCCCCCACTTCTATGAGGTTGTCCCTCCACCCACCCACTCACTCCCACCTCCTCGATTTCCCTATAAGCCTCAGATCTCTCATCGTGGCAGAGAATGTAAAGTCTTCCAAAACTCTACTATTCATGGGCGGGTCATCAAAGTCTTAGGTCAGTTTGCTTTTGTAAAATTCAGCTTAAAACTTTAATAAAAATACCTCAAGTTCCTTCCACACAGGACATTTCAAGCTTCTATCTGTAAGTGGGTGGGGGTGTGTGAATGTTCTTTTTAAAATAATATTTTTATTAATTCTTTCAGATTTTCATGCAATGTATTTGGATTATATTCACATTTTTCTCCCAGCCCCTTCCATTTCCACCCTTTCTTCCTTCCTTCCATCTTTGCTTCCTCACTCCCTTTCTTTTCCCAGTTTGATCTATTTCATGTTGCTCAACTCCTCTTAGGAGTGGGACTTGCCCACTGCATGATTGATTTATCAGGGCTTACGACCTTAAAAGAAATTGACTCTGTAGCTATTAAATACCAATAGTCCTCAGCTAGTGTTGGGATTCTATGTCCCGTCTCTATTCAGGAGGTGGTACAGTTTTTATACGCGCTGTAACCATCACTCTGAGTTCATATGTGCAGCTGCCATGTTGTGTCTGGAAAAAACACTTTCCTTGACACCATCACTGCCTCTGGCTCTAACAATTTTTCAGCTCTGCCCCTCCCCCACTCCCTCAAAGATACCTGATCTTTGATGGGAGGGATGTGATCATATACATTCTATTTAAGACTGACCACTCCTCCCCAGTCTCTTGTTCTCCACACATTGACCGTCTGGGGTTCTCTGTGTACATTGTGGACTACTTCAAGGAGAAGCTTCTGGACTGAAGGTTGAGAGTCACTGTCATCTCCCAGTGTCCTCAGTCATAACGTAGAAATGGGTGGGTCATCCAAGTCTTAGGTCAGTTTGCTTATGTAAAATTCAACTTAAGACTGTAATAAAAACACCTCAAGTTCCTTCCACACAGGACATTTCAAGCTTCTATCTGTGCGTGGGGGTGTGACTGTTCTTTTTAAAATAATATTTTTATTAGTTCTTTCAGAATTTCATGCAGCCATTTAGTGATTGGCTTTCTTTGGATGTTCTTACTCATGTGTGTGTGTGCGCGCGCACACACGTGCGCGCGCACACGTGCTCGCTCACGAGTAGAGGCCAGAAGACAGCCTCTGCTGTTATTTATTCTGCCAAGCTTTGGCTCACAAGATTCAGAACTTCTTGACTGGGCTAGGCTGCGTGGCCAACAAGCCCCAGAGGTCTGCTGTCTGCCTTCCCAGTGCTGGGCTCACAAACCTACACACCATGCCTGACTGTTTTTCTTTCTTAAAAAAAAAAAAAAGTAGGCTCTGGGGATTCAATTCAGGTCTCTATTCCTTTAAGGTAAGTACTTCAACAACTGAGCTATCTCCCAACCCCACCAAGGACTGAATTATATTCTGCCCTCTTGGCAGATGCTGTAAGCTACTCTCTCACATGAGGGAATTGAGGCTGTGAGAATCTAAGCTGATTTTTACCAAGTCATAGTGACTGACACAAGATTGAAACATTTATTTACATAGTTTTTTAGTGCTGGAGATGGAACCCAGGGCTTCCTGCACGCTCAGCAAGTACTCTGCCACTGAGCTAAATCCTGAGCCTGAGACCCAACCTTTCAAACCCAAGTCCCAGACTCTCTCCTTCTCGCACGTGGCCCTGTTTCCGACCTAACCATGTGTGGAGCTGGCCACTTTCTAACGTAGCACTCACAGTGGAAGCTCAGCTCTTTCAAATGGACGTGATGACTAAGACATTTGAGTCACCCAACTGGCAGGGCAGCCTTAAAAGTAAGACAGGAGCTTTCAGATATGTAAAATGTTCTCTTGCTATTCCTTTTCATGATGCATGGCCCAAGTCCACAGAACATTCTAGTCCTTTATACCTGTTCTATATTCAGGAATATAAGTTAGACAGGCTCTAGAAGGTGTGTGGTGAATCAGAAGACTTGGGGCAGAGGATACTTAAGGATTCTAGAAGATTACTGATTCAGGCAGAGAGAACATACCTGTGAAGGAAGAAGCAGCTAAAATCTGACAGAAAGGCATTGTGCTAAGCATGTCACAAATAAGGCTTCAACAATATGAAGAGACCCCTTCCCTTGATAAAGCTTATAAACCCATGGTGGCTAGTATTTGTCGACTTGACACAAGCTACAGTTACCTGGGAAGAGAGAACCTTAACTGAAATAAACTGTATCCATCTGATTGGACTGTAGGGCAAACTATGGGGCATTGTCTTGATTGACAATTGATGTTCAAGAACCTAACTCACTCTGGGCTGTGCTACCCCACCAGGGAAGGTGGTCCTGAGTTGTATAAGAAAGTAGAGTTAGTACACATAATTCCTTTATGACCTGCTTCTGTTCCTGTCTCCAAGTTTCTGCCCTGCTTGAGTTCTTGCTATGACTTCCCCCACTGATAGACTATAAGCTTTAAGATAAGATAAACCCTGCCTCCCCCCCCCCCCCAGTTGCTTTGGAAACAAACTAGAACAGGCCCATGGAGGAAATCAGACTGAGATGTAAGCAGTGATAACTAAGGCAGAATGTGTTGAGTGTTGTAAAATGCATACTCTTCATGAGTGCCATAGGAGTTGGAAGTTCAATTACATAAGTGTAAGTAGCTGGAGACCAATGGGGAATTTCAAGAGGAGGAGAGAGGTAGGTTGGATGTGGGCACTGAGTGATAAGCAGGGCTCTAGAGGCCTCTTACATTGGTATTGGCCATTTGCTACAAGGAAATACTTCAGGGGGGTTCTAGGGTCCTGGTAGCTTCTCTTCGATGATGGCCTAGAAGGTTCTGTCTGCCTAGCCACCAGCACACTCTTTAGCCTTTGTCTTCTCTGACACCGACATCCAGGTCTTCTAATGGAATGTATCTAATAGGCCAAACCACTCTTGCTCCTCAGAACAAACATGCAAGATGCCAAGGCAAACACATTGCTGTGCCCTGCTCCGGACGCTTGCCAATTCGAGCTGGAGAAGAGCATCGAGTTGCCAGGCCACTCCCACCAGGGATCCTGAAGAGAATATAAAGCTTGAACTTGAGGCGAGCCAGTAGCTGGAAACCCTCCCAACATGGGCTGCCACACCCGCCTACTTTGGCTGCTGTTCTTCCATGCTGCGATTCTACCTGAAGCAGGTACACAGCTAATGCCTTGTGACAGATGGGAGAAAGTGTGGTTTTGTCTCTTGCCCTCTGATGCACCAGCTTAAAATTAAGTCAACACAAAGGGAGCAGTTACTCTGTTTAACATAATCTGACCTCTGTTGACTGCTACTGTGGTCAGCCACACATCCCCTTGATCTGGTTTTTGGATGTTGAGTCAAATGTTTTAGGAAAGATTTGTTTTCTGTGAACATCAGTCAATTTATTGTTTTCATGGACTGTGGCTTTGTTTGTAGACTTCTGGAGGGAAATAAGGAAGGGCTATTGGCCAAGATGAGCCAGCAAGGGACTTTGAAGTGTTCTTTGGTTCCTGTGCTCAAGTTTTGGTATTTAGCACTCACCAAGAGTATTGAATTATAATTGGTATTTCTTTTCTAGTGTTGAATGGGTCTGGAAAATGTCAATAAAACCTCCTGGCTTGAAATATTTGATATGACAAATTACCTGGACTTGACTTGTAAAGATTTCTATTCTGAAAAATCAGTACTTTATAAAAACCAGATTGAACCCTTTGCTATTTTTGGTTTTAATGTTGTTCTCTACTGGTCTGCTTAGGGAAGTTTTCATTTCATTTGAGACTAATTTGAAACATTTACATGATCTTGATTATTTTTATCATTGTTCAGTGGCTTTGGGGGAAACCGTTAAAGTCTTTTATTGCTTGATTTATTTGCTTACTTGAGTATAGGTAAGATAGCAAACAAATGACTATTTCAAAATATTCATAATTCCATAATGAATTCATAAATTCAAAACAAATAACTTGATTACAGATAACTGTATGCATATATTTATGCAATATTCCCAGTGTTTAAAAAACAGTTAAGTTGTACTGGAGCATAAGGAATGATCTCGTGGGTGCTTTATGCTTTCTTTTGCATCTACATATCCTATAGTACTTGAGCCTGGGAATACAGGTTGGAGACACAGCAATCTAGTGGTGATTCTCAACCCTTTGGTGGTCAAACAACCCTTTCTTGGGGATCACCTAAGGCCAGCAAAACCACAGACATTTACATTATCATTCATAACAGTAGCAAAATTATAGCAACGAAAATAATTTCATGGCTGGGGTCACCACAACATGAGGAACTGTATTAAAGGGTCATGGCATTAGGAAGGCTAAGGACCACTGCTCTAGAGCCTTCAGGACCTAATGAGCACTTTTTAGTCCTAGGAACTTGAAACAAGTTTTGAATCCTCATGCCTCTGTGCCCTCTCCTACAAAGGCGCGTGACATGTGAGATTATTAGGTAGATTAATGAGGTGTTAGCAAAAGACTTCGAAGGGTCACTCAGACACAGGAAGTGCTCAGTCAGTCTAATTGCTGCTGTAGATGCTGTGGACTACAAGTTGTACATCTTAGATGAAGAAGTGAAATTATTGAATCTCAGATTCCCTTAGCTATGAGATCTCCACTTTCCAAGTTCCCCTAAGACATTGGGATAGTCCCCCTTTCAATATTTCAGTAGCTCTTTTCTTTCCCTTTTTCCTTTTCATTGTATGTATGTGTCTGTGTGGGAGCACGCACCTGAGAACCAGTCCCCTAGAAGCTGGAAGAGAAGTAAGGTCCCCTGGAACTAGAGTTACAGGAGCTGTGAGCAGCGCAGTGTGTGTGTGCTGGGAGCTGAACTCCAGTCTTCTGCAGGAGTAGCGTACTCTTAACTTCAGAGTTACCTCCTCAACCCCTCAGTAGTAATTCCCAAGTAATAGATTCAACTTTCCAGATATAGCAAAAAGGGGGGACTTTTCTTCCTTCCTCCATGAATAGAAAGCAATGTAGGTAAACACTGGGGACCTATGAACTTTACCAATGCTATGTGCAACGTATGGCGTTCCCTGACACATGAGAACTTTTGGAGTGTTCTGAGAGAATTCAAGAGTTCTAGCCAATCATTCTAGTTCTACTGTGGCAAAGAGGACGCTGAGGTTAATCTCATTCAAAGTGACAGTTCCGGCTTTGGGGAACCAAAGCCTGGATGAACGTGACTCCTGGATCAGTCCAGAAGACACCCCAATAAAATCTGCTCCTAGCCACAGCTGGGGCTGCTTTTGGGAAGTCCTCCTGGGGTATGGCCAGGCTTGTTTGGAATCCAGTATAGGAAGAATTTAGCATGGATGCAGGGGTGGGAAATAGAAAGATCTCAGTCTGGGACAAGTGTAACAATTTCTGAGAGCTTCGGGGTCAGGGTGGGGAGCGGTTCTCTTACGAATTTATTCTGGAAGCTCCCTTATAAAACAAGGAACAGCAGAGAGGGTCCACCATGAAAGGATCAACCGTGGTCCTGGGCCTACCTTCCCCTGAGCCCCACCTCTCATCTTACTGAAACTCAAGTCTGCAATTCAGTCACAGCTCTCCTCTCTTGCCTGATCTCTGTCCTCTTTGGTGTTGGCTGACCTCCTGTTCAGTGCTAGAGCTGTCCACCATGTTCAGCAGAACACACTGCTCTTCTGTGGCCCCATGCTGCGGCACAGCTCCCAGCACCACTGAGGCCCACTTCATACTTGGAGAAAAGGAATGGAAATCACTGAACAAGAATATTGGACCCTGGGCCCCCTCTGCCCACAAGCTTTCCAAAAACAAAAATAAGAGGATTATATACTTTTTCTTTCACTCATATTCTGCAAATACAAAGATAATTAAGGAGATCAGCCTGTCTGGTAGACACTTCTTTCAAGTCTCAGTTATCAATAGAGCTGTTTTTCCCCAGCCCTGGTGCCTCCTTTATCTCAGTGCCCTTGCAACCTTTCTGTCCTGTCCATGTTCTGCCATACCTCTGCCCTGAAATGTTTATGTCATTCTACAGCTTCCAGGTGGAGGGATGGGGGCTGAGGGGCTGGAGGTTCCAGGAGCCAAGGATTAGTGACAGGATATGGCACAATAGGCTTTGCCAAGCTTCTGGTAATTGCACAAGAGCCTAATGCACAATGGGACCAGTGTGACCTTCTAAGAACAACCACCCAGTGGGGTAGTGCAGCTCCCTGAAGGTCACTTAATGATAGAAGGGATTTGTGGGACTTGTAGATCACTGGAGCCTTGGGTATTACTGGGGCAGTTCACAGGAAAGATGCAAAGAGCAATTTGGTGGCCTCCTATGAAAGTTGTTGGAGATAGAGGGTAGGCCAGTTCTCACACAGGGGGGAATCTCTGCTATAGGTCTCTGGTGATATCTGATGACATGCCTCACTTTTGAGCTGATGGAGGCTAGTGATTTGCTAAGATTATTTTCCAGGGGTTATCTGATATTCAAAAAGGATGTTGGGTCAAATGCAGAAGGTGGGTGGTGAATGACTGTTGAGGGAATTAAAAATAGCTCAAAATGATTTTGATTTTGGATCTTCAACCTTCTGATTATTCAGTCATGACGGTCTAGCCAGCTTTGTATACTCTTCAGCACAAGCGCCTTTGTTTTTTCTGGGTGCTTTAGTTCCCAACACTTTTCCAACTTAAATAGGGAAACAGTCTCTACAAATCCCGCACCAATGAGACAGGAGCTAGGAAGGAAAAGAGGTCTTGAATTCAGGATAAGAACTTTGATCTTTACCTAGTAGATAACTAGGACCTAGTAAAATCATAAAAATGATGCTAATATGGCTTTGGGGGGTGAGTAGGCAGATGACATGGACAAGAATGGAAGAGAAATTAAATTAGGGAAAGTGAAAGAAGGACAGTACACACACATACACATGAACACACTTGCACACATGTACACACACACACACACACACACACACACACATGCATGCAGTTGTGTGCACACACACCTTTCCTTATTCTGGATGGCCATGTTTTTATACAACAGCAGTAGAGATCTTTTCTTCCTTTCTTTCTTCCTCCCTCTCTCCCTCTCTCTATCCCTTCCCCCCTGTCTCCCTCCCTCCCTTTCTCCTTCCCATGACCATCTACAATCCAGGTCACCTTGTTGGGTCTAATCAGCACACACTAGTTGGCTTCTAATGAGATGATGAACCTATAAATCTTTCAAAATGTTGAATCTAGGTTTGGTGGTACAACCTTTCAATCCCAGCAGTTAGGAGCAGAGTCCTATTCTTTTCAAGGCCAATCTTGAAATCACAGACAGGTCAGCTGAGCTACATAGTAAGACCCTGTCTTAAAAGAGAGTTAAGGCTTAATATATACACACAGATTTAATATTATTGATGAAAAGTAATTGGTGCCAGGCATGATGGCACACACCTGTAGCCTCATCCCTCAGGAGGCTGAGGCAGGAGGATATCGAGTTAGAGGCTGTTCTGGAGATACATAGTCCAGAGGAGGTGGGAAAGACTGGATAAATGGAAAATGGAAGACCTGACCTGATGTAGCAGGATGTGGGGTCAGGGAGAGGAAGAGGGGTCAAAGCCAAGCCATGGATCATTGACAAGACGAAGAGGGTACTAGGGAGGGCAGGTGCTGCCAAGGCTGAATGTTCTCCAGAACCAAACAAGGGTGCTGCCTCCTGCCAGCTGCTGGTCTGGGGATGCCTCCTGCCAGCTGTGGGTCTGGGGATGCCTCCTGCCAGCTGTGGGTCTGGGGATGCCTCCTGCCAGCTGTGGGTCTGGGGATGCCTCCTGTCAGCTGCTGGTCTGGGGATGCCTCCTGCCAGCTGTGGGTCTGGGGATGCCTCCTGTCAGCTGCTGGTCTGGGGATGCCTCCTGCCAGCTGTGGATCTGGGGATGCCTCCTGCCAGCTGCTGGTCTGGGGATGCCTCCTGCCAGCTGTGGGTCTGGGGATGCCTCCTGTCAGCTGCTGGTCTGGGGATGCCTCCTGCCAGCTGTGGATCTGGGGATGCCTCCTGCCAGCTGCTGGTCTGGGGATGCCTCCTGCCAGCTGTGGGTCTGGGGATGCCTCCTGCCAGCTGTGGGTCTGGGGATGCCTCCTGCCAGCTGTGGGTCTGGGGATGCCTCCTGCCAGCTGTGGGTCTGGGGATGCCTCCTGCCAGCTGTGGATCTGGGGATGCCTCCTGCCAGCTGTGGGTCTGGGGATGCCTCCTGTCAGCTGTGGGTCTGGGGAAGTTTCTTGGCTCTGTGTGTCCTAAGTTTCTTATCTGTGAAATGGTAATGGAAATGATGATAGAGTCTCTCTAAGTCAGCTCAGAATAGGGAATAGACGGTGCTTAGACTCAAGGGGGCACACCATGAGCATTGAATAAAGGGCAGCAGTCCCGACTCTGGACTCCCAGGAGCCTTAGAGATCTCTGCAGTCTCTTCTTGCTGCTAAACTCGTACCTCTGCTCAGTGGGCTGTATACTACCTCATCTGGTTATTCATCTGTGAAGAGGGCAAAATGACTGGGTCACTTGATAAGTTCCAGAGCATTATCAATGTGAAAGCACAGCGGCACGCCTAACAGACAGCTGGCAATGAATTAGGCTATTGTAAAAGTACCATGATCCAACTGCACCCTAGGACTGAATTCTTGGTTGTCTACTGAGCAGAGTCACCTTCCAATGGCTACAGTAGAGATATGGGCTGAGTGACAGATGGGTTCACCAGGGGGATTGCTGTGGGGGACAGCCTTGGCTTGCAATTAATGATGTTAGAGAAAAGTTATTGCTTTTGTCTAGGAGGAGCCATGAAGTAGTTTAAAACAAAACAAAACAACAACAGCGAAAACAATAACCCTGCCATACTTATTCTGAGTAGAAGCCAAATATCTTTTTGTTACCCAAATCTGACAGGAGCCTGATATAGCTGTCTCCTGAGAGGCTCTGCCAGAGTCTGGCAAATAACAGAGGCAGATGTTTGCAGCCAACCATTGGGCTTAGAGCAGGGGTCCCCAATGGAGGAGTTAGAGAAAGGACTGAAGGAGCTGAAGGGGTTTGCAACCCCATAGGAAGAACATCAATATTAACCAACTGGACCCTCCAGAACTCTCAGGGACTAAACCATCAACAAAGGAGTACACATGACTCCAGCTGTATATGTAGGAGAGGATGGTCTTGTTGGGCATCAATGGGAGGAGAGGCCCTTGGTCCTGGGAAAGCTTGATGCCCCAATGCAGGGGAATGCAGGAGTGGGTGGGTGGATGGGGGAGCATCCTCATAGAAGCAGGGGGAGGAGGAATGGGAGAGGGGGTTTCCAGAGGGGAACCTGGGAAAGGTGATAACATTTGAAATGTAAATAAAGAAAATACCCAAGAAAAGAAAAGAATTCTAAGAATGCAGTGTAAATGGCAATAATGATTATCTTTTTTTTTGAAAGTAAAATAACAAAACTTTATATGAAAAAAAAAGAAAAAGACAAAAACCAGGGCCAGACCTTTAATCCCAGAGGCAGGCAGATTTTGTGAATTCAAGTCAGTCTGGTTGGTCTGCATAAGGCCAGCCTTGGCCATATAGAATGACATCATCATACAAAAGAAAGAAAGAAAGAAAGAAAGAAAGAGAGAGAGAGAGAGAGAGAGAGAGAGAGAGAGAGAGTAGAAATTTTAAAAAATTAAAATTAGGAAAAATGACCATAAAGATCCTTCCAAATGAAAAAGGATAATGAAAATTCAATAAAAATAGATTTTTTAAGAAAGAAAAAAATGTTTTAAAAAGCAGTCCAAGAACATGGAATTAACTAAGAGCAGAGTAGAATTTATGTATGAACTGTCACTTCCTTAAAGAAAATACAGCATCCACTACAGACCACTAGAGAATCATAACAAAGAATACTGGCTGACCCATTGTCAAAATAACTGAAATTAACTCAGAAATGACAGCAAGAAGAATTTTTAAACCAAGTATACTCCAAATCAGAAGCTTAAAGAAAATGGGTTCCAGGGCACCTGATCTGTTCCCATTGGCACCCTGCTCTGGGTAGCTGCGAATTCAGATCCCCACACCTTGCTCTGCTGGGCTGGGGATTGGTGGGTTTGTAGCAAAACCCAAGAGGTTTCCATGAGACCTGGGTCTCATGCAAGGCTCTGACATGGCCGGTGTATCTCAGCTTGTTACAGGAGGGACATCAGCGGGTCCGGAGCAAGGCTGGGGAAGGAACGGCCTAGGAGAAGCTCCATCCAAGGCTTGTCTGAGGAGCAGCAAGAAGGTAAGTCCTAGCCAGACAATGCCTATGGCCTGCAGTAGAGGGGTTGGGGGGAGAAGGGAAGGGACATTGAGATGGGAAGACACCAAAGCCCCCAGGGATAGACAGTCCACACTCAGTAGGATGAGTCTCTATCCTCAGCCATAAACACACCCCAGTATTCTTTGTGCCCAAGACAGAGATACTGTCAGAACCTTCTCTGCCTTCTTGGTTCTCGGCATAAATCATGAAGAGTGTTCTTAAACGGTGGAGCACAAGGCAGCCACTCAAGAACTTGTAGACTATACACAGTCTTGGGTCTTACCCTTAGACATGGGTGCACCCCGGAACCTCCATATTTAACAAGCTTTCTCAGAGATGGGAACAGGTCCTATCCAAGGGCCACACTTTGAAATCCTGCGCTCTGGTGACTGGAAAGAGGAAAGCTACCAAGAGACCTTCCGCCCCCTCTCCCTCCCATGCCAGAGCTTTCCCTCAGCAGTTTGGGAAATATCTAGCAAACCTCATCTATGTAACTACTGGCTCACACAATGGAGATAGTAACAATTTTTCCTGAGTATTCCCCTGTGCCCGGTACCACACCTGCATTGGGCTCACGACCACCCTTTAAGGTGCGCACTGTTTTCTTTTGCAGACGAGGAAAACAGAATCCGAGTGGCCCCACATACACTGACTGCATAGCTAGTGGCTGACCCAGCCAAGCCCCACCTTTGGTTGTTTTCTATCCACTGTCCTAGCAAAGCTTGCTGCCCCTGAGAACCCTGGGTGAGCCAGTAGGCTGCTACCTGGCTAAGTGCAGGAAGATAAAACTGGGAGTGCCGGGTGCCAGCAGAGGGCAGCACTGTCCGGTGCAGAAGGCACTCCACATGCACTCACCAAGCGTTTGCCTTGGTGAATGACCCAGGAGTCCAAGCAGCCAGTTTGGACAGTTTCTGTCTTCTTAGATGAAGATTTCCTTGCTGGAGTGGGTGGCGGTTGGGGCAAAGAATGGAAAGGGACTGAAACGGACAAAGCAAAGCCCTGTGGCTTTCCTATCCCAGCAGGACCTAAACTTGTTTAGGGAGACCTAATGGGTTCCATTCTGGCCCTCATTAGCAAATGCTCTGACACCAGGAAGCTGTTGCTACTGTCACCCTTTCCTCCCTGGTATAATGGGACAGTGTCCCTTGTAAAGATGTAAAGCAGCAGTTCTCAACTAGTGAGTCACGATCTCCACAGGGGTCACACATCATATATCCTGCATATCAAATATTTACATTATGATTTATAACAGTAGTACAATTACAGTTGTGAGGTAGCAACGAAATAATTTTATGGTTTCGGGTCACCACAAAATGAGGAACTGTATTAAAGGGTCACGGCATTAGGAAAACTGAGAACCACTGTAAAGGGTTCAACCAAGCACTGGGAACACGGGCGGGACTTCCGGGAAGCTGGTGGGGAAGTGACTCTGTTTACCAACACTCAGGTGGGGGTGGGGAACCTTTCTCCCAAAGACTGGCTTCCTGTGCAGCTCGTGGAAGGTTCTAGCAGGTGTTCTGGCCGAGTGGAAGTGTATTTTGAAGGTGTGTGGGGCACAGTGTGCGACGATCTGTGGGACAAGAAGGAAGCACAGGTCGTGTGCCAGCAGCTGAGCTGCGGTGATGCCGTGTCCACCCTGGGAGAGGCTTACTTTGGCCCGGGCTCTGGCTTCATTCTTCTGGATGACGTGCAGTGTTCTGGGACCGAGGTCTCCCTGGGGCAGTGTTCCCACGCTGGCTGGTTCGTCCACAACTGTGGGCACGAGGAAGACATTGGTGTCATCTGCTCCGGTAAATTATTTTCCATCTTTTCCAAGAGTTGATTTTTTTTTTTTTTATGTTATCCAATCATTATCCCTTTTCCCCCGACCCAAAGGAAACATTTGTAACATACTGTCATGTGGGATCAAAAGGCCTGTCTGCTAGTGGTCCTGGGCACCTTCCGAATGACACTTGTGTGGTGTGGAGCCTCTCCTTCATGGGGTTTGGGAAGCAGCTGGATGTGAGCCTTTTATTCTACTCCAGTCTAACTGCATCCACGTAGATGGCCAGCAGTAACACTGGAGAACAGCCTGGGAATGAAAACACTCAGGCCAGCTGCAGGGTTCTGGATTTTCATACATCCCAGTGGGAGAGCAAATTTCAGGACAGAGACAGTAGAGCACCAAAGGATAGCCCTTCAAATTGTGGGCCCTGAGGGATTACAGGAAGGCACCCCTGGGTAATCCTCTACTAGTCCTCTCCCCACATTCATCTATCTGCGCTTGTTGGGGCCTTGCATATCTTTTAACTTTTCTCTAATTAAACAAGAGTGATCATTGTGACGGTAATCATTGCGACCCACTACCCTGCCTTATAACCCGAGAGCCAGGCTGACAAGAACACAGTCTGCTTTGGGGAGCCATGAAGCTTTTGGAGATAGAGTAGATCTGTCCCTGGCAAACCAACTGTGGGTGACAGAGCACGATGCAGAGTTGGGTAAAAGAGAGAAGAAAGGCCCGATCCTTGTTCACCAGCTGCTAACTGGTGAGCCAGAGACCCCGTCCCAGGTCTCCTCTGCTCATATTTCAGGAGATTCAACCTCCCAGGAAGCAGGGACTGAGGCGACATCCACTGGTCAGGAGTTAAATAGTCTCCTAACAAGCAATTTCTGCAGAAGGCTTGGTCAGTTTAGTAGTGACCATGTCTCTGGCTCCACGGGATGGGCCAATGGTCTTTTGCATATGCCCACTCCTATCAAAAGCGGCAGGTCATTCTTGGTGACTGCAGATGTCATGAACCCTGTCCTGGTCAGGGCCTTCGCCCTGAAGGGAGCTTAGAGAAGCCCTGGTCCATGAAACCGCCATTCCTAAGGCTTCTCTCTAGCCTTCAGGAGAAAGATAGCCTTAGTTCCTCATTCTAAAGCTTGCTTTAAGGTTGAACCGTGCTACATGCTTTTGAAAGCACTTCCTGTGAGCCCTTGAAGCTACTCTGGGAGCAGAATTCACATTGGGCAGCCTGGATGGCTTGCTGCTCTCTGAGGCTGCACATGCTGGGATCAGGTCCCCTTGGAGGTGTGGGAGGGGTACTGAGAACAGCCTAGTTAGCAAATTAGCACAAGCATAAACCTTGCTTTGTGGGATTTTAAAGCCCTTCTCAAGTATATCTTTCTGTGGTTGTTCTCAGCTAGAGAAGACTTTGTGCCCTAGGAATCATTTGGAAATTTTGATCGGCACACTGGGTGATGCCCCTGGTGTGGTAGCATCCAGGGACATAGTTAAGCCTTCTACAATGCACAGGATAGCCCTCTCTTTCAAAGAATGTCCCAGTACAAGATGGCAATAGTGCAGAAGGTTTAGAATCAAGCATATGAAGGTGGGGATTAGACTTCAGTAACTAGTTATGAATTAATAATGCATTAATAGTTGATTAATAATTACTTTCAAAGCTATCGGAAATTGTCTGCAACTCCTTGTCCAAGTGTGAGCCTGGGCTGGCACTTCCCAACAATTTTATCTGATTGTCTTTCCTATTGATTAAAGTTGATTAAGTTTGTCCTGTAATTTTTTGTAAATATGCTATTTTGGTGGCTATGAATTAGAATTTGAATCATAGCATGCCTTGTATTCTGAGGCCAGGAGTAACAGGTCTCTGACTGGTTTTGCCTGAGAGACCGCCTCAAAGCCTAAATCCTATCTGCTTAAGTGGCTCTTTGCAAATACTGATTTTCTTCTCCGTCCATACCACTCAGGAGGCTTTGCTTCATTTTTCTTGTTTTGAAAATAAAGAAACCAAAATTAAAGGACAAATCAAGGTCTAGATGAATACCTTCTTGACCAAGGTCACCCACCACATATGTGGACCAGAGGTATCCATAACTAATGCCCCTTTTCACCATCAAATATGCTCACAGTTTGGAGAAGATGCCCTGAACCTTAGAAAAATGTGTAAGCATTCGCAGTTGTCTTTGTTGCTCTGCTAGGTGTCTCATCCGTATCATCTATTTGGCCTCCCCAGAACACACACACACACACACACACACACACACACACTCCACGACCTGACAAGATCCACAAGTATAGGGAGAACCCCAGCTGAGTTGTTCTGGTTTCTCTAAAGCAACGCCTTCATCATCAGAACCCACTCTTCCTTCTCCCATTCCAACTCCAGAAGTGCCCACATCTCCTGATACAGGCAGAAAGACAAAGGATGCTAACTGGGAGAAATGAGCAGTTGGCTTGTCAGTGAGAGAACAAATGCCAATGAGCTGATCAGAAGCCTTACTTCCCAAATGGCACAAGCCCAGGGTTGCCTGGCCTGAGCAGAGACTCCGAAATCCCATTCTCTCTACAAGTCTAAGAGAGACCAAAGTTGCCTTTTTATATAGAATTTGAAATAGCTAGCACAAGCTAGCATAAATCCCTTAAGAAACTGCACCTGTTTAGCTGTGGCCATTCCAGCTCGGCAAACGAACCCTCACTGAAAGATGTGAGCACAATTCACACTACCATGTACGCATCCCCACAAACACTGAACAAAGGCAGATGAGCTTCCCTTCCCAGATAGCACTGGCCTTTCTGCACTAGCCCTGTGTAACCAGTTCTCAGCTGAGCTTCCCACTGAGCTCACAGTGCAACAGCAAGCTGATTTTTCCCTCTCCCTACCGACTCACTTTGCATTCTACCTTCTCTTCCTCATAGAATCAGAACACATTCTCATAGAAAATGAAACTTCAAGAGATGTTGGTAAGAGCAAAGACCTTGGCACCCCTTTAATAGAGCACCCACAAGCTCCCCCAGTCACTTGATTGCATTCACTACCATAGCCCATGTGGGAGGCAGGGGCGGGCAGGAGGCAAACAATGGATTTCAACAGAAGGACCCAGCAAAAGAAAGAAAAATGAAAAGGCTTTAACCATGTAGGTAGTATTTCACCCCCAAACTGCCTTGTTCTGTTGCCCAAACATATTTCAGAGGACTCTCGAGGAGAAATGCATCTACCCTGGCAGATTTTAATTCACAGATGCAACTGAACTCAGATTGCCTAAGGAGACTCCTAACTTGAGACAAGGACAGAAAGGGGAGTCCCAGGATAACGTGCTTAACAACCGAGTGTCTTGATGTCCTCCATTGCGATACCACAGGAGTGCTTTTATAAAAGCCTCCGACTCTGCTGCCTTCTGGAAGGCAGTGAATTGGTGCACATCGTTGTCCGATATGTAAATGACTCTGAGCAGCCTGAACACATCACTTTTCACTCCTCCTACTGAACACTCTCTCTGCCTACACACAGTCACAGTGCCAGCTCATGCCCGCTCTGTGGGATGCCACACATACTTGGATGGGGGCTCTTTGCGTGGTAATGACATCTTTTTATTTACTTTGCTCTTAGATGCTGAACTCTTAACACCATTTCCTGGTGGTGAGTTAAGGTTTCCTAGCTCCTTGTGTGATGCGAGTTGGCGGGTATCACATTTCTAACTAGTGGGTAGATCTGTAGCCACATCAATCTTACTGGATAGAACAACTTCACCAGAGAATCCCTGTGTACTCACCCCACTTTGTTTTGATTGTCTTGTCTTGCTTACTGTGTTGAAGGAAGTTCTTCCCTCTTCCCAGGTGCTCTTGGTCCAAGTAACTCCTTCCTGCTCCTCTTCAAGCCTTGAGTCCTTTGTCATTTAGAAGAGACATCACTGTCCCTACCACCTGTTACCCACTCTCAACCCGTTACCAATAGCCACCTTTGCTTGTTGGCACTTGGCATGCTTGCAGAACTCCATTTAATTCTACACTAAAATGACTCACTATAGCAAAGTGGTAGCATGGCCAGTGGGTCCTGCCTTAAGGATTGAATGTCCAAAGACATCTCACAGCTCTTCCTGAAAATCCTCACTCAGCCAGGATGAGTCAGAATTCATCTTTGCTGCTAGACTCTGATCTCTGTGCCAAAAAGGTCCAGGTCCATCCTGCTAATGACAGGATCCCCTGTGCTATCTACTCAGATGTAGTGTATGTGAGTGTTTGGTGTTATATTTAGGATCCTAGGAGACCCAAGTAGAGTAGCCTCTCTCCAGCAGTATTTTGTACTTTTAAGATTGGCCACAGCTGCAGCTCACGAATGGGTCAGGACGGTGCTCCGGGCGCGTAGAAGTTTACTACCATGGCCAGTGGGGCAGGGTTTGCGATGACCAGTGGGACCTACGTGAAGCCGACGTGGTGTGCCGACAGCTCAACTGCGGGCGTGCCCTCGAAGCCCCAGTCCAGGCACGATTTGGTGATGGTCCAGGGGAGTTTCTGCTGGATGAGATGGACTGTACTGGGACAGAGAGTTTTTTAGGGCAGTGTCCTCATGCTGGCTGGCATCTACATAACTGTGGTCCTGGAGAAGATGCCAGTGTCATCTGTGAAGGTAAGGACCACCTCTGTCCCCAACAGTGCACATCTTGTGATCAAGATTGCACCTACACCGATGCCTCTGGCACCTTTGTCTCCACAGCTGCAACCCCAAGTTGACCCTGCTGCTTGGGTATGCCAGATGTAAAGAGGCACGAGTAATTTGAGTGCTCAGGGCTTTGAGCTCAGGGTTTTTAGACACTGGGTGTTGAAATAGATTTTATGCAGAAAACAGTGGTAGCCACGGACGGTTCCATCATAAGGGTTTCAAGACATCTCATAAAGAGACAACCTCTGAGTAACCAGGGAATGAATCTGATGTGATTGCCATTAGCGCTTTATTCCAACAGCCACTGAAATCTCAACCCCTTCTCCCTGCAGGACATGGTGAGGAGCCAGCAGCAAGGCCTCAAGGTAGGAGTGTTTTCATGGAGAGCTCTTCTACTCATCCTCATCTGATGCCGACTCCTTAACACTTGCTGAGCTGAATTTGGAGACTGTGTGGTAGACTCCATACTTAGTCACCCCTCTGTCAGGTCTTTCATTTGCGGCAGTGACAGTAACAGGCCATTTATGTTCTTCTTAAAGAGGAGACAAAAACAACTGCTTCACAGTAGTCCATCTGAGTTGAAGGTCATAGACTTGGAACAATGACAAATATGAATGCACTGAAGTGTGTGACAGTTCTGGGGGGAGGCTTTACTTGTAGAGTCATCTCTTTTTTGAGTCTTAAGTTCAGAGGCCAGAACCCCTTTTGGAACATTTAAGTTTTACAAGCCAGATGCTGTCGTGGTATTGACTAAACAGCTGGAGGCAAGATGTCAAACCATCTTCAGGCAATCACAAACTCACAAGTCTGTCTGATTCCACATAAAAGTCCTCCTGAAAAAAAAAATCAGGTTCTGGAGCTGGGTGATGGTTCAGTAGGTAAAAATTCCTCCTGCACAAGGATGAAGACCTAGCATGACTTATTTAATTTCCATAAGAAACCTACCTACGAGTTGGTGCTTTTTAAATATTCATTTTACTGGTAACAAAACAGATTCAGAAAATTAATCCAATTTCCCTGAATGACATCACTAACTAGGCAGGGGAGCTGTGGAAGTCGGTTGAATGGGATTGTGTGTAGCTCGGCTTTGGTGGAGCTGATGCTGCAGTCAGTCTCAGTCTCCCTGCAGTTAGTGTCTCCGCCACCCCCGAAGAATTGGAGACCCTCCTTCTTTCCCCTTCTTCAGTCTACTTAACTAATAACCTCAGAAAATTCTGTATCTACTTTCAAAGTATATGCTAAACTCTTCAGCATCTCTCAGACCCAAGATGGCCGTCCTCCCGAGTTTTGTCATTTTTCTTCCTGGATGGCAACAGTGCTCTAAGCAGCCACCTACCTGTTGCCATCCCACCATAAACTAAATTGGTTCACTCCTTCAAGCTCAAAACTGCCCAAAGGTTGCTCCCATTGCTCCATTGCTCCTCTCCTCCCCTCCCCTCCCCTCCCCTCCCCTCCCCTCCCCTCCCCTCCCCTCCCCTCCCCTCCCCTCCCCTCCCCTCCCCTCCCCTCCCCTCCCCTCCCCTCCCCTCCCCTCCCCTCCCCTCCCTGACTTTGTCTCTCTCTGTTTCTCTGCCTCTGTCTCTCTCTCTCTCTCTGTCTCTGTCTCTCTCTCTCTCTCTCTCTCTCTCTCTCTCTCTCTCTCTCTCTGTGCATGTGTGCGTGCACATGTACGTTTAACTATGCAAGTCATGCAGTCAGGCTGGCCTGGAATTTAGAATGAATACATATATGCCTCTCAAGCTGAACTCAGGATTGTCTGGGAGCTAGGATTAGGTTAAAGGTATATCACTCAAAGGCTCCCATTTATGTCTCTGATCACTAAGGAAACACTTTATCCTGCATTAGATCTGCCTTTACTCTTTGTCCAGGTCCTAATGGACAAGGTGGTGTTGACCTAGGACCTGCCCTAGTTCCTCCTTCGGTCCCAAACACCCTTTTCCCCCTTCCCATTTCTCCAGACTCCTCCCCGTCATGTCTCAGATAACGTACCACTCCCACAGAGAGAGTTCCTTTGAACACACAATGCAAACATACTTTCTCTCAGTCACATTCTATAAGATCCGTCTGTTTCCCTCCCACCTGAGACAGTCTTTGTATTTTTGCTTTAATTCCTTGTTGGTGAAAAAGGCTGTCTTCTCTTTATCTGAGAGGCAAGAGCAGTTCTGGACGGCAAGCAACAGCTCTTCTGTAGATACCAATGGAATGAAAAAAGTACAGGTATATGCACAGCATTCTAATATGTGGCGTCCCAGACCAATGACCAAGGGCAGCCTTCTCCTCTCAGCACACACCACTTAGCAAGTAGAGAGAGTCTTATTATGCAGGATTTTCATTACCCTTCCAGTGCCAAGAGGCTCGGAGATTAAACAGTCAAATCCAGTAATTAGCTAAGGGCCAGTTGGGCATTTTGTGGTTTTACTTTTTATTTCCTTGTATTTCTAATTTTCTGGTTTTGCTGTATACATACACATACACGTTTTACTTCCAACTATTTGAAATCTATAGCCACACACATATGTATAGTTATATACAGATGGTCTCTACTTATGTTGCCTTGATATGTGTTCTTGACTTCATGGTTGTAAAAAAGTAGCATGCATTAAACAGAAAATATGCTTTGGTGCTTTGCATTTTAAATTTATCTTTCCTCGGTCACCAGAAAGCAATAAAATCATTTTTCCTTATACTGGGGCAGCCAGTCAACCATATGACATTGTCATTTTTCTTCCTGGATGGCATACAAGATGATCAGTATCTGTCTGCAGGGTTCTATGTTGCTAAAGTTTGAAGTTTGATAGATTACTTATATTAAATGAATTTGTCACGGATGTGCATGTTCTCGTGAGTGGGTACACACTTGTATGTGTGTGTCTGTGGACATGTATGTTTGGGCACATGCATGTAGAAGAAAAATCCTAAATGTCCTTTCTCAGAGCATCATCTGCTTTGTTTTTGAAAGAGGGACTCTTATTGGTTTGGAGTTCCCCTAGTAGGCTAGGCTAGCAGGCCAGCAAACCTCAGAGATCTGCCTGTCTTTGCTTCCCCAGAGCTGGGTGACAAGCACACACCACTCCATAAAGCTTTTCATTTAGGATATTTTAGCCCAAGATATTGTGACTCATGGTCTTTTTCGGGATGTAACCACATCATAAGTCAACATTAGTATATAATAATCAGACATATACAATAACTATGATACATTATATATCATTTGCTACAATTGAATTATCATATTACATTATGTTATGATATGTGATACAATATAGTAGCATTCTTTGGAGTAACTAATCATGTATAGAAAAGATGAATGGAGTTGTCCACCGAGGGTCCACTAGCCCTGAGGAGAGCATGAGATGGGGATATATCTCAGTTGTGGACATGTCACCATCCTCTTACTTTGTGCCTAGTCGAGAATAACCGTGGAGGACAGACAAGTGGCCCTGAGTTCCCGTGGTGACAGGCTTACTCTCGGTTATTCCAAAGAGCCCCACGGAAGGCGTTACCCTAGAAAACCTTCAAAGCAATCAACTCAGCAAATATTTCTTGGACTCTGCTAATCCCCAGAGCCTACATCTCACCAAGAATTGATTTCCTATTTTGTTTTCCAGACCAATCACATTAGACTAATAAATACAGCAAATAAAAGTCAGTCAACTGAGTTTAATAAGCTATATCTTGATTTATTTGTATCACCAGGTGATGGAAATCCAGCCAGCATATTATCAGGTAGGTGATTTATTATCATCCTCCTTGTTGTTGCCGGTTCCTCTGGGAAGATCTGTTTGCCCATATAAATTCAGGAGAGAAGATGATGGTCAGTTGTGTTCCTGAGAGATTCACCTTAACCTGCCCTGGATATTGAATTTGTGTGGAAAAGATCTCCAGGGTGTCACTGCATAGATTCGCTAACTGCCTAAAAAGAGATTACCTTCATTTTACTTTAGAAACCATTAGAAAATGTTTCCATCCTCCTTAGAAGGGGGAACAAAATACCCATGGAAGGAGTTACAGAGACAAAGTGTGGAGCAGAGACTGAAGGAATGACCATCCAGAGACTGCCTCACCTGGGGATCCATCCCATAAACAATCACCAAACCCTGACATTTTTGTGGATGCCAACAAGAGCTTGCTGACAGGAGCCTGATATAGCTGTCTCCTGAGAGGATCCACCAGTGCCTGACAAATACAAAGGTGGATGCTCTCAGCTAACCATTGGACTGAGCACAAGGCTCCCAGTGAAGGAGCTAGAGAAAGGACCCAAGGAGCTGAAGGGGTTTGCAGCCTCATAGGAGGAACAACAATATGAACCAACCAGTACCCCCAGAGCTCCCAGGGACTAAAACACCAACCAAAGGGTACACATGGAGGGACCCATGGCTCTCACTTCATATATAGTAGAGGATGGCCTAGTCGGTCATCAGTGGGAGGAGAGGGCCTTGGTCCTGTGAAGGCTCTACGTCCCATTGTAGGGAAAAGCCAGGGCTAGGATGCAGGAGTAGGTAAGTTGGTGAGGGGGGGCGGGGGTGAGATGGGGGTTTTCAGAGGGGAAACCAGGAAAGGGAATAACATTTGAAATGTAAATAAAGAAAATATCTAATTAAAAAAAAGAAAATGTTTCCATTATATAGTTTTCTAATTAATTGACCAGTTGCTCTGGGAACATACAAACAAATCAATTTTGGTGAATGATATGTTTTAAATTTTCTTTGGAGGAAGACTCATTTCCTCACGTGTTGGCCTATTGTGTAAATTTGCTACGACATCTATAACAAACTGTCATAGTTTGATGGCTGAAAAAATGTAGGGTTTCTGTTTGTTTGTTTTATTTTTTGCCCTGTAGTTCTAGAGTTCCTAAATCCAAAATGGGTTTCACTTACCCAACAGCAAGGTGTCATCAAGGCTATGTTTATTCTTAAAGGTCTTGAAAAGGAAGAGCCATTTCTGAGTTAATGTTTCTTATCCTGTGGCTGAATGCCTAACACAGTAAAGAGGAGCGATTTCTTTTGGGTCACAGTTTTGAGGTATAATTCATCAAGGTAGAAACGCTTCTCAGTTTCTTTTTTGTTGTTGTTGTTGTCATGATACAATACTCTGACAGAAGCAATTTAAGGGAGAAAGGGTTTTTGAGCTCACAGTTCACAATGTAGTTCATTATGGTGAGGAAATCAAGGTGGCAGGATCTCGGAGCAGCCGGTTACATCACATCAATAATCAGGAAGCAGAGAGTGATGACTGCATGTTGCTGCTCAGCATCCTTTCTTCACTGATGCAATTCAGGATCCTAGCCTAGGGAATGGTGCTACCCACAGTGGGCAGTGTTCCCATCTCGGTTATTGCAATTGTGAATAACATCTCACAAGTCCATATTCCAGGTGAGTCTAGATTCTGATAACAGTCAACAGTGTGACAACAGATAGTTTGATACCCCCAAACAGTGCTGCACCTACACACTAGTACAAACCTAGAGGCAAAGTGACACCTATAGATAGAGTGACAACTACAGACACAAGTACAGCACCTACAGATAGTGTGATGCCTACAGACAGTACAATACATACTAACAAAAACCCCAGAAATGAAACACTGAGTAAAATAGGCATAAGAAGCAAATAAGAGACCTTGAAGGTCTGTACCATCAGACTAGTTCTTAGAGGGAATATAGTCATCACTGGAGAACATCTACTACCTGCATTTGGACTTCAAGGCTGGCAGAGACAGCATAGGGAACATTGACTGGGTCTAGGAGGGGCAGTGAGTCAGTGGCCAAGAGGTGGGTTAGCATTTTTATCTCTAATTTGTGGGCACTTCAGAGCCAAGGGAAGCTATACCGTGTGAAGGGAACCCTGCATACTCACTGCCCTTGGATCATCATAAATACTTATTGCTAAATAATTTTTTTACTCCAGTTTTGCCTGCTGCCATCTCCACTCAGCCATCTTCTAAGCTTGCCCCGAGTTCCTCTATATCAGGTAGGACCCCATCACCACCATCACTGAATTTACTGTGGTTTCTCAGTTGCCTATAGTGGTGGGCAAAGGTTTCACAACCACCAGCTACCAATAATGCTTCACCCGAGGTCATGTGATTTGAGGGGAATGGGATTTAGGTAGTCTGGACTCAACCTTGGCCGGCTTTACCTTATGTTTGACTGTCTGTAATTTTACTGCCAACAACATTGGAACTCAGGGCTTCTCGTTTCTCAAATGAGAAGCATAAGATTAACAGATGCAACTGTGCTAGATATAGAGAAATTACCAAAGGGTCACTTCACATGCTTGGAACTTAAAAATAAAGTAGGGCACATGGCAAATGTCAAAGGGGATCTGAAATAGGAATATGTAATTTTCTCCAAGCTGGTGAATTCCAGGAACACCTCTACCTGGTCATAGTGGGCTGAAGTCACCATTACAGTCTAGACTCAGTTATCACTATGACAATTGATGTTCTCTCATCATTTGTGGCAACTGGCATTTCAATAGTACAACTGCATACATCTTCACATGGCAAGGCTGGTGAAAAGTAGCCTTCTGCAGAATTTCTGTGGATCCCGAGTGGAGGAATCACAGTTAGCAGGACTGAGGTGTATACCAAGACACACTGGGTCTTTGGAAACTTGGGGAAATGGGACACTGATGACCAGCAGGCTTGAAGCTTCTATAGCAACATAAGTGAGTTCCAGAGAGCTACAGGATGTTAACGTAGTGTTGTACACTTACAATCTGTGAAGGCAGCAGATCTCATTAAAATTTCTTGCTACACACATACTCGGGGCATGAGGAAACTTGGAGGTGGGAGATAGATTAATTCTCTTGATTATGGTGATGATTCCTTCCACAGATGCATTTTGGATCCAAATTTATCAGTCTGCATACACTGAAATCAGGTGCAGGTTTTTAGCTATCAATTTTACCTCAGTGAAGTTATTTTCTAAAAAGTTACTTAGGATCTGGGGAGATGGCACAGTGGGTAAAAGTATAGTCTAAGTAAACATCAGGAGCTGAATTCAGACCCCAGCACCTTCATCAGTAACTAGATACAGTCACACATGCCTATATGATGCCAGAGGTATGGGGTGAAGGGAGGGGCACAGATATAAGGATCTGTGGGGCTTGCTGTCTGTTATTCTAACCCCATGTTCAGTGGAAGATCCAGTCACAACGGAATAAGGTAGAGAGTGACAGAGCAGGACACCAGATGCCCTCTTCTAGCCTCGTTATACATACTTGAGTGTATCACACACACACACACACACACACACACACACACACACATACACACATACATGCACACACACACATGCATACACACAAAACATTTTAAAAGAGTACTATAGAAAGAATGTTGATTGCATATTTAAATGATAATGCTTTAGATATGTTAAGTTATATAAGACTATTAAAAATAAATTCTTCCTGTTTCTTTTCTTTGTTTCAACTGTGGTTATCAGAAATTTCTAACTAGATTTGTTGCTTTTGCCTAATTCTGTTAGATAGCATTACCTTTATGACTTTTCATCCATGAGGTCAAATGTTTTCAGTTCTTTTTCATCTTAGTTTCCCAACAGCTGTATGAGAAGCCTCTTTAGTCTCCTTTCCAGCTGATGAGACTCATGCCAAAATAGGTTTAATATTTTCATCAAGTCCCATGAAGTGATAACACCATCAGTCTGACTATGGCCTTAATACTGTAGTTTCCAAAGCATCATGAACTACAGACCCCATGAACATCCTGTTAACTCCTTGCCAATGGGTCAGGCATGCTGCCTGTTCAGGAATTCATAGGATCCTTTGGAGATGAGGGAAATTAGGATCAAGGGGTTTATTACTGAGTGAAGCCTGAATGTTCTCACTCTGGACCCTCTGTTAAACTCAGATGCTCATCACCTGTGATGGCCTTGGACCCCAGTATAGCGCACTGAAGATTTTTATTTCTCTACAGCCACTATGAATCCATTTGTTTTCCTGATGATGTGTCTTGGGTGCAGAATCTTAATCTTCTTCTGACTACATACACACACACACACACACACACACACACACACACACACACACACACACAGAGAGAGAGAGAGAGAGAGAGAGAGAGAGAGAGAGAGAGAGAGAGAGAGAGAGAGAGAGAGATCAAAAAACAAAAGACCAGCATGACCAAGATGGCCAATTATGCATGAAGTTAGCTACTCAAGATAGCAAGCAGACTTCATTTCAGGGAGAGAGAGAGAGCAATCTCCTCCTAGAAGAAGCAGGGGAGGGTAGAATATGGGGCAGAGAGGAAGGTGCCTGCTGTGGGTGATGTGGCTGGAAGGGGCAGGTGTGGGTGTGCATGTGACCTTCTAAAGTTTACAATGGTGCCCCAGAGAGTGGGGAGGCAATGAGGCCCAACCAAAAGGTCTGTGGTCTGGGCTGGCACTTAGAGGGCAGATACCTCAGGGGGAATCTAGACTGTGGGGTTAAAAGGCATCCAAATTCCAAAATTGGGCATGGTCCTCCAAAACCACCTGGGAGCTCCAGGCCTGGGAAGAAGGGAACACCAGATACTCAACAGGTGAAGGAAGAGTCTTCCTTGTCTTGGAGATGTCCCCAAACCCCTCATTTGCCGCGAGCCATGGTGACTAGAAGCTCCAAGGTGAAAAGCAAGGGCACATGATGATGGGGTGAGGAAGTTCCCCCTCAGAATGTCTGTCTTAATCTGTTTGATGCTAAGACAAAAGACCACAAGATGAGTGGCTAAAAATAACTAAGTTATTTCTCATGGCCTCGGAGCCTGGGAGACCCAACCCTAACTCGGTGCAGGCGAGGGTCCCTTCCTGCCCTTCTTAATGTGCCTCCCAGCCCCAAGAGTGAGGGGTTCTGTCCTAAGGATGCAAGTCCCTCAGATCCTTGCTGGCTCCCAAAGGCTCTACCCGACCCCACTGTGTGGAGAGCAGGGTTTCTACAAGCTCCTACCAAAGGAACCCTCTCTCCAGCCCCTTATCTCTGTTTATGTTTGGGGGTGCTCAGGCTAGACAGGTCCCCAATTTCTGAGCTGCATGCACCCAGCTTTGTCTTGCCCTTGAGTGGAGGAAGGCGTTGACGTTCTTGGACCTAGTAATCAGAGAGAGCAGTTAGTGAAGAGCCTGGTGCACAGCAGGTGCCTGATGGTGTGGCCTGGTTTAAGGAAGCACCTCTGCTCTGAGGTAGATAAGCAGATGAAGTACCACTCCCCAAAACTAGCCTCAGCCATCTGCCCCTTCTCCCTAAACCACTACCACCCACCAGCTTCCTTTTTTCCCCTTCTATGCTTTTATTTGCCTATTCTAGATATTTCTTGTAAATAGAACCACAGAAAAACCCAGTGTCTTCATGTCCAGCATAATATCATCAAGGCTGTGGTGTAAATTAATGTGATTCATATTTTGTATATATTAATTAGCACTGGAAACAAATATGGTGGCAATTATTCCTTAACCAGTTAGTTTCCCAAATAACCATGCAGAAACTTTTTAATATTTCAAAATTTTGGTCTTAGCTGGGCAGATTCTCAACTAGCTCATCCAAGTTAACCTGGCCACCTATCCCCATCCAACCATGTGGATAGATACCTTCCAGGCTGTGGTTATGTCTGCCTCCTCTCATGTCTCCCGGCAAAAGGCCTTTCTTCTTCCCAGAGTTCCTTTCGCCTCTTCCCCAGGAAGTCTCACCAGCTTATTTCTTTCCTCTATGGTTTTATTGGCCTATTCTGAATATTTTATGTAAATAGAACCACAGAAAATCCAGTGTCTTCATGCACAGTGTAGTATCATCAAGACTTTGTAAATTAATGTGATTAATATTCTGTATTACTGGGTACTTTCTGCCCAGCTAATTAGCCATAAGATTTTTATTAAAGGCAATCAGAGAATGCCTTAGGTAGGTAAGGAAGGACAGAGACACAGTTTCACACTACAAGGCTGTGTGGTTCCTTTCACAATTTTTTAATGGAAAGGTGATCGATTCTTTTTCAGGAAACTTGAAATGGGCAAAAATCCTCTTTTCTCTATTCCATATTAAATACTCCAAGTCAGTTTCCTTGTATGGTTTCTCCAAAAGCTCTTTCAGCTACCCACATGTCAGAAGACATAAATCACCCAAGCACACCATCAGGTAGGTCAATGAGCCATGAATTAAAACAAAAAACCTTGGATGTGGTACATAGCACATGCCAAGCCCAGCATTCTAGGCCTGTAGAGCAAATGTTAAGGGATATTAAGGGATGGGACAGAGACACTGCCAAGGGATACAGGAGAATTGTGTTCAGTATCTCTTGTAATGGTACGCCTTAACCCCTTCATGTGATGCCCAGTGTCTCCTGCAATGGTACCTTAACCTTAACTCACCAGGTTAGGTCTTCATTTGTTCTGGTCATTATCTTTTTGTTCCTAACACTGGTTGTCACATGTTAGGTAACCAAAGCGAGTTACATTGAACAAGTAAAAGAGTAATATACATTGAGTGTGTGAGCAGAAAGGACTTGTGGCCCCTCTTGACACACCTTGGGTTTTGGTCCCAATTCCTGATAGACAATGGGACACAGAAGCAAGCCATTTTGTAAAACGATAGGAACCTCGTTGGTACAATTCCTTCTTTGGAAAGTGGTGTTGACATTTTCACATGTGAGCAAATGAAAGGGAGCAAGTTGCTTCTGACAGTGCGTGTGTGTGTGTGTGTGTGTGTGTGTGTGTGTGTGTGTGTGTGTGTATTACCATCATTGGATGGCCTATCAGGTAAGAGCAGCACCTCCATCTTCAGTCTTGCTGTGTGCAGCCTCACCATCTAGATGAAGGGTGAAGCAGTCAGACCAAGGTTGTATAACGTCCTCTGGGGTCAATGAAGACAACCAGTATCCTTATGGATAACGACTTTTATATCATTGGTCCAGTTTTTCAATCACTGACCTTATTAACAGCAAACATCCTCTGTTTTTAAAAGAGAACTTGGAGTCTCTATAGGGTGCCGAGGAGGAAAGCATTTCCGTCTGCAGGGTCTTGCTGGGTAGACTTCTGTCAGCCTTCTTAACTTGGCTCGGGTTTCACTGAAAAAAAAAAAAATCCAGCAGTTTGTGAGTTCAGGTGCATGACTTAAGGCAAGATCAAGTTATGGATTCTTGCTTGCTGCTTGCTGAGCCCCTTTCTGATGTGCTGTGTGTTTGTTTTAAAAAAAAGACCTTCAGTTCTTGACCCTCATTTCCATATTATTCCAGTTCTACCTGTGGCTGACTCAGCACCTGGCGGTCGAAGAGCACATGCGCCCAGGCTCAACCTGACAGGTAAGGAAGCTTCCTCTGATGCCCAGCTTTGGATCACCAGAAGGAGCTGGGGTGGGAGTGGGTGGGCAGCTATCCAGGTGCTGAAGCACAGGAGCAAGCAGCACAGTGAGAGAGGACCCACCATCCTCCAGACCTGGTTGATTAGTTGGTCTTCCCAGAGAACTTTGGTACCTGTAACCTTTATAATCTTGTTTTTCTAGAGAAATGATGTAAAGTTCAGAACACACACACACACACACACACCAAAATCCTGTGTCATTATCAAGACATTATTAGTGCCTAAGCTTTACATGACTAGTTTCCATTTTTACCAAGAAATGAATCATTTAAAGGGGAAGCTTCCACTCCATTGGCTAGTTTTCATAGTTCTGGAAGATATTCTGCATGCTGATGAGAGATAAGAGTAATCAAAAGTCATACATAGATGTGAAATCTGTGGGCTATGATAACAATTGGCCCGGTGAGATATGCCTACTGATGCCGTAATGGCAGAAAGGTTACAGGAGTAGCCAACCACGTTCTGAATAGACTTTATGTCTACCCACAAGGTGGAACTCAAGCCCTGAACCATTGATAGGCAAACAAACAAACAAAAGCCATGGGACTAGATGGCGTAGGTCCTAGGGGGGAAACTACCACCACCACCACCATTATTAACATTAATATTATTTTTGCATAGTAATAAACTGTCCCCTAAGTTCTTACCTTTATACCTGCATGTTTTATCTTCAAATCCTCACCAAAGAACCTTCTTTTTATAGTAGGTAACAATAGAGACCCACAACTGTCAATGTATAGAGAATAAGCGACTGTGGAGTGCCCAGGTCTAAATGGGACAGCTATATCACATGTCCCCCACATAAAGTTCAGTGACCATTGTAGAAGAGGGACCATAAAGGCTGTAAGAGCCAGAGGAAGTAGATAACACAGAACACTATTTGTTGGATGTGACAGTGCTATGGCACACAGTAGGTTTGAATGCTTACACAAGACCTGAATAAGATCAAGCCAGGCACAAGCCTAGCATGGATGGGAGAGGGGCTTGCAGAGTTCCAGCCCTGTCTGAGTAGCTGCTAGTAACTGATGGTAGCTGGGGTAGGAGCAGAGTTGATTTTCTTCATCAATGCAGTCATTGTGAAAGGTAACCATGGTCCAGCAGATGGACCTACAGCCATACAGAATATATATGTCATCTATGCGATAGCAATAATAACATATCAATGATATATATCAATATATTATCAAATGTGTATTATAAATAAATTGACAAAGAACGTTGAAATTAGGAGAGGAAAGTGGTGGGGATATTTAGAAAGAATTTGAGGGTAGAGAAAGGGGGGTGGTTTGATCAAAATATATGTGCATGTACAAGATTTTCAAACCAAAAAAAGCCTCCAAGACTAGGACCACACTCAGTGGTAGCGTGCTTGCTACCAAGTGTGAGGCCCTGGATCCCATAGTTTGTGGTTTTGATTTAATACAAATCACACCCACACATGTATTTATGTATATGTGTATACTTGTGTATATATATACATATACATACACACACACATATATATATGTATATAAAATGCCATAATGTTTTTAAAAGACAATTGCTTTTTTTAGACACATTGTTGAGAGAGAGAGAGAGAGAGAGAGAGAGAGAGAGAGAGAGAGAGAGAGAGAGAGAGAGAGAGAGCTCTTTGGGAAATATTCCACATAGTGAAATCAGCTTTCCCAGATTTTCCTGTCTCCCTTGCTGATGTCAGTGTAAGTACCATGGGTGAGAAACACCTGCTCCATCACCTAACTGATTTTCTTAGTGAGTAACAAAGAACACGTCTTGTGAAGTTATCCGTATATACTTTATGTGGCTGAGATGCTGGAGGAGCGATTCACTCTGGCTCCTAAGCTAGGCAAGTACACAAGCTCAATGAAAAGTTTTCGTTGGACTTTTTTTTTTTTATCTGCAGAAGCCTGTTATGTACTGAGGCTGATGAATGGCTCTGAGGGACAATCTGGGTGGATGAGGTTTTCCCACTAGGGCACCTATGGGGGTCCATATGTGATGATGAGTGGGACCTGCTCTAGGCACAGGCCATGTGTAGGCAGCTCATATGCAGTCCTGCTATATCAATTCCCTTCAGCTCCCTCTTCAGCCAGGGACTTGAGTCTCCTCAAAATCCTCCTGCCAGACAGATACCATGTGCTGAATTGACACAGAGAGCCACCTGGTCCCATGTGCCCACAGCAGCTTGTTCACACAGTGATAGATGGCACCAGAGCCATCTGCTTTGGTAAGAGGGTCTTTTTTGTATTCCAAGAGTTCTATCCAGCTGAATATTCAGTGACTTACTCCCAGGAGAGCTGATACCATCTCTCTTGCTGCTCTTAACAGGCTCTCTACAAGCAGCAATACTCTCTCCCCTCCCCTCCCTTCTCTTCTCTTCTCTTCTCTTCTCTTCTCTTCTCTCTCTCTCTCTCTCTCTCTCTCTCTCTCTCTCTCTCTCTCTCTCTCTCTCTCTCTCTCTCCCTCCCTCCCCCTCCCCCCTACCTTTCCCTCCCAGGTAGCACTGGTTCTTGCATCCCTTCCACACTGACTTCTGTCTTTTTGGTTTATTCTGTGTAATGGATGCAGCACGAGAAAGATTCTATAGAATCAGGCTTTTAGCAGTCTACAGAATGATCTGGTTTGAAAGCTGGTTGGAGTGATCTACCATCACTGCTGCTTAAATCTCAGCACTCCAAAACAGACAGGTTAAGAGCACAGGTTGCTGTGTTGAGTGCTCTCTCTTTCTCCAGCCCCACTCCAGGAAATGTGTCCTGTGCACTAGCCTCTCTTCTGGGCAGCTTCCCTGGGGTGATTCTAGACATCTTTAGGGGCATGTCGTTTGTTAGAGTGCTCCCCAAAGGAACACTGACAGTGAGAAAGCAGAGGGTGAGCTCTGGCTCCAGCCTCCCGGAGGGCAGAGTCTTCTGCGATCTGATTATAATCACCAAGAAGCTACAGACAAGGTGAGTCTTCTGTGGCTACTGAAGGAGAGAGAGCCCTGGCATCACGATATACTCTACTGTGACTGGGATCAGCAGGGATCTCAAGGTGCAAAACTTGATGTTTTTATTACATTGTGTGCATGTGTGTGTGTGCATGGGCATTGTGTGTGTGTGTGTGCATGTGTGTGTATGTGCACGAGTGCGTGTGCATATGTGCATGTGTGCATGCCATGGTGCATGTGTGGAGGACAGAGGGCAACTTTCAGAAGTCAGTTCTCTCCTTTCACTCAGTGAGGTCCATGAATTGAACACAGCTTATCAGGCTTGGCAGCAAGTGCCTTTACCCACTACACTATCTCATCAGTCCACAAGTGTTTATGTGAGAGTAAATGACTCTTTTCCAGAGACATTAGATCAGAAATAATGTCTTTGAAGTCTGTCAGGGGACAGCAACAATTGAAATATTTTGTGTGTATATGATTTCAGATATCTCACCCATCCAGAAACAGCATGAGGTCATTTCCATCCCCACCCCCATCCTCTTATTGTAGAGTAGTGCCTTTCAAACTTTGTGGGACATCAGAACCACATGGAAGGCCTACTAAGACATGAGTCACTGGGTCCTATCTGCAGCGTTTCTCAGCAGGTTTAGGATCTATCTAATGATTTGTGTCTTAGTTACTCTTCTATTGCTGTGACACCATGACCAAGGCAACTCTTACAGTTTTTGAGGGTTAGTACATGGTCACCATCATGGCAGACAGACATGAATGCTGGAGCAATAGCTAGAGTTTTACGTCCTAATCCAGAGGCAGTAGACAGAAAGAGGCAATGGGCCTGGCGCCAGCTTTTAAAACCTCAAAGCCCACTCCCAGTGATACATATCCACTACGTTAGCACGGGCACACTTTCTAATCCTTCTCAAACAGTTTCACTCCCTGGTGATGAAACATTCAAATATATGAGCATAAACGGAGGCTTTCTCATTCAAACCACCACAGCTCTCCTACCTGACAAGTCTAGCATGCTTATGATGCTGCTCTGGGGGCCACACTCTGGAAATCACTGCCTTAAAGCAGAATATTTCCATCCTTAAAAATAGACACAGAGCCGGGCAGTGGTGGCGCACACCTTTAATCCCAGCACTTGGGAGGCAGAGGCAGGCAGATTTCTGAGTTCGAGGCCAACCTGGTCTACAGAGTGAGTTCCAGGACAGCCAGGGTTACACAGAGAAACCTGTCTCAAAAAACCACAGAGAGAGAGAGAGAGAGAGAGAGAGAGAGAGAGAGAGAGAGAGAGAGAGAGAGAGAGAGAGAGAGAGAGAGAGAGAGAGAGAGTCATTTTTACCTTCATCACTATTATCATCAAAGCTATCTTTATTGTCATCGTCGTGGTCCCCGCCACCCTCAGAAACAAGTCTTCCCAGTAAGACAGATTTTGTTTCATGACTATGCAGATGCAGTCATGTGCTACTAATAGGTAGCTACTGTGTTGGGCACTTTCTTGATGCTATGATAATGACGTGACTCAGAAAATACTTAAGAGAGGAAGGCTTTATTTGGGCTCAAGGTGGACAGGTTCCCTTGCTTTGGGACCTGTGGTAAGAGGCAGGACATCACAGGAGCAGAGCATGGCTGCTCACCTCGGTGTGTCTAGGAAGAAAAGATCCAGACGGTACAGAAGCAGGGACTTGGATACCCCTCAGTGAAACACCACCAATAAGTTGCCGCCTTTAACCAGGCTCTAGCTCCTCATGGTCCACTGGGCTCTGAATTCATCAAAAGATTTATCCACCAGGAAATAACACTTCTCATGACACAACCACTTCTCCAAAGTCTACCAGCCAAGCAATCAGACGTTAACCCAGGAGCCCTTTGAGCCGATGCTTTTTAGATTCAAATCATAGCATCGTGGATTCAAGGATTGGTACCAAGGGTTCCAATCATGGCGTCCTTTTCATGTCACAGACACAATTCGTATCCAAGCCTTCACTGTCTCTTCCATTCTGGGTGACAACAGACTTTTCCTACCTGCATTCTGTACCTATGCCCCCTACATTCAGTCCTATTTACATGAAGTCAGTTACCTTTCATTATAAGTCAGCTCTAATGACCTACAGCAATAGTTACCATGTGCTTCAACGAATTTTAATAGTTACTATATTTAAGATATATAATATTTGTGGCAGGAGAGATGGCTCAGGGATTAGGAGGCTTTCTGTTTTTATGGAAGACCCAAGATACTACATCACATCAGCACAATTTGTACATTCTCTGGAGTTTTTTGTTTGTTTATCTGTTTGTTTTTTGAGTTAGGTTTTCACTACATAGCCCTGGCTGGTCTGGAACTCTCTACACAGCAGGTTGGTCTCTATAGGGTGGTAAATTTTGCTCTAAGTAGATTATACCTCAGTAGGAGGTTTTTAATGCCCCGTCTGGGCAATAAGACCTTGCACCACCACATCCAGCTGTGCTGGGATTCCTTACTTATAGAACACTTAATGAGTCATCCAAGCAATTGCTGGATGACTTTTATTGGCAATATCAATTATTTCTTTATTATTCTAATCCATTCTTTCTTATTTCTAAGCCCTCGTTCATTATATGTGCATGCCAAAAATTATCTGCTCATAATTTATGGATGTCAAATTTGTTACTGATTTTCATTGATAAGAATAAAGCCACCATAAATATTCAAGAATTTGTGAGCAGTTTTCCAGCATGGATGTTCCTTTTGAGTCGCCACCTTCATATGAGAGCTACAGTTGTTGTGAATCCTTGTCAACATATTGTTCAACATATTGTATTGTCTATATTTTAAGTTTGGCCTTTATGGGACCTCCATGGTACACTCTGAACAGCGTCAGTGCTCTGCTGTCTGCTCTGACGGCAGAGTCCGGGGCTGCAGCAGCATCACACACACTCCTGGGTTGGTCCAATTCTCAAATTGTTTGCTTGAGGTAACTCATTTCGTGAGCTCATAGCACATCTACCTGGGCTAGGAGAGTAAAGGACAGACTAATTATAGTCGAAGAGATGCAGCCATTTAAGCAGAGGATGGGATGTCCTGGGACATACATTGCATCACACGAGTTCTATCAGGAGCTCTTTATTGCTGCTTTGTAAAAGCTATTTAGGAAATATCAATTGTCTCCAAATAATTTATGAACTCTAATCTAGTTCATGAAGGTCCAGCATTGTCTGCTGTGGTGTGGGGCGGTAACGTCCTGGATGTCAATGCTGTTACATCTTCTCAATACTATTTAACTCCTATTTCAGACATTCAATATTGAGATTACAATGTAAATACCATCCCCAGCCCCTCATGCTGATTTCCTTCTCCCACAGGTGCTGATATGTTACCAGACCCCACTCCAGTAATAGATCCGGAGTCGTACAAGCCATCAGGTTAGTGGTTTTGCTTTGTGGCTGTTCCTCCTGAGGAGGTCCCTTTTGTCAATGAGTGTAGCAAGACCTTGGGTTCTAGTTCCATTCTTGTGGCTGTGAGGAAACATTCCGACCAAAAGCAACTTGGGGGAGAAGGGAACTTATTCTAATGTATAGGTTATGGTTGGTGACTGAAAGCAGGCAGGGTAGGAGATCTTGGATCCTGAAGCAGAAATCAAGGATGTTTGCTGCCTTGCCCAAACACATGCTTAGTTTGCTTTCTTAGAAAACCCAGGGCCACCCGCTCCGCTCATGGAGAGGTTCCTCCCATAGGGCCTGGCTTCTCTTGTATCAAACTGAAACAATCTAGAACAACCCCCATCCCCAGACATACCACAGGCTAGTCCTATCTAGGCCACTTTTAAATGAGGCTTCTCTTTTTGCATGATTATAGGCTGCATCTAGTTTGCAGTTAAGCTAAGTAGGACACCAGGTGTCCATACCATTATCCCCTTCAATGGATGTGGAATGGAACCCTCATGCAAACCATCTTGCCATGTGTCACAATGGTCTGTCATGGCTGAGTCACCATGTGGGTAGAAGAATTTGTAGCCATTCTACACATCACCCCATCACACAGGGAGTCATCTACACTTCTTATGTAAATGCTGAGACTGACTGAATAAAGTCACATGGGGGATGGTGAAGTTTAGTTGTTTACAAACAGTTGAGGGGGCTTGGTGCACTGGAATAAAAATCACTTAGGGTTGACTTAATATTCCCAAGTGATCTTGACGGATATTAACAATGCTCTAAAAGGTGCCTGGAGATTCAAGCACAGGTAGATATTTGTGACACCTTTCCATAGCAGCAGCCTCTTGAGTTTGAGAAACTGCAAAGTACTTCTGTACCCAAGTAAGAGACCAAATGACAGAGATCATGTGACAACCAGCAGTGTGACCTTGTTGATATTTAGTAGGATGACAGGAATGCCTTAAAAACCATTCCCACCACTGTGACAGAGTACTCACGGCAGGACAGAGATGCCCTGTGCCCCTGGACATCCACAAGTGCCAGCTGATTCTGTTCATTCTAACACTAAAATCAGTTTTACACGGAACCATGTGGGCTACTTAATAAAAATCAACACATGATAGTTCCTTTTTCCAACTAACCTACCTTAAGCAATCTATTTGAGGGTTTAACCATTGTTTGTTTGTTTGTTTTATATCCTGACCAGTTTCCCCTCTCCTTCCAGTCTCTCTCCCCATCCCTCCCAACCCCATCCACTCCTCGGTTTCTCTTCAGAAAAGGGCAGGCCTGCCATGGATATCAACCAGTCCTGGCATATCATGTTGTAGTAAGACTACGCACATCCTCTCCTATTGAGGCTAAATAAGGCAACCCAGTCAGACGAAAGAGTCCCAAAGGCAGGCAACAGAGAAACAGACCCTGTTTCCACTGTTAGGAGTCTCATATAAAGACCAAGCTACATAACTGTAATTTATGTGTAGAGAGCCTAGGTCAGTCCCATGCAGACTCTCTGGTTGGCAGTTCAGTCTCTGGGAGCCCCTATGGACCCAGGCTAGTTGATTCTGTGGATATTCTTTTTCCTTTCCTTTCCTTTCCTTTCCTTTCCTTTCCTTTCCTTTCCTTTCCTTTCCTTTCCTTTCCTTTCCTTTCCTTTCCTTTCCTTTCCTTTCCTTTCCTTTTTTCTTTTTTTTATTGAATATTTTCTTTATTTACATTTCAAATGTT
This sequence comes from Mus caroli, assembly GCF_978045245.1. Taxonomy (NCBI): domain Eukaryota; kingdom Metazoa; phylum Chordata; class Mammalia; order Rodentia; family Muridae; genus Mus; species Mus caroli. The sequence continues at coordinate 14,449,091 of NW_028227263.1, read as the reverse complement.
ATCCCCCTTCCTGGTTTCCCCTCCAAAAAGACACCTTCCACCATCCCCTCCCCTCCCCCTGCTCACCAACCAATCCACTCCTGCTTCCTGGCCCCGACATTCCTCCACACTCGGGCATAGAGCCTTCACAAGGGCCTCTCTTCCCATTGATGTCCAACAAGGTCTACTACATATGCAGCTGGAGCCATGAGTTCCACCATATATACTCTTTGGTTGGTGGTTGAGTCCCTGGGAGCTCTGGGGGTTAGTTCATATTGTTGTTCCTCCTATGGGGCTGCAAACCCCTTCAGCTCCTTAGGTCCTTTCTCTAGCTCTTACATTGGGGACCCTGTGCTCAGTCCAACAGATGGCTATGAGCATCCACTTCTGTATTTGTCAGGTACTGGCAGAGCCTCCCAGCAGAGACCTATATCAGGCTCCTGTCAGTGAGTACTTGTTGGAATCCACAACAGTGTCTGGGTTTGGTGATGGTATATGGGATGGATCCCTAGGCGGGGCAGTCTCTGGATGGTCATTCCTTCAGTCTCTGCTCCACACTTTGTCTCTGTAACTCCTTCCATGGGTATCTTGTTCCCAATTTTAAGAAGGATCCACAGTTTGGTCTTCCTTCCTCTTGAGTTTCATGTGGTCTGTGACTTGTATGTTGGGTATTCCGAGCTTCTGGGCTAATATCCACTTATCAGTGAGTGCATATCATGTGTGTTCTTTTGTAATTGGGTTACCTCACTCAGGATGATATCCTATAAATCCATCCATTCGCCTAAGAATTTCATAAATTCATTGTTTTTAATAGCTGAGTAGTACTCCATTGTGTAAATGTACCACATTTTATGTATCCATTCCTCTGTTGAGGGACATCTGGGTTCTTTCTAGCTTTTGGATATTATAAATAAGGCTGTTATGAACATAGTGGAGCATGTGTCCTTCTTACCGGTTGGGACATCTTCTGGATATATGCCCAGGAGAGGTATTGCTGGATCCTCCGGTAGTACTATGTCCAATTTTCTGAGGAACCGCCAGACTGATTTCCAGAGTGGTTGTACAAGCTTGCAATCCCACCAACAATGGAGGAGCGTTCCTCTTTCTCCACATCCTCGACAGCATCTGCTGTCACCTGAGTTTTTTATCTTAGCCATTCTGACTGGTGTGAGGTGGAATCTCTGAGTTGTTTTTATTTGCATTTCCCTGATGACTAAGGATGTTGAACATTTTTTTTAGGTGCTTCTCAGCCATTTGGTATTCCTCAGTTGAGAATTCTTTGTTTAGCTCTGTACCCCATTTTTTAAAAGATTTATTTATTTATTATATGTAAGTACACTGTAGCTGTCTTCAGACACTCCAGAAAAGGGTGCCAGATCTCGTTACGGATGGTTGTGAGCCACCATGTGGTTGCTGGGATTTGAAATCTGGACCTTCGGAAGAGCAGTTGGGTGCTCTTACCCACTGAGCCATCTCACCAGCCCCTGTACCCCATTTTTAATAGGGTTATTTGTTTCTCTGGAGTCTAACTTCTTGAGTTGTTTGTATATATTGGATATTAGCCCTCTATTGGATGTAGGATTGGTAAATATCTTTTCCCAAACTGTTGGTTGCCTTTTTGTCTTATTGACAGTGTCCTTTGCCTTACAGAGGCTTTGCAATTTTATGAGGTCTCATTTGTAGATTCTTGATCTTATAGCACAAGCCACTGGTGTTTTGTTGAGGAATTTTCCCCCTGTGCCCATATGTTTGAGGCTCTTCCCTACTTTCTCTTCTACAAGTTTTAGTGTATCTGGTCTTATGTGTAGGTCTCGAAAAGATCAGGAATTCAAGACCCATACCTAAACATAGTAAAAGCAATATACAGCAAACCAGTAGCCAACGTCAAACTAAATGGAGAGAAACTTGAAGCAATCCCACTAAAATCAGGGACTAGCCCACACACCTATGGTCACTTGATCTTTGACAAGGGAGCTAAAACCATCCAGTGGAAAAAGACAGCATTTTCAACAAATGGTGCTGGCACAACTGGCTGTTATCATGTAGAAGATTGCGAATTGATCCATTACTATCTCCTTGTACTAAGGTCAAATCTAAGTGGATTAAGGAACTCCACATAAAACCAGAGACACTGAAACTTATAGAGGAGAAAGTAGGGAAAAACCTCGAAGATATGGGTACAGGGGGAAAATTCCTGAATAGAACAGCAATGGCTTGTGCTGTAAGATCGAGAATCGATAAATGGGACCTCATAAAATTGCAAAGCTTCTGCAAGGCAAAAGACACCGTCAATAAGACAAAAAGACCACCAACAGATTGGGAAAGGATCTTTACCTATCCCAAATCGGATAGGGGACTAATATCCAATATATATAAAGAACTCAAGAAGGTGGACTCCAGAAAATCAAATAACCCCATTAAAAAATGGGGCTCAGAACTGAACAAAGACTTCTCACCCGAGGAATACCGAATGGCAGAGAAGCACCTGAAAAAATGTTCAACATCCCTAATCATCAGGGAAATGCAAATCAAAACAACCCTGAGATTCCACCTCACACCAGTCAGAATGGCTAAGATGAAAAATTCAGGTGACAGCAGATGCTGTCGAGGATGTGGAGAAAGAGGAACGCTCCTCCATTGTTGTGTGGGATTGCAAGCTTGTACAACCACTCTGGAAATCAGTCTGGCGGTTCCTCAGAAAATTGGACATAGTACTACCGGAGGATCCAGCAATACCTCTCCTGGGCATATATCCAGAAGATGTCCCAACCGGTAAGAAGGACACATGCTCCACTATGTTCATAGCAGCCTTATTTATAATAGCCAGAAGCTGGAAAGAACCCAGATGCCCCTCAACAGAGGAATGGATACATAAAATGTGGTACATTTACACAATGGAGTACTACTCAGCTATTAAAAACAATGAATTTATGAAATTCCTAGGCAAATGGATGGACCTGGAGGGCATCATCCTGAGTGAGGTAACTCAATCACAAAGGAACTCTCACAATATGTACTCACTGATAAGTGGATATTAGCCCAGAAACTTAGGATACCCAAGATATAAGATACAATTTGCTAAACGCATTAAACTCAAGAGAACGAAGACCAAAGTGTGGACACTTTGCCCCTTCTTAGAATAGGGAACAAAACAGCCATGGAAGGAGTTACAGAGACAAAATTTGGAAGTGTGATGAAAAGGATAGACCATCTAGTGATTGCCATATCCAGAGATCCATCCCATGATCAGCTTCCAAACGCTGACACCATTGTATACACTAGCAAGATTTTGCTGAAAGGATCCAGATATAGCTGTCTCTTGTGAGACTATGCCAGGGCCTAGCAAACACAGAAGTGGATGCTCACAGTCAGCTATTGAATGGATCACAGGGCCCCCAATGGAGGAGCTAGAGAAAGCACCCAAGGAACTAAAGGGAACTGTAACCCTATAGGTGGAACAACATTATGAACTAACCAGTACCCCGGAGCTCTTGTCTCTAGCTGCATATGTATCAAAAGATGGCCTAATAGGCCATCACTTGAAAGAGAGGCCCATTGGACTTGCAAACTTTATATGCCCCAGTACAGGGGAACGCCAGGGCCAAAAAGGGGGAGTGGGTGTGTAGGGGAGTGAGGGTGGGTGGGTATGGGGGACTTTTGGTATAGCATTGGAAATGTAAATGAGCTAAATACCTAATTAAAAAATGGGAAAAAAAATCAGGGACTAGACAAGGCTGCCCACTCTCTTCCTACCTATTCAATATAGTACTCAAAGTCCTAGCCAGAGCAATTAGACAACAAAAGGAGATCAAAGGGGTACAAACTGGAAAGGAAGAAGTCAAAATATCACTATTTGCAGATGATATGATAGTATATGTAAGTGACCCCAAAAATTCCACCAGAGAACTCCTAAACCTGATAAACAACTTCAGCAAAGTAGCTGGATATAAAATTAACTCAAACAAATCAGTGGCCTTCCTCTACACAAAGGATAAGCAGGATGAAAAAGAAATTAGGGAAATAACACCCTTCATAATAGTCACAAATAATATAAAATACCTTGGTGTGATTCTAAGTAAGCAGGTGAAAGATCTGTGTGATAATAACTTCAAGTCTCTGAATAAAAAAATCAAAGAAGGTCTCAGAAGATGGAAAGAGCTCCATGCTCATGGATTAACAGGATTAATATAGTAAAAATGGCCATATTGCCAAAAGCAATCTACAGAATCAGTGCAATCCCCATCAAACTTCTAACTTGGTTCTTCATTGATTTAAAAAGAGCAATTCCCAAATTCATCTGGAATAACAAAAAGCCCAGGATAGTGAAAACAATTCTCAACAATAAAAGAACTTCTGGTGGAATCAACATCCCTGACCTCAAGCTGTACTACAGAGCAACTGTGATAAAAAAAAAAAAAACAACAAACAACAACAACCTATGTGGTATTGGTACAATGACAGGCAGGAAGATCAATGGAATAGAATTGAAGAGCCAGAAATGAACCCACACACCTATGGCCACTTGATCTTTGACAAAGGAGCTAAAACTATCCAGTTGAAAAAAGACAGCACTTTCAACAAATGGTGCTGGCTCAACTGGCAGTTAGCATGTAGAAGAATGTGAATCGATCCATTCTTATCTCCTTGTACAAAGCCCAAGTTTAAGTGGATCAAGGACCTCTGTGGGTATTTTTATAGGGTCCTTGACTCCTGTGGCTCTGATATTCCTTCCTCTCCCTCTTCCACTGGATTCCCCAAGTTCCACCTAATGTTTAGCTGTGGGTCTCTGCATGTTTCCATCAGTTGTTGGGTGAAGCCTCTCTGATAACAGTTACACTGGACTCCTGCCTACAAGTATAGGAAAATATCATTATCAGTTCAGGGCAGGCTACCTTTCATGGCATTGTTCTCAAGCTGGATCAGTCATTGGTTGGCCACTCAATTTCTGTGCCACCTTTACCCTAGCACATCTTGTAGGCAGGACAAACTGCAGGTCAAAAGTGTTGTGGTTGGCTTGGTGTCCCGATCCCTCCATTGAAAGTCTTGCTTAGTGTCTTAGTCAGGGTTTCTATTCCTGCACAAAACATCATGACCAAGAAGCAAGCTGGGGAGGAAAGGGTTTATTCAGCTTACACTTCCACATTGCTGTTTATCACTAAAGGAAGTCATGACTGTAACTCAAGCAGGTCAGGAAGCAGGAGCTGATGCAGAGGCCATGGAGGGATGTTTCTTACTGGCTTGCTTCCCCTGGCTTGCTCAGCTTGCTCTCTTATAGAACCCAAGACTACCAGCACATGGATGGCACCACCCACGATGGGCCCTCCCCACTTGATCACCAAGCAAGAAAATGCCCCACAGCTGGATCTCATGGAATCATTTCCTCAACTGAATTTCATTTCTCTGTGAGGACACCAGCCTGTGTCAAGTTGAAGCACAAAACCAGCTAGTACACCTAGTTACAAGAGATGGTTGTTTCAGGCTCTATATCCCCCATTGCTTGGAATCTTAGAATCACACTCCTGGATTTCCGGGAGTTTCCATTGCCCTAGATCCCAAAGTTGTACATCCCCAATTCACTTGTCTCTCCCAGTACTCTCTCCCTCCATCCTCCTCACACCTGATCCCTCCCATTCCCACACAACTACCCAGTCCTCTTCCCCACCTGCCCAAGATGTCTATTTATATTTCCCCTCCTCAGTGAGATTCACATGTTTCCTTAGACTTCCTTTTTTATTTAGTTTCTTTGGGTCTGTTGATTGTAGCATGGTTATTCTTTATCTATTTTATGACTAATATTCACTTATAAGTGAATATATACCATGTTTGTCTCTCTGTGTCTGGGTTACCTCACTCAGGAGGATCTTTTCTAGTTTCATCCATTTGCCTACAAATTCCATGAGGTCATCATTTTTAATAGCTGGGCAATAATACTCCGTTGTGGAAATGTACCACATTTTCTTTATCCATTCTTTGGTTGAGGGACATGTGCGTTGTTTCGAGTTTCTGACCATTGAGAATAAAGCTGCTACATAGTTGAGCTGAACGTTGATGGACACAGGTGAGCAAATGCCCTTATGGCACAGTGAGGCATCTTTTGGGCATATGCTCAGGAGTAGCAGAGCTGGGTCTTGAGGTAGAACCATTCCCAATTACCCAAGAAACTACCAACTTGCTCTCCAAAGTGGTTGTACAAGTTTGCACTCTCATCAACAATGGAGGAGTGCTCCATATCCTTACCAGTATGTGCTATCTCTTGATGTTTTGATCTTAGCCATTTTGACAGGTGTAAGATGGAACCTCAGAGTCCTTTTGATTTGCATTTCCCTGATGGCTTAGGTTGGTGGACATTTCTTTAAGTGCTTCTTGGCCACTTAGAGAGTCCTCTGTTGAGAATCTCTGTTTAGCTTTGTACCCCATTTTTATTTGGATTGTTTGGTTTGTTGATATCTGATTTCTTGAGGTCTTTGTCTATTTTGGAAATCAGCCCTCTGTCAGATGTTGGGTTGGTAAAAATTTTTCCCAATTCTGTGGCTGCTGTTTTGTTCTATTGATGGTGTCCTTTGCCTTACAGATGGTTTTCAGTTTCATGAGGTCACGTTTATTAATTGGTGATTTTAGTGCATGAGGTATTGGGTTTCTGTTTAGGAAGTTGTCTCCTGTACCAATGTATTCAAAGCTATTCCCCACTTTCTCTTCTATCAGGTTTAGTGTATCTGGTTTTATGACAAGGTCTTTGATCTACTTGAACTTGAGTTTTGTACAGGGTGATAGATATGGATCTATTTGTATTCTTCTACATGCCAATATCCAGTATCCAATATGCGCCTTCTATCCCTGATCTCCCCAAGATTTTTTTTTATCATGAAAGAGTATTGGATTCTGTCAAAGACTTTTCCATGACTAATGAGATGATCATATGCTTTTTCTTTCTGTTTATATGGTAGATTACACTGATGGATTTTCATATGTTAAACTATACCTGCATCTCTAGGATGAAGTCTACTTGATCATAGTGTATGATTTTTTGGTGTGCTCTTTGATTCTGTTTGCAAATATTTTATTGAGTAGTTTTGCATCAATGTCCATTGAAGGAATTTGGCCTGAAATACTCTTTCTTTTTGAGCCTTTGTGTGGTTTAGGTATCATAGTGACTAGGCCCCACAAAAATGAATTTGGCACTGTTCCTTCTGTTTCTATTTTGTGGAATAGTTTGAGGAGTATTTGGTATTAGATTTTCTTTGGAAGTCTGGTAGAATTCTTTGCTAAAACCATCTGGCCCTGGCTTTGGGGTTTTTTGTTTGTTTGTTTTTGTTTTTGTTTGTTTGTTTGGAAGGAGACTTTTAATGACTGCTTCTATTTCCTTAGGGGTTATAGGGCTATTTAGCTTGTTTACCTGATCTTGATTTAGCTTTGGTAAGTGGTATATATCAAGAAAATCATCCATTTCTTTTATATTTTCCAACTGGGTGGAGTAAGAGCAAATGATTCTTGGGGTTTTCTCAGTGTCTGTGGTTATGTCCCACTTTCCATTTCTGATTTTGTTAATTTGGATATTCTCTCTCTCTCTCTCTCTCTCTCTCTCTCTCTCTCTCTCTCTCTCTCTCTCTCTCTCTCTCTCTCTCTGTTAGTTTGGATAAAGGTTTGTCTATCTTGTTGATTTTCTCAAAGAACCAGCTCTTTGTTCCATTGATTCTTTGTGTTATTCTCTTTGTTTCTACTTTATTGATGTCAGCCCTGAGATTATTTTCTGCTGACTACTCCACTTGGGTGTGTTTTGCTTCTTTTTGTTCTCCAGCTTTAAGGTGTTCTGTTAAGTAGCTAGCATAAGATTTCACTAATTTCTTTATGAAGGCACTTAATGCTAAGAACTTTCCTCTTAGCGCTGATTTCATTGGGTTCTGTAAGTTTGCAGACTGTACTTTAATTTCCATAGAATTCTACAGACTCTTTAATTTCTTTCTTTACTGACCCAGTAGTCATCGAGTAGAGAATTGTTCAGTTTCCATGAGTTGTGAGCTTTCTGTTGTTTCGGTTGTAGTTGAATTCCAGCTTTAATCCATGGTGGTCTGATAAGGTACAGGAGGTTATTTCAATTTTCTTGCATCTATTTAGACTTGCTTTGTGACAGAGGATATAGTCAATGTTGGAGAAGGTTCTATGAGGTGCTGAGAACAAGGTATATCCTTTTGTGTTTGGGTGAAATGTTCGGTAGATATCTGTTAGGTCCATTTGAGCTATAACATCTGTTCCATTATTTCTCAGATTAGTTTCTTGACAGTTGATGACCTGTCTACTGATGAGAGTGGGGTGTTGAAGTCTTCCACTATTGATGTGTGGGGTTCAATGTGTGACTTAAGCTCTAGGTTTAACCAATTTTTGAGAGATTACCATTTCTAAAAGTCACATTAAAGAAGTAATCATTTAATTGTTTTGTAATACAATTAAATTATATTTAATTAAACGTATTTAAATTAAATGTATCTAAAGGAATTGATGAAAAATTTAAAAAAATAAAAACCTCACTTGCAGATGTTAACAAGAGTATAAGGAGCCTCAGAGAATCCCCTGTTGAATCTGATCAGATCCTAACATCTCACCCAAGTATTTGAGATCCTTTTAAAGGAAATATAGCAACACCTGATTAATATTCTGGGAATTAATAAATGTGACACTTCCTTGGAAGCCTCACAGGCTGAGGCTTCTGAGACCTGAGACCTAATTACAATAGACCTAGGTGGCTACTATGTCCTTGGACAGACACCTCTGAATTGCTGCTAAAAGAGAAAGAGGGAACAACTCATAAAAGAGCTCATGAGAACAGAGTGCGCTGCACAGAACCAACCACGGGGTGTTGTGTTTGTGGGGATGGATTTGGATGTTTCACCTATGAATGATATTCACAGTTACTTAGTGCCAGCATTTTGAACAGCTATGAATCTCTGCCTTTTAATCACCACCCTAATAGATTCTTCCATAGGTTCTATCGCCTCCCTAGCCATGAGTTTTAACCATGTTTACAGCACAAGGCATTAAAATTCTCTGCTATGGAGTAATCCTTAAATCCAATCAAGAGAGTGGTTGGTTATATCCAAACAGTGTCCACTGTTGCATCAGTGGGCAAATCTTGCCTGGCAGGTAGTTACTGTAATATTCAGGATCCTGCTCTAAGGCTATTGGGATACCTTCTCCCCAGCACCCTCTAGCACTTTGAAAGCTAGCCAGCAGGGAGAATGTTTCCTGGTCAGTTCAAGGTTGGTTGCCCTGGGTCCTGCAATTGAAGTGAGTGGTGTCTTAAGCAATGGAATTTTACCTCTTAGTTATTATGGGCAACCAAGAAAAACGGCAATAGCCCATCTCGTTGGGATGCCTCTGGTGCCTCCTTGACTAATAACTGTAGGAAGGTAAGCCTATGCCTGGCATGGTTGATAACCCTTGTTCACTCATGCAACATGCCTCTGTTTAAACTCCTTCTTCTTTTTTAAATGTGCTTTATTTAGCTAATAAATTAGTAGAGTGTCCCAAGGATTCTTCATACATTCTTAAGTCTCACTTTCATTACCCTTATCCCCACTTAAACCTTTGCTTCCCAATTTGCTTCCCCTTTGTAGTAGTGGTTGTTGTTTTTGTTTTGTTTGCTTGCTATTTGCTTTGTTTTTGTTTTATCATATGTGCTTCACTGTCCCCTTTTGTTACCTTTTAAAATTTGGGATGTAAAAGCATAGTTTTGCATATAGTTTCTTCATACATTCTTCATTTCTGTTAACACTTCTCCTACCCCCTTGTTTCCTCATCCCCATCATTCCACCACTTGCTTGAATCTATATGCCAACAGCGTTGTGTTTTATAAAATTAAAGAGAGAAGGAATGTTTGGTGGATGTGTAGTCAAGTGTGGGGAAGGGGGTGCCTCCGTGGGCCATGCTGAGGCATCCCTTTCCCCTGAGAGACCAGCCACACAATCATATGGTATGGTATGGTATGGTATGGTATGGTATGGTATGGTATGGTATGGTATGGTATAGTATAGTATAGTATAGTATAGAGTATAGTATAGGGCGTGGGAAGGGAAGTTGAGAGGGTAGTAGAGACAGAGAAAGGCAGAGACAAAGAGTAGATTAGAGGAGTAGAGACTGGCCAGTAGCATGTGGAGAGAGAGAGGGGAGAGGAATGGGGAGCTATGGGGAAGGGGTGAGAGGACAGAGTGAGAGCAAGAAGTCAAGAGAGAGAAGAGGGGGCAAGCAGCCCCTTTTATAGTCAGTCAGGCACACCTGGCTATTGCCAGGTAACTGTGGGGTGGAACCTAGACAAAATGCTAACATCCGGTATATTCTCTCTCTCTCTCTCTCTCTCTCTTTTCATTTCACCTATAATTTACTATCTCACTCCTTCCTAAATGCATCACTCCCTCCCACTGACCTCCTAACTTCCTGATTTCCATGTAACTTTTAGGGTAAACGCATAAAACATAATTTGAAGCTAACACTGACATGTGAATGAGAGCATATAGCATTTGCCCTTGGTGGGATCTAGGTGACATCACTAAGTACAATATTTCCCTTTCCACTTATTTGCTAGCAAAGTTCATGACTTCCTTACAGCAGAGTCATAGCCAATTGTGTAGATGCACACATATTCATTATGCATGCACCAGCCAGTGCATAGCTAGGTTGATCCCACTTCCCAGTATGAACACGATGTGCAAGCCTCTCTGTAGCAGGATATATAAGGTTCTGAAAAGATGGAATGCATGTGGCTAGTAACTATTACAAACTGAGTGCAACATCCTAGCTATCAGAGAACTGCCAATTAAAACTACTGTAGGATTTTACCTCACCCCAGTCAAAAGAGCAGGCCATCATCAGGAGCACAGATGACCACAAGTGCTGGCATGGATGTGACAAAAGGAGACCCAAAAGGGAGGCCTTATGCACTATATGTGGGGTGTAAACTAGTACGGGTGTTTTGGAAATCATTTTGGGAATTTCTCAAGACAAGAGAGAGAGAGAGAGATAGAGAGAGAGAGAGAGAGAGAGGAAAGAAAAAATAAAGGAAAAGAAATAGATTACCATATGACCCAGCTATACCAATTCTTTTTCACTATTATTTTAAAAAACAAGGTCTAACTATGTAGCCTAGGCTGGCCTCAAACTCATGTTAATACCCCACCTTTCTTAGCTTCTGAGCACAGAGATTACAGGGTGCACCCTCATGCTTGGCTATCAGACACTACCCTAAGAAACTTCTCTTTTAACTGGTTTGTATGACTTACCACTGCCCCCAGGGAAGTTTCAGCCCCCATATCATATAGCTCTCTTTCTGTTTCCAAATATCCAAAGGGAATATGAGTCTGTGCAGTTATGCACTGGTTTTTCTGGAGTCAGTGTTCACCTCTGTTGCCAGCCTAGCCAGGCAGACTCCATCCCAGTATGCGTGACCTTGACCCCATGTCTTCCTTTGGCTATGAGTAGAGCAGGCTCGATAGGGAGTGTGGATAAAGGAATGTTTAGGTTACCCACTGCCATGTAAAACTACCCCCAAAATGCAGACATATGAAATAGCTACCATTAAAAAAATGCTTTAGTTTACAAGTTATCTGGGCAGATCTGCTGTTTTAGGTTGGGCTTTCTGGCTGTGACTTCGGTTTACTATGCATGTGGCTCCCTGGAAAGTCAGCTGAAGATGCCTATGCTAGGATTGCCCCCCTGACTTCAGCTGTCTTCAGAAATGAGTGAGGTGACCAGCTGCATGTCCTTCATCATCCAGCATGCTAGCCTGAGCTAATGCACATGATGTCCCAGGGTACTCAGGGAGTAAAGCTACAAGTGCCTGCTCTCACAACCAAGATGAACCAAAGGCCCAGAGCGTAATGCCAGTGCAGGTGGAGTGAGGAGAAGAAGGCTGGCCTCTGACTGGGAGCATCTCAGTACCTCACTGTAAAGAGAATGATGGCTACCTCTGCAAATATCCCCTCACAGTGAAGCTGTCTTGAAACAGGATGTAGAGTAGAGAAGGAAGATACCATAGGTTCTGTGGAACAGACACCGTGTGGGTAATTGCATAGACTACTTTAGGTAGCTCAAGAAAAATAAGAACAGAGACTGGGTTGTAGACCATAGCCATCAGTGGGCAGAGAAGGTGGCTTGTATCTCCCTGTTTCCTTTTTCTTCCCCAGGAGGCTGGGCCCCCATGAGGCTGGCAGGCAACCACGGGAACTGTTCAGGCCGTGTAGAGCTCTTCTACCAGGGAGTCTGGGGGACTGTGTGTGATGACCTCTGGGACCTTCCACAAGCAAACATCATCTGCAGGCAGCTGGGGTGCGGCTGGGCTGTTTCAGCCCTGGGCGAAGCTTACTTTGGGCAAGGTTCTGGGAAGATTCTCCTTGATAATGTTCATTGCAAGGGGCACGAGGAGCACCTGGAGGAGTGCTCCCACCTTGGGTGGTTCTCCCACAACTGTGACCACAGTGAAGACGCCAGTGTCATCTGTTCAGGTGAGGCCCGCTGCCCCTTAGGGTCTAGCTTCAGCCCTTCCAGGAGAACACCCCTCACACTTGTATCGGTTACTGCTCTTTCCTCTGTAGCAAAAACACTAACAAAATCACAAGGAAGGAAGGGTGTGCTTTGGCTCACAACTTGAGGACACACTCCACCATGGCGGTACAAGTGTAAGTGAGCTTGTCTCACTGCCCGTGCAGTCCCAATCAGACGGGAATAGTGCTTGCTTTCCACTTCCCCCCTTTTATTCAGCCTGGAATCCTCACCCATCAGACTATAGTCTTTCATCCTCAGCTAAACCTCTCTGGAACCACCCTTGCAGACAGGTCAAGAGGTGGTGCCAAATCCAGTTAAGCTGACAGTGAGAATAAAGTAATTATCACATGATGTGTAAAAATAACTGTTGAATGTGTGCCAGCATGCCAGTCTGTCACAGTGCTGGTACTCCAGTCTCTCACAGAGCCAGCACACCAGTCCCTCACAGAGCCAGCACACCAGTCCCTCACAGAGCCAACACACCAGTCTTTCACAGCAGATGTTTTCTTCTCTCACTTTTGTAGATGCTGAATACGGAACGGTCACACTCTCAGGTAGGGAAGAAATTGTCTATATCTGTGGCTCACTGGAAGCTTGGGGAAGAGGTCCTGCTGAAATCTGGTTTTGACATATGCTCCAAGGCAGTGGAGTAGTAGAAAGATAAGATATAAGCACCCAGTTGTCCAAGAGGAGAGTAGACAGTGCCTTCAGAGTCAGCTGGCCTGGCCCCTCTGCCCTCTTCCTCTACTGTGCATCCTACGCACAGGAGAACTGATGTCTCAGACTTTGGGAGGACACTTTGTCCAGTCAGGTTTGAGATTTGCATAGGCAAAGTGGCCTATGGTGGGTAGGATGTGGTTGAAATGTGAAATATGGCCAAGAGGCTTCCTTCCCAGTGGGAAAAGGCCAGTGAGACAAACACCATCCCACCAAGGGGATTCTCTTCCTGCCCTCTCTGCACCTTGTTCCTGGTACAGCCCTGGCTCAAAAAACTTTGATTGCTGTTGGTGTTCCTTCATCCTTCCTGGACTTTCTCCCTCTCCCATCAGACCCTGAGGTCCCTTGATAGCATAGCATGCTGTGTGTGTGTGTGTGTGTGAGAGAGAGGGGGGGGGAGGGAGGAAGAGAGAGAGAGAGAGAGAGAGAGAGAGAGAGAGAGAGAGAGTTTACATCCTCCACCAGCTACCAACCCTGCCAAGTAGAAATAAATTGGTCCAGAAGGAAAATCTGTAATGGATGAAAGTTGAGAGTTGCTCAAGGGGAGATGTTGGGAGCCTGGAGGAGCCCCTGCATCTTCAAGTTCTGACTCAGCATCTCTTAGCAACACTGTGTCAAAGGAAAGCTGAGTGTGTGTGTGTGCACATATGTGTGTGTTGGCCACTGAGCCCCAGGAATCTACCTGTGTCTGCTTCCTCAGTACTAGGATTGCAGATATGTGCCGCTAAATACAGCTTTATGTACAAGGGTTCTAGAAATTGAACTCAGGGTCCTATGCTTGCCAGTTAATCGCTTTACCAACGAGCCCTCAATCTGGCCCCGGAAGTGGTTTTTCTTCTGATTTCTATATCCTAAGCTGTAATCCCCAGCCCCTTGGGTTACTGGAAAAGGCTTTAGGAGCTAGAATTTTATGGCTTTCTTTGATTGTTTTTAACAAATCTTTTTGTTTTTTCAATGCTGGGCTTTAAACCAAGAACCTTATTCATGCTAGGCAAGTACTCTACCACTGAACTAAGTTCCGGTTTTCAATGTCTTGGTTTTTTTTTCTCCTTTTTTTAATCTAAATTTTAAAAGTATCTTGTTTTGGGGGGAGAACAGAGAGTCATCCAGTGAAATCTAAGCAGGGTCAGTGTCAGCACCGCTTGACTATTGTACCTCAAAGCCCTTCGATGTTCAGATCTCACCTCTGGAGACTGATTTAGGAGGCCTGAGAGGGGCTGAGGGGCTGTGCCTGCCATGAGCTTCCCGTGATTCTTGCATACATAGAGCTGTGCAGACCCATGGCACCTGTTGTCCACATGTCCTTTTTGTGTTTGGCAGATCCCCCATTGGCTGCCATGGAAGGAACAACGAATCCAGGTGAGATCTCAGTGCTTGGACGTCTTCTTCCTTAGTGCTCAAGCCTTGAAGGAATTCTTCCAGGAAACTGTACCAGAATACCACTTATCTAGGTCACCCCACTAGAATTGTTCTACACGAAGAATCCCAAAGAAAAGGCCAGTGTACTTAGGGATGTGATTTCATGTCCAATCGGTCAAAGAAGGAGTTTCAAACAGAGACACAATGCCACTTCTGCATTCTCAAAGCCAGAGCATTGAGTGAAGGCTAGACACGGCCTTTCATGTAATGATATTGCCAGTCAGCACCTAGAGCCATTACTTCAGAAGGGGTCCACTCTGAAGAGCATGCTTGCCTTCTCTGCCCTTGTCCTCTCTCCACACCCCCCATTCTCCACACTCTTCTTCTTCATTTTCTCTTTTCCTAGCTTTGACTATGTTTCTGGGTTCTAGAACTTCCAGTTGGCATAGCATAGACTTAGCACCATTTGATGACAAAAAGCTAAATGATGATGATGATGCCGGAAGTACCTGGCTGGTCAGAACCAGTCTGCACACAGCCAGATGATCTGACTAGATATGAGTTCTTTACCCTGCCATTGAACTAAGTGCTGGAGTAGACATACAGACAACCAGGTTAAAAAACAAAAAGCAGACAGGCAAATGTGTGGACTGGTGGATGTAAAATGCTATCATTAATAGAAAGGCATATGACACAGGCCAGCTTCTTTCTACATAATAGCAGATATTTAATAACATCACTTTAAAAATGATGGTTGGGTGGGCCAGCTATTGTCATCATCACATACATACATAGAAGTCCCACACAGGTTCACTCTTAATTGAGAACACCGAGGCAGTGCATCACTCATTGGTTGTTTGAGATCATGAGATATTCATGGGCAGGATGTGATTGACAATGAATAACAGAATCCACAACTAAGGAATAATGAGAAAGTTCTTACCAATATTCATCTTCCTAGAAATCGCCATAAAGATGAGAGCTATATCAAATTTGAAACACATGCATGCTAATACCTTACGTTTACAAGATATTTTAAACCATTTTATAACTTCAATACACCCCAAGGCACATCCACAAAGTAATGACCAGTAAAACCTCTTTTTGAAAAAAGTGAAAAGGAAAAAAAGGTGTAAATTATAAAATCAGTAAACTGAACAATACACACTAAAGCTTTAAAGCACCTTTTCTTAGAATTTTATACAAGGAGTATACTGTAGTTGTACCATATCCACCCTCCTCCACCCTTCTAACTGCTTCTATGATCCCCCAATCCACATCTCAAATTTAGGCAATGTCCTTATCTATCTATCTATCTATCTATCTATCTATCTATCTATCTATCATCCATCCATCCATCCATCCATTTATCCATCCATCTGCCCATCCATCTATCTACCTATGTGAGTCCAGTTAGTGTTTCCCATACGATCAAGGGCTTTAGGACTGATCACTGGAGGAAGGACAACCTATCAGGAGCCTCATCACTAGATAATATTGACTGTCCCCCAGGAGCCATCTTCAGCTAGGGATGGGGACTCTCCTGTGAACTTTTCCTGGCATGTTGACTGATGTGCTTGTGCAGTTTTGTTGTCAAATCCTCTTTCTTCTAGAAAAATCTCGGTGTGGTGGAGTTATTACCAGTGCACCCGGAAAAATTAAGAATCCCCCAATGAATGAAATGCATGACAACATAACCTGTGTGTGGGAGATCAGGGCAAGCACCTCTGAGCATATACGGCTGGCGTTCCCATCTCTTGAGTAAGTGATGTATACTATATGAGCATACAGTGCAGTTCAACATTTTAACTGTTCATCCCTATGCTGGTCCTCATATGCAAGAGTCCTTTGTGCATTTTAAATTGTTTATTTTGAAATAACTGTAAATACAAAAGGAAATTGCAAAAATAATACACATCCCTGTATGCCCCTCACAAGCATCTCTCAGTGGTAGAACATCATCAAAGCAAGTAAATTAATATTGGGGTGTTACTGGTAAGTGGACCAAAACCTCCTGTATTCAATTCCCAACAATTTTTACATGTGATTATTTGTGCGGTGGTAGGGGTGGGTAGTTCCACACAGTTTAACCCTGTGAATGGTATCACAAAGTCACAACTCCATTCCAGGTACATCACACAAAGGAACTTCCCTTCTACCTTGGTCTTCTCGGATTGCCCAGATTGCCCATCTCTGTTCCTTAACCACGATCTATTCTTCACCTCTACATATTGCCATTCCAAGGATGGAATGGAATCATGCAGCTTGTAGTTTTGGGGGTTGACTTTCTTGCACTCATCACAGTACCCCTAAGATCTATTCAGGTTGCTGTAGTACCCAGGGGCTTTGCTCTTTACTGTGGAAAAGGATTTCATTCATATGGCTGTGCCAGCGTTGGTTAATCCTTTCCACTCTGAGAAACATCTGGCCCACCACTAGACTTCAACTATTGCAAATGCAGCTTCTGGAAACATTCAGGGGAGGTCTTTACGCCGATGTAAGATCATTCATCTGGGCTGAATACCCAAGGGTATGACTGCTAAGCTATACGGTAAGTACACAGTGAGCTTCTTAGAACAGATAGGCTTTCCCAGGATGACCGACGATCATGTCATCTTCCTACCAGCAACACATGTGACCCAACTTCTCCAAGCCCTTGGTAGTATGTAGGATTTTATATTACTTCTTTTTATACAAACCTGTATATATAGATAGCTCTTTATTTTTGCTGCTGTCAGAGAGACTGCGAATTCTATAGCTTTTACACTTTCATTATATGTATGAGGAAATATGAATGATGAATGCTTTTTTGTATGTTGGTGAATTTTTCTAAGACATGTTGCTTTATTTTTAATGTAATATTTCATATACTATTTGAAAATTTCAAACATGTATACAACATATTTTGATCATAGTCACGCTTCCACACATTTCTAATTAAAAAGAAATTCACTTTACAGGCTTTGGATAGGAGAGACAAAGAGAGAGGGACACACACACACACACACACACACACACACACACTTCACATGTCCTGGCTATCTGGTGAAAGATACAGAATCTGAGGAAATTTTAGGTTTTAGTATTGTAAATACATAAAAATGAAGTTATTCATGGATAAAAATTATACTGAAAATCACCCCAAGAAACCCCCACATTATTTATCCAACGTGAATCGTGCTTAAGGACGGTTTGGAATGGATAGCTGTTGGGCTGGTGAGAGGGCATAGTCTGCATCGAGCACTGGTGACAGCTACACAAAAGTTCACAGAGCACAGAAACTCTGCAGCTGACAAGGCCAGATGGCTTTCACTAAGCCAATGGGGCAGGTCTATTGCCCACATCCCTATAGACAGGCTAGCTGTCAAAGCTTGTCTCTGTGGGAAGTGGAGGTGGATTTGAACCTAAAGCCCACAAACAACCAAACCCTAGTGCCCATTTTAGACTTTTTCTCTCAAACATCACATAGTGGAATAGCCTTTATTAGCGGTCAGTCCAAGATGGTGAAGTACCCTGTGGTCACAGTAGCTCCCAGGTCTTGAACAGGGGTCTTCTAGAGTCAGGGTTCTTCCTCTTCCATCTGTAAAAAGGCCCCTTTCTTTCAGACAGTAATTTTCAAAGAAAAAAAATACAGGATAAAGTGATCATACTGTGTCTACATCACAGACAGGCTTTGGGCTTGCTCCCATCATTCTTACCTCTATAACATAAAGCAGGATTCACAAAATACCTCCTAGCCTTGTGATGAAGAGATTAAGAGGGATTCATATTTGCTTCCCCAGCCTTGACTGCACCAATGAGTATTTTGAAATCCTGGATGGCCCTCCGTCCTCCACAAAGTCCCTGGGGAAACCCTGCCGTGGGTTGCACATCACCTTCGCATCTCACTCTAGCTCAATGACCCTCGTGTACTTCCGAGGTGAAAACAACATTGGGAAAAACTTCATGGCATATTATTATTTTGAAGCCAAAGGTAAGACGATGGCACAGAGTTACAGCTCTGCACTTCCTTGTGATATGTCATCATTTGTTCTGTGACTTTGAACAAG
Organism: Mus caroli; assembly: GCF_978045245.1. NCBI lineage: Eukaryota > Metazoa > Chordata > Mammalia > Rodentia > Muridae > Mus > Mus caroli. The sequence continues at coordinate 14,430,459 of NW_028227263.1, read as the reverse complement.
ACACTTGACTGATGGGGAATCTGTTGTGAGGATTCATAAAACAGAAGCTGGGTCATTAGGGAGTCATTTCCAATAATACTTTGTCTCTGTTCCCAGATGGGTGTTTTAGATGGTACAGAGAAAGGGAACATGTCCACTCTAGGACCTCTCTCAGTCTTGTGCACACTAATGAGGAGATCAAGATGTATATACAAGATGAAATTGGAGGGTAAATGGAATATTCTAAGTTAAAGCAAACCAATAAAATATTGTGTGTGCTAGAATGTGCTGCACAGACACACATGTGCACATCGAAAGGGGACAAGAGAAAAGACAGGATCGCTATAGGCTGCAAACACCAAGGAAAACACCAGGGGAATATTCATTTCTAATTTGCCCGTGACATTAGGTAGGCTGTTCATAGAGAAACAACAAGAGAACTCATGAGGAGTAGTTGCAGTGCATGCTGGGAAGGCAGAGACTAAGCTGAGGGTCTCTGTTAAAGCAGAAGATACACAAGTTGGTAAGATCTGTTAAACCAATTGTGAAATCAGTTAAAACAATAACATCCATCTGCTAGAACAGAAAAGCTCCTTGCCTGTGTTATGCTTACACAAACCCTTAGTCATCCCTTTTTACAGAGGGGAAACAGAGGTCTCAGAGGTTCAGTAATTACCTGGGGATCTACTTTACTCTCTACCTATAAATACCAGTGAGTCCTTAAATCTGTTTTGTCTAAGATGGTGTTAAGAACAGTCCCCACTGGTTAGAAAATGATGGGCTAACTCACTGAGCAAGCTGTAAGACAGAGGAGATGCTCTGTACCAAATGATGGGTCATATGTCTTCATAATTGGGATGATATATCTGTTGACTATAGTTTTCTTTTTTTTGCAGACATGACAACAAAGACCCCGTATCTGATCAGTGAGTCACCTCTCATGTCATCACCTGTCATTTTTAGTTCATGTTTCTCCCTCTGCCTCCACTCCTGATGATTTTATTTTAAAGATGGGGTCTTACTAAGCACTTCTGGCTGTCCTGAAACTCACTATATAGACAGGGTGGCCTCAAACTCACAAAGATCTACCTGCCTCTGCTTCCTGAGTGTACCGCCATGCCCAGACTTCCTGGTGATTTACTGTCAACTTTTGCTCCCACGCTCCTGTTTCCTAATTCCTAGTTCAAGTCTCGGATGACAGAGAGGTTCTGTCAGCAGGTTTTCTGCATGAACATAATGCCCAGTCACACTGGAACTAAGTTACATTTACTCAACCACCAGGTCACATTTACTCAACCACCAGGTCACTTTATGTTGATAACTGTCTATTTAATTTCCAAATTCCTTGTTTTTAGCCAAGGTAAGACATACTTAATTAGATATTCCACATCAAAACGTTAATATAGCAGAAGCATATTCATTATTTTTCTTATTTAAAAAAAATTACAAAATACCTGACAAAAGCAACTTAAGGGAGGAAGGTTCATTTTGACTCACAGTTTGAAGTGTAGCCTGCCATGCCTGGGAAGGCATGCAGTGGCTCTAGCTGTGGCAGGTAGAGCTCAAATGGCATCCACACTCAGGAAGCAGAGAAAGGTGAATGCAGGTGTTCATCTCACTTTCTGCTTTTATTCGACGTGGGACCATCACCTGTGAAAAGGCCATGCCACACGTAGGATGCACCTTCTCACTTCAGTCGAAGCTCAATGGCAATGGTCTCACAGATTCTCCCAGAGGTTTGTCTCCTAGAAATAGTAAAGAGCAAAGCAGAAAATGATAAAATAGAAGCAAAGAAAACACTGCAGAGAATCAACAGATCTAAGAGCTGGTTCTTCAAGAAGATAAATAAGATCAATAGGCCCTTGGCTTACTAGCCAAAAGAAAGCAGATTATCCAAATAAATAGAATTAGAAATGAACATGGGACCATCATGACATAGAACAATGAAATTCAGAATAATATAGGGAAATATTTTTTTAAAAACCTATTAAGATTAAAAAAAACTTATATTAAAAAAACCCTCTATTAAGATAAAATTATAAAAGAAATGAACAGGCAGTCCTCTGCTATATATGTGCCAGGGGCCTCAGATCAGCCTATATATGCTGCCTGGTTAGTGGCTCAGTCTCTGGGAGCTCTCAGAGGTCTGGATTAGTTGAAACTGCTGGTCTTCCTCTGGGGTCACCCTACCCTTCAGCTTCTTCAATACTTCCCCTAATTTAACCATAGGGGTCACTGACTCCAGTCCAATGGTTAGGTGTAAGTATCTGTGTCTGTCTCAGTCAGCTAATGGTAGGGCCTCTCAGAGGACAGCCATGTCTGTAAGCTCCTGTCTGTAAGCATCAGTAATAGTGTCAGGTCTTGGTGCCCTCCCACCCCCCATGAAATAGATCCCAAGTTGGGCTGGTCACTGGAGCCTACCTTTCTTTCCTTCAGAGGACTGCCTGGTCTGGTCTCCGTGGGAGAAGATGTCCCTAATCCTTGAGAGACTTGAGGCCCCAGGGAAGGGGGATGCCCAGTGGTGGGGGGAGAGGAGGAGCGCCCTTTTGGAGACAAGGGGGGAGGAAAAATGGGATGAGGAACTGTGGTAGGGAGAGCAGGAGGTGGGCAATGGCTGGAATGTAAATAAATAAAATATTTTTTTTAAAGGTATGAACAAATTTCTAGATTCTTCCAAACTACCAAAGTTAAACCAATAAAAAATCACTAACTTGCAAAGACCCATAGAAATAAGTTGAAATAGTAATAGTGATGATGATGATGATGATGATGATGATGATAGCTTCAAAAATGTCCAGAAGAATTCGACCAAACTTTCTAGATAACTCTATAACCAATACTTTAAAAATCATTAGAAAACTAGGAACAGAAGAATTACTCTAGATCTCCTTCCATGACGCCAGTATTACTTGAAAAAAAAAAAAAAAAGACAGGGGAAAAAGAAAAGAAAAGAAAACTACAGGCCAGTGTCCCCAGGGAACATAAATGTAAAAGTCCTCAGCAAAATACTAGCAAACTGAGTCAAGACACATCTGAAAGATCACCCACCATAATAATATTGGACTTGTCCTAGAGATGCAGGGATGGTTCAGAATGTGTAAGTCATTCATAAATGTGATAAATAAATCATTTAGATGGAATTATAGACAAAAATCACATGATCCTCTCAATTGATGCAGGAAAGACATTTGGCAAAATTTAGTATACCTCACAATAAAAGTTCCAGGAGCAGTAAGACTGAAGGGAGCATACATTAACATAATAAAGGCTACGCATGACAAACCCATTGCCAATATCATACTAAATGGAGAAAACCTTAAAGCAAATTCCTAAAAATCAGGAATGAGGCTGGGATGTACTGGGGGCCAGCCCCAGCGGGGTCTTCTTTCTTTCTGTTCTTAGTTCTTGAGGCATCAGAGGGGGAAGAGCATCAGTGGAGGTTAAGACTTTGTCTTATGAGATATGGGGGTAAGACCTTGCCTTTAGAGATATTTAGGGTTGCTGTATTATTATACAGCAAAGAGTTTACTTATCTAAGTACTAAGAGTTTACTTATCTAAGCTACTTTGCTACTGTAGCTGACCTGCCTGCTGAGTTCTTCTGAGGCTAGAGGTACTTAGCACCTCATCCTAAAACAGCAAGGGATTAAGTAAAGTAGCTTTTGTTCTAACTCCAGGGGAATTCAGTAGCTCTAACTTTCAGCCTGCTAGTTGAAGTCACAGGAAAAAAAAAAAAAAGACACTTTGAAAAGTGAATTTAGCATTTATTTCTAAGTTGTAAAAAGTTTCCTATGAAAACTCTTTAAAATTGGGAGGTGGGGAGTGGGAAAAATCCTTAGCAGAGTAAGGGAAATTCACAAGCCTCTCTTTGTCCTCAGCATCTATACATCTTTCAGAATACATGATCACATAGAGCTAGATTACAGACTGTTGTCAGCTGCTATGTGGGTAATGGGAATTAAACTCAGGTCCTCTGAAAGAACAGCCACTGCTTTTAACCACTGAGACATCTCTCCAGCCCCATATATGTAAATTCTTACATAGTACACACACACACACACACACACACACACACACACACACACACACATATATATATATACACATACATACATATATATACACATACATATATATACATATATGTGCATATATGTGTATATATATCTATATATCTGTGTATATTTATATCTATCTATATGTATATGTATATGTATATGTATATGTATATGTATATGTATATGTATATGTATATGTATATGTATATGTATATGTATATCTCTCTATATATAGATATATCTGTAGATATCTTATATACCAATAACAAACATGCTGAGAAAGAGATCATGGAAACACTTTCTTTTAAAAAGCTTCTAAAAAATATCTAGGAATAAAGCTAGCTGAAGAGGCAGAAATACCTCTACAATGGAAATTGAGTTGAAATTAAGACTAACCATCACAAGAAGCAAGTCAAAAAGTGGGGGATGGTTCCTCCCAGAAAAACAGCGTATGAGTGTTTTCATTTTAGCACAAATGAAGTTATATTTTTGGTGCGGATGCAAAGGGGTCAGCTTCCATGCTGCTGGGCTACATTAGACCCATGTGAAGAGAGGGTTTGGCTTAGGACATTTTTTATTATATAAGTGAGAAGATGAAAGAATCCAGGGGGATCTGGATGTTCAATGAAGGATGGTGCCCTTGACCTCATAAGTCTCCCCTCATCTTGTCCCCACAGCCATCCCCACAGCAACTTCCAAGATGGTAACAGAAAGACCACGTAAGTCTCAGGAGGCACCTATTTGAGTACCAAGTGTTTCTTTCTCTCAGCGCCCATGTCTATATATGTTGTACCTGCTTTGTGGTGTGAAATGCTAGAACTACATACAGTCCATTTGCTTGCAAATAAATCAACTAACTCTATACTAGGACATAGGACCATTGCAGACCCCGACAGCCTTCCAGCTCTCACAACCTGAATAAACAGAGTGTTTTGTTGTTATAGCTGTTATTATTGTCTGGTTTTGCTTTTGTACCTTTCAGAATTCTCAAATACTCCCAGTGGGAACATCTCACCTCTTCCCGTATCCGACTCAGGTATAATTAGCCTTCCCATCACAATCGCTAACTGATTTTTCCAAGTTGGGCAATGAACTAGACAAGCAGAAAAAGAATAAGGCACTTCTGAAGCAGGGGGTGCAGAGGGCCTTAAATAGATAGACATGTTGTTTGCCATGAGTAGATTTCAGGGGAATCCTTCTGATTTTTTTTCTACTTTCAGTTCCTTCACAGATAAGGTTGGCAAGCTAACACCCTGCTGTAACCTTGAGCTATCATAAAAGTGACACTTGAAAACTTCTCACAAAAATAACAAAGTTTTGTACAAGATTCATTTTTTTCTGCATTAAGCTCAAACAGATTTGTGCATGTTTCTGACATAATAGATAGTAATTAGTGGATTTTGTATGCCCTAAATGCTATTGACAACCCCTTTGACTTACACTCCAGCTGGAGACCAGTTGGCTGACTTTAGTAGGTTTTCTTTACCTAATAGAATAGAGGAAAGGGCAGCTCAAACATCTCATGGAAAGGTATCATACTTCCAGATGACAACAGTCACCAAGTCTCTGTCTGCAGGGGACTGGCCAGAGCTGCGGCTGGTGGGTGGCTCCAATCGATGCTCAGGGCGTGTGGAGATCCTCTACCAGGGAGTCTGGGGGACTGTATGTGATGACCTCTGGGACCTGAATGAAGCTGAAGTCATATGCAGACAGCTGGGGTGTGGTCAGGCTGTGTCTGCCCTTGGCAAGGCCTATTTTGGCCCTGGTTCAGGAGATATCTTCCTAGATAACCTCCAGTGTGCTGGGGTGGAGCACTTCCTGGGCCAGTGTGCCCATTCTGGCTGGTCAGACCACAACTGTGGCCACCATGAAGATGCTGGTGTCATCTGCTCAGGTACTCTATCTAAGTTTCTCATTTGGCAGTAATCATTAGCAATGTGTGCTTTGCTGAAATATGCAAAGAATGTATCTAAATTTGGAGGCAGTAGCCTACTGCAGGGAGACCAGGGCTGCATGGGGCTGCCTCTCAGAGCTGCAGTGAACTTCCAGACTGCATCTGTGTAGCATCTACATTTTCAGATCTTCACTTAGGAAACTAGAAGACTGACTGATATTTTTCAGAAAAGAAGTTTTTGACGAAGTACTGTCCTACTAACTAACAAAGAAGTGCACAACTCATTATTCTCCTTAGTCATAATATGGAGGAAATTCACCTGGGAGGTGACTAATTTCAATTGCCTGTGTCTTTTTTATTTTTTTAAATGCCCTGACTCGTGCATGAGTAGTTGTGAGTAAATAGGTTCCCTCTGGAATATCTACAGCCAGCCTTGTCTGACAATGTGATGTCTTTAAGCAAACTGCTACAATTGCAGATGTGACTCCAAAGAGTCAGGCACTGTTAATAGAATGGGTTTGCAGTCCACAGAGCTGCCCACACAGATTAATACATGTTACTAGTGTATAGTGTACCAGTAAATACTCAGGCTCCTGGGAGCAGACACTATCCAAACCACAGCCGTCTACATCTGTCCACTTTCTCACTTTGCTGTAATAAACTAACACCCCAGACAGAAGCTTATTTTAGACCTACTGATAAATTTGTTTTTTTCCTGGTATCATGTTCTTTAAAGGGATTGATAATAGATTAATCAATACAAATGAGAGTATAATTAAACATTATCTTCTGCTATTAAAGCCTGGAGTTCCTCCAAATACCGACCTATTTGTTTTTCCTACTTACAGATGCTGAAAAACCTCTGTCTGATGTTCCAGGTCAGTGGTGTCTTTTATGGGTGGGAGTTAAATATCAGCTGCCTTTGACTTTGTCTTTGGGCTGTTTGGTCTTTCACCTCCAAGTTCACTTCTTTCAGCTGCAAATCTGTTACAGAATGTCATGTCTGGCTGTGATTCTTCTCACTTTTTCATGTGTGATGTGTTGTGTGTGTATGCATGTGTGTTCATATGTGTATCAATCATTTGTAAAGGATTCACATATTACCTAAAAAATAGGCTACATGTTTGGTCATTTTCCTCACTGGCATAACACCAAGAGAAAAGGTATACACCAAAGCAACATGGCTCTTTAGGGCTCCTTGTCTGTACACTTCTCTCTGGTCCAAAGGATGGTTTTTGGTTTTTGGTTTGTTTTTGCCTGTTTGGTTTTGTTGGCTCTTCTACTCACTAGCTCCTTTTCACTTTTCTCTCCTCTCCTCTCCTCTCCTCTCCTCTCCTCTCCTCTCCTCTCCTCTCCTCTCCTCTCCTCTCCTCTCCTCTCCTCTCCTCTCCTCTCCTCTCCTCTCCTCTCCTCTCCTCTCCTCTCCTCTCCTCTCCTCTCCTCTCCTCTCCTCTCCTCTCCTCTGAACTCACTCTGTAGACCAGGCTGGCCTCGAACTCAGAAATCCGCATGCCTCTGCCTCCCAAGTGCTGGGACTAAAGGCGTGCGCCACCACTGCCTGGCTTCCTTTTCACATTTCTAAAGGGTGTCATTCAGCATCTCTTCTCTGCCATTATCCTCTAACATCCTGCCTTTGCTTTTGTTGTATTTATCAGATTGTGGAATGGTACATTTTACTGTGTTTATATTTCACAAGTGAATAGACTCAGGTTCCCAGAGGGTCTATGGCTATACAATCCATGGCTAACACAGGAAACAAAAAAGTCTGCTGAAACAAAATTTGCTGCAACCCCCACAAACTGAAACTCAGAAATCCATGATAAACATGAGAGTGGATGAATGCCCAAAGCCCTACCCAGCCTTTCTCTGAATCTAGTACTGCAGGATTCCAGGTGAAGGTATTGGGGTGTGGGGACTCATACCACCTCTCTCTCTCTCTCTCTCCCCCCACCCCAGGAGACTGGCCAGAGCTTCGCCTAGTGGGTGGCTCCAGTCGGTGCTCAGGACGAGTGGAAATCCTCTACCAGGGAGTCTGGGGCACCATATGTGATGACTTGTGGGGTTCAAATGAAGCTGAGGTTGTATGCCGCCAGCTAGAGTGTGGTCAGGCTGTTTCTAGCCTTGGTGAGGCTTACTTTGGCCCAGGCTCTGGAGAAATCTTCCTAGACAACCTTCAGTGTTCTGGAATGGAACATTACCTCGGCCAGTGTCCACATTCAGGATGGTCTGAACATAACTGTGGCCACCATGAGGATGCTGGTGTTATCTGCTCAGGTATTCATTCTCTTCCTATGCAACTAGAGGAATTTGGAAACTATCTTTTTTGGGTGAAAATTTCCAGCCACCCATTTGATTCTTTAAGCAACCCTTCAGGACCAGGTCCTAGGTGCAGACACCTATCCTGTCATGAATAGCACTTGGTGGTTATGGGAAGTCTACGATACCTCTTGGCACCACTCTGGGGCATTGCAGTAAAGATTCCAGGGTCGCTCTCTTAAGAAACTATCACTGAAGCCGGGCATGGTGGCGCACGCCTTTAATCCCAGCACTCGGGAGGCAGAGGCAGGCGGATTTCTGAGTTCGAGGCCAGCCTGGTCTACAAAGTGAGTTCCAGGACAGCCAGAGCTATACAGAGAAACCCTGTCTCGAAAAAACCAAAAAAAAAAAAAAAAAAAAGAAACTATCACTGAGTAGGTTTGGGAAGGAGCTCTGGAGCCTGTACTTTAAGAGTTCTCCAGGGATTCTGTATAGGGGTGTCACAAGTACCTAGCTCTGCCCACCATGAGACATAACCTACCTAGTGGCTGGTCTAAGTTTTCTAAGCCAAGAACTTACCTTAGATGAGGGTGTCCAATTGGTGGTTCTAGGAGCTAGTTTCTGTACCCAGATAGGCCATGGGTCTGTCCCTCTTACTCACCACCCCCTTCTTATCACCTCATCTTCTATCCTTTGAGGTCCTCAGAGAGAGTGACCTGTTGTTTCTCTTTCTGTATACAGATTCAGATGCCCCTCCTCCACCTATGCCGCCAGGTATGTCCACTGCTCTCCTAGTTAAGGAAAATTCCCCACTCAGGAAGAGCAACTGTGAAAACAGTACTAAATATCTTTTTTTTTAATGCTAAGAGTCAGGCATTCGGAGCTGTTCATACATGTATAGATGGATTCTTCTCAACTTATGATAGAGTTATATCTCAGGAAGCCCAATGTAAAACTACCATAAGTCAAAGAATACATTCCATATAGCTAAGCTTCTGAATGTCCTGGCTCAGCAGCAGCACACTGAGAGCACCTGTCATGCATCCTCGCTATCTGAGGTGCCTGGGAGCTCACTGCTGCGTCCCAGCATCTCAAGGGAGGATCGGACCACATATGTGACCCTAGGAAAACATCCAAATTCAAAATTTGAAGGACAGCTCCTCCTTCATGAAAAGCCATATGTCAAATCTTCACAAATCAGGACCTTCTCCAGCTATTAATTCCCTCTGGGAAAATAGTTTGACTATTTATGTTCTTCAAATAAACAGACTCATAGAAAGTTAGCAAGGGACTTTTTGGCTAATTCAAAGGATATGGGCCGAACTGCCAGTACACTTGACCTCTAGTCACTTGCCATACACACACTGACCCAAGACACCCAGATCAGACAACTCTATAATAAAGATGAGGGGACAGTTTGCTCAGGTAATTTCTCATCACCAAGAAAACTCCTTAAAAGACACATATGCTATGTAGCAGAGGATGACCTAGTCAGTCATCACTGGGAGGAGAGGCCCTTGGTCTTGTGAAGATCATATGCCCCAGTACAGGGGAATGCCAGGGCCAGGAAGCGGGAGTGGGTGGGTTGGAGAACAGGGCAGGGGGAGGGTATAGGGGACTTTCGGGTTAGCATTTGAAATGTAAATGAAGAAAATATCTAATAAAAAAATGAAATGAAAAAAAAAGACATATATGCTATGTTTTCAGAAGGCAGATTTAGGCAAGGTTAAGCAATTTTGATCATTAAGTAAATTAATGGGAGTACCAGTTTTATATTACATATACATTTATAATAATATATAATCATATATAAACGATACTATATAATAATCATATATATGTATTAGAAAATTAGACTAATACAATAAATTCTAGAATGACATTGGAGGTGAATGAAAACATAATTTCTTTTCACTGTAAGCTCTGCACAAAGCATTGGTAGATATGATCCAGGACCTCTCACATTTCTCTCCAGAAGGAGAGACATCTCGTAAGGTTTATCTTGAAGGAAAGTTGGGATTTACCATCTGAATGTGCCTGGGTTATCTCTCCAGTGGCGGAGGGCACACAGGTCACAGGTCACTGAAAGAACCATCTCCCTTGGCATTGGCCTGGAGGAGATCTTGATGAGTGCTGAGTGTCCCAGGCAAGAACAGCTTGTGCTGAGGTCATTACTGAGAAGAGAAGTGTTGTCTAAAGCTACAAGGCCATGATTAAGGCCATGAATAGAAGACACTTTTCAAATTTCTCAAACCAGAGGATGGAACCCAGGGCCTTGTGCTTGCCAGGCAAGCACCCTCCCACTGAGCTAAATCTCCAACAGTAGCTATTCAATGAACTGTTGCCTGTGGTTTGCTCATTTAGTGGGAATTGTACAAAGAAATGAAGAAGGATCCATTCTGGTTATCCATTGTAGCCTCAAAATTTAGTGGTTTAAGACAGAGACATTCCAACACATGCCATGGTTTTGTGTGTCAGGAATTTGGGCAGGGCTCAGCTGGGAGATTCTTCTGCTCCTCAGAGCGTCAAGCTAGGGTCTCAGGGTCATTTGCCTGGGTTCTGGTTTGGAGAGCTCAGAATAGCTTCATATACATCATCAGTGCCTTCATGAGTGCACTGCAAAGGTGAGCCCTCTCCCTTTCCAGGGAGCCTCAGAGCCTCTTCATCCAGTCGCTTCAAGGGGTAGGATGGTGTGAGGTGCTATAAGTAAGTCTCAGACTCAGAAACAGGAAGCATATGTCAATAGTTGGACACAGCATGGCTTCTGCCATATCCTGTTGTTTAAAGCACTTATAGAGCCCACTCAGGTTCAAGGGAGGGAGCCTGCCTAGTCCTCATCTGGTGATAAGGGGCATGTCCAAGTATTACTGGAAGGCTTTGATCTGCCATAGAACTATAGAGAATATTCACTTAGCAGCTTCAGACTCTTCTAAGTTGGCACCAAACTCATTGATGTTTCCAAGGAAACCATTCACCATGTACTAGCTTGTAGATAAGACTAAAGATTTTCCCCCTGGATGTCATTATTATCTTCTTTATTTCCTTTCCAGGTCCTCCTCCAACTTCTCAGGATCCACTAACAGGTAGTCACTTCTTTATGACATGGTAACTCCATGGAGACAAATTCTAGGCAATGCCCAGGGATGTAGTACAACAGAGCCCCTGGCATGGGTGAGGGGCTTACTCCTCTGGTGCCACTCTGTAAATGGTGACTATGTGTTAGGAGGAACATGAGGGAAAGGAGGGCTGTGGGTCTTCCCAGGATAAAGTAGACAAGAAGTCAACAAATTGGTAGATGTCATTCTGCAGTCCATCTGACCCACACTCAGCCTGCCTTGTTTAGGCACAGCCCTGAAGTGGATGCTCAAAGACAGCTGTTTTTCATCTCCTGTCACACATGTGTCCTGACCCTATTGTTATAACCTATAGATGGGATCAATGGAGAATGGAGTAGGGTGACATACAGTTGTCATCCTGTTACTTGAGGGATACAGGCAGGAGGGTTTGAGTTCAAGGGCACCTTTGGCTATATAATAAGACTCTGTCTTTACAGAAAGGACTGGGGAATGGGCTCTGTGGTAGAGAGCACTTGTGCAATATGTGAAATACCTTGGATTTGATTCCAGCTTTCTCCCATCCCAGAATTTAATTAGTGACAGAGGTGTAGGATGTCTAGAATCAGTGTCCAGATCCATCTTAGGAAAGATTAGAAATCTGTGGGAGCCTGGGAGGACTACAAGGTGTCATCGAGGTGAAAAGAAGAAAAATCGAGCAGCTTCATACAGTTTAGGTACAAATGAAGTGCATGGTGCTTTCAAACTCCCTCCAAATAACTGGATGATTTGTTATCTACTTTTAAAGACAACACACTGCCTTGTATACCCATGTAGGGCTATATCATTTCATGCTAACATGACAATGACTGTGGAAGAACTAGATCTTCGTCTTGTTTAACTTTCATAAATTCCCTAATCTACAAGTTCCAGTCTGAACACACTGCGTTAAAATAAGTGACCGTGATGCAGCAAAGTGCTTGCTGTTAACTGAGAGGTGGTCCCAGTCATAGGCACCACATGGCTGCAACATGACATCCTTTTCCTTACTTCAGGAGGAAGTAACTCTTGTGGAGGAGTCATCTCCAGCCTCTCGGGTTCATTTACGAGTCCACGGTACCCAGAAAACTACCCAACAGACATCCAATGCGTGTGGGAGATCCATGTGGAGAAAGGTTTCCGCATAGAACTCATGATTCCGAATCTGAAGTAAGAAACTAGTTTTAAAGAGAGGGTTCGATCTGAATAAGAATATTGGGTTTCCTAGCTGTGGTAAAGACATTTTCTTTACTGATTGGAAAAAAGCAGAGGAGCACAAAACGAAGGAGCATTTCCAAATTCAAGTCTGAATTAATTTTGTAGCAGTATCTAATTTCTCTTCTAGCTAGGAGAATGCAGCAAGTCGTTTATCAATGTTTTGACATAGCTCAGCTTTGGAAATCTGTCTTTTATTTTTTTATTTTTAATCCTATCTGGATCTATTATTTTTATAATTATTTTACTTATTTACATTCCAAATGTTGCCCCCCCTTCTTGGTCCTCCTCCATGAGTTCTTCACCCCATCCCCCCCTTCCCTTTGCTTCTGAGAGGGTGCTGTCCCACCCACCCACCCATCCACTTCTGCCTCACACCACTAGCATCCTCCTTCCCCGAGGCACTAAGTTTCTACAGTATTAAGTGCATCCTTTCCCACTGACCCCTTACAGACAGTCCTCTGCTACACATGTAGTGGGGCCCATGGACCAACCCACGAATGCTCTTTGGTTGATGGCTTAGTCTCTGGGAGCTCTGAGGGTCCCAGGTTAGTTAATACTGTTGTTCTTCCTATGGGGTTGCAATTCCCTTCAGCTCCTTCAGTCCCTTCCCTAATTCTTCTCCACCTATGTTCACATGAAGGTCAAAGGTCATTTCAGGTGTCATTTTTCAGGCACTATCCAACTTGTTTTTCAAGAGAGATTGCTCATTGGCCTTGAGCTCTTAAAGAAGCTAGGCCACCATAACCAGAATTTTCACATGGGTCCTGGGGACTAAACTCAGGTCTACATGTTTAATAACAAGCACTTTACCCACTGAGCTATTGCTATAGATCCTGGGTTATATGCTTCTAGGCTTTGTCATGCTCCGGCATCACTATAGCCTACAAATGTCTTTACCATCCTCATTAGATATGAGGAAAATGAACAAGTGGAAAGTAACTAACTTGCCCATTGACAACAGATGCAGGTGTATATGATGTCAAAGCCCCAGTTCTTCACCAAAAGTTTTCTTCCAGCAAAATCTTTACATGGCCTTTCTTCACTCACATAGTACACACCATGCTGCAATAGAGCAAGATCATGAGATTCCGTGATAAACCAGACTCAGCTAGGCCAAATCATGGTTCCATCAGGACTGTGCCAAGGCTGTTAATTTAGATTTGCTTTAAATCCAAACAAACAGCAATCACAGACTCCTAACATATATTACCTTTGTGGCTGGTCAGAATCACTATAATTTTTAAAATTATGATAAAATTGTATTAGTAAACTTCATATACTACCTAGGCAAAGAAAATAGAGTCCTGATAAAACATTTGAGAAAGACTAATGAATACTTCATGTTCTGAGATTGTCACATTTTGGGGCATTGATACTGAAGATGTTGCTACTGTGTCATTAATACCCAGCTTTCATCCCCACCCCCAGCCTGGAAGATATCCTTGGATGTCCCTATGACTCAATTGAGATCTTCGATGGCCCCAGAATTGCATCACTCTCCATGGGGAAGTTTTGTGCCCCATCAGCTGTGGTATTTTTCTCCTCCTCAGACATCTTGACAGTGGTGTTCCGCAGCGATTATATGACAACAAACACTGGCTTTTATGCTTTCTTCAATGCAATTCCACAAGATGGAAGAGAGTCAGGTAGGAAGCTTCAGGAGATAATAGAGAACAATTTTTAAATCAACACTTCTATCACAAGGCCTGGGTAGATTTTAACCCACACTCCCAAACACACACACACACACACACACACACACACACACACACCTCACCTGCTAGAGGTGCTAGTATCACAAGGAGGTAGATTTTCTCACCATGAGGGTCAGGTTACCAAGCAACAATAAAATAGTAACATGCATCCTGTACAAATGCTGCAAAGGGTAGTTGTAAAAGGCCAGGCAGTTTCAATGGAAAACCAAGCTCAATGAATGGTCTTCAGGCTGCATTTGCTATCACAAGATCTTTGGGAACTGTCCAGAGTTCTGAAACATGGAAGCCTAACACTCCTCAAGATTTTACACACACACACACACACACACACACACACACACACACACACACACACACCTTTACCTGTTGACCCAACTCACATGTAGCATGCCTTACAGATGCACCCTGACTTGAGGCTTGGGGACTCCTGCTATCCTTGGCCTCATAGACAATCATTGCAGAGCTAGGGAGCACTGCCTGTCAGTGGTGAGATTGCTGATGCTTAGATTCCCCCTGCAGGAACTCCAGTAATTCTTTGAGACTGTCAGAAAACCAGATAAGTAGTAAGTTCCTGTCTGAGGTTTGGGTTTGCTTGTCTCCGAGGAAACTCCTTTGTGGGTGTGATCTGTGTATCTTATAAGTGTGCTCTCCCTGATTGATCCTGAGAGCCTCTACGATACACACTTGATAGAAGGATGACTTTAGAAATGAGGAAACAGCTCAGAGAGGTGAAGTTATTGCCATGTAGGGGGCAGTAGAATGAACTTCAACCCCAGTTTCTGTCTTACTCTATAACCCTTGGGCTTTTATGGCTTTTATGGAATCAAGACAACCTCAAAGGTTTGATGACCTTGGTCATGGATGGTACAGCTGCTAGTCTGTCTGTCTGTCTCTCTTTCTCTCTTCCTCTCTTTCTCTCTTCCTCTCTTCCTCTCTTTCTTTCTTTCTTTCTTTCTTTCTTTCTTTCTTTCTTTCTTTCTTTCTTTCTCTCTCTCTCTCTCTCTCTCTCTCTCTCTCTCTCTCTCTCTCTCTCTCTCTTTCTTTCTTTCTCTTTTCTATTTTTTATTTTGGGGTTTATAATATAATCACAACATCTCTCCCTTTCCTTTCCTCCAACCAAATTCTTCCATATAACTACCCATCCCACTGCTCTCCTCCCAGTTCCCCCCTCACACACTCCCTTCCCCCATTCATCCTCCCCTCTCCTCTGAGAGGGTGCAGGCTCCCCTGGGTATTCCCCCCTCTGACACATCAAGTCTCTGCCAAGCTAGGTGCATCCTCTCCTACTGAGACCAGGCAAGGGAGCCCATTTAAGGGAATGGGATCCACAGACAGGCAACAGCTTTAGGGACAGCTCCTACACCAGTTGTTGGGGGAATCCACATGAAGACCAAGCTGCACATCTGCTACATATGTCTAGGGGTCTTAGGTCCAGTCCATGGATGCTCTTTGGTTGCTGGTTCAGTGTCTGAGAGCCTTCAAGGGGTCAGGCTAGTTGACTTTGTTGGTCCTTCTGTGGAGTTCCTATCCCATTTGGGGTCCCCACTCCTTTCCCCAACTCTTCCATAGAAGTCCTGGAACTCCATCCAATGTCACTTTCTACATAAACTTCTCCATGTTCAAAACTGGAATATTTCTCTGTTTAGAAGAAAGACCAGTGCTGCGGTTGGCAGGCAGCTCTGGACAGTGCTCGGGACGCGTGGAGATCCTCCACCAGGGGGCCTGGGGCACCGTGTGTGATGACCTGTGGGACCTGAATGAAGCTGAGGTTGTGTGCAGACAGCTGGGCTGTGGCCATGCTATTGCTGCTCCTGGAAGTGCCTACTTTGGTCCAGGCTCTGGAAACATCCTTCTGGACAACATTCA
The DNA here is from genome assembly GCF_978045245.1 of Mus caroli. Classification (NCBI taxonomy): domain Eukaryota; kingdom Metazoa; phylum Chordata; class Mammalia; order Rodentia; family Muridae; genus Mus; species Mus caroli. The sequence goes on along the minus strand of NW_028227263.1, from coordinate 14,414,382 downwards.
GTGTTCAGGAACGGAAAACCACTTTGGCCAGTGTTCCAGCTCTGCCTGGTTAGACCACAACTGTGGCCACCATGAGGATGCTGGCGTTATCTGCTCAGGTATTCTGTCTCCTGTAATGGGTTCTTTCTATGAGGCATCTTAGTGATGTATAGAAGCCACAAACAGAGCAGGGATGTGACTCCATTGAAAATGGCCTTGTTAATTACTTCTCACGTAGCTATAAACATAATATCTAACAGAGGCAACTTACCAAAGGAAGGGTTCGTTTCTGACTCATGGTTCAGGTGTGGTCCACCATGGCAGAGACATCATGGAGGACAGAGCCTGAGGCAGCTGGTCATAGTGAATTGAATCCAGGAAGCAGAGAAAGATGAATGTTGGCACTGAACTTTCTTCTTTTCATTCAGTCTAGGACCCCAGCCCATGCAATGGTGCTACCTACATTTAGAGTGGCTCTTTCCACCTCAGTAGCCTAATCTGGAGACTCCCTAAAGAAGCCCAAAGATTTGCCTCCTAGGTTGTTCTAGACTTGGTAAACTGACAAGGGCAACACTCCTTTAGCAAGAAAGGCAGGAAATGCAGAGCACAACTGGCTTAAAAATAGATGCCCAGGAACACTTTGTTGGCTTTTCCTATTGTCTGTATGTTCTACAGATGTGATACCACCCTCCCAGAGAGACATGCCCATGTTAGAAAAACAGATAACATTTTTCTCTCCATGGAATTTAATTTAAATTCCCTAAACCTATTTATTTCCCATTTATGCAGATGCAGATGTGACTCCTTCACCAACAGGTAAGTCCAACACTAAATTCCATCTCTTTAAAGTTGAGAAATCTGTGTCCTGACTTTGTCACTGGTGGACAGTGACCACAGCAGTGATTTCCAGTTCTGGACACACAATGAAAGCTTCTGAGATTCCCAAGACAGGTTGCATTAGAACCTCCAGAACCACCCCTAGTTGCCAGGAATAGTTGAGCTCTCATGTGATTATAATGTTCAGCAGAAATTTTAAAATCAGTGGTTCTTTATATACCCTGCCCATTAATCCTCTGTGAAATGTGTAGTTGGAAAATATGTATGTGTGTGTGTGTGTGTGTGTGTGTGTGTTTATGTGCATGTCATAAGCTGTGAAATTAAAAATAGGGTGATGGGGGGATGACTTTTTAAAGGGGGCGAGAAATAGAGAGTACGATATTTAGGTAATAAGAGTATAGACCTGGGAACTAACTGGAGAAAGAAGAACCAGGAGGAAGCAGGTGAAGAAGCACAGTGTGGGAAGGGAATAGCAAAAGCTGAATACATTAATGCATATGTACTCTACCTCGACATTCCCAACCACACCTAGTGATTGTTACTATTGTCCACCTACAGTGAAGGCCTCAGTCAAATATAAAGGTTGGGAGCCCATTACATTCTCTGTCTTAGTTGACCAAGGCAACTTATAGAGCAAAGGATTTATTGGGCTAACAAGTGCCAGAGGGTGAGTCCATAATGCCCATCATGGTGGGGAATATGGCAACAGATAAACAGATAGGCTAGGAACGGCACTGGAGCAGTAATGGAGAGTGTATGTCTGATCCACAAATTGGAGGGGAGTATATGTGGTGCTAACTGGAAATGGTGTGGGCTTTTAAAACCTCAAAGCCCACCTCCTGAGTGAAACACTTCCTCTAACAAGGCTTCACCTTCTAATCCTTCCTACACAGTTCCAACAACTGCAGACCTAACACTCAAATATAAGAGCTTATGGGGACCATTTTTATTCAGACCCCAAGAGGGATGGACCACCTATAACCTGATAGAACCCAATAAGATACTTATTGATAGAGCATGCTGTAACTACCTCTGTACAAAAGAAATTTACTTCTGAGATTCTTTAGATTAGAAAAAATTCATTCTGTTGATACCCAACAACACTCTTGACAAAGGACCAGTAATGATAGGCAGCAAGTGGCTAGCATCTATCAATGCTAAACTTCACATTAGGTCTGGCCAAAGAGGAGACCTGGGAGTTAAGGGAGTTCTCAGGCCATCTGATCTGCCTGCTTCAAACGCCCCCACCGAACTTTTTATGTAAAACTCTTGTCCAGCTTTGATATGAAGGCTTGTGCCTAGTATTATTGTAACTTGTTATGCCATGTTCAGTTCATATCCCTAGGAGGCTGGATCTTTTCTGAAGGGAAACAAATGAGTCTGGGAGAGAAGGGAGGTGTGTGTGTGTGTGTGTGTGTGTGTGTGTGTGTGTGTGTGTGTGTGTGTGTATGTGTGTGTATATGAGAGAGAGAGAGAGAGAACTGGGAGGAGTGGAGGGTGGGACAGTTGTGATTGTGATCATGATGTAATGTATGAGAGAAGAATAAAACACACACACCACGTGTGTGCATATGAACACACACACAAACACAAAACTCAATCAAATACCAGAATTCCATGGGACAAACTTTCCAAACATATTGCCTTTAGCTCACCATATGGTAGACACTGATAGCACAGAATATTGAAATATATACTGCATACAAAGCCAGCAGGACACCTGCCAGGAGAAAGAAAGGATCTTGACCATGTACCAGCACTCCCCAGTGAGCTTTCTCTTCCCTCAACAAAACACTTGCTCAGCCTACCCATCCCCATATTGGCTGTAAGGATTCCGAATTTTGGCCTCTTGGGTTTTGCTACTTAATGCTTTACACAGTATATGTTCAAAAAGCCAGAGGTGCTTCTTGTCAGCTGAACAATCAAGACAGCCCTTGCCTTGGTGAACCTAGAACTCAACAGAAAGGAAGTCATGTAGCTGGGCATTGTGTATGATTTTTCTGGTCAGAATACAGAGGGAAGGGAACTCTATCCAAGATCAGGAGGGGAAGAGAACTGAGTGTCTGCAAACTATTTGTCCAAACTTCAAAGTAGTAGCCTGCTCATTCATTGGCACTTAGTTCTAAAATGCCTGCGTGATGCTGGCTCTAGTCTGGTTTTCTTGTTTTAGATTTATTGAAACTTCTATTTCTCAATCCCGTACACCATAAGGTACTATCTTTCCTGAAAGTAACATAAACTAGAATGGCATTGTGATAACTCATTCAAACATCATGGAACATCTGTCTGTCCTCTATGACAGGAGGGGGAAAATGGGTGGGATGGAGCCCTCATAAGCAGGTAGGTTGGCTACTCTTCAGTTGAGCTGGCTTTCAGGGCAAGAATTTAGGAAGACCATTAGAGAAGTACATATTCTAGGGGACTAGAGCTCAGGTAGTAAAGCACTGGTCTTACAAATGGAAAGACCTAAGTTTTAGCCCAGGGTCTCACATTAATATATATATATATATATATATAAGCATAGTGCTGTGTGCTTCTAACACCAACATTATAGTGACAAACGGGTGGATTTGGGGGGGGGGGGCTCCTGGGCAAGCCAGCCTAATTTAAGAGACTGTGTCTCAAAACACAAGGTGGGTGGCACCTGAGAAATAACATAAGGTTGGCCTCTGCCTACCCCAAGCACACATATGTACATGCACCTATACAAACATACACACAAAAGTGTATCCTGCATGGTCCCCAAGCACCCTCAATGTACATGTATCTAGTGTCACTTTCAATCATTTTCAGGTCCTGCCTGCCAATTGTATATATTTCATCCTCCCATGCTCCTCTTAGATCTACACATGCCAGTCAAACTGCAGCTATCCTGACCAGCCACACCACTTCCCGCTCTCTGATTCCCACTGTAGAATAATCTGATGCAACTCTAGATTTCACGTCTGGGAAAATGCCAAGTGCATTCCTGAAGATGCCAACTACAACTCTCTCATCTGCTTTCACAGAAGGAAGTCACTCCTGTGGAGGAGTAATTTCAAATCTCTCGGGCTCCTTCTCCAGTCCTTGGTATCCTACTAACTACCCCACGGACACAGAGTGCATCTGGGAGATACATGTGGCTGAGAAGTTCAACATAGAGCTGACCATCCCAAGCCTGAAGTAAGCAGCCTTGCTTTTCCTTCCTCTAGTTTAGTGGCCAGACTAGATTTGAATCTGTGATTCCCCAAGAATATCTTTTCCACAGGGTTTTTTCTTTTTAATAAAAACCCATCCTATAGTCAATTATCTCAGTATCCCACTCATTGAGCTAATGCCTGTAAATGCCCAGTCACCCAGATGTGGAGCTCTAGCTGGGTGGTCCACACTTGAAGACCTTGCCCCTGCTCCATCACACATAACTTTCCTCCTCCTGAAAGATCCAGATTGGGCTTTTCTTGTTCTAGTTGTCTGGTCATCCTTTCTCATGTATTATGTTGCTTTTCCCTTCAAGAATTCTATCAGGGAATTTTCTCCAAAATTAAAGGGTTTTATTCATTTTCCCCATCAAATATCTTGTGCTTCCTACTTCTTTCTCCAGCCATCGTCTGTTTGAAAACACTTACTCACATATTAATGTATATTTACACATATATGTTTATGTGTATACCTTTATATATTGCATATACAGTTGCCCCTTGGTATTCATAGATTGTCTCCAAGATCTCCCCTCAGCAGCCACAGAAGTCTAAATCTCTTATGAAGTATCATAGTATTTATATGTAGCCTTTGTACATTTTCCTGTGTTCTTTAAATCATGCCAGCTTACTGATAACACCCAAGGAATGCAATACAAATGTGAGACAAATGGTCATGCTGTGTTGTTTCTGGTATGGTGACCAAGAGAAGCCCACACATGCTCAGCACAAAGATTTATGTCAAATATTTTTGACTCACGCTTAGTTAAAGCCTCCGGTGCAAAAGGCCAACTACAAAACCATGCATATATTCATATAGGTAACTTCTTAATTAAAAAACACAACGTTTCCAGATGCTATGAAACCATGGTTTTGTCTTCCTACACTGTCACATCCCGGTCATCCCTCTTCCTGACTTTGTCTCTCAGTGTGTCCAGACTTCTGCGTTTCCTTCGGCCTGCATTCATCACCCACAGCAGCCAATGATTCAAGTTCTCCCGTTAAGGTGTAAAAAGTGCAGATGGTGGAATAGTACATGCCACAATCTCAATGTGCCAAGCAGCTGTAACCCCCTAAATCTCCTATAATCTACTTACTTATTAAAGCATAAATTCCTTCTATACTTTTAAAAAGCACACTGATTGTGGAGTAGTTTAATATATTGCCCAGAACAAGGTGAAAGTTGATAATTTTGGAGTTTGAAAGTTTTTAAGTTGAAATATATTGTTATTTACATCTTCTTTCTTGGGCTATAAAATTTTTATTCTTTTATTTTTTTAAAGGCATTTTATTAGATGTTTTCTTCATTTACATTTCAAATGCTATCCCCAAAGCCCCCTATACCCCCCACCCACTCCTGCTTCCTGGCCCTGGCATTCCCCTGTACTGGGGCACATGATTTTCGAAATACCAAGGGTCTCTCCTCCCATTGATGACTGACTAGGCCATCCTTCTCAACTAGAAGTGATTGTAATACCTGCTTCCAAAGCATTTCCTTAGGTCTGGGGTTATTTTTAGGTGTCATAATTGGGGTTGGTTGGGGGACGCTGTCATCTAATGGATGGAGGTGAAGGCTATTAAGTGTCCTGTGATGATCTAGGCAGTTCCCTCCATTCCTCCCAAGAGAAGTTTTCCAGCACCATCGTAGCACAGTGGTGAGGCTCTAAGACTGAGAAACCCTGCCTTTTGCTGAGGCTTGTGTTTCCTTCTGCAATCCCCACAGCACTTTGCTTTATATTTATGTGGTAAAATTGTGTCTATACATGGTGGCTGGGGAGATTGCTCAGTCAGTAAAATGTTGCCCTGGCAAGCAAGAGGATCTAAGTTCAATCCTCAAAGCCTACGTAAAGAAATGCTGAGTATGGCAGGACATATTTGTAACCCCATTGCTGGGGAGGAGGAGCCAGGCTGATCCTTGAGGTCCCAGACAGCGAGAGACCCTCTCTCAAAAGAGATAGATGGGCTTTCTGTTTAAATTTTTTTTCTTCCTAAGCCTTTTTCTTGTTTTTGAAAGTAATAGTTACTCGTTCTGAGAAAAATGGGTCAACTGGGGGCACACTGATGTTTTTAGTTGATTTGGCAAACAAGGACTCAGGAGTTAGGTAACTTACAAGAACTGGTTCAGGAGCTGCACGAAGGAACTACAAGCAAAGTCTGAGCATACAAAAGTAAAAAGAGAAGGGGGTGGAGGACAGTCATTGCCTGGCTGCAGCTGTAGAATTGTCTCATTTGGTTCATCCTGTAGGGAAGCCCCTAGCCATGTAATTATGTTAGCTGTTTCTAGTTAAGCTTGGATTATCTTTCTTTAATACAAAAGTAGCCATTTATTTATTGCTTTTGAGCCACTGGGGATTGAACTCAAAGCCTCAAGCTTATCATGCAAATCCTATACCACTGAGCTGTAATCTCAGCCTCAACACAGTCCCCTACAAGAAATAGCTCCAGCTCAGCTATTTATGTTACAAATAAAGTCAAGGTCCCTCTGGGACTACATGGCTCCTCTGCATGGAATGCTTTGGGCATGGCCTCCTTTTCAGTTTAATACCTACTACGGTTGCTCTGATGACCTTCGACATGCATTGCATGTGTGCTTTTGTTTCTTTGCTTCTTTCTTCCTTTCTTCCTTTCTTCCTTTCTTCCTTTCTTCCTTTCTTCCTTCCTTCCTTCCTTCCTTCCTTTCTTCCTTTCTTCCTTTCTTCCTTTCTTCCTTCCTTCCTTCCTTCCTTCCTTCCTTCCTTCCTTCCTTCCTTCCTTCCTTCCTCTCTCTCTCTCTCTCTCCCTCTCTCTCTCTCTTTCTTACTTTGTTTCTTTCTCGCTTTGTTTTTTTCTTTGTTTGCTTCTTTAAAAATGGGTTCTTTTGTAGCGGGGCAAAGTGGTGCATGCTTTTAGTCCTAGCACTTGGCAGACAGTGACAGACAGATTTCTAGTACAGGGCAGCCTGGTCTACATACTAAGTTCCAGAACAGACAGGGCTACATAGAGAGACCCTTTCTCAAAGACAAAACAGAACAAAAATATGTTAGTTTTAGGTATTTGGTTTTTATTTCACCGGGGTTGGTGTCCAATGGCAGATTTCAAAACCTAGTACTGAATTTGTGTGTAAAGTGTGTCCATTGGGTGTGTGGATAGCCATATATTCATATATGTGTTTGCAATGAAATTTTATAATGGACATACAGATGGCTGCTTGCTCAGAAATTATATATCATGTTATATAATGATGTAATATTTATTATGTTAGATAGACATTGGTGTGCTTTCCATGTATATACATTGCTCCAACTCTGTGTGGGTTCAGGTCTAGGACTGGGCTTATAGTGCTAACAGAATAGATAAGGCCTCTGATGCTATGAGTTTCCATTCTAGATGGAAAGACAAACTGTACTGAAACAAACCATTAAATCAGCGGAAACTTTCAGATAGTGAGGCGTTGATATGTACTGTGAAGTCAAAGCAATCAATACCTGTAAAACTAGGCTGAGGTCAGGGCAGAAGAAGACAGCACGTGGGATACCTGGCACAACTCTCTCCTCATCCAGGTTAAAGGGAACGTGGGCAGTCTGGGACCCTGGTGAGATAAGTCCTCCCAGGAGGCCTTTTTGTCACTATCTCCCTGACTCAGGGTCTTCCTGAGCATCTTATTCTGTGAGTCTCTGATGGACACTGACCACCACCGAAAGCAGGACTTGAATTAAAGAGTCAGAAACATTAAAGAGATATTCAGGGTAAAAAAAAAAAAAAAGGAAGAGGGTCAGAGAGACTGAAAGCTAGGCTTTCTGATGGAAGTCACCAAAATGGACCAGATAAGAATGGGAAGTCTGGGGCTGAAGAGATGGCTCAGCAGTTAAGAGCACTGGCTGCTCTTCCAGAGGTCCTGAGTTCAATTCCACATGGTAGATCACAACCATCTGTGATGGGATATGATGCCCTCTTCTGGTGTGTCTGAAGACAGCTACGGTGTACCATAAAAATAAATAAATCTTAAAAAAAAGAGAGAGAGAGAGAAGAAAAATGAAAAAAAAAAGAAAAAGAAGAATGGGAAGTCTGACAGATGGGATAGTCTAGAAGGGGGAGTGGGGGAGGGGCAGATTCATAGGGTTCTTAGATGTGGAATGAGGAGTGTGGGTGGGAGGAAGGTAATAGCAGATTGGCCTGCGGAGACTAATGCTGCTCTTATCCCTCAGACTAGAGGACATCTATGGGTGCCCTTACGACTTTGTGGAAGTGTTTGATGGACAGCAAGTGGCCTCACTCTCCATGGGCAAAGTCTGTGCTGGAGCAGAACTCACATTCCTCTCCTCTTCAAATTTCATGACGGTGGTGTTTAAAAGTGACACTATGATCACCAACTCAGGCTTCTATGCTATGTACAACACCGTTCAGCAAGGCGAAATGCAAAATGGTGGGTATCCTGACACCCACCGTGCAGGAAGTACACTGGCTGTGCCTTGTCCCATTTAGAGAGAAGAGGCTTTTGAAATCTGACCTGAATGACACCATACCTGATGTGTCTACCTCTGCTGAGTGGCATCCTCACTGCCAGTCATAATTATTACACCTGCTCTGCCAGCCACAGTCACTGTCTTGCACTAAGCACTAGAAACAGATGGCTGGAGTTTCCTGTCCCCCGCTGTGTGTGTGCTGAAAGAATCTCATTCACCTTCTCAAAGGAAGGAAAGAAGGAATATGAAAGATTATTCTAGAACTGTCACAAAGTATAATTGTCAGTCTTTCTTCTGGCTGGATTAGTCACATACCATCCAGAACACTTGTGAACCTCTCAGGTTCTGCTGTGGGGTGCAAGAGCATTCCAGTGACTTAAGGTAAGTTATCCTCCAGCTGGGATGCTTTTGAGAGCTTAAGAGACTCTAAAATACTGGGCTTGGAGGTGGCTCAGTGGGTCAAGAACCTGAGTCTAGGAGGCAGAAACTGGAGACTTCTCAGATGCTCGTAAGCCTGTTAGACTGGTGTGAACTAAAGACAGTGGTAAAGAGATTTGTCTCAAACAAGGCAAAGATCAACAACCAAAGTTGTTCTCTGACCTCCACACATATGCCTACACTCATACATACATACATACATACATACATACATACATACATACATACATACATATACAGAGAGATTTAAAAATTAATAAGTATTAATTGCTTTTTAGCAGTCAGAAAATCTTTAGGGAATCAGGTAACAGAGCCACTCCGAGGGTCCAACACAGAGAACACTTTTTTCAACCTGCAGATGCTTCTAGAATCTGAGGATGCCACATCTCTAAAGAACCCATTTTTCCATTCCTAGGGATGGCCCTGAGACTGGTGAATGGCAGCCACAGGTGTGAGGGCCGAGTAGAGATCTCTTACAATGGGACCTGGGGCACGGTGTGTGATGACAGCTGGGATCTGACAGATGCCAAGGTGGTGTGCCAGCAGCTCGGCTGTGGTAAGGCCATGTCGGCCCCAGCTGAGAGCTACTTTGATAAAGGCATGGGCCATATCATGTTGGACGATGTGCAATGCATGGGGGATGAAGCCAAGGTGTGGCAATGCACACATCACGGATGGTTCTCCCACAACTGTGGGCACCATGAGGATGCCAGCGTGGTCTGCTCAGGTGAGTAGCATGGCTTGCATCGTATCTCAGGGAGCCTTGCCAACCCCTAGCCACTGGGAAGAGAGATGTCAACACCAGCAGGCAAGCAATCAGCAATGAGCTGTAGGCTTTGAACCAATTTTTAAGTCAATTTACTTAAGAGTTAGTTTTCAACCTTAGGTTCAGGCATCTGTAAAGGGTTCAAAATCTCACCCGGAAATTAGCAATTATATAAATGGTTAGAATTATCAGACATCATATTCCTGGCACGGCCATTCCTGGGTGCTGGTAACAATATAGTGCCCACCAAGTGTTCTGTGAGTGCTGAACTCTGTCCTACAGTCAGTGCTTCTGAATTCTTAATACCCACAGCTTCCAATAAAGTAGCGATTATAGCATCTGTACTCAACTGATAAGCCCTCCAAAGACATAACTAACACCACATGCAGGACCACGTTCTCTAAGTACTGACTGGCTGAGGTCCTAGGTTAAAGGCTGAGCTCATCTGTTACAGGGCCTCTGTCGGCACGGTGACAGGCCAAAATCAAACAAGCACCATGCTGCACCTGAGCCACAAGCACATAGTGAGCTCCCTCACGGGCTCCTGGGTCCCTTTATTAGCTGGATGAGTTTTAAGTCTACTTTTCCAATGGCCCAGAACAGAGCAGGTCTGCTTCTGAAAAAAGTACCAGATTTTTCTGGGGAGTTATGTGACCATCTTGTTTAACCTCTCTCACTCTCACATCTGTCTTTGAATAGGTATCGATGACGCACCAAGTGGAGAACCAGCAGGTACTGTCTATCTGTCTGTTCATCCAATTCAGTTGCCAGGGCGCTGGTGGATGAGAATTGCAGCTACCATTCAAGTTCTGAGGCTGGAGAGAAAGGCACGACTAGATACTCTGTTTCTAACTAGCAAAAGCAGTAACGCCCATCACAGTTGGCAATGTGGCGCGATTGCTACAGAGGGTGAGAAGATAGGAAGAAGAGGAAGTTCAGATTTACCAGAGATGAACTCTCTTGGCTACTGGTTCATTTGAGAGAGGACCAACTGCTGGCGTGGATGATCTTATCACAAGAGTCTAGATAGAGCAAGGAACCAGAGACTCCAGGGTTGTATGGAGTGGCCCCTGTCCATATTGTTTAAGTGCAAACACACCATCTCTGTTCTCTGGGCACAGGGGAATGATGGCTTCTGAAGATCAGTGGTCTTCAGTATTTTAAGAAAAGGTTAAATATGGATGCAAATCCTTGATCATGACTTTTTTTGTCTGTGCATTTTTACAGACTCCACTGGTGACATCATGACAAGAAGCTTGTATAAGCTTCTCTTTCCATGTTAACTCATCCTTTCTTCTTTTAATATGTATGAAGCTGCTGCACATGAGGGTCTATAGATAATTCCACACCAAAGCCAAGAGTTCTGCCCTAACTGAATACTTTAGTTAATCTTGGTTTTGTTTTCAGATTCGATTTAAATATAATTATTGAAAGGTAAGCATTAAAGTTTTAAAGGGTTTTTAAGTTTTGAGCAGATAGCCATTTTGAGTTGAGCAGCTGCAAGCTAGAGCTACTTGGGGCTTCACTGATGGGGCAGGCTTTGATAGGGCAAAACTGGAGGTAAGACAAAAGTCTGGGGAAAGAGTGAGTGCCAGTGCATTCCCTGGGCAGTCCCTAGTTAGAGGTGCGTTGGCAGCTTGTAAGTGGTTATGACAACTTATGCTGAGCTGACTTTGGCTTGCTTACGTAGGAACTAGATGTGCTACCTCAGTTTCATCGCTTCCCAGTGATTTCTTTTAATAAAGTCATTTCAGGATCCCCTTAAATAGAGTTCAGGTTGTGGTGATCTCCCACCAACCATCAAATTATTTTCATTGCCACTTCATATAACTGTAAGTTTGCTGTTGTTATGAGTCGTATCATAAAATAGCCGATATACAGGATATTTAATATGTGACCCCTGTGAGGGTCACAGACCCACAGGTTGAGAACCACTGCTCTACAGCACTGTTCTACAGCACAGCCTACCGAGAAAGGCTACCTTGGTTTGTATTATCCTTGTATCTTTTGCCTCGTTGGGTTTGCACACGTAAACCTTCCTGTGCACCTGGATTCATAAAGCCTATTCACTCCCAGATGTTATCGTTTCCCCTTCACAACACAAATGATCATCTATCAAGAGGCTGACACTGATGCAGGAGGTGTAGCTCAGTTGGAAGAGTGCTTGCCTAGCATACAGGGAAGCCCTGGGTTCCATCCCTAACATTGCATAAAAGTAGTCATGATGGTACATGCCTATAATTCCAGCATCCAGGAGGTGAAGGCTGAATGACCTCTGGGGTTCAAGGTCACCCCCAACTAAATAGTCAGCCTGAGCTATGTTATCCCTGTCTCAAAAAAATGGTGTTTTGTTTGTTGGGTTTGGTTTGTTGTTGTTGTTGTTGTTGTTGTTGTTGTTGTTGTTGTTATATTTAGCTTGATGCATGGCTCATCAGTTAAGGGTGCTTGCTGTTCTTGTAAGGGACTTGAATTCAATTCTCAAAATCTGTATCAGGCAGCTCATAACTGCCTATAAATTCCAGTTCCAAGGAATCCAATACCCTCTTCTATTCTACACACACACACACACACACACACACACACACACCACTAAAAATGCATCATAACAACAACAACAACAGGAAGTAAGTTTTCCCTACTTCTTTTTGATGGCATAGTTGTTTTTCCTCAGACTCTACAGCTCATGCTAGCCTCTCATTTGAGGTTCTGTTTCAGTCTTCCCGGTGCTGGGATTATAGGTGTGAACTCAGTACACTCAGCTTTTGCTTGCTTTACTCTCCTGCATTCATTGTATCTCCTCTTGGCACTGATAAAACCCAAAAGAAAACAAAGCAAAAGCATCAGGAGCCAGTGTCTCCTCATGGGATTTCCTCACTTTTTTGACAGATGAAATTTTTCATTGTGGTGGTTTGCTCACAAATAGTTCAGGCTCCTTCTCCAGTCCTTGGTATCCTAAAAAATACCCTACAAATGTGATCTGTGCCTGGGACATACAAGTGGATACCAGTGCTCACATCAGACTCACCTTCGAAGTGGTCAAGTAAGTAAATATTTTCTGTGTATACAATTATCATTACTTGGCTGTGTATATGTCAGGTTTACTCCCTTTTTGTTGGACACATGAACTCCTAACAGCCTTAACTTCATGCACAAGACCTGCACAATGTCAAGCCAGCCAAAATCCCAGCATGGATGAGGGAAGGGCTCATGAAGGGCTCTGACCCCTGTCAGAGGAACTATGGGCAGCTGATAGCTACTGAGAGAGAGCCACTTTTCTTCAGGGATGCAGGCACTAAGAGGCTACCCATGCTCTGTTAGATAGTCCCATACTCATGCACACACAGAAAACACAAAATGGGTTTAGTGGATAGCAAATTAGACAAACAAACAAACAAACAAACAAACAAAGACAAGCATAGTGGCATATGCCTTTAATCCCAGCACGGCAGAGGAAAAGACAGGCAAATCACATCTATTTGCTCGAGGCCGTCCAGGGTATATTGTGAGACCTGTCTCAAAATAAACAGGTAAAAAGGAATAAAAATTTAAAAAAGAGAGCATATGAATTTTGGGGGAAAAGTAGAGATGGGGTAGTGGAGGAATCAGAAGGGAAGGAATTAGGAAGGTCTGGATGCATATAGTACATGCATGCATAGATATTATGTAAAATACTAAAGAGTGCCAGGCAGTGGTGGTGCACGCCTTTAATCCCAGCACTTGGGAGGCTGAGGCAGGCAGATTTCTGAGTTCGAGGCCAGTCTGGACTACAGAGTGAGTTCCAGGACAGCCAGGGCTACAACAGAGAAACCCTGTCTCAGAAAACAACAACAACAGAAACCAAAAACCAAAAACCAACCACCACCACAACAAAATAAACCCAAATACTAAAGAGCTGCATTTCTTCCAAAAGCTTAAGTTAGCAAATCCCAGGAGTTCACTTCCTATGAATACAGACAGAGTCTTGCAGCTTTCACTTGGCAACAGTAGACTGGGGTTAGTCTTTTGTCCATCAGCAGGAGAGCCACGAAACAGATTTTGGTACAGCCACATGCTACTGTCACAGGCTAAGTGACTAATGCTACAGAACAAGATGCCACAAACAGTGGATAACTGTCAAATCTGCCACTGCTCCTGCGCCAACTGTCTGTGGGAGGAAACAGATCTGCTTTTGGGAAGGGGGAAACTGTGGGGGACTTGGTGGGCGACACAGATGTTTACTTTTTTCTGAAAGCCATCAGTATCATGTAAATTATGTTCTGTGAGCTTATAACTCACACTGAAAAGATATTATTGAATTAAAATTTTAACAGATTTTTAAAAATGAACTTAATGGTGTTTTGGAGGTTTGGGGTTTTTGTTTTTGTTTTTTGTCTAAAACTGCTTTGTTTGAGCATTTTTGTCTTACTGGCATTTTGCTTGTATATTTTGTGTTCCATTTTTGTGCGTTTGTGAGTTTGTATGTGTGTGTAAGAGAAAGAGAGGTAGGTATGTGAGTTTCTTGTTTGTTTATTTCTCTCTTTTAAAGAGAGAGAAGGGAGGGCATGGGGTTAGGTGAGCTAGAATGGAGGTGGAGAGGGTCTGAGAGGAGTGAATTGTGTGGCCAGAACATATTGTGTGGAAATAATGTTTTAACACACAGAAAAAAAGTTAGAAATAGAAAAGTCCCTTTGCCTGAGCCAGTGGGGTCAGCCCTTCTTCTAACCTGTGGGAGGAGTTACAGGTCTGCAGTAGCTTTGCCTGACCTTTGTTGTAATCTCTTGGGAAGTCACTTCTAGACAGAAAGGCCAAGGAAAGAAAGGAGTTTGAATGAGGCTGTTTCATTCACAGGTTGGAAAATTTCTATGGCTGCCCTTATGACTTTATTGAGATTTTTGATGGCCCACAAAGTGAACCATTTTCACTCGGGAGATTCTGCTCTGAAACAACCCCAATATTTACCTCCTCCTCAAGCCACATGAGCGTGGTGTTCCACAGCGATGCCATCGTCACCAACATTGGATTCTTTGCATCTTATGAATCTCTGTTGCAGGATGAGAAAGACGCAGGTAGGCCCTTGCATCATTTCAGCCACTGGCCCTGCTTGGTGATGCTGCACTCAGATGGCCATTCCATCACCCGTGAGCTAGGGATTTGAAAGTGGTTCCCAAGCTCCCTATCAATTATAGCTCCTGAGATGTAAGTTGAAGAGCCTGGCTGAGCAGACTGCTTTGAACAGATGTCGTCTTCTGAGGTTAAAAGTCCATGAACTCTTAAGAGAAAGGAACTGGGCCAGTTCTGTGGTAAAACTTGTCTTATTCACAACCATGCTAATAAGGAGTTCACAAATGGCAGCTCAACCATGTTTGCATGCCCAGTATTGTCACCTTACAAAAGGCTTTTGGGATCCTTTCTTGAGTTTTGTGAAATATAAGTTTATTGGGGAGGAGGGTTAAAAGCCTCTCCCTGGATCACCTAACACATTTCCATCAAGCGCACACTACTCAGCAGCCAGCTCTAACCTGTAAGATGCCCTCTCCCTTGTGAGGACAGAGCCCTCAAAGCCAGCGCCAAGACAGACAACATGTCCTCCTTATCTTCAAGTGCGCATTGGTAAAGGGGAGCCCTGGGGTGGTTGACACCGTTTGTCTGCTTTTTCAGATGTGGCACTCAGACTAGCCAATGGCAGCCACCCATGTGAGGGCCGCGTGGAGCTCCACTACAACGGCAGCTGGGGCACAGTGTGTGATGACGGCTGGGACCTGAGGGATGCCCAGGTGGTGTGCCGGCAGCTGGGCTGTGGTGGGGCTGTGGTAGCCATTGGCCGAGCCCATTTTGAGCGAGGCCTGGGCCCCGTTGTCCTGGATGATGTGGAGTGCATGGGAACGGAAGCCAGACTATGGCAATGTCTGCACAGTGGCTGGCTTGCCCACAACTGTGGCCACCACGAAGATGCTGGTGTTGTCTGCTCAGGTGGGCTAGGTTCTGAGCCAGGTGGGTTAATGACTTTCCACTTCTGGGATCCTCCTGCCCCACCACACAGAAAGCAGGAAGAGAATCTAGAATAGTCCCCAGGCCACTGTTCCCACCACACCTAGCTGCTACTCAAGGTGTGATTTTCATAACCATTTCCTTTTGTCTGACTATTTATGTGTGTTCCTTTTACAAGGAAGCTTCAGACTTGATCAGCTTAGAGAACCAGGGCCGAATGCTGCACACAGACCATACTTGAGTATAAACAATGCCTTAGTTACTTTCAATTGCTATGATGAAACACCATCACCAAGATAACTTATAGAAGAAAATATTTTATTTGGGTCTCATGGTTCCAGAGTGGTTAGAGTCATGGTGGGAAGCATGAGAGCAGGCAGGTAGGCATGGTATTGATGCAGTAGCAGAGAGCTCACACCTTCATCCACACAGAGGAGCAGATCAAGCTAATTGGGAATTCCTTAGGCTTTTGAAACCTCCATGCCCGCCTCCAGGGACCTACCTCTTTCAATAAAACCACGCCTCCTAATCCTTCCCAAACAGTTCGACCAGCAGGGGACTAAGCATTCAAATACATGAGCCTATGGAGGGTCATTTTCACTCAAATCACCACACACAACGACAGTAAAATCATGTAAGAAATAGTATTTAAATTTTAATATAGGCCCTGGATAAGGCTCAGTGTTTAAGGGTACTGGTTGTTCTTCCAGAAGGTCCAGGTTCAGTTCCCAGCAACCATGGGATAGCCACATAGCAAGTTCACAGCAAGTTTGAGGTTAGCCTGGACTACATGGGATCTTATCTCTTAATTGATCAACTTACTAATTAATTAAAATAAGAATTACAAAACCCAACCAACAAGCAAGACAGACGCTTCACATAGGTTACTGTCACTGTGACCACAGTTCGTTTTTTAAAAGAAAGAAAATTATATTCTAGTATCTATTATCAGAACAGAATGGGCCTAGGGAATCCAGAAACTCGGGTGGTGACTTTGGGTCATTCTTTGATGCCCAGGTGGAATACATCTGACTTTGGTTTTATTCCCCAAATAACTCATACAAACAGGCTTACCTGTGGGGTTTAGTAGACTGAAGAGAGGTGATGGTGACTCTCTACCTTTCTTATGTCTTCCATAGCCTCTCTGTCCCAGCCAGCACCATCATTTCCCGTGAGTGATATGATCTCAGGTAATGTCAGCTGTTCTAGATTGGTTGGCTGTAACTTGCATTGGCCAAGTCTCACTGGGAAGTAGGGTAGAGGTTTAAGGGCCAAACACCCTGTTTTCATCGTCGGTACATTGAGCAAGTCCCTGAACTATCTCCATTTCCTCCTCTGGATGAGTGAGGCAGGTGGTGACATTTGCATCCTCGGGATATGCTGGGATTGGGTGACTTTTCTTGTGCAAGAGAAAGAGGTTGGCACAGTTCTTAGCATATGACAAAACATGCTATGTAGACATCACATTATCTTCCGATCAGAGCACCGTAAGAAATTCCCTCTGTGGTCGGCTTTCTCCCTGGAGGAAGGATGAAGAAGCTTTAACTTCTCCGTGTGCTCCGTGTGCTCCGTGTGCTCCGTGTGCTCCGTGTGCTCCGTGTGCTCCGTGTGCTCCGTGTGCTCCGTGTGCTCCGTGTGTCTAAGTGGGGCCCAGTAGTTGCCACATTTCAAATTCAGTCCTCAGGGCAGGTCTTAAAGAGCCAAGTCCAACATGCAGAGAATTGAGAGGAAAGAATGGCCCTAAGCCTTCAGAGGAAGCACCAGCTTGGGTTGTTCTGGAAGCAGAGGTCCTCAAAGGATGCTTTACTGGCTTTAAACTATTTTTTTTAAAGCCACAGACTCCTCTTTATTGTGTAAGCATAGTATAAAAGTAGTTTGTAGGCACTGAGTACACACAGACTGAGAGATGGAAGGCTTTTCTTTATGGGGAAAAGTACCATGAAGGAATGGGATTAGAAGCTGTCTTTAGATAGTCCCAAAGGTAGAGAGATCACTGGAAGTTGATGAAGAGTTGAAGTTGCCTGACACCTAACAAAGACATATAATTTTCTTTTTGTTTTCTGTCTATCCTTAGCATCATTAGTAAGGCAGCCAGAGGTGCACACATCAACAGGTAACCTTTCCTTTTCTCCTCAGTTGCCTTTTCCTTTGTGCAGTTGAGTCTAGATTCCAGCAGTGCTGGATGAGAACCATCCCTGCTGAGTGCCCTGTGTATTCCCACCCTCCGCCTCAGCTCAGGCTGATCCTGCTGATGGAGGGTTGGGAATGCCTAGACCATGTAGAAAATCTGGGACTAGAAAATACTGTAAGAAGCAAGAATGATTTGTGGAGGAGTAGTGTGAAAGCTGGCTCCTGTTAAGGCTCAGGGTGTCACTCTGTCCTTACTGAGACCTACCTAGGAAGTGATCTTGGCTGTCTTCTGACCTTTTATTCTCTTCTGACACAGCAACTTTTGACTATGGGCATCAGCATGCAATGACTGCCTTTCTCAGTCCCCAGAACACTGTGACACATGGGTCACACCTGACCCTGGTGTCTACTACAATTATCTCTTTATCCCTTGATCAGTACACACACACACAACACACACACACACTCACACAAAGATAAAAATAAAAATATGACATATTTTGTGAGTACCAGAAACCAAGACTTGCAACTTGTAGGAAGGGACCAAAGGCAAGTACCTGGTCCAGCTGGCCAAGGGACAATTTTTTTTTTTTTTAACCAAACACAATCTTGAAAACCCATTGAGTGGTACCAAGGACAAGAATTTAAATGATTTGAGATGAAATGAAGGGGAACTGGGTTTGCCATCCTTTACTATCAATTCATGACTCCCAGGAAATAGCTGTTTTTTTCTGGCAGTCTTTGAGGATGGACCCTCCAGAGCATTGTTCCTGAATTACTCACAGGTA
This sequence comes from Mus caroli, assembly GCF_978045245.1. Classification (NCBI taxonomy): domain Eukaryota; kingdom Metazoa; phylum Chordata; class Mammalia; order Rodentia; family Muridae; genus Mus; species Mus caroli. The sequence continues at coordinate 14,395,859 of NW_028227263.1, read as the reverse complement.
TGGACCTGCGACTGATGAACGGGACAAGCAGGTGTGAAGGCCGAGTTGAAGTGTACTATGCCAACACCTGGGGAACTGTGTGTGATGACAACTGGTCCATAGAGGATGCCCACGTGGTCTGCAGACAGCTTGGCTGTGGCCCAGCTTTATCTGCCCTGACAGGCAGCAGTTTTGGCCCTGGGTCAGGCAGTATCGCCCTTGATGATGTCAACTGCACAGGAAAAGAATCTTCCCTGGCACAATGCCCTCACAGGGATTGGCTCACCCACAACTGTGGACACCAAGAAGATGCTGGCGTTATCTGTTCAGGTAAGAGAAGGTCCATCCTAGACCAGTCACAGAACTGCCCAAGCCAAGACTGAATGCTGGCACACCTCGAGCCTGCCCCACAGTCAGGACAGTGGGTTTCTTTTCCAACATTGAAAATGATGCTTGCAATACTTAGGGTGTCTGTTTTCAAACTGAAAGTCTGAAGAGATTAATCAGTAAAAAGAAAGGAAGGAAGGAAGAGAGAGAGAAACAGAGAGGGGGGAGGAAGGGAGGCAGGGAGGCAGGAAGGCAGGCAGGAAGGCAGACAGGCAGGCAGGCAGGCAGGCAGGCAGGCAGGCAGGCAGGCAGGAAGGAAGGAAGGAAGGAAGGAAGGAAGGAAGGAAGGAAGGAAGGAAGGAAGGAAGGCAGGCAGGCAGGCAGGCAGAAAGGCAGAAAGGCAGGCAGGCAGGCAGGCAGGCAGGCAGGCAGGCAGGCAGGCAGGCAGGCAGGCAGGCAGGAAGGAAGGAAGGAAGGAAGGAAGGAAGGAAGGAAGGAAGGAAGGAAGGAAGGAAGGAAATAATAGTACTAGCCTTCATAGGGTTGGTAGGAGTTAACAAGACAACCTGCATACAATGTTTAGTCAAGCATCTAAGAAACCATAAATTATACAAAATAGCTAGCTATTGTCATTGTTATTATTGAGATTAATTCAGAATTGTGTGTGCGGGCTTTTAGGCAGGTGAAAGCACACAGCAGAGGAAACAGTCTTGGATGCTTGAGAAGACTTGGTCACACCTAGTGTTTAATTTCCTTTGAAATTAAACAAAGACTATGTCCTTTAGGGCACTTCACCACCATGTTTCTAATATCTACCATCTCATGTTTCCATTCTCTCTATAGATTCTACAGCCAATGGACATTCAGGTATCTATGAGTGCATGAATTCTGTAGTTCCTGCTAGGCAACTAGAGTCTACTGAAAGGGTTACCACACTGGGTCTCTCTTCTGATCCTTAAATTATTTTTGCCAATTGCCTGCTCTCTAGACTGTTCTAGAAGATTAGGACCCCGGGTTATTTCCCAGCCCCCGGGTGCCTGCCATGCACCCAGAGGGAAGGTGTCCTGAAATTAACATAGTGATGTGTCATCCCTTTTGCACGTGAGCACCACATTTCAGCAGGAAAGTATAATATAAGCTTTTGACTCAAGATGCTCATGCAGCAGAGGCCTTGGCAGGCCACAGAGTGCAGGTGGTCCTAGAGGCGGAAGAACCTGGGGTTGGGGCTCCTTCTCTATCTGCAGCGTGGACTTGGGACCCGGGATGGAGCTAATCTGACAGTGAGGCCCCTGCTAGGAGGCCGGAGCTTCGTGACCCCAGCATGAATTTAACGTCTCATTCTTATTTAGGATAATGATCACATACATGCATGAGCCATTATCACAATTTAAATGGAAACTACATGATTGGCTACTTGCTAGGGTTGTTTAAAGGCAAACGTGATTCTATGATTTAGGTGACGTTTAAGAGTATGAGGTGGCATTATGAGTATGAGGTTTGCTTAGGATGTCTCTGTGGTGACTTTCCCCCATTCTCACCTGTGCAGCTACTTCAGCTCCTGAGGAACATCTAAGTGATTTGCATCCAGGTACTTTCCCACTCTTACAGCCTGTGAATCTCTGTTCTGAGGCTGATTGGGACTAACAGAAATGATACCAACAAGTCTGGGGAGACAGCTCAGTAGGTAAAGTGACGGCCATCCAAGCATGAGGATCTGGTTCAGTCTCCAGCACCCAGGACATGGTGGCACACGCTTGTAATATCAGTTTGGGACAAATGGAGACAGACAAATCCCTGGGAATTTCTGGCCAGCCAGTCAAGCCAAATCAGCCAGTTTTAGGAGAGAAAAAAAAAAAAAAAAAGAAAGCCTTGTCTCCAAAATGCAAGGTAGTAGGTATTCTGAAGAATAAACCTGAAATGATATCTAATCTGATCTACACACACTCAGGGGCTGGGGGGGGGGTGGAAACTGGGGGGGTCGGTGAGGGGAAGGAAGAGATAAGTTAGAGAAAGAACATTAGTTTCATGGCCTTGATGCTGTAAAACAAAGAAGCTCAGTAAAGCTAGTGACATGGGCCTCTCCTATTGTGGGTGTGTATGTGTTTGTTTGTTTGTTTGTTTGTTTGTTTGTTTGTTTGTTTTTAAACGACAGAGTCCATTTACTCACTCACCTCAATGACAGCGTCTGATGTTCAAAGGCCGGGCTCCACGCTGTGCTCTAGTGAACCTGCCCCAGTCCTGAGGGCTCAGACTCTCAGAATCCACTTCATCTGCTTTAGTTCTGAGGGTTTTTTCACACTTTGCCTAGGGATGCTGTACTGGCTTTGATAAATAGTTTACAGCTTTCTAGAGCCAAGCGATAAACAACTAATTATATCTTGTCAGTTACATCCTAGCTGAGAGAACCAAGTGAGACATACAGTCTAGGCTCTCAGCACGCAGATGCATTGTTTTCAGCCTTTGGAAAGTGATTTTCGGGGGGTGGGGGGAGGACCCTAACATCAGTGAGCTGTGGGCATGGTGCCAAAGGCCTGGCAACCCCAGCAACTTGGGAGACTGAGACAGAAGGATTACATGTTCCAAGTGTATCTGAGACAGAGGTCTAGGCTAGTCTAGGAATGTTAGTGAGACCCTTAATCTCAAAAAAGAGATGGTTAAAGAAAAGAGGTGGGGAAACAGCTCCATGGTAGAATGGTATTTTTAGGTACATCTTCCTCAATGCTAGACTGTGGCCTCGATTCCCATAACCAAATTGCCCAAGATAGCGATCCAACACAGGTAGAAACATGTTCACGTTCCATTACAGAAAGTGGTCCTACGTGTTCCTTTGGGTATATAGGTATCCCACATCCGCACAGCCCTTCATAGACAGGTGCATGTTACCCCAGCCACAAGCTGCACACCAGGCTGGCATTCTCCAGACTGATGAGCACCGAAGGAGCCTCAGCTGACTTGATCCTTGGCTTCTGCAGATCTGCCGCTGGTGAGACTGTCTGCCGGGAGAAGCCAGTGTGAGGGCCGTGTAGAAGTCTACTTCAATGGGACCTGGGGGACTGTGTGTGATGATCTTTGGGGTATACAGGCCACCCAAGTGGTATGTCAACAACTGGGCTGTGGGGTGGCCCTGGCAGCCCCCAGGAGCAGTCTGTTTGGCGATGGCTCTGGCCCCATCTTCCTAGACGACGTGAGATGCTTGGGCACAGAGACCAACCTGGGGCACTGCCACCACCCCGGCCTTTCTGTGCACAACTGTGAGCACCATGAGGATGCAGGCGCCATCTGTTCAGGTACCTGATCTCTGCTGGATCTTTATTTTCCTCCCAAGCAACAAACCAGGTAGAACACACAGAGGGCACAGGGCCCTGCTGAGGCAAACTTGTTCTGGCTTTGCATTGAGAGGGTTACGCTCCTCCTGCACACTTGGACTCCAACAGTCAACCACATTGGTCACACTAGTGTAAAGAAGTGGGTATCCATTGTCCATTGTCACAGCCTGTTCCCTAGACCTTTCACATGGAAGTCCTATAAGCAATAATACACCTGCTGTAGGGCCATTTAACTCCTGGGAATGGTCTTTCTATGTACATTAAACTCGTATGTCCTCACGATGGAATTTCAGACAGCTTGACTATGCAAATACTCTCCTCATGCATTTCCCATGATGGGACTTTCTTGCTACAAGGAACAAGTTTCGGTAACCACTCAAAAAACTTGACCAAAGAATCCTGTGGAAGAGAGGAAGGAAAGATTGTAGGAACCAGAAGGGTCAAGGACACCATAAGAAAACACACAGAATTAACTAGCCTGGCCTCATAGGGGCTCACAGAGACTGAACTGCCAACCAGAGAGCCTACATGGGTCTAACCTAAGCCCTCTGCATATATGTTATGGTGGTATAGGTTGGTTTTCTTGTGGGACGCCTAACAGTGGGAGTGCTGGCTGTCCCTGACACTTTTGCCTGCTTAGGCACCCTTTCCTCCTACTGGGTTTCCTGGTCCATATGAGGGGAGGTGCCTAGTCTTATTACAACTTGATATGCCATAGTTTGTTGATATCCCTGGGAGACCTGCCCTTTTCTGAAGGGAAACAGAGAAGTGGTGGATTGTGGGGGAGAGGGGAGATAGGGAGAAAGGGACTGGGAGGAGAGGAAGTAGGGGAAATTATGGTTGGGGTGAAATATATGCAAGAATAAATTTTTTAAAACTTAAAAAAGTCTTGACCACTAATACCTTATTTTGTTATTAATTAATTGCTCCACCACTGGGCCTCACCACCACCCCCCCCCCGTGCACCTCATTCTCCCCCTCCTAGAGCCAGGCAGAGGTGCAGCTGGGAGAGATGGTGTGAGGATCAGGGTGGGGAGAGGCTGTGCCTCCGCCACTCTCCTCAGCTCTGTCACGTTGCTGGCTGTCTTGTTCTGTTTATATCTGAAGAGTTAGTTCCATGGTGCCAGGGAATAGAAACTCTAAGTTAAAATGTCCATGTCATTTCCTATTTTGTGGCCACAGATCCCTTAAGTGCCACCTGCCTATAAGGTTGAGAGATGTTCCCAAGTGAGTATTCGTAAGTCAAGTGAGGAAAGATCGGCGAGTCCGAGGCATTGTGAGCATGTGCTGGCTTCATGTGTGCCCCATCACATGGACATGTGTGCCCCATCACATGGGCATGACAAGGATTCGTGCCCACTTGGCTCATGGTATTTTATGGGATGAACTCGCACTGATGTCAATGTTTCTGGTTTTTTCTTCCAGCTCCTGGTGTTGTCTCAGCTCCAGCAGGAGTGGCTCCCACAGCTGGTAATATTCTCATTGCATTTCCCTCCCGATGATCAGACCTTTCTAGGGATCTCCCCAAGTTTATAGCCTGTACTATCTATCGCTGACTACCTAGAGCTCATCCTTCCAGAGAGGCAAAGGAGAAAGTGAACCAGAGGGAAAGCTGTTCACGTGGACAGAGGGAAGCTGTTCACATGGACTGGGGGGAGCTGTTCCTGTGGACGGAGGGAGGCTGTTCCTGTGGACAGAGGGAAAAGCTGTTCACATGGACTGGGGGGGTGGGGGGGGGAGCTGTTCCTGTGGACGGAGGGAGGCTGTTCACGTGGACGGAGGGAGGCTGTTCCTGTAGACAGAGGGAGGCTGTTCCTGTGGACCGAGGGAGGCTGTTCACGTGAATGGAGGGAGGCTGGTCACGTGGACTGTTACTGCTTGTCATTCCCCAGCCTATTAGATAATTTTAACTTTGAATTTGCACCAAAAAAACCAAGCTTCGTCTAAAAGAAAGAGACAAAGCTTGAGTTTGGCAGATTTTTAAATTTTTTTATTAGATATTTTCTTAATTTACATTTCAAATGCTACCCCCAAAGTCCCCTATACCCTCCCCCACCCTGCTCCCCTACCCACCCACTCCCACTTCTTGGCTCTGGCGTCCCCTTGTACTGGGGCATATAAAGTTTGCAAGACCAAGGGGCCTCTCTTCCCAATGATGGCCGACTAGGCCATCTTCTGCTACATGCAGATGGGATTCTGTGGCTTGGATCCAAGGATATGATAATCATTGTAATAACTGTAATAGATAGTCTAGAGATAAGAAATCAGAATTAGCAAGGGAAAACAAGTCAATGCACTTGGGTCATTAATTTTTCTTTCTCTTTTTTTCCCTTAATTTGTTTATTCCCTTTACATTCCCCTCCCTCTTCTCCTTCCAGTTTCACTTCACACTCCCTCCCTCTTCTTCCTCCTCCCCTTCTTCTCTAAGAATGGAAGTTGCTCCCTCCACACACACACAGCTCATACCAACCCACCATGGCACATCAAGTTGCAGCAGGACTAGCTCTGTCCTCTCCCACTGAGGCCAGACAAGGCAGCCCAGCTAGAGGAAAGGGATCCAAAGTGGGGTACCAGAGTCAGAGTCAGCCCCAACTTCAATTGTTAGGGGACCCACATGGAGACCATGCTACATATGTGTAGGGGGCCTAGATCCAGCCCATGCGTACTCTTTGGTTGGTGGTTCAGTCTCTGTGAGCCCCCATGGGCCCAAGTTCGTTGACTCTGTAGGTGTTCTTGTGGTGTCGTGGGATAGTATTAAGCACTAAAGAAAAGCCCACCGTGCTGCTTGCGTCACTCCAGGACTAACCTCTGTGTCTTCCCCAGACCAGCTCACCATCAGGTTGGTGGGTGGAAAGAATCAGTGTGAAGGGCGAGTGGAAGTCCACCACAATGGCACGTGGGGCACTGTTTGTGATGACCTCTGGGACATCGAGGATGCCCACGTGGTGTGCCGGCAGCTGAACTGCGGGAAAGGTGTCAGCGCCCTTGGGAGTGGCTATTTTGGAGAAGGCGTAGGGAGCATCTTCCTGGATGACATCAAGTGCCAAGGCAGTGAGATGTCTCTAGACCAGTGCCACCACCCAGGCTTGTCTGTCCACAACTGTGGCCACCATGAAGATGCCAGCGTCATCTGCTCAGGTACTAGCTGCAGGTATCAGCGATCCTTGATGAGGGTATTGGAAATTAATTTGGGGACATTCGGATGCTGTTGGGGCCTGCTAACACCCTTTAGTTCCCCCTTAGAGCCCGCAGACTCGACTGTCTTTAAGGACTCTCCAGGTGCTCTGTCCACTAGCCACTACAGTAATGGCATTTTCCTTATGTCTGCTTCCAGCTCTGAGGCTGACTTTCAGAACTGGTCTTGAGAATTCTATGAACACAATCCAGTCTCTCTTTCTTAATTTAAACTGTTTCCTTTTGGCCTCTCATTTGGGATGGTTTCCTGTTGTTGTGTTTGTGTGTTTGTTTCATTCAGCAAAGTTTATGGATTACATTATCTTTTGCTCTGCCCCAACATAAAAGAGAAGGAAATCAGATGGAAAGGAAATACCCTTGGCCAAGAGTCTCTTAAATAAGGCAGAGACTAGGATAAGAGAAGTAATTCATCTGTTTATTTAAAATGTATTTCTTTTTAAATTTTATTTATTCTTTGACATTTTCAGCCAATGTATCTTTCCATGAATACCTGGCTTCCACCCAACATGTCCCCTCCCTCCTTTCAGGTCTTCCCCTTTTTGCTTTCTTTTTTCTGTAATCCTCGGAGTCCAGTTAGTGCTGCCTGCTGGTACATTGGCGACTATGTTGGCTCTGTCTTGAGCATATAACCATAATTGTATCGAGTCATGAGGGTCACAGCCATACCATGCCCAGAAGACATGGCACCCCCTGCACCCCCAGCTCTCACAGTCTTTCTGCTTTTCTTCTCTGAGTTCCCTGGGCTCCAGTTTAGAGCTGAACGCTCATTAATTGCTTATTCTCAAGACTTTGACCATGTTGACTGCTTGTTTAATTTATATTTCACACGCACTCTCTGTGAGGCAGGCAGGGTTCTCTAGGCACTGGGCATGTGGTTACACACCAAGGACACATTAGTTCCTGGGTCTCAGAAGTTGGGCTGCAATCTCGTTTGCAGTTCCACCATGATAGAACACGAACAGATTTGAATGAAGATAATAGGCTCCATTGTCGTAAGGGATTGTTTTCTTCATGTTCAGACAACTCAGCAAAGTGTTGCCATCTTTGTTTGGCATAATTGAGGAGTGAATGTTGTTCATATAAGGATCGAATTAAGAAGGTGCCCAGGAATTTGTCACTCTGCAAAACATCCTCTTCTTTGCACCAGAGAAGTAGCCTTTCTGACCCCAGCCAAACTGTCCCCCTAGACAATGAACATTTCTCACTTCCTGCCTTCACATATCCCTATCTCTATTTCAGTCTTAGTCAAAACAAACAACAAGGAAACAAAACAAACAAACAAACAAAACAATAGCAACACAAACTCTGCTCTTTAATTTATTTTCACATAGCTCATGCATCTGCCTTTCTAAACAAAAACCACTCCTAAGTCTCTCTTTGCTTTGCCTTTTCAGCATCAACTGCAGAAAGGCCAACTCCGCCCAGTAATGTTTCTTTCTTTACTGTTTTCTCTAAGTCAGGTATGTATAGATTGTTTTACCTGTGATTAAGGTTTGTGTGTCATGTGAAATGGCAGGCTGTGACTGGGATGTAGCTTACTTGGCAGAATGCTAGCATAAAATGTATAAAGCCCTACATCTGATCCCAGCATAGCATGGGGCTTCTAATCACACACCCAGGAAGCAGAGGTGGGAGGATCAAGAGTTCATTGGCCACAGTGAATTTGAGGACAATCTGGCCTACATGAGACCCTGTCTCCAAAAAATTAATATAGTAAAGGGGAAACCATACCTTACATTTGTATCAAAGTAACATGTTTCTTCATTCATTAACTGAAGGAGTTGGCTGGACTAGAGGGCAATACAGCATGTTTACACATAGTATGTCTCACGTGTGTATGAGCATGCACACATGTGATGGGGGGCATATGTATACCTGTGCTTGTGGAGTCCAGCAGTTGGCATCAGATATCTTCCTCAATTACTCTCTGCTTTGTGTTTTTGAGGCAGAGTCGCTCACTGAGCCAAGCTGGCTGGCCAGTGAGCTCCAAGGATCTGTCTGTTTCAGCCTTCCCAGGGACAGCTCTTAGATGCCTGCTGGGATCCAAACCCAGGTCCTCATGGCTACATGCAAACCAACTGATCCATCTCTTGTGGCTCCCGCTCCATTCCTTTCTGACACAATATCTGGTGTCTGAGATAGAGCTACCCTGGTGTAAATTCCCTCCCGTTCTCAATGTGGTTGATACCTGGGGTCTTCAACCTGTTTTCATTCTTTAGTAATCTTCGTAAGACTGCAGACATCTCAGACAAAACTCTAGTCTACATTTTCATAACATAATGCAAAGATACACACTTCCAGGGTGTTCACATGACCAGACACCAATTCAGTAATATGGAAATAAGCAGGAAGAAATGGCATAGCTGGATACGCTAGGGGGATACCAGATGCCTCCTTTGAATACAGTCTATCAATATATTAAGTTTTCTGAAAAGTCCTATGATAACAGAGCTTTTTGAATTTTTGATTGAACACAATTTTGCTCAGATTTCTCTCACTGAAAGGAAAGCTCTTGGGTAGCCATAGAGTAGCCATACTGTACCCTGGGACCCAGGGCCAGAGAACCCGGGGTTATGCTCTTGCTCAGCATTAGCCACAGGGTAATGATCCACACGATCCTTTATTCCCAGGTCACACACTCTGTTACATAGGCACTGGGAGCCAGGTCTTTTGGCATCATCCCCATGCAGTGCCTTGCTACGCTAACTCCTTTTAATTTTACAAGACAAAAAAAAAAAAAAAAGAGGAAATCTAATGGGAACAAAGTAATATCAAATGTATTAGGACACATTCATGAGTGGGGTCATTTACTTTTACAAATAAACTTGATTGATAAGATAACATTTAATTACAATTTCCTTACCCTGCTGGTTCAACAGTTCCTACCTCAAATCCAGCCACAGTTTCGGTCTTCACAACTGGTAAGTTTTCTGCTCATTTTGACACTCACTTCTTATCAGGGGTAAAATGATGTTGGAATTCTGCCAAGAGAACACAGTTTTACTCCTGGTTCTCCGAGAGTCACTTAGTGGGAATAGACAGGATCCCTGAAGTATACCAAGAGCCTCTATGCAGCTCAGTCAAGTCCCCAGGCTCAAGTTCAAGTCTAGTGCCTGCATTCATGTTGGGGCATTCACAAAGCTTCTCTCACAGCCTGCCAGTGGGTTGTTGCTTCTTGTATGCTCTTAGCACTTGGCAATCTGGCCTTCTTATCCACTGAACATTAGAAAAACATAGGTGAATGGTGGGGTATATGGACAGGTAGGGTTAGCCCCATATTGGCTATGGCAGGGATGCTAGTAGATGCTACAACAGTGATATGGAACAAACATGCCCACTTATTCCGCTGTCCTTTGAGATACCTCACTATATCTTGTACTGTATCACAACACAAAGAGAATGGTATTCTTCCTAATGAGTCTCTATCGTGCAAGAGGCAGGTTTTATCTCAGGAAAGATTTAGTTTATAGCATCACAGTGTGTGCTTTGAAACTGGATGTTTTAACTTACTCAGACGTGAGACAGCATTGCTTCATATCAGTTTCCCTAACAACAAAGGCAGACGGCAATAATGGTGGGGTTGATTGAGTGTAACTAGAAAAAGAGTGAAAACTTCCCATCACTTGACTGATGTCCCCTTGTGTTTCCTATCAGGCATCACCCCTACTCTGGTAGCAGTAACTCCTTTGCCTGAGAAGGGCCGGTGCCCACCACACTGCACAGGTAGGTAGGGTGGTTGCCACAATACTGGGGCTAAAATGAGGGCAGGCTTGAGGTCGGTTGTCATTGTCTTTGAGCAGAGTGGCTCGTCAGACCAGACCCGGCACCAGGAACAAGGTGGTGGGAGGATTAGTAGAAAGAAGAGAGCTCCTTAGCCAGGTCAGAGTTTCGGACATCACACACACACACACACACACACACACACACACACACACACACACACACACACCGCAGCTTCTAACACACAACACCCCCATATATACATACACATACATACTCCACCTATAACCACTCCAATAGGTAATTTAAATGCTCTTTTTGGTTCTAAGATACTTGTTTAGCTAAATAACCACTTACATTGCTGCTGAGTCTCTTTGACATTCATTCACCATCAATGGGGCATCCAGTCTCCATTGTGTTGTTTAATCTAGTGAGATAGATTGCCCACTTATCGTGTTGTATTAAAAAGAGAATTTAACTTGTTCAATGATCATTTTGACCACAACATAAATATCAACGAAAGGACATTCATTTCATATGTGTATGCATGCAAGCATATGTATATTGTATTTATGTGTATGCAAATGCCTAAGTATGTTCATATGTATAGCACATGTGTGTGCATGTACACATGCACATGTGCACATGTGTATAGACCACAGAACAATCTCAGATGTCTTCCTCGAAATACTAACCACTTCCTTACAAAACGGATCTCTCCTGGGCCTGGAGTTCACCAGTTAGACTACCCCAGCTGGCCAGCGAGCCCAGAGCCCCCTGTCTTTGTCTTCCCAGTGCCAGGATTAAAAGTGCATACCACCAGGCCTTGGCTTTGATGTGGGTTCTGGGGATCAAATTCAGGTTCTCACACTTGGGAGTCACTTCCCAAACACTGAGGTAACAACTCTTGCTCTGGATTTGCTTACAGGTGTGTCTTTAACCTCCACAGAAGGGAAGACCTCCTCTGGTAATGCTTGCTGATGTCATGTCGTTTTGTTTTGTTTTCCTTCCTGTGAAACATTTCCCCCTTTGTATTAAGCAAATGAACCAAGAATACCTCTTTCTCTTTGCCTATAGGCACATCTTCAACTTCAACAGAATCAAGACCTCCAAATGGTAAAGTCGCCCACTGTGTTGTTTCTTATTGGTCATGTTGTGTTTAGAAAGTGACCCTACTTAATGATATTGGCCACAAAGTAAAGGCCAATGAGGAGACACAACCAGCATTGCTCTGCTCATTGTAAAGCAGCCTGTTCTCTGGGTTTCTACACAGGTGCATCTTCAGTCTCAGCAGAAGAGGAGGCGTCCTCTGGTAACATTTCTGGCTTGTATTTCTGAAGTTAAATCTACTTGGTGCTTTTAATCTTTCTGTTTGTGGGGAGGTGGTTATAAGTAAGTTTCTTCTTGTTTTTGTTTATTGATACTACTTCAGTGTCAGCAGAAGCAACCTCTCCAACTGGCAAAGTGCCCCATGGTGTTGCTGAACTACAGAGCTCTGTTCATTTTAAATTTTTATTTTAATTTATTAATGTTCATTTTTAATGTTTATTAACATGTTTAAATGATACTTGATAATGGACTTCATTTTGACATTCCATACATTTGTACATACTGTATTTTTATCAGATTTACCCCATTATCTTCTCTTGTACCCTCTCACTCCTGATCATCTCCCTCTTCTACTTCCAAGTGGGGTGTGTGTGTGTGTGTGTGTGTGTGCGTGTGTGCGTTTGTGTGTATGTAAGAACCAGTGAGTATAAATTGGGCTACTTATAGGGATAGAGACAGGGGGTTATTTGCAGGAGCAGTGGCCAGAGCAGTAAAGAAAATATGTCTCCCTCCTAAGCCAACCCCTCAGAGAGGGAAAGGGCTTCATAGGTGCCCCTCTCTGTGGCAGAATTATAGTGGGCTCAGTCTTGCTCAGGTCTTGACACAGGAAGTCTGAAGTCTTCAGAGAGCCATAGGCACACCACGCCTAGAAGGTTCTGTTTTCAAGCTTCCTTTTTCCTTCAGATGCAGTACGAGTTGTTATTTATAACTAGCCACAAACGTAAATGAAACTCACAAGCAACCCAGCTCCTCTTCAGCAATGGTCCCTGAGCTTGGTTGGAGGGGATGACATGGTCCCGCTTAGAGCTGAACCTTTAAGTCAGTTGTTATTAACATTCTGAACATTTATGAATCTCTGCAGTAACCACTACCCACAGCAAAAAGAAGCTTTTCTGACCAAAGCAGAAGCTACCACCAATCTACAGGCATAAACATAATTATTTAGACGTCAACTTGACAGCTGTATAAATTCTATTTTGTAAAATAACATCAGTACCTCTCCCACCAGACCTATCACCTCCTTCCTATACCATGGACTTTTGACCACAATTACAGAACTAGACTCCTGGAGGGCATTCTCAAATCCAAGCAGAAAAGAGTTGGTTATACCTACCCATACACCAACGGGTGCCTCTCGCCTGGCAAATCGACAATACAACATGCAAAGTTCAGGAAGACTGTTGGTGGCAGGGCTTCCCCAACAGTCTGAATAATACCATCCAGTGCAGTGACAGCTAGCCAGCAAGAAGAAAGCTTACATCTCAGTCCCACCCCGATTTCTGTAGACCCAGCAAGCAAAGCCTGTGGTGTCTCCAGTAACAGAGATGGATTCCTTATTTGTCATGTCATATTTAGAAAATAAATCTGCTTAATGATCATATGGACTACAAAGCAAGGATCAATTAAAAAACACTCATTTCAAAGCTTCCTGTCTCTGGGTTTATGCACAGATTCATCTTCAGCCTCGGAAGAAGAGGAAACATCTTCAGGTAATGTTTTCTGACTATCACATTTCTTTAATACAATCAGAGATTTTCTTCTTTCTTTTTGGTAACTGACCTTCGATGTTTCTTCTACTTTTCATTCATATGCACGCCTTCAAGTTCAGAAAAAGTGACTTCTTCAGCTGGTAAAGTTTCATAGTGTCATTTAACTAATGAGATAATATTCTTATTATCTCATTGTATTTGAGAATGAGCCTACTTAAGGCCCATATTGACTACAAGGCAAAGATCAATGAAAGATGATCACTTTTTTCTGAATGCATGCATGTGTGTTCACATGTGAAGGTGCATTTGTATGTGGAGACAGGAGAAGGAATATCACACACTTCCTTTGGGACAGGCCTTTCATTAGCCTGGAGCTCACTAGTTAGGCTAGCGCGATTGGCCAGTAAGTCGCATGGAGCCTCGTGTCTCTGTCTCCCCAGTGCTGAGATTACAAGCACACACCGGCATTCCCAGCACTTTTTACAAAACTTCTGGGAATTGAGCTCAGGTTCACCAACTGGGTCATTCTTCCAGCCTAGGACACTGATTTTAAAGCATCCGATCTTTTTTTCTGGATTTATACACAGGTGTGTCTTCATCAGTGGAAGTGACCTCCTCTGGTAATGTTTTCTCTATCAATTTAAATGCGATGAGAGCCTTTCTTCCTTCTAGTTGGTAAACAATCTGGATGTGCCTCTTTTTATCTCTGTCTGTAGGCATTTCTTCACCCTCAGCAGACACAAGTTCTTCACATGGTAAAGGCCCACATTGTGCTGCTTAGCCAATGAGATGAGTCTCTTATTTGTCATGCTATATTAGACAGTGAACCTACTTAGTGGTCACTCTGACCACAAGGTAAAGATAGTGAAAACACCCAAGTATTGTTGTACCTATGGTAGAGCATCTTGTTCTCTGGGTTTATACACAGATGCATCTTCGGCCTCAGCAGAAGAGATATCCTCTGGTAATGGCTTTTGGGGTTTGTTTGTTTGTTTGTTTGTTTGTTTGACTGTCAAGTTTCTTACTAAATGATCAGAGCTCTTTTTCTTTCTGTTTGGAAAGTGGCCACACATACATGTCTTCTTCTTTTTGTTTATAGATATCTCTTCATCTTCAGCAGAAGGGAATAGTGGAGAGGCAACTGGTAAGGTCCTTCGTGGTATTGTATTTTAACTAATGAAATGTAGGGTTTCTCTTTGAGGAATTGTATTATCACATATTAATTATACATAAAAGGTTTAATTATGACATGATCATGCCTGTATCTACTGTAGTAACCCTCATCATGCCCTCCTGGTCCCTCACACTCTCTAATTTTGTTTCTTTTCCCAGCCTGGCCATCTTCTATTCTCATATCTTTATTTCATTATCAGTTTAATTAAGTTATTAGGAGTTCCCCAGCAGGGCGTTATTTGCAAGATTGTTGGCAACTTACCAGGGCTACACCACTGAAGAAACTGTCTTTCTCTCCCATTCACTCTCTATCGATCCTCAGGGAGGGGCGAGGTTTCCTCCCTTCTCTATGATGGGATGACAATGAGGCTGAGCTGATGCTTGTCCTGTACAGATAATCACAGCTGCCGAGAGTTCAGGAGCCCACCAGCCACATCCACCGCACTCCACCTTTCACTCATCCTCACATGCTTCCCTTGTCACCTTCTCTCCCATTGTGATACTCCCTGACACTTGGAAAGGGTGATCCAGAGGCCCCATTCCGTGGTGACTCGCTGTGAGAACTTTGACCAGTTATGAGTTTCTTCAGTAGCCATCAACCCCTGCAAGGGAGAGCGTCTCTGATCAAAGCTGACAGCTGTACTAATCTGTGGGTGTCAATATAAACATTTCAAAGAAAAATTGACAGGCACACCACATTCACTTAGAAATACAGCAGAAATATCTTCCCCACTGAGACATTTCACATCTCCAGGGCAGGTTTTCAGTGCCACACAAAAATTGCCTCCATGAGGATAAGTTTGACTCTACCTAGGAAGGAGTTGGCTACTTCCAGTTATGTGACTCCTGTGCCAGTGGGCTTCTCTGGCCTGAACAGTCAGTACTGTAGCCTGCAGGGCTCACAGCTGAGACCGGTTGCTGATGACAGTTCTTTCCCAGGAATCTGCATAGTACCTTACGACACTGTGCGAGCTAGCCAGTGGGGGGAAAGCTTCCAGCTCACTATCAGCTTCATTTCTGCCTGTCCTGCCAGCAGACTGTGTGCTGTCTTCAGCAACAGAGATGGTTTTCCTATTTGTCATGTTGTACTTAGAATAATCACATCGACCACAAAATAAGTATCAGAGAAAGCTACCCATTTTAAAGCATCTCGTTTTCTGGGTTTATACACAGATGCATCTTCAACCTCCGTGGATTCCTCCTCTGGTAATGTGTTTTGACTGCCAAATTTATTAAACATAGTCAGAGCTTTTCCTCTTTCTGTTTGGTAAAGGAATCCTCCTCTCTTATCTACAGCTATTTCTTCAGCAAAAGTAAGATCTTTAACTGGTTAGTCCCCTATTGTGATGATGCATACATACATATGGGTGTGTGTGCACATATGGGTGTGTGTGCACATGTGTTGTTCAGGTGTTCTTGTGCCTATGTATACACATATGTAAAGGAGGCTCTCTCATTGGCCTGGAGCTCACTAATTAGGCTAGAGTGCTGGCCACAGGCACAGGGTTCCTCTTGTCTCTGCTTTCCCAGTGCTGGGGTCACAAGCACACACAACTCCAGCCATTTTTACATGGGTTCTGGGGATGGATCTCAGATTCACAAGTTTTAAGGCAAGTAACTTTACCTACCGAGTCATGCACTCAGCCTATGATGCTAATTTTATAAATTCTCGTTTTCTGGCTCTATACACAGATGCGTCTTCAGGCTCTGCAGAAGATAGCTCCTCAGGTAGTGTTTTCTGCCTGTCATGGCTTTTAAGTTAGACAAATGACAGCCTTTTCTCTTTCTGTTTGACAAATTATATAAATTTATATTTCTCTTTGTTTATAGACATTTCTTCATCCTCAGCAGAATCGGGGTCTCCAACTGGTAATGTCCCCAATATTCTGTATAGCTAAATGAAATTAATTTATCAGTCATGTTGTAATTTAGACCATGAGTCTATTTAATAATTACATTGACTGGTGGGTGGGTGGGTGGGTGGGTGGGTGGAGGAGTGCCCTCATAGAAGCAGGGAGAGGGAGGATGGGAGAAGGGGTTTCCAGAGGGGAAACCAGGAAAGGGGATAACATTTGAAATGTAAATAAATAAAATATCCAATGAAAAAGAAAAAATAATAATTACATTGACCATAAAATAAAGCCCAATGACAAGAAACTCATCTTCCATACATTCATGGATGTTGTGTTTGTATGAAAAGCGTGAACACCTTTCTTGTGTGTGTATGAGCTTAGAGGACAACCTCAGATGTTATCTCCAGGAATGTGTGTCCACTTCCTTTGAGATAGAGTCTCCCATTGGCCCAGAGCTCACTAACTAGTCTAGAGTGACTGAACACATAGGGATCCTCCTTGCTCTGTCTCCTCTGTGCTGGGAAAGGAGTGCACACAACCACTCCCTGCATTTTTATATGGATTCCACAAGTTGATCTCAGGTTCATGTATTGGTAAGGTAAGCACTTTACCTACTGAGCCATCCTCCCAATTGAATATACTAATTTTAAGGCATAATATTTTATGTGTTTATACATAGTTGCATCTTCACCAGCAGAAGATCCTTCCTCTGTAATTTTTCTGCCTGTCATAGGTCTTAGATACAGTGAAAGCTTTTACTCTTCCTACTTGGCAAATGACCTGGCCACGCCTCTTCTTTCTTTGTCTCTAGGCGTTTCTTCAGCCTCAGCAGAAGCAGGCTCTGCAAATGGTAAAGCCCTCCATTGCACTTCTTGACTAGTTAAGTGCTTTATTTGCTGTGGTATTTTTAGACAGTAAACTTACTTAACATTGACATTCATCACAAAGTGAGTGAAAACTACTCCCAACATCACTCTACTCCTTTCAAAGCATCCTGTTCTCTGGGGTCACACCCAGATCCACCCTGCATCACAGCAGAGAGCATCTCCTCTGGTGATCTTTTCAGCTCATTGCATTTCTTACGTGGAACACAATCGTAGTCTTTCTGGGTTTTGTTTGGAAAGTGATTGTACATCCATTTCTTCTTCTCTGTGATCATAGACATGCCTTCAACCTCAACAGAAGGGAAGAGGGGAGAGCCAAGTGGTAAAGTCCTTCACTGTGTTGTTTAAACAATGAAATGCTTTTTTAAAATCTTAGTTATATGTTATATAACTTAATACTTGTTAAGAAATCTTAGTCATATATACATACATGCACATGTATGTGCTATACACGTGAGTGTGGGTGCTCAAGGTTACCAGAGACTTTGGATCCAATTACAGCTGGAGTTACAGATGGCTGTGAGCCACCAATGTGAGTGCTGGAGCGTGAACTTGAGTCCTCTGGAAGAACAGCAAGCAGTCTTAACCACAGAGCAATCTCTCAAGCCCTTCTTTTTTAAAAACAACATTTAATTATACAGATTAGTGAATTTCATTATGAAACGTTCATAGTGAACATAACATATTTTGATGGTATGCACTCCCCGTGCTCCCTCTAGTCCTCCTCACACTACTACTAACCCTGTTCCTCTTCCCAGTGATGTCCTCTTCTACTTTGGTGCTTTCCATTTTATGGACCCATGAGTTGATTTGGGTGACTGGAGAAGCATAGTCGAGGAGTTCTTTCTGAAAGCATTGGCACCTTAGTCGTGGCTATGCCACTGAATACATGTCTCCCCCTCCCACTGCAATCAGTTATTGTATGGACCCTTAGGGAGTGGCAGGCTTTGTAAGTCTCTCCCACTTCCATGACATTGTATAGACTCAACCTTGGGGAAGTGGTGTGTAGGTAATTACAGAGGCAGAGAGGCCACAGTGCAATTATATCACTCCATACCCGCCCCTTCCTCCAGCTTTTACACTTGATTTATTTTTAAAGTGTTTAATATGATCTTCATAATGAAGTACAAGTCATTAGAACTAACCAAACTTAAATGAAATCCATGATAAACCTACTTACTACTACATGATATCCCCTAATCTTAGCCCATTTAAAGCTGAGTGTCCAAGCCATTAATCATCATTGAGATCGGTTATGAGCCTCTACAGTAAATGGTACCCATTGCCAAAAGAAGCTCCTGAGACCAAAGCTAAACCCAGGACTAATCTAAGCACAACTACTTAGATGTCAATTTGACAGCCATGTCACATCGATTTAGCAAAACAACAAACATAGCATTGCCACTAGAGCCTAGGGTACCATGAACTTTTGACCGGGTTTTAATACAAAACTCCTATGGAGTAGCCTCACATTCAGTTAGAAAAGAGTTGGTCACACCTCCAACAGTCATGCTTCTCTTACACCAGTGGGCGTATATGGCCTGAACGGTCAGTACTGTAGCCTGCAGGGCTCACAGCTGAGACGGGTTGCTGATGACGAATCTGCACAGTACCTTCTGACCCTGTGAGAGCTAGCCAGTGGGGGGAAAGCTTCCAGCTCAGTTCCAGCTTCATTTCTGCCTGTCCTGCCAGCAGACTGTGTGCTAGCTTCAGCAACATAGTTTTCCTATTTGCCATGTTGTACTTAGAAAATTAGTCTACTTAAGTCATAGTGACCACAATGCAAAGATCAGCAAAGACAGTCATCCTCTAAATCATCCTGTTCTCTGGATTACACACAGATGCATCTTCAGCCTCGGCGGAGGAGACCTCTTCAGGTAATGTTTTCATCCCATCACTTCTATTAATTTAAATACAACCACACCTTTTCCTCTTTAGAAAAACAGGCTAAGCATGCCCCTTCCCCTATGGATTTATCGCTGTTTCTTCAAGTTCAACAGCAGGAAGCTCTCTACCTGGTAGACTCCCTCTTTCTGCTGCTTACATATTCAGCTAGTTTGTTGTTGCTTAAAAAATAACTCTAGTTAATTATAGCCTTGTCAAAAGATTAAAAAAGCAAAAATACCCAGTGCATGTGTAACATGTGCATGTTCATGTGTATGCACATGTTCCTGTGTGATAGTGCATATGCCTGTTCAGGGTTCCTGGTACCCGTGTGATGAGGATGTGGACGGTGGAAAACAATGTTGAGCATCAACCTCAGTAGCATCATCCATCTCCTTTGAGACAGGGCCTCTCATTGGCCTGGAGCTCACTAATTAGGCTACAGTGACTGGCCATAAGCATGGGGTTCCTTTTGTCTCTGCCTTCCCAGTCCTGGGGTCACAAGCACACACAACTCCAGGCATTGTTATGTGAGTTCTAGGGATGGATCCCAGATTCACAAGTTTTCAGTGCAAGTGCTTTACCTGCTGGGCTCAGCCCATGATGCTAATTTTACAACTCCCCATTTCCTGGTTTTATACACAGATGCGTCTTCCGGCTCTGCAGAAGATAGCTCCAATGGTAATGTTTTCTGCCTGTCATATTTTTAACATAACAAATGACATCCCTTCTTTTTCCTGTTTTGCGAACTATATAAATATATATTTCTCTTTGTGTATAGAAAGTTCTTCAGCCTCAGCAGAAGCAAGTTCTCCAAGTGGTAAAGTCCCTATCATGCTGCTTAACAAATGAAGCAAATTCCTTATTGTTTGTGTTTTATTTGGACAGTAAACTTATTTAAATAACCACACTAATCACAAAGTAAAGTGAGTGAAACCTACCCCCAACATCACTCTACTCATTTCAAAGCATCCTGTTCTCTGGGGTCACACACAGATCTGTCCTGCATCACCGCAAAGAGCATCTCCTCTAGTGATCTTTTCACCCCATTACATTTCTTAAGTGGAACACAATCATAGTCTTTCAGCTGTCTGTTTAGAAAGTGATCCTTCGTTCATTTCTTCTTCTCTATGCTCATAGATATGTCTTCAACCTCAACAGAAAGGAGTGGGGAGTCAAGTGGTAAGGTCTTCCATGTGTTGTTTTAACTAATGAGAAGTGCTTTTTGTCTTAGCACATCTTAACTCTGCCTAATACGGAGTCTTGTGGTGACCATTTCACACTGTGTGCAGTGTGTTTTGATTACATTCACCTCCGTCACCTCCCCTGTGCCCTCACACCCTTACCAACGCTGTTCCTCTTCCTAGCTAGGCCCTCTTCTAATTTCATGCCTTTACTTTATGAGCTAATCCATTTAATTAAGATTACTTAGCAAAGCACAGGTGGGGGCTTATTTAAAACAACACAGATAACTTACCAATGGCTACCACGCTGATGAAAGCCCCTCCCCCTCACTTTCCCTCACCATCATCAACTGCCTCAGGGAGAGGCTAGGCCTCGAGCTCCCCTTCTTTCCATGATGGGATGGTGATGAGCCCACTCCTGTGCAAGTCTTGTGCCAATAGTTACAGCTGCTGAGAGTCAAGGGTGCAACATCTATCTTGTGCCCCGCAGACAATGTTCGAGAACATGCTAGGATTTCCACCTGTTGTTATATTCTTTCTACTCTCTCGTTCATGCTGTTTCCTGAGACCTGGAAGAGGTGATATTGACGTCTCACTTGGGGCTGAGCACAAAAGTCACTTATTCTCAACACTTTGGCCAGCTGTGGGTCTGCAATAACCACAAACCCTTGCAAAGACAAGCTGTTCTGGTCAAACCCGGCAGCAACAGTAACCTATGGGCATAACCATAAGTATTTATTTGACAGGCACATTGTGCCCATTCAGCAAGACAGCTGCAGAGCCTTCTCCACTAGGGCTCATCACCTCCTCAGACCAGGTTTGCAATACTAGATATAAACCCCCTTCCTTAGCAAGAACTTCAAATCCAGTCAGAAAGCAGAACAATCCCGCTCCTCTTACAGCTGTGAGCACATCGTATCTAGCATGTTAGTAGTACGGTATTAGAGCGTCACAGCTGAGGGAGACTATTTATGGAAATTCCCTCTGAGCAATCTGGGTAGAACCTTCCAGCACTGTGAAAACCAGCCAGCAGAGAGAAAGCTTCCAGCGTGGTCCAGGCTTTATTTCCTCATGTTCTGCAACCCAGGAACCTGTGCCTCCATTAACATATACACATTTCTTACTTGTCATATTGTATTTAGGAAAGGAACCTACTTAATGGTTGTATTAGCCACTAACCAAAGATCAATGAAAAGATACCCATTTTTAATCCTGTTTTCTGTGTTTTTTTCACAGATGCATCTTCAACCTCTGCAGAAAAGACCTCTTCGGGTAACACTTCCTATCACATTTCTCAAGTAAAACACAATTTCAGCCTTTGCTCAAGTTGGCAAATGCACACCCGTTGTGTGTCTGCTTTCTGTCTCTAGATACATCTTCAACCTCAGCAGAATCAAGCTCTGCAACTGGTAAGTCCTCTGCTCTGATGATTAATATACTGAGCTGAGCTGCTTGGGTGTCATGTTAAACTTAGAAAAGGAGCTTGTTTACTGACCACTTTGACATCAAATACAAATCAGTGAGATTTTTTTTTTTTTTAAGTGCCACTTCTCTGTGTTTCTACACAGACACATCTTCAACCTCAGCAGAAGACTCGGGCTCCTCTGGTAATGATTTCTGTTGTTACCTTCCTTCCTTCCTTCCTTCCTTCCTTCCTTCCTTCCTTCCTTCCTTCCTTCCTTTCTCTCTCTCTCTCTCTTTCTTTCCTTCCTTCCTTTTTTCTTTTCTTCCTTCCTTCCTTCCTTCCTTCCTTCCTTCCTTCCTTCCTTCCTTCTTTCTTTCTTTCTTTCTTTCTTTCTTTCTTTCTTTCTTTCTTTCTTTCTTTCTTTCTTTCTTTCTTTTTTCTTTCTTTCCAAACCATAATTTGCTTTAGTTGCTTTGTTCTAATGAGCAAACATAATGAATAGTTTTAGTGCATTGTTTTTATATACACTTTGTTGTTTGTTCTCTCTCTCTCTCTCTCTCTCTCTCTCTCACACACACACACACACACTGCATATTTGTAACATTCTCTCTCTCTCTCACACACACACACACACACACACACACACACACTGCATATTTGTAACATTCTATTTCTAGTAACTCCACTTCTGTTTTGTCACATATGTTCTATTTCCCTCTCCTTTCTTAAAATCTCCTTGTCTCCTTCCACAGCCCCTCTGTTTCTTGACACATCTCCACACTGATATATATCTATGATCTGCATATGATAGAGAATGTGGTATTTGTCTTTCTGATTTTGTTACTTCATATAATATAATAATTTCCAGTTGCATCAATATTCTTACAGAGTTTGTAATTTAAATTTTCTTTACAGATAAATAAGACTCCTATGTGTGTGTGTGTGTGTGTGTGTGTGTGTGTGTGTGTGTGTGTGTGTGTCTGTACGTCTGTGTGTGTCTGTGTCTATGTCTGTGTGTCTGTGTGTATTACATTTTCATTACCCACACATCTGGTGATGAACAGCTAGCTACTTTGATATGGTAACAATAAACATCATTCTGCCAATGTCTCTGTGGCAGGACTTAGATTCCTTTGGGTACACGCTCACATTGGCAGCTGGGTCAGATGCTAATCCTAATTTAGTTTTATGAGAAACAGCCAGTGAATAAGTGGAGTACCCCCACATCTTCATTAGCATCTGGTCATTTAATTTCTTAATGGTAGCCACTCTGAGTGGGTTAAGAGGGAAGTAGTCTACTTTTTAAAACGTTGTGTATGAGACTGTGTGTAAGTTTGTGCACACGTGAATGCGGGTGCTCTCTGAGTCTGGAAGAGGGCGTCAGGCCAGCAGGAGCACACAAACAGTTATCCCTGTGATGTGAGTGCCTCAGTCCTTCTGCAGGAACGGCACTTGTCCTAACCACTGAGCTAGTCCTGAAAGTATCTTACCCTGCATTTTCCTCATGGGCTAGGGATGTTGAACAACTTCAAAAATGCTGACCATTTATGTTTCTTTCCTTTGCAAACTGTCTGTTCCATCCACCAGCCCCGACACTGAATGACAGTTTTAGGATTTAGGGATTTAATTTTTGCAGTTCTTGTGTATTCCAGATAATAACCACCTGTCTGAATGACAGCTGGAAGAGATTTCCTCCCACTTCGTAGGCTGTGTGTTCACTCTGTTGATGGCTTCTTTTGCTGTGCAGAAGATTTTAAGTTTCATGTACTCACATTTTTCAATTATTTAATTTATTCACTCTGCTAATGGAGTCTATCTAGAAACGTTTTGCCTAGTTCTGTCTCTTTAAATGGAATTTTCCTACCTTGTGAGTGAGACACACAAAGCTGATTTCATTCTTCTATAGATAACGTGTTGACCAGGCTTTCCTCCCTGATGCATGTCATTTTCTGACCCCAAAGATTAGGGCTTTATTTAGCAAGCCTTTTCTCATTGTACAGAGAGTAAAAGTGTTGTTACAACCTTATGGGAGCCACAGATCACTCACGAATCATAGCTATCCATATGTCATCAAGAGACTTACATGAAAAATTAACAACCTTACCGACCTTGCTGGAGCAAAGTTCCCAAGATTGGTAATGGAGGTTACCAATGAGAAAGGAAGTGGAAGAAGGCAGACTGTCACAGGAACCACTCTTGACTCTTTGGGCAGGTGGGTCTCCTAGGCTTCATTTCACAGCTACCCTTTTGTAAAAGCTACCAAAGCTACAGACAGTGCCACCAATACTCAACGAATGGCTCTGGTTTTGGAAGTTGCTTGGGGTATTAACACTCTTCTCCATCATCATCGGTTTCTCTCTTCTCTTCTTCCTCTCTCCCTCTCTTCCTCTGTCCCTCCCTTTCTCTCTCCCTCCCCCCTCCCTCCCTCCCCCTCCTGCTCTCTTCCTCATCTTCATCAACTTCTCCATCATGTCCAAATTATTCTTATTTACCAATGACTTCATTTTTTGTCATCTTCTTCCAAATCTTCATCCTCTTCTTCACCAACTTCTTCCTTTCTGTCTTTGTCTTCCCCGACTCCATCTGCTCCCCCTTTTTCATCCTAGCATGATCCTCTGTGTCTGAATCCGGGACTTCCTGTTTCTCTTGGTGACGATCAGCTTGGGCTGGAGCTTGAGGACGGTCTCTTGGTAAACATTTGGGCCAGTGTCATCCCAGTCAACAGATCCAAATTTTTTAGATCACCCAAGGTTTTCAGAGGTCCCAAGGTGCTGGTGTCTATGTTCTGCTACTTAGACCATGGGATTTAAAAGTGCCTTTCTCAGTACATCCACACCTCCAGATATGTCTATGAACTCAAACTTTCTTTTATTTTAGTATCATGAAGAGACTGGAACATGACATCTACCCTACACTAATTAAAATTAGGAACTCTTAAGTTCACAAATTCTGCTGCTGACCTCTTACGTTTCCCAATATTTGATTTTCAGTCAACTAAGACAAGTGCTCCAACAGCTGGTTCCTCAGGTCCTGGTGGATCCCTTTTTCTCCCTGTCTTAAAATTTAACTTTCCACGGTGGGAGGTGGGATGGAAGAGGTATCCTGACTGTGTCATGAGGGCTGTGGAAGGAGTTAGCTGACGGCACAGTCAAGGAACAGCATAGGGCCTGCATTGCCCCTGTGCTGATGAACATGACCCTGGGACTCCTTCTCCTATCCCATGTACTCTTAGGCCTTATCTATTTGAAGTTAAAGTTATATTGGTTAATTTTTCTGCTTTATGTATTTGGAACTGTACTATTGTTTCAGCTTGTTGTAGATCCCTGAAATTCATTCTTCTGCTTGGTCTTGTTTATTGGTGATGCCTTTTGTAGATCCCTGAAACTTCTGCTTGGTCTTATCTATCAGTGTTGACTGACCTATCTGGAATGTTCACTTGCTTTTGCAGTGCCAGTCCTATGAAGAGTTCACTGGCCATGAGGTCAGCATCAATGGCAGTGTTCCAGATTGGTGCCAGCATCAGGCAGACCAGCTCTGTTCTCTGCTTCAGTCCACACTCCATTCACAATTAACCTGGCCTTCCATAGTGCAATCTGTGGGAGATGTTCTCGGGGCAATACAGCTAACATTGGATACTGAATCAGAGAGTTGTCCGGAGCTGTTGTAGCACAGCATGTCCTCCTCTTAAGTTGTGTTCATACATACACAAAACAGCTTCCGGTTTCCCATCATACCCAGAAGTTCATTTCTTAAACACAAGGAGAGCATTTCCCTTCCTATTTGGCAAACGATCTAGCTATGTCTCTTCTTTTTGTCTCTAGATACTTCTTCAACCTCAGCAGAAGCAAGCCCTCCACACGGCAAGTCTCCATTGTGCTATTTAAACTAAAGGAACTTCTTATTTATTAGGTGTATTTTGAAAGTGAACCAGCTTAATGATCAAAGTGACCACAAAGTAAAGAAGGTGGAAAATGCTCTCCATGTCATTTAGTAGAAGTTAAAAGCATCCTCTCCTTTGGTTTACACACAGATGCACCTTCAGATGCAACAGGGAAGATGTCTGCTAACCTATTACATTTTTAACGTTAAGCAGTCAGGGCTTTTCTGCTTACCTTTGGCAAATGAAACTAGCTATGACTCTTCTGCTCTTTGCCTACAGATATTTCTTCAACCTCAGCAAAACCGACCTCTCCAAGTGGTGAGTCCCCATTGTTGCCTTTAAAAGCACATAATGAGTTTTTGTTGGTCAGGTTCTACTTATAAAATGAGCTTTTCAATGATCACATTAGGCATCAGATAAAGACCAATACAAATATAGTCATCTAAAGCAGGCTCTTCTCTGGTTTACACACAGGTGCAGCTGAGAAGGTCGCTGGTAATCTTTGTAGTCTGTCACATTTCCCAATTCATACACAACTTCAGCTTTTGCTCTTTCAGTTTGGGAAGTAAGCCTCTGTGTTTAGGACTTTGTTTACAACATAAGCCTGATGACCACAGAAACCCTGCATCCTTTCCATAGAGGCAGTATTCAGATTTCCTTCACTCAGCCATAGACAACAGTGTAGCCCTTCCACTACTGGTGCCTTCTGCCCACATGCTGATATACATCAAGTGAACCTGAGGAAGACTAGGACAGAGGATCCACATCTCATTTGTCGGTTGTGTGGTTTCTAGTCATGCTTCTACACACACACACACACACACACACACACACACACACACACGATTGTGACAGTAATTCTATTCATTTGTTCTTTTGTTTTATACCATGCTGTTGGTTAAAGTAAACCATTCTT
This sequence comes from Mus caroli, assembly GCF_978045245.1. NCBI lineage: Eukaryota > Metazoa > Chordata > Mammalia > Rodentia > Muridae > Mus > Mus caroli. Next base: position 14,369,314 of record NW_028227263.1, on the reverse strand, counting down.
CTCTATTTCCCATGTCAGATGAGGCCCCTTCTTCCCTAGGCATGTTCCCTGCAGCTCCTGGGGAAACACTTTCTGAGCATCGTCAGTCCAACAAAAATTAACAGGCCAGGAGATGGGAAAAGAGAGGGACCAGGTGTCAAGAGAGGCCAGTTAGGTCCCCTCTGGCACAGCAGACCTCTACTGGTTATGACACTGAATGCTGGGATGGCAGGTAGATGCTGGAGACAGGATGAGCAGGCTAATGGAGCCTCAGATGCAAAGCCAGGAGGAAAATGTAGAAATGATTTCTTTCTTCTTGAGGAGAAGGAGTCTCAGAGAAGAAACACATTTGCTTAAGATCCCAGAGCCAGTGCAAGACAAAACTAGGTATAGAAACTCTCATCAAAGGTCTTTCCAATGCCCAGGGCTTATGGGGAAGCCTCCAATTCTGGTGACATTTCTGTCTTCAGTAACAAGCCTCTGCAACTCACTTAGTTATTCAATTTCAAGTCCTGGTTACTTTTAAAATGTCCAGGTTTGAAACCTGGTATCTCAGGGTTTTACTGCTGTGAACAGACACCATGGCCAAGGCAACTCTTATAAAGGATAACATTTAATTGGGGGCTGGCTTACAGGTTTGCCGCAGACCCTCTGGGCCCCTTTGTCTGCGTGGAATGGGTCTCTAGTCACGGGTGGGCAAAGCTTTGGATGAGATGACAGACAGATGCATACAGGAGAGGTTGTGTAGAATCTGAATGTAATTTGTCAAATCGAGCATCAAACTTTTTATACAGAAGAAAATAAGAAAGTTGGGTGACACACCAGCAAGGTACAAAGAGGTTACTGGATTCTTACATAAAACAGAGGAATACAAACACAGAAGGTCTAACAGGAACCACCTGGGGTAGAATTCATTGTTAACAACTGGGATCAACAAGAGCTCCACCTAAGATTCACTTAATCTTAGAAGCCAGGGTCAAGGGCTTTGTGCCCTTGCCATAGTTCCCATTTTAGTCTATTGTATAGTCCACCTTTCCCTTAGGCCATTGTAAATACGCGTGTATGGGTGTAACTCAGTTATCTATAGTTCTAAGTATCTACTCTGGTTTTTCCTTAGGTCTGAAACTTCCTTCTTCCTAGGTGATGGTAAATTCCTGTGTAGGGCAGTGACTTAGCTTTTATTCAAAGTGATAGTGTAATGCCAGAGGCAATTCTGAATGTCACTGAATAGGCAACATTCTTCCTGAATTCCAAGCCCATGGTCTGCTCAATACTTTCTAGGACATTGGAACACTGGCGAAGGCTTTACTATGTCAGAATTCAATCTTAAAAGGCACTTACAATAGGATAATACTATAAGAGAGCATGTGGATCCATACACCAGACTAACTCGGGAATGGAATATTAATGTGTGGGTTAGAGAGTACGCCAGACTCCAGGAGGTGAGTTTCCGTGAAACTCTTTGCCTCGTGAGTAGCTTCCAAGCCTCTCGGCCTGTCAAGCTGACTTGACCAGAGTACGTGGCACAGGTTCAGAGGTTCAGTCCAGTATCATCGAGGTGGGAGTGTAGCAGCATCCAGGCAAATGTGGGACTGGGGAATCCAAGAGTTCTACCTCTTCATCCAAAGGCAGACAGGAGAAGACTAGTTTCCAGGCAGCTAGGAGGAGGGTCTCAAAACCCACCCCCACAGTGACACACTTCCTCCAGCAAGGCTACACATACTCTCCAATAAGGCCACACCTGGATCATTCGTATTCAAACCACTGTACTTGGTTAATACATCCTTTCCGGATGCAGTTAAGTCCCCATCTTACACAGGGGGGCACACATATGATCTACTTCCTCTGTGAGAACATGGCAGTCTAAATCACTTCCTGTTACAACAGAAACTGCTTCTCAGAAAGGAAGGAGGGTACAGTGGCAATTAACCCTTACCTTCTCTAATACCCACCCTGAGCCCAGCACAAATACAACTCCTACAGCTTCTGCTGCCAAAATGCATAATAGCTGGAAAGAACACCACCCTGGGACTTGAAGGTTTGACCTGTGAATGACCTGGTCCTTTTATGTAGTTCCTCTGAGTCTCCATTTTTTTCAATCCTAAATCAGTGATAAAACTTTCTCAGAATAGCTTTTGTAAGAATTGGGGGTGCAGGGCTGGAGAGATGGTTAAGAGCATTGGCTGCTCTTCCAGAGGTCCTGAGTTCAATTCCCAGCAATCACATGGTGGCTCACAACCATCTGTAAATGGAATCCGATGCCTTCTTCTGGTGTGTCTGAAGACAGTGACCTTGTACTCACATATGGAAAATAAATAAATAAATCTTTTTTTAAAAATTTGGGGGGTGTAGATTGTCATGTTGCACACTGTGGATGTGCAACGTGAGAGTGTTGTTAAGCCATGTTCCACACACCAGCTTCTCACACACCCTGGCATGCCTACATGTGGGAACATGCATGAGAAGTGCACACTGCTATGGAAGGCTTGCTGCTGTAGACCTGAAGTCTACTGTAGAATCTCAGTGAAGCCACATTTTAACCTCTTCTTCTCATGACTTTTTTTTTTTCAGCCACAGTTCCAACTTTGACAAAAGTGACTTCATCGCCTGGTAATGATCACTGTGCTTGCTGTTGGAGAAAGCTTCGTTCTCTCAGTTGCTACCACAGTTCATCTCACCAGCTGTTGCTACTTTTTCCATCTGGCTTCCCTCTGTAGAGTTTAATGTATTGTTCCATCTTTCTTACCTAAACTGGCACCTGAGGAATATGATCAACTTCTTGCCCTTTATTGTCAGCCCTTATAAAAATGTTGCCTAATGCCAGGTATGGTGACACACATCTTTGATCACCAACACTCAGGAGGTAGAGGCACATGAGTTTCTGTGAGTTTGAATCAGCCTAGTCTATATATACCAAGTCCCAGGGCCCAGCCTGGGCTAAGTAGTGAGACCATGTCTAATAAAAAATAAATGGAATAGTTTTTATTTTTTTCTTTAAAAAAAATAAGCATACGAGGCTCGTTTTTGAGCATTCAACAAATTATACTCCGGGAGAATAAACAAAACATAACAATATTTGTCACATTTTGATGCCAAGAAGGAAATGTATTCCTGCACTCAAGCCAATAGTGTGGAGTCTGAAATAACCACAAGCTGGAAACTCTCTGGCTCGCGGCTGGACCTTGAGCCTGTCTGTGCAGGGCTGCGCTTGCAAAGCTCTAACGTTTTTTACACGGATGATGCATTTCCTTCTTTCCCCAGTAGTTGTTGTTTCTTTCCACTCACCAGAATGATAAGGTCTCCACTGATTGGTTAGGATCACATTTCCCTTTTGCCCCTTACAGCATCTTACACCCCTACACCCCTTCTGCCCCTCCAGCTGTGGGCAGATTACATGCCAACATATACATAGTGTGGATCACGCACTTGTATAATTCAGCTCCAGGCTCTCACTCAGAAGCTACCCATGTGTATTCATGAGTCGCACTTTTGTCCTCCTGCTGTTTGATGGAAACCAGGACCTTACTCTTTCCTCTGAGCTGTGTCTTCAGCCCCTTCTCAGAGCTACACAAGTATCCGGCTTTCAGCATTAGCATATCAACTAGGCCAGCAGAGGGCAGCTGTCCTAGACCATCATACCATAGTCAGAACTACAGATTTAATAGTCACTAAGGCTTTTCCTTCGGGCCAAACAGCCCAGTGCTAGTTATTACAAAGGCAAACCACCTGGTACCTATCCATGAATGCAGACCCTCCAGTGTAGTACAGTCATGCCTCCCACAAGGATATCTCAGTCAACAATGGGTCCTATGCAATCCATGTGCAGCAATGGCTCTTAGACTGTTCCCTAGTGACTCCACAGCCAGCCTTTTGTGTGTGACACAACAAAGTCTCCCAACAGCACAGTTCTCAAAATGGGTCTTCCTGGGTAAGCAGCATGGTTGTGCAGGTCTTGCTTTTTATCATTTTTATATTCAAAATTTCATGTTTTTGAAGTATTTATATGCAGTAGTGCAGGTGACAAAATCTATCCATTGCCCCGTGGATGAGCCCTGAGGTTATTTCCAGTGTAAGACCCAGGTGGAGAATTCTGTGGTGCTAAGATCTGTGTATGATGATTGAACAGCTAAATTACATAAGACAGTTTTGTTCTTAAAGTGTTATCTCTGAAGAATAGTAGGACTTCCGAAGGGTGTGCTTTGATGAATCAGGGCAATGCCTCCATTTAATGCCACTGTTTACAAAGATTTGGCACGGGTTGGGGATGGGGGTGGCTTTTGTTGGATTAGCTTCTGTCTGGTTTTGCTTGTTTTGTATTTTATTTTAAGATGTTAGATGTTTACCCATTCCTTTTGAACTAAGGGTAAAAGCCTTTAGAGAAGGCTTTTGCTGCAAGTGACAACCCCAAATAGTGTCTGCTTTAGAAACCTGACCTGAGCTGACCTGATGTCTCTTGCTCCGCAGACCTGCCTCTGCGCCTGGTGGGCGGGCGGAACCGCTGTGAGGGCCGGCTGGAGGTGCGACATGAAGGGGAGTGGGGAACCGTGTGTGATGACCGCTGGAACATCAAGAACGCCCGGGTTGTGTGCCGCCTCCTGGGCTGCGGTCCAGCGCTAGGTGCCCCAGGTAGAAGCCACTTCGGACCCGGTAAAGGCCTCATCCTGATGAATGAAGTGCGCTGCTCTGGCAGGGAGGACTCTCTGGAGAGCTGTGCCCACGCTGGCTGGACAAAACACAACTGTCAGCACCGCGAGGATGCTAGTGTGATCTGCGCAGGTAGGGGCTCCTGTGCAGGTATGGGCCCCAGGCGTGTGAAAGGCCCCAGGCTCTACCTTAGAACCACCCCTCCTTAAGGCATTCATCCATTAGCCAAAATATCCCATTTTAGGACAAAGAACTAGTGGTGGTGATATTTTGATCATCGATCTGATTTTGTTAATGAGCTTGCCCTAATCCCAGCTTAGTGAAATATTTCAGTCACAAATATAGCTGAAAAATTACGAGGTTCAAAGAAGGGAGTGACAGTTTCATACAACCATTAGGAGCATAGCAATTGTTGCAGCCAGACACAGCTTAACCTGTTTGCATTCTGTCTCTGAGGTCATCAAGGCCCCCATTCTGGAGACACCATATCACCCAGACCTAGCTAATCCTCAGAGTCTAAAACACACTCCACAGTGTCCCAACTTCCCTGTGTCCATTATATCAAAGATTTTTGCCTGCATCTTCCCTGGAAAATATTTTACTGTCAGCTGTCTTTCTTGACATTCTGACAACCACCTATATGGCACAGTACCTCCTTCTAATGGTTCTAGGTTAGCCCTAAATTGACTCATGCAAATTTCAGAGATTTGGAGAATTTTAAGACTTGAAGAAGCCTAAGTTCACCTCATCTATTCTGCTGCTACTTTTATTGCTGGTGAACAGACCATAGTCATTGCCTTCCTCCTGTGTAAGCCCTGTTTTACATGGACATGGGACCCCAAAAAGAAAGAGTCCCCAAAGCCAAGCAGTCCCAAGGAAGCGGAAGCTATATCAGTCTATTCTGGCTGATATCCGACGTAGGCTGTTGTGATGCCTCTTCACAGTTCAGCCATCCCTCTAAGAATCCCACTTTTAATAAGGATCCATATTCTGTTCTTCTGTATACCAAGGAGAGTTGTTCCCTATGTCCAAAAATATCTGATGTGTCTAAAGGGCTTGAGTGAATCTGTGTATTTCCTGTGCTGAGCCTTGGCCCTGGGACACTGTCCTGTCTTGATTCTGAGCCAAAGAAGTTCCTGATATCCCAGAGTGCATTTTTCTCAACCTGGGACCCCAAACCTGTGTGTATAAAGAAACAGAAACCAAGAGCTCATTCATGCAGGGCTGTTTGCTGCCGCAGTCTTGATGCTGCTAACACTTGTGTTCTCAGTGTTACTTCATGTGTGACAGAATCCATTTCTGTCAGGAGTCACTGTGTCCTCTTTGCATCTTCTGGAATGTTCTCATGCCATGACCCTCCAACTGCAATGGTTTGTCTAATGATAGCTTACTGTTGTCCTCCGGCATTTTAGTCTAGTGACATTCGCTTTTCATCTTGTTAACAGGTTCAGCAGACTCTCTTGTACCCAAGGATAATGGTAAAGTCATCTTTCCTCCTGGGGTCCGAAGCTCTTTGGGGAAAGAGCTAAGAGAGTAGCTGCATGGGGAGAAAAAGGAGGTCCACCAGCCCTGACAGGAGGGAGTTGGAGAAGAAGCCCCCTTGTACTCGGGCTCTCTCCATTTTTGCTCTACTCTTCTTCCCACTTACTTCTGTGCGAAGGTCCAGACAACCCATGTTCAGACAGAGCATGTCTTGAGTTGTCCTTTAATCACCTAGGCAAAGCTCTCACCTGCATGAACTGTAAAGAGCCCTTTTTGAGACTATTAATAAAGTCAAAAACAGTAAAGCATGAGGCCCCGAGCACCCATGTAAAAGCCTGGCACAGTTGTAAGCATCTGTAATCCCAGCACTAGGAAGGAAGACGGGGAAACAAGACGGGGATCCCAAGGACTTGCTGGACAGCCAGTCTAACTACAGCAGCAAGCTCCAGGTTAAATGAGAGGACCTACCTCAAAAATCAGACAATCATCAAAGAAGATATCCAACATTTACCTATGGCCTCCTACACACACACACACACACACACACACACACACACACACATCTTATGCAAGTCCAGTCATGGGGGCAGAGTAAAGGATGCTGAGGCAGGCCCCACCCAGCCCAGAGCACTATCCTTGGTACTTTTGTAACATAGGACAGTCCCTGAGCTACTTTTCAATGTACCAGCTTATCTCTCTCTCTCCTTCAGCCCAGCTCTCGTGCTTGCCTCACCTCTTCCAAGCTGTCATTGACCGAGGCTATCTCCGGAGACTAGGCTACTCCTCCTGGGACATCCACTTAAATGATAGGATGTGTCGCCCCCAAGTCACTGGGCGTTACCTCATCTTCAATATTCCTTATGGCCACTGTGGCACTGTCATGCAGGTAAGAGGCTGACAGGGAGGTAGTGACCTTCTGTGGATGGAGTGCAAGAAAGAGGGGCTTAGACAATGGCACCACCTGTCAAAACCTGTGTAAGCCAGAGGCAGTCACTTCTGAAGCAGCACATGCACTAATTGGTTGGAAATGTTCTGCCACCCGAAGGACTTCAGACACACACTCAGCCTGAGATGATCTATAATTGATGTGGAGTGTGGTGAGGTAGGAGATGGATAGGTGAGCAACGAGTGGCTGACAATAGTCTCCCAGTTTCAAAGCCAGCATTTGTCATAACATGCTTCTTGACTGAATAGGAAACATCAACCATGAGCAAGTTATGGTGCTGGGGATCAGGGAGGACAGGTTGTCTGTCTGTCTGTCACGTCTCTATGTAGCTAGGCACATTCCACACTACAAGAGGCAAACATATAGGACATTCAGGAGTCGTTTAATATGCTTGTCCATTTAATTCTCTACAATCATCTTCTTATCTCCTGAACCAATGGCGTTGAAGTTAAGGACACTTGTGTACACGTGGAGGAACTGTTCTGCCAGCACAGCCTTCTCAGTGTACTTGACAGTGACTTTGTGCAAAGCATGCTTCTGATGGTGTCTTCCTGCTTCCCTGTTTGTACATGTGCAAAAGGCTCACCTGACCCTGTGGAGGTCACATTGACACCAACCATGTGATGCACCCCACATAAGTCCTCGGGTGCCACTCCTCCCATTGCATCTGCCCTTTGGCTGTACAAATCATGATCATTTCTATCCTTTTTGCTCTGAAAAGCCCACTTTAAAAAATATTTATTTATACAAGTATGCTGTAGCTATATATCTCCAGACATACAAGAAAAGGGCATCAGATGCCACTACAGATGGTTGTGAGCCACCATGAGGTTGCTGGGAATTGAACTCTGGACTTCTGGAAGAATAGCCAATGCTTTTAACTGCTGAGCCATCTCTCCAGCCCCAAAATCCCACTTCTTAACTGTGCCCCTGAAGCCTAGCCAGAGGCCTCACTGTCTAGGAGAAAGGTAGCCCCTGGCAGAGAGTCTCTGAATCTGAGTCACATGTGCTTCAAAAATGCTCCTGGCCAAGCTGTATTTCTGGGCATCTGCTCAGGGCATTTGAGAGATCACAGGTGCTAGCTCCCACCCACCATGCTGTCCAGTCCACTTCTGATCTCTATATTCTGCTGGAGCTGATGTGTGATGGATACAAGCAAGAAGTAAGGCTAAGCCCCAAGGCTGACAGGAACAGGTCTGCAGCTCACCTGCAGCCAAAACTAGCTTGGAGTCAAGGGCAGAGAAAATATGGGATCCAAGTTGTATATGTTCAGGGTCGTGGGGTGCCAGTTGTAATTAGATGTGTAGAGAAATTCAAACAAGAGGAGGCTCCAAGCAGCCACAGTGGACCTGCCATCCAGCTCATAGCTTTATAGATTGCCCATGACAGGAAGGAGGGAGCAGTCTTCACTCATGGCACTCCACCCCCTGACACATACACCTTCCTGATGTTACCACAGCGGTCCAGCCAGGGACTCCAGCCCTCAAGCATGGCATGGAGCTGGTACCCAGCACAGGTACACCATCCACCAACTGATTCTCTCATCTTCATAGGAGCACCAAGGCTCTCTCAGCTACTCCAACTCCATCCGAGGCAGAACACAAGGCCACCCTGCCCGAGTCATTGTGAGGCACAAGGTACCCCAAGTGAAGTTCACCTGCAAAGTGGATGGCCAGTCTGCAGTTGAAATTGTGCATGGGAGTGACGCTAAGAAGGATGATGTCAGCTATGATGTATCGATTTCATTCCTCCAGTCACCTGTATCTCAGAATACAGGGGGTAGAGAGCTTTATGCTAATCAGAGGGAAGAGGTCTTCCTTCAGGCCACCCTCCACAGCCACAACCCCAGTCTGAGGCTCATCGTGGACACCTGTGTGGCTTCTCCTGACGCCAATGATTTCACAACTGTCAAGTACGATTTGATCCAGGAAGGGTAAGGGAAATGGAAACTCTCCCTAGGTGACGTTAGGTGTGCATGGTATTTCTCTGGGGGAACTTATAGTTTCTGAACATGGAGTTAGAAGTTAGAAGGGTGTAGGGTGTTCCAACCAGACCTCTGATCACAGTGGGGAATACAGCAGCCTAGACAAGCCTCCTTGAGTCCTCAGGTCCTCAGAGTCACTTTGCTGCCCATCCTACATTTTCCAGCTAAGCCCTTCTGCCTTTCTAATCTCCCCCTCCCAGGACAAACCTTCTTGACTTTGGCTCACATCAATAGGTCAGTGTGTTTTCCCAAACCAACCCCTTAGCTGAACTAGCCAGATATCTTCTGGCTCCTTTGATTCACTAAGTGCTTCGCCAAGTGAGAACGTTGGCAAGTTGTTAGCCTGTTCTTCAGTTTACCAGGTGTTATTGCAGTTGCTTTCCCTGGGGGAACATACACAAATGTCTGTTTGCCCCAGATAGCAAGAAGGACAAACCCAAAGAAAGAATTCCATCCAAGTCCAGCTTGGCACACCAATAAGTATTCTGGGTTTACTTATACAAGCATGAGTAAAGAGTTGCATAGGTGACCCCCCTCTGTGCCACCCCAGCATGGGTGACATATCCCCGTGAAGGCTGTATAGACAGAATCCCACTTCAGTTAAGCTTCTACCTCATATACTCTAACATGCAGCTGGGGTTGGATAGGAAGGAGTGGCTGAAGTCAGCTGAGAAGCTAATGACTGTTCCACTCCATGCATGAAGAAATACTAATAGGTGTTATGTGGATGATTCAGCTGCTCTGATTTCAAGCTGAGAGTGGCCATGCCTTGAGGACAGGGGCTAAGTGTTCCTGAGCTGGGTAACTGGCAATGTTAAGAAACTCATTCTTTACGCAGCGGTAGTTTTAGTGTGGTAAGTGCCTCCCTTGGCAGCCTTAAGCTCACAGGAACAGGGAGGCCCCAGTTTCCAAAGAGCAACAGAGGAACAAGACAGACAGCACCTGCCACAGGTTTCTGTGAGTGATGGCTTGAGACACACAGCCTGAGTTCCTGAGGGGGAAGGTTCTTCCCTTCTGACCCTCCTTATGGTCGTAATAAGGCAAGAAGTTCACTTGGTGCCAGAATTTATTTCCCAGCTAGAATACTGTCATTCTTGCTTTAGACTTAATCCCCCACCCCGTTTTTCTAACCTTTATATCTTATATTATTATTATTATTATTATTATTATTATTATTATTATTATTATTGGTTTTTTTGAGACAGGGTTTCTCTGTATAGCCCTGGCTGTCCTGGAACTCACTCTGTAGACCAGGCTGGCCTCAAACCCAGAAATCTGCCTGCCTCTGCCTCCCGAGTGCTGGGATTAAAGGCGTGCGCCACCACGCCCGGCATATTTTATATTATTGATAGGACATCTTTACAAATATATATATATATATATATATATATATATATATATATATATGCATTTTAATGCTATAAATACTCCCTCCAAGTATTGCCTTAGCTGCATCCCAAAAACTTTGATAGGCTGGGTTATGACCCATGGCAACTTGTAAAAAAAAAGTGTTTAATTCGGCTTAAGGTTTTAGAGGGTTGGACTCTGTTATCATCGCAGTGTGAGGGACAGCAGGGAAGTACCAGGGAGATCTGAGAGCTCGCAGCTTGATCCACAAGTAGGAGGCAGAGAGAGAACATTTGGGTGTACCACGAGTCTTTTGAAAACCCAAAGCTTGCTATCGTGACACACCTCCAACAAGTCTCCCCAAACAGTTCTACCAACTGGGGACCAAGTGTTCAAAAATAAGCCTCTAGGGACCCTTCTCATCCAAACCAGCACAGGTATTCATTTTCATTTCATTCAAAATAGTCTCAAATTTCTCTTAGGGCATTTTTGAAAGATCAGTTACCTTGAAAGTATATTGTTGACTTTCAAGTCTTTGAGAATTTTCCAGAAAGTTTGCTGCCATTGATTTCAAGCCTAATTCCACTGCTAACTGAGAGTGTATTTCTCTCCTTTTAAGTCTATTAAAGTATTTCCTATGGCCCAGAATGTGGATCTAATGAATGTTCTCCTTGGACTTATTCTGCTGTTGTGTGATAGACTCTTTAATGAATGTTGAGATCTAGTGGATTAAGCGTGATCCTTAGGCCATCTGTACTCTTAGTGACCTTCAACCCACTGGGCCTATCAATTGGTCCAGGGATATTGCAGCATCCAGCCATATAGTGGGTTTGTCAGTATCTGACTACAGTTCTCTGCCTCCCACATTTTAATGCTCTACTTGTAGGTACATAACACTAACAATCACTATATTTGGCTAAAGATTATTCTTCACTTCCATGGTCTTGGTTAAGGCTCTCTTCTCAGAGGATTGTCCTGACTTTTGTGGTTGTTAAACGCCCCTCTTATCCCCGACAATTCTGTTCTCTTGGAAGTTTGTTCTGTACAAAATGAAAAGCTGCTGCACTGTCTTTTCTGCCTTCTCTGGTTCTTTTTTAGCTGCATGTTCTTTTTTTTTTTTTAAAGATTTGTTTATTTATTATATGTAAGTACACTGTAGCTGTCTTCAGACACTCCAGAAGAGGGCGCCAGATCTTGTTACGGATGGTTGTGAGCCACCATGTGGTTGCTGGGATTTGAACTCTGGACCTTCGGAAGAGCAGTCGGGTGCTCTTACCCACTGAGCCATCTCACCAGCCCTAGCTGCATGTTCTACATAACTTCATTTTATCTCTTCTTGATGCACCACTTACACCACCCTATGGTTTACAATATACTTTCATTGGGTAGTGTAGGGCATTGTATCTGGGGCATAGGAGATGCTAGCCAAGTACGCAACCACTGACCTGCATTGCCAGTTCTTATATAATCTATGTGCACTTTTAAATGTAGCAACGACTGTAATCTTCCCTGTAGGCAAAATAGAGTGGACCTAGAAGGCAAAGGTTGCAGCAAAAACCTTGATCTGTTTTCACTGTATGTAATTGTTCCCTTCTGTTTATGGCCAGGTATGAGGTTTCCATTTACAATGGAAACTAGTAGTAGTTGTTGCTTCAGAAAATGGAGGTAGTAGAACGCACCCCATTTGGGATTCAGAACCTTAGGGTCAAGCCTGGTTATGTGGGTTGAGGGAAATTCATGTCGTGTATTAGTTAACCTTTTAGGCCTGGGTGTTTCTTCCATCAGCTGCATCAAAGACAGTTCCTACTCCAACCTCCATGCTCCCGAGAAGAACGTGGCCCAGTTCAAGTTCAATGCCTTCAGCTTCCTCAAAAGCTACGATGTGGTCTACCTGCAGTGTAAAGTAGCTGTTTGCCATCCGGGGGATCACTCTTCCCGATGCTCACAAGGCTGTCCGAGTCGGGGAAGGAGAGAGGCAGGCTCTGCAGAGGACAGAGAAGAGCAAACTGAGTATTTCCAAACAGTGGGCCCACTGAAGATCCACAGAGAAGCTATCCAGAGCAAGGCCCTGGTGTGATCTCTCCCACTTGCTCTCACTGAGTATGCCAGAAAACTGGAATCAGGTCCGTATCTTATCAGCAAGCAGTGTTTGATGACTCAGAAGCCAGACAGTGGCTGCATTGTCTACACATCCATGAAGACAGGTAGAAAAACCCAAGGGATTCTCTGGGGTTTGTTACTAAATAGATCCCTGAGCACTAACTTCTAAGGCAGTTGCTCTGTTTGTATGCAATAATAATAGTAATAATAATAATAATAATAATAATAATAATGCTGATTTTGTTCTTATTGTTCACTGTATTTGATCACTGTCTTAAAATGTACAAAATATTAGGAAAAACAGGGTTGTCTCTCTTTACCCTGTGGACAATTAAAGATTGTTTTTAAATGTCTGCTTACTATTTGGGTGCTGATAGGTAGGTGGGTCTCTTTATGTTCTTCTGGAAGTGAGGACTCATTTCCAGACCTTGCCAGTAATCTTGTAAAAAAATAAAGTATTTTCCAGGAAGCCACACTGTTTGTTTTCTTTAAGTTCTTTTAAGCAAAACAATCTTGGAGTACACAAGTCATTGCCAATGTAAGTCATTGACAACACAAGTCACTATGATATAAGACATTGATGATGTTTTTAAAAGTGTCATTCAGGCTGGGCATGTACTTCCAGCACTCATGAGGCAGAGGCAGACAGATCTCTATGAGTTCAAGGCCAGCCTGGTCTACAGAGTGAGATCTAGGGACAGCCAAGGCTACACAGAGACACCCTGTCTCAAAAAACCCGAAACCAAAAGAAAAAAAGTCTGATTCAATTGTTTTGAAGGGAACAAATCAGAGCCTAGCGGCTCTCAGCTTGCAAACGGGAGGGCTGAAACAACCCTAAGAACTTAGTGCCTTCTTCGTGAGCTGCACATATGTACATAGTCAAGTTCTCAAAACATCTGGGAAACCTGAAAATGACCCAAGAAAGCTGAAGAGCAAACAAGAACAGGTTGGGAACATTCTGTCCCTGAGGCAGGAGGACGGCTCTCACCTTCGCTCATTTCCAGAAAGGAGGAACAGCCTATGCTGTACTCGGCACCTTCAAAGTTATCACTGTTTTTGTTTGTTTGCTTGCTTGTTTGTTTGAGGCAGTGGTGCAGATGAGGGAGACGGTCCTCTTCCCCTCCCTCATCCCTCGAGACCTATGGCCGGCAGGAGAGCACGCCATGTCCCTCCCTGACTGCAACACTTGAGAGAACAGGCTGGCACCTTGGCTGGGCAACAGGGTCGAGCTGGCCCTGGTAGCAGGGTTGCAGGTGAGCCAGCCATGAGGGCGTGAGAGCAGGAAAGCAGGTGGGTTGAGCAGCTCAGAGACCTCTCAGGCCCAGACCCAGGACTTTGAATTGGCCCACCCTAACATTCACCCCATTGATGAACTGCTGGAGAGCATGGAGGGGCTGGTCCTACAGCTCTGAAACTACAGGAGCTCCATGACACAGGGCAACAACAGGCTATCTGAGAGGAATCCCAGTGAGGCTCCTGTACTGGTAGAGTAGCAGAAGCCAAAGGCTTAGTGCCAGACCAACGAGTCATTGCAATGAATATTTGAAGCCAACGTGTGGGCAAAAGGGTGGAACACACTGTGGGACACACTGTGTCACACTACAACAAACCAAGAGAAAAAAAAACAACCTTGTTTGTGGGAGATGTTGCAAGAGTGGGCAGTAGGTACACGAGGAGGAGATGAGTGGGATTGGAGCACATGATGTGAAACTCACAAAGAACTAGGAAAAATGTTTTTAAAAAATGTTTAAAGCCTTACAAACGGTAAATGTGGAGTTTCTGCTTTGATTTAGGGCTGGAAAATCAGCAATCCTGTGCGGACTGGGGTGGTGTCTTTTATATCTGTTGTATGTCAATGGATTTCCTGTAATATCTGGTGTGCGTGATGCACATTTATAGAAGAAAAACATAAGAAAATGAAAGACGCAAACGCCGTTGACCATCTGAGACCCCTGCTTAGATTTATTTGGAACATGAAGACATGTGTTGCTTAGGTGGCAAGATGGGGCTGTATTTATTTTTTCCTCTTCTTTTTGCTAAAATGGTTACCTTCGGTATTTGGCAGGTATAGAGTATTTGCCTTAGAGTCTTCAATAACGTCTGCTCATTCTCATGGGAAATAGGAGTGTTTTTCTCTCCTAATTCAGAAACTAGTCTGACATCTCGTCCTACTGTCAGATCCTTCTCACCAAAAGCTGCACAGGGGAGAGGGGCCCAGACTGCCGGTCAGTGGCAGCTTCAGTGGGCTGGGGCCCACGCCTTCATTTCACCTTCGCATTACTACTTTTATCTTTCAAAGGGTAGACTCTTTGCATTTATCCTTTAAATTTTAGAGATGCACACATTTTATTTAGCACCTAAAAAAGAAGCCGAGCTGGATGTGGGAACTCACACCTTTAGTCCCAGCACTGAGGATACAGAGGTAGGATCTCTCTGAATTCAAGACTGGCCTGGTCTACACATAGCAAGCTTCAGGCCAATCAGAGTTATAGAATAAAAAGACTCTGTCCAAAACAAAGTGACCAGACGTACTATTTATTCATTTCAGCTATTCCATAATGAAACACACTGTCGCTGTGATTTGAACATGATGGTCCACATGTTGCTTTTTAGGCCTTCCTGGTTTATTCCGAACCCTTGTAGGCACAGGAAGCTGTTTCATCAGGCACCCAGGAGAAGACAAGAGGCCTTTCTTGGGGTCCACAGCTAGTAGACCTGCAGCTTCTGGTATCTGTGCTCCATCCACCGATTTAGGAAATGCTTCACTGTGGTTATAGCCACAATCACCACATTTAGAGCAAGAACCATGAAGGAAAACAGGTACAGACGACTGAGGGGCTGGTTTGAAATTTCTGCTTCATGTATTTGAGGCAGAAATCCTGGAATTGGAAATAGTTTTAAGTGTTAGCACTACAAAATTGTGTTAGTATTCATAATGTCAAGTTATATCCTATGAATCTTATGTGTAATTAATAATATTTACTTTTAACTCAGTATAGAAAGACAATTTTCAAACATCTAAATTAGTTATATTTAGGTTTTACCTTAGGCCATTTAACCTGGACTGTCTTCAAGTCTTTCCTATGCAGCCTCTCAGGTTTCAATATGCCCAGTAGTAGCATCCTATGTTAACATAATATTGTCTATTTTGAAAAGATAGCTTTTTTCCCAAATAGCCTCTGATGTGGGCACCAGTTGACTTTGTTCCTCATTTAGAAGTTTAAAATAGATTATTTCTAACTTAATTATCTGCTCAAACATCTATAACAAGGAATTGGGAAGCTAAAGAAAAGTTCTTTATAGAAATGGGGTGAATACACATACATTCTTAAATATATGTACAAATGGCTGTCCAAATGACATTGTAGTATCAGTATATAGCTATCCATATATATGCATATATGATACACATTATGTATATAATGGAAATATTGATCCCGAGCTCTTAGTCACTCGTTTGCTAGGAATTCTGTGTTAAATGTCTAAACTGTACATCTCAGGAACAAGACATTTGAGCCACGTTTTACTAGCCACGGCTGTTTTTAGATCATGAATAGTGTGCTCTTGCCTGAATCTCTACTTGCGCTTCGGTCCCTCTTCAGGCGAATCGGTCCTATAACAGAGTCAGTCTTCCATTTGTAGGAAGGAATATCTCGTTTCCTTCTCGGGACACAGCCTTGGTTGCAGCGAGACGTTTGGTCATTGTTATCACAGATCAAAATCTTACACTTGAGATACACAGAGTTCAAATGTTTCAGGAATTTAAAGGCATTAAACTGGAACCTTCCATGGTGCCCAAATAAGGGATACACCTTACAGGTCTCATCTCGACAACATCTGGAACAGAATTTGGGGATAAAATTTCTCACAGCAGCTTGTCCATATTTAAATGAGGCAATATAAGTATGTTCAATGTGTGGATCTAGGAACCTCTCTAGAAAGACACCAGAGGGTTAGAGGGATGTGAGTTTGAGCTATGGGGGTGGTTCGGAGAAACAGAACAGGGTTCCCACTCTGAAATTCCTGGTCCTGTGAGCTACCAGAATGCACGGAGACTCGAATGCCTCTCCCAATATGCCATATAGATGCCCAAGTACAACTGATTGCCCCATCAACGTTTAGAGGAAAAAGACCATGGTGTTTTTTTTTTTCTTAAAAACAAAACAAAACAACAACAACAACAAAAACCCTGCATGTTTTCTTGAGAAAATTATGTGCTAATGATGGCACTCAGTAAGGAGCTTTCCAACTTTTCAAGTCTTTGCTGAAAATAGCCAAAATATACAAAAACGGAAACACAAATAGGCCCTTCTAGACAACTTATAAGTGGTTTCTGCCCATTACTACCAAATATTTTATAGTCACATTTAAAATCCAAGGAATATGGAGAGTCTATCTAAATTTTTTAACATGAATTATCTGCAGCTAGTACATAGTAACAAATTTTAAATGATTAAGCTTAACAAAATTCCATACTAGAAACATGCTTTTATCTATCTCTATCTCTATCTCTTTTTCTATGTACACACGCACACACACACACACACACACACACACACACGCACGCACACACACACACATGTGAGTTCAGTCCCCTGCACTCACAGACAAGCACACAAGTCTAGAACGCTTGCAATCCCAGCATCAGGGAGGCAGACCCAGGACAACGTCTGATTTGTTTTCTGGCTGACAGCCTACCTGAACCCACAAACTCCAGGTTCAGTGAGAGACCCTGTCTTGAAAAACAATGAGAGAATGAGGGGATGGATCAGTGGTTAGAGCACCTGTCATGCACATTGAGGATCAGAGTTCAGAACCTACATGGAAGGATAAGTGTGGTGCTCCACATGTAATCTCAGCACTCAGAAGGTGGAGACAGGGAAAACCCCAAAGCAAGTGGCTAGCCAGAACAGCCTTCTGGCAAGTTCTACATTCAACTGAGACACAATGTCAATGAATAAGACGTAGAGTGAGACTCCCAGCATCAACCTCAGGCCTCCACAGATGCACACACCCATGCACATGAATCCTCACATGTGCCAATACACAAATGCACATGTGTACATGCACATACCACACACACACACACACACACACACACACACACATATATATACAAATAAGAAAAAAATAATTAAAAGATAAGTCAGAGAGTCTCTGAGGAAGACAACTGATGTTGGTCTTTAGCTTGACATGTGCATGTGTGCACATTCACCCGCTCACACATGACACATACACACATCAGGAAAAGGGAAAGGAAAAAGAAGTCTGCTGGGAAATACATGAGCACATACCCGTTGCTGATTAAGTCGTAGGTTGGAGATGCAAAGTCAGATGTAGGCGAGGCTCTGCAAGTATCCAGGAACACCACCAGGCTTGGGTCCAGGGTGTGCAAGGTGGCTTGGACAAAAAGAGTCTGGTTCAAGTCTACATAATATGGTGACTCCTGTACGAGGTTTTCAAAGGAGTCGGACTCATAGAGAGCCAGGCTGGTGTTGTATTTGCCCAGGACACTCTGATTCTGTATGATGTCGTCTTCAGTTATGTACATAATCTCCACGGTAGAGTTATACTCCATCTCACAGGTCACCACGATCTGGAGGAGCTTCTGTCGGGTGATCACAGCAGAAACCGGAGACTCGATGAAGGTGATCCTGTTGGTATAGCTGATCGCGTGGCCCTCTATCTGCAGAATGGGAAAGAATTCGAAGTCTTATATTTTAATCCATCAATACTACAGAGTACAGAGAAAGATAAGACTTGTTGGTAGCAACTTAGTTTCCTTTCGTCATGAAGTAACAGATTTCATGTCAAAGACTCTCAACCTAACATGTATTTTATGGCAGGGACTGACCTGCAGAAGGAAGAGAGTGAAAGACACAGCTTGTATTAGAAAGACTGAAAGATTGAATTGGGTAGAATTTTCTTTCAATTACATTAACATCATTGTGGACTGCAACTTTCTAGCTCCTTTAAGACTTTAAACTCATCCTATCAGGCCTGTTGGCACAGGCTCCTAGGCAGGCTGAGGCAGAAGGATCACATTCAGAGTTTACCTGAGCTACTGCTAGGTCGCCATGGCCTTAATAAGGACAGAATGACATGGTTCCTGCCCCCGGAGCAGGGCCAGCAGGCGTGGGCCTCCACAAATGCCAATGGCTGCTGTGGGCATAAGGCTTGTTTGTATAATAATGTACATATTTTACGTTCCTCCTTCCAGGAATGTCCTCCTTGTTAATGACTCCATGATAAACAGAGATAGCACAAGTCACAGAGGTTAAGGTGTGGCTAATGTCTTGGCAAAATG
The DNA here is from genome assembly GCF_978045245.1 of Mus caroli. NCBI lineage: Eukaryota > Metazoa > Chordata > Mammalia > Rodentia > Muridae > Mus > Mus caroli. Next base: position 14,350,525 of record NW_028227263.1, on the reverse strand, counting down.
GTAAAAACACTGGGACCTTCAGGAACAGCCCTTAAGACTATAGAAAAGAACTCTAAACACATGAGTTCGAATATATATAATTTCTCAAAAGAATGAGGATGCAATATGAATGATATGAGGGGTTTCACAAATCTAAAGGAACAAAAGCTTTTGGGAGCCAACTTGTCAGAAAGATACAAAGTAGATAAAGAGATTTGGGGAGTGGTAATTGCAGGAGCTCCCACCCAGCTAAGTTTTTCAGACAGATTCCTGAGTTCAGGGTAGGCCTTGGACAAAGCAGGGTTAGACCCAGGTGTGGAGAAATGGTAATCTCACAGTGGGGTTCTACCTAGCTGGTTTGATGTTTAAGAGAGGCAGGCGGATCTCTGAATTGCTTTGCAATGTTAAAGGAGATGTGTGCTTGCTCTCCTAAGAATTAAGGGACTGGAGTCACAAGATGCTGATTCATAGGATAATCAAAATGGAACCTGGAGTAAATGACTGGGTTGATATGTAAAATGAAAGACTGAGTTTATGATCTGCAAGAGATGAGCTATTCATAGATTTTTTTTAGAGAGAGACGGAGACAGAGAGACAGACAGAGACAGAGACAGAGAGCACGCTCCTTGGAGAAGGAGCAGAAGCAGAACCGAGAGAGCTCTATCTGAAGACCTCCAGAGAGAGCAGAACATAGAGGAACCAATATGGAAAGCTGTCCCCAGCGGAACATAGGTCATCAGCTTGGACTCAGGATCTGACTTCGAGTACTTTATTTTGCTTCTCCCAGACACCCCTTGCAGAACCCCTCTCCAGGACAAGGCTGGTCCTTGGCAAGCTACAGAGTTCAAGGTCAGCTTGGACAACTCAGTGAGATCCTGTTTTGAAACATAAGGTAGGAAGAGGATTGAGAACACAGCTCCGAGGCAGAGGGCTTGCTTGCCCAGCGTGTGTGAGGCCCTGGAGTTGATAAATAGAAGACTGAACGCTACAACACGTTCCCTCTGTAAAGAGGCCTAAGTTGGTGTGTCTAGCCAGGCAGATCCCCAAATGTGCACAGATGGAAGCTAGGCCTTGGCACACCATAGACGTCTGTGAAATAATAAGGCCTGTGTGTTCATTTTTGGAAGAAATAAATAAACAAAAGAAAATATTTACTTTTTATCAACTCCTCTGGTCTAGCATCTATCCTCAGTCACAAAGTGATTTAAGTTTACGGTATGTATATTAAGGGGCCTAAGAGTGTTGACAGTTAGTGGTACTTCTAAATCATGCAGACCAAATCACAGACTTAAAACTCTTTGTGTGTGTGTGTGTGTGTGTGTGTGTGTGTGTGTGTGTGTGTGTGTGTGTGTTTTGAGACAGGGTTTCTCTGTATAGCCCTGGCTGTCCTGAAACTCTCACTCTGTAGACCAAGCTAGCCTCGAACTCAAAAATTTGCCTGCCTCTGCCTTCCAAGTGCTGGGATCAAAGGCATGCGCCACCACACCCAGCCTGACTTATAACTCTTTTTTTTTTTTAAAGATTTATTTATTTATTATATGTAAGTACACTGTAGCTATCTTCAGACACTCCAGAAGAGGGGGTCAGATCTTGTTACAGACGGTTGTGAGCCACCATGTGGTTGCTGGGATTTGAACTTGGGACCTTTGGAAGATCAGTCGGGTGCTCATACCCACTGAGCCATCTCACCAGCCCCGACTTATAACTCTTAATACCTAAAATACGATTTTACTGTCTGCCTTTTCAAGGATAATAAGATCTTAAACCCAACTCAATTTTACCAAATACGGAATGGTGATATTCTGCACAACTCTTCCCAGTAGGCTAAGAAACCCTAACCACCAAAGATGTTCCAAGTCTCTCTAGTGAGGCTTCAGAGCTCTCTGCCTTCTGTGAAAAGCCAGCCATCCTCCAGTTCCCCTGCAAATGAATAAGCAAGCATGCCTTCGTGTGTGAGTGAACGTGGACACCGCTATGTTCATGCCTTCCCAGTCCAACCATGTGTGTCCGCTGTGGTTTGTGAAAGACACAGCAAGTTTCGTACCTGTGTATCATCACCATGTGGCACATCTGCCAGCATTTGACAGAACCCAGCTGTGGGTTTCACAGTACCTTTTTGACTGTACCGCATTCGTGCAGAGGGATAGAGAACTCTATGACATTCGATACATTAGGCCTGCAAGTTGGGTCATTTAGCTGCAAATTGCTCTCACTGTAGTTGAGTGCCGGCAGGTATGATTTGCTTATGATGACTCTCATCTTGTCAGAAGCACAACTTAAAGATGCTATCAAGAAAAGGGGGAAAGAATGATCACATGTGGGCCAGCTAGGAACTTGGCATTTTTAAAACTTACATGTTCAGACTATTCCATAAAAAGTTTAACCTGCTGGGACTGGTGCCAGACACCTTTACTTCTAGCAGCTAAGGAAGTAAAGGTATGTGGATGTGTGTGAATTCTAGGTCTACATAGTGAGTTCCAGGATAGCCTGGACTACATAGTGTCAAAAAGAAAAGGACAATAACAGCAACAAACAAACAGCCTGAACCCTCTGCGCTGATAATACGGCTGTCAGTAAGAGAATTTTCTGCCCAAGCATGATAGCCTAAGTTAGAGCCACCAGCGCCCCCATTAAAGCCAAGTATGGCTGTGTATTTTCCTGTAACACAAGCACTGTTGGGAACTGAGACAGGAGGCTCACTAGGGTTGGCTGGCTGCCAGCCTACCTCCAGATTAAGACCCTGTCTCAGGGGAACAAGGCAGAAAGTGCAAGAGCAGGACACCCAATGTCCTCCTCTGGCCTCTACACACACACACACACACACACACACACACACACACACACACAGTACCACCACCACCACCACCACACACCACGAATGCACAACCACTCTCACACACAATAAATAAATAAATAAATAAATAAATGAATAAATAAATATCTGAACTCACAATACATTAAATGGTAGGTGGAAGATTGGCACAGCCTAGTAGTTGGTGAGCTTTTTACAGTGCCCACTGCTACCTTGTTTAGAACTATAATCTATTCATCTGATTTAGTTGCGTAATCTATATATCTGATTACAGCTACATAACTTTCCCCTCTTTTCCTTTCATCCCTAAGCCCCTCCCAAGTGCCCCCTTCTAATTCTTTTCATGTCCCCAAGTCTAAATTCATAGCCTCTTCTTACCCAATTATTATTGTTACATTTCTTTAAAACTATGTCATTACAGAAGACATTAAGCCAACCAGATAGAGTCATTCACTTCCTCCTGTAGTAAGCAAGGCACAGGGTGGCTCCTCAAGCTTCCGGGTTAGCTATATTCCCAAGTACATGACAGGATAGCAAACAAGGCTAGCCACAATCAGGCTAAGAATTAAGGAGAAGGCTCTATGTAAGTAATCATCAGAGTTCAAGATAGCTGAGGGTCCTAAAAAGACTTACTAGTGTTGACATCGTGGATGTAAATTGAAGTGTAGGAAGCAGAAAAGCCTTTGTAGGAATTGGCATAATCTGTAGATAGCACGACAGTCATGGCGTCAGAGGAAGATTCTAAGGTAGGTTTCCCGCGGCCGCAGAGCTGTTTGAGCAGGCCTGCTGTGGTGGAGGGGCCATCGTAGACTGCGATGAAATCAAACTTGCAGTTTTCATCCATCTCTAGTCTAAGAAAGACAGCCTCTGGTGTAAGACTTTTCAAACAGATCCAGTTCTGGTTTTTTTTTTTTTTGTTTTGTTTTGTTTTTTTATCATTCCTTCTAAAGTCATGAAGGATTTTTCCCCTTACAATGACATCTCAGATTTATGATGGCAGCCCTGGAACTTTGTCAGTCCCTTTGTGGCACCTCAGAACAATAGTCAACAGCACTGGTGTGTGTGTTTCTTTCTACAGTGCTTCTCTGAAAAGTACCTACATGTGGGACTTTTTTCTCCCCAGGTTGGTCCCCCAGTGGCTTGTGTGTCACTACAGTAGACCACAATACTTACAAGAGATCTGTAAACTTCAATTGTATCTTATAGCCTTTCTCCACTTGTATGTGCCAGACACAATATGCCAGCTCAGGGTGCGGCTTTGGATAATTGGGGCTGCTGAAGGATCCTTCCAATGCTCGCAGGTCACCACCGCAGTTTGGAATAACTAGAAAGATAATACAAAGATGATTGGATGTTTCTGTGATGTATGGAGTTTAACATGTCCTCCCTGAGTGTCACACCATCCCTGTCTCCTCTGTGAGTCACATTGGAGGTTTTCTTCTTCTCTTAGCATCAGACCTTTTGCCTTGGGGTACCTGAGAGCATAGTGCTGCCCTGATGTCAAATCATACAAAGTGACTGAACTGGCTACAGAGGCCCTCCACCACCTGGACTGAGCTCCTCAAAGTAGTCACACTCTTGGGGCAAGTGCTGGAGGCTCCTCACCCACCATCGCTGTCCAGGCTCACTGGTTATCACCAAAGGAGCTGTTGTTCTAAACTGTCCTTTCTTAACATGTCTGCTAGGACTTCAGTGTAGAGTCCTCTGCTATTCTCTCCTCAGGCTAGTATTCAAAGTTCAGCTCAGATGCAACCTTCCTCTATCCTTCCCTGCCATGATAGGTACTGTAGTAGGCAACATGACAAATAAATAGAGAAGCAAACGGAAGATCCCTATGTTGCTATAAAATAGTTTAGTTTGGTGGACTTGTAGGACCCATGTTAAGTAGGGTCTCCACGTCAGGTGTGAGGAGGTAGCCTGTGTCCAGCTCCAGAAGAGCTTGATGTCTCTACCTTGTTGGCTCTGTAGCACAAAGATATCAATGTCAAGATCAGATCTTCTACAAAACCAGAGTGAAGCTCTCCTTATGAACCTGCTGGCTCAAGCCCATGGCGTTCTCCCTAAGGTAAAACTGGAATTGGGGGCCAATGTCATAGAATTGTGCAGCACCTGACTGCCCTAAAACTGGCTCAGCCTCACCCACATTTGCTTGGTTGTCAGAAGAACTTGATGGGTACGAAAGCTCAAGAGCCTCAAACCACATCTAATGACTGTCGCAGAGGTCTCAAGGTTATCAAACAGACTGAACAAAGCCCTTTGGGCACAGACACAGTGCCTGCTAACCTGAAGCTGTGTGGTGAGCCAGGGGACTATATCAAGAGCTTCCCCAGAACCAAAGAATCAGATTTCAAACATGGCGACTGAACACATGACTCTTCTGTGCATGGCACAGAGAAGACTGTGAGGGAACAGACTCAAGAGCACAGTGTCCCCAGCAGGAGCTGGTGTAACCTGCGCTTGCAAAGGGCAGGGGAAAGAATGTGTCATGGACAACTTACTGGTAGCAGAGGAGAAAAAATAGTAAAAGATAAAGACACTCCTTGGGAACTTTTTCAAGCCAGTGACTATCTGAAATGTCATCGAATTGGATGATGATTCGAACACAGGCACGAAATCATTTCTGCTGCAGGCCTTCCCTAGCAGAGGCCCACTGGTGGAGCTTCCATCAAACACCTTAATGTTTTCAGTTTCACAACTGCTGCCTGGATCCAACCTGGGAATAGAACACACCTGTAGTTGGAGAAGAGCCACTAGCAAAGTGGCTTTTCAAAGGCATTGTTCCTTGTTTGCATTAGCACAAGAGTTTATTAAGTGAGGGCAATCTGGTTCATTTAAAACAGTCATGAGCTCCATCCCTCTTCAAGATCAATCAAACCACAATCTTAATGGGCTCAGGAAAGTGAACTAACTTGCAGCATTTTATACTTAGTAAATGAACAAAAACGGGCATAGAATTTGGGGCTGCATTCCTCCTCCTCCTCCTCCTCCTCCTCCTCCTCCCATCGCCCCTGTTCCCTGAGACTGCATGGTGACTGCTTAGTATAGATCTTTCTAATTTAGAATCCAGCCTCACTGATATTTGATATCTAAGCTTGCTGAAAAAACAACTCCTCCTCCATTGCCACCTCCCAGTGAAGCATCCCCCAGCTGCCTCTTCCTCCCCACCAAAGGCTCATTCTGGAGGGTGGTCCAATGTTCTGCACTGAACAGGGCAGCCCAGGATTTCTATTTTCTGTGCACACCATCAGGCTCTTTCCAACCACCCATAGAGGATCTATGTCTAAGACTGCTCTGAGAATCTTAACTCCCTTCTACCTCAAACACTTCCCTGATGTATCTATAGCTTTGGACCAGGAACTTACCATGCTTGGTCTGTTCTCCTCTTCTGTACAAGGTTTTGTATTTTGCCATCTTAGCGTGATGAATCTTCCATGGGTTTCATACACAAGAAGTTGCCCCAATAAATGACTTCTTTCTATTGAGTTTTGCTCTAAACACAATCCTGTTTCTCTCTCTCTCTCTCTCTCTCTCTCTCTCTCTATATATATATATATATATATATATATAGGAAGAGAGAGATCAAAAAGGAAGGGGGTATAGGTTTCTAGTGTTCTAGAAAGTCAATGAGTTGCTGTCTTTGCATTTCACTGAAGGTCAGTCAATTCCAGCTTCTGTGATGTAGAGCCCTCTGGTTCTCCAAGTATGGTGGCAGGAATGGCAGGATCAGAGTGACTTGAGAATGTCTTTTATGCAGATTTCTCAGGCTCCACCTATCTTATGTAAATTAGATAGTATAGACCCCACCCCAGCCCAGCATGTGCACTTTGATGAGCCCTCTTGGTGAATCTGACAGCTATGGAGCAGAGCAAGAACATCTACTTATATAATAGGAGTTCTGGAGCAAGAATGCTGGGATTCCATTCCCTTGGACTAGTGGCCTGAGTCCAGAAAGTGGCTTCCTCTGAGCTTTCTTATCTACTGAATTAGGTTGTACCTTTTGCAGAGGGGTTTTGAGAAGTCAATTGGGGCAGATCTTATGAAGTCCCAAGGCCTTGTAGAACAGAGTCTCAGGTCTTAGCGTGGCATCATCAAGGCATACAGTACATGTATGCTGCTTCTAAAATAGCATTTCAAAAACTATCAAGGCTAGGTCGCATCCTCTGAGACTCTGATCTAACTGTTCAGGGTGCACCCTAGGAAACTTCCATTATGGCTCTAACAGAGACCAGAATTTGGAGCCAGAGTTTAAGATTTTAAGACCTACAGTCTAGCAGTAAATAGCTGGGTACCAACCTTGATCGATGTGTACACTCTTTGATGAACCTCCACAAGCTATCAAGCTCCTTGTGCCTGTAGCTCTAGCATTGGCCCCGTAGGCACCATATGAGCCAGATTTTTGCATTCCAGCCTTTGGTGATGACCAGTGGCCATCACCGTTATTGTCATCATCATGGAGATCACACCAGCCTCCGGAAGCAGCTGAGTTCCCTCTTCAGAGAGCTCATCTCCCAGCCCAACATGGCTCCTTCCTTGAGAAATTGTAGCCTCTACTTACTTGATGTAGGAGAAGATGATTCTGATGCTCCTGTTTTCAGGCCTCTCTATGGTCCAAGTGCAGTTCTCATTCTCACTGAGCTGTAGGACCAGGGCTTTATGGGTCTCTCCCAGATTGGCCCCTCCCAGACTGGCTGTGCATCTTGATTTGCCTGGTAGATACCATAGTTGGCACTAAGGAAAGAGCAGTCCCTGTCTCCCAGCAGGCACTAGGACTCAACCTCCCACAGGAAGGGGAAGTAGTTGCCCAACATATAACAAGCTCCACAATTTGTTGTGTGCTTTTATTTGATTATATTTTTCTCTCCCTTAGGGTGTTGATGTATTTTGCTTTCTAGGTTTTTAGGATTTTGTTGTTGTATTGGGCTTGGGGGTTGTTTTGAGAAAGAACTTAAAGTGGGGTGGATAGGGAGGAAACAAGGATCTGGGAGGACTTGGAGGAAGGGAAGAATATGATCAAAATACGTTTAAATTTAAAAATTGTTAGCTGGCAGTGGTGGCACACGCCTTTGATCCCAGTGGTTGGGAGGCAGAAGCAGGCAGACTTTTGTGAGCACAAGACCAGCCTGGTCTGCAGAGTGAGTTCCAGGACATCCCAGGAGTACACACTGAAACTCTGTCTCAAAAAAGTGTTTTATATAACAAAAAAATTATTGGACAAAAATGACGGGGCCGGTGAGGTGGATCAGTGGCTCAGTAAAGGCACTCATTGCCAAAGCTGACAACTCATATCCAGTTCACAGAACCCACAAGGTAGGAAAGAACCAACTTCTGGAAGTTATCCTCTGACCTTCACTCGAGTACTCTAAGATGTGAGTACATGCGTACTTGAGCACACACAATAAATCAATGTAAAAAATAAGTTAGAGACCAGAAACCAAATAAGAAATGAGGAAAGGAAGATAGGGAGGCATACATTTGTAACTGCAGCGTTCAGAAGGCTGAAGGAGGAGGCTCCCATGCAAAGAGGCCAGTCTGAGATTTGTAGAAAGATCCTGACTCCCTCTGCCTCTCCCTCTCCCTCTCTTCCTCCCACCCTCCAGGTGTGTCTGTCTGTCTGCCTCTCTCGTTGTCCAGAAAGGACAAGAATAGACACATTTTCCAAAAAAAAAAAAAAAGACTGATTAAAACCCTTCCGTACTTAGAAAGAAACCTTGGTATGTTCTCTTTCACCCATGGCTGATGAGTGAATGATCTATCTTTACCTAAGAATAACGAGCTCTACATTTGTCAGGAAAAAGGAAGCAAAGGTAACAGAAGAGATGGCAGAGTCCTACCCACCCAGGGGCAGCATCTTTGGTAAAACCTTCTGCAAATTTATCTGTCTTTTCCTTTCCTCCTCTCTTTTTGATTTAAAAGATGTTCTGTGCATAGTTCTAGACATAAATGGTATCATATTGTAAAACTTTAGGCATTTTCCCTCCTAACAGAGACCATTTCTTGTAGATGTAACATTTTAGAACTTAACAGATTATTTCTCTGTTATTGGTTTGCCCTTAAAAAAAAAACAAAACAGTACCTGAAACTTACATTTTTTTGATAAGAATCAGGCCAATATCTATTTGTGTAGGGATCATTTTCCTAAGATATGCATTAAAAGTGAAATTGTGTAGCCCAGGCTGGCCCTGAACACGTGATCCTCCTGCCTCTGCCTCCTTCAGCCAATCCTACCGGTGTGTGACACCACAACCGGCACATTTGAAATGTAAATAAAGAAAATATCTAATAAAAAAAAAAAGTGAAATTGTGTGTGCCTTTTTTTATTTCAATGACCGTGGCCATATGGGCCTTAATGAAATGACTATGAAGCCCAGAGAACACAAGGGTGAGTTCTCTGTATTGAGGGCCGTGGCATATACAAAAGCTTTCAAAGTATCGGGAGAAGCCTGGTAAAAGCCAGTCTTCTTTGTTTGAAGAATCTGGTTCAATTTTCTTACCTTCAGCCTCTGTAGAATTCAGCTGTGCCCCACAGGAGACAGCTAAAATAGCCCAGATGAACAGCCTTCCAGTGATCTCCATCTTCGCAGGGTGCCTCAGGGCCCTCACCCTCAGGCTTCTTATAATTCTCAGACTTTTGTAAGCTTCCTGGTATCTAGGGAAACGTGTCAGTTTGGCCATCCCAGGGGTGGTGCTGGTGAGAACTCCACAGCTGAGAAGCTGCAACCTGGCCAGCAGTTCCTGGCATTGGGCTCAGTCTTCCAGGTCACTCCTCGGAGGGCTATGAGCCAGCCAGCAGCTATGTAGCAGTTTCTCTGGCCTTGAAACTGCTCTGAATTTGAGCCTTGACCCTGTCTGTGCAGGTCATGAATGAAGGAGCAATGCTCCAGGATCCGAAGCTCAACGAGCCAGGGGATAGCAAACTCTTGGACCCAGCTGGGCCCTCAGATGCCTACAGGAGGCTGACCCAAGGGGTAGGGGAGGGACAAAGGATGTGGAAGAAAAGACAATGTAGATCAGATCTCCCTGCAACCCTGCAAGGATTCCTGACCCCTGTCCCTCTAAAGAGGCTAACATGGATGGATTAGAATCCCTCAGGCACTGAGCTTGTACCTCAGAGATAGAAGTCCTAGTGTCCAACATGAGACAAGGGAGAAGAGTGTGCATGTGAAAGGGACTGTCCACTCACTCACTCACTCACTCACTCACTCACTCACTCACTCATTCATTCATTCACTTATTTATTCATTCACTGAACAAGTTTTTATTGCTCAGTCTCCTAGGATGTGGGAATACAGAGCTGAGTGCAAGATACGGAGACTGTACTCTTATGGAACCTTTAGTCCAAGTGGGGGAAACGTAATGAAATAATCACAACTCATACAGGGGCAAGTGTGTTGAGTGTGCTACTGGGATATCAGATAAGAATGTGGCAGCCTTGGGTGGGAAAGAATGCAAATTAGGGCAAATGAAAGGCATCTCGAGAAGATGAAATGGAAGCAAAAACAAAAAGAGGGAGACAATCATGTATCCTACTTGAGGAATTTTGTTTAAAAGTATGTGTGTAAAGGCTCCTGGTGCAAGAACTTCTACACACTGACTACGCGTGAAGGAGAGGGAAGGGGGGAGGCAGGCAGAGGAAGGTTCAGGGGACAGTTGATGGAGACAGACCTGTGTGGCAGAGAAAAGCTCAGTCTTGTTCCAATCTCACGTGGAACTTTTCAGTGTATGGCCAGCTCTAGGCATAGTGGTTACAATGAGAATGGGCCCATAGGCTCATGTAATTGAATTCTTGGTCCCCAGATAGAAGAATTGTCTAGGAAGGATTAGGAGGTGTGGCCTTGTTGGAGGAAGTGTGACACTGAGGGTGGGCTTTCTGCCTCATGCTTGTGGATCAGATGTAAGCTCTCAGCTTCTGCTTCATAGCCCTGCCTGCCTGCCCGCCTGCCTACAGCCATGCTCCTCACCATAATGGTCACTGATTCACCCCCTGAAACTGTAAGCCCCAATCTTCTATAAGTTGCCATGGTCATGGTGTCATATCCTAGCAACAGAAAAGTAACGGAGACACTAGGAATCACACAGGAGCTCCTTGAAGATCAAGGTGAGAGGCAAGGTCACCTAGAATGGAGCCTTCTTTCCCTCTTTAGAAGGCACCCCTTTAGCTCCTTGGGTACTTTAGCTCCTTCATTAGGGGCCCTGTGTTCCATTCAACACATGACTGTGAGCATCCACTTCTGTATTTGCCAGGCACTGGCATAGCCTCACAAGAGATAGCTATATCAGGGTCCTGTCAGCAAAATCTTGCTGGCATATGCAATAGTGTCTGGGTTTGGTGGTTGTATATGGGATGGATCCCCAGGTGGGGCAGTCTCTGGATGGTCCTTTCTTCTCAGATCGGAACTTTGTCTCTGTAACTCCTTCCATGGGTATTTTGTTCCCCATTCTAAGAAGGAACAAAGTATCCACACTTTGTCTTCCTTCTTCTTGAGTTTCATGTGTCTTGCAAATTGTATCTTGGGTAGTCTAAGTTTCTGGGCTAATATCCACTTATGAGTGAGTGCATATCATGTGTATTCTTTTGTGATTGGGTTACCTCACTCAGGATGATATCCTCCAGATCCATCCATTTGCCCAAGAATTCCATAAATTCATTGTTTTTAATTGCTGAGTAGTACTCCATTGTGTAAATGTACCACATTTTCTGTATCCATTCCTCTGTTGAGGGGCATCTGGGTTCTTTCCAGCTTCTGGATATTATAAATAAGGCTGCTATGAACATAGTGGAACATGTGTCCTTATTACAAGTTGGAACATCTTCTGGGTATATGCCCAGTAGAGATATGGCTGGATCTTCTGGTAGTACTGTGTGCAATTTTCTGATTTCCAGAGTTGTTTTGCTTTTTTATACAATATTTGTCCTCAAATACAACTTTGGTAAATAAATAAATAAATAAATAAATAAGCAACATAGTCTGAGAAAGAGATCGAGGGCATTCCTAGAGAAGGAAATGGCTTTGATGTCCATAGCAATAAACTGTTCTGTCCGTGGCCATTTAAGCAGACAACCCAGGCATAACAGGACAAGGGGTTCTGGAGGTGGAGGCTGACTTAATTGTTCTGAGAAATCTTGCCAACTCATAATGATTAAGTTGTACCAGGAAACATTTGAAGCAAGAAATGTTTTTGAGAAGCCTGATAGTTAAGAAAACTGAAGATCCCCAAGGGAAGGGAACAGTGGGCCTGGGTCACCAAGGACTGGGATGTTCATTAAAAAATACAAGGGACAAGATAGAGGAAGACATAGCTGGGTCCACTGGATTAGTGAGCAAGGGTGAGAGCCCCCACGAGTGGAGATCTCTAATAATAGAAAGTTTGATCCAGAAATATTATTGGAGAGAACAGGAAGATATATGTATAATAAAAAAAGATAAAAGGTTGGGTAGAAGAGTTTGGACCCCATGAGGGGCCATTGGATTATTGAACTGACTTCCTGGGGAGACGGGGACCTACTGATCTGATCCCCTGGCATTGTCTGCCTAAGGGAACTAGGGTACAAGTTCTAAGAGACAGAAGTCAGGCTGCGAAGGATCTGTGGGGGAAGCTGCAAGAGGAATTAATATTGCATATGGAAAGGTTTGAAAAGCATTGCACAAATAGACATTTGGATGACTTGATAAAGAGATTCTGCCAATTTAGACAATTAAAAACTAACATTACCCTGACCTGTTTACCCTATTTCTGTTCTCAGGCTAATGCTGTAACCACACATTGATGCCCAGACGACTTGTGATTTGAAGACTTTGCTGAGAGCTAAAAGTTAATATATAACATGCTTTACCATACACCGAACTGTGACTTTGTATGTGCATTGTGCTTTCTGGTGACATAGTCACATGGGGTTTTTTTTTTTTGGGGGGGGGGGAAATAACAGGCTTGAGGAAAATAATGAAAAGGCTTTTGATTATGTATTATTGTATAACAAGGACATGTGCAACCAATAAAAGACAGAGGTGAACCCAGAGAGGAAAAAGAGGAAAAACCTGAGAGAGAGAAAAATCTGAAGGAGGGAGGGAGAAAGGGAGGAGGAGGGGGGTAGGGAGGGGAAGGGAGAGGGAGAGGGAGAGGGAGACGAAGAGGGAGAGGGAGGGGGCGGGGGAGAGGGAGGGAGAGGGGGAGAGAGGGAGGGGGAGGGGAGAGAGGGGGGAGGGGGAGGGGGAGAGAGGGAAAGGGAGGAGGAGAGAGAGAGAGAGAACACAGGCTGTCTCTGAGCTCAGCTTCAGAACAGCAATGGTGACCTGTCAGCTTGCACCTGCATTTGTGCCTGAGTCTCTGATTTTGTGCCAATCCAATCCTCCCATTCTTCATAACTCCAAAATGATTGAGGTTGGTCCTCGGTGGTAATACATAGAGTGGTATAAGAAATATAACTAAGAAACATAATAGAGGCAGAGATTGTTTTCATTATTGTACATTTATACAAAAGTACATAAACACCATGTTAGATAGTACACAACATAAACACTATAGAAATTGGCTTGAGTAAGAAAATATTCTAATAAGAAATTGAAATACTGATCATGAAGATTTCCTTTTATCCGTAGGTGCCATGTCAGAGTCCTTCCCTTATGCTACAAAGGCAGGGTGGCAGGGAGTTAACATCTGCATAGACACCACATACATTACAACACTGGAGAGGACCGCAACTCGCAACAGCAATGGTGTTGGCCTGGTAGGAATGACAAGCCTCAGCAGGGATGCTGTTGGCCAGGATGATGCTCTCCTGGGGGTCCTTGCATGGATCAATATAGCATTCATCATCTGCCTCCTTTGTGGTTCTTAAGAAAAGACACAAAACAAGCTTAGAATTTCCCTTCCCAGTGAGCTTCTTACGATTATGAGGGGCTTTGTGAGAAAGGCCAGGGTTGGAGCCCATCATACATGTGACACCAGCCCTGGGTTAAAGCTCTCTGCTCCTTTCCCATCTTTTCCTCTCCTACAAATGCTATGCATGTGAAACCCAGACTCCATCACAAGTAAAGAGAGTGAACTGTGCCCCAGGGGCTCCTACAGGCCCAGGAGGTGTGGAGATGATAGAGAAGGCACAGCAGTTGGCTGGGCTCAGCTCTGGCCCCTGCTTTCTAAGTCCCTAGCAAGGGACATTATGACAGCCATCTTTTCTCATACTTAAAGCTTCTCTCCCAAACTTCACACCATCGCGTGTCTGACCTATATCCCTGTCAGCTGTCCTCCACTTTATTCTCTTGCCCCATGTCACTTTCCCCAAAGTCACTGGCACTGTGGGAACATGAGAGCTCCCAGTGAGTGGAGAAGAGCTCACTATGGCCAAGCTTTGTGTGAATAGGAGACAGCTCATCCCCAGGGCATCCTCTGGCTTCTCCAGTCCACAGTGCTGAGGATAGAAAGGATGCCCAGCCAGGGCCCTGATAAGTAGCTGAAGGTTCACTCCATGTCTAAATGACAGCAAAGTGGTGCTGGCAACCCATGCTGTCCAGGTTGAGAGCAGCCAACTTAGGAGCTCACAGCCCCAAGCTAGAAGGAGAACCCTCAAACTTCTGTGCCCACCTGCCTTCACTCTCAAACCTGACAGTGGCTCTTGACTTCCCCCTACAAGTGGCTACTTCAGTAAGAGGTGACCCAGGTCTAGCAGAGGGCCCCAGTGTCCCATTAGAGGAGGGTATTGTTCATTCTTACCCAGGGGACTTCAGAGCCTTGGATATTTTGGAGTAAAGACAGAGCACAAGTCCTATCAGTAGAAACATGGCTGTCAGGATCCCGCAACCAATGATGATCGTGATTATTGTCCGGAGGTCAAAAGGCTTATACATACCTGGGCAGAGAAGTGCAGATGAGCAGTAAATGAGGTGTCCCTCCTACACACCCACAGCAGCCTCCTCACACGTCCTTCAGTGAGGGGGAAAGGAACCTCAAACACACACACACATTTGCCCAACAATCATCTGGACTCTTTCCAGAGAGGTCTTACCTGGCCCAAGGTAGGTTAGAAGGAAAGTTTTCCGCATAAAGGGGGATGGATTAAAATGCAAAATCCAGAGGCATGAGAGCTAAAGGACATTCTGAAGATAGGAGGATAGGCAGTGGAAGGCCAAGCAGGCAGAAATTAACAGACACTCAATAATAAAATGGGCCTACCCTGGAACTAGTGGTTGACTGCTGCACACATGCCTGGACCTCCTGAATTATGCTCACATTCAGAGTCACAACTCTACCCCTGGAGTGTGAGCCTCAGAGGTCTTGTTCAAGGATGACCACTTCTAAGACAGAACTCCAACAGTCTGAGAACCTGAAAATCCATTTTGTTAATGCAGTTTGCTATGGGCAACAGGGGGTGGGGGTGGGAACTCAAGTATTGAAAGCTGTCGTTTTCTTTTAAGACCTGAATCTTCAACATTTCTCGTTTGGAATAATCAATTTCTTTAAACTTAACTCTCTGACACTCTCAAAGGAAAAGTGATGAGGGTGGCAGGTGGTGGGGAGATGTTCTAGTCACGGAAATCCACTTGCTTTCTGATTCATTGCTGGGGGAAAGCCAACACTTTTAAAATACAATTAGACATCAATTAAATGAACAGAATAAACTTAAGTCAAGCATGGGTTAACTCTCTACGGGTTACTGAGGAGGAAGGTCCCAGAAACACCCCAAAACCCGAGGTATTGTAATATCCTTTGTTATCAATCATAATTAGATGATAAGGTCTTCTTGCTGAAGACAGCACACTCTGGTTGCACAGCAGAGAAATCAATCTCAAACTGATCAGGAAACTTTCTCCTGATGACTAGCTCTCATGGGGCCCGAATGTGTTGTACAGACCTCATAGGGGGAGACAGACAGACAGACAGACAGACAGACCAGAGGTCATACTCAATGCTGGGCCCTGTGTACTACAACACTCACCTGCCAGGCTATTATGTATGAGGCAATGGAGGCATTACTGTTTGGTGTGCGGGGTTGGGGTAACCAGTTACTTTCTGACTGGATTTGAGGCCTGCTCCACAAGAGGGGATCCTGGTCAAAGACCTTGGTTGAGGAGGTCTAGGCATTAGGAGGGAACCCATACTCTAATTTTGATAAGAGGTCATGTCAAACTGCCTTTTCATGTTTATATTTATACCCATAGGTCAATGCTGGTCTCCACTTTGGCCAGGGTAGGTTCTCTTCGCAGCGGGCAGTAGTTAATGCCCACACCCATAACTGTTAAAGTGCTAAGAATACGGTGACCATGAGTGCTAAGGTGTAGACGGGACATATATTATCAAATTTATATCCCCCAACACTAAGGCTCAGGATGCATTGTGAAAAGGAGGGAAGAAAGACTAAGAGCCAGAGGATGTGGCATGAAGAGCGCTGTGTAATGTTGTCTTATGACCATGGTTTCATAGCAGCTGTGATAACCTATACAAGATCAAGCCAGCTAAAATTTCAGCATATACAGGGTAGGGCCTCCTGAAGCCCCACACCTAGACAGCAGCTATTAGGGGTTTCTGGGAAAAGAAGACTCAATTTTGGGGGCGGGGGGATATGGCCACCACGAGCTTGCCCCATGCCATAGTGAATGGCGCCACACCTATGTGCACATAGACAGTACTTACTGGACTCAGTAGGTTATAAAAAATAAAAACACATGGCATGAGAGTAGGAAAGAGATGTCAGGAGGCTTTCTGGGTATGAGAGCTGAAAGGCAGAAGGGTAGACATGATCAAGATACATTGTATTCATATGTGACATACATTAAATTTTTAAAGAATTAAAAATGTTACTCAGGACAGAAGGAAAATTGTAATTACTGAGGTCTAAGTTCGAAGAGCTTACTTTCAGAAGGGCGGCCTGCTGGTATGGATAGCCATTGTTAGCTCTTATGTCTCCCCTAGTCTGAGGCACATGCTGTGTGACATCAACTCTCTAGATCTCAGCGTTCTTTCACAGAGTTCTGAATTCCGTTCCATGCTCATCTAAAAGCTCATCACAACTTGCCCAAACACCTTGGGACATGTGCAATTCCCAATTCTCCCTTTTAGCCTCTAGAGAAATCTAGAATTTGACTGTTAATCGAAAGTAAAATTGGAGTTTAAAAAAAAAGAGAGAGACATAAGGTGAAGAAGCCAATGTCTTAGAATGCTCATTTCTCTAAAAAGCCATTAATAGAAGACTGGCTAGACTCTGTATTTTAGCTACACAAATATGGGGTCATGTAAGAGAACTCAATCATAAACCTATTGGCATCATATCATACTTTATGGTTAAGATGAAAAGATCCCACAATGCTGATACATATAAGACACCTGCTTTCATCGTATTTCTCTGGCCTCAAGGTATCCCAAACCAGAAAGGCCAATGCAGCAGGTTATTCCTTGCTGCTCTGGGAGAAACCTAAGGGAGCCAAGAATATCAGTGACTATGTCAGCCTTTCCAGGCATAAGAAATGCCACATTCACAAGAGCTGGAGAATGGCATCAGCTTAGCTATGCATCCGCTGATGACGGAAGGGTAAAAGTGCAGCACAAGCGCAATGGCGATCAGCTGCAAAGAAAGGTGACAGAATGTGCAAGAGAACAGGAGGAACTTGAGAACGTTATACTGGTCATATAACCTAGGCCCAGAGAGATAAACTGTATTTCTCTCTCATATCTGGATCCTAGCTTAAAATATTTAGATCTGTGTGTTTAACTTCAAGTATATATGTTCACGTAGCCAGAAAGGTCCCAGGAGAGAGGAAAGAAGCAGCTTAATAGAGGGAGGCAATGGTAGAACACGTGATATTCAAACAGGGGGAAGGGTACTGTGAGTTAAAGGCAGGGCAGGTGAATGAGGGAGAGGAGAGGAGAGGATGGGGGCGGGGGTTAGTGAAAAAAGCTGCATCAAAGTTGTTATGGAGACCCACTATGTGGGTAATTTTAAAAAGTGTGATTCTGGAGGGGTTAGACAGTTAAGAGCACTTGTTGCTTCTGCAGAGGACCCAGGTTCTACTCCCAGCACCCACATGGCACCTCACAGCCATCTATAACTCTAGTCCCAAGGGAACCTGTGCCCTCTTTTAACCTCCCTGGACATTAGGACTACACATGCTACACATGCAAATAGGCAGGCAAAACACTAACACATGATAAAATAAATAAATCTAAAATATTAAGTATGTAAGATTTTAAGGAAATAAAAAGTTAAAACAGATCCGCAGCATGGGTAGATAATGCTCCTCCCAGAAAACATAGCTTGTCAAATGAAAAATCTCAATGCCATGCATGGAATATTCAGTCAAAGAGACAGACTGTTGGTTGGGCACCATAACTGGATGGTAAGACTCTACATCCAAAGATGCCACAGGCTTTGTTTTCAGAACATGGAGAAACCAAGTTGGAACTGACAGGAGTATTTTTTCCCCGCTGCTGGCTAGCTTATAAGTACCTGAAGGTGCTTTGCAGGCCTCTGGGGTAGAAAAGGGGTCAAAGAACCCTGAATACGATAATACTAACCTGCCAGGCACCATGTACCCCACTAGAGCAATAGTGACATGACTGTTACAGGGAGGGAGGTAACCAACTGCTTTCTGATTGGAGTTGAGGTCCAGTCCACAAGAGAGAGTCCATGCTTGGTACTGCAAGCCTGAGAAAAACAAAAACCTTGGTCACTGTCCTGGTTTCCTTTTCTTTTGCTGTGACAAAACACTGACTAAAAGCAACTTAAAGGAGAAAAGTATTTACTTAGGGTACAGGTTATAACTCACCATCAAGGGATACTGAGGAAGGAACTCAAGGCAGAACTGAACATGGAGGCAGGAACCAAAGCAGAGGCCATGGAAGAACACTGCTTACTGGCTTGCTCCCCATGGCTCCCTGAGCTTGCTTTTTATAAAACTCAAGGCCACCTGCCCAGAGGTGGCACAGTCCACAGTGGGATGGGACCTCTCAGATCAACCATCAATCAAGAATATGCCCCTCCCCCTACAAACATGCCTACAGGTCAACTTGATGGAGGCATTTCTCAACTGGATGTTCCTTTTCTCGGATGACTCTGGCTTGGTGTTAAAAATAAGACCGAAGGGAAGGCTAAGCACAACAATTATCCCTAGAGTGTAAACTGATGACATGAACACTCCATGATGTGATAAGGGCAAAGTTTTTATTGTAGGTAAGAGAGAAAACAAGCAGGAGCATCTAGGAGAGTTCAGGGCAGAGAAAGTAGACTGAGCATGGCCAGCAGACTAGACCTGCTCGTAAGAGAAACAGCAGAGCAGAGAGAGAAAGGGGAACAGAGGTGGGGCATGGGATGGCAAAAAGAGGAAGAAGAGGGAAAGAGAGCAGAAGACAGAGAGAGCAGATATGAATTAGCAGGGTTATAAGGAGGATGAATAGCTGGGAGGATGGGAGCCCATGACCTGGGGGAGTTGAGGGCAGGGGAGGAGGTGAGAAGAGCTAGGATGCTAGCATGAACTTCGAAATGTATAAAAGGTACTTGTGACAATGAGGGATCCCTGAGACCAGCGTGTGCTTTGATGTGCTAATAGGCTGCACAGATAGTCATTTGTCCCGTCTGCCTTTTGAAATTTGGGGGAAAGGAGTTCCCTTTGAACCTGAGACCTTGGTTCCTAAATGATATGGATTTTGGATAGCTCTGACATAGTCCTAGGAGTCCAAAGACCATGCACATGTATAAAGCTGTGTGCCTAAGGAGGATTATAAACACACCTAGAAAGTATGAACTAGCTAAAGTACTCCATCTGGAGGATGCTGGAGGCTCTTCCCAATGAAGAGGGGGCTGAGATTTGGTTCTCGGCTGTCTGGCTCATTGCTGCAGACATGGTCCAGGGGCACCCTGAGCCCCTCAGCAAAGACTGGGAGATTTTGTTGTTCTTGTTCCAGTAATTTTTTTTTTTTTTTTGGTTTTTTGAGACAGGGTTTCTCTGTGTAGCCCTGGCTGTCCTGGCACTCACTTTGTAGACCAGGCTGGCCTCGAACTCAGAAATCCGCCTGCCTCTGCCTCCCGAGTGCTGGGAT
This sequence comes from Mus caroli, assembly GCF_978045245.1. Lineage (NCBI taxonomy): Eukaryota > Metazoa > Chordata > Mammalia > Rodentia > Muridae > Mus > Mus caroli. The sequence goes on along the minus strand of NW_028227263.1, from coordinate 14,330,712 downwards.
TAAAGGCGTGCGCCACCACGCCCGGCGTTCCAGTAATTTAAAGAAATCTTTGTCTACTAACCACCTCTGGGCAAATCAGTGTCCACATACGACAAAGGACACAGAGAGTCAGCTGGGGAAAGTCACTAAAGACACCACATAACTCCAACAGGCACAAGAGTCTTGGGGAGACAGAAGACTCTGATCTTCAAAAGACACCACGTTGTACCATTTAAAGTATCTGCTTTTCAGGCTGGGAGATGGTGCACATGCTTTTAATCCCAGTACTCGGGAGGCAGAGGCAGTTTGAGGCCAGCCTCAAACTGGTCTAAAGAGTGAGTTCCAGAGTGAATTCCAGGATAGCCAGGGTTACACTGAGAAATCTTGTCTTGATAAAAACAAAAAACAAAACAAAAAACAAAAAACCAAAATAAAAAGTAAACAAACAAATAATCTAGTTTTCAAAAATGACTATAAATCATTGAGAAGTAAGGTCTACAAAAAAAATAGAACAATCAATCAAAATGCTATTTGAAAAGGCCAAGTAAGATTTTGGCTGTATTTTGACAAAGATTTAATTTGGCTATTTTAAAATTATGTTCAAAGAAAGCCATGTCTAAAGAATTAAGAGAAAATATGTTACTATAAAGAATATTTATTTAAAAAAGGAAACTATAATGAAGAGTCAGGAAAAAATTATGGAGTTGGAAACTATAATAAATAACATTAAGCATAATTTAATAGTAAATGTGAGCAGGCAGAAGAAAGAATCTGTGGGTATCCAGAGGATGGGCTATCTGTGGGCATCCAGAAGATGGGCTATCTGTGGGCATCCAGAGGAAAGGAAGACATCAATCCAGGGCTTTCCGTTTGTCCCAATTGTGTGAAGAGCTTGCGTCATTCCCATGCTCACAACAAGAAGCTGAACGAACAGAAAATCAGCAACTCTATAGAAGACTGCTATAGAACTAAAGTCAGGACAGACAGCCACCCCCTAACCCACACAGACAGGTGAACAGCAAGCCAGTTTACCAGCAGTAGAAACCCTCCCAAGAGGCAGCAACAGTAAGAGTCCCAGATAGCCATTATCATATTTCCTGGTGCTAGGGGAGGGCTCGCTGAAAAGTTTTGAACTCTTGGATATCCAGTCTGAAAGTGATTTATACTCTTTGCTATTGTATGTTAGAGGTTATTGTTTAGAGTTTACAATGACAAGATTGCCTTGAGTCTCAGATATGGTTTTAGATTATTTTAGGTTATATGCATAACTTTAAAATTATACACAGAGAGAGAAAAACACATACACACACACACACCGAGAGAGAGAGAGAGAGAGAGAGAGAGAGAGAAATTCTCTTAACCACATATATCTTTTCCTTCCAGCTGAGATGTGTAATTGGGTGTCTATGTCTAGGTGACAAATATAACATCAGACTCAAAACTTGGCTCAGGTAACTTGATCCCTCTGGAAACTGAACTTTCTCATCAGAGAAATAACTTTTGTTCCTGAGAAGAAATCTGCATCTGAACAAAGCCTCAGAGGTAAGTATCCTAGTAGGGGGTATGGGACTTTCTCTGAGGTCACCTTAGATTAAAATTAGTAAGTAATAAATAAGTAAGTAAGTAAATAAATAAATAAATAAATGGAGCTTGAAAAAATAAGACAAGAAAAAAAAATCATACAATACAAATCTGCCTAAAATAGGTTTCCTAACTTTGTAGCTGTTCAACCATGAAGGGTGAGCCTCTACCAGTGTCACTGAATGTGTGCTTGAATCTTAATAGTGAACAGCTTCATGTTGTTTCACTGGTCAGTTGAAACACTGCCAATCCTGAATGGCTTTAAATGTAAGGATGTTTAAAAACCTTGATCCGCCACTGTCTTTTTAAATAATTGAAAGTTAACTAGCTTTTGATTAGCAGACTCTCAAACGGTAGACTTTAAATGATCCCAAATAGTACTTATATTTCTTGGAACAAGAAATGTGCTTAGACATAGAATTTGGAATTCTGAGGTGGGGCTGCGAGTTGATGTCACACAGGCTGGTTTGGGGCTGTGACATTCTGGCAGCCCTGGCAGCCCTGAGACCTCCAACAGAGAGGCACATCAGCCTGTATCTTAAGTGATCTAACAGGTATGTCTGCTTAGATCCTTTCTCAAGTCACAGGTTTGAGAAACTCAAAAGTTTCTGAAACATCCTATTCCAAAACCTGCTTTTTTGTTGTTTGATTTTGAGGTGGTGTGTGTGTGTGTGTGTGTGTGTGTGTGTGTGTGTGTGTGTGTGTTTAAATAATTATCCTTAATGCTGGACAGATGACTATCAAAGTATCAAAAGTATGTTTGTAGTCAGATTGTTTCCTGTCCTTTCTGGGCTTGCTGGCCCCCAGCTTCAGATGGTAGACTAAGAATATTGCTTATTCCTGAAAAAGATGATTCTGTGGGAGGATTAATAGGGAGAAACACAGCCTGCTAGAAGACAGGCTGCACCCAAAGGGACTCCTGAGAAAGCTGGTTCATGGTTTGTGCTAGCCTCTGTCAAGGGGTTGGCTGGAAGCCTTCAGAATCTTTTAAATCCTGAGAGAGGATTAGTTTGTCTGTTTTCTGGGTTCCCCTCACCCACCCCTCATTAAAAGCACTACTTTCAGAATAGATTTGTACATTCTAAGCAGTTTTGCTCAATAATATTTTGAAGACCGTAACGGTCTAGCCCAATGTACTTGAATGACTGTATGCACACTTCAGAAGGCTTATGTGGGGGTGAGGGCTGGGGATGGGGGTCCCAGTGAAGGCTTGGTTGTTCTACAAGGGCCTCTCACTGCCTAATAAATAGATTCTACATTCAAGTCCCTTTTTAACCACAAATAAACCCTCTTACTCACTTGAGGTCAGCTTGGGCCCGCCTGCAGGGTTCCATAAGTCATCTTCACTGAAGAAAGTAGGGGGAGGGAGGTGGCTAAGTGGCTCTTTGGGAGTGAAGCCACTCCAGCTGTCTGAACTTCTTTGTCAGGTGTGAAAGATGTTCGACTTGAGGACGAAGGTTATGATCGGCATCGCTAGCACTTTGCTGATTGCTGCAATCATGCTGATAACGCTTGTCTTCTGTCTTTACCAGAAAATATCCAAGGCCCTGAAGTGAGTCTTGGGAGTCAGAGGGGACAACACTGGGGCTCTCTGCTGGAACAGGGTCACTTCTTATTGCATTGGCCACTTGTAGGGGAAAGTCAAGAGCCACTGTCAGGTTTGAGAGTGAAGGCAGGTGGGCACAGAAGTTTGAGGGTTCTTCTTCTAGCTTGGGGCTGTGAGCTCCTAAGTTGGCTGCTCTTAGCCTGGACAGCATGGGTGCCAGCGTCGCTTTTCTGTCATTTAGATGGAGTTAACCTTCAGCTACTTATCAGGGCCCTGGCTGGGCAGCCTTTCTATCCTCAGCACTGTGGACTGAAGAAGCCAGAGGATGCCCTGGGGATGAGCTGCCTCCTATTCACACAGAGCTTGGCCATAGTGAGCTCTTCTCCGCTCACTGGGAGCTCTCATGTTCCCACAGTGCCAGTGACTTTGAGGAAAGTGACATGGGGCAAGAGAATAAAGTGGAGGACAGCTGACAGGGATGTAGGTCAGACACGCGATGGTGTTAAGTTTGGGAGAGAAGCTTTAAGTATGAGAAAAACTGGCTGTCATGATGTCCCTTGCTAGGGACTTGATTGTAGGGGCCAGAGCTGGGCCCAGCCAACTGCTGTGCCTTCTCTATCATCCCCACACCTCCTGGGCCTGTAGGAGCCCCTGGGGCACAATTCACTCTCTTTACTTGTGATGGAATCCGGGTTTCACATGCATAGCAATTGTAGGAGAGGAAAAGATGGGAAAGGAGCAGAGAGCTTTAACCCAGGGCTGGTGTCACATGTATGATGGGCTCCAACCCTGGCCTTTCTCACAAAGCCCCTCATAATCGTAAGAAGCTCACTGAGAAGGGAAATTCTAAGCTTGTTTTGTGTCTTTTCTTAAGACTCGCAAAGGAGCCTGAATGCTGTATTGATCCATGCAAGGACCCCAATGAGAAGATCATCCGGGCCAAGCCCATTATTGCTGAGACTTGTCGTAACCTCCCGTGTTGTGACGACTGTAGCATCTATAAGGATGTTGGCTCCCTGCCACCTTGCTATTGTGTCACAAATGAGGGACTCTGACATGGCAATGGTGGACACAAAAATCTTCACAAACAGCATTTCCTTCTTAGTAGAATGTTTTATTTTTCAAGTCAATTTCTGTAATGTTTATACTCTTATTTACTATCTAATATGGTATTTATGTACTTTATATAAGCACACAATAATCAAAATACTCCTGTAACTTTAACTGGTGATGGTAATGGTTATGAATGTCCTTTATTCTAAATTTTTTGCTCATTCTGAGATTTGAGGCAACTAGCCTGTAATACTATGTTGCAATGTAAGCAAAGAGGGCATATAGGCAGTTTTAAAGATGGGATATCATTTTGCTTAATTTCTAAAATAATTTTAAAAGTTTTTTAGGGTTAGGTTTAAGACTGAAACTTCCTGTGCCCAAAGAGAAAGCGCATTCCTCTAAGTGAGATGACTTTTTCCATGCTCACTTCTGCCTGGATTTGTTCCACGATGCTCCTGTTTTCTTCCTCCCTTTTTTTCTTTTTTTTTTTTACTGTACTGTAGTTAAAGCTTTACTTTAACTGAAGACGGATTTTTTTTCATACAATCCATTCCGATTTTAGTTCCATTTCCTCCTACTCCTCCCGGATCCTCCCCACCTCCCCACCTCCCCAAGTCCACATCCTTTCTTGCTCTCCTACATTAAAAAACAAACGGGCACCTAAAGAAAAGAGAAAAAATAATAAAATGATAAAGAAACTTGAATAAGGCAGATGAAAAGAAAAACAGAGACAAAGAATATGCAAAAGCAGCACACACAGACAGAGACACACACACCTGCAACACACACTGGCAACACGGAAATCCCCGACACATTTCAGAGCCGGAAGCATAATGTATAAGCAAAGTCCTGTAGTGTAAGAAAAAGAAAAAAAGAAACTTCAGACAACATGTTGTGAGAGCAAACAAACAAAATGCCCTCCAAAAGCACCACTGAGCTCATTTTGTGTTGGCCGTCTACTTTGGGGCCCGGCCTGAAGAATGGCTTGTATACACAGTGAGACCCCATTAGAGAATACTAATATTTTACTTGCAAGTTGTTATCAACTGGAGAGAGCTGCTCAGTCAGGAATGTGGGCTTGTGTCCATTTGCACTTAAATGCCGAAACCCCAAACCTACGTCGGCCCTTTGTCTGCCACCATCTCTGTGAGTTCGTATGTGTGCCGACTCTGCTGTGCATAGAAGGTACTGTTCACTCGCTGTCCTTCATTGTCTCTGGCTCTTTTCTGTAGGCTTCCCTAAGCCACATGTGAGGGGAGGAAATTGACTGAGACATCCTACTTAGGATCAAGAATTCCAAGGTTTCTTCATCTCTGAGAAGTGCTCAGAGGCGGGAAGAGGGTTGGTGGCTCTCTTAGAGCTGGAGTTACAGTTGGGAGCTACCTGGCACGGGTGCTAGAAACCAAACTTCAGTCATCTAGAAGTGTAGCAAGACCTCCTAACTAGTGAGCCATGTTTTAGCTCTCAAAAAATATTTTTATCAGCAATATGAGAATTTTTATGGATATGTCATAATTTACTTAGCCCAAACTTTATTACTGAAAGCAGGTATTTTCTAAGTTCTATTTATTAAATATTAAAAAGAGCACCATTTTAAAAATTCTTACCAGTAAGTATATAGTAACAGTAAATAAAACACTTGAAGGTTTGGTGAGTCTAAATTCCCAGGATCAGGTTGACAAATCTGTTACCACGTTGCCAAATTCAAGTCCAAAATGGTTACTTTTCTCAGTGCTGAGACCAATTCCTGATAGTAAAACAGGAAGGAAGGTTTGTTCTGCCTTCACAGGTTTAGGGTGCAGTGCTCTGGGATAATCCGGTGGCAGGTGCATGAGGCAGCTGGCAACACAGTGCCCTTAGTCAGGAAGCGAGGGAGAGGAATGCTGGTGCCCAGCTTGCTTTCTCCTCCCCCAGCCACCCACATGTGGGGTTGGTGTTCCCACCTTAACCCAGTGTAGTAATCCCCTCACAGGTACACACACCCAAAGGTTGTCTTCCAAATGATTCTAGACCCTGCTGACAACCAGTACTAACCATCACAGGGTGCTAAGAATTAAGGGGAGGCCCACTGCTCTGGGCTGCACAGGCCCTAACAGGCCAGACTAAACACGAATAGTCGCTGTATTAGCTAAAGGAATAGAACTTATAGAATGAATACAATCCAACTAGTCTAACAATGGCTGTCTACCAATGGAATCTCCAAGAATCCAGTAATTGCTCAGTCCATGAGGCTGGATGTCTCAGCTGGTCTTCAGTACACACCAGAATCCCAAAGAAGTTGGCTCTAATGCCAGTGAAGGAATGGACTTGCCAGCACGATTGAGAGCAGGCAGGCTATGAGCAAGTATCCTTTATATATGCTGCCACCAGAGAGTGTGCCCAGATTAAAAGTAGGTCTTCCACTTCAAATGATTAAAGAAAAAATTCCTCTTAGGTGTAGCCAGCTGCTTGGGTTTTAGTCAACTTCAGGTGTAGTCAAGTTGACAACCAAGAACAGACATTGTAAGTCCCCTCCTTCTCAATTTGACACACAATTATATCTTCTCACGTCATCCTTAAATCCCAAATGAGAATAACCAGGCCATAATTATACCTTACCTGACATAACTACCCCACGTACAATCACAAAGGCCTTATCTATTTAGCCAGTTCATAATTACACCTAACATGATATAACTATCCCTCATGCAACTGCAAATACTTAAGTTTGAGAATAGGTGGCAAGGTCCATTGAGGGATATTTTTAGTCTCTCAAACTTAAATATTTTAACCTGATATCCTCTTAATTGATGTTACATTACATGATAAACACATTGAGGAAAGAAAAATAATTGTACCAACACATTCTTAACAAAGTATGACAGAAACACTCATGCCAATTATAAGCCACTTGTGCAACTGATCATGTGGCCTTAGCTGGTATTTTTAAGTATCTTCCTCTATTACCCATTCTGTGTTTCCTCCACCTTCAAGCAAGCACCTCAGCAGGTCTTGGCTCTTTTCTCAGAATGACCCGTTACCTTCATTGCTGAAGGGTCCGTGCCCTTTGTCATCCTACCTGGATTATATTGTTGTAGTTTCCCATTAACTTTAATCATAACACACGGTAATAAGCAAGAGAAACCCTCAAGACCTCTTGCGGCTCCAAACATCTTTTTTATCTCAATTGTGAAGAAGAATCCAATGTCCCCTTGGTAATCTGGATCAGTCACCCCTCCTAACACTGTCATTCCTTTCTTAGCCTTGGCTTAAGGGCATCGGAAGCCCAGGGGGAAGTCTGAGCTTCCAGTTCAATGGAATGTTTATTAGTGGCTCCTGGTAGGAATGCTTCCAGATCTGATCTGGGACCAAAACTTCCAGGCCAGCAAAACTTAAGGTCACAGGAAAAAGGGGCAAAAGTTTTCCTAATGGGTCACTAGCGGTGACAGTGAGTAGAAGAACTATTGCCTTTTCAACCTCTTGATTCCTGGAACTATAGGTCCTGGCTATGGGAGAAACTGTACCTTATACTGAACACTGATTTAAAGCATACACTGCTTTCTAGAGAACCCAGCCCGTGTCCCAGGCTGCGGCCACCTAATTAGCACTGGGACTGTGTCTTCAAAAGGCCATTCTATCTTTCTATCAGGGCAGCTGCTTCAGGAAGGTGGAGAGTATTATGAGGCTGGAGGATTCCATGATTGTGGGCCCACTGTCGTACTTCTCTGGCTATGAAGCGAGTTCCTGGGTCAGAAGCAATACTGTGCAGGAAAGGCAATTCCACAAACAGAATACGTATCTACCCCAGGAAGGAGTACTAGTCCAGTGAAGTCAACCTGCCATCAGATAGCTGCTTAGTTATCCCAGGGAATGGTGCCATATCTGGGGCTCAGTGTTGGTCTCTGCTCTTGACAGATCTGGCACTCAGCATCAGCAGCCATAGCCAACGTTAGCTTCAGTGAGTGGAAATTTATGTTGTTGAGCCCGTACATAACCTCCATCTCTGCCACTGTGGTCACTCTGTTCATGTGCCCACTGGGCAATTACAGAGATAGCTGGGTCGAAAGAGGCTGACTGTCCTCAGAACAGGTCATCTTATTTCATTACTGACGTTCTCTGCCGCAGTCACTTTTGGATGAACATTTACACGGGACACAAGTAATCATCGTACCCTTCATCCATCTGGATCAATTATCTATCCATAGACTTCTTCCCCAGATGTCATCCATCTGGATCGATCTATCCATACCTATCCATAGACTTCTTCCCCAGATGTCTGACAAAATTTCCAGTCATGTTCTTTCCAAGTTCCTGACCATCATATAAAATAAATTTATATACATATAACAAATTTATATAAAATAAAAATATTAAAAAAAAATATAAATATATAAGTATATATTACATTATGTTATGTTATATATATTGACTTATTAGAATAGCTTACAGGCTGTGGTCCAGCTAGTCTGACAATGGCTGTCTACCAACGGAAGGCCCAAGAATCCAGTAGTTGTTCAGTTCACAAGGCTAGATGATTCAGCTGGTCTTCAGTATATACAAGAATCCCAAAGAAGCAGGCTCTACTGCCAGTGATGAAATGGACCTGCCATTGAGAGAGAGAACAAGCAGGCAGAAGAGCAAGTTTCCCCCATTCTATGTCCTTCATATAGGCTGCCACCAGAAGAGGTGCCCCAGATTAAAGGTAGATCCTCTTACCTCAAAAGATTTGAATTAAATGTGTATCTTCCCACCTGGAAAGATTCAAATTAAAAGTGGGTTTTCCCTATTTAAAGGATTTAATTAAGAAAAAAAAAAAAAAACAAAAAAAACAAAAAAACCCTTCACAGGTATACCCATATTGTTTGGGTTTTAGCTTATTCCAGATGGGTCAAAATTGACAAAAATAAGTGAGTTGTGTTTTAGTTCCATACGAACTAGCTTTGAGATAGCCAATCTAGTTTTTATTCTTTAATTGTGCTTCAACGACAACGATGGTGGTAGAGGAAAAGCTCGGCTATTTTTGACTAAGACCACTTGACATGTCAGGGTGCACAGCCCCAAGATCAAGCATGGTGACCACAATTAAGAGTTTTTCTTTTTCAACACAAAGCCCAATTTGACACTTATGGATCCCATATCAAGCTGTTATCTGAATCTGGAGATTCTGGTACTAGCCACTTCTTTAGAAAAAAAAAAAAATCGAGAGAAAGGAAATGGGTTTGTTTATAGTTTTAGTCAGAACTGGGGAGGGTTGGGGTAGGGAGATGTTCCTTTCTCCCCACTTTTCCTATAGCAGTGATACAATCTACAGAAAAGATGAAACAAAAGCCAGGAAACAAGTATGTATGTGTTCACCTAACGTATTTCACCTAACGGTGAAAGAGCTCCTCAGACTGTGAGCCGTCTTTCCTGGCAGGAGGCTGTCCTAGTTGTGGGCTTCAGGCTATTCCCAACCTAACACAGGATTTCCTGGAGGGTTATAATTCTTCGGGGTCCATGTTACTCTCTGACAGACAATGTATGGTTTATGAAATGTGTTCCCATCTTTTATACTTCTGGTTTTTCTGTAAGTTCTTCCCATTGGCTATTTCCTGCTACCTGCTCAGTCCCTAGTTCACAAGGATCAGGTGAGAACTCAGGGATTCTCGGCCATGGAGATGTAGCAGGAAAGGTGTGTCAGGTGGACATGAAGACAGTTTCAAGGCCTTCACTTAGGTTCCGTCCCATCCTGCAGACCCGAGGAGCCCCTGGGTCTGATGACTCATGGGCCAGAGGGCACTACTAAGTCAAGGGTGGTACTCTGCTAGTTAAGAAGGAGCCACAACTACCACGGACTAGAGCCGTGCATGACTGGCTCTCTTCTTACTCAGGATATGACATCTTACATCTACACGTGGTGTGACCATCCATCCCAACCTTGGCCCACCAAAGATGGCCAAAGTGTGGTGTGTCCTACATGCTGTGTCATCTTGGCTGTATGATCAAAATCAATAGTTTGTCAAAATACTGGACAAGTACAAAATATCCCCCTTAAAAAAAGAAGAAACAACGTAATCAAATTAGCTGAAAAGAATTCTATTCACTGGTGGTCTTCAGAGCAATCTCTTTAGGCACAGCTGTATCAGCAACACAAATATAACAGTAAAATTCTGATGAAAACTTAGTCGGCTGGGAACTGCAGTGCCCTGGATTCACAGCTTAACCCTCATTTTAGATTCTCAGAATGTCACACTCTATACATGCTAGAAAGGCCTCTGGGAGAAGTCCCTGTCAGTTACAGAAGAGAACTGCCTTCCATTTCACCTAACCCACAGCACCAAATGTGAAATGCTAAGACTGAAACGAGCAATCTCCAGCTGCACTGTAATGAACAAGCAGCACTCCCCCCACTGTGTAAACTATCTCAAACGGTCAAATACGGCACACGTTCACCTCAAACAACAGGAAGTGGAAACTGGTGATCTGAATGAGAGAGAGCCCAAGTCTCCAACTTCCAAAATTAATTAGAAAAAAAAAAAATCGAATATCTTACTATTACTTTTCACACTCCTGAGACTATATATTTTACAGGTATCTGTATAAATAAAAAATCCACTTCAAACACATGTAATATACAATACAAGCTAACGAAGTGCATTAGAACTCCTTAAACATCTGAAACAGTTGAGCAACACAAGTATACATTTCTGTAATAGTGAAAACTATAGCAAGCAGAATAACTTACGACTGTATCAGGATAGCTGCTGGCGCACAGCCCTGGATTTACAGTAACAAGCGCAATGCAAACAAGCACAGAGGTCACTTCATGTAAGACAACGGTCCTTCAAAGAACATTAAAGACTCCATTTTCACAACCTTTTTGGATTCTGGCTTTGTAATAAATATATAATAAATATCTGCAATAGCAGTGTGTGCATAGCTTATCTTTCCCCGTTGGAAAGTCTTTCTCTGGAGTCATAGTGTCTTAGAGGCATCCCTGGGGGTGGGGAGTTGGGGCCTCGCAGCAAGTCCACTAACAAAGCCATTTTAGCATCTATGTGTTCCTGGAGCTGATAGATCCTCTCATCAATGTGGTCCATAAGCTTCTTTTCCATCAGTTCCATGTTTTTAGAAAGAATCTTTTCCAAGTAGGAGCAAACAGGCTGCTCTTCCATCCTAAAAATAAAATGTAAAGTATATCAATTTTCTCTTAGGTGATGACAAAAACAACTGAGCCAGCCAAATGGCAGCCAAGATACACCATCGACATTGATCTCTAACTCTACCCATCTCCTAAGGGCACAGTTCCAGCTCTAAAACCTACAACAGTGGCCACCATCCTGAATGTACAACCCTCTCCTGCTTTTGTCTAGTTAGACAATTGAAAACAACAGAAAGCAGACAATTCTCCCAAAACCAAGCCGAACGCATAGCTCTGTGGCTAACGGTGGGTTTCTAGCATGCAAGAAGCTTTCGGTTTGGTCCCTAGCACTGCAAAAGACCAGGCTTAGGGGCAGGGGAGACAGCTCAGTCACTAAAAGATGTGCATGCAAGCATGAAGACCCAAGTTAGAGACTCATAATCCAAATTAAAAATTAAAATGAAAAGCTGGGGCTAGGGAGATGGCTCAGCTGGGAAAGCTATTGCCATACAAGTGTGAGGACTTGAGTTTGTCCCTAACAAATCCGATGCTACAGCTTGTATCTGGTCCCCGTGCTGAGGAGGCAGGAAGATGATGTCTGACACTGGCTGGCTAGCTAACCTTGCCAAGTCAGAGAGCTCCAGGTTCTGTCTCAAAAACCAGGGTGGGGACCTCTCCCTTCCGCCCACATGTGCACACCTCATGCATACACAAACACATACTACATCAATTCACATAGACAAGTCAGGTGTGGTAGTGTGAACTCAAAATCCCAGCATTGGCCGGGTGGTGGTGGTGCACACCTTTAATCCCAGCACTTGGGAGGCAGAGGCAGGCAGATTTCTGAGTTCAAGGCCAGCCTGGTCTATAGAGAGAGTTCCAGGACAACCAGGGCTACACAGAGAAACCCTATCTGGAAAACAAAACAAAAAAATTCCCAGCATTGGGGTAGATAAAAACAAAAAAAAGAGGATCTCAGAGGCTCTCTAGCCAGCTAGTCAAATTTGGTCAGAGGGCTCTGGGCCAGTGAAAGACCCTATCTCAAAAGACAATGTGGATGGCTTCTGAGAAACAACGTCTAAGGTTGTCCTCTAGCTTCCTTCCACATGCGGAACATGCTTCACATGTAAGCACACACACAAAGGTGTGGCATACACCTCTAATTCGGAAAGGAGCCCAAAAGATCAAAAGTTCATGGTTAGTTTCATAGACAGCCACAGGCTCGCCTGGGTCTGAATGAGGATGGCCCCCACAGGCTCATATATTTGAATGTTTGGTTCCCAGTGTTTGGGAAGAATTGGAAGTTATGGCCTTGTTGGAGGAGACATGCCACTGAGGGTCTGGGCTGTGAGGTTTCAAAAGTCCATTCTCAGCTTACTCTCTGCCTACTGCTTACAGATCAATTGTAAGATTTTAGCTAGCCTGCTGCTTGCGGCCATGCTCCCCACCAAGATGCTCATGGCTACAACTGTCTGGAACTGTGAGTTGCCAAATTAAATGGCTTGTGTTGTTGTTGTTTATAAATTGACTGGGCCATGGTGTTTTATCATGGCAATAAAAAGTAACTAAGACACTGGACTACATGAAAATCTGTCTCAAAAACAAAACAAAACAAAACAAAACAAAACAAAAACCTATTAAGCTTTTAGGAAAGAGCTGCAATATTCCTTAAATACCAGGACAGTGGGGCCAACAAACCTTGCATCGCTCCTGCAGGGACTCAGTATTTCTATGCTAATAGACTGGTGGTATCCGACTTGTTCATCCTGATGCTCTTGTGACACATAGGAGCATTTCCCAAACATGCATCAAGTGTAACGCCCCCGCCTGCTGCTGCTCTAATAACTCAGAGAATTGGTAAGCAGTGAGTCTTCTCTGGAACACCCTATGGTGGTAGACTTAATGTATAAATAAATACGTGCACTCAGACGCCACCTCTCTTTGCTCTCAGCGTTCTTACTAGTTACATGTTGTAAGGTAATACATAGAAAATTGTAGCCAAAAGCTCTACACACACACACCATGTATACGTAGGTTTGCACATACTAAAACATAATTTTCACTTAAGTTTTTGCTTATTTTCATGCTTATGTTTATATATTAATATATAATTTATTTCTTTAAAACTCATATTACCAAATACACACACACACACACATGTGTGTGTGTATATATATATATATATATATATGTATATATATACATATATATATATACATATACATATATATATATATATATATATATATATATATATATATATCTCCCTGTGCCACTTTACTATGTACACAGTTATTTATCCTCCCAGAACACTTCCCTCTCCGAATTCCTATTAGTATGCTCTCTCCCATCAGCCATGTGGCCACTTGAGTCTCTGCTGTCCCACACCGTAACTCAGCTGAAAGCTATCTAGGTGGCTGTCTTTTATAACTGTTCATTACCACTCCACAGTGTGGATACAGTAGTTTTTGCATCATCTCTTACAAAACAGAACTATACAATCAAGCTTCTATGAACAATAGTTCACTGCACTTTGTATGGCCATCGCATTTCACTTCTCTAGGTTAAGTGCCTAGGGATATGGCTGTCACGTTATGAGACTGTGCATCTAAGCAGTTCAACTTGCCAATATGATCCCAGCAGCAAGCTGTGAGAGATCTAGTTCTCCATGTCCTTATGAGCATTTTTAAGTTCCAGTCATTCCAAGAAACACTCAGTGTTCCTCTGTGGTTTTAATAAGCATTTCCCTGGCAACAGTGAGGCCGGTGCTGGCCACCCTTCGTGCTCATCTGCTTCCATTAGAGTCTCTTCCCCAGGAAGATTCCTTGTCTTCTGTGTTTTACTTAGTATTGTTTGAAATGCTGAGTTGTGCCATCTCTTTGTGTTAGAAACAAGCCATTTCTTGGAATTTTGATTCATAAATATTTTCTTCCAGTTTATTTTAAAACCGTCTTAATAGAGTCTTCCGCGGGCATAAAGTTTGACATTTTACTGGTGTCTGCCTATAATTTTTTGTTTTGTTGGTCATGTTTTTGACAGTGTATTTAGTGTTCTCCCATATAATTAAAACGTTGCTGTTTACTTTTGGGAGTGTGGCCATCTGTGTTCATTTTCACAGAAGTGTGAGGATTAGGTCATGGTTTATTTTTGCCGTAGAGCTCACACTGGCTTAGCACCACCTTTACAACTCAGCTACAATGCTGCCAACCCTCTGCTATGCTTCTGACCATCCACCCGTGGGGCCCACTCCCCGCTAGTACCACCCCTGATGCTACCACTATACCGTGTCCTAAAATGGAGAAATAATTTCTCTTGTTTTACTCTTTTCAAACTTTTTTTTCTAGTTATCATTCTACTTTATAGAGCTTTCCAATTCCAAGTTTTAGAATCATATCCTCCATACTTACAAAAACATTTTGATGGCCCTCGCTAGAACTACACCAAGCACATGTTTCCGTTAGGGTGCGTTTACAGAGCGACAGTATGGCATGTCTCACCATTGTTTTAGGCTTTTTCACAATTTCTTCTATTAATATTTTATAACTTTCAGTTCACAGATCCCATATTTTGTCAGATTTTATGGATATTTAAAATATGTGTTTACATATATCTTATTTGTACACATATATATATTTGAAGTTATTTAGAATCTAGTTGGGATACAAGGGTAATAGGAGTTTCATAAAATGAGAAGTCTTTTTCCACATTGATTTTCTGGATATATAAAAAATGGTGTACTCTAAATGTCTGGCAGATTTCTCCAGGGGAGCTACCTGGACCAGGGCTTTTCTTTTCATGAACACTCTGTATTAGATGGCTTTCCATCCCTGTGAAAATATCTGCAATTGAAGGCCAGGTTTACTTGGATCTGGTTTCAGAGTTTTCAGTGCACAGTCTCCTGTGGACCTGAGATCAGGCAGAACATATATGGGAGAGGACAGGGCAAAGTGGCTCACCTCATGGTGGCCAGGTATTAGAGAAGAAGAATCAGAGAAGAGTCTGGGATGAGACATCCTCCAACCCATGCCCCAGTGACCTAGTTCCTCCACCTCAGTCCCTTTGTATTGCCTCTAAACAATGGTATTCAAGTACAACTCCATCAGTCTGAGTGCCCTGCTGATCCAATTTCCATGGAATGACTGGATCCACTAAGACAGCAGTTCTCACACATTAGATACTTGCATGTTGGATATCTCTATTATGATTCATAACAGTAGTACAATCACAGTTATAAAGTAGCAACAAAACAATTTTATGGTTGGGGGTCACCACACACTGTGTAAAAGGATTGCAGCACTGGGAATGTTGAGAACCACTGCACTAAGCAGAAACTAAGCCTTCAACATGGGGAAAACAACATCTAAACTCTAACACCTTCCCATTACAAACTCAGCATGTTTAGTGGCTATCAGGTCATTCCACTCTACTTCAAGCTGTGTGTTCTGTAGCTTTTTTTTTTTTTTTGAAAAGTTAATCCACGTCCTCTAAGCTATTAAATTCGAAAGCATGAAGTTACTCTCACAGCCCGACTACCTGTAAGACGCCCAAGGCTGTGTGTGATATTCTCCACTGCAAATCATACTCCTGCAAATCTTCTCCCGTATTTTCTAGTCTTAATAGAAGCTTACTGACTTTAATGAAACTGTCAGAGAATCACCTTCTTATTTCGTTGGTCTCTTTACTGTTCTCCCATCGTGTGAACCTCCTCCTTTGGCTTCCCAAATGCTGGCGCTGTTTGTATCACCAGTGATCTTTTAATTCAGTCTTTAATGTGTTACGACTTCTCGGAGCATCTATTTCATTGTTTAAATTAAAATTTTTAGCCCTGTGTGAGTATTTTGCTTGTTCCATGCACACCTGGTGCCCACAGTGGTCAGGAGAGGGCACTGAACTACCGGACGAGCGAGCATTACAGGCTGGTGAGAGTTGTGAGTTACCCAGGTGCTGGAAATTAAAGCAACAATGTTCTTGCCTGCTGAGCCATCTCTCCAGTCCACCCATCCTTCTGGGATAGTTCTGTGTCACTGTCCTCACAGCCGTCTTCACTAAAACACCATATGATGCCAGAGACCCTGGCCATCACCCGTAACTTCAGCCCACAAACTCCTGGCTCTGAATTTTTACTCAGCTTAATGTATTTTAAAAATACTCTTGTTGAGACTTCCTTTGTGTCTGATGTGCATGCGCACATGCCCAACATGGATGTACACATGAGCTATAGAATAGGAGGCTGGCATCCAGTGACTACTTCTGTCACTCTGTCACATTTGTTGAGACAGAGACTTTCATAGAGCCGAGAACTCACTGATTTAGTGAGATTAGCGGGCCAGGTACTCCTACAGGTACTGTAATCCCTACAGGTACTCCTGCCTGTGTCTCCTCAGGACCAGGATTATAGGCACACACCACCACACTCAGGTTTTATTTTTTTTAAAAGCGATGGATGCTAAGGTCTGAAACTCAGGTCCTTACTGTTGCACAGCAAGCACTTTACCAACTGAGCCATTTCTCCAACTCCCAGACTTACTGAAACACATAAACTGTGTTGCTTAATCATCAAGTGTTTGGAAATTCTCTTATTGTCTTTCCTTCACTGTTAAGTGATTTTTTAATCTATCTTTATGGGTGGAGAAAATACCTTCTATGATTTCAGTACTCTTAAATTTGGTGAGGCTGTTTTATGACTTGAAATACAATACATTTATGTGAATCTTCCACAGACATGAAAAAGCTATTCTGCTATTGTCGATAGAACCTAATATAAGTGCTGAAGTAATCATGTTGGTTGGTGATGTTTATTTCCAACTAATAAAAGTACCATGTTCAGATGTAAACTTTAAACTAAGACAGATTAAACAGAGTAAAATGGTTATTGTGAGCTATGACCAGAGTTCTATATCTCAAGTAGAACACTACTTTGACAAACTGTATCTGTGAAAAGGAATAAAAAAATGCTATTTGGGGCCGGGTGTGGTGGCGCACGCCTTTAATCCCAGCACTTGGGAGGCAGAGGCAGGCGGATGTCTGAGTTCGAAGCCAGCCTGGCCTACAAAGTGAGTTCCAGGACAGCCAGGGCTACACAGAGAAACCCTGTCTCAAAAAACCAAAACCAAAATAATAATAATATGCTATTTGGCAACATCTTAATCAAATAAATGCTGCAAAGATAATGCATTGAGGTCAGAGGATAAGAGGCCCTGCACTATAAATAATTCCCACCCCACTACAGCTGTTGACTATAAAAGTAACTTGTAGCCGACACAGGCTGTAAGGTAATCTCTTACAGTGACATTCATAACAAGCCTAATCAAAAATTATAAATTCTCACGGTTCCTCCAAAGTCATGCGCACAGCTTTCTACTGCAACCATTAGCCGATAGCTGCAACCTTCCATGAATGCCTGAAACCATGCAGCACCAACCTATGCAGTCACTCGATTCTGTTCCTAACCAGCAATGGCAGGGATGAACGGTAAATGCTGACAACAGCTCACCAGACAGCGCACCTGAGGCAAAGCTGTTCCCCTTCATCTCATTCTTCCTCCTACCAAATCTCAACTAAATTTGACTTAAAATAAAATACTTACGGAACCCCGACAATGCCCTCTCGGGGCTTGGAGATGTTTTCTTGCCACCTGGCATTATGTCCCACGCGGAGATGGTTGACCTGAGTACATAAGTTCTGGAGAAAAGGCAGCAGCTCAGAGCTGGGCACACTTGAGCTGCCGCTTGCCTTCTTTGGTAAGAAAGAAGACACTGCGTTTTTAAGATCACTTTCAAGGGAATGGTTTTGTGGCATAAGGTGACACTCATCGTGGTTTGTGGTATTTCCTTCTCCAGATGGCTGTGTGCTTTTATCAATAAGAGCCTTTAAATTTTCAGTGATGGCTGAAGGGGTCAATCCAGTTCTAAAAGGGAAAGGTGTAGAGGATGCCTTGTCTAAGACGGCTGGAGACGGTGACTGCAGCGCCATCAGATGCTTGTGTCCTGCGCTTCCCAACACCGACTGAAGCTGATCCCCGATGGGAAGACAATTCTGAACAAGGAAAGTAAGTAAATATTAAAGAGGGAAGGCTAACCTCCACAGTGCTTGCTACAAGTCAGGCACTGGGCATCCTTCCTTTGATCGTGCATTTCCATGAAGAGAGCTGTAACTGCTCAATGTCACCTAGTGGACACCAAGGGAAAGGACCCTGCCCAAGGAAAACAGCCAGTAAGTGGCAGGGTTGGGACATAGACCTAAACTTCTTTTAAAAAAACGAAAAGAAAGGAAAAAAAAAAAGGTTTATTTATGTATGAGTGCTTTGTATGTCTGCCTACGGAAAAGAAGAGGGGATCAGATCCCATTATAGTAATGGTCATGAGCTGTCATGTGCTTGCTGGGATTTGAACTCAGGACAGCCAGTGCTCATAACACCGGAGCCATCTCTCCAGTCCAACCTAAAATTCTTTTAATCATTTCACTGTAGCTTTTCTAAGGAACATATTAAAATATACACTACTATGATGGTAAAATACAGATTGTAATCCTTTCACTGCTAAAGGCTTTCTTATGGCAGCATAATATTAGTCACAACAGTTGATTATTTTCTTTTTTATTTGTTTAATTTTTATTTTTATGTATATGCATGTATGCCTGAGCATATGTGTGTGCACCAGGTATGTGCAGATGGCCACAAGAGCAAGGAAAGGGTGTCAGACTCTGGAACTAGAGTTACTGCCACTTGTGAACCACCTGATGCTGATGCTGGAAGCAGGACAAGAGCAGCAAGTACTCTTAACCGCTGAACCATCTCTCTAGTCCCAGTTAATCTTTTCAAAATTCAAACTATAATTTTAAAATATATAATAAACTATTTTGATATATAATAAACTATTATATATATTAATATATAAACTATCTATTTTTAATATAAACTATTCATTTTACCTCGCCATATCTTTCTCAATGAGTTTTAACAGAGGATTTATGGTGGAGAGTTACACTATGGAAGTAGATATTCTATGGAGATATTTGTGACATTTCTGATAACTAGAATGAACTTGGCTGCGTTTGCTCTAATCACTTTTAGGATAATAAGAGTTATATTCTCGAGCCACAACTAAACTTACTATAAGAAGGTCCCGGCGTATGTTAAAGAGAAGACTCCACTGCCTCCCTATTACGCCTTCAGTTTTTTCCAATAAAGAAAAGTAAAATACCTCTAACCCATGAACACTGTCAGACAAATGATTTAACTTCAAACATAGATGCCAACAATGGATTTTTTTAAAACTAAGAGCGATAGTCTCCCATTATGGCTGGTCAACTGCTTTTGAGAGACCAGTCCAAAAAGTAATCAAGATTAGCTGAAAAAACCTATGTTCATATGCTCATCTAAACGTTCTAATTATCACAGGGTTAGGCCAGGGCTGCGAGGCATTTATCCAACAAATGTTTACCAGAAATCTCCTCTGTGCTATGTTCCATTTCAAGTGTAAGAAATAGGCCAGTAAGCAAACCAAATTCCATTCCCTGACCTCATGGAGCCTACCTGATACAGAAGCAGCAGGAGGCCCAGGGAAGGAGGGAATACATCACAGGATGAAGATGACAATAAGTACCTTAAGGAAAACTCAAGGAGGAAAGGAAGCTAACGGCCGGGGAGCAGAGGCTGGGGCTGAGGTGCCATCTGCAATAGACAGTCTCCACCTAACTTTACTGAATTTCATTTTTCAAAAAAGCTCCTTCTAGAGAAATATCACCCTGCTGTTAATTTATTCTGTTCTACTGAACATCAGTTTTGAATAAACCTGAACATATTCCTGGAATAACAACAAAAAAGCATATATATTTATACAATTATAACATTAGGTATCTTTCCGTTAGCCTGAAGAAGCTTTATTCAGTCATAATAAAAATGCCATTTCTTTATTATTGATAAAAAGTGTGCACTAGGCAGGTGTGGTGGCGCACGCCTTTAATCCCAGCACTTGGGAGGCAGAGGCAGGCGAATTTCTGAGTTCAAGGCCAGCCTGGTCTACAAAGTGAGTTCGAGGGCAGCCAGGGCTATACAGAGACACCCTGTCTCAGAAAAAAAAAAAAAGTGTGCACTAGGGAACTGCTAATATGTACTAACAGTACGTATTGGTATTTACACTATAGTCCATATTAAAATTAAGGGTTATCACTAGTTTAGAAGAAAAAAAAATTAGATAATCATAAATGTAAAAATATTGGCTAAAGGCAATTCTTTCTGACAGTATATCCTGTCTGGCTATCTCTAAGAAATTCACTGATTATAAGAATTAGCCAACAGAAATGGAAAATTCAGTAGCAGAAAACAGCATGGAAGACTCTCACACATTTAAAAATATAACTACGATGTGGTTGAAAAGCTCAATTGTGGGTTCCAGAATTCCTGGCCACAGGGTATGTGGTAGTAACCCACCACTGTGATTGTCAAGGAGGAAGCCTTTCCATGTGTTTCCATGTACAGAGAAAACTCAAAGGACACACACAAACTGTTGCCTTGGTTACCTCTGGGGAACAGAATGACAGCAGCAAAAACACTAGTTTTCCACCAGTAATTTTCTTTGAGTGGAACTCATGGGATAGAAAACTTATAGAATAAAACTAGGAAAAAATATGTAATTTTTCCCAGAGTCAAGTTTTTAAGACAGAAATTAGTGAGCTGATTATACTTAATTCATTACTCTCCTCTAATCATCTCCATCATTCTCCTATAACTGTTTTTTTTTTTTTTTTGCTTTTTTTATATCTACTAAAAGAATATATAATACACAAGAACTTTGCCTCAGAAGTCAACACCTAAAATACTGATTCTTGAACTCCATCCTGCCGGAGTTAGTAGGTAAGAAGCAAGGGCTTGGAGTCAATCTTGAAGACATTACAAAAACTCTGCATTCTGTGGGACATACTTTAAGAAAAACCAGACTAGCCAGACATGGCAGTAGTGTCTTTGATCCCAGTAGTCAGGAGGCAGATGCAGGACGATTTCTGTGATTGAGGCAGTCTGGTCTACAGAGCAAGTTCTAGATCAGCCCAAACTACATATAGACCCTACCTAAGAAAAATCAAACTGTCATACTCCTAAAAAGGGACAAACGTCACAAGCTGACAAATATTTCCACTATCCTCAATATTTCTTTTTATATCCACCTTCTAATTTCCTCTTATGTCTAAATAGCTTGGGGGTGGGGGGAGCTGTTTGCATTCAATATCTCCCAAACCCAGCTACTAGCCAATCCTCCATAATGTGTTTTATATCCTATTGTTATTTATCTCACTCCTAGAAGTACTGAAATTATTCATATGATAAACCAAATTGGCAAATATGTATACATATACATAATATCATAATGAACAGACAACTCTCTGCTTGCAACTTTAATCTCAATTTAGTGAGAGAAATAGTAACTAACAAATACGTAACAAAGTGTTGAGAAGGATACAAATAAAACTGTGATAAGGATTAGGAGGGATGCCCTATACCACAAACCGGGTGACAAAAAAGGTCTCATTAAGGATATAAGGATTAAGGTGACATAGAGTAGTAAGAACAGTAAGAAAATAGATACAGAGGACAGTGGTGGCACCTGCTTTTAACCCCAGCACTCTTAAGGCAGGTGTATCTCTGAGTTCAAGGCCAGCCTGGTCTACAGAATGAGTGTCCAATATAGCCAAGGCTACAGAGAAACCCTGTCTGGGAGGTTGTGGGGAACAACAAAAACAAATAACAAAATCACACACAAAAAAAGAAAGAAAGAAAAGAAAATGGATGCAATAATATCACCAGAGGGGCGTTCTAAAATAACTGACGGTTATTTAATGCAAAGGTCCTGAGGTAGCAACATGCTTGCATATGTGAGGAATAGAGACATCAGAAACTCATAGGGGACCCAAGGATCTGTAGCCAAGTTAAGGAAGGAAGGAAGGAAGGAAGGCCAAGATACCTAAATATCTACATGCAAGCTAAATGTGAAGACAGGAAGTCAGGGCTTTACACATGAAGCTTAGTGTTCTTCCGAGCCCATTCTGCTTGGATGTTGAAGGTGGGCTGTGGTTGAGCAGGAGGGCCAAGCAGGAGCCTAAGTTACCCAAGTGAGATAATGCTGGACAGGAAGTAAACGTGAGACTGCTATTTGTTTTAAAATGCTTTTGTAAATTCCAAAATCTTCAGTTCTCCCAGTTGTCTTACTTCTGCCCATACTCCAAGACTGCCCTGACTCCAGCAGTGAAGCCATGCGGTATTTACAAGTTTTTTCAGTAGCTACCTTAAATTCCACATCAACACTGTGCTCTTTATAGTGCTATCACATAAACTTTGTGAAGAGAATGTCATTATAAATATTAAATGACTTTAATTTCACTTTAGTGAAACTGAAGGAGATAGAACTACTGAGTGACAAGACAAGAGGTCACCTGGCATTAAAACCTCCCTTTGATGGCACCTGTTAGTTGGTCACACTGGTGCCTTCTGTTCTGGTGCCTCCTTTCTTTCCCCAGTTTGCCAGATGTAGCTTCTTTCCAAGGGTTGTCCCCTCTAGTTATAGCCCCTCTGCTCAGTGTTTCTACTGTGGGCACACCTCCCCCAGCCTCCCTTCTAGTCAGCCTTCTAGTCAGCCTTCTAGTCAGCCTTCCCTCCTGATCCTATCTGCAAATGCTGTAATATCCTGTAATATCCTTCCAAGCAATCCCTTGTTCACAACTAAATCTTTGTTTTGTTTTGGTTTTGTTTTTGTTTTTGGAGACAGGGTTTCTCTGTATAGCCCTGGCTGTCCTGGAACTCACTTTGTAGACCAGGCTGGCCTCTAACTCAGAAATCCGCCTGCCTCTGCCTCCCGAGTGCTGGGATTAAAGGCGTGTGCCATCACGCCTGGCCCACAGCTAAATTTTATATTCCCCAAATTAGACACCTTTTACCAAGTGTCCTCATCTCTGCTCGGCTCCATTTATATTTCTTGTTATAATCCTCGAAACCTCAATTTCTCATCTGGCTTTACTTTCTCCTTCAACAGTAGTATTAACTGTCTAGTCTCAAGGACTCTGTGCTTCCTGGCTTAGCAATCTCATAACACAGCGTCACACACGTTACGGCACCTACTGTAAACCACATCACCTCTCATGGGTGGGAAATCACATACAGCTGGACTCTCGGTTGTAGTCTTGCTTTCTTTTGACTTACTTTCCATATAACAGTGGTTTAAAATTTAAAACATGTCAAAAGCATTTACACACTTAAAACAGCATCAAAGCTCTCTCTGACCCAGCACAAATCTTCAAATCTCTCCTGTCTACTCATTCCTTTTCATTCTTAGCTGGATCCTACTCCTTCCAGCACAGAGGATCATACCCATTACTAGAGTTTCTCTAAAATAACCAATCTCTAGATGGATGTGACTAACCCACCTTCTTCTTCCATAACCCAAATGAGATGCGACTTACTTCAGTTTACCTTGTTTTTTTCTTGGTAGCTTTCTGTGTAGCCCTGGCTGTCCTGAATTCATTCTGTAGACCAGACTGGCCTCAAAATCAAGAGGTCCACCTGCCACTGCTTCCCAAGTGTTGAGATTAAAGTCTGGCCAATATACCTTTCTTAATCTCATCATTTGCCATATATAATGCTTATAGGCTACACACTAACTGATCACCTTTAGACCCTCAAAAAGGAGCAAGCCAGAGTCTTGTTCACTACTGAATGAATGCCTGAAATGATTTGAGGAAGAACTGAAGATATTCAGTCAGAACATTTTGTAGAAGGGCAAGTCTACAAGATGCAACTTTTACAAAAATTAATAGATAACAGTTAAGTCAGTAGTAGAAAATAATTTTTAAAAATGTATATTCTATATTACCATATTAAAGCCATCATTTAAAAAAGTTGTTTGGTTTTGGGGGTTGTGTGTGTGTGTGTGTGTGTCTGTGTGTGTGGTTTGAGAGCAGAGGTGAGCTGAAGTCAGAGAATTGCCTCAAGTTCTCACCTTTCATTCTTCGGGACAAGGTATGTACCCTATCAAGTGGATGGTGAACTTCATGGAATCTCACCCCTTTACCTCCCATCCTTTTGTAGGGAAACAGGGATTACTCCCCAAACGGCATTTTAAAGTGTAATAAAATCTCTCTACTTGCCTGCTGCTGAAACCTAATCATGCTCATCAGCTGCTGCGCCCCAGGGGATAACTTGGACCCCATGGACTCCATTATGGTTTGGATATTGTCAAGGTCTATCCGTGATCCCAGAGCAGCAGAGCGCGGTGAAGGATCTGCAGACCGTGGCCTCAAGTGCACCACAACCTTACTGACAAGCACACACTGCTTCTCCCCGAAGGACAACAGCTGCCATGAAACAAAACATTCCAAGAAATGATGGTGGTTATTGCAAACAACTACCACATAGAAGACTTCTTAGTATTACCAAAACAAGACAGGGCATCCAAGAGTCTGTAAGTTAACTTCAAACCCATTTAAAGTTTTCTTTATAGTGGTCAAAATTAGAAAATAAACTCCAATGTATCATGAGGCAAACACCAACTGTTTACATCAAGAAATCATTTCCAAGCCATAAGACATACAAGAAGAATACAAAAGTTCTGTTTGCTTGGGTTAAGGAATTAAAAGTGAACCACACCTGGCTGGGAGCACAGCTCAGCAGTAGAGCACCTGACTAGCATGCTCAAGGTCCCAGGTCTGAGCCCGCCATATGACCAGGGGAAAGGAAGAAACCCAAGAACCCTGGATCTTAACATACCTCAGTTGGCTGGGCAGTGGTGGCACTTGGGAGGCAGAGGCAGGTGGATTTCTGAGTTCAAGGCCAGCCTGTTACAGAGTGGGTTCCAGAACAGCAAGAGCTATAATGAGAAACCCTGTCTTGAAAAAAAACAAAACAACAACAAAAAAATCATACCCCAGTTGGCTTTAATATTATTTAATATAAAATAAAACTGCCCACACAAGACTTATCTATATCCCAACCATAATTCAGCCTTCTGTAGTTCAGAAAGGAAGGGTGTGACGTCAGAACTGCTTAATAGGTAACAGCTGGTGCCAGGGTGACTTTCTAACTGGTGAAGACGCTCAGTGGGCCTAAGTCTCTGCTGGCTTTTTCTACCATACGTTTCCACTTGTATTTTATGGAAGGGAATGGTCTTAAATCAGACACAGACGTTTAAATTTTGAGTTCTGCCATTGTATAGGCTTTGCAATCCTGGGCAAATACTAATCCTGAACCAGAGGATGGTGAGATGACTTTGAATAGAGGTTTGTAGCGCTAAGTCATGCTCTGAATTCTCTACTAGGAACATTAACACGAGCTTTCCTATATGCCAGAGGGGCTTCCGAATTGAAAGCTCTCTTCAGACTAACACGTACTTCCAAGGAACAGTTACAAAAATTATTTACTTTGAAAGCCACATAAACTCCAGTCACAAGGACGCAGGTCAAAAACAACAACAACAACAACAAAAAAAAAACAACAAAAAAAAAACTTCAGGCTCTATAGACTCAAGAGTGGTACCAAAAAAGTATGTGGCAGTCCTCAAAGGTTAAGGAAACACTCATTAAGTTTACAGTCTACCTCATTATTACCTCCCTTCTTTTATCTATGTATTTTCAGTTTTTTAGTTTCTTCCAATAGAAATCTCAGTAGGTAGTGCTGGCTGGTCTGGAACTCACCTCACAGAGAAGGCCTCAAACATGCAATGCTGCTGAGTGCTGGGATTGTTGGTGTGTGTGTCTCCATACTGGGTCTTACTGTCTCCTTTATAGTTTATATTCCCAAAACCATTTTTCATCATCGACTACAGTATCTTTTTGGGTTTTTTTTTTTGTTTTTTGAAACAGGGTCTCTATGTAGCCTTACTTGTTTTAGAACTCACTATGTAGATCAGGCTAGCTTTGAACTCATACAGATCCACCTGCCTCTGCCTTTGCCTCCTAAGTAATGGAATTAAAGGTCTGTGCTACCATGACCAGAGACTAGAGTAGATAGTTTGTATTATATATAATCAGTAAACCTAATTATCATCTGTCTTATCCCACTAAAATAGATGCAACATGGAGGCTGGCACTTCAGTTTTCAATTGATATTCCTACATGCCTAGTGCAGTTATCAGCTATCAACAGATACTAAAATATATGCTAGATGAATTAAATTACTTTATTTAAATGCCTTTATAAAGTATTAGTTTATTCCACTTAAACAGATGTTGGCATAACCAGCTTTGTGAACTGAGCTCTTCAATGAAAATCATTTTTTTTTATTTTAAAACTAAGTCTTACTGTCTTCTGTGATAATAAACACGTGATTCTAGATATAAAAAAGACCCAAGAATTTGGTTTCTAAGGTCCATTAATTTTCTTCATGAATTAGGTCCAAACAGTTAAGTAAGCTGGCACTGGCCAAAGCACTACTTGGTGACAGAGCTTAATTAGTATTTATAACATCACTTGAGCATTCCAGCTCAGAACCTGTTCCTAAATTCTGACAACATCACTAATATCTATTTTAAGAATACTATTCTGGCTGAAGACAACAGTCTGGACTCCTTAGAATTTCTGGCTCTCTAGTTTGACCTTTTCCTCCATTCTTTAGACACTGGGCCAGTTTTATGTTTGTCTTTTGTGGTACTATAGTTTTATAGAACAACTTTTAAAATGTTCTTAGCTGAACAAGGCTTCAAAATATAGCACTACTATATTAACAAAACATTTTCTGTAACTAATACAAATTACCACACTTTATTAATTTATTTATTTTTATTAGATATTTTCTTCATTTACAATTCAAATGCTATCCCAAAAGTCCCCTATACCCTCCCCCTGCCCTGCTCCCCTACCCACCCACTCCCGCTTCCTGGCCCTGGCCTTCCCCTGTACTGGGGCATATGATCTTCGCAAGACCAAGGGCCTCTCCTCCCTATGATAGCTGACTAGGCCATCCTCTGCTACATATGCAGCTAGAGATATGAGCTATGGGGGTACTAGTTAGTTCATATTGTTGTTCTACCTATAGGGTTGCAGACCCTTCAGCTCTTTGGTCCTTTCTCTAGCTCCTACATTGGGGGCCCTGTGTTCCATCCTATAGATGACTGTGAACATCCACTTCTGTATTTGCCAGGCACTGGCAAAGCCTCACAGGAGACAGCTATATTAGGGTCCTTTCAGCAAAATCTTGCTGGCCTATGTAATAGTGTCTGCGTTTGGTGGCTGATTATGGGATGGACCCCCGGAAATTACCACACTTTTAAGAGATTATCAATGTTTAAAGGATTGATAATTTTTTAGAAAAACAGTACCCCTTTACAAGCTAACTAAGCATTTCTGGACTAAACCTAGGGTCCATGTTGGACTACGGCACTGCCAAACCAAGAGAAAATAAGTGTGTATAGAACGAAAACAAAAACAATTTGATCAACCTTAAATCTTAAATTTAGTGGTGACTTACCTTTATTTTACAGGCATGCGTGGGAGAATCCAATTTTAGGTATTTTTTGTATAACAAGATCTTTTCATGTTCACTAAAATAAAAGAATTCATTTTTAACAGCCATTGGTTGTAAGCATTAACATATACTTAAGAGCAAATGATTCAGGGACACTTCTTCATCTCTGAGATTCCCTTTTCCTGGTCAGGTACAGGGAGTAATGGGCTCCTGACTGCGCTGCACCGCATGGAGAAGCAGTACCTACCACTTGCCAGCTATATGGGGGACTGAACAAGGGAGCACATGGCATACTTTAAAGCTCTGTAAACACTACTATTCTTTCCAACCCAGGCAGGACATAGAGCATGCATTATGTTAAGGACAGATCTGGGCAGAACCCTGTACAAGACTGGGGGAAAAAAATCACAAACTGTCCATCTTTTAATAGGTCAGTAAATAGGATGCCGTGACAGTCTTAGTTTGACATATCAATCACAAGGAGCCTTCTAGAAGGGAAGAGATTCAGTTTCAGAATGTCTAATGGTTGTTAAACAGATCCTGCTGAGTTACGTGAGAACAAGAATGCTTACCTGGACTTCATTCTAATAAAGTTCTTCCACTAATTACCAGTGACCTGCCAACTCACTTCCAGTTAACTAGCCTGAAATTTCCATATTTATAAGCTTGCTCATCAACACTGTCGTTGGAAGGCTTAGTGGTCTAACCTATGTCTATTGGCATGTTTTTAACTTCTCTCCCCTAACGACTCCTGTCCTGTCAGTCTCAGAAAATCCACAAACATTACGAGCTGAGAATAAAGACACTGATTCATATGAACACTTTCACCTAGACAAGTCACAAACCTGTCATCCAGGACAGTGCAGGCAGTCCTGCCTCGACTGGTTCCACAATACTCCTCTCCTAAGTATACTTCCATGTTTCTTGCTGAACTCAGAACACCAACCGAAAGGATTTCTTCACCCCCATTAGGGCCACAGTTCAGGTAAATGAAGCAGGGGTTTTCTTCTCGGGGGCTCAGGCTGCTTTTCAGACTAACCGGATCCTGGCTGAGAAGGAAATTGAAAAGAAAAAAAAAAAAAATCACAGAGATAAGTTTTCCGAGTAGAAGCATAACCCATTAATCCCTTCAAACTCACCTCTACTTGCCATGAGAACCAAGAACCTTCCCCATCACCCACAGATACTTCTCACAGAATTCATAAGGTACAGAGGCTTGAGGCGTCAGGGCATTCATTCCCTTCCACCTCTCCTAGACCGTGGACAGCCTATTCAACTATCTAATTCATTCGCAGTCACTTAAAAGCGTTTACTGAATGTTAAAACAATGATGTGTCTTTTTCCAAGACGCCGTGGTTCTTGTTTCCCCCCAAATAGAAGACGGGGTGGGGAGGGGGGGCGTTCGCGGGTCGGGGGCGAGGAGGATTGTAACAGGAGGGCATCTTGAACACGAGTTTCCCGGCCTCTCCGGCCCAGCGCGCACCCTTTGCCCGCAGCCTCGCCCACCTCCAGGCACCACCGCTCTCCCCCAACTCCCGCCGTCCCCGCGGCCTCGCTCGGCTCCCTCGCCGGTCTCGGCTCCCGTCCTCCTCCCGGCTCCTCAGCAGCGTGCCTGTCACCTGGCCCCGGCCCCGGCCCGGCGCACCTCGGAGCTGGCGGCTCCAGTAGCTGCTCGAAGTCCAAGTCTTGGGCACGTGGCCCAGTCCGGGTAAGAAGAAGGTTTTGGGTCAGCGCCCCGCACGCCGCATCCCAGGACGAGGTCAGCGTCGGGCCGCGGTCCAGTCCCGCGTCTTCGATCGCGGTCTCCATTCTGTCTCCTCCAACCCAGGCGGCGTCGGAACCTCTCTCGCAGAGCTTGCGTTTCCTTCAGTGCCCAGGGGAGGTGAAGGTTCAGCACAACTTCCGGTTCTTCCCCCGACCCCACCCCATCCCAACCCCAACCCTTCCCATCCCGGGACCCAACCACCACACGTGCGCATGCGTGTTCGTCTCCCTTCCAGAAGTTGGTTTAAAATCTCCGCGGAAAAGAGCCAGGGGTTGGCTCGTGCGCGGAATTCCTCCGCTCCTGGGGCAGGTGCCGCGCGCATGCGCAGTACTCTGCGCGCGGGAACCAAGCGGTTTATTTCCACGTTGGCAAAGCAACGACGCTTGGGGGCGGGAGGTGGGGTGGCGCCTGGGCGGTGTGGGCACCCTGAGGGTGGTCCCAAAGCAGATAGGTGCGGTCTCCTTGGCTCAAGCAGCCTGTAAAGCCAGCTCCCAATCCGAGTTCCTCGGAAGAGGACTCCGGGGACCCTTTCTGCTCCAGCCTGTGGAGTGAAGGCCATGCAGGCTGCTTTTGAAGCAGTGCGACCACGGCTGATCGCGTTGTTTCACTGCTCAGGTCACCTCCGTGGGCTGTAGAGTGGAGCGCGGCGCTTAGCATTGCAGAATACTGCTGAGTGGCAGAAGGCACTAAACACTGAACCCACTAAGACCCTGCTTCCGAGCCTCAGGAACCCGGTGGAGCGTGCTTGCACGTCCTAAATGGCAGAATTCTCAAGGTTAGAAATGTCCAGGAGGCTCAAAGCTGCGACTTAAGGTTTCTCACTCATAACCTTGACAAAAACTGGCAATGGGCCTTGGTCCCTTCAGAAGTAGATTGTACGGTCAAACTTTCAGTGGTGACAAGTGGGACTTGAAACTTTATACTCGTAGGAAAGAAAGCTAGGTATTGGCTGTCGTTCCACCCCCACCCACCCCCGTTTTATCTCCCTGAAGTGGGTTGTGTAGATAATTTAAACATCTATTGAGGTGAGGGAAGAAATTTGTTTATAGAAATGTGGAATACCTGAATTTTAAAGTTGTATTTGAGGCCTTATATATAATTTCTGGGGAAGTTTTGTTCATCCATAACCTAGTTTTGTCCCAGAACTTTTTGTTCATCACCCAGAAAAAAACGTTTTGCTTTAATTTCCATTTTAGTCTGTATGTGTACCCCTGTTCAAAAAACGTGTTTATGTCATCTGACAAGAAAAAGATGACTGAATTCTATAGACAGAGTGTATGTATAATGTGTTCATCAAGTTTGAAAGAGAAATCAGAGATTCAATATAAAGAAAATCTAGGAACAGTAACCTTTAATTCTAAAAGGCTCAATTTATATTTTTAAAAGAAATTCCACACATTCTAAGTGGCCATCATTCTTGTTCTGTTTAGTATGGGTAGCCCCCTCAGAGTGCACAGCCAATTGAAAGTCTTTATTCTAGGTATAGCCCCTGAGTGTCCAGAACATGGGATTTTAAGAGACCTTAAAGCTAAGGCATCTCCCTTGGCTGCTGCATCGGAGCACTGCAGAGTAAGCAGTTTTAACCGAAGCTAAGATAAGCTGTTAGCCAGCCACCAAGGAGGGTTCTGAACAAATGAGCAACTTAAAAGAACAGTTAGCTGGAGGAGGTTCCGCACAAACCAGCAGTTTCAACAAAGGCTAAGATAAGTTATCTCGGCCATCCTGACCTTTGGTTCCTAGAATAGAGTTGAGTAGTTTTCCATAGGATTCTCCAGCTCAAGGAGATCAGATTCTAGGTAAACCTGAAACTGGCCTTGGCAAGAATGCCTTTGCACTGTTTTGCCCTGTTACTCTGTATTCCCGGCTCCTCTGGTTATAAATTAGGTTACTACGTGTAGACAGTCCTAATGGAAGTACACTCTAGAAACACTAACTTGCAGGTTTGCGTGCAAGATTAATAATACCTTGTGGGTTTTTACTTCCTTAAATAAGTCTGATGAATCAGAAGACTAAAGGCACCGATCATAAAAGACTCCTGCCAATCAGTCACCATTTCTCCATGCCCTCACAAGCTCTGCTCTTCATCTCTGCTTGCCATGTGTTGAGGCGGTAGCTTCATCTGAACTGTTCTGGGAGTTTCTCTACCAACGTCTTGCGCCTGTTCTCATTACCGCCATATCCTCTGCTCTGCCCTTTATCCTTGTCATGATTGTTGCTGATGGCTGGACCAACATGGCCTTTACGTCTTAGCATTCAAAGCCTGGTGAACTCAATCTCCTCCCCCTAGAGTACGATTTCTGTTCAATAGTTTTGGAGGAAAACAACAACCTCTCATTCACAGCCAAGCTTAAACCCGCACTATAGGATGGAAGCGATTCCTCGGCTACATGGCACTGTTTGAAGTCCTATGATTCCTGTGCAGTTCCAGTCGTAGCCAGTTTCCATAGTTGTTTTCCCTGCTGACTGCATGCTTGCTGGCATAAGGAACCATTCTACACTTGTGAGAAATGGTTCTACCTTGTGAATTAATAAGTTGGTGAGAAGCGACAGCTATATCACAAAAAGAAGCAGAGCAAAGCAAAAATCATGAACATTAAGGTTCTTTCCAAAGCCTGCATGGCTATGGTTCAAAGCTGACCTCAATCTCAACATGCAAGGAGTTGCAAAGGATTTCTTTTTGTTTTTCCTTTTGAAATAAGAATTTTTGGCCGGACGGTGGTGGTGCATGCCTTTAATCCCAGCAGGGAGGCAGAGGCAGGCGGATTTCTGAGTTCAATGCTAACCAGGTCTACAGAGTGAGTTCCAGGACAGCTGGAGGTATAACAAAGAAACCCTGTCACGGAAAACAAAAACAAACAAACAAACAAAAGGAATATTTGTTAGTTGCTGGAGGTAGCGGAGCATGTCTTTAGTCCCAGCACTTGGAAGGCAGGCAGATCTCTGAGTTTGAATTCAGTCTGGTCTACATAGTGAGTTTTAGTACAGCCAGCACTACATAGTGAAACCCTGTCTCAAGAAAGAAAAAGAGAAGAAAAAAGAGAATATTTGTTAGAAACCTCTCACCAATAACTCAATAAGAACTCAGTATGCTCTCTAGGAGACTACTTCAAGTCTGTTTTCAGTGGGACATATGCCTGTTACCCCCGCTACTTAGGAGACAGGTGGACGGACCATAAGCTCACAAATTAGAGAATAAACTTGGGAAAAAGAGAAAAAGAAAGAAGTAAGGTATCTGTCTTAGAATATGAATCAACACATTTGAAAGTGCATTTTAGAAGAGGAATTTTAATTTTTTTGAGCCCTTTCATTTGGTAATGCAACCATTAAAAACCATCTTCATTTTAAGTAGTAAATACTTAGTGGATAAATGTATCTACTATTACCCAGTGACAGGAAACGGATTTCCCTCTTGACTTGGACCACATAACTAACTGTACCCCCCCTCCTCCCTTCCCTCACTGCTCACACTTTGAGTTGGTTGCCTATAGGGATTGGTATAATGGGGTGTAAATGGAGTGGGAAAAATGGGGGAATCAAGATGATATTTTGTTGATCCCTCTGTAAAAACTAGCAAAGATGGGAAGCAACTGAAATATCTGAACTCAGTATTTAGACCATGTATAGGGGAGACACACTAAAAAGCCCAAGTTGAAACTTTCTGCAGGCAATACATGTTAATACATGTTAATCTGTCATGTTATGTTTTCTTTGAAAAAAAATCACTACTTCAGTCTTTGGAGGAACAAAAGGAAATCTTTTGGTGTACCAACCACAATGTGAAAAACATAGCTAAGTTACGTGCCATTTCAATAAATAGGAAAATGGGACCCATCAAGACAATCAAGGCTCCAGAGATGGCTCAGCTGTTCAGAGCATTCCCTACTCTTGTGACTGTGTAAAGGAGCAGAACTGGACAGCTCATGACAGCCTGTAACTCCAGTTTCAGGGGATTGGTGTAAGAAAGATAAGCACAGTAAGAAAAGCATAATGCAAAAGAAACCAGACAAAATGCAGCCAACATTTCACAGAAGAGTCCATGTAGCCAAGAACAACCCTGAAGAAAAAAAAAGCAGTACTCTGCCACACTAGTGATTAGAGAAATGCAAACAAACAAACAAACAAAAACAAAAACAAAAAAAACCCCACAAAACAATGGGATACTATTTGATGGTACTATACAGAAAAAGTAGCAAGGCAATGTGTTTGCATTTCTCTGAAATAGTAGCAGTAGTTAAGATTCATATTATCGTTTTGAAAAACTGTTTTCTTTAGAAGTTTAACACATCTTGAGATGTTCTTGATAGTGATGACTGCTGCGTGCACACAAGTGGGAGCATGTGCTCACTGCAGCATCTTTTATGATAGTACCCCCAACATCCCCCCACAATACAATGGATAAACAGTGTGCTTAATGAAACAGCAGTCAAATTGAGTGAATTATACCAGTGTGCCATTGTAGGGATAATCTCTTGTGTACTTTATGGAAGCAGTAGCTGTCAATAAAAAGCTGATGGCCTATTAGCAAAAGGCAGGAAGTAGAGGATGGGAGTTCCCATAGAGAGATTGGAACGCTGTCAGTGAGTCAGAGGTGGGAAGATTAGCCACCAAGGCTTAGAGTAAGTCAGATGTAGGAAGCTGAGGAGAAGTAACCAGCCATGTGGCAGACATAGAAGAGTTTGAGCAGGTTAAGTAAGTTAGAAGCCCTAGTTTGAGGCCATAAGCATTGTACATGAATAAGCCTCTGAGTCACTATTCAGGAGCTGGGGCACGGATGGGAAAGCCTGCAGGTGCAGACTGATCCTATGGAAGGCCTAGTTACGGGTATTGCTGCTGCGATGAGACACCATTGCCAAAGCAACTTTGGGGAGGAAAATTATTTATTTGGCTTACTAGAGATTGAAGGTGGTCCTAGGTGTCCCAGTAGAGAGAGACACTTACCACGGTGCTAAGCCTTCATTTCTGAAGGAACAGAGGGGTTCAGCCTTCTTGGAAAAGACCGACATCCAGCTAACTCACTAGAGTCATTTTATTCAAGCATTATACAAGGTCACTTGGGGAGAGGGAAGGTTCCAACTACCAAAGTTGTCTTATCCTCAATGTCGGTGAGCACTGACAGCCCACACAAATCTCAGTCCTCTTTGTTAATCAAAAATAAGAACTCCCAAGTTTGCCAGGAGTGCCTGAGGAGCAAGGTCTGCGCAGCTGCGAGCTCCCACGTAGCACCAAGTGCAGACTTCCTGAGAGACGCTATTTCTTCAAGGTTCAAACAGTCTCTCAGCCTCTACTGATTGACCCAAACATAGCAAAGGCTCTCCTGAGACATTTCGCTCAGAGCCAGACACAGAGGCTTCACTTTACAAATCACTACATCTTCCCCGTTTCTGTTTTTAAGTGGATTTGTTAGGGCTAACAATTATGTTGGAGATTTTGGAGATGTGCAGTAAATATGGCTTTTTGTCTAGTTTCCTAACAGTTTTATGCAAATAAAATCAGAATATATTTCAAAGCCAGTAAACTTATCACAACAAGTTACACTTCCAAATTTCTTGAAGAAAGTCAGGGCAGGAGCCTTGAGGCAGAAGCTGATGGAGAGGTCATGGAAGCATGCTGCTTACTGGCTTGCTTCCTGTGGTTTGCTCAGTCTGCTTTCTTATAGAACCAAAGCCACCAGCCAAGGGATGGCACCACCCACAGTGGGCTGGGCCCTCCCCCATCCATCACTAATTAGGAAGATGACTTACAGGCCTGCCTACAGCCAGATTTTATGGAGGCATTTTTTTTGTTTTGTTTTGTTTTTCGAGACAGGGTTTCTCTGTATAGCCTTGGCTGTCCTGAAACTCACTTTGTAGACCAGGCTAGCCTCGAACTCAGAAATCCGCCTGCCTCTGCCTCCCGAGTGCTGGGATTAACCGAAGTTTCCCTCCTCTCAAATGACTTGTTTACATAAAGCTATACAGCGCAATAGGTGGCTGACTCTTGGCAAACTAATATACAGTTATGTTCCTAAGTCTTACAGATAGAATAATACTTCTTGACTTTTCAAGATTTGAAGAATTTCAGGAATGTAGTTCAAAAAGTAGAATGAGTATGGGGGTCCAGATGTTCCTTGCTCTGGGGGAATACCCATGGTAATGTTAATGCATTTGATATGTGCTGTTATCCTGGACACCCACTGGCTTTATCCAGACTGAGACACATTACAAACTTTAGAGCATATCTGGGGGAAGTGGTTTCATTTACAGTATTAGGAACCTGTAGAGCCCAGGAATGAGAGATAGCTGTGATTGTTAATATTGCCAACCTGTTATGATCACTGATGAGATGTGATTCTGGGCAAGTCTGTGATTAAGTTTCTTCTTTTGTTTGTTTATGTGAGGAGCTTTCTAAACTGGGATGACTAAAGTGGAAAGAGTCCAAATGTGGGCAACCTATGGACTGGGGTCCTGGACTGAATTGAAAGCAACAAGCAACTGGAACACCAGCATTCATCTTCCTCTGCTTCCAGTGGATACAATGTGGCAATCTGCATCATGTTTCTGCTGGCATGATTTTCCTACCACATCTCACTGTACCCTTGAACACCAAGGCAAAACAAAAGCTCAAACTGTTTTTTGTGGGTAATGAGAAACATAGCTAATATGGTGACTGAAGATGGAAATGTATTTTGAAGAGAAAATGGAGAAAGCTGGCAAGTTGGGGGTAAAGAAGAGGCAAGAACCAAGGGGGACAGGTTAGCTGGGTAGACAACAGTGCTTTTTATTACTCTAATGGGAAAGAGGAGAGCAAGCTTCATAGGGTTTTTTTTAAAGTAATAAAATTGATCTGGGGTCAATAAATGTTTAAGTCTGTAATAATTGCAAGTAGACTGATCCTGAATAATTTCTAGACATTACTGCTCAGTTGATGGAATTATTGAGTATATGTGAAGCCTTGGGTTTTGCTATCACTTCAAAATACAACTAAGAATATACAATTGAAAAGTGAACCTCGATGTAAACTTGAACATTGTGTAGGGAAATATAGTGTCTGTTCATAGTACAAGCATTTGACGGGGTGTGTCCAGTTACACAAGTGCATACAGAGGGCAGAGGGAGGCCATCTCTGTCAGTTGCCTTGAGATGGGGTTTCACCTGGGTTTTCACAGCTCTCTGGGTCCACCTGTCTCCAACCTGAAATGTTGGGTTACAGGCACAAGCAGCTCTGCTATTCACACCTTCTGACATGGTACATGGTAGAAGAAGAAAATAGTAGGGATAAATAAATTCATATTACATTGTATACCGGTATGGAATTCTCAAGAATAAAGAATTTGTTAAGAATTAGTTGAATGTGATATATATATATAATATTTCATATTAAATATAATATAACATATATATTCTCCCAAAATAGCCATGATTTTGTTGCCTGAGAAACCAAGGAAACTTGTGTGGGTGTGGAGAAGGATGAAGAAAAGCAAATGGCTTAGGATAGGCCCTGGCACTGGGCCAATGGCAGCCATGTGAATGGAACTGCTTTTCCTCTTCAACCAAGAGAGAGAGAGAGAGAGAGAGAGAGAGAGAGAGAGAGAGAGAGAGAGAGAGAGAGAGAACGTGCATGCACTTCATCATGCACCACACCGCACTTAGCAGCCAATTCTCCTCTGGGTTTTGCTTCTTATTTTTGTTTGGTCTTTTGAGAATAGGTCTCACTCACACTGTAGCTCTGATTGGTCTTGTATTCTCTTTGTAGACCAAGCTGGCCTTGAACTTACCATGACTCTCCTTCCTGCCCCTCCAGAGGCATGTACCACCCTTCTTATGTCAGCTGTAGTTCACTTCAGCACGCACTGATTTTGTTCTTGAGTGATGACTACAGTTTGAACACATCTTTTATGAATAAAAAGTACTATAAAGGTAGTCAAAGAATTCAAGCTTATTTTTCTTATACCACACCCCTCTCACACATTTTAATTTGGTAGTTCTCTGAGGTCTGTCAGTCTGTGTTTTTAGGAAGGGTAAAGAGTTTGAGACAGTCTCTTGTAGCACAGGCTTGCCTCGAAGTCTTGCTCCTCCTGTGTGCTGCTATGCTCCTATGTGCAGCTCCTTCTGAGTGCTCGGATCATACCCCAACTCCAAGATCGCTAATATTTACAAAAAAATTCTATAATCCGAGTTTTCTGCCAGCATGCATTGGGGATAAGGATGTGCATTTCCGGTCCTATTTCTTCCCACTAGCTGCCACCTGGCAGCCCAGGACTCACTAAGGAATATTCAACCATTGCTCCCTTCAAGCTCAGAAAGAGAGAGAAATATGCTGTCCTCGCTTCACCGCCTATTTGATGTCCCACACTTTACCTTTCAAAGCCTTCCTTAAAAAGTTTCTAGTCTCTCTTTGTACAGAGGAGGGCCAACGTAACCAAACCAAACAGGAAACCCTAATGGCTTTAAGGTGGGGCAGGGAAGTAGATAACATCTGGAGTAAACCCAACTCTGGGACCCTTAAAGTGTCCAGAAAGTATGAAAAGAAGCGCCAAGGACACCTGGCCTAGGGTACTAGGGTCAGGGACAGCTGACACCTATTATTCACAAGGTCCAGAGGGCCACCTGAGTAGCAGCCTGGACCAAGGCATCTTCTCTGGACTCGCATCCTCGTTTGTTGCTCCTCCGCAATGTCGCCAGAGGGCGCGGCGCGGTGCTGGGGCACTGCGCGTGCGCACCCGGCGCAAAGGTTTCTGGAGACTGCAGCAAGGGCATGAAGACCGCGGCGGGTCGTGGGGCCACTCGCAGAGGCGGACAGCCGAAACTAGGACTGTGCGTCCTCTGCGGCTTGCCGGCGGCCGGAAAGTCGACTTTTGCTCGTGCGCTGGCCCTCCGCCTGCGGCGGGAGCGGGGTTGGGCCGTGGGCGTCCTCTCCTACGACGATGTGCTGCCTCTTGCGCTCCCGGACTGCGCTGGCACACAGCCTCGGGTCAGCATCGGGTGGGGGCGGACGGGTTTGCAGGCTCGGCCCAGGCGGTGAGGCTGTGGGTGGATCCTGCAGTGCCTGGGTGGGAAGGGAAGCCTGACAGGAGCCGGTGGCTAGGGGAGCTGGTTAGCTCCGCTCTGTAGACCTTTTTCGGAATAATAAGGTCAGGGCCATTGCTTTGTAGAGGTGTTTATGCCACATTTGGTACGTTCACATATTGCATATTCTATGTAGTGGAGCTTTAAGATAAGGCCTAGCTATGTTGTCTGGGTTAGTCTCAAACTCCCGTGCTTAAGGATCACCCAGACCCCTCCCCTACAAGAGTACTAAGGCAGAGTGAAGTTTTACATTTAGTGTACAAGGTAGACATCCTAGGCAGATACACCCTGATAATAATCCCTTGGGTAGTTTCTCCGTAGCGCCTAGGACCTAGGCAAAGAAAGGGATCTAAAAAAAAAAAAAAGATTTTTGCTTTTAGTAGGTTAAAACCAGAATCTAGGACTGGAGCTCTGGAGCTCTGTACCATTTTGGAACTCCCCATGAGTTCCAAATAAAGAATACAAGTGATAAATAGCAAAATTGTTAGGTCCCTCCAGGAAAATTTACCAAACCAAGGGCCTGGTCTGCCAATAGTATTGGAAAACGTGGTGATTTCGTGGTTGACAGCCAGGTGGAGTGATACGCCTGAATTGTATGTGCCAAGTATATACTTCTTAATCCCTGCATTTACCCCCCAGTGAGGTGCCCCTGCTGGAAGCCGACTACATGGCAATAGAGTCCAATCTCCAGTTGCATACTTAACTCTAAAGCAGATATCTCCTGACATTTTAAATTGTTGCATTTGATGGTTAGTGCTCAGGTGTAGAAAAGTTACATGAATTTAAGGCAAATAGGATGACTACATTTTCTAAGTATATACAAAGTGCCCGCACACAAAGATAAGTCTATACAAAGACTCAGTGTATTTGGAATGTGGGAAACATGTATTTCTTCATCAGCAGATGCTGCTTCTGCTTCGGCTCTGAGGACAACAAACAGCATTGTAATTGGGTAACTTGTAGGTAGTACTCCCGCCACTTTGGAGGAAGATAATGGTTACTGATGAGGACTGTCTTGCCTTCACCTTTATTACTGCATTTTTATTTTCTCCACTCAACCCCCCCACCCCCCCCCCGCCCCCCCCCCTCCCCCGCCCCAGGTCTTATTTGGTCAGTGTGGTTAGAAAATCTCCACCCTTTAGGCAGTGACACACATTTCCTTCTCTGGGTTAATCTGGGGTACGTTTTTGTAGACAGGGCAGGAGCAGGGCTCCTCTCCTGCCCTTTTGTATCTCCTCCAGTCTTGACTGCAGAACCACTCTCCTCTCACTATCCCTCAAAACACAAGACTACTTGCCCCCCAATCTCACAATCCAACTGTTGGCCTGAGGTCTTCAAATCTTGACCAAAGGACCTTCAAATGGACTTGTCTTACTGGTATCCCTTTTCATTCCAAGGACAAACCAACATTGCTTAGGTTGTTTTAATCTAGCAGGATCTTGGTTGTGGCTCTTTTGGTCTCCTATATAAAGGGTTTTCATTCTCATATATTCTTGCATGCATGCACCCATCCATCCATCCATTTCGGACACATTTCTAGAACACCTGTAAGGTGCCGGCCAGCCTCTCTGCTGGAGGCGGGTGGTCTGGCAGGGAGAAATATGAAGGTGCACAGAAGGACCTGGCTGATATAAGCCCTGTTAGAATAGGGACAATGGACAGAATAGGGCTGGATTGCCTTCTACACAATTGAGTCTGACAAAGCTTCACACAGCTCTGGGGACTTTGGAAATATTCCAGGGAGAAAGGGTGCAGGAACTATAAAGACGGGAAGGTATGTGAAACAGGGTGTCACCTGAGAGCTGCACATGCTTCAGTATTGTGATGTGCAAGTTTAAATGGGAAGAGGATGGCAATAAAACAAGACAGTGAGCCTACTGGCCAAAATTCAGGTATGGTGTCGCATACCTTTAATCACAGCACTTGTAAGGCAGGGGCAGGTGGATCTTTGTGAGTTCAGAACAGCTGGGGCTATTATACCCTGTCTTGGGGGGAAAAAAGCCTAATATAAATTTCAATTCTTTGTTGTTGTGTTTTGTAGCCATCCCAGTGGAAAATGTTCCGACAAGAACTGTTAAAGCACCTGGAATGCTTCCTCGTGGCGGTCATTAGTGGGGCTCAGATGTCTGCCCCACCCAACAGGACTGAGGCCGTGTGGGAAGACTTCATAGCCTGCTTAAAAAGTCAGGATTTGATGATCTTTCCTACAGCACTAGAGGCCCAGCCTTGCCACCTCTTGGCAAAACCTGCTGTTTCTAGACCTTTGTTTTTGGTGTTAGATGACAACTTTTATTACCAAAGTATGAGATATGAAGTCTACCAACTGGCTCGGAAATGTAATTACATTTTTTTTTCTTACACGTGGAAACATCGATTCACATATATCAAAATCACAGCTGCCTTTAGTGAGCTTTTAATTGGATTGGGTTTATATGGATTTTGTTTTTAAAGAGGGTATTCAGTATTGCAAATGGAGTTTCTACTGCATCCTTTGGGACTGGTATATATTTATTTCACATTTCTGGAGAGACAGACTGGTAATTTGGTAATTTAAAACTGTTTTCAGATTCGCTAGGCTTTTGCCAGCTCTTTTTAGACTGTCCCCTGGAGACGTGTTTGAAGAGGAATGGTGAGAGGTCCCAGCCACTGCCTGACGAGACCATCCAGCTCATGGGGAGAAAGATAGAGAAGCCCAACCCTGAGAAAAATGCCTGGGAACACAACAGCCTCATAATTCAGAGTTCAGCATGTTCTCTGGAAGCCAGGTATTCTCCTCTAAGCCATTTTGGTGTTCTCCTGCTAGGTATCATGGGAAACATATGCTTAACCGTATGGGGTTGACCGTTCTCCCACAGGCTTGGGGAATTGTGTGCTGGAGCAAATGACACCAAGAAAGTTTAGTTTGTTCAGGGTCACCAAACTTTTAACGGCTAAGATTTGAATCCAAGTTTCTTTATAAATGTCTGCTTTTAACTGTTCAAACTGTAATGTCTCCGGCTGGGGAGATAACTCGTTGGGTAAAGGGCTTGCTGCACTGGACCTGAAGCTCAGATATGTACAGGTGGGCATAGCTACTCACATCTATAATCCCAGCACTGCGTGGGGGTGGTACTCATGACTAGCCATTCTACTGAAAGACCCTGTCTTTTGGCATTCTTGTTAAAGTTGCCTACTAAATAGGTTGTGAAGTGTTTTTAATGAAATCTATTGAGTTCAGTGGTCAAGCACCTGTGTAACTTGTGCAAAGTCATAGTAAGAAACTTAATACTCCTCAAAAGTCTTTTTTTTTTTTTTTTTTTTTTGGTTTTTCGAGACAGGGTTTCTCTGTGTAGCCCTGGCTGTCCTGGAACTCACTTTGTAGACCAGGCTGGCCTCGAACTCAGAAATCCGCCTGCCTTTGCCTCCCGAGTGCTGGGATTAAAGGCGTGCGCCACCACGCCCGGCTTCCTCAAAAGTCTTAAATTGTAATTAAATTAATATTGGGTTCTGGGTTGTCCTAGAGCTCTCTCTAGTCATCCTGCCCATGTGTATGTGAAACTTTCCATTGGTGATATATCTGCAGAATTTGTAACATTTTTGATAGAAATTTCATGAATGATGGAAATGTTCTCTGTTCTGTCCAATATGGGAGCAGCCAGTCATGAGAGTTATTGAAGACTTAAATGTATCTAATGTTAGTGATATGTGAGCTGATAGTTAATATGGCCTCATATGGTGACAATCTGTGCTGTTGTTAAACAGTGTAAATCTCAGATACATTGTGCACATTAGTAAATACTTTAATTTTTAAGCTTAAATTTGTTTTTTATGTAATCAAATAATTTCCTCATTTTTCCTCACCTCCTCTTATTGCCCCCCCCCCGCTCCTTTCCAAATCCATGGCCTCTTTATTATTGTCATATACATATATAAATAATACACATATACATATAGTTTATAATACAACCTGCTGAGTCTGTTTAGTGTTTCCTGTATATATGTGATTTTAGGGCTCACAATTTAGTATTGGATAACCAACTAGGGACCTCTCTAGGGAAGACTAATTCTTGCTCAGTAGTCATTAGTTGCCTATAGTTCTTTGTCCCATGAGGATTCCCCCTTCTAAGTTAGACTGTCTATTGGTGTTGTCATAGTTCAGGTCTTATTTAGGCAACCAGATTGTTGAGATAATCATGGGTTTGGCTTCTGTGTCATTGCTAGGAAACACAATCTCACAGCACATTTTCTGGTATCTCTGTCTTCTCTGATATTCTCTGAACCTTGAGTACAGGAATTGTGTTATAGCTGTAACCACTAGGGCTGGACACCCCATGATCGTTTGTTTTCTGCATTTTGAGCACTTGTAATGGTCTCAATTGGCTGCAAAGAGAAATGTCTTTGAGGAGAGGTGAGAGCTGCCCTTCCCCATGGGTATAAGGATAAGTATTTAAGTGCTGTTGGGAAGTGATGCTGGCTTACTATAGTGGTAGTACTAGGTACTCTTCTAAGGCCCATGGCCTCCCTAACTCAGGGAGTTGGCTAGGTTTCCAATACCAGGCATGTTTTCTTTCTGTTGAGTGGGCCTTAAGTCCAAATAGGCAGCTGTTGGTTACTGCCAAGAAATGATTGCTAGCCACTACTGCTACATTAGAGATAGTGTGCTGTGCTGGTTTTAAGCTTAATTTTAAAAATTAATTCTTTGAAAGTCATTAGACAGATTTCTTAGTGCAGTTTCTGTATAGTTTATAAGTTTCATATACCCACAATAAAATGGACCTAGCACTTAAGTTGCTATTGTCTATGCAGTTCATAAAACAAGTCGCTGGTGAGGTTTCCAGTTTTCCAAAACAGGGTCTCAGTATGTAGCCCACCCAGGCTGGTCCCAAATTTATGATTCTTTTTCAGCCTCCCAAATACTGTGATTGACTGCAGATAGATATATGCCATCAAGCCCAAATAAGGTGTCTAGTTTTGTCATAAAATCTTGAAACTGAACAGGCACATCGCCAACGGATTGCTATCCTTTCTGGAGCTTATAAATCCCTCCCCGTCTCTGGCCGATTGAGGTACTGTGAGAATAGTGTCAGTTTGATCTTCACTGCTTCGGCACCGGCGAGATGTGGGGTAGGAGAGTGTGGGTTTCTGTAGTCACTGCCAGCCCTTACTGTAACCTGCAATGTTGTCCCAGGTCTTACAAACATGGTCGAGTGACTTGTACACATGCAATAGTCACAGAGCAACCAAGCTACCAAACTGAGGTAGTGCCAAGTCTGGAGACCCACACTACAAACCGAGAGATAGATCTATCTGATCACGATAGCTTTCCCCAGCTTCTATAATGTAAAAACAACTACTCAGCATACTTACATATTGGCAGGGTTTCTGGACGCAATGCCATTCCATCCTTACAACCCTTCAAGGGTAAGAATTGCATAAAACTTCCACTTTATGCTGAGATAACTGAGGCCCAGGTAAATCAAGTAACGTGCCTAGGATGTAAATGGCAGAACCAAGGGACCCAGTGCAGTCACGTTCTAGAGCCTGGACTTCCTTTCCCCCATGAGAAAGATCAAGGTGGAGATGCTACACTGTGCAGTCATTAGCTTGTAAGCTCAGCTCTGATCCCTTTACTCTAAGTAAAACCCAGTCTGCTCCTGACTTACATATTCTAATAACCGCCCTGCCACCATCCCGGAAGAGCCTCCTATGTTATGTGAGCACCAAGAGCTTACTTCCAGGCCTGGTGTCGGTTGTTTCCTC
This sequence comes from Mus caroli, assembly GCF_978045245.1. NCBI lineage: Eukaryota > Metazoa > Chordata > Mammalia > Rodentia > Muridae > Mus > Mus caroli. The sequence continues at coordinate 14,286,465 of NW_028227263.1, read as the reverse complement.
CGCCTGGCTCAGCCATCTAAGATGGAGCGAATGACAGTATCTGGCTACGCAGTCTCTCAGAACCATCACTTTATTGTCTTCATTCAGCCACTTACTGATACCCAGTATTATGTTTCGCTCAATGGCTTTCCTGTCTCACTGCATTCCATTTTCAGGACTAGAGTGGTGAGCACCTTGTTATACCCCCAGATTAGCGCTTTCACATACAGTGTTTACACATGAGATGCTCAATGTACATATTTACTGAATGAATCAATTCTACCTGAATTCTCTAGGGACCTTTGGTTAGTGAAGAAATTTGTTAATCCTTATCTAGTAAATAAGAAGTAGCCAGAAATAAACACTTATCTTTCTTTAGGGACTACACAGTTCAGGATATAATAGGGGAAGAAATTGCTTATTGGTACATCTTAGAAAAGTAGCCTCTTATGATGGCTTATAATTTGTTTGAGCTTCATTGAACATTATATAAAAGGAAGATGGCGTTCAGATCACTCCTTTCAATAGGGACCTTGGAGGACCTAGGAGTTCAACCTAGTATTATTATTGCAGGTTCTTTAAAAATAAAATGTCTCACGGAAAGATTTTTTTACTTCATCTTACTTTCTCTGTAGCCTGGAGGTGACTGGTTTGTTGCTTACTGCATTGGAAAATCCCGTAAAATGTGTTGAGGATAATACGGAACAAAAGGCAAGTATTCCAGTTAGACTTGGTTTTGCAAATGAAAAGGAGTAACTTTCTTGCAGGGAAACTTTTTGAGCTGCTGATAGCAAGAGAAAAGGAGGAAATGGTCTGTTAGCAGCAGAGCACTGTACCGGCCTTTGGCTTCTGACATCCAGTCAGGGGACTGCCAAGGGCCTGTGCTGGCTGGCCAAGGACCCACAGGAAACGTTCGGACATGCTGGAGCCTTATGTTGGGGACTTAAAATGGACCAAGGTGGAAGTGCGTATACCATTAAAGCACAGAAACAACTACATATAGGTTGGAGGAAGTTTTAATTCCTAGCAAGTCAGCTATTGCACACTCAGCAGCACACACTTTACAACTGGACATGATCCATTTGGATCTTCTGTGAGATAAAACGAACCGAAAAACCACCATTGCTTTTCTTTTGGTCCCTTCAAATGAGCCTGTACCTTGGTCACTCCTTTTATAAACTATTCCCAGTAACAGTGGCTGTATTACACAGGAAACGGACAGAATTATCTGTTCCGCTAACATCCTTCATAAAGCTGATGAGGCACTCCGAAGAACCGTCTCTCAGACCATGAGGGAAGCCAAAGGTACGTGGACTTATTTCTGTGCTGTTTAGCTGCTGGGGTGCTCTCTCTTGCTGCTGCCATTTCCTTGACACCAGAAAGATTTATTCTATCAGAGTTTGTATCAGTGTTTCAGTTTAGCCCTTGCCGTTTGGCTTCACAGCTAGACCATGCCCTGAAACAGCATCGTTTTTCTCGTCCTTACTGATGGCCTTTCTTTCACTAGCCCTTTTCCTAGATGCCAGGGAATCAACAGGAAGCAGAACACTCTAGTGAGGAGACAGACACAGACGTAATGATATGACCACACACAGTCCCCTGAAGTAGAGTGCTGGATTGAGTTTTGAGAGTAACTAGGGTGCTGGAGAGGTAACTGAATGGTTAACAGTAGTCCAGGTTCAGGGGTCAGACTAGCATGGGATTTGAACAAGGTCACTGTACTATAAATATGAATAATACTTAAAAAGAAACAATCATATTTCAGATATGTGGTTAACTATAGCTTTTTCAATAGCTGCTTTAGGTCTTGAACATTTAATGCCTTGTTATGTTTAAAATTTGTTTTAAAAAGAAACAGCACATTAACTAGTCTGATGTACTAAATGTTCTATACTCTTTATAATCATGTACAGTGGGTCTAATTTTTATAAATAGGAAATGGGGGTTCACAGTGAATTCAAGTAACTTTCCCAAGGCTGAACAGCTGTTAAATTTGGGGGCAACCTAGGCTGAAGGTGATTCCCATCCAGTCTGTTGTTGTGAAACCCTCTCTACCTTTATTGTCACCTTCATGAAAGCTGGGGGCACTGAAAACCAGTGTAGTAACCATACCATGTTTCTCAAATTCTCTTTACCCATGAGCATATGTTGTAAATTGTGTAGTATATAAACGGACACATGAAGAAACAAGCTTCAGAAACGCATCCCCATATTTAATGTAAAGTTTTATTTTCTAATTTTAGAAAAATGCCCATTGCCACTCATTAATGAAGTACAATCCAAAAGGGTCAGAACAGAAGTGGCATTATAATTAGAACAAAGCAGAAATCATTCTTTTTTTCTCAGCCATTTGGCTCTTGTTGTTCTGGCTTATGACGGACGTCTTATAGCACTTACCATTCCCACCCACTGGAAAAATGGAGACTTTTCTGGAGGGGATTGGTGTGGTTTTTAAATGTGTGCTTGAATGAAACTAAAAATTCAGTTTCTTTGCCATCAAGAAAGTGAGGTGGCAGCCCCCAGATAGTATAAAACATTTGCAAATGTCTCATGAGCCATATTTAGAGAAATCTTTACCACTTGGTAACACACAGGTAATACAAATTTAAAATGGATAAATATCTAAATAGACACTTTTCTCCCAAGGGTGATAGAAAGATGGCCAGTATTCAAACGAAAACATGTTTAAATAGCAAAATACCAGTCAAAACCATGGGAGATATTGTTTTGCAGCCATTAGCATGGCCAGAATGAGGGCTCTAAGACTTGTTGAGAATGTGGACAAATCAGAACCCTCTACTGGTGGGAACATAAAATGATGCATGTGCTTTGGAAACAGCCAGGTGGGTCTTAGTTATGTAAGTCTATAGTTACCATGTGGCCCAACTATTCTACTCTATGGTAACAGGATTGAGAAAAAAATTATAATGTTGATACAAAGCTGTTTATAACAGAACTATTCATAACACCCAAAAGGTGGAAACAACCCAACTGTCCATCACCTGATAAATGGGTAAACATTTATCATTTATCAATGGGTAATACAATGTGGTTGCCCATATAATGGAATGTTATTTAGCTATAAGTAACACTAGAATACTGACACAGGATAGAACATGGGAATGTTGCAAACATCCCAACTGAAAGAGTGTATGAACATCCAGAACTGGGAAATCAGGGCAGAAGGGTAGGGGTGGTGGGTTGGGATAGGGAAGTGGGAAGTGAGAAGGGTGACTGTCAGGGGATCCAGGGTTTGCTTTTAAGTTATGAAAATGTTCTAAAATTGACTGTGGTGATGATTACACATATGTGAATAATCTAAAAAAAATTACTTTTTTTTTTTTTTTTGAGACAGGGTCTAAGTAGCTCTGGCTATCCTGGAACTCTTGTAGACTAGGCTGGCATAAACTCAGACCCACCTGCCCCTGCCTTCCCGGTGCTGGGGTTAAAAGCATGTGCCACTATTCAAGCTAAGCCATTACATTTTCAATAGATACATTTATAGTGAGTTATATCTCAATAAAGTTAATTTCAGATGCTCAGTAAACAACCCATATGGCCATGCCTAGTAGAACATTTCTGTCATCATAGAAAGTTGCTTGGGACAACTGTCCAAATGTATTATTTATCAGCTTCAAAAAACCAAATTGTCAGTTTATTTTTCAAAGCAAAAGATAGTAAGTTAGGTATCTAGGCTCAAAAATAACCTACTGTGGCGAGCCTTTAGTCCTGGAATTTGAGAGGCAGAAGCATGTCTATGTGAGTTTAAGGTCAGTTTGGCCTACATAGCAAATTCCAGGCCAGCCAGTGCTACATAATGAGAATCTGTAAAAGCATCCTTCTAGGGAACTAGAGAGATGGGTCAGTAGTTAAAAGCACTTGCTAGTCTTGGAGACAACCTGTGTTCAGTGCCCAGCACTGACATGGTGGCTCACAACCATCTGTAAACTCCCGTAATGGGGGATAGTATGCCCTCTTCTGGCCCCTGTGAGCACTCGGGATACCAGTGGTACTCAGACATACATACAAGAAAAACATTCAAATACATAATATAAAAATAAATAAAATCTTTAAAATACATATTCTTCCAAGTTTATTGTTTTCTATTCAAACACGCCAGAGCAAATACTAACCCTAACTTCCTATGGCTGTTAGTTCAGATGACTCTTCTAGATCACATTAACATGATTTCTTATCTATAAACGATTATAAATGCCTTCTAATTGATTATTGGAGAATCTGGCCTATTTGATGGAATCAAATGACTGATGGCAGCAGGCAGTCCAGACTGACTAATGTTAATATATGCTTTATTTTAGATGAACAAATACCTCTTAATAACTTGAAGGATCTAGCAGAAGAACTTAACAAGCTCAAAGCAGATGTTCTGGAAGATCTAAGACAAGGAAATAGAAAATATCTGCACTTTCAGCAAACCACTGACTTATCAGATATAATTTCTTCTTTTTGTAAGGAGAGAGATACTATTGTACAGAAGTATTTTTCAAAGCAACATTAAACTCTCTGAATTTCTAGTCAAATGTCTGATTTGGATAAACTTTTGCAAACAATCTTATATGGCTGGATGTTTTCTAGACTGGTACTCTGACTGGTACTCTGACTGGTACTCTGACTGGTACTATAGACTGGTACTATAGACTGGTACTCTGACTGGTACTCTGACTGGTACTCTGACTGGTACTATAGACTGGTACTCTGACTGGTACTCTGACTGGTACTATAGACTGGTACTCTGACTGGTACTATAGACTGGTACTCTGACTGGTACTATAGACTGGTACTCTGACTGGTACTATAGACTGGTACTCTGACTGGTACTATAGACTGGTACTCTGACTGGTACTCTGACTGGTACTATAGACTGGTACTATAGACTGGTACTCTGACTGGTACTCTGACTGGTACTCTGACTGGTACTCTGACTGGTACTCTGACTGCTACTCTGACTGCTACTCTGACTGGTACTCTGACTGGTACTATAGACTGGTACTCTGACTGGTACTATAGACTGGTACTATAGACTGGTACTATAGACTGGTACTCTGACTGGTACTATAGACTGGTACTCTGACTGGTACTATAGACTGGTACTCTGACTGGTACTATAGACTGGTACTCTGACTGGTACTATAGACTGGTACTCTGACTGGTACTATAGACTGGTACTCTGACTGGTACTCTGACTGGTACTCTGACTGGTACTATAGACTGGTACTCTGACTGGTACTCTGACTGGTACTATAGACTGGTACTCTGATTGGTACTCTGACTGGTACTATAGACTGGTACTCTGACTGGTACTCTGACTGGTACTATAGACTGGTACTATGACTGGTACTATGACTTGCCAAAGACTACTCTGAACACACACACACACATCCAAAATGTCTATTCTAAAAGTTCCATTTTGCATACCAGAAATTACTTCAGTGAGCTGCTTGTCAAATCGACATAGATAACTGAGTATATGAGGCAACCTTCCTCATTGATATGCCACGAACTGAGTACAGCACCCTAACTGATCTGAATAAAATCTATTTCCCGGCATACAGTGATGCCACAATACCTGACAGAAAACCACTGAGAGAGGAGAGATTTATCTGGGCTCACAGTTTCAGGAGGTGGGGAAGGCATGGCCACTGGGTTGGCTCTGAACAGAGTGGCAGAATCTTGTGGTGGTTGTATCTCCCACTGTGGAGAAGGAAGCAGAGAGCTCTAGAACAGAATCAGAGGTGAATAAAACCTTCAAAGACCAGGGACTACTTCCACCAAAGAGGCACTACATTGCCAAGGTTCCACAACCTTCTAAAACAGTGGTACCCACTGTTCAAGTGCTCAGACTGAAGAGCCTCTGGGGCACATCTGTCATCCAAACCATACCAATTAGAAAGGAGTTTTAGATCTATAGAGCTCTTTTGTTCTAAACTTATAATACCTCTTTCTATAAGAGCTTCCAGAAATTCAAACTAGCCTGTCATAAAGTCCTTTATTAACATTTTTATATACTGTAAAATTACTAAAAAAAATTTAGTTTTAAAAAACAAAAAACAAAAGTCATTAGAAAGTGTTACTTTTTATTAATACATTACAAAAGCAAAGCATTATTCACAATAGGAACTACATACTATCGTTACTTCAGCATAGATTGCTTTCTTGATCCCTAAACAATATAATAATATATCTTACAACTGTAGTGCAAGACTTGCACCTCGCATAGAAACAGGTTCCATACATCCAGCTATCAACAAAACAAGTTCTAGGAAGCAAATACCCCCTAAGACCAACAAAAATGTCTTTAGCAGGGAATTTAAATTTTTCTAACAATTCTTCATTTGATAAGCATTTTTTTTTGCTTTTCTTTTTTAGTAATATTCCCTTTGTCAAACATCTGCAAACACATTTCTAAAATGAAACCACTGACACTACCTGATGGAAAAAATTTCAAAACGTAAGTCTAGTCTTCACTTGAATGTCAAGTTGTAGCTACACACTACATTAGTAAAATCTGAAATAAAATTATTCTGTTAATCTCTTCACAGTTTCTTTAAAAAAATATTAGTGGAGATAAATTACCAACTTTAAAAATCTAAACTCATGTTCACTAAACAAAAATAAATTTAGTTTTAGAACATTGCCTGTTAATGGCAAAGTACTATAAATAGTGCATGTTCAACTTTTCTCAACTCATTTCTATAAAACATTTGATTAAAAATAAGATGAGGAACTTATTTAGTATTTAAGGAAAGAATCCAACATCTTTCCTAGTACAGAATTTAACTCAGAATATTTAAGCAAAAGCCTAAACCTTTAAAAGTACAATTTCAAAAAAGTTCCTAAGGTAGATTTGCTTCAAAATTTTAGTGCATTTCGAAGTACTTGTAGCTTCACACATGGACACCTTTGGAAGACCAACTGTGCTCTTTATATTATTGGAAAATCAGGGGTTTTTCCTTCTTGTCTGTAATTATGAAAAGTTTTTTCCATATTTAAAATGAAATGTACCTTCAGAACTTTCATCTTTAGTTGTTAGGAAAACCAAAATGCCCATGTCACTGTTTGGCCCAGAATGTAGAGGTGATAAAGCTGGCTGTGAGGAGAGCCCTTTCAGGCTGCTTGGCCTTTGAGACTGTGTCTTGCAGTGTTGCCCGGCCTGGCAGGGACCTCCTGGACTCTAGCACTCTTTCCGCCTCTGCTTCAAGCAGCTGGGACTACAGATGCATGGCAGCACACTGGGCTTCTTTATCTTTCGGGAAGTTTTCACTGTCTATTTGGAAGTATTGCTTTTAATTGAATCAAACTTTAAAATCAGCAAGGTTTCCCAACAATAACCTGTTTCTTTCTGGCAGCTGATAAGCACAACAGTCAAGTAAATGATTTAAGCAACAGACCAAAATCACTAGAAAGTGTCTTCGGGGCTGCGCTTTAACAGTGCAGTTGGGATGAGCCAAGTTGGGATGACTGGCTGTGTAAGAACAGGCACCCTCGAATGGCTTTCTAGCACAGAAAGGGAGAGCAGGTCCATTACCAGGGCACTTGGGGCTTCATGGGTAGACACTCTCAATAGTTCCCTCTTATTTACTGTAAGAGGCTATTTTTTGGTTAATAAATGCTTGACAGGGTATTTCTTTAAGAAGCAAATTGAAAATATTTTCAAGCTATTAACCAAATAAAAATGAAAAATTTGCAAAGTACACAGAAACCAATAGTAAGTGACAATGTTTTATTGTTTTGCCAGGCTCTCTTCAGAGTAAGCTACTTATTACACAATACGAAAATAATGGCTTCCTATATAAAATGAACCACTCTAATTCTAAGTAAGATAAATGTCACATTTAAATGTGCTTCATAATAACTCTGTTTATCCTTTCCCACTGTGGTGACTATCCCACCGTCTCTGTCCATAAAGACTCACGGGGAGGACTTCCATGGCCTGCTCTGCTCTGCTCTGGAGTGGCGATAGGCTCTGTTTGGGCATGCTCTGGGTTTGTAGCTGTTTCCTCACTTATTACGTCTCTGGGTTTCTAGACCAACCCTTTGTGGACATTATGGGCAACTATGCAGAGAGGGCAGGAAAGGAGCCTCGGAGGCTGTCTGGAAGCATCTTAGTGGGATGATGCGCTCACTTCCTCTTTGGTCATCATAGACTGGGAAGAATAAAATAATCAGTGTGGCTGTCAATCTTACCTGACACCAGTAATACGTGAATGCAGAATTTAAATGAAAGATTCAGATTGAAAAAAGGCATCTAGCACTCTAGTATATTTACCTGTGGCTTTAAAATAATATTCAAAATATATAAATACATATATAAATGAAAAACTAAAAACATGTTTACACATTAAATGAACAGATATCTCAAATACCAAACACAATTTTCAATTTAGCCCCAAATTTCAACTTCCAAGATTTTCATTTTATAATTTAAATTTGAAAAGAACTGTTTTATGCTTCTCCTTGAGAGAAATATTTATTACACTGAAAAAACTACTGGTTTTGGTTGTAATGAAACTAATTCAACTTAAGTTATGTGAATGAAAATGGTATTTTAATTAGGAGCAAACTTAAAGGCAGTTTGTCTATAAACACTGAAATGTTATAAAAGATTTTATGCGAAGTGTGCCATTTTGACATATGGCAGAAAGAACATTAGCTGTAATGTATATCCTGAAGCATCAGGAGTACAGATAACCCTGGGAGTCCTTATGGACAAGTGTAGGAAACTGATTACAACTGTACTTTAACTCTCATAGGTCTAAATAAAAAAGACAGCAATGCATCTAACTATCTAATGCATAAATAACCCTGACCAGACTTTTATGAAAAGTTAACAAAACCCTTTCTCACTATCAAACTTCTATTTTATAGACTAGAATGTATAAATTTTAAATGAGCATATACCTTATTAGGGATGATCAAACTAAAAACCAAACTACAAACTCCCAAAAGGCCAAACCAAGTGAGAACAATGTTGATTGTGTTCAGTGCTGGTTGTGTTGCCCTCTTGCAAAATGACAGGCAAAATCGTACTTGTCTTTACATTTGCACCCACATACGTTACACTGAAAGGGGCTGTCATACCCATGGCACCCCATGTGGACAGTGTAAAGGACGTTGTCTGCAAAGTACACGTCACAGTGCTGGCAGTGGTGTAGAAGCTGAGGATCCTGCACCGGCAGGGTTGGAGCTGGAGTGCTTGGCTGGCTGTTTCCTATGCTGGGAGTACTGGTGTGGGCACTTGGCTCACTGCTGGGCCCTGCCACCGGACTGTAGTTCCTCTGACTATGCGATGGCCGAGGTTCCGGACTTGTGGGGGAGGAGCTCTGAGGAATACTTGCTGACACAGCAGAGACAACTGCTTGGGCAGAGGGCTGCTGGATCATGAAAGGCTTTTCATCAGGGCAGGCATCTACATCAGGAGAGGCAGGGTTTTGGTTTTCTGGTGGCAAGCTGGACAACTGTCCTGCTAAAGTAGAGAGCTGATTCAAAGGGTTGTCAACCATGAGTTCTTGGGGGTCCCTTGGCAGGCCACCAGTTGGTGTAGTTTTAGCCATAGCTTCATAGGAGTCAGTCTGAATATTTGGGATTTCATGTGTAAAATCATTAAGGTAGTCTGGTTTCTGGACCACCATGGAAGGTGGACTTAGGTTGATTAGTGCTCTTCTGCTATACCCCAGATTGCTTGTTTTCTTTTGTAAAACCCCCCACATTTTCTTGCTGCTTAAGGAAGACCTAGTACCTTTAATTGGTACCATTTTATGTTTGCGCCTTCGATGGTGGGACAGGTTACTTCGGTCACTGCAGCGGAAGGAGCACAATTCACATTTGTATGGTTTTTCCCCAGTGTGAGAGCGCATATGGGCTTCCAGGTGGCGCTCGTAAGCAGATGCAAATGGACATAAGTGACACCTGTGAGGCTTCTCGCCTGTGTAAGAGAGACATGGAAGAGACTGCAAGAGGAGCTCACTCATAGGACTTTTCGTGTTTGTCCACTGCATGTGAGAACTGATACAAAAATAAAATTCTTTGCAGAAATGCATACTTGTATATTAGGTTTGTAAGATCTGTAAAGAAACCCAAGAACTGAAATAAAGCTTAAGAATTCATTAGCAACAACTTGTTTATACTTACAATCTATTTAGTATGAAAATCATTACAGCTTCAACTGGCACTTGGGGAAAAAGTAAAAATATTCCCCACATAATAAGGAGATATAAAGATTTTATCAGCCAGGGAGTAGCTGGCTCTAATCCCAGCACTTGGGAGGCAGAGGCAAGTGGATCTCTGTGAGTTCAAGGCCAGCCAGGGCTACACACAGAAACCCTGTCTCAAACCACCACCACCCAAAATATTTTTAATCAACAGTATGTTTCAAAGTATATGTTCACATATCTATCTATGCATAAATACTTGTTTTCCTCAAGGGAAAAAAACCACCCCCCACCCTGCAAAAGAAAGTTCAAAATCAAAATGAACTCCTGGTTTAAATATGAAATTGCCAGGGCCAAGGCTTCTCCTCCACTTTCCTATTCTAGTTCAGAAAGACCAATTTTATTTAAAAGTCAAACTCTTCAAGTATGTAAAACTATCATTTAGAATGTCAGACTGAGAATCACTCCTCTGACAAGGACAGAGCACCTAGCATGTTCCAGATTTCATGCTAGCTCTAGTGGGTACAAAGATGGCCTCTGGATGTCCTCAGGAAGCGTTCAGGCCACCATGATGTAATGCAGAAGCACAGACTGTGCCTGGGCTTGTGGGAGGGCAAGGCGCACTTTGGAAGGTTTCTCCAAAGGGTGGCTAAGAGAGACCACGGTTAGCCAGTGCACTCTACAACTCTACAGAAGCCTTTCTATTTTCTATAGTAATGACCTCCTGAATCTGACAGCAGAAAGATAAAGATTATGGAGATCAAGCAGAAAAATGGGTAGGGAGGAGGAGCAAGGAGTCTGTTTCCAGTATTTGTATTCCTTTAAGCCACTGCTTTGAAAAAAAAAAAAAATGGAGTTACCACCCAACAAACCTTCATGAACCTTGTTGGGAACACTCAGAACTATGTGGACTTGCCTCCCTGGGCCCCTCCAGCTGTTTCTCCATACCTGTGTGGATCCTGATGTGCTCAATGAGCCTGGCCGTTCCTTTGCTGGCATAGTTGCAGTACCGACACTTGAGCTTCCCATCGAAGGTCCTTTCAAACCCGTCTACTAACATTCCTGAGTTTTCATCCAGGGAAACTTCAACAGACGGGTGATCAAGGCCATTTTGATCGCCATCTGTTCCAGCTATAAACAAAAGCAAAAGAAATCGTGCAGCTCAGCACTGATCCAGCTCAGCATGTCAGACATCACGTGGCTCATGCTCCTCTACAATCTGAGGGTTTCCTTCCCACGAGTGGAATTCATAAAACAATCCAGACTTCTTGAACTGGAACAATGTTTATACAAAAGTAGAATTATACTCTAAGAACCTTTAAAAAGGACCTTTTATTTACATATAAAAATTTACCAACTCTCACATGCTTTTGAAGAAAATAGGTAGAAAGGAGTAAAGAGATTATTCAGGTTGGAGAGATGGCTCAGTGGTTAAGAGCACTGACTGTTCTTCTAGAGGTCCTGAGTTCAATTCCAGCATCCACATGGTGGCTCACAACTATTTGCCATGGGATCTGATGCACTCTTCTGGTGTGTGTCTGAGAGAGCTACAGTGTACTCATATAAATAAATAAATAAATAAATAAATAAATAAATAAATCTCTTATTTATTTATTTAGTTTTTTTGAGACAGGGTTTCTCTGTATAGCCCTGGCTGTTCTGGATCTCACTCTGTAGACAAAATAAATAAATCTTAAGATTAAAAAAAAAAAAAAAAGAGAGATTCTTCAAGTATGAGTTCACAGACACACACAAGTGTAGTGTCTAAATACTAGTTATGACAACAACTTTAATTAGCAGTTGTTACAGTACGCCTTTAATCCCAGCACTCGGGAGGCAGAGGCAGGCGGATTTCTGAGTTCAAGGCCAGCCTGGTCTACAGAGTGAGTTCCAGGACAGCCAGGGCTATACAGAGAAACCCTGTCTTGAAAAACCAAAAAAATAAAATAAAATAAAAAATAAAATAAATAAAAACAATTATTGGACATGCTGTTATAGCCAGTTATTTGTGTGTTACAAATTCTGGGTTACATTTAGGATCTTAAAACTCGAATGGAGCACAGCAAGGAAACAAGGTATCTGTCTGACAGCTCTGAATGTGAGGACTGTATGCATTTCAGAACTAAAATGTTAGTGTGTTTGCTTTTCAGCTCAATAGATGAACTGTCTAGAAAGCAGCAGCAGCAGCAGCAGTGCTCATAGTTAGGAACATGTTGGGAACTACAGCTTGATGGGTCCAGGACTTCAGCTTGATGCCAGAAGACATAGTCCTCACATGCTCAGTTCAAACCCTATCCATTCCTTTCCTTCTGCCCTTCACCGGAAATAGTTTTACTGGCACGGGCAAGTCCAGCAGATTGGTCCAAAAGGAACTAAGGGGAGATACCAGGCTTGCGGTCTCCCTTTCTCCCACTGTTTTCCTAAGACCCTGATGCTCAATATTTTGATAAACCGAATCACTAGATCCAGGCAGGAACTGGTGCTTACCTTTCTAACAAAACTCTGGGGGATGTGATCCCTGATCACTGCTGCCAGTCTTTGCATCTTCATGGCTTACAAGATCTAGTTCAGAGGTCAGCAAATGTTTTCTACAGGGCTGAGGTAGTAAATACTTAAAGTCAGGTGGGTTTGTTTTTATCACAACACCCAACTCTGCTGCTGTACCATAAAAGCAGCTATGGGGGTGAATGTAGCTCATTGTACAGCCCTTGCCTAATGTATACAATAGATGTTGATTGCCCGTAGTACAAACCAGTTACAAATATGTAAAGTGAGCATGCAGGTGTTCTAATAAAATTTTAATTATGACCAATGAAATTTAAATTTCATATAATTTGCATGTCTTATTACATTCTTTTTGCATACTTTTCAATAATTTCTAATTATTCCAATTTCCAGACTGCAAGCTACAGGAAAGCTGTTGGATGAGGCCCATTGATGGTACTCAGCTGACTTTGAGCTAGGTTAAGAACAGTATATGTGATCCACAAACTAGAGAAACTTTATCTCTAGCAGGCTCATCAAATGTTTGTTTCATCTAATTTAGTTTCTCTTCATCCACTTAAAGAGAAGAAATCCCTAGTTGAGGTTCAGGTCTAATCTATGTTGCCTGATGGTCAAATTCCCTGGGTTCCGTGAATTGACTGTCAGCTAACAACATGAAGGACAGACAGACAGACAAGGGATTTAGATGCCCTAACCTTTCAAGAAGACTCTAACAATTATGTAGACTACATTAAATCATAGCAGAAGTCTGCATGTTAAAGAGAAGGGAGAAAGGAGCTAAAGGGGTCTGCAACCCTATAGGTGGAACAACAATATGAACTAACCAGTACCCCCCAGAGCTCATGTCTCTAGCTGCATATGTAGCAGAAGATGGCCTAGTCGGCCATCATTGGGAAGAGAGGCCCCTTGGTCGTGCAAACTTTATATGCCCCAGTACAGGGGAATGCCAGGGCCAAGAAGTGGGAGTGGGTGGGTAGGGGAGCAGGGTGGGGGGAGGGTATAGGGGACTTTAGGGATAGCATTTGAAATGTAAATGAAGAAAATATCTAATAAAAAATTAAAAAAAAAAAAGAAAGAAGAAGGGCAGGAGAGATGGCTCAGCAGTTAAGAGCACTGACTGCTCTTCCAGAGGTCCTGAGTCAATTCCCAGCGACCACATGGTGGCTCACAACCATCTGTAATGGGATTCCATGCCCATTTCTGGTGTGTCTGAAGATAGCTATAGTGTACTCATATACATGAAATAAATAAATAAATCTTTAAAAAAGGAGAAAATGCCTTGTATCTTTCTAGAAAAAGAAAAGAATGATCTACATTAGTAGATAGTAATAGTCACAGAATGGAGAGCTATGCAGGAATAGTAACACATTTACCAATGTGAACTTTTCGATAGTATTAAAATAAGTCTACCTCCCTGAAGAGTCTCTGCGTCTTTGTCCCCACTAACTGATCCCGAAATCATGTTCACATGATGCGTCTGCTGGGTCAGGTATTCCTGGAAATCTTTTACAAAGTCCAAAGGCTCTGGTTTTTTTTCACCCATCTTGGTGCTTTTTTTTTTCTTTCTTTCTTTCTTTAAGTTGAAAGTCTGTTATATCTAGGGAACAAGAAAATAAAGAATCCATAAATAATTTTAAAAAGCAAGCAGTATAAAATTTAAAAATGTAGACAATAAAGATTTTTGTGTGGCGCACGCCTTTAATCCCAGCACTCGGGAGGCAGAGGCAGGCGGATTTCTGAGTTCGAGGCCAGCTTGGTCTACAAAGTGAGTGCCAGGACAGCCAGAGCTATACAGAGAAACCCTGTCTCGAAAAACCAAAAAAAAAAAAAAAAAAAGATATTGCATAAAGCAACAGAAAAATAAAAACTGTCTTTATATTCTTTATACCTTATCTGGAAAATTAAATAAGATTATAGAAAACAGTGGGAAACAGATTTAATAAATACACTGAGTTTAGGGAAAATGGAAACAAATTACCAAAGCAGAAGAGAAAACTTTACTTACAACAGCCAAATATTGATGATTACCCAAATGATCCTCAAATAGGACCATATATAAATTGGTTGTAGCATGATCACACAATGGGCTAAGACAGTGAAAAATAAACAAACTTCAGCCGCATGCAGCAACACACAGACAGCTCACAATCCTAGCACTGAGCACTAGAAGTCAGACAAAGGATGCTAGCATATGATAATACTAAAGACCAGAAACTAACGTCCAGTACCAGCAATGAGCAGAGTGTAGCCCTTGGTTGCTAGGGCAGCTAGAGCCTATCACTAGAAGGGACATAAAAGGAGCTTCTGGGGTGCTGGCAGCCTTCCATTTCTTCACATCAATGCTGAGTTCATGACCAGAGTCACCACTCTGACCATCCGCTAGACCAAGCTTTAAGATTTATAAGCTTTTCTATATACACGCTAGATTTCAAGAAACAGCTAAGCAATCTTTGCATGCCTACTGCTAGCCATTATAGATAAAAATTACTCATTAAATAATCTGAGTTAAGGAAAAATATTTTCAGAAACCTCTCTACACCATTTGGGTTGGCTATAGAGAAACTGAAATGAAAGTGTATGCAGACTCAGCTTTAAGCAATGTCAAATAACTTTTTAGTCATTATACTAATTTATTCTCCAATCAGCATATGTGTAAGAGTAGTTGACTCATGTACTCACCAGCACTTGGCTTTTTCATTGTGGCTATCTTGGAGGGTATGTGGCATTCCCACACCAATTTTGATTCATATGCATTGATGATTAATGCAGTTGTATGCAAGTGGCTACTTATATTCTTTTAGGCGATGACTGTTTTCCCATATAGACTATCTGTCTTTTCTAATAGATAAGAATTCTTCATAATGTTTTAAATATAAATCCTTTATTACATGTATGCATTTTAAGTATCTTCTCTTTATAATTTCCTATCAATTTCTTTTTTTGAACTGTTTATTTTTAAAATTAGATTTGAGATAATATATACCCTAAAATTTATTTTTAAACATTAGAACTATGACATTGCAGAGGTAAGATTCTTTTCTGAAAGCAAGTGGTGGTACAACAAATGCAAGATCACACCACTACCAACACTAAATAATAATCAAAAGGAAACGAGGCTAGACCAAAACTAGAGTTCATTTGGATAAGATTTTCATCCATATTTTAAATTAAGAATTAATTTATAAAATGTAATCATAGGGATATTTGAATACAAGAAATGTATGCTTCAGGCTTTGTCTCCAAGTCTTCTGCAGAACATTATTAAGGTATTTTTAATTAAAAATAAATTTATGCAATATATTCTGTTTAGAGTTTCCCCCCCAACTCCACAGCTCCCTGCCCACCCAAATCTAGACCTTTCTTTCTCTCTTTTCAGATTACAAACAGGCATCTAAAAAATAATAATAAATTAAAAAATAACAAGAAAAAGAGCAAAAAAAAGTACAATAAACACATTTATATGCAGACACACATGTTCACACACAGAGAAATCACATAAAAACACAAGGCAGGAAACCATAATATATATGTAAAAGATCTGTAAGGAAAATTAAAAATTAATAAATAAAAATAATGTCTAGGAAGAACTTTATGAGCTAAGGAGCCTGTCACTTGAGTTCATCTGTCCTGGCCACCTGGTCTGTTCTTGGGTGTTTGTATACCCATGAGACTCTGTTTATTGATTGGAGATAGCTGCGTGTTAGGGACTGGGGCTTGTGTTCACTTCCTCTCTGAGTGCCGAGACTCCATCTGGCTTTGACCCGTGCATGCTCTGTATGCTGCCACAGTCTTTATGAACAAAAGCAGATTTCATTTTTCTGTTTTTCTAATTAAAATATAACTGCATCATCTCCTCCACTCTCCTCTCATGTTCCCAAATCCATTTTGTGTTGCTTGATGTATATATGATTTCAGGACTTACAACTTGGTGTTGGATAATCAATTAAGGGGCTCATTCCTAAGAGCTATTAATTCTCCCTCTCTCAGCAGTCATTAGTTTTGTGCAGTTCTCTGTCTCAGGATGGCTCTCATGGGAATGACCTCATCTACATTATCACTGGCAATGCCATTGCTCAGGCCTTCTTGAGACAGCCATGTTGTTGAGATACCATGGGTGTAGCTTCCCTTTCATTTCTAGGAGACACAAGCTCATGGCACATTTCCTGGCCCACTGACTTTTAGGATTTTGCTGCCCTCTCTTCTGTGATGGCCCCTGAGCTTTTGGTGCAAAAATTGTGTTGTAGATGTATCCACGAGGGCTGGGGACTCTATAATCACTTGTTTTCTTCATTTTGACCACTTGTGGTTTTCTGTAATGGTCTCCATCAGCTGAAAGAGAAACTTCTTTGAGGAGAAGTGAGAGCAACATTTACCTGTGGGCATAGGATAAGTATTTAAAACGCTGCTGGGACGTTATGCTGGTTGACTAGAGTGGTAGCAGGAGGCTCGTCTACAGTCCATGGCCATGGAACTGCCCCCATGCAGCTGGGTAGGGTTAGTACCAGGCATGGTTTCCTTCTTTCTGAGTGACCTTGAGTCCTATTAGATAGCAGTTGGTTACTGCCAAGAAACCACTGTCTCTACTGCACCTTTCGGGGTATCATGCCATGTTGGCTATTGTTGCGGTTCACAGGTATCACAGCTGGGCAGGACGACTGACTGTTTCCTCCCTTGGCAGACTGCAGAACACTTTCAGGTTCCAAGAAAGCTAGTCTTCAGAGAGGAAGTTTTCAGGTCAGATCCAGCTTGAATCCTGAGTCCTATATCAAAGTGCATGGTGTCTTTAGCAATCAGGACTTCTAACCTCTAGGAGGTAATCAAATACAGCAGCAACAGCCCATCTTGGACTCTGGAATTGTGTTAGTATATGGCTCTTCCAGGGAGCATTATTAACCCAAATGGCAAAACTTCACTGAAACTACACACACACACACACACCCCTTTTTCTCTCCTTCCCTCCCTCTCTCCCTTATATGTAATTTTAGATTAAAATAACATGATTCTTGTGGCTTTAAAAAAATTTTAGACTCATTTTTACTTTAGGTATATAAGTGATTCTGCTGCATGTATGCATGTACACCATATCTATGTCTGGTGCCCAGAGTTTAAGTAGTTGTGAGCCACTATGTGGGTGCTAGAAACTGAGTATAGATTCTCTGCAAGAGTAACAAGGACTTTTTACTGCTGAGCCATCTCCCCAGCTTCCTGATCTTAAAATTTTAATGTAATTCAATTTACCAATTTTTCCTTTTTACATTTTATAACTATCTGTGTCCTATTTAGAATAACCATGCTTCTATCTTACTCGAATACAGAGCTTAATATTTCCTTGAAAAACATTTTTTATGTTTCACCTTTCATATTTTATCCAGACTTTAATTTTGTGACCAATGTAAAACGAGAGTCAAAAGAATAATTTTTCCAAGAAAATATCCAATTGTCCCAGTTATATGCATTTAACAGATCGGCTTTCCCAATACACCCAGGATTGCCTCTTTGAATTAGGTAATTATATTCATGGAAGTTTATGTCTGAATTCTCTATTCTATTCCACCAAGACTATCTATTCTTACAGCCAAATTTATTCTCAACAAGTCTTTGTTACCTTGGTAATATGTCTCTATCAGTTTTGTTTTTCTTCTCCAAGAATACCTGAACTCTTGGTTCTTTTCTCTGTAAGATTTATTTTTATTTGTGTACATGTATTCACCATGTTTGTGTTATGCCCACTGGGTCCAAAAAAGGACATCAGTTCTCCTGTAACTGGAGTTACAAGTGGCTATGAGCCACAGAAGTCCTCTGTAATAGTAGCAGCCATCTCTTTAGTCCCTGGCCCAAGTTTTTAAATGGCAGAGGTTAACAAGTGAGGGACTTTCATAAAAGCACATTTTTCAATTTGCAAGAACCTCGCCAACTTTATAAGAAGCAAACCTTGTACACTTCAACCAGAACCCTAGTAGAACTGAGCCCTTTGACTGAGCCCTTATTGCAGATCATTATCTTTTATATCAATGAAGTGATGCCCTCAGACAATGACAGACACAAGGCTGATATTTCCCCTAATAGTTACTGACCCCAAGCTGATATATTTTTGTTCATTATTTATCTTCTTTTCTCCTTTAATCTGTTTTTTACTTGAAGATATTTTGCCAAATAAGGACATACAGGTGGCTGAACTTCCAGTAACTGTCATCTTCTGCGTTCTTTCCTTCCTTCTTAAAAGCTAGCTAGAAGGCCTGAAAAGTTATTACTAATCTCTCTTTGCTGTCTTCTACAAAGTAGCAGTCTATGAAAGAACTGACTATTTTGCTTTTATGTCCACCTCACTAGCTTTAGACTGAAGAGAATTATATCTCTCTTAGCTTTAAAACAGTGAACTCCCATTTTACAAACTAAGACAATACACATTTGCAGTGCTCTTTCAAGCTTTATATTAATCATATATAAAATATTGCAAACCATACAGCTCACAGTAATCTCTGAGACAATGCTAACTATTTGGGAACAATTATTATTACAGCGAAATAATAATGTTGTATCTTGGTCTCAGATTCAAAGTTGTTTCCCTGTTCATCAACTTGGTTAGAAAATAGAATTAGCATCTGCTTGTTCCGTAGATTGGTGAGGTAAGCAGCAGTTAGTTCCCATCAGTGCACGGATCCCCGATTGCAACTTTCCAAGTCCATCTGCAAGTTTCCAAATTTGCCCTTTCTTATAGTATTAGGGCACGTCTTTAAATCTCTTGCCTTAGTTTATTCAGCTTTTCCAACCTTATTAATCATCATTTTTCTTGTCTTACCATAGTAACTAGTTGTGTCAGACTATTTGTTTAACTATAGTTAATACTACTAATTATTTGTTCTTTCAAATTTGCTCTTTAGTTAGAAAACACGAACTAGTTGGCCAATGAAAAAGTTGATTAATAAGATGTGTCCATGCCTACCTGTATTTCAGTACTCAGGAGGTAGAGGCAGTAGAATGATTGTTACATAGTGAATTTGAGGACCCTATCTCAAAATTTTTTTAAAGAGGAAGAAAAGAAAGAAAGAAAGAAACCTGAATGTTTAATTAAAAAAATAAACCAGTACATGAAAGTAAAGGGGGACTGTTAGAAATGCAGAAGTAGAAAAGAGAGGCAGGGCTGACAAAGGTGGGGGAAATAACAGAAGAGAGGAAAATGATCAAAGCAAATAATACGTACATACAGAAATGTCATAACTAAGACCCCTTTGTACAATTAAAATATACTAATTTTAAAACAAATCATATCCGGGATAGTTTTTTTAATTATAAAGGCTATGAGTCTCTATCAGTTTTCTGTGTTCTGATTATAAAAGCATTCTAAAGCTGAAGGGATGGCTCAGTCAATCACGAGGCATGCAAGTATTAAGATCTGTTCAAATTCCTAGCATCCACATAAAAGGAGAGACATTTCAGAAAGCACCTATAACCTCAGCATTGGGAGGTGGAGACAGGAGGATTCCTGGAGCTTGCAGGTTAAATGAGACACACACCCATCTCAAAAACTAAAAATGGAGAGAGACTGAGGAAGACACCTGATGTCAACTTCTAGCCTCCACATACATACATGTATACGTGCATCCACACATAATACATGCATACACACACATATGTAAACACATAAACACAAAACTATAATTAAGAAAAAAATCCCAGTTTTTTACTTGCAATTCAGAATTTCTTCTTGCCAATCAATTTATATGCAAAGTGATACATGTTCCCGGAAAATGAATGTACTTTAATGGGCCTCAATAAGCAAGACAATCTTAACAAATCTTGATTAGAAAGCTTAGCCATGCTGCTGTACGATGCTTGACAATGCAACAAAAACACAAGACCTACCATAAGCAAGCAGAAGAAATGGGATTTTTATACCTCTAAGTAAAGTTTAAGGACAGAAATGAGCCCAATTACAGAGCATGGCTGACATATTTTGACAGTCTTAGCTATTGACATTGTCACATTACAAGTTTCACTGTGTTCTCTGCCATAAATTGTATGCCGCTATCAATTATGCATGATGAATTAAAGAAAAAAGAATGCCAAGGAAGTAACTGAAAGCATTGCAGACATGAAGACCAGTTTCTGAATTAGGGATTCAAACACACATATGGTTTAATCTACACATCCGTCCATGATTTAAAACTTAAGTGACCCTTCATCTCTAAGCATCTTTGTGTCCATCAAACCTGTATTAGCTATGTTACATATATCTGTGGGCAACAGGCATGATAGCCAACTATTTACATAGCAGTAGACAATGAAACATACTTGTGTAAATAATAGGTGCCTAAATCTAAGCTGAGTCTTTGGCTCAAACCGCAGCTTCTTCCATCTCAGGTCAATACCTCTAAGCATGATATATGGAAAAACAGTAATTCTGAAGCTAAAAAGAGCCCCTGCTATAAAGAGAGAATACAGGTTTGCTGTCCACACCATCCTGATAACAAGAACTCCATATATAACCTGCTATCTGAGGATGTTGTTCAGGACTGACAAATTTTAAAACCCCTAAAAACATAACATGAATGATATATACATGGATTCAACCAAATGTGAATGGAAGACATTTAAAATTAAAAAAAAAAAAATCCTAAACAGTTTAGATTCACTTCCCTTGGGATCCCCTAAACAATACAGAATCAGAACAGCTTATGCAATATAAAGTATCTGGAGAATAAAGAGAATACATACGAGTGTGTGCCTATAATCCTAGCACTCAGTGCCTAAGGCCTTGAGGAGTTCAAGCCCAGACTGAGGGATACATAAAACTCCTGTGTGAAAAAGAAAAAATGTGTATAGAAGGATGTGTAACAAGTTACATGCAAATCCTGTTGCATTTTATGTGTGACACTGAGTATCCTCAGATTTCAGTGTACAGAGGGGTCTGTACTAGCTAGTTTTATGTCAATTTGACACAAGCTGGAGTTAACACAGAGAAAGTTGAGGAAATGCCTCCATGAGATCCAGCTGTAAGGCATTTTCTCAATTAGTGATCTAGGGGGAAAGGCCCCTTGTGGGTGGGACCATCTCTGGGCTGGTAGTCTTGGTTCTATAAGAGAGCAGGCTGAGCAAACCAGGGGAAGCAAGCCAGTAAAAAGAACATCTCTCCATGGCCTCTGCATCAGCTCCTGCTTTCTGGCCTGCTTGAGTACCAGTCCTGACTTCCTTGGTGATGAACGGCAGTACGGAAGTGTAAGCTGAATAAACACTTTCCTCCCCAACTTGCTTCTTGGTCATGATGTTTGTGCAGGAATAGAAACCCTGACTAAGACAGGGTCCTACATCAATCCCCCAGGAATACAGAGGGACAACTTACTGTATGTACATTAGAAAATCCAGGAAGTATAATCTTTCAAAATGGTATGTTAAGTTTCAAAATCTGGACAAATGGCTGAGGTGCCTACTTAACATATCAAAGTGGACCTGGCCACCAAGATCTCCCAGCAGTTCTCCTGTAACATTCCCTACCTGTTACAGGGTCCACCTGGCTTGCACATACTGGCCTCTCCCCTGAACATTTGAGCCCAAGGGGTTGGGCTGTCCTTCCCTATATAAGCCAATCATTTTGGCCACCTGTCCTTTCTGTACCTTTGGCCTCCTGGCTGCTGCACCTGGTTTCCCTCTCTTCTTTCTCCCTTGCCTCCTCCCCTCATGGCTCAGGGTCGTGACTCCTCTGGACTTTCTCAGATGTGTCTGCCTCTGGCTCTGCTCTCCCACATATCTATAATAAACTATCTCCTCCACCATACCTACCACCATTCATATCCTTTCTTTTCCTTTTTATTTCTTTTTTTTTCATTCAGTATCTTTCTAACTGGCTGTGAACTCAACACCTTAGACTTGTTGAACAAGAAATTACTCATGTTTTCAATGTAAAATATCATCAGAAAAACATATTTAAGCATTCCTATTATTATAGATTTTGATACTACATTGCAAGTCAGACCTACTTTATGCTAACTGATTTTGCTCCAAATGAAAATTTCTATGCCCAGGAGAAGTATTGCGGGATCCTCTGGTAGTACTATGTCCAATTTTCTGAGGAACCACCAGTCTGATTTCCAGAGTGGTTGTACAAGCTTGCAATCCCACCAACCATGGAGGAGTGTTCCTCTTTCTCCACATCCTCGCCAGCATCTGCTGTCACCTGAATTTTTGATCTTAGCCATTCTGACTGGTGTGAGATGGAATCTCAGGGTTGTTTTGATTTGCATTTCCCTGATGATTAAGGATGCTGAACATTTTTTCAGGTGCTTCTCAGCCATTCTGTATTCCTCAGGTGAGAATTCTTTGTTTAGCTCTGAGCCCCATTTTTTAATGGGGTTATTTGATTTTCTGGAGTCCACCTTCTTGAGTTCTTTATATATATTGGATATTAGTCCCCTATCTGATTTAGGATAGGTAAAGATCCTTTCCCAATCTGTTGGTGTTTTTTTTTGTCTTATTGATGGTGTCTTTTGCCTTGCAGAAGCTTTGCAGTTTCATGAGGTTCCATGTTCCAACCGGTAAGAAGGACACATGCTCCACTATGTCCATAGCAGCTTATTTATAATAGCCAGAGGCTGGAAAGAACCCAGATGACCCTCAACAGAGAAACGGATACAGAAAATGTGGTACATTTACACAATGGAGTACTACTCAGCTATTAAAAAGAATGAATTTATGAAATTCCTAGGCAAATGGATGGACCTGGAGGGCATCATCCTGAGTGAGGTAACCCAATCACAAAAGAACTCACACGATATGTACTCACTGATAAGTGGATATTAGCCCAGAAACTTAGGATACCCAAGATATAGGATACAATTTGAGAAGCACATGAGACTCAGGAGGAACGAAGACCAGGGTGTGGACAATTTGCCCCTTCTTAGAATTGGGAGCAGAACACCCATGGAGGGAGTTGCAGAGACGAAGTTTGGAGCTGAGACCGTCTAAAGACTGCCATATCCGGGATCCATCCTGTAATCAGCCTCCAAACGCTGACACCATTGCATACATTAGCAGGATTTTGCTGAAAGGACCCTGATATAACTGTCTCTTGTGAGACTATGCTGGGGCCTGGCAAACACAGAAGTGGATGCTCACAGTCAGCTATTGGATGGATCACAGGGCCTCCAATGGAGGAGCTAGAGAAAGTACCCAAGGAGCTGAGGGGAACTGCAACCCTATGGGTGGAACAACAATATGAACTAACCAGTGCCCCCTGGAGCTTGTGTCTCTAGCTGCATACCTATCAGAGGATGGCCTGGCCGGCCATCAGTGGAAAGAGAGGCCCATTGGTCATGCAGACTTTATATGCCTCCGGGAAGTGGGAGTGGGTGGGTGGGAGAGTAGGAGGGGCATGTGGGGGACTTTTGGGATAGCACTGGAGATATGAATGAGGAAAGTACCTAATTAAAAAAAAGAAAAGAAAATGTCTATGTTGAAATTCTAACCTCCAATATGACATTAGTTGTGAGGCAGAGGCATCAGAATAGGATTATGAGAATAACAGTTTGCTTTCTGTTTTCTGCACTATGAGAACATAACCAGAAACCAGATCCTGTATCTGCTAGCAACTCGAACTCAACTTCCCAGCCTCCAACCTTAATGAATTCTTTAAATCACCTAGCCTGTCCAAGTTGGTTATTATCAGCCTGACACAAATTCAGGCATATCCAGGAAGAAAACATTGTTTCCAAACAGGGGGTCATTAGGGTAGCTTTGCTGGCCTGGAATTCAGTATGCTATGTAGACCAGAATGATCTTGAACTCAGAGATCCACCTGCCCCTGCCACCTGAGTGGAGTGCTGGAATTAAAGGCTTTCGCCACAATGCCTGGAGGAAAAGAAATCTTATTTGAGAAAATGCTTCCATAAGATTAGCCTGTAGGCAAGCCTGAGGACGATTGCCTTGATTAATGAAATATATGGCGGGGACTGGGGACTAGCTCACTGTGGGAGGTGCCACCCCTGGGCAGGTGCTCCTGGGTTTATAAAGAGTAGGCTGGGCTGGAGAGATGGCTCAGAGGTTAAGAGCACTGACCGCTCTTCTAAAGGTCCTGAGTTCAAATCCCAGCAACCACATGGTAGCTCACAACCACCCATAATGAGATCTGACGCCCTATTCTGGTGTGTCTGAAGATAGCTACAGTGTACTTACATAGAATAATAAATAAATCTTAAAAAAAAAAAAAGAGTAGGCATGAGAAGTGAGCCAGTAAGCACTAAGAAAAAGCCTTAGCTTCTGTGCCATAATTCCTGCCCTGCCCTGCCATTCTTCAGTGATGGAATGTTAATGGAAATATAGGATAAAAATGAACTCTATCATCCCTAAATTACTTTTAGTCATTGTAGTTTGTTAGTTAGTTTGTTAGTTTGTTTGTTTGAGACAGGATAGTTCTGTATAGCCCTGGCTGCCCTGGAACTCACTATGTAGACCAGGCTAGCCTCAAACTCAAAGATCCTCCTGCTTCTCTGCCTCTACCTCCCTAGTGCTGGGATTAAAAATGTGCACCACCATACAGGGTAGTCATGGAAGTTTATCAAAACAGTACAAGCCCTAAGCAAGACACAGTCCATTCAATTTGTTATCAGAGTGTGAACTAAGATATATATATATATATATATATATATATATATGCCATCAACTAAAGAAGAGAAAAACGTCCAAACCTTATGACTATAAGGCATATTGCCCAAGCTAGTAGAGGAAAAATACCTAAGAATTAATATTCCACATATCCTGTGTGTGTGTGTGTACTTACATATACGATCAAACACCTTTTAATCAGGAGCTAATTATTTAAAAGACGCGTTAAGATGCGAACTGGAAGGTAAGTACTACTAAGAAGCAGATAGGATAAAAGTCAAAGGGTTCCTCCTCCATCATCCTCCTCCATCATCCTCCACCATCATCCTCCTCCATCATCCTCCACCATCATCCTCCACCATCCTCCACCATCCTCCACCATCCTCCTCCTCCATCCTCCTCCATCATCCTCCACCATCCTCCACCATCCTCCTCCTCCATCATCCTCCACCATCCTCCTCCTCCATCCTCCTCCTCCATCATGAGCACAGGTCTGACTCGACTTCTTGCCTTTCAAAATCAAGACATTTCTGGCCAAAAAACAAAACTGTTTTACTCCCCCAAGGGATTTGGATGAAAACTAAGGACAAAGTCACTTACAACATGTTTCAGTTGGAATCTGATTTGCTTTTATCTTTCCCATATGAGCTAAATGGTTTCAGCAATAAAATATGTATAACCTTAAAAAACAAACAAACCCTAGTCATCTAAGTGCTAGAGATGCCCTCTGCACAAAGGAGAATTCAAAGAACAGTATAGGGTATTACATTTATCTAGCACTGCTTTAAAAGAAATGTGTAACTGAAGGGTTACTACTGATAAGGAACAATACTTAGCCCAACTTTTCTTTTTTATTAGATATTTTCTTCATTTACATTTCAAATGCTATCCTGAAAGTCCCCTATACCCCCCCCCCCCCCCGCCCTGCTCCCCAACCCACCCACTCCTGCTTCTTGGCCCTGGCATTCCCCTGTACTGGGTTAGCGCAACTTTTTATGTGACAATTAACCCAGAGGTTAGTCAGGCCTACTAAAGTTCTTTATTGTTCAATAGCTGTGTTTACTTCTATAACCTGTTGATTATGGTCATTGAAAGATTTACTCTCCAAGAGAATATGCATTAGTAAAGGCTGATAAACGAGACTTAGTTCATACAGAGTAACATGGACCTTCAAAAAGAATTAGAACACAATTCCGGAGTTCCCGGCTGCTAAAGACTCAATGCATGAACACTGTGATAAGGCTCTTCTGGGAAGTCAGAAAACATAAAAAG
This sequence comes from Mus caroli, assembly GCF_978045245.1. Taxonomy (NCBI): domain Eukaryota; kingdom Metazoa; phylum Chordata; class Mammalia; order Rodentia; family Muridae; genus Mus; species Mus caroli. The sequence goes on along the minus strand of NW_028227263.1, from coordinate 14,259,946 downwards.
GAAAACAGAAACAAAGCCACATCTGAAGAAATCCAAAAAAGAATGATACAATCTAACCTGTTCACCCCAATTTAGCTCCACTTTTTACTTTTCACGGCAACACTGCTGAAATGTTGAATAACTGAAATTTACTCTGGAGGCACAACAAAGGCCTCCAAAAGGCCATGGAGGGAATTTCAACTAAAATTCAAAAGCCACAAGAAGTCTGCAAAGAAAGACACATAAGTGAAAACTTTGCTAGGGACTACAGGCTTAATAACAAGTTAATAACATAACTTGTGTATCATTATCATTAATTGAAAAAAAAAAAAAGCAAAGGCAAGCTTGGTGGCTCACAAGTACATCCTAGCCATTTGTGTTACTATCATGTTGCCACTGGTCATTTACTTTTAACAAAAAACTTCAATGCCATTCATATGTAATATGTTAATTTCAAGAGATGTCAGGTTTAATATTGCTGAATAAGTCCAGTAACCAGGGAAATATATGTAACAACCACCAGGACTCAACCACGGCATATCTGAACCCCATCTTCAGTATCCCACAGTACAACAGTTACGGTTTCCTGGGAAACACGGGACCCTTACAGGAAAAGAACTTCAAGCATCCCAGTTCCCTGCAAGGAACTTCCAAGAAAACGTTCATCCTCAGCTGTGCTGAAGACAACATAAACTCAAGACAAAGTCTTACAAGTAGTCCAGATGTTTTAAGCTGCTGTTTTCATGTTGTGTCTTCTAAGTGTAATTTCCCTGGACCTCACAACTTCAGAAGTCTTCATGTCCGTTCTCACTCCTCTGTCCGGTTCTGACCAGCACACAAAGGAGTCATTAAATAGGCCATGTGGTTACTGGCAGCTACCACTGACTATACTTAGGATCTACAGTTAGACAGACAGCACTTGGACGCTTAGCTGAGGAGGAGCCACACTGAGCATCCAAGAGCACTCCCGACAGTCGATCGATCGATCGATCGATCAGGGACAGAAATCTTGAATGAGTCGGAAGCTCCTCCCCAACCTCACCTGTTCCCAACATTGGAAAGTACAGGCAGTAGACGCCAGGTCATGAGAGAAAGAAAACTCCTTCCCAACAGCAGCCCGGGACCCGCGTCGAGGTTAACACCCTCTCCAGGATACGCCGGGGCTGCTGGGGTCGACTTTGGCACCCCGAGAATGCACTACACAGGGATCCTCCCGGCGATCGCCACCTGTCAAAGCCGGAGACAGCTCCCCACCCTGAGCTCCGACTCGCGAGCCTCCCGGCGGCGCACCCAGTCACTTACGAGCCCCAAGAGAGTCCCGAGTCACCACGCTGCCAGCCCACGGGGCACGCAGGACCCTTCGCTGTGGCCAAGGCGAAAGCGGTGTTAGCCGGCCAGCAATGAACCCGGCACTTTACCTTCCGCCATTCCGTCAACGTGCCCTGAGTAACCGTAGCGTCGCCGTGGAAGCTGACCGCCCCCTGTGACTCACCTCCTGACAACCGCACCGAGGAATCCCCACAGCCCTTTTCACTGCCGTCGCCGCCACCGCCACCGCCACCGCCTCAGCGTTCGTCAGCGTCGCAGCTGTAGCCGCCATATTTGTTGTGTCTCCGCTCCCTTCCCGCCCGCCCCACGCCTTGCCCAAGTCTCGCGTGAGCGTGCTGCAGGGAGCAAGGAGAGAATTATGTCTCTCCTGGGTGTCCGTAGGCGGGAGTGGGAGGGGCCTCAAAGGGGTGTGTGAGGGGCGGATGCTCGGAGTGGGCAGGGCTCGAGCTTGCTTGGCCAAGGGTGTCTCGCGCAAGGGTTCGTGGAAAGCCTTGCGACCTTAACCAGGCCACCCTGCCCGAAGCGAGGATGGCGGTCTCTGCGCTCCAGCTGTGGCGTGCAGGCGGGCTGGTGAGTGGGGTCGGTCGAAGCGACCGTCTCGGGAGGCTTGGGGCCACACTGATTCCTGGCGACGTCATCTTTTCCTAATGGGCTGGGGGACTGGGAGGCTGGTGGAGGGGGCTGAGCCTGGGGCTGGTCTCCACAGACCCTTCACCTCCGTCTGGATTTCCTTCAGGATCGGTCCCAGCTCATGCCACATTTCCCCGGATGATGATGATGATGATAATTTTTTTGTTTTGTTTTGTTGTTTTTTTTCGAGACAGGGTTTCTCCGTGTAGCCTTTGCTGCCCTGGAACTCACTCTGTAGACCAGGCTGGCCTCGAACTCAGAAATCTGCCTGCCTCCGCCTCATCGCCCGACCGATAATGATGATTTTTAATGGCTAAAATCTAGACCTGCTTGTCGAGCCTATTGACACTCTCTTCCCTTCAGCAGCCCAGCTGGAAGGGACCTCTCATATTTCTGGGTCTTAACCATTCAGGGAAAGAATTTCTTAGGCTTTATCTCACTGCGGGGTTCTGACCAGCTCCCTTAGATTCTGAGGAGCCCAAAAGCCCATTCTAGTCCTCTTCCTCAAACTTGGTCTGAGGCCAGCCTCTTGTTTCACCAGGATGTTTCTGGCCTCCTTTTGCTCTCTTGGATTTCCTGAGCTTGGAATTAGGACACACAGTACAGTGCAGAAGACAGCATGTGTCATAGACTAACAGAAGACACTCTGACCAGTCAGAGGGGGCAATGGCCAAAAGAACCATGTGCAAACCTACGTTTTTAGCTGGACTTGGTGCTATTTCTTCAGGTGCCTGAAAGAGACAGCTTTCCTGGAGGATGTTTCTCTACTTAGGCGATTGACAAACCCATTTAGCTAACTTTGAAGTGAAAGGACAGTTGGGTGTCTTTGCTGTGGTTGTAGTTAACTGGAAAACCTCCAGCTAAATAGTAATCTTAAAATTTCCTCGGGCAGATAGATGTTAAGTCTCAAGTCTCACCCATTATTCTGGCGAGCAATCAAAATCCTGCAGTATTTATTCCCGGTTTTACAAGCTACTGATGAGAGGAAGTAGCTTGTAAACGGTGCAGCAGTCTGCACCTCTTTACCTCACATTGTAGATAATTAACGTTATTTTATTGTTTTACAAGCTTGGGGTGTTTAGGAAATTAATAAAGTTGTGTTAGTATATTGTCACAAAGGATTAGAAATGGGCTCTCGTGATTATTATTTAATACTGTTTGGTAATTGTTGCTTAATAATAATGTAGCCAGCAGACTTGTGTGGGTTGTTGAGTTTGGCCTACCCTTTGTTTTTCCAGCCTACAAGCCCTTGGTGCTCTTCCAGCTTCCAGTCTCTCTTACTTTGCATGAACCTCTTAACAAGTAGCCGTTTAACCTTGAGATGCAGAGATTTCAGACAAAGGATTAGGTGACTTTGACAAAAACTACTGCTGCTTCTCCTTGGTCGGAGATACCATGGAAGTATTTTGTTTAGATTTGTGCCTTATTGTCTTGCATAGGTTTTGGATCTCTTTTATAAAAAATAGTATATTTTGCTGAAATTTGCCTGTAGCATGGTAGTTAATTAAGTAAGTTCTGGTGCCAAACTGCTTGGATCTAGAGCCCAGGCTCTGTGGTATAACCTTAACCGGTTGCTTAAACTCTTTGAGTCTGCTTTCTGATGGGTAAAGTGGGGGTCAGGAAGGACGGTACCTATCTGTAGGGTTGTTGCAAGGGCTGAATGAGTTCATACGTTTTTGTAAGGCACATAGACGAGCATAATGGTTAGCCAGCTTTCAGTAAATGTCTTTACTCCCATTCACGAGGCACCGTGTGCTATAGCAGATACAGTATAGACTAAAGCACATATGTTAAAGCAGTTCATCCTTGCCATTTAGACCTGCTTCTACCTAACCACGTGTCAGTTAGCAGTAGAAAAGAAGATCTCAAGGGGTCCACAGTGTACCCCTGAGCTCAACGGAGAAAGCAATGGCAGGGATCATTATAGGACAAAGAGGATACAGGTTTTAGAATCTAGGAGGAAAAGAAGGACACTGTAACAAACAGGGAATGGCACTATTTTAAAAAGAATTTGAGAGTTTAGCTTTTAGGATTGTGTAGAGCTGTTGAAGGCTGAGAGCCTCAGAGGCACTTAATTACGGTGAAAATATATAGATTGCTATGATAAAAAGTGACAAAGAGAGTGGAGACATGAGCCAGGACAGTGACAAATACCTGTAACACCACCCCCTCATCCCCCCAACACACACACACCGTAGAGACAGAAGCAGGAAGGTCTAGGCCAGCCTGGGCTATGTGGTAAGACCCTGTCTTACCATAAGGTACAAAGAAGGTACCTGGTGGAGGGGGGTGCAGAAGAGCTGGCCCCACCACTCCTCTGCCCTTCAGTGGCTTGGGCTTAAGGGGTGATGCCCTCCACCCCCTTGCCCCTCACCACCTGAGGCAGTCTGAGGCCTTGAAGTTATGGGAGCTGGTGAGCTGGCCCTGCTCCTCACCAGCTGCAGCACTCAGGAGAAAAAGGGAGCCTTGTACCCCGGCTGGGCTACACAGTGGAGCTGGTTCTGATGGTGACTGGGACAATACTTTACATCTGTGATTTTTATTCTTTCTATGAACCCTCTGAAGTCAGTATAAGTGGTTTGAGTTGCAAATGAAGAATTCAAAAGCAACACCCAATGCCTCCAGCTCTCACAGCATTCAGGAATGCTCTACCAACCCCTACCTTTGGTCTTTTACATTCTTGCTGATGGAGTAGAACTGGTTTGCATATTATAAGATCTGGACTCACGATACTTGAGTTTGAATTCTATTACCTCTTAGGTCTGATAACCTTAGGAAGTGACTTACTCTCCTTCCATTTCTTTTTCTGCAAAGGGCAAGAACAATAGTTTAAGTTAGGTATTAGCTATTATATACTCAGAACAGATTCTTGCATGTGGTAAAGACTTGGCAAATACTAGCTATCGATACAGGCAAAACTCATTATCTGTAAAACTGAAAGGAAGGGGATAAGGTGTTTTATATAAAGTACCTGGGCAGGTCTTACCGTTTACAGCAAGGTCATGTGGACATTAGAAAACAGAGTGTTGCTGCTGTTGCAGAAGTAGTATGAGCAGATGTGGTTATGGGAGATGAATCTTGAACGGACCATCCAAAGGATGGCTTAACTTTAGGTAAAGCAACAGAAGGGTAGAGAGCAAGGACAAGGAGTTATGTAAATAAAAGCATAGAGGTAGAGACATATTCTGCTTGATTCAAAAGAATATGGATGTGCTCAAGTGGTGTGGGGCAAGAGGAGCTTCCTTCGGCACCCTCTGAATGAATGTTTGCTAATTGAACCTTCTGAATAGACAGTAAAGAGATTAACAACACAAGAGGTGTACACGTTTATTACTGACAAGAGGGAGTCAGGAAAGTGAGAAGCCAGTAACTCAGGTTTCAAGGGCTGATGCTTTGAGAAGACTGACTGTTATCTCAGAGCCCATCTTAGGGGAACCAGGTATGTGAAAAGACTATTTTTAGAAAGGGAAAGAGCTGCAGAGACCTAAGTAAGCAGAAAGACTGCTCTGCTGTATCCAGGCTTGATAGTGATCTCCATCTCTCAGGAGGTTTGCCCTCCTTTCTTCACAGCAGAACATCGTTAACATAACAAGAAACCCTTATTTACTAAATATTGTAGTTTTTTTTTTTAGATCAGCTATAGCCAAGTTTGTGACTTCTCTGAGCTACAATGGACAACAAATGTCTGGGCCATACATTAAATCCACTAAATTCATGAGTGTGCAGGCCACACAACCTGTAGCCTGCAGTTACAAAAGTATACATTTATTTATTTTTTTTCTTTTTTTTTTTGATTTTTAATATTTTTATGACATATTTTCCTCAATTACATTTCCAATGCTATCCCAAAAGTCCCCCATAGCGCCCCCCACTTCCCTACCCACCCATTCCCATTCTTTTGGCCCTGGCATTCCCCCATATTGGGGCATATAAAGTTTGCAAGTCCAATGGGCCTCTCTTTCCATTGATGGCCGACTAGGCCATCTTTCGATACATATGCAGCTAGAGACAAGAGCTCCGGGGTTCTGGTTAGTACATCATGTTGTTCCAACAATAGGGTTGCAGATCCCTTTAGCTCCTTGGGTACTTTCTCTAGCTTCTCCATTGGGAGCCCTGTGATACATCCAATAGCTGACTGTGAACATCCACTCCTGTGTTTGCTAGGCCCCGGCATCATCTCACAAGAGACAGCTATATTTGGGTCCTTTCAGCAAAATCTTGCTAGTGTATGCAATGGTGTCAGCGTTTAGAAGCTGATTATGGGATGGATCCCTGGATACAGCAGTCTCTAAATGGTCCATCCTTTCATCACAGCTACGAACTTTGTCTCTGTAACTCCTTCCCTGGGTGTTTTGTTCCCAATTCTAAGAAGGTGCACAGTGTCCACACTTTGGTCTTCATTCTTCTTGAGTTTCATGCGTTTATCAAATTGTATCTTATATCTTGGGTATCCTAAGTTTTGGGCTAATATCCACTTATCAGTGAATACATATTGTGTGAGTTCTTTTGTGATTGTGTTACTTCACTCAAGATGATGCCCTCCAGGTCCATCCATTTGGCTAGGAATTTCATAAATTCATTCTTTTTAATAGCTGAGTAGTACTCCATTGTGTAAATGTACCATAATTTCTGTATCCATTCCTCTGTTGAGGGACATCTGGGTTCTTTCCAGCTTCTGGCTATTATAAATAGGGCTGCTATGAACATAGTGGAGCATGTGTCCTTTTTACCGGTTGGGACATCTTCTGGATATATGCCCAGGAGAGGTATTGCTGGATCCTCCGGTAGTACTATGTCCAATTTTCTGAGGAACCGCCAGACTGATTTCCAGAGTGGTTGTACAAGCTTGCAATCCCACCAACAATGGAGGAGTGTTCCTCTTTCTCCACATCCTCGCCAGCATCTGCTGTCACCTGAATTTTTGATCTTAGCCATTCTGACTGGTGTGAGGTGGAATCTCAGGGTTGTTTTGATTTGCATTTCCCTGATGATTAAGGATGTTGAACATTTTCTCAGGTGTTTCTCTGCCATTTGGTATTCCTCAGGTGAGAATTCTTTGTTCAGTTCTGAGCCCCATTTTTTAATGGGGTTATTTGACTTTCTGGAGTCCACCTTCTTGAGTTCTTTATATATATTGGATATTAGTCCCTTATCTGATTTAGGATAGGTGAAGATCCTTTCCCAATCTGTTGGTGGTGTTTTTGTCTTATTGATGGTGTCTTTAGCCTTGCAGAAGCTTTGTAGTTTCATGAGGTCCCACTTGTCAATTCTCGATCTTACAGCACAAGCCATTACTGTTCTATTCAGGAATTTTTCCCCTGTGCCCATATCTTCAAGGCTTTTCCCCACTTTCTCCTCTATAAGTTTCAGTGTCTCTGGTTTTATGTGAAGTTCCTTGATCCACTTAGACTTGACCTTAGTACAAGGAGATAGGAATGGATCGATTCGCATTCTTCTACATGTTAACAACCAGTTGTGCCAGCACCATTTGTTGAAAATGCTGTCTTTCTTCCACTGGATGTTTTTAGCTCCCTTGTCGAAGATCAAGTGACCATAGGTGTGTGGGTTCATTTCTGGGTCTTCAATTCTATTCCATTGGTCTATTTGTCTGTCACTATACCAGTACCATGCAGTTTTTATCACAATTGCTCTGTAGTAGAGCTTTAGGTCCGGCATGGTGATTCCACCAGAGGTTCTTTTATCCTTGAGAAGAGTTTTTGCTATCCTAGGTTTTTTGTTATTCCAGATGAATTTGCAGATTGCACTTTCTAATTCGTTGAAGAATTGATTTGGAATTTTGATGGGGATTGCATTGAATCTGTAGATTGCTTTTGGCAAGATAGTCATTTTTACAATGTTGATCCTGCCAATCCATGAGCATGGGAGATCTTTCCATCTTCTGAGATCTTCTATAATTTCTTTCTTCAGAGACTTGAAGTTTTTATTATACAGATCTTTCACTTCCTTAGTTAGAGTCATGCCAAGATATTTTATATTATTTGTGACTATTGAGAAGGGTGTTGTTTCCCTAATTTCTTTCTCGGCCTGTTTATTCTTTGTGTAGAGAAAGGCCATTGATTTGTTTGAGTTAATTTTATATCCAGCTACTTCACCGAAGCTGTTTATCAGGCTTAGGAGTTCTCTGGTGGAATTTTTAGGGTCACTTATATATACTATCATATCATCTGCAAAAAGTGATATTTTGACTTCATCTTTTCCAATTTGTATCCCTTTGATCTCCTTTTGTTGTCGAATTGCTCTGGCTAGGACTTCAAGTACAATGTTGAATAGGTATGGAGAAAGTGGACAGCCTTGTCTAGTCCCTGATTTTAGAGGGATTACTTCAAGCTTCTCACCATTTACTTTGATGTTGGCTACTGGTTTGCTGTAGATTGCTTTTATCATGTTTAGGTATGGGCCTTGAATTCCTGATCTTTCCAAGACTTTTATCATGAATGGGTGTTGGATCTTGTCAAATGCTTTTTCCGCATCTAACGAGATGACCATGTGGTTTTTGTCTTTGAGTTTGTTTATATACTGGATTACGTTGATGGATTTCCGTATATTGAACCATCCCTGCATCCCTGGGATGAAACCTACTTGGTCAGGATGGATGATTGTTTTGATGTGTTCTTGGATTCGGTTAGCAAGAACTTTATTGAGTATTTTTGCATCAATATTCATAAGGGATATTGGTCTGAAGTTTTCTATCTTTGTTGGGTCTTTTTGTGGTTTAGGTATCAGAGTAATTGTGGCTTCATAGAATGAGTTGGGTAGAGTACCTTCTGATTCTATTTTGTGGAATAGTTTGTGAAGAACTGGGATTAGATCTTCTTTGAAGGTCTGATAGAACTCTGCACTAAACCCATCTGGTCCTGGGCTTTTTTTAGTTGGGAGACTATTAATGACTGCTTCTATTTCTTTGGGGGATATAGGGCTGTTTAGATCATTAACCTGATCTTGATTCAACTTTGGTACCTGGTATCTGTCTAGGAACTTCTCCATTTCATCCAGGTTCTCCAGTTTTGTTGAGTATAGCCTTTGGTAGAAGGATCTGATGGTGTTTTGGATGTCTTCAGGATCTGTTGTTATGTCTCCTTTTTCATTTCTGATTTTGTTAATTAGGATGCTTTCCCTGTGCCCTCTAGTGAGTCTGGCTAAGGGTTTATCTATCTTGTTGATTTTCTCAAAGAACCAGCTCCTTGATTGGTTGATTCTTTGAATAGTTTTTCTTGTTTCCACTTGGTTGATTTCACCCCTGAGTTTGATTATTTCCTGCCGTCTACTCCTCTTGGGTGAATTTGCTTCCTTTTGTTCTAGTGCTTTTAGGTGTGTTGTCAAGCTGCTAATGTGTGCTCTCTCTAGTTTCCTTTTGGAGGCACTCAGAGCTATGAGTTTTCCTCTTAGAAATGCTTTCATTGCATCCCATAAGTTTGGGTATGTTGTGGCTTCATTTTCATTGAACTCTAAAAAGTCCTTAATTTCTTTCTTTATTCCTTCCTTGACCAAGGTATCATTGAGAAGAGTGTTGTTCAGTTTCCACGTGAAGGTTGGCTTTCTGTTATTTATTTTATTATTGAAGATCAGCCTTAGTCCATGGTGATCTGATAGGATGCATGGGACAATTTCAATATTTTTGTATCTGTTGAGGCCTGCTTTGTGACCAATTATGTGGTCAATTTTGGAGAAGGTACCATGAGGTGCTGAGAAGAAGGTATATCCTTTTGTTTTAGGATAGAATGTTCTGTAGATATCTGCCAGATCCATTTGATTCATAATTTCTCTTAGTTTCACTGTGTCCCTGTTTAGTTTCTGTTTCCATGATCTGTCCATTGGTGAAAGTGGTGTGTTGAAGTCTCCCACTATTATTGTATGAGGTGCAATGTGTGCTTTGAGCTTTACTAAAGTTTCTTTAATGAATGTGGCTGCCTTTGTATTTGGAGCATAGATATTCAGGATTGATAGTTCCTCTTGGAGGATTTTACCTTTGATGAGTATGAAGTGTCCCTCCCTGTCTTTTTTAATGACTTTGGGTTGGAAGTCAATCTTATCAGATATTAGAATGGCTACTCCAGCTTGTTTCTTCATGCCATTTGCTTGGAAAATTGTTTTCCAGCCTTTCATTCTGAGGTAGTGTCTATCCTTTTCTCTGAGATGAGTTTCCTGTAAGCAGCAAAATGTTGGGTCTTGTTTGTGTAGCCAGTTTGTTAGTCTATGTCTTTTTATCGGGGAGTTGAGTCCATTGATATTAAGAGATATTAAGGAAAAGTAATTGTTGTTTCCTGTTATTATTGTTGTTAAAGTTGGCATTTTGTTCTTGTGGCTGTCTTCTTTTAGGTTTGTTGAGGGATTACCTTCTTGTTGTTTCTAGGGCGTGGTTCCTGTCCTTGTATTGGTTTTTTTCTGTTATTATCCTTTGAAGGGCTGGATTCGTGGAGAGATAATGTGTGAATTTGGTTTTGTCGTGGAATACTTTGGTTTCTCCATCTATGTTAATTGAGAGTTTGGCTGGGTATAGTAGCCTGGGCTGGAATTTGTGTTCTTTTAGTGTCTGTATAACATCCGTCCAGGATCTTCTGGCTTTCATAGTCTCTGGTGAAAAATCTGGTGTAATTCTGATAGGCTTGCCTTTATATGTTACTTGGCCTTTTTCTCTTACTGCTTTTAGTATTCTATCTTTATTTAGAGCATTTGTTGTTCTGATTATAATGTGTCGGGAGGTATTTCTTTTCTGGTCCAGTCTATTTGGAGTTCTGTAGGCTTCTTGTATGTTCATGGGCATCTCTTTCTTTAGATTTGGGAAGTTTTCTTCTATAATTTTGTTGAAGATGTTTGCTGGTCCTTTGAGTTGAAAATCTTCATTCTCATCCACTCCTATTATCCGTAGGTTTGGTCTTCTCATTGTGTCCTGTATTTCTTGGATGTTTTGAGTTAGGATCTTTTTGCATTTTACATTTTCCTTGATTGTTGTGCCGATGTTCTCTATGGAATCTTCTGCACCTGAGATTCTCTCTTCCATCTCTTGTTTTCTGTTGCTGATGCTCGTATCTATGGTTCCAGATTTCTTTCCTAGGGTTTCTATCTCCAGTGTTGCCTCATTTTGGGTTTTCTTTATTGTGTCTACTTCCCTTTTTAGGTCTAGTATGGTTTTGTTCATTTCCATCATCTGTTTGGATGTGTTTTCCTGTTTTTCATTAAGGACTTCTACCTGTTTGATTATGTTATCCTGTTTTTCTTTAAGGATTTGTAACTCTTTAGCAGTGTTCTCCTGCAATTCTTTAAGGGATTTTTGTGCTTCCTCTTTATTGTCTTCTGCCTGTTTAGCAGTGTTCTCCTGCATTTCTTTAAGTGTGTTATTAAAGTCCTTCTTGAAGTCCTCTATCATCATCAGGAGATATGCTTTTATATCCGTGTCTAGCTTTTCCGGTGTGTTGGGGTGCCCTGGACTGGGCGAAGTGGGGGTGCTGGGTTCTGATGATGGTGAGTGGTCTTGGTTTCTGTTAGTAAGATTATTACGTTTACCTTTCGCCATCTGGTAATCTCTGGGGTTAGTTGTTATCGTTGTCACTGTTTAAAGATTGGAGCAGAAGCTGTGTTCCACTCACCAGCAGTCCCAAAATCCTGCGGCGGGGGTCGTGGGTAGCTGGCGGGTGTCAGGCAACCCTGCTCTCCCGCTACCCCTGCGCTGATCCGGCCGGATGAGGCCTATGGCCCTACTCAGGCCGGTTTCTGCTTCCCTAACTAATGCAGTCTCAGGTCCCGCGCAATTGGATTGGAGCAGAAGCTGTGCTCCACTCACCAGAAGTCTTAAGATCCTGTGGCGGGTGTTGTGGGTAGCTGGCGAGTGTCAGCCGACCCTGCGCCCCAGCTGCCCCGGTGCTTTTCTGACCGGAAGAGGGTTGTGTCCCTATGTAGGCCGGATTTCTCTCTCCCCAACCAGAGCAGTCTCAGGTCCCGCGTGATTGGACTGGAGCAGAAGCTGTGTTCCACTCACCAGCAGTCCCAAAATCCTGCGGCGGGGGTCGTGGGTAGCTGGCGGGTGTCAGGCAACCCTGCTCTCCCGCTACCCCGGCGCTGATCCGGCCGGATGAGGCCTGTGGTCCTACTCAGGCCGGTTTCTGCTTCCCTAACTAATGCAGTCTCAGGTCCCGCGCAATTGGATTGGAGCAGAAGCTGTGCTCCACTCACCAGAAGTCTTAAGATCCTGTGGCGGGTTTTGTGGGTAGCTGGCGAGTGTCAGTCGACCCTGCGCCCCAGCTGCCCCGGTGCTTTTCTGACCGGAAGAGGGTTGTGGCCCTATGTAGGCCGGATTTCTCTCTCCCCAACCAGAGCAGTCTCAGGTCCCGCGTGATTCACATTTATTTTGCATGACATTATAATATGATGTTGTCATCTGCAAAGTTTATGTTCAAGAACTATGACGTTCCAAAAAAGTATTACAAAACACTTATAATGGTGCTGTAGAAATGTCAGTGGTTGAGAGTGCCTCTGCTCTTACTGAGGACCTGGGTTCAATTTCTAGCCACCCATGTTTGGTGGCCTACAACCACCTATACTTCTATTCCCAGGGGAGCTAATGTTTCTGCTTCTTTGGGCACCTGTACTTACTGGCACAGTTACACCCATTCCACATAACTTAAAAATAAAGATAAACCTAAAATACACACACACACACACACACACACACACACACACACACACATCTCATAGTGTTTAAAGTAACTTGGTATTGGGCTGCATTCAGAGTCATTTTGGGCTGCATGTGTCTCTTGGGCCATAAACTGGATAGCCTTATTTAGATAAACACAGTGTTTCCCAATAAAGCAAATATGTTCTATATGTCTGCTTTTAGTTTAAAAAAAAATAGAGCAGCAAAAATACATGCTGTGTGTTAGATGATCCACATATTGACAGCACCAGAAAGTTTTCAAATGTTCTACCCTCTATAAACCCGGAGTGAGTTGCTAGTTACTAAGTCCTTTTAACTCCTTTTCCCAGAGTAGCTAACCTCACTGTTAAGACAAAGAACAAAAACCAGTTTTTACAAAAAACAAACAGCAAAACAAACAAACAAACACTTTCAGGCTATTGAGTAGGTTCAGTCAGGGGTGTCATCTGTAGCAATGCTGTCAGGACCTCCATCCAACATGACTGATGGTTTCATAGTCAACTAAAAATATTTGAAGCTAGAGGGCTTATTTGGGTTTCCCTCAGTTATCCCTTCTTCTCAGAGGAGACTCAACTGGGAGATGATTAAAACTTTAGAAGACTACAATAGTCTCTCTCATCTGCAAGGTGTGTTTTCCCAAATGCTCAATGGACACCTGAACTGTAGGTGAGACCAAAGCCTCTAATGCCCTTCCCACGTCCTGAGTGCCTGCCACACTTGCCGCTCTGTGCCCACTGCTTTTGTAGCTTGAGGTGCTGCAGTCAAGCAGGGATGAAGTTCTTTTTACTTTTGCACAGGTTCACAGATCATTTGTTTTTATGGTAGATCCTAGCAATCTCAACATCTGTTTGGTTTTGTTTTTCTTTCCTTATTAAGGTAAGAAATACTTTTCATTTAAAGGAAATCGTGCTTTCTCTGGCACACCCAACCAGCCCGACTTCTTTCAAACTTTGGAGACATTATTAAATGAAGTAAGTTATTTGAGCACAAGCACTGTTGTGATGCGCATTCTAATGGTAACATGGCTCTCTGTGCTCTTTGTGCTCACTGAGAGGCTGGCTCTGGAAGCAAGGTTGCCTTCTCCCCAATGTCTCTAACTGGGAGAGGGAAGAACAGCCCAAAAGTAAACTCATTCTGCCCTTGAGAACAGCTCAAGATAAGCCATTTTCAACCCAGGTTACTGTTGAATATGCTATAATGCAATAATTCTTACAGTGAGACTAGGAGGAGGTTCAGTGGTGCAGAAGCTCAGCCAGGGAGAGAGAGAAGGTGGAGATTCTCTCTAGGGAGGACTGCAGCTGACTGCCCCTTCTTCCCCAGCTGATTTCTGATGGATGCACTTGATTTGATGTTATCTATCTGCTGCTTGCTCTTTGTTCTTTTACTTGGAAATCTTACCCAGAGAATATTCTGCTTCGCCTAAGACTCTCAATCTGGAATTCTGTCTAACTGTTTAAAGGGATTCCTTGGCTGCTTGTTAGGTGTTGTCAGCCCCCTAATTTGATGACATCACTTTTTGTTTGCTTTCCTCAGTTGGGCTCCTCCGGTGTCTTGACTGGATATTGTGAGTGTCCAGTTTGATAATGTTTTGCCATCTGTCTCTTTAACTGCTACTCACTATTGTTCTGGTACCTTTTGCTCACTATATACTTAATAAATCACTTATTCAAAACCAGAAGAACAGCATTTGTGGATCATTCTCTGAACTGTACAAAGCAATTGCCACACTGCTAACAATCTGTTTGATAGCCTGGCTGTCCACACAGTTATCGCTGGGCCAGCTGGACAGAATAATATAATGAGAGACTTCCTTTGTACTCTGTATATTTTGCAATTTAAAACTGTACTTGGTTTATTTCTGCAACTCTTCCATTTAGTATTTTCAGACCACAGATCACAGGAGTGTGGAAAGAAAAGGCTGCAGATAAAGGGGGAGGGATAGGTTACTGAGAAAGATTCTTAGGAAAGATGGATAGTCCCAAGGACAGTCAATGGCCTGGGATGAGATATAGCTAAGTTCTGGGTCATTTTAGACTTATCCTGCTATTAATCATCCTTGTGTAATGCAGTCTTGGCAATATTGAGGACAAGTAGGCAATGTCTTAAGTAAGATCAGATAAGGCATCTTCCTGGTACGTTGCTTTGTGACCTTAAGGAGAAAGGAGCCAGATAGAGGAAAGGAAGTCGGTTATTGATAAATATTTCCAGAATAAACCAATTTATTTAGTTTAATTATCTGTAGTTTTGAGAAATCTAAGAAATGGTCCTTAAATGATATCCTGAATGTGTTACCTAAAACCTTCTTCTAGCCTTTTACATCACATTAAGAAGTTTCATCAGGTGATGGAGAGATGACCCAGCAGTTAAGAGCACTTACTGCAGAGGACGAAAGTTCTGTGGCCCAGCCACTTCAAGGATCTTACTCCCTCTTCTGGTTGACATGGGATCCTATAAGCACATGGTACAAATATACGCATAGGCTCACACACATAGAAACAAATGCAATTTTAGAAAAGAAGTTTTAACATTAAAATTTTTGTCAAGTTTTTGTTTGTTTGTTTGTTTTGTTTTTGGGTTTTCGAGACAGGGTTTCTCTGTATAGCCTTGGCTGTCCTGAAACTCACTTTGTAGACCAGGCTGGCCTCGAACTCAGAAATCCGCCTGCCTCTGCCTCCCAAGTGCTGAGATTAAAGGCGTGCGCCACCAATAAAATAGCAGAAAGTAATGAAACTGACACAAACCCTTTACTAAGATTTATTTTCAAAGAAATAAACATCACCCCCCCACACACACACAAACACTTCTGTCCTGTCCTCATAGATAGTAACTCCAGAGCTGATATATATACTTCAGTCCATTTCTTTAAGTATTTAGCACATCTGTGCTTTAAAGTTTATATAAGCATAATGTTTTTATACACTGTATAAAGTTTACCCTTGTGTTATTCAAATGTTGATATCGAGTTTCAATGCAGACATGGTTTTGTAATGCTTATACCAAGAATCTCTTGTCTCAGGTTTGTGTAAACAGTTTTTACCATTTCTTCTCTGCCTTGTCAATAACTGCTGATCACCCAGTGGCTGACCAGAATAGGGTGGGAAGTCCACCAACCAGAGGAAGGAGAAAGCGGGGAGAGGGAGACTCCGATCAGCGAGGTAGGATGAAGGATTTGCAGCTATAAGGAAGCCAGAAGAAAGGGGTCAGAAGAGAGATCATGGAAGCAGACCTAAAGCCCGAAGAGCCAAATCAATAATAATATGCAAATATCATAGGATGGGGCTAGGAGTAGCCAGGCAAGCATAGAAGATAAAGATAGATCATTTAATTGCTCAGCTATTGAGGTACAATTTTAAATAAATCTTGGTTTCTCTGAGTAGTTTTGGGGGACTAGCATAAGGTAAGGAAATACAGCTGCCAGATTAATTCTCTTAGTTTACATTTATATTATAATAATTCATTTATGAGGGTACATAAATGCTGCCATGCTGAACTTACATTTTTTTCTAATTGTATTTTTCCTCAGTATTTTTAAGCCTGGTTTGCCTTAATGGCCATGAAATAGTTGTATTGAATCAATATACCACAAAAATTTAACTATTCCTTCATTAAATTTAATTGGGTTTTAAATGTCTTACTTTTGCTAACTTCAGTATATCATTTGTCTGTGTGTACTTGTGCCTATGACTGCAGTAGAATTGCTGTGTCTTCCTATGAATATGGCATCTTAGTCTGTTTTATAATGCTATGACAGAGTGCCAGAGAGTGGGCAGTTTTTAAAGATTAGATGTTTATTCTCTTATAAACCTCTAGTTAGTCCAAAAGCAACACCAGCAGGTTAGATTGCCTGTGTGGGCTTCCTTGCTGAGGACTGCTTTAACCTCATATGACTGACTGACTGACTGACTGACTGACTCAAGGGAAATGAGTGGAATGCTGGGGAAAGCCTCTTTTGCAAGGGTAGGATGGCTTAGATATAAAATGCTCTACCTGGTGATGTGTTTTGGGAGCTTGTAGACCATTTGAGAGTTGGAGGCTGATTGGAAGAGGTAGGTCTTTGGGGGTAGTCTTGAAGTGTGTAGGCTTGCCTGCTTCCTGTCCCATCTCTTGCTTCCTAAGCCATCAGAATATAAGCAGTCTCGTGTTTCTGTCACCATACCCACAAGCCACTCCCACTAGCATGTCTTCAGTTACCTTTCCAGTGGTGTGGAAAGTATCCTCAAGCAGTGAGCCAAACACAACAAGTCTTTCTGTTGCTTCCTGACAGGTCTGTGGTAACAGTGAGGAAAGGAACTGGTAAATGGATTGAATTCTGTTCACAAGAGGGGGGCCTATTTTGGCCTTATCACCTCTAAGGGACCCCACATCTTGATTCCACTGTATAGCTTTTAAGTTTTAATACCTTGCATTTGGAAAATGCATTCTTCACTTAAGGAAAGAGGGTGAGAGGTAGTGAAAACTGGCTTTCACAACTCTCCTATAGGGCATTCCAGACAAAGGTTTGTGAAGAAAGGAAAGTTGCCCTTGACCCAGGAAAAGAAAAGCGACATTCTTCGAAGTATAAAATGTTGTTGTTGTTGTTGTTGTTATTTGTCTGTTTGTTTAGTAGAAGAAGATATTGGTAAGAATGTTTCCAGTATTGTAAAATCTGGTTTCAAAGATCAACAATGGGATCTGGGCTAGTTAAGGAGGGTTGTGAAGTCAGGAGAGAGACCAGAGGAAAAAATAGATTTGTTGATCAGCTTGAATATCTGGTGATATGTTCGAACACCATATTTTATGAGAAAAGCTGGGGGACAGCAATTGAGACTATGGTCAGATACAGAAAGACCTTAAGAGATGCAGTACTGAGTGACATCACAAAGCAAATGCACAGTAGCATTGTGTGGGAGTGGGGGGATTCATGGAATGTGAGAAGAGGTCATGACCAGAGTGTCTCTTAAGTTGGCCTCTGACCTGAAATCTTCTAAGCTCTTGATAGGTATTGGGTACAAAAAATATTTGTGATGTAAACCCATGTCTTAGGGTTTTACTGCTGTAAACAGATACCATGACCAAGGCAAGACTTATAAAAAAAACAACATTTAGTTGGGGCTGGCTTACAGGTTCAGAGGTTCAGTCCATTATCATCAAGGTGGGAGCATGGCAGTATCCACGCAGGCATGGCACAGGCAGAGCTGAGAGTTCTACATCTTCATCCAAAGGCTGCTAGTGGAAGACTGACTTCCAGGCAACTAGGGTGGGGATCTTATGCCCACACCCACAGTGACACACCCATTCCAACCAGGTCACACCTATTCCAACAAGGCCACTCCTTCAGATGGTGCCACTCCCTGGTCCAAGGATATACAAACCATCACAACACAATATAAGGACAGTTGTCCACTAGGGCATAACAAGGGTCAAGGGTAGAAAAGGATGCCTTTGATAGCTTTCCTGAGTCTTAAGAGAAATGCTCACCCTTCTTTGTTCTTCCTCCAAGAAGGACATTCTCAAGTCCTGAAGCCTTCTCAAGTTTTATTGTGACGTTCAGGGAGCCTCCCCTCCCCCTAGGAGGGAGACTGCGAGAACAGTTTCAGGAGGAAAGTAAAGCTACCCTGAATTTAAGGAAGGGGAAAGAGTGTTGGTTCTCTGCAGCCCCAGCAGCAAAAGCAGACTTTCCTCATGCCCTGTGTCAGCAGCTAGTACACACAGACACACCTCTGGATCCTTCTCAGAAGGAGGAGCCAAGAAGGAAAGCAGGGCAGAAAAACAATGGCTACAGGGAAGTGCAACTAAGAACTCACATGATACGTACTCACTGATAAGTGGATATTAGCCCAGAAACTTAGAATAGCCAAGATACAAGATACAATTTGCAAAACACATGAAACTCAAGAAGAACAAAGACCAAAGTGTGGACACTTTGCCCCTTCTTAGAATTGGGAACAAAACACCCATGGAAGGAGGTACAGAGACAAAGTTTGGAGCTGGACCATATAGAGACTGCCATACCGGGGGATCTATCCCATAATCATCCTCCAAACGCTGACACCATTGCATACACTAGCAAGATTTTGCTGAAAGGACCCAGATAGAGCTGTCTCTCGTGAGGCTATGCCAGGGCCTAGCAAACACAGAAGTAGATGCTCACAGTCAGCTATTGGATGGATCACAAGGCCCCCAATGGAGGAGCTAGAGAAAGTACCCAAGGAGCTAAAGGGGTCTGCAACCCTATAGGTGGAACAACAATATGAACTAACCAGTACCCCCCAGAGCTCGTGTCTCTAGCTGCATATGTGGCAGAAGATGGGCCTAGTCGGCCACCATTGGAAAGAGAGGCCCATTGGTCTTGCAAACTTTATATGCCTCAGTACAGGGGAACACCAGGGCCAAGAAGTGGGAGTGGGTGGGTAGGGGAGCAGGGTGCGGGGAGGGTATAGGGGACTTTAGGGATAGCATTGGAAATGTAAATGAAGAAAATACCTAATTAAAATAATTATAAAAAAAAAAAAGAAATTTCTCCTTTTGCAAGTCTGACTGAGTCTTTGCAAGTCAGCACTATTTCTGTAGTGTGTTCTTTGCCTTTCTTGGACTGTGAATGCAGTTAGGAAATACTCTAGGAGCATTTAAAATAACACTTCATTATGCCAAAGCATGGTGGAAAGTTGGTCCTCTCTAACACAGTGGCTAAATGTAACAAGAATGGCAATAGTTTTGCCAGAACATTCCACAGTCAAGCATTCTTAACTTTTCAGCACTTTGAGTGCAGCATATGTGGCAGTATAGTAAAAGTTTATAGACCTTTCCTCCAAATGTTTAAAATGCATAAAATAAAAGATACAGCGTTATAAAGGAAATCAATTATAATGAAACAGTTATAAAATGTCTTAATGCGATTGAACAGTGTGTGCTTTTAAATAGAGCTTGGCAGTCATTCTAATAGCCACTGTAATTTTGCCATAATGATGAACAAAAATATATTTCAAGATACTAGCACTAAATCAATGTGATATGAAAATGGCTGTGATTTCTTTTGGCAGAGTCATATTTATTGCTCGTATTACCAAAATGTGTTGCCCACATTCATAATTTTTAATGCTGTATTTTTTTGCTAGAGGTTAATGAAATAAATATGTAATACCTCAACCCTCCCCAAGTTCATGGACTTGATCTTTCTAGCCATAGTACATCAGAACTCTCTGGTCAGCTGAGTAGAAACAGATCATATGGAAACTAAGGAAAGGATTTGGCAAGGCATAAATAACCATTATCCCATTCAAGTAATAGTTGCTGTTCTGTACAAAAAAAAAAAAAAATGTGATGATGTGATACAGTGGGTTATAACTGCCGAAAATCATTTTGATAGAGTGGATACCAAAACTGCAATGACTGTGGTCAGTGTCAAAGCATAGGGACATTAGAAAAATCAACAGTGAAATCCTGGGTGTGCAGTAAAAGGCAAGAGGAGGAAAGATTTCCTTCCCTTTTGTACCATCTACCAAGAGGCTTACGTAATCTCTTATGATGCTTTGGCTAGAAATGGATCCCACTCAGCATTTAGTCTTCAGATTTTGTGATTAGCATCTTCAGTAACCTACCCTATGATTGGATGCCATTTTGAACTTTCTAAAACTTCATTTGCCTCTGTTATCTCCTCTGAATCTGAAGTAATTGTTGTGAGTTGAACTGGCATGTGCTTTGTCAGTAGCAATATTGAGACTAAGGGGCTTACACTTGTGTCAGCAGGAAAAATAGGTATTATTGCAAGACCCACTGGCTTCTTAAGTTTCTCAGCAGTGGGCTTTCTTTTAAAGATCAACGTAGGTGCTAAGGTGATATATTGACTGAGAGACAGAAAGAATTCTGTAGTGAGCTTAGTGAAGTAAATAACCTCTCCTAGAAATGAGAAATGTAGCCCAGTGTATTGCAGGCTTTGAAATGGATAGGCAAGTTTCACAGGCAGTTTATGGAGGTGGTTGGCTCATTCTTTCATTCTTTGGACTATATATTGAGGGCACAATCCAAGACTCCATCACCAGCACTGAGCAAAATTGCCCTTGTATTTATTTCTCTTCTGCTTCCATATTTCCACTTCTCCCATCCTTCCTTCACTCCTTGAATCAGCTGCTAGCACTTGCCTCCCTTCAGCTATTAGCAGCATGCCTTCCTGACTGTAGTTCCTTTACACTTCTCCTTTCCTGTTCTCTTTACTTTTTCTTAGACAAGTAAGAAACTTTTTCTTTGTCTCATCAAGAGGGAAATAATGTGCTTCCCCATCCTTCCTCCTAGCCTAGCATTCTTGTTACAATTCGTAAGTAGAGATAGTCACAAATATTGTCAAAGTCATAAGTAAAAATAGTCACAAATATTTATTAAGCTCCTGCTAAATGGTCATACTGTGATAAATCTTTTATATATAGATTGTTTTATTAATCCTCACAAGACTGCAAGAAATTACCTGCATTTTATAGTTATAGAAACTAAGATTGTGAGAGATTTTAAAAAATCACCTGTACCCCTTTGGCTTAATCACTGTTCTGTTGTTGTGAAGAGACACCATAACCAAGACAACTCTTATAAAAGAAAGCATTGAATTGGTGGTTTGTATACAGTTCCAGAGGCTTAGTCCATTGTCATCGTGGCAGGAAACATGGTAGCAGGCAGGCATGCAAGCAGGCAGGCAGGCAGGCAGGCAGGCAGGCAGGCAGGCAGGTGTGAGGTTGGAGAAGCAGCTGAGAGCTACATTTTGATCTGCAAGCAGAAAAAGAGAGCCTGGGCCTGACATGGACTTTTGAAACCTCAAAGTCCATACCCTAGTGCCATACTTCCTCTCACAAGGCCACACCCACTCCAACAAGGCCACACCTCCTAATCCTTCCAATAAGTTCCACTGTCTGATGACTAAGCATTCAAATATATGAGCTTACGGGGAACCACTCTTATTCAAACCACCACATCCTCCAAAACACAGTGAAATCCCTTGCCAAAATGGTATAGCTGTTATATGTCCACTGTTAAGGTTTAAGCCTGGTTCCTTTAGACTCCAAAGCTTGTCTCCTTAATCCTTATACTGCATTGTCTCCCCTTCTTGTCAGTGGTTACTCACAACTGGAGTCATCCAAGAAGTTAATGAAATGAGAAATGTATTTAGAGAATGAGTTCAGTGTAAAAACTTGTTTTCTAGTGGGTTAAATGGTAGCTGGGCCTGGAGATATGACTTAATGTTAAGGACATGCACTAGAAGATGGGTGTAGGGACACACATTCCTAATCCCAGGAGGCAGGGATAGGGGCATCTCTGAGTTTTGAGGCCAGACTGATCTGCCTAGAGTTCCAGGACACCTTGAGCTATATATAAAGACCCTGAAGAGAGGAGGAGAGGAGAGGAAGAGAGCACACTGCTTTCCGTCTCAGAGGACCTGAATTCAGTTGCCACCACCCTCATCAGCTGGCTCACATCATAACACCAGCTCCAAGGGGATCTGACACCTCTTGGCCTGTGTGGCCCTCATGTGCATAGACCTACATACACACAACATACATATACACAATTAAAAAGAATAAAAATAAATGTTTAATTAGAGGGCCTGATTATTTACAGTGGCTCATCGCTAGATAAAGGAGTCCCATACATAGTCAATGACTGTTCACTGTGTTTAAAAGACAATGACTTTAGTGGGGCATGGTGACACACACCTTCAACCCCAGTGCCTGGGAGGCAGAGGCAAGTAGATCTTTCTGAGTTTGAGGCTAGCCTGGTCTACAAAGTGAGCCCAGGACAGCCAGGGCTATTACACAGAGGAAACCATGTCTCAGAAAAACAACAACAACAACAAAAAGTGAATTTTAAAATGTACTAAATTAACCTCACTTATTTTAGAATATGGGTATAGGCTATAAGAATAAGTGATGTGAACTGTTCTTGCAGAGGACCCAGGTTTGGTTCCCAGCACCCATATCATGGCTCACAACCATCTAAATTTCCAGTTCCAGGGGGCACGATCCCCTCTTCCACTGGCACTGGCACACATATGGTATAAATAAACACACAGATGAAGACACACATACATATAAATAAGTAAGAATGGGTAATAGAGTTATTCCCAAGGAAACTAATGTCCCAATTGCTTTCCTCTATGCATGTGTCTTCTTCAATCGGGTCTGTTCCTAAAGCTGAGAAGAAACTTCCCAACCTGCTTGTCTTCTTGGAAGATTCCTCCTCATGTCCTCAAATCCTCACAACCAGAAGCTCTACTCAGTATGACAAACAATGCACTGGCCTTGGCACCTCTACAGACACTTACTGATGAGGAAATTATGATGAAGAAGACAGGTAAGTAAGCCTTCAACTTCACCCTGTTGCCCCTCTGGTCATGGGAAATAATACAAATCAGTGCGGGAGCTGTGCTCATCTCTGCGGTGGTTGCCCTGTTTAGGGGCATCAGGGTATTTGTTTATTTTTGAAGCAGGGTGTTGTTGTGTTACCCATGATGATCTCAACCCCCTGGGCTCAAATAACCTTACCTTAGCCTCCAAAGGATTTAGAGTCATATAAATGAGATTTTTCACATAATATTTTGGAAAGAGTAATATAAAAACAACAGCAGAATAAAGGGTTAGGTTACAGGTTAAGGTTTCCCCATCTCTCTTCCCTGATTCTCCAGCTCTTCCCAGAAACTGATTCATTGACAGTCTCTTCTGTAGCCCTGGAGTAAGGACATGATACTAACCATCCCACAGTGCACAGGGAAAGCATCTCCGAAACAAAGGCTTGCCGTCCCAGAACGTTCTTAGGACTTAGGTGGAGAAACCTTCCTGGGTGTGGTCATGCAGCTGTTAAAAGGTCCATGTTAGATGGGATATGCTGCTGTAGAAAGATAAGGTGTAGGCAGGGAGACAGCAGGCATCTGGCATGATGGTATATGCTTTACTCTCAGAACTCCAAGGCCAGAAGCAAGTAGCTCTTTGTGAGCTAAGGCTAGCCTGATCTCACAGTAACTTCCAGGCCAAGCAGGGCCACACAGTGAAATTCTGTCTCAAAAAATAGCAAAAAGAATAAGATGGGGAGGAAGGAAGCAGGGAGAAGGTTGAATGTGTGTCTTAGGTTGGTTTGGGTAATGGAAGTGAGCCGGTAGGTAGAGCGTCTGGGCAGAGGCATACTTGGAAGAGAAGCTTTCAGAAGGGACACATGAGTTTAAAATCAGTTACCTGTGGGGAGATGAACTCTAAATCCAAGGTAGGAGAACACGGCTTTCGCTTTTCATTTTATGCCTTCCATAGTATTTTACATTTTTGCTTCAAAGCAGGTTAGGGGATTGCCTTTCTGTATGTATAGAAGGAAATTGTAATTTGTATCTTGAAAACCTAAATATAGTCATGTGTGTTTTATGATTTAAAAAGTTTATCAGCAAACTGTTAATGAACTATTTCTTTCTTAACTTAAAAATATCCACTCTATCTATTTAAACATAAACTCATCAGCAATTCTTTTTCCCACAGTCAAAAAATTTGCACAGGAGCACGTTGCTCCTCTGGTTTCCCCTATGGATGAGAACTCAAAAATGGAGAAATCGGTGATCCAGGGATTGTTCCAGCAAGGGGTACGTGTTCCTTAATTCTATTTTATTATATCCTTTTGCCTCCTCTACCCTCTCCTGTCTTCTCCCACCTCTCTACCTACCCAATTTCATTTTCTCTGTCTTTCTGTTTCTCTTTCTCAAAAAAAAAAAGAAAAAGAAAAAAAATTCAAAATAAACAAGACAAAAATACCCAAACCAAAAAA
Organism: Mus caroli; assembly: GCF_978045245.1. Taxonomy (NCBI): domain Eukaryota; kingdom Metazoa; phylum Chordata; class Mammalia; order Rodentia; family Muridae; genus Mus; species Mus caroli. The sequence continues at coordinate 14,235,579 of NW_028227263.1, read as the reverse complement.
AAAGTACACAAAAAGCAGAGTCCATTTTGTGTTGGCCAACTACTTTTAAATACATCATGTATATTAAAATATATGCAAACTTTTCAATTGAGGGATTATAATAATCTTAGTGAATTCCTCATTCCTAGTCCAAAGTATCTGTGTTTCTTCTCTGTTAAGGTCTTAGTTGATTTTATACAGTTAAAGATTTCTGACTGGATTGACATTTTAAACTGGCAATGTTGTGAAGGAGAAGGCCACTAGCACCTGGTGGGAAGAAGCCTGGGCGCTACAGACTGACCATCCTACCGCACACACACAGGGAAGCTCACCTAAGAGCTGACTAGCTCCATCAAACACTACAGGCCAGAGACACTGTGTGCATTCTTGTTTGTGTGTCAGTCTTAAAGCAGAGCTGATATCTGAGTTCCATGTTAGGCAGATTTCCAGCTTTGTGATTCACACAGTCTTTGTCACATAGCTCTTGTCACCACATATGACATGTAGAAGAGATTAAAATAGAGTTAATCTGGCTATGAGTAGGACATTGTCAGTGTGGGAACTCCAAGGAGAACATCTTTAAAAATCCCCATGCTAATTCCTGGTGTCTCTCTTGTCTTTAGGCTCAAAGGAGTTGTTTGTTTGGTTGGTTGGTTGGTTGGTTGGTTGGTTGGTTCGTTGGTTGTCTTTAATACTAAGTATGTATTCAGTACCACCTTCTTAAATCTTGTCTGTCACCTAATTGAAAAATAACTTTTGGCACCATGCCATATAATTTCATTTCTTCTGGTTTCAATGTGACCAGCTTTTGACGGCTTTTCTAATTTTTTGTTATCAGTGAAATGCTTAGGAAATGGAATCCCCTGTAGAGACATATGGGACCGCACAGACACCTGGTGTGTTAGACAAAGACCCGATGGTTCTTCTCCCAACCCAGTTCTGCTGTCATCATGGACAGACCCCATCACCAGGCCATGCTTCTGTGGGACTACTTTGATAGTCTCACGGCTTGAAAGGCTTGAAAACTGTTCTCCTGGGGTAGAACTTGCATTCAGGGCCATGCACCCGCACTGTCCATCTCCTGAAACTACTCCTGCTTATAGTAGTTCAACTGCCTCCTAACCCCTCATTCCCTGTGTTAGTCACCTGCCACATATTTCCGATTAAAGAGAACTGTGACCTTTATCGAGGAGCAGTATTGCTAACAATTGCTCCCACTCCGAAATCACTATCAGTTCTCCTCCCCTCCCACTCCATTGCAGTTCTCAGCCTTCGTGGTTCTGCCTTTCTGTCGGCTACATCTTCACCCTGAAATATAGCCATAGCCCTAACTCAGCACTGCTGTTAGGAGAGCCTAGAGAGAAAGGAAGCTTCCCCCTTCCTGCTACCAGACCTGGCTCTTACACCACTGCTATATGGCATGTGCCTTTCCTAAAACAAGGACAGTTAAACACAGAGCAGTACTGAGGACATTTCATGTTCCAGACTTAGACATTGAAATCAAACGGCCAACATTTAGTGTTGTGTGTCAGCATCTGTGACTTGTTGGGTGTGTCACTAACCAGGTGTTGTCTGCTAGCCATCTTGGACTTTCTAAAGTGGCCCCAGATAGATGCTCGTGCAGTCATTATCTCTGCTGAGAAGGTTCCGTCAAAAGACCTGCTTAGAAGACTCTGTGCCAACAACTACAAGCTACAGACGTGTTCCCTGGGCGCTGGTTACTCTCTGCATTCACTTATTACATCAAATCAGTAGAGAGGGGCCAGTATGGAAATACCAAAACAGTTCATACTTTCTTTTTTTTTAATTTTTTTTTTATTTTTAATATTTTTATGACATATTTTCCTCAATTACATTTCCAATGCTATCCCAAAAGTCCCCCATAGCGCCCCCCACTTCCCTACCCACCCATTCCCATTCTTTTGGCCCTGGCATTCCCCTATATTGGGGCATATAAAGTTTGCAAGTCCAATGGGCCTCTCTTTCCATTGATGGCCGACTAGGCCATCTTTCGATACATATGCAGCTAGAGACAAGAGCTCCGGGGTTCTGGTTAGTACATCATGTTGTTCCAACAATAGGGTTGCAGATCCCTTTAGCTCCTTGGGTACTTTCTCTAGCTTCTCCATTGGGAGCCCTGTGACACATCCAATAGCTGACTGTGAACATCCACTCCTGTGTTTGCTAGGCCCCGGCATCGTCTCACAAGAGACAGCTATATTTGGGTCCTTTCAGTGAAATCTTGCTAGTGTATGCAATGGTGTCAGCGTTTAGAAGCTGATTATGGGATGGATCCCTGGATACGGCAGTCTCTAAATGGTCCATCCTTTCATCACAGCTACGAACTTTGTCTCTGTAACTCCTTCCCTGGGTGTTTTGTTCCCAATTCTAAGAAGGTGCACAGTGTCCACACTTTGGTCTTCATTCTTCTTGAGTTTCATGCGTTTATCAAATTGTATCTTATATCTTGGGTATCCTAAGTTTTGGGCTAATATCCACTTATCAGTGAATACATATTGTGTGAGTTCTTTTGTGATTGTGTTACTTCACTCAAGATGATGCCCTCCAGGTCCATCCATTTGGCTAGGAATTTCATAAATTCATTCTTTTTAATAGCTGAGTAGTACTCCATTGTGTAAATGTACCATAATTTCTGTATCCATTCCTCTGTTGAGGGACATCTGGGTTCTTTCCAGCTTCTGGCTATTATAAATAGGGCTGCTATGAACATAGTGGAGCATGTGTCCTTTTTACCGGTTGGGACATCTTCTGGATATATGCCCAGGAGAGGTATTGCTGGATCCTCCGGTAGTACTATGTCCAATTTTCTGAGGAACCGCCAGACTGATTTCCAGAGTGGTTGTACAAGCTTGCAATCCCACCAACAATGGAGGAGTGTTCCTCTTTCTCCACATCCTCGCCAGCATCTGCTGTCACCTGAATTTTTGATCTTAGCCATTCTGACTGGTGTGAGGTGGAATCTCAGGGTTGTTTTGATTTGCATTTCCCTGATGATTAAGGATGTTGAACATTTTTTCAGGTGTTTCTCTGCCATTCGGTATTCCTCAGGTGAGAATTCTTTGTTCAGTTCTGAGCCCCATTTTTTAATGGGGTTATTTGACTTTCTGGAGTCCACCTTCTTGAGTTCTTTATATATATTGGATATTAGTCCCTTATCTGATTTAGGATAGGTGAAGATCCTTTCCCAATCTGTTGGTGGTTTTTTTGTCTTATTGATGGTGTCTTTAGCCTTGCAGAAGCTTTGTAGTTTCATGAGGTCCCACTTGTCAATTCTCGATCTTACAGCACAAGCCATTACTGTTCTATTCAGGAATTTTTCCCCTGTGCCCATATCTTCAAGGCTTTTCCCCACTTTCTCCTCTATAAGTTTCAGTGTCTCTGGTTTTATGTGAAGTTCCTTGATCCACTTAGACTTGACCTTAGTACAAGGAGATAGGAATGGATCGATTCGCATTCTTCTACATGTTAACAACCAGTTGTGCCAGCACCATTTGTTGAAAATGCTGTCTTTCTTCCACTGGATGTTTTTAGCTCCCTTGTCGAAGATCAAGTGACCGTAGGTGTGTGGGTTCATTTCTGGGTCTTCAATTCTATTCCATTGGTCTATTTGTCTGTCACTATACCAGTACCATGCAGTTTTTATCACAATTGCTCTGTAGTAGAGCTTTAGGTCCGGCATGGTGATTCCACCAGAGGTTCTTTTATCCTTGAGAAGAGTTTTTGCTATCCTAGGTTTTTTGTTATTCCAGATGAATTTGCAGATTGCACTTTCTAATTCGTTGAAGAATTGATTTGGAATTTTGATGGGGATTGCATTGAATCTGTAGATTGCTTTTGGCAAGATAGCCATTTTTACAATGTTGATCCTGCCAATCCATGAGCATGGGAGATCTTTCCATCTTCTGAGATCTTCTATAATTTCTTTCTTCAGAGACTTGAAGTTTTTATTATACAGATCTTTCACTTCCTTAGTTAGAGTCACGCCAAGATATTTTATATTATTTGTGACTATTGAGAAGGGTGTTGTTTCCCTAATTTCTTTCTCAGCCTGTTTATTCTTTGTGTAGAGAAAGGCCATTGATTTGTTTGAGTTAATTTTATATCCAGCTACTTCACCGAAGCTGTTTATCAGGCTTAGGAGTTCTCTGGTGGAATTTTTAGGGTCACTTATATATACTATCATATCATCTGCAAAAAGTGATATTTTGACTTCATCTTTTCCAATTTGTATCCCTTTGATCTCCTTTTGTTGTCGAATTGCTCTGGCTAGGACTTCAAGTACAATGTTGAATAGGTATGGAGAAAGTGGACAGCCTTGTCTAGTCCCTGATTTTAGAGGGATTGCTTCAAGCTTCTCACCATTTACTTTGATGTTGGCTACTGGTTTGCTGTAGATTGCTTTTATCATGTTTAGGTATGGGCCTTGAATTCCTGATCTTTCCAAGACTTTTATCATGAATGGGTGTTGGATCTTGTCAAATGCTTTTTCCGCATCTAACGAGATGACCATGTGGTTTTTGTCTTTGAGTTTGTTTATATACTGCATTACGTTGATGGATTTCCGTATATTGAACCATCCCTGCATCCCTGGGATGAAACCTACTTGGTCAGGATGGATGATTGTTTTGATGTGTTCTTGGATTCGGTTAGCAAGAACTTTATTGAGTATTTTTGCATCAATATTCATAAGGGATATTGGTCTGAAGTTTTCTATCTTTGTTGGGTCTTTTTGTGGTTTAGGTATCAGAGTAATTGTGGCTTCATAGAATGAGTTGGGTAGAGTACCATCTGTTTCTATTTTGTGGAATAGTTTGTGAAGAACTGGGATTAGATCTTCTTTGAAGATCTGATAGAACTCTGCACTAAACCCATCTGGTCCTGGGCTTTTTTTAGTTGGGAGACTATTAATGACTGCTTCTATTTCTTTGGGGGATATAGGGCAGTTCATACTTTCTTAATAAGAAAGGTTATCAGCGCATACTTAGATTTTTTTATTCCGTTCATTTATGCTTCAAGGCATTTTGCATCTTTCATTGTTATCCAATACCCAAAGTGGAATAAAACCTCTAACATAAATTTATCCTTCTCAAGAAAAAAAAAAAGGAAAAGCAAACAAGCAACCGAAAAATCTAAAGTTTTTATAGACTATTATTTATAGCAAAATAGCTATATCAAATTAAAATATAAATAAAATTTTAAAATTCAGAATGCATATATGGTAGGCTATGGCTATCACTTGGGTGGTGGTAAAGTGCTTGCCTAGCATAAGGGGCCCCAGGTCATCCATGTGTTTGCAGTTTAGTTTTTACAATTTACAGTCTCCCGGTATGAATAGCTTTCTGCACCTGCCTCATCTTTCCTCCTCTGTCTTGGCTTTAGCTGATGGGCATTGAAATTGAAGCAAAATATGGAGGGACAGAAGCTTCCTTCTTCTGCTCTGTCCTAGTGATAGAGGAGCTAGCTAAGGTGGATGCCTCGGTGGCTCTCCTGTGTGACATCCAGAACACAGTAATCAACAACCTGTTTAGAAAACACGCTTCAGAAGAACAGAAGGCCACCTATTTGCCAAAGCTGGCTACAGAAAAAGTAAGTTGAAATGAGTTGTTGAAAATGGATTGGGTCTAAGGTTCCAGTGTTTTCGGGAGAACAGTAACTGCCATATTGACTTTAATTATCCGAGACCACAATGCAACACCATCCATCAACCAAGCAATGCTCAATAAATTACTGCTACCGGAAAAGCACACTCTACTTCTCATTTGTCATGTGGAAACTTAGGAAATAATCATCAGACAATTATTTTTAGCCAGGCATGGCAGAGCATACTTATAATTCTAGTGGTCAGAGGCTGAGGCAGGAAAACTGCTCGTTTGAGACCAGACTAGGCTACATAGCAACTTCCAGGACAGCCTGGGATGTACAGTGAGACCCTGGCTACAAACAAACAAACAAACAAACAAAAATCCAGCATTTTTTGTTTTGTTGTTGTCTTGTTTGTTTGCTTGTTTGTTTTGAGACAGGGTTTCTGGCTGTCCAGGAACTCACTTTGTAGACCAGGCTGGTCTTGAACTCACAGAGATCTGTCTGCCTCTGCCTCCCAAGTGCTGGGATTAAAGGTGTGTACCACCACAGCCCGGCGAAACAACAGTACTTTTATCACAATTCATTTTCCAGTACCTTTGTTGAAATCACTTTCTACTATAATTAATTACATTTCAGCTTGTGGGGTTGTTTGTTTGTTTTTCTGGCTTGAAGCTTACAACAAGCTTCCTGCATTTTTTACTTGAGTTTTGAGATGGCTGCAGGCTCTAACTGTGCTATGGGAAGTCTTAATGAAGGCAGACAAGGAAATGCTGCACAGTAAGCATGTGTTCCTAAGCCTGCATTTTATCTTAGATAAACAGTAAGGGTGCTTCTGAGAAAATAATAATCACAATTCTATTGTGTTAAATATAAACTTTATAAAAATGCAGGATCTCGGTACATACCCTAGGCTGGTCTGAACTCATTATGTAGACCAGGCTGGCCTCGAACTCACAGACAGAGCACAGGAAGCCTGCCATTGCTTCCTGAGTGCTGGGATTAAAGGCATACACCACCATGCCTAGCCCAAATATAGATTTTTTTTTTTGGTATAACTAAAGATTTAACTTACATATGTCCATTTTTTAAAGCTGGACAGTGGCTGCATACACCTTTAATTCCAGCTCTTGCTGGGGCAGAGGCAAGCAGAATTCTGAGTTCAAGGCCAGCCTGATCTATAGAGTGAGTTTCTAGGGCAGCCAGCTCTACACAGAGAAACCTGTCATGAAGGGAAGAAAAAGAAAAAAAAAAACCAACAACAACAACCCACAATGCCCATTTTTTCCCTATGACTTGTTAATATAAAGGATAAATACAGTATTTTTCTCTCACATCTATAGGTAGGGAGCTTTTGCCTTTCTGAAGCTGGAGCCGGTAGCGACTCCTTCGCTATGAAAACAAGAGCTGAAAAAAGTGGAAATTACTACGTCATCAATGGGTCGAAGATGTGGATCAGCAATGCTGAGCATGCAGAGCTCTTCCTGGTCTTCGCCAATGTGGACCCCAGCTCTGTGAGTATAAAGAGAACCTCCTCCCTCCCTCCGTCTTCCCTCCTCCTTCCCTCCCTCCCCCCTCCCTCCTCCCTCCCTCCTCCCTCCCTCCCTCCCCCCCTCCCTCCCATCTTTTCTTTCTTTTTCTTTTTCTTCTTTCATTTCCTTCCTAGGGTTTGTTTTTTACGCTCCTCATTCTATGAGAGTTGAATGATATATTTTTTGTTTACTCATTCATCTAAAATAACTTGTTGGCATAGTTATTTACTACACAGAGGACCATTTATGACTTTTTTCCTAATTCCCTAAGCTTTAATTGGGTAGAACTTTAATTTTTCTGTATAATAATGAAGGATTTAAGTACTTGTAAAATACATTACTTTTAAGAATATTGAAAAAGATTTAAGAGTATTTTAGATGGAAGAAAATCATACAGCAAAATGGTAAGTATGTTTTATTTTGTTTTCTGAATATTGAACTTAAAGCATGGGGGGTCTCATGATCACGTACTTAATAAAAATAATTCCAACACTCACTGTGGGGCATGGAAAAGTACAGGTCGTGGTAAGAGCCCTCTCTAGGCGGCGCTGGCTGCCCTAGAACTCTCTATGTAGAGCAGGCTGGCCTCAGACTCACTGACATCCTCCTGCCTCAGCTTCCCAAGCGCTGAGGTGCACCACCATGCCTGGCATAAGATTCTTGTTTAGTAACTAATGTTCTCCAATTATTCTGGTTCTGTCTGTAGTGCACATGTCGCAATTCAGAGTCCCTTGGTGTTTACTGTCTGTTTTAGCTTTCTTTTCTTTTTGTACATGTGTGCACATGTGTGTTTGTATAGATATGGATGCATCTGTGAGGAAACCAGAAATCAACCTCAGGCACTGCTTCTCAGGAAATGGCCACTTTCGTTTTATAGATTGTCTTTTTAAATTAAATGTGTATATATGTTTGTCTGTGTAAGGGTATGTCCACTGGGTTCAAGGCGCCCAAGGAGGCCAGAAGAAGATGGCAGATCTGCCATAGCTGGACTTACGGGTGACTGTGAGCCACTCGCAATGATGTGGAGAATCTTCTGCAGGAGCAGTTTGTGCTCTAACTATGGATTCCTTTCTCAAGCCCCCAGCTCTGTTTGAGGCAAGGTTCCTCACTGAGACCTGGGCCTCAGTGATAACGTTTACCTGACTGTGTTTGCCTGCCTGGACAGCAAGCCCCAAGGACTCATCTGTCTCTGCCTCCCTAGTACTGGTATCACAAGGGCATGCCACCATGCTCAGCTCTTCAGGCAGGTATTTAGGATCAACAGGCATCCTCAAGTTTGCACAGTGGCACTTTACCAGCTGAGGCATCTCACCAGCCTTGTCACTTTCTTTCACTCTTTATGCTTTTTATTTTTATGTTATGTGAGTAGTTTGTCCGCATGTATGTTTGTGAACCACATGCGTGTCTGATGCTCATGGAAGCCAGAAGAGGGAGCTAAATCCCATGAAACTAGAGTTACAGACAGTTGTGAGCCAGAATGGAGGTGCTGGGAACCAAGCTCTGGTCCTCTGGAAGAGCAGCAAGTACTCTGCTGAGCCGTCTCTGTAACCCCTTAACTTTCTTACTTCGAACTCTTTATAAACAGGGATTTTTAAAGCCTAAGTGATAATCATATTTTACTTTTTTTTAGGGCTACAGAGGCATCACCTGCTTCTTAGTAGACCGAGATACAGAAGGTTTTCAGATAGGGAAACGAGAAAATAAAATGGGCATCAGAGCTTCGTCCACCTGTCAGTTAACATTTGAAAATGTCAAGGTAGGTATTCTAGACTATTCTGTAGAAGATTAATGAGAAATCAGCCTTACGTAGAACCATAGGAAATATATGAGAGAATGGCCCCAAACAGCAAATGGGATAAGTGGGCACTGCACGGAAGAGTTCTTGGTGGAGCTGGTCAGCAGTTAAGCGCTGGCCAAGAGTTGAAGCCCTTTTCTCAGTTATTTCCTATGGAAAACTTTCCTGTACAACCTCTGACCTAGAGAGAAAATGCCAGAAATTAACTTTAATTATTATTATTTTCATTATTTACAACTTATATACTCTGAAACATTTATACTTAAAAGCTTGGCACTTGTGAACCTAACTGCTGGGAGGAATTCTGAGGTTGGTACACCAACGGCCACAAGATGGAGATGTTGCTCAGTAAGAGTGGAAAGCAGGCAGGTTACACTCCACAAAGCAGGATCTTCCTCAGGATGCTGGAGCCTGACTTGGGCACACATGTTCCACTGCTCCTGGATCTTTGTGGGCAGCTGTGTCTGGAGGAACTGAGCTATTGTTACAGATATCTTTGGGCCTCTCTCCTTCCTTCTTCCTACTTGCCCTTAACCTGTCCATTCCTCCCTGCTCTCCCTCCTAACTATTTTCTTTTGTTTCTAGTATTGATTTATTCCAAGTATTGATTATTGAGGATATTTTGCTGTATGTATGGCAATGTTGTTTTGCATGTGGTGTGTGTGTGTGCATGTGCGTGTGTGTGCACGTGCACGTATATGGTTCATGCACATGTGCATGTGTGTGCGCGTGCACGTGCACATGCACATGTGCATGAACCATATATGTGCCTCGTGCCCTTGGAGAGCAGAAAAGAATGTAGGATCCTCTGGAACTGGAATCACAGATGATTGTGAGTAGCCATGTGGGTGCTGGGAAGAGAACCTGGATCCTTGCAAGAGCAACAATTCCCCTTAGCCACTGAGCCATCTCTCCACTTCTACTATTAACTTTGTATATTATAAGGAAATATTATAGCTTATTTCTCCTTCCTTCTCTCCTACTTACTGGATGGGAGAGTGCACACTCACACACCTCAGTAGACTTTTCTAAATATGAATCATTTCAACAGAAGAGCAGCTTATTACTCTTGCTTTTGAAGATACTTCATGTTTCTGTAGTTTCTAATGAATTATCTTAACATGATTAACATACAAATAAGAATTGGAGGTAACTTGTTACGCATATATGTTATTGACAAAGTATGTAAAATTCCCTTTTTCTGAATGTACTCATTCATTAAGTAGATTGTGCTTAGGCTGCGGAGGATGCACGAATGAGCAGCACAGACTTGGGAGAACGGTCAGGAGACGCACAGATGTCAGCAGGCAATCAAACTGGAGGGTTTAGTTTGGTTCTTTGGGTTTTTTTTTTATTAGATATTTTCTTTATTTACATTTCAAATGTTATCTCCTTTCCTGGTTTCCCCTCTGGAAACCTCCTATCACTACTGCCTTTCTCCCTGCTGACCAAGCTACCCATTCCTGCTTCCCTGTCCTGGCTGTCCCTCCCCTATACTGGGGCATCGACAGGACCAAGGGCCTCTCCTCCCATTGATGTCCAACAAGGCCATCCTCTGCTGCATATGCAGCTGGAGCCATGGGCCCCTTTGGTTGGTGGTTTAGTCCCTGGGAGCTCTGGGGGGGGGGACTGGTTGGTTCATATTTTGTTCCTCCTATGAAGCTGCAAACCCCTTCAGCTCCTTGGGTCCTTTCTCTAGTTCCTCCATTGGAGATCCTGTGCTCAGTCCAGTGGTTGGCTGTGAGCATCCACCTCTGTATTTGTCAGACACTGGCAGAGCCTCTCAGGAGACAGCTATAATGTTTTAGATGTATTTATTTTATTTTCTGGGTATGAGTGGTTTTGCATGAATGCGTGTGTGTGTACCACCTGTGTCCTTGTTGCCTGCGGAAGTCAGAAGACGATGCCAGGTCCCCTGAAACTGGATATGGATGTTGTGAGCAATCACGTAGAGTGCCAGGAGTTGAATCTGGGTCCTTTGGAAAAACAAGTGCTTTTAACCACTGAGTCATTTCTGCAGCTTTTCTCATTGAAGTTTACTCAATTCCATGATTGAGCAAGGTCACACAAATGGGGGAGATTCAAGTATGTGTGTGTAATTACATGCTATGTATATTTAAAATCAAAATAAGTGATGTAAATCTAAATTTGGAAGTAAGTATACATTTGTATTTCCAGGTTCCAGAAACTAATATTTTGGGGAAAATTGGGCATGGTTATAAGTATGCCATAGGAAGTCTTAATGAAGGTAGAATTGGAATTGCTGCACAGGTAAGTCTTCTTAGCTCCTTCACATTTTGAGCCAATTAAGATAAAAATGAAAAATAATAAAAAAAAGAATTGCAATAAGACAATTGATTATCTGGAAGCTTTTGAACACAAGGTGGCAGCCTGTCCTAGCATGAGGGGAAAGAATGGCTTCAGGTTATTTCTCTCAAATTCTACTTTGGTCAATTATGTAAGTGCCCAGAAAATCAAACAATGGCCTATTCAGAGCTCTTTTCTGCTTTGAGAACATTAAAGCATTATCTAATGCTAGACCAGTAACTTCCAAATATATTACATATTAAATAATGGCATCTGTTTTTCAGTTAACTTTTCAAAACCTGAAATTCATGCTTTCAGAACATTTTAAAATTAAGAGCACTCATTCTATTATATAAGAATGTATATTCTATTATGTAAGAATGTATATCCATATATTCATATATATTCTATTATATAAAATCCATACATATGTATTTACATATACATATATGTATATATACATATATATTCTATTATGTAAAGTTCTATTCATATATATATATATATACATACATATAACCCTAATCCCAACCCTTAATATATATTATATCATATCATACATACACATATATATGTGCATGTGTGTGTGTAATTCTGATTACTCTCTTTCCACTCTTTCTCTTATCTCCTTCCCATCCTTAGCAACACCACACCCCCTCATCTTACCAGACTGAATTTTGTAACTATTGGCTATGTTTAGTGATCCATTTCCAAGGCCATCTATGTGAGCATTGGAGCCCAGTGGAGTCAACTGAAGGCAATGACTGACCCTCAACCTAAAATCTGTCAGTAACGGGTAGTTCAACATTGAGAGTTGGCACCCCCTAAGCGCTTCCTGAACCTATCAATAGTCAGATATATATTTGTTTTTAAGCAGTATCTAAGATTTTCTAACTTAAATCTTTTAGATTTTGATATAAAGTATATCTGTTAGCTGTTAAAATAGTTAAATGTTGAATTATTACTCCACATTTTTTTTCCTGCTATTCTTTACTACATTAACAAAATGGTGCCCGCCCCCCTTGAGGGGAGAGATTCTGAGGACTGAATCTAGGACCCTAAACATGCTAAGCATCAGCTCTACCTCTGAGCTATACCTTCACCCTAACAAACTATTCTTAGATCAAAATTCAATTTTGGCTGCTAACAAAGCTAAAAGAGTACTTCCATACCCGTGCTTTTAAAGGTTTTCCTGTTGTACAACTTGATTGGATACAGCATTAGAGCTCTAACATGAAGCCTTAAGGTTTCTAGATACGCATAATATAGATGTTCTGGCCATGACGTCTATGATATGAGATTGATTCCAATTACTCGCTATTATCTTATAACCCAGTAAAGTGCTAAATAAAGCAGGCACGTGCTGAGTCTCAGAGGAAGAGGTACATGGAACAGTGAACTGGAGTCACTGTTCTTCAAAATCCTGCAGTTGCAGAGAATTTTCTTCTTTATTGTTTAAAATGGAAACATTCTCCCAAGATAGAAATGCAAGTTTTCCTTCACAGTGGGTAATGTCAGTGTTTAAGTCAGTGGTGTTAGCACTTGCCTGTGATCCCAGAGGCTTGAGGCAGAAGGGTTGAGAGTTTGAAAATAGACATAGCAAGTTCAAGGCCAGTGTGTGTACATAACAAAACCTACATAAAAACAAAACAAAAACAAAAACAACAACAACAAAGTCAGGGCTTAGAAGGATAACTAAGCAGTCAAGAGCACTGGCTGCTCTTGTGGAGAACCCAGGTTTGATTCCCAGCAAACACATGGTGGCTCACAGCCAGCTATAACTCCAGACCCAGGCCATCCAGTGTTCTCTTCTGTCCTCTGCAGGTCCTGTATGCACCTGTTACACAGACATACATGCAGACAAAACACTCATACATATTAGAAAATGCTGAAAAGAAAAAAGGGCTGGTGAGATGGCTCAGTGGGTAAGAGCACCCGACTGCTCTTCCAAAGGTCCAGAGTTCAAATCCCAGCAACCACATGGTGGCTCACAACCATCCGTAACGAGATCTGGCGCCCTCTTCTGGAGTGTCTGAAGACAGCTACAGTGTACTTACATATAATAAATAAATAAATCTTTAAAAAAAAAAAAAAAAAAAGAAAGAAAAAAAATTTAAGAACCCAAACCAGTCTTCACATTAACAGAGGCTTACATGCTGACTGATGACATCATCTATAAACACCAAAACTTGCTGCCTCATTTTAACTTGAGGTTTGTGGGGGCATTGTCCCCTTAATTTTGGATATAATCTTCTGTTCTCCAGAGAATACTAAATAAAGGCTAACAGAAAGTGTGAATGAACACTAATGAAATATTGATGTTTGTGAGCATTTCCCCCCAAAGCTTTAACTATTGATTTTTTTCTATTTCTTTTTTTTAACCCTACATAGTTTGACATAATTAGATAGTGATTTACTAGCTACCTAATGTTGAAGTTTAAAAACCATTTTTAAGCCCGGATCGTTCGATAGTTATAGAAATTAGTTAGCAGTGAGACAGTTCAGCTAAAATTGTGACCACCTTTTAACTTGTTCTTCAAATGTGGAAATTAGTGTTTTTACCAGATTCTCTCATCAGTTGTCTGAACCCCAGTTAAGTCACTCAGGGAGGTTTTGAAACGCTGATGTTTAGGCCACGTCCCCTCCTCCCTCTTCCTCCCACTCAGTGGTAGAGTGCTAGTCTAGCAGGCTGGCACCATGGATTAGTCCCTCTGTACTTCAGAAAGCAAAACAAACAAGCAAGGCAACGAAGTGACTCCAGATTTGACTCTGAGGACTGGAGACAGAGTCTGTAGTCTTGAGTCCATTCCAGGCTAAGCTACAGCTTGCTTCATGCCTGGAGAATCAGAATTTAATGATGAGGACTCCTGAGCAGAATCCTGGTCCTACAAACATAGCTGTAGCCAGAATTTGCTAGAATTAAATGCACATACTCTTGCATATATGAAGAGAGTCCACATTGTCTCCACATGATCAGATACATTGACAAAGGTACATAGTGAATACCCAAGGTACCTGCCAGCTCTGCAGTCCCCTCCTCACTTCCCGCCCCGCCCCCTGCCCCACCCCACCCCGCCCTGTCCTGCTTCAGTCTCCCTGTGAAAGGAATGTGCTACTTAGGCAACTAAAGGCATAAACTTGTAACAAAATACATTTTGATCTTTTGGTTTTTTTCTCTCTTTTCTTTAAACAGATGCTAGGACTGGCCCAAGGATGTTTTGACTACACTATTCCATACATTAAAGAAAGGATGCAGTTTGGCAAACGAATATTTGATTTTCAGGTGTATATAATTAAACTCTGTTGTCTTGGACTTTTCCCCTTCCTGTGTGTAAAGCCATGGAGGGAGTTCCCTAAGGATGTTCTATTGGGAGGAGAAATAGGTCTCATGGGATACACTGTGGCCATCTTAATCTTTTCTAAGGGCAGAACCATAGTCCTTGAGGCCAGCTGATGTATGTTTGGGATGCCTTGTGGGCACTGTAGAGCTGTCTCCTCACCGACTTCAGAAGTCCGGTATCCCCTAGGTTCAAGCCTCGCTCTTCTGTGTGCAGGTTCATATGATTTTCTCTGAAATGCCTGGCACTAGAAATATTTTAGGCTTCAGGTATTTGCAGAGTTCAGGACATTTTTGTGTACATGTAAGATAGCCTGGGGATGTGAGATAAATCTAAAAAATCTTCATTTATATTCCTTATATGCCCTATATGTAGCTCTGAGGTAATTTTATATAATACTTTTAATAATTTTATTTATGAACGAAAAGGTCACGGGTTGAACTTTCTACTTGTGGCACCATCTTGATGCTTAAAATGTTTCAGATTTTGGAGCATTTTGGGTTTCAGATTTTCAGATTAGAAATGCTTGCCCAGTAGGAGCTGTAGCTCCTGCCGTCATCTCCTTCCTATACAAGAAAACTGGAGCACATAGAAGGTGGGCTCCCAAAGTCATGTAGTTGGCTTCTAGCTTCCAGCAAGAAGGGCCGGCCGACAGTGAGACAGGTTAAAGGGGGCTTTTGATTTTCCCTGTAAGCTAGGATCGGTCTCTCTCTATATGCTCAGGGTCAGGAAAACTACTAAGTATAGCAGTGCTTGCGTTTTCACAGCCTGTTGGGATGTCTTTATTTTTTGTTTTCAGGCAGAAATTTAATATTAAGAAATTCAGTCATGCCAGGCATGGTGGTATATGCCTTTAATCACACCCCTCAGGAGGCAGAGGCAGGTGGATCTCTGTGAGTTTGAGGCCAGCCTGGTCTACATAGTAAATTCCAAGACAGCCAGGACTACATAAAGAAACCCTGTCTCAAAACAAACAAACAAACAAACAAGCAAAAAAAGGTATGAGGGACAAAATAGAAATTTATCATTAACTGTATAAAGCTTTGGTAAGAGTCGGTAGGGTTATATCCCACTATCCTCTCACTAAAATGACATTTTTTCACTTGGGTGTGTATCAATGACATCCTTGTCATCTCTAGACTTCAGAGACTTAAGGACAGGCCTAGGCAGCTCATTCTTACAACTCTCGGTTCTTTATTCTGCATAGACTTGAGCACTGCCCCAGGCAATGCTTTCTATTTACAGTACACTCAGGGACCTGTATCTAGCTATCATGAGTTGGGTTTTTGTTTTGTTTTGTCTTGGGGTTTGTTTGTTTGTTTGTTTGTTTGTTTTTTTCAGTTTTTTTTCAAGGCATACCACTGTTACCTTTCTGCCTTCTATGACAGCTCATGTGTTCTAAACCATTGGTATACCATGGCGACAAGTTTAACTGGCACAAAGATATTTTTTAAAAAAAGGATTAAAATCTCAGAATTCTGCACAGAAATATATCAGAACCTGTATAATAATGATATTGGCATAAAACAGCCAAATTGACTAATAGGCAAAGACTATATAGGCCAGCAATAGACACATGCCAGTTTGTACACTGATACATGGTGGAAACAACCTTGTAGGCCACAAAGTGAGACTGTTCTCTCCGTGTGGGAAAAAAATGAAAATATCTTTGCTGCTGCTGCTTTTTTTTTTTTTTTTTTTTTTTTTTTTTTGCTAGAGAAAGTACCCAAGGAGCTGAAGGGGTCTGCAACCTTATAGGTAGAACAACAATATAAACTAACCAGTACCCCCAGAGCTCCTGCCTCTAGCTGCATATGTAGCAGAAGATGGCCTAGTTGGCCATCATTGGGAAGAGAGACCCCTAGGTCTTGCAAACTTTAGATCTTTGCTTCTTACAGCAGATAGAATTCATATACAGCAAAGAAACCATGTTAAAAATAAAAGTTTAAGCCGGGCGTGGTGGCGCACGCCTTTAGTCCCAGTACTTGGGAAGCAGAGGCAGGCGGATTTCTGAGTTCGAGGCCAGCCTAGTCTACAGAGTGAGTTCCAGGACAGCCAGAGCTACACAGAGAAACCCTGTCTCGAAAAGCAAAAAAAAACAAAAATAAAAGTTTAAATTTTTAAAAAGAAGTAGGAGACTGTGTTTATAGCAGTAAGGAAAGAAGGGATTTCATAAGTGAAACATAAAAAAGACTAATCGTAAAGGAAAAGAATTGGTGAATTTTTCAGGACCAGCCTTGGCAACATAGCAAGTAGGAAGCCAGCCACCAGTCAGGACAATATACCAAGACACTTCTATAAGTAAATAAATAAATACAAAGAAAGGAAGGAGAGAAAAAAGAAAGAAAGAAAAAAATATAAGCAGAGAATTTGTCTACCCAGTTTATTTTCCTCAAGAAAGATGTCCTAAGTGGGCAGGGCTGGAGGGGTAGGTTGGTGGTAGAGTGCCACTTAGAATGTAGCATAAGACCCTGTGGTCAGTGCCCACAACACAAACAGAGAGCATAAGTGAAAAGACATGTCTTAGCAGGGAGGTATTCGTTCTGCATAGGCCTGCAGGTATCTATCCCATTAGTGTGATGCTTCATAACTTATATATCTCCAAAAGCCTTTATGCACATCAAAGTAGTATAAATACTAAATATCACAGAAAGAAAAGAATCTATCTGATATTTACAAATAGCCCCCACTGCCCAAGTTTTTACTCCTTTCATTTTGGAAAAACTTTTCATTAATGGGATTATTAAATAAGTGCTTTAATTGAGACTGTCTTAATTTTCATCACCTATTACTGAAATAATTTAATTGACATCTATTGTTAGACTCAGGTCATGAAGACAAGGAATTCTGGCTATAGTGTTCAGTGTTGTACCTCCCATTGCTCAACACAGGATTAGCATATAATAAGTGCTTGAATGGTGGATAGGTTAGACATGAGAAACATTCCAGTCTGTAGTCAACATTGAGGCTATATTTGTAGCAAACCACATCGCAGAGACTTACTAGTCAGCAGCCATAGGCTAAGCACCAGGTCTGGTGAGATCCCTGTCTCCAGAACTGAAGGGGAGAGCCACAGAGGGGGGAATCTACAGCTGCCATCTCTTCTTGAACATTGGAGTACACTCACATTGATAAAGTTAGTTGAAGGAAGAAAATTGGTGCTACAAAGATTCTTTCATTATTTCTCAGCTAGTAACTTGTAATGTGTTGTGGTCATGTTCAAAAATCAAAATTTTCTTATTCAGTCAAGCAAAGAATATTTGAAGTTTTGTTCTATTGGGTTTAATATAGGCCATTTATCATAAACAGTTGAAAATAATTAATAAATTTTAGAATCAAAGTTTTAAAACCTAACCTTTTACGGTGCTGTTTAAAATCTTAACAAACTATGAAGCATTACAAGAGTTTTGAAATTTTTCAAAAAATAATTCATAATACCTGTAGTATATTATTATTTCACTTTAGATTGCAGACTTAAGGTATTTAAAAGGATTGAATTTGGATTTCTTTGGGGACGGATTATGAGTCTGTGAGCGTTGTATATCTAACTTGCAGTTAGAAGTAAACTGAGTTTTGCAGATTGTCATTTTCTAACATGGATCTGAATGTTACAGGGGCTCCAACACCAAGTGGCTCAGGTGGCCACCCAGCTGGAAGCCACACGGTTGCTAACATACAACGCTGCTAGGCTCGTAGAAGCCGGAAGGCCATTTATAAAAGAAGCATCTATGGCCAAATATTATGCATCCGAGGTAAATTAGAAGGAGTTATCAGCCTCTTTTTTTTAAATAAGTGAGATTATTAGTCTTTCACTTGGGAATGTTGATTAAGCTTATGCTATCCTCCAAAAAAGAGAATGCACACTTTCCACTTCCTGCAGTAGAAGGGCAAGGGTAGAGCTGCCGTGGGAAGATGTGTTGCTTCTATGCTGTCTCTGTGTTTCCGTGAATGGCCAGTTCAGGTCGAAGCACACTACCCCAAGCCCATAGAGGCCTCCTCTGAGTGATGGCTTCAAGCCGTGGTTTCAAGTTGGGGTACAATGAGTTACCATGGAGGACATGTTCATGCCAGGACCATAGGAGACCAAAAGCACCGAGAAAACATGGCCTACATGTGTAACATCTTCTACTCAGCTATATCCATTCTCTGTGTTCACGTGGAACTATGGCAAGAGAGTTGAGCCACTCTATGGGGCAGGCGTCTCCCAATCTTGACACTGCGTCTGATATTTGGATTTAGGGGAAGCCGACCTTTTAACCTTCTCCAGATGGGATGAGCTGCTTTCGTGGCTTTCCTGGGGGACACATAGCCCCTGGGCTACAGGTTGGATACACTGACAGATACTCACTTAACCCTTGCAGCTCCCAAAATGAGAGGCTGCCATGAACTGGGGTCAGTGTAAAAGAAGAGAAGAAACTGGGAGGGCAGGCTAGTCTTAGAGGACAGGCAGTTTGACTGTTTTAATTGGGTTTCAAGGCTGTCCAGAGAAAGCCTAAACCCTAGTCTGTCTGTCTGTCTGTCTGTCTGTCTCTCTCTCTCTCTCTTGCTGTCTCTCTCTTTCTTGCAGTCTCTCCGTCTCTCTCCCGCCTCTCTGTTTCTTTCTCTGCCACCTATCTGTCCAGGCAACATCATTTCTTAGCTGAACTCCTGGGGCACCCAGCTTCTTTCATGGTCCTTATTGCTGTCCCCAGTCCAATCTTGCTGTCTTTTTGGTGGCCATGTCACTTGGAACTTTTCAGTGACTTCTCACAGTAAATAGAACTAATATTCATATTGGTTTCTGAAAGTGCTATAGCAAGCAAATTTCCCAAAATGTAGTGTTTTAAAATGTGCTTTTATCAGCTGCCACTTTGGCAGGTCAGAAGTCTGAAATTGGCTTTACAGATATCAAATAAAGATGTTCGCAAAACAGGCTTTCTAGAGGCTCCAGAGAACCTTCCAGCTCCCAAGGGCCTGGCTCACATCCCTTTGTTCATCTTCATGGCCAGCAATGTAGCATATTCAAAGGACTCCCTTTCCCTCCCCCTCTCCCCCTCTCCCTCTCCCCCTCCCTTTCCCCCTCTCCCTCTCCCCCTCTCCCTCTCTCCCTCTCCCTTCCCCTTCCCCTCCCCCTCCCCTTCCCCCTCCCCCTCTCTGTCCTGCCCCCCCCCCGTTGCTGTGGTCAGCCTGCCTTCAGTGACTAGCTGTCCAGCATCCTTCCTCATTTACAAGCACTGTTGGGATTATGTGCTCCATCCCAATAACCCAGGATAATTTTCTTATTTCAGATCCCAGCTGCACAGCCCCTCTGTTGCCAGGTTGGATGGCACATCCAGTTTCTGGGAATTGGGATCTCTCTGGACATCCTTGAGGAGCCATTACAATAGTCAAACTGTTTGCCCACCTCTCAGGGCCAGCCCACCCTTCCAGTGTCTTCTTCCTTCTTCCTTGCTGGTCCCTGAGGCCAGTGGGGCCCTGCTCTATTTGGATTCTTTATACACGTTGTGTTGTTCCTTAGCTTATACTGCCCCTAACTGCTGTTGTAGGCCTCAGCCAAGCTGTTTCCTCACAACAGTTTTCCTGATAGGCTCTTCTGCTCTCTGCAGCTTATAAAATCTGTGTCAAATGTTTTAACGTCTCTCTAAATGACCACAAGGACCGAAAGGGTAGTGTCTGTCTTCCCCCACCTTCAGTAACTATCCGCTAAGAAATGATGCCTGTTGGCAAGCGTGTGCTTATGAACAAGTCTGGTTTCTTTTTCAAAAAATAAAAAAAATCTATGATTTGATGGGGAATTTTAGAGAAATAACTGCAGCCCTTCCACTTGCTAACAGTGAATGTGTGCTCCTAAAAATCTCACTCCAAGACTCACCTTGTACAAAGTTCTGGTCTATAACCTGCTCCCTGCCTTTGATAGGTTGCTGGGCTAACAACAAGCAAGTGCATCGAGTGGATGGGAGGGGTCGGCTACACCAAAGATTACCCTGTGGAGAAATTCTTCCGTGATGCCAAGATCGGTAAGCAGGCTTTCCATGGTCTCCTGTTTTATTTGCCACTGTGGGTATTTGGGCTATTGTGTTTGTCGATTTTATATTACTGCTACTTAGGTAAAAGCATTTTAATCTCTACAGAATGTTTATTGACTTTTCTTCGTGGCTGGATTTCTTCCTATCAGAAAAATGAATTTATATTTCTAAAAACATCAAATTGACTCTTAAAATGCCTCCGTAGACCTTTTAAGAGAACTGCGACAAAATGCGCTATCTTCATTTTCCTGTTACAGAAGTTGTTGGTATTTACCATTCCTAGAGTCTAATACTGCTCTTTGAAGTATGGTTCTAATTTCAGAAGGCAGCTGCCTCATCATGCCTGAGTGCTCCAGTGCTCCACCAGCAGCGAGGAGAGCAAACTGCAGGCAGCCCTGAAAGCTGCCCGGTCCTTAGAAGCAGCTGGGCTTGCACACTGATGCTCTAAGAGCCAAGTCCTCAACTGTTCAGAGCTGGTGTTAGTGAGCTGCAGATCAAATGGGAAACTGTCACCCTGTCAGAATCACTTTAGAAACTGAATCCTGTTACTGAGAGCAAGTGCAGCGGTGGTGGCTTCCATACTCATCTCTGTGCGGTTCTCTTCAGCTGTGGGCACGCTCCTAATTGTCCCCTTTCTCCTTTTGTTTCAGGTACAATATATGAAGGAGCTTCCAACATCCAGCTGAACACCATCGCCAAGCACATCGATGCAGAGTACTGATGTCTGTGGGCTGGGCCCTCTGGGTCACTGGCGCACCATTCCCAGCTGCTGTGCCTTATTGAGCAGGGTCTAGAGCAGTGCAGCGCTTCCTTGGACTCCCCTTGTCCTGGTCTCAGGCCTGGATTTTGTTCCTGTCTCTTTCCAATCTACTCTAAAACTGTTTCCAAGCTTCTGAACGCGTATTTCTCATCCTAATTGCAGAGTATACAAAAGTTTCACTCTACCAGCATTTGGGAAGAAGAAACCATTTGAGGTATTGGTATTGCTGGCAGAAATATATATATATATTTGTATTTATATTTATATTCCTACTAAATCTTTGTACTGTGGTATGAGCCAGAGGAGCATTTGTTACACTTGGCAATTTTTATTCAATACTTTATAGATTCAGTAGTAAGTTGCTAAACAAGGTAGAAACTGATAAAATTTATTTGGAAAAATCTAGAACTCTTAGTTCTAAATATCAAAGAAATAGTAGAAAATAAAAAATGTAGCTTGTAGGCCATATAATTGACAATAACAAAAGTCCCAAATGTTATTTTAACCAACAAAAGCAGTATGTTTGGCTGCTATAATTGAACTAAATGAAAGATGTATTATGTGGTGGCTTTTAGCAGCTCATTTAAAAAACATGTCCCTGTATTAGTTTTCAACTATAAAGTTTAAGTAATTTGCCCTAATCATCTGAAAATAATTTATTAGATCATGCACTATTTTTCGGTAGTATGATTTATTTCTGTATTTTAATTGAGTATTTTCCCTCAAACTTGGTTATTGGACTTTATCCTAAATAGTAATTAATTGAGAAATTCAATTTTGGTTTTCAAAATTGATTCTTAAGAGAAATATACCCCCATAAGAAAATAATATCGCAATCTCATAAGGATAGGGAAGGGAGACTTGGTAGTCTCCCTTCAGTATAAATATATGTAGTCATTTATATAGTATATTAGATAATTTTATATTTGTGAAGACAAAGATCTATGTTTTACAATGTAAATGAAAAACAGGCAAAGCCTAATCAGATATCCAGCTGGTGAAGCCATTGATCAGTGTTAGGGATTTACAGTCGGGAGAAGACCCTCTAGTTGCAGACCCTGAGTCCTCTGGAGAGAGAAGTAGACAGTAGACAAACGAGTTTCACATTTCCAGAGGAAACATCACAAGTTAGATGTGAAAACTGCCCGCGGCTCACGCAGTTGCTGGAAATAATCGTTACTTCTAGATAGAAAGTATGTCAGTGCTTTTGCAAAAGGATACTGTTTATTAAGAAACTTGACATTCTCTTGGTAATTTTGCTTTGCACAGTTAATGTTTATTGAGCTAAATTAATTTCCACAATGCAAATCATAGTTAAATATGCAAGGTTGTATAAATACAGTTGAAATAGGAATTACATTAAAACAGTAGGAAGAAATAAAACAAATTTAGACCTTGAATCCAAAGAGATAAGGTCTACTTGACTTTCAAATGGGGGAAATGATGAAAGCCCCTCACCCAGTCTTTCAGAACAGACAGATGAGTGTGATAAGAAAGGAAGGGGTGGATGCAGTCCCCTGACAGGGCAGACACCTTCCACTCCTGTAATAATGTAAAAGAGGAGGGCTTAGAGATGATGCGGCAGCGGGAGTCAGGATGAGTAAACAGCCTGCCTTCCTTTCCTAGACTCATGGCAATCCTCCTGCTTCACGTGTAACCTGGGCTGGCCGCAGATTCATGGCAATCCTGCTTTCAGGCTTCCAGTGCTAAGATTGCATGTCTGCACCCCAGCTCCCATCTCTGACTTGTTGGTTTTGAAGTCATGCCCACGATTACAGCTTTGTCAATTGTTCTCATTTATTTCTATTTGTTTTGCTCTATGTAGTTCCCAGTTATGTTTTTAGGGGTAATAAAGTTCATGGCTGTTGGATCATCTTGGAGAATTCTCCCTTTTTATGAGATAGTCTTTAAAATTAGTTTTGTCTTTATTTCAGTTTTGTTAAATATACAGTTATTCCTATTTTTGTTTTTATAGCATTTGCAGTCTTTTCCCATATACTCCAACTTTCTTGTTTAAGATATTTTCAACTTCATGTAGGTAGGATTTAAACTTTCCTTTTACCTCATCCTTAGTCATCAGGACAGAAGAAAAGAAACTTCCCCCAAGTCTCTAAACCAAGAACTAGGTGTCTGCTTTAAATTGAGTGAGTGAGCTATGACTTGGGCCAAATCCAGTGTACCTTCTATCGGCACTGCCTATTTTTGTCACAGCCTATAATAGGTTTCTGTGCTGTAAATGGGTAGTAAAATGCATGACATAGCTTCAAATAAGAACAGGTTTCTGTTTAAGCAATATGTAAATAACACAATGTCTTTGATGTTGACTTTTGCTACAAAGCCTAAAATATATTTACCTTTTGGCCCTTTAAGGAAAAGGTGTCCATTCAATGACTACCTCTGTGTCAGATTTCTCTTAAGGGGTTAATCTGTCAAACCATCAGGGCAGAATACCAAAATACAAATTGACAATGAGCTATACTCACTCTTGATTTTATTTGTAATTCTACTCGCTCCCTCCCTCCCTCTACAAACACATTCTTATCCTCATCCTGAAAAACTGAATTTCCTGTTGGGTGGTGGTGGCTCACACCTTTAATCCCAGTACTTGGGAGACAGAGGAAGGCAGATATCTGTGAGTTCAAGGCCAACCTGGTCTACAGAATGAGTTCCCTGACAGCCAAGGCTACTCAGAGAAATCTATTGTCTCAAGAAATAAGAAAACAAACAAACAAAAAAAACTGAAATTTCGCAGCTTGTTGTGGTGGCACAGGGTTGTAATCCTAGCAGTCAGGAGACTAAGACAGGAATATCATAAGTTTGAATCCAACTGACATCAACCCCATTTCACAAAACTTTCTAAATTCCTGTGAGCCACTACTGTGCAGGTCTGGAAATGGACTGTAGCTGCCTTATCTCCAGTAGCTCCTCATCCTTATATCCTCTTTCTCAATCCCTGTTTGTTGGCTTTCACTTTTGTGGGTGAGTTTGAATGCCTAAGTCCTCCTTTTTACCCTAAATTGGTACTCTGCTCTATCTATCCCAACTGTGATTTCAGATGGCCTTCCTGGAAGCCTTGCTCTGCCGAAGACCTCTTCTCCTTGACTGGCTTCTTCTCCCTTCAGTGACCACTTCCATCCTGATGCTGTCCATGTATCCCACTTTTCTTTACAACAAGCTGCACTATCCTCTAGAACAGTGAGGAGTGTCTTAGAAGTACAGGCTGAGGAATGGTACCCCCCGGGGGGGTCTTTCTTTTTCTTTTTATTAGATATTTTCAAATGTTATCCCCTTTCCTAGTTTCCCCTCTGAAACCCCCTATCCCTTACCCCCTCTCCCTGCTCACCAACCCACCCACTCCTACTTCCTGGCCCCAGCAGTGGAGGAGTGTTTCTCTTCTTCTACATCCTTGCCAGCATCTGCTGTCACCTGAGTTTTTGATCTTAGCCATTCTGACTGGTGTGAGGTGGAATCTCAGGGTTGTTTTGATTTGCATTTCCCTGATAACTAAGGATGTTGAACATTATTTTAGGTTCTTCTCAGCCATTCGGTATTCCTCAGTTGAGAATTCTTTGTTTAGCTCTGTACCCCATTTTTAATAGGGTTATTTGGTTTTCTCAAGTCCAACTTCTTGAGTTCTTTATATATATTGGATATTAGCCCTCTGTCAGATTGAGATCTTTGGTAAAGATCTTTCCCCAGTCTGTTGGTTGCCATTTTGTCTTATTGACAGTACCCTTTGCCTTACAGAAGCTTAGTCATTCTGCAGAGAGCCCAGCAGGCTTTGGAAATTTGAGTTGAAGTGCCAGAGAATTGAGGCAGAAAACCTCACAGGAAGCCTTTAGTAAGGGTGGGATGATCTAGAATGCTTTTCAAAAGGCTCATTTCTAGAGCCAAGCGTCCTCTGGTTGGGCCTCAGGCCTGGCAATCTGTCTCTTTAGAAGCCTCCCTAAGAACTTCATCAAACCAAGGCTGGAAAAGGGTTCTCAAGACAACTCTGAGCCCAAAGACCCCTTTTCTGTTTCTATCCCAGCGTCACCCAGGAAAACCTGCTCAGTAAAGCCCAGGGCTCCCTGCCACCCCGCCTGCCTGAGGAAGAGAAAGGGAACGTTCTCTACCTGTTCTCAGAGTTCATCACCGATGCCCACTTCCATCCCAGAGACCTTCTGGGAAGGCACATACCTACTGCTTTCCTAGGTCCGTGCAACCAAAGCTGTCAGGGGCGATCTACTCACCTCACTTCCACCCCCAGAAGGGAGGCTCCATGGCGCTTCCTTTGCCTTCTTACCAAGAGAGCCTGTGAGGAGGAGGATGCTAGGATGTGGCATCACACAGTATAGTGTGTACCCGTGGAGGACTAGGAGTCAGAGGGCTCATCCAGCCTAGTGGTCAGCCGCAGTACAGTAGATGTACAGTTCCTTTGATATGCCATCTTTCCCAGACACAGGCTTCAAGACGCTTATTGATGAGTGCGATGCTCATTTTCAAATGTGCTTAATCATGCCCTCACTTGCCCAGTGGGCACGAAATCCTGGGAATTATGCAGGTTGAAATGTATTAACATGAAAGGTTGCTGGATATAGAAAAGTGTATGCTTGAAGTCCTGCTGGAAAAGCAGAGGTGGGAAGATTATAGGTTTTGAGCCATCCTGGACTAAAAGCAAGCTCCAAGGCAGTCTGAGTTCATAGACTGCAGAAAAGAAGAAAGGAAGGATGGTGGGAATTTAAAAAAAGAAAAAAAGACATGGACTTTATGTTTAGTTTTGAATGCTGTGTTAAAAGGACTTAAGATTGTCAGTGTCTGTGTTCTCGCAAGTCACCTTGGTGTGGGCAGGGTGCTGTCTGGGCTAGCACTCTTTTTAACTCAGTTTACCCTGAGTTGACACATCTTTACCTTGTTCCCACTGATTTTTTTTTCCTTTTGAGCCTGTAATTTCTACTGGACCTCAGCAACCAGGATGATCTCTGGAAGAACAAACATTTCAGAACAAGCTGGCCCCAGCATCTCTGGCTACTAGTATAGAGGATGAGGGAGCTCCATCTGAATAAAACTGAATACAGAAGTCTGAATGCCAGGGCAGCAGCCCGCTGCTCCATTCCAGGAAAGCATTGCACATTCTAGGCAAAGGGCAGAACATCCCGCTGGCATTTCAAATAGCTCTTGAAAGGCAGCCCTCATCCATTCTTGTTCATGTCCAGCAGGGTTCAGCAGGAGCAGGCAGTGCCCTTATGTTCAGGGTTAATTGGTTCTTTGGTTTGAGGCTTTTATGTCGTTTCTCTCAAGATCCACCTCTTACTCTTCAGCCACTGTCCTATTCGCTTGACTTCTAAAAAAATTTGGTCTCCAATTCCTGAATTCCTGTACCATCTTAGGACTTCAGTTTGTGGTTTCCCCTCCAGGGCCACCTGGTCACTTCAGCAGAGGACACCTGAGGTCTCCATTCTCTCTGAGGTCTTGCATTCCTGGCCTAGAGCTAGCAGGTGACTATCAGTCCCACGAATGGGCTTATTCTTTCTAGCTTTTATATTCAGAGTTCTACTGCCACATTTCTTATATCTAATATAATCTTCAGGTGTGAATGCATAGCTTGTAGTAACTCCAGAAACCAGGATATGGGGCTTGGGGAGCGATAGAGAGGAGAATAGCAGGGAACAACAAATCTAATCAAGGAAATAGAAAAAGGGGGGACTCCTTAGGGAGGAGGAGGGACGTAAATACAGAAGAAGGGGGAGAATAGAAAGGAATGGCAAGATACAAGTGATCTGATGGGGCAGTGGGAGGAGAGGGGTTCTTTAGGGAAGGGTGAAAGATGTAAGTAAAGAGGAGATGGGAGTCACGTAGCAATAAGAATATTTGAAGTCACAAGGAATTAGTCTGTTAACTCTTTACAAAAATAACCCTGTAATACACATAGCTTTGTCTGTAAATATACATATAATTTTAATAAACATTTCTCATCTGGGCTGATGGTGCTCCCTCTAAGAGCCAAAGACTAACAAAAACCCCAATATCAGATATGAGAAGCCCTCTTTTGAGTTGTTGAACCACATCAACAGCCAGCTTGGCATGATGACGCTGAGGGTACAGTAGTAGCACACATACCTTATAACCTTGTAACCAACAGCTCTCTAATTGGATTTAAGACCCACTCAATAAGAGGAATAACAATAGAAGCCATGGTTACCAGAAGATAATCTATGACCACAAATTTATCCCTAATGACCATATCCCTAATGACAATCTGTAAACATTTATTTGCCCTTGTACCTACAGATAAGTGTAGTCTTCTCTTCACTCCTCATAAATAAAACTTCTCTTTGCAATAGATGAAAACACCTACAGAAAACCACAACTGGTTAAAATCCAGAGTTGTGGGAAGGCGGAGGACTTCCTACAGGCCACCCAGCCTTTTGGCACACACTTCAGGCACCGCTACAGTGAACAAATTCATGATGGAGAGATGGGAAAGATAAGAACCCAAAACAGTGGAGAGAGGCAGACCTGGAGATGGGACCAGGCTGATGTTAGGCTGATGTTACTGCTACCTGAGGCCATAGTGATATCCAGATCCATGCTGCTGTTGAAGATCAAGGCTGGGTCCACAGTGCTACCACAGCCAGGGTCTGTGTTGATGTCCATATCCTGTTTTACCACTGAAGGCCACATGATGTCTATGGTCTGTCTCTGCTGCAGCATGAAACCACGTTGATTGATGTCTGCGGACCAGGCCACTGCTTGGGACCATATTGATCTGAGTAACTCAAGGCCATGATGATATCTGTGATCTGAGCTGCCTCTGGGGGTCTTATCTAGGTCTGTGGGCCTATTGCAGCTGGGGCTATGTTTGTGGTCTGTACTGTCATCAGAAACCATATGGAAGCTCATAATTGGTGGTCCCATTGACTAGAAACAACAGGAAGCTATTTTTGCCGTGATACTGATGATTACAGATGTATAATTGAGATAGAGGAACGTGAAAGACTTCTGTGACAGCTCCTACTCCCACCCCCACCCCCCAAAGTAGCAGCCTTAACAGGAAACCATCAAAGAGAACTCTTAAAAAGTATGATGAGGATACTGAAATTAGCTGTCCACAATTGATGGCTTCTGCATGGGATAGGGGTAGGGTGTCTCTTTAAGGGGCAGGTCACTTAGAGTTTGGCCATGCTCCAGTGAGTATATAGATAACACAAATTGGACTTCTTAAAATTTAATAATTTTATTTTCTTTTGGGGGGAGGTCACAATGGTGAGACAGACATGGAAGGACTGGGCAATGAGTGTGAGTGGGGTGCATGATATAAAGTTCCCAAAGATTTGATAAAAAATATGTTGAAGAAAAATGCAGATTTGTGAAGCACAGTCCCAGTGGATGTATCTATGACACTTCCACTCCTTAGGCTCAATACAAGCCATATCCTATTCCCCAGAAAGCTATTTTGTAGCTATTAGCATCCTACAGTTTATGTGAGAGGCAAAGTAACTAGAGTAAGCAAAACAGTATCGAAGGAACAGAGCAACACTGAAGATGCCCAACCTCAAGACTCAACTGTAAAGCTACAGTGACCAGGTGAGTAGAGTATTAGTCAAAGAACAGGCAGAGAGAGCCAAGTTCAGAGCCCTAAGATAGACCCAGATAAGTATTGCAAACTTGTCAATAGCAAAGGAACAAAGTCAATAAAAATGAATCAATGGTAGCCTTTCTAACAGCAACTGAACTAAAACAACCAAACATTCACATGCAAAAAAAGAAAAAAAAAAACACAGACTATACCTGTTACAAAACTTAAATCATACAACTAAGTCTAAAATACAAATGTGAAATACCCAGAAGAAGAGCTAGATGACCTTGGATTTGTTAATGACTTTTTTCATTTATTTATTATTTCAGTATGTGCTATGTACACACATACACGCATGCATGCACACACGCACGCACACCATGGCCAGCCATGTGGGTCCCTGAGTGTGAATGCAAGCTGTCAAGCTAGAAGCCAAGCACATTTACCCAATAAGCCATCTCACTGGCCTGCTTAAAGTGACACATGTCAGACATGACCTGCTGTGCTTTAGGTCTTAAATGTCACCTAAAGTCCAAGTGTTATATTCTTGTTCCTACAAAGCGTTCTTGGGAGTTTGTGAAGCTATGAACGTGGGTGTGGGTCGTAATAAAAGATCTTTAGTTCACTAGGGGTATTCCCTTGAAGGAGAGCTCTAGTTCCTTTCTCTTCCATGTCCCCTGGCTCACCACGAGGAATCAGATTGAACAACTTTCCTGGGCTATCTACCCCCATTATAAAGTACTCCTCTCGCATATATCTAGAAGATGTTCCAACCGGTAAGAAGGACACATGCTCCACTATGTTCATAGCAGCCTTATTTATAATAGCCAGAAGCTGGAAAGAACCCAGATGCCCCTCAACAGAGGAATGAATACAGAAAATGTGGTACACTTACACAATGGAGTACTACTCAGCTATTAAAAAGAATGAATTTATGAAATTCCTAGGCAAATGGAAGGACCTGGAGGGCATCATCCTGAGTGAGGTAACCCAATCACAAAGGAACTCTCATGATATGTATTCACTGATAAGTGGATATTAGCCCAGAAACTTAGGATACACAAGATATAAGATACAATTTGCTAAACGCATGAAACTCAAGAAGAATGAAGACCAAAGCGTGGACACATTGCCCCTTCTTAGAATTGGGAACAAAACACCCATGGAAGGAGTTACAGAGACAAAGTTTGGAGCTGTGATGAAAGGATGGACCATCTAGAGACTGCTATATCCGGGGATCCATCCCATAATCAGCTTCCAAACGCTGACACCATTGCATACACTAGCAAGATTTTGCTGAAAGGACCCAGATAGAGCTGTCTCTTGTGAAACTATGCAGGGACCTAGCAAACACAGAAGTGGATGCTCACAGTCAGCTATTGGATGGATCACAGGGCCCCCCAATGGAGGAGCTAGAGAAAGTACCCAAGGAGCTAAAGGGATCTGCAATCCTATAGGTGGAACAATATGAACTAACCAGTACCCCCCCCCCCAGCTCGTGTTTCTAGCTGCATATGAATCAGAAGATGGCCTAGTTGGCCATCAGTGGAAAGAGAGGCCCATTGGTCATGCAAACTTTATATGCCTCAGTACAGGGGAACGACAGGGCCAAGAAGGGGGAGTGGGGGTGGAGCGTGGGGGGAACTTTTGGGATAGCATTGGAAATGTAAGTGAAATAAATACCCAATAAAAAATAAATAAATAAAGTACTCCTCTCCCCAATCCCAAATGTAGCAGGGTTAAAAAAAAAAAAAGTGGGCTGAACCCTCTGAAATGGGCAGCCAAAATGACCTGTCTCTACAAGTTGACCATCTCAAGTGTTGTCATAATAATAGGAAGCCGAGTAGCACGCGACTCATGAAAGACTCAAGAGGCTGAAATTAAGGCTCTGTTCTGATGACAACATGGTTGAGAGAGTAAACAGGCAAACCACAAACTAAGATGTTTTCCAAGCATCTTTATCCATACTAGACAAGTGTCTTAGTCAGGGTTTCTATTCCTGCACAACATCATGACCAAGAAGCAAGTTGGAGAGGAAAGGGTTTATTCGGCTTACACTTCCATACTGCTGTTCATCACCAAAGGAAGTCAGGACTGGAACTCAAGCAGGTCAGGGAGCAGGAGCTGATGCAGAGGCCATGGAGGGATGTTCTTTATTGGCTTGCCTCCCCTGGCTTGCTCAGCCTGCTCTCTTATAGAACCAAGACTACCAGCCCAGAGATGGTCCCACCCACAAGGGGCCTTTCCCCCTTGATCACTAATTGAGAAAATGCCTTACAGTTGGATCTCATGGAGGCATTTCCTCAACTGAAGCTCCTTTCTTTGTGATAACTCCAGCTGTGTCAAGTTGACACACAAAACCAGCCAGTACAACAAGGTAATACTCAGCAATAGGAAAAGAACCAAATTAAAAAGTGGGGTCGGGGTCTACATAGTTCAAATGGTTAAGAATGATTGTTGTTCTCAAACTCAAAAATCTGCGAGAAACCCTGTCTCGAAAAAAAAAAAAAAAAAAAAAAAGAATGATTGTTGTTCTGATGGGAGACCTGAGTTGAGCTCCCAGCATCCACCATTGAGAACTCACAACCCCCAAGTCTAGAGACCCTAACACTCTCTTCTGGCCTCTGAATACCCACATACACAGTACACACACACACACACACACACACACACACACTCAAATAACAAAAATGAAAGGTGGACCCAAACATTAAGAGGATCCCCAGCAAAGGAAAATTACAGATGGCAAACGAGCACGTGGAAGTCTGCTCTGTATTAGATGCTGTCTGGAAAATGCAAATCCCTACTATATACTTGCCACGGAAGACTACATGTGCCTGGAACTGCCATGAGTTGGAACCAACCAAGGCTTTTGTTCTTTGCTGGTGGGACTGGAAGGCAGCTCAACCACACTGGAGGACACATTGGCTACTTCTTAGAAAATAAAGTGTGCCATTACTAAGCAACCCAGCAATCACACTTCCCAGTACTTACCCAATGGGACTGAAAAAAAAAAGTGAGTTTGGCCACACAAACACCTGCATGTAGATGTTTACAGTGGCTTTATTCATACTTGCCAGAATTTGAAGCAACCAAGGTAGCCATAAACAAGTCAATTGGTAAATAAATAATAACCTAGCCAGAGTGAAGAATCTTTTTATACTGAATTGAAATGAATTCTCTCAGAAAGATGGGGCTCTTGGCCTGGTCACAAATTGACTGAAGGAAACTAACCACAAGCTCTAGACTCAAAGGCTCTCTTTTCCTCCGGAGCTCGACCTTTTAAAGTTCAATCGCCCAGAGCCTGCATGAGTCATGGGGCCCCCTCCTTGCTCAGGATTCCATTATCAAGGTGCTGAGCTTTCCCTAGATCTAGTACTCAGGATTTACCAAAGGACTGGTTTCTGGAGCTGCCAGCCCTCTAAACCACTGTGTATAGTGCCTGCCAAATATATGGTATTAGATGCAGAAGTCTACTAGAAACCTCAATCTTGCATTGACATTAAGATTCGACCCTTGGCCCCCATCCCCAACCATGGTGATGTCCAGGTCTGACTGCATTGAGCTGTTTGAGGAGGCAGGGTAAGGGATGAGTAGTTGGGTAAAAAGACTTTTTGGGCCCCAGAGTCCCTTGAGCTTCAGGGACATTCTGAGGCCAACCCAGGGCCTCCAGTGAGGACAGAACCAACCCCAGCTAGATACCTACAGGAATTCACACACACACACACACCACCCAGGGCAGCAGGCATCAGCTCCTACCTGCTCTTCTTGCTAGCCAGCATGGACCCTGAGGCCGTCCTCCTACTGCCATTACAGGACGAACTCAGTAGCCAGTTACCTGGGACTGAAGCTGGTGGCAGCTTAAATCATAAGCCTCCTCACCATGGCGTTCCTCTAGATATGAGTTCTATGCTGAACTCACCCTCCCTTCCCCTCCCCTCCCCTTCCATGTAGAGATGCGATCACTGTGGTGTTTATCCTTGCCCCATCTCCCTTCTCCTTCATGCCCACCCTTCAGTTGTCACCCCCTATCCCAAATGCCCAGGGATTTGTACTCATTTACAAGTTGAATAAAATAAATTGTTAAAAAAATTTTAAAAAGAAATGAACTATCAAACCATGAAGAGATATACTAAAGCAAAATAAACACAGAGTACCCACTGGATGGGCAACACCGGATCGGAATCTGGATGATGATATTCGGGGGGGAAAAAGCAGGGTTATGGTGGTGGGGAAGAGACTAGTGGGCTCTGGGAGTTAAAGGAGAGAAAGATGAGTTGGTGGGTTGGAGAAGATGCTGTTTGTGAGATGCCGTAATGATGAATCATCCACTTGTCCAAGCCCACAGGACACTGGCCACCAAGTGTTGACACTAACATGACCTATGGACTTCAGAAGTAAGTGTATCTACAGAGGCTCATAAGCCTGATTTGGGGGGGGGGGGTGATCTCTATACCTACCTCTAAGTTTGCTGTGAACGTAAAACTCTCTCTCTCTCTCTCTCTCTCTCTCTCTCTCTCTCTCTTTTTGGTTTTACAAGACAAGGTCTCACTGTATATCCCTGGCTATCCTAGAACTCATTTTGTAGACCAGGCCAGGCTGGTCTTAACTTAAAACTCTGCCTGCCTCTGCTTACCCCTCCTCCCCTTTTCAAGTTATGACTGGTGGTTCTTTCATTACCAATGCTGTTTGGGGGATAGACTTTCTTCTTTCCTAAACAGTCAATGTATTTGTCTGTTTGTTTGGGGATGGAGAGATGTCTCCGTGGATAAAAGCACTTCTTGCCTACACAGCGGCTTACAACTATGCGTAACTCCAGTTCCAGTGGATCCGATATCCTTTTCTGACCTCCTAGGCACTAGGCACACACATGGTGCATAGACGTATATACAAGCAAAATACTCATAAAATAAATTAAATAAGTCTATTAAAAGTTAAGTAGTTCATTTAAAAGCTATATTTCTTAAATGCCTTTGTTGCTGAATCTCAAAAGCTTGGGTTCTTTATGTTTAGCCACAGCTAAGACTCTGGAGTGGTCATGTGCTATTTCTCCTGGCTAATACATACTACTGGAATAATTAGGCCATAGCATATTTTTTGAGATTTTATGTATTTTTTCACTTTATATGTATGAGTGTTTGCCTGAATGTATGTCTGTGCAATATGTGCAAAAGAGGATATAAGATTCCCCTGGGACTGGAGTTATGGAAGGTTGTGGGTGCTGGGAATTGAACCTGGGTCCTCTAGAAGAGCAGCAAGTGCTCTTAACCATATTTGTGACTATTGTGTAGGGTGTTGTTTCCCTAATTTGTTTCTCAGCCTGTTTATCCTTTGAGTAGAAGAAGGCCACTGATTTGTTTGAGTTAATTTTATACCCAGCTACTTTGCTGAAGTTGTTTGTCAGGTTTAGGAGTTCTCTGGTGGAATTTTTGGGGTCACTTAAGTATACTATCATAGCATCTGCAAATAGTGATATCTTGACTTATTCCTTTTGAATTTGTATCCCTTTGACCTTCTTTTGTTGTCTGATTGCTCTTGCTATGACTTTGAGTACTATATTGAATAGGTAGGGAGAGATTGGGCAGCCTTGTCTAGTCCCTGATTTTAGTGGGATTGCTTCAATTTTCTCTCCATTTAATTTGATGTTGGCTACTGGTTTGCTGTATATTGCTTTTACTACATTTAGGTATGGGCCTTGAATTCCCGATCTTTCCAAGACTTTTATCATGAAGGGTATTGGATTTTGTCAAATGCTTTCTCAGCATCTAATGAAATGATCAAATGGCCATCTTGCCAAAAACAATCTACAGACTCAATGCAATCTCCAGCAAAATTCCAACTCAATCCTTCATAGAGTTAAAAAGAGCAATTTGCAAATTCATCTGGAATATTAAGAAAACTCATATCTTTATCTTTGAGTTTGTTTATATAGTGGATTACATATATTTCCGTATATTGAACCATCCCTGCATCCCTGGAATGAAGCCTACTTGATCATGATGGATGATTGTTTTGATGTGTTCTTGGATTTGGTTTGCAAGAATTTTATTGAGTATTTTTGCATCAATATTCATAAGAGAAATTGGTCTGAAGTTCTCTTTCTTTGTTAGGTCTTTGTGTGGTTTACGTATCAAAGTAATTGTGGCTTCATAGAACAAATTGGATACTGTTCCTTCTGTTTCTATTTTGTGGAATAGTTTGAAGAGTATTGGTATTAAGTCTTCTTTGAAGATCTGATAGAGCTCTGCACTAAACCATCTGGTTCTGGGCTAGAACACTCATCCATTGCTGGTGGGACTGCAAGATGGTACAACTACTCTGGAAATCAGTTTTGGGGTTCCTCAGATAACTGGACATAGTACTATCTAAGGACCCAGCCATACCACTCCACTATATTTGTAGTAGCCTTATTTATAATAGCCAGAAGCTGGAAAGAACCAAGATGTCCCTCAACAGAGGAATGGATACAGAAAATGTGGTACATTTACACAATGGAGTACTACTCAGTGATTAAAAACAGTGAATTTATGAAATTCTTAGGCAGATGGATGGAATTAGAAAATATCATTCTGAATGAGGTAACCCAATCGCAAAGAACACACATGGTATGCACTCGCTGATAAGTGGATATTAGCCCAGAAGCTCAGAATACCCAAGATTCATAGGCCACATAAAGCTCAAGAAGGAAGACAAAAGTGTGGATTCTTTGGTCCTTCTTAGAAGGGGGAACAAAATACCCATGGGAGGAGATTAGAGACAAAATGTGGATCAGAGACTGAAGGAATGACCATCCAGAGACTGTCTCACCTGGGAATCCATCCCATAATCCATCCCATATACAGTTACCAAGCCCAGATACTATTGTGGATGCCAACAGGTGCTTGCTGATAGGAGCCTGATATAGCTGTCTCCTGAGAGGCTCTCTACCAGTGTCTGATAAATACAGAGGTGGATGCTCTCAACCAACCATGGACTGAACACAAGGTGCTCATTGGAGGAGCTAGAGAAAGGACTGAAGGAGCTGAAGGGCTTTGCAGCCCCATAGGAGGAACAACAATATGAACCAACCAGTACCCGCAGAGCTCCCAGGGACTAAACCACCAACCAAAGAGTACACACGGAGGGACCCATGGCTCCAGCCGCATATGTAGCAGAGGATGGTCTTGTTGGACATCAATAGGAGGAGAGAGGTCCTTCGTTCTGTGAAGGCTCGATGCCCCAGTGTAGGGGAATGCCAGGACAGGGAAGTGGGAGTGTGTGGGTTGGTGAGCAGGGGAAGGGGTGATGGCATAGGGGGATTTTGGAGGGGAAACTAGGAAAGGGCATAACACTTGAAATGTAAATAAAATATCTAATAAAACATTTTTTTTTAAAAAGAAAGTTTCCTAGTAACATCAGAAACATGAGAAAGTTTCCTTATAATAGTAGGCTAACCAGGTAACTGTTACTTAGGCCTCAGCATCTTTCCTAGACCCTAACAACACAGACATAAACATAGATTCTGTTTTGTACTAGCCAACCAACCACTCCTGGGCCTGTGGCCTGCCCTGGGGTATGGTTGATATACCCAGTGTTGCTCCACTGAGGGAAAATTGATTTTCTTTTCCCCATCAGGTATCAATTGCAAATCTTGGTTAGGGATAGGCCTGTGTCTTGGTTAGTCATGGGACTCCTCAGTGCTGGGATTATGTCTGGCTTGAACCATACAGGTCTTGCTTGTGTTCTCATCATCCCTGTGAGTTCATGTGTGTGTCAGTTCTGCTGTGTCTGCAAGATGCTGTTTCCCTGAGTCATCTCATCATCTCTGTGAGTTCATGTGTGTGTCAGTTCTGCTGTGTCTGCAAGATGCTGTTTCCCTGAGTCATCTCATCATCTCTGTGAGTTCATGTGTGTGTCAGTTCTGCTGGGTCTGCAAGATGCTGTTTCCCTGAGTCATCTCATCATCTCTGAGTTCATGTGTGTGTCAGTTCTTTTTTTTTTTTTTTTTTGGTTTTTCAAGACAGGGTTTCTCTGTATAGCCCTGGCTGTCCTGGAACTCACTTTGTAGACCAGGCTGGCCTCAAACTCAGAAATCCACCTGTCTCTGCCTCCTGAGTGCTGAGATTAAAGGCGTGCACCACCACGCCCCGCTCTGTGTGTGTGTGTGTGTGTGTGTATGTGTGAGAGAGAGAGAGAGAGAGAGAGAGAGAGAGAGAGAGAGAGAGAGAGAGAGAGTTCTCCTGTGTCTAGAAGATGCTATTTCCCTGAGTCATCTACCACCTCTGGCTCTTCCAGTCTTTCTGAATCCTCTCCTCATAGATCCTGAGCCTTGAGGAGGGGGGCTCAATAAAGGCATCCCATTTAGAACTGAATGCTCCAAAGTCTCTCACTCTCACTACATTATCCAGTTGTGGGTCTCTGTGTTAGTTCCCATGTACTACAAGAGGAAGCCTCTCTGGTGATGGCTGAGCCCAACAGGTACTGATCTATACAGTATTGCAGAATGACATTAGGAGTCATTTTATTGCTAGGTTCATTTAGCAGAATAACAGTTGTAGGTTTTCCCCATAGGCCAATGAACTCTTTAGTCTCAGCCACATTAGCAGCACAAACTAAGGGTTCCATCTCACAGAGTAGGCCTTAAATTCATCAAAAAGTGGTTGGTTAATCCCATAGCATTTGTGCCATTATTACACCACTATATAAAATCAGGCCTCGGTTGTAGGTTGCAGGATTTGTAGCCAGGTGAAATTGTTGATTGTTTTCTCCTCCAGTAGCATGCCCTGCTACCATGAATATTCCAGTACCAAAAATGTTAGTCATCACGAAGCTTCTAGTTAATTAATTTAAAAGCTACGTTCTCTAAATGCCTTTATTACTGTGTTTTCATATAGATTGCTATTTCCTCACTTAAGAATTGGCTTCTGCCAGTAAAGGTACATATACCTTTACTCTCAGCCCTTTGGAGGCAGAGGAAAGCAAATTGAGTTTGAGGGATACAAATTGAATAAACTCTGGGCCAACCAGAGTTTTGGGGGAAAGTGGGTGAGGGGGTTCCTGACATAAGGAAATCTAACTGGGCTCCACCCACCCTCATGGGGTCTGCAGTATGAACAAGACATATATGTGTATGGCAGAAGTACATTCCTGTTTTCAAGCCAACTGTTTAGGTTGAGGACTTGAGAGGAGGTGGAGCCACTAGCCCTTCCCCACCAGTTTGTCCCTAAAGGCATCTGATACTCTCTGGAGTGGGATGAAGGCGAATGTAGGAAGATAGCCCAACTTTACTTTTCTTAGCAAGTGAAATATGAAGTTAGGCCAGGAGCTTCCAAGTGTGGGTAATGAGAAGCCCAAAATCTTAAGGAAAAGCAAAAGAACAGCCTCAGGAAACAAGCTGGAGCCTGGATGCATCCAGCAGCACTGCCCTTAGAAAGCGAGAAAGACACTCAAAGGGAAGATTCCCGGCTGCCCTTGCTGGAGAAACACAGTGGATGTGGGAGCAGCAGCTATAGAATGCAGGATACACCAGACGGTGATGGAGAGGTTTGCCTTGGCTGAGTATGGGTCTCTGGGTGCTGGGGAGCAGGCCAGAGTTCCACAGGAGGAGAAAGATGAAAGAAGCATTTGGGAAAATTAAAGTTAGGTGGGTTGTAAGGCTTTTTGTTTTTGCTTTGTTCTTTGTTTTTCGAGATAGGGTTTCTCTGTGCAAAAGTCCTGGCTGTGCTGGAACTCACTTCGTAGACCAGGCTAGCCTCAAACACACAGAGATTCCGCCTGTTTCTGCCTCCTGTGGGCTGGGATGAAAGGAGTGCACCACCATGCCAGCCCAAAGGCTGTGAGACTTTTGAAATTAGGATTACAGGTTTTGTTTTTGTTTTTTTTTTTTTCCTGACTGAAAAAAAAAATGGAATTAAGAACAAGAGGAAGAAGAAAAAGTTAGAATCCTGAAAGCTTTGGGATATAAGAGAAAGAATCCTTTCTCCATGTCCTACCCATCTTAGCATCCCAAATAGCTAAGACCATATCCTGAGAAAACCCATGCAGTTAAGGATTCATTAGACAAGAGCTGCCTCCAGCTCCTTTGTAAGGATGATGATCCTGTTCCTGAGGGTAGACTCCTCATGATTTACCACTTCCCAGGGACCCCATCTCATTATACCAGGGCATCTCGGCTTCAGCCTATGGGTTTGGAAGGATGAAAATATTCTGACTACAGCAGTGGCTACTTGCTTGATCTCTGTAAGGCTGGATTTTTCTGAAATGCAAAGTGGATATAATGGTAATACTGATGCCGATCTCAAAGGATCATGGTAAGACAATTACCTGTCCCACACTCAGCCATCAGTGAACAGCAGCAGGCTGGAACCACCAGGTGGGTCTCCTGACACTTACCCAATGTTCTTGTCTCCTAAAGTCAAACCAACTGTTAGTGAGCAGGTTAGAAAGTCAATCTGAATCACTTCAGAAATCCCACTTCTCTTCAAGTTCCAGAACTCCCTTGGACTAGACTTGGACCTAGGTTGGCCATCAGGGCCTCTCTGTGCAGGCAACAGAAAGTGTTGATGCTGTTTAAAAACTTGGTTTTATTCTGAGGTGATGGGCATGACTTGTGGGACAGTCAACCCAGAGAGGACACATCCCAGTGGAAAGGAGGGGAGTCCCAGTTGACTTCTGGGGACTGCTTTCGTTTTCTCAGAAAGCCTCTCAGGTTAAACATGGGCATGAACAAGGATGCTGGGAAGTGGGGTGGGCCCTTCAGCTTTTGCTGGGAGCATCTTACTCTCTTTCTGTTCTGCTGCATAAAATCTGAGCTCCATATCCTCTGAGACCTTGCAAGGTTATGTTTTAAGCAGGACTTTTAATCAAGTTGTTAGGAGTGTGAGGACACAGAACATCTGCCTGGAAGAGACAGACAGACAGACACGTGTGTGTGCTCACACACAAGCATATACATACTTGGTCTTTTCTCCCAGCAATATAGATTCAAAGATCTGCAGGGTTTCTTTTATCCCCTCCCCCCTGCCCCGGTACCATTTCTCCATCTTAAGTGTCCTCTCCTCATTTACAACACCTTCAAAATGAACGAATGAGGCCTGATGAATAGTTAAAGGCGTGATTAGAAGTAGGTACCTGGTTTTGCTTCTCTCCTAATCTGGTTGATTTATGCCTTGTTGTGATTTTTTTTTTAAGGACACAAAACTACTAATTTATGTGTGAAAAGGACATTGAATTAATCCTGAAGATCCCAGCAGCCTTTAAAGATCCGAATCATATGTTGGGCTCGTTTAAAACTTGCATTGGAAATTAAGGCGGAAGAAAGCCCTTTAATTTGAAAAGTGCATGCATGGTATCTGTCCCTGGGATGTCTGCGGGGTCATTATTCAGAAAGGTTAAGGAGGGACTTTATTTTTTTATATTCACTATGTATTTCCCAGTTACAGCTCACCATGGTGCATTTCAACTTATAAAGGGAAGGAGATAAAAAAAAAAAAAAGAGAGGGGGGAGGGGAGCTCTTTCTTCACTTCCCACTTAATTTCCTCGCCTCCACGCCAGTCCCAGCTTAATGAATGTAATTGCTACCTTTGATGAAAATACTATTATCAAGATCACACATTACATTGGAAAACAGTTTTTCTTTAAACACAGCTACTGCAGTCTCTAATTATGCATGTAACAAGTGTCTCCTGAACAAAAGATCATGTTGTGTACAATTGCTAGGAATTGGAGCAGGGCGAATTTGAACAAAGGACAGATTAGATTTGCTCCCTGCTCCACAAAGCCCATCCCTCTGATTAATTTCCTGCAAAACCTAAAACAATTCTCTTAAAAGGCACTCACCCCCTCTCTCCAGAATGATCCATATGCCATTTGGGTCTTTCTATAGGATGATAATGGCCCCAGATTTGAACCCACATTAGAAAATAAGAAAGGGCTTTTATGAACTTCCTCTTTCATATGCAAATGAGCACAAGCTCTTGAGGGATAATGAGCCCCCCACCTACCCAAAAGTGACTTTTTCAGTGGCCATAAAAGAGCTCACTGGTAGGGGAAGGTCTACGTTGAGCATATTCAACCCAATTATTTTATTAGTTTTAAGAAATGAAACATCTTTACAAAAATACTCTGTGCCTGGCGAGACCGACCGACCGCAGCTTTGGCAAAGCAGCCTTTGAAAGGAGACACCTTCTTGACTCATGAGCAGCATCCTTAAGGTTTTAGAGGACACTGGGTTTTAACTGTTCCTGCGCCAGATGAACAATGGAGCAGACCAAGCAAGTTCTTCCTGGTCTCTAGTTTATCCTTATCAACTGTGGATGCTGGACAATACCCAATGCTGCTTCCTTGTGTTACCCACATCCAGAAGAAAAAACCAAGTTAGTGTCTGTTTAGGCCTGGCTAAGGAGTGTCTTCTCTGAAGGCCAAGGTCAAAGTCTGGCCCCCAGGTGGTGGATCCAGTCTCCGAGCAGAAACTGGATCCTGAGGACTCTGACCTGAGAGATGGATGTTCTTACTGGGATGTGGGACCTGGTTGGAGGGAGTGCATTGCTGAGTGTGTGCCTGACTTCTTCTTTGTCTGGGTCTCAACCCAGTGCGCCCTCCCACCAGGATTCTTAGCCTGACCTTAGGCTCAGAGACCAGGAGCTAAGCGAATCAAGACTAATCTCGCCCAGACAATGAGCTAAAATGAAGCCTGCCTACTTTTAAGTTGTTTCTTTCTGGTATTTGCCACGGTGACAGAAAGCTAAGACTTTGTCTAGCAGTGTCTGTCTTAAGTATGTGGTCCTCGAGGCAGCCAGCCTGGGAGCACATTTCTATTCACAACGGTGCATCCTGGAATAGATAGTCCTCCTGTGTCTTCATTAATTCAATGTTAAAATGAGAAAAAAAAATAACAGAGTAGTAAGACAAAGTAGAAGAGAGAGAGAAAGAGAGAGAGAGAGAGAGAGAGAGAGAGAGAGAGAGAGACTTGTAAAATGTACACAGAGCCTGCCCAGGGGCAGTGCTTATCCCAAGTTGTACTTAATAACTGGAAGGTGGCTGATGCTGAATAAGGGTGGCTTTCCAAAGTGCCACCTTCCACCACCTTGATTCCTGGGGAGAGAGCCCAGGGCAGTGTTCTCTCCCTCTGTCTATCCAGGAAGGAGAAGTTTGGTGGAACTCAGCTTAA
Source organism: Mus caroli (assembly GCF_978045245.1). Taxonomy (NCBI): domain Eukaryota; kingdom Metazoa; phylum Chordata; class Mammalia; order Rodentia; family Muridae; genus Mus; species Mus caroli. The sequence goes on along the minus strand of NW_028227263.1, from coordinate 14,193,556 downwards.
GGAGGTCCCCAAGAGTCTAGAGGTTTACTCAGCAGTGTGTGACTGTGCTGCACAGGGCTGCTTCTCTTTCTGGGCTTGTGTCTTCTGTCAGGTTGTCTCTAGGACCTGGTCCAGGAGAACCCAACAGGAGCCATGGAGAAGAAAGCAGTCGCTCCTGACCCCTGCTTCCTTCTTTTTTTTTTTTTTTTTTTTTTGGTTTTTCAAGACAGGGTTTCTCTGTGTAGCCCTGGCTGTCCTGGAACTCACTCTGTAGACCAGGCTGGCCTTGAACTCAGAAATCTGCCTGCCTCTGCCTCCCAAGTGCTGGGATTAAAGGTGTGTGCCACCACGCCCGGCCTGACCCCTGCTTCCTAACAAAGGGAAGAGGACCAGACACTTAAAAAGAAGTTTGGTCCTGCTTCTCATTACAACTCATTAATGTGTCCTTCAGATGTTTTCCTTAGGGCAGTGAAAGTCATCACAATGCCACCTAGCTACATAGTAAGCCTCATTCACATAAACCTACCCCACAATGCCGCTGGGCTACATAGTATCTATGCAAGCTTCAACCACATAAGCCTACCCCCAACCCCAGACTCTCCCTGCCTCTCTTGTCATCACAATGCTATCGGGCTACATAGTACATAAACCTACCCCCCACCCCCACCCCTGCCAGACTCTCCCAGCCTCTCTTGCTCAGCCCATCTCATATAGCATCCTTATTTTCTGTCTCACTAATTGTCAGATGCAATTGCAAAGCCTGTGTATGCGGAGTATAAACTGTATCTCCAAACGGTATACTCTGCAGGATGTCACACGGTCATAAACGGGATTCGGGAAGACCATAGGAATTTTGCGAAAACACTTAGCAGATGAGAAAATGACCATTCTTCAGTCTAAAGGAGAAAAGAATGGGCGGGTGTAATACTGAGGACACTCAAAGTGGAGTGATCTGAGTGCTGTGAACTAAGTTTGGGACACTGCATGATTTGCCCGGATAATTTTATCAAAATGATACTCTCTAAGACCATGCTGTGAAAATCGGCCATGAAGATCGACCTACAGAGTAAGCTATCATGCATTTTGGTGCTGAAAATCCTGTATATCCAAGACACATTTGCTTCATTCCTAGCTTAGCCTGTGTTACTAGATGAATCTATAGCCTTAACTCAACAATTAGATAAATGTATTTTCCTACTTAAGTTAAACTTAAGTTTTGAGATAAATTCTTTCTCATTCCTTGGCTGTTTTCATACTTCCTGGGAAAGAGGTCCCTGATGAAGCCTATCTGCATACAGGGAGGGTATTCCCAGCAGGATCTTTCGAAGATGATAAGGACCTGGGGCAACCCGGGTGATACCTTCAAATCCTGGGAAGACAATGTATATGTTCTCATATGAAAGGCTATAGAGCCACATTAGTCTGGATAGTGTGAATAGAACACACACAGACACAAAAAGAGAGAGAGACACACACACACAGAGACAGAGAGAGAAGGAGGGAGAAGGAAGGAGGGAGGGAGGGAGGGAGGGAGGGAGGCAGGGAGGGAGGGAGGTGTGCAGGTAGGAGTAGTCAGTCAGGTCTACATTTATCTTACTAGGAGGGCTTACCCATCTCCCATAGATTAGACACCTGGATCTTAGGACTTATGGACACAAGAGAAAGGGCTATAACACATTACACCCAAAGCATCGGGCTGAAGGTGTGGAATGAGATGAACAGAAAGAAAGTTGAGGAGATGGACCTGAAACAGCCTCTTGCACATCACAGAATCAGAAGATCAAGCGGTATGAGTGCAAGCATTGTTCTCTTCTGTATCACCCATGTGACCTGTCACCCTCGGCCCCATGAGTAATGGACAGAAAGCCACATGGGGCTCAGCAAAGACCCCAGAAGTGGTTAGCCTGCACTGTAACAATTCTATTCTCATTTCCTCCCGCTCACTGGCCAACAGCTCTTTCAGAGCAGCAGGGTTGGGGATGTGAGGACAGGCCCAAGGGCACAGGAGCCAGGGCAGGATGAGGTGCAGGTGGGCTCTTGGCAGCCCTCCTGAGACAGCCCATACATCCATCTCTTGTCCCATTCCTCATGCTGCCTGCCACCCTGGACCAATTGCTCTAAGGACTCCTAACCAGGAGATGGCATTAAAGACACGTGAACTTGGAGGCAGCATCTCTGAGTGTTGATGGCAGCACAAATGGCCAGCCATTTCCTGGTCCACTGAGTTCACAGGGGATTAGCATACTGCTGGTGGGGGCTGCTCCATCTGTCTTCTAGACTCCTCATTGCCAGCAGCAAGGTGGAATCTATACCTAACCTTTGAGTCCATGAAGGACAATGTCCCAAATGTCCCTGAGACGATACAGTCATGCGGGTGGCCACAGAACCACACTCTGGGGCTCCCTAAGAAGGCCCAGTAGGCTCCATCTTCAGTGAGGGGTGTTAGAGTTTCCTGTGCTTAGGGAGCAGGCAGACTCTTGGGGGGCCAGGAAAGTAACGACCCTTGACCTTCTGTAGGTTCTAAGGGCTATTTATGAATCACCCAAGCCTGGTGCTGCTTTCTCTGGCCTTGTCAGCAAAACAGGTGTCAGTCTAGCAGCCTCTCAAGATGGCCTCTGAGCCCCAATTCCAGGTCTGCCTTCCTAGGAAGCCTTTCCCATCCCTAGCCTCCTCTTCCTCCTTAGCCCAGAGGACCAGTCATTACTCTTCCCTTACCCTCCTTGCTCAGCCCCAATCTCCAATGTGTGTGTGTTTGTTTGTTTTCCTTTAATCCGGGCAACTTTTCTCTGCAGGAGCAATGGGCTCTGCCTTCCTTCTTGTTCCTATTGCCATCCTAGTTTCAGACTGGTTTAGATGGCAAAACTCCTAGGATAAAGAAAGGGGACCAAGGCTGAGAAGAAGCAAGATTTTCCTACTATCTATCAAAGGATGCCTTCTAAAATCAGTTGGCTTCAGGAGTCTAAGCCTCTGTACTACAAGGTAGGAGTGTTTGGGGAAGGCTCACCCTGAGTTCTTTGGAGCTTATAACCTGGGCAGGATTGTGGTCACTTACCACAACAACTCCCATTGTTGATGCATGTGGTGAGCCAGGAGGTGCAGAGTTCCCCAACCACAGCTACTGTTTGAATGTGAGATATCCTTCACAGGTTCGTGTCTGAACACTTGGTCATCAGGTGGTAGCACTGTTCTGGGAGGTTGGAGAACATTTGGGAGGTAAGATCTGGCTAGAGGAAGTGGATCACTGGGGCAGGGGCTTGTGGTTTGTGCCAGCTGTGTTTGCTTCTAGCTTCCTGTCTGCTTGAGTGTGAGGAGGTTAGATGTCCACTAGGTGGAGCTGCTGGCCATCATGTCTCCTCACACTGCCGGTATCCCTTAAACTGTGAGCCAAAATAAGTTTTCCTGTATTTTCTGTCAGATATTTGGTACAGTAACAAGTTACTGATGCAACCACTTTGCTGGATCCACCTACATTGGAGGACTGGAGTGAGAAGATTGAATGGGGAGGGAGATGGAAAAGAGGGATAAGAGAGGGGCATGGGGAGGGATGGTCAAAGAGACCCTGTGGAAAACCCCGAACATCTCAGGTATTGCCCAGGCTATTGGTTGTTCTCCATACACTGAAAGATAGTCAGGCCTGACTGCTGAAGTCAACACTTACACATCTCATTGAACACAGTCAAGCTGGTGTCTAATTAGAGCGTTAATCACTAGTAACTTTATGGTACTGGAAAGTACTCTGTACACTACCAGAGAATAACGATGAACATCAACCCAGCTAAAAACCCTTCAGTCTACAATGGTGGCTTGCCCACAAGATATGCTGGTGCAATATTGGTACAAATGTTGTGAGAATAACCAACCACTCTGTCATTGAATTTAAGAGCCAGTCCATGAAATGGAACCCATGCCTGACACTGCTTGGGTGACCAAGAACCTGAGACTAGATAGTCCATGGGCCTAAGGAAAGACTGTTATCCTGCTAACGGAGGATAGCAGTAAGATGACTCCTAGTAACATTCTGCTATATCCGTAGATCAGTGCCCGGCCCAGTCCTCTTGCGGTAGATAGGAACTAACACAGAGACCCTTAGCTGGACACTGTGCAGAAAGTGAGATTCTGCAGCACTCAGTTCTCAATGACACGCCTTCATCAAAACTCTCAAGGATCCATGATGAAGAGGATGCAGCAAGATCATAAAAGTCTGAGGGGATGGATGACTTCCAGGAAACAGTGCCTTCCGGACAAGACAAGATTGGTACACGTATGAACTACAGAAACTGGGGCAGAGTGCACAGGGCTGAACAGGTTGAAGCCTGACAGGGTACTGCACTAAGAGAGAGAGGTAGACACGAGCTCTTACCCCCTAAACAAGACGCTGACTGCAACTGACACATGCTTACAAAGGAAAAATCAGTTTCACCAGTGGAACCTCACGGGGTTGTCCTGTGCTTCTGGGTGGGCCCCACGCCCACGCCCAGCAGTAGATGGCCAACACAAAACTAACTCAAAGGCATTTTTGTAGATTTTTTTGCATCATATTACTTCGGTTGGGCTTGTATATTATGGTTTCTGATTTTATGTTTGGTCGATTTCGTCTTGTGTATGTATGAGAGTTTCTTTTGTTCCTCCCACTTCCCATCTCCGGTAATTTTGTTTGTTTGTTTGTTTGTTTGTTTGTTTGTTTACCTATTTGCTTTCTAAAGAGAGAGAAAGGAAGGGTGTGGAGTTGTATGAGTGTGTGTGAAAGGCTCTGAGAGAAGTTGGGGGAGGGGAAAACATGATCAGAACATTTTGTACAAAATTCTTTAATGAAAAATATTTTTAAAGAGCTTGAAGTTAGCCAGGGTACAAAACTAGGCCCTATTTTTTTTTTAAGTGTTAGTTTTGACAAATGTCAGCTTTACAGAGTTTTGTTTTCTCCATCTACGGACTGATGTTCAGCTAAGAACAAGGGATCATTATTTTGTTAGTGTGGCAGGTATTGTAGAGATGTTTGGTTTTTGTTTTTGTTTTGTTTTGTTTTTGTTTCCTTTTAAAAGGCCTTTCTGGGCCAGTGAGATGGCTCAGCAGGTAAAGGTGCTTGCCATCCAAGCCTGATGACATGAGTTCAGTCCTTGGAACCCATGGTGGGAGGAGAGATCTGTCTCTTGAAAGGTGTCCCTAACCTCTGCAAGCAGGCTGTGGTGTGTGAATGACAAATAACCAAAATACTGTGAGTGAAAGCACGAAGCCCTTCTGAAGTTTGCAAGTTGGTCAGATGTTCAGTGTTTGCTCAGCATTCTATCTGTGTATCTAACAAAATTTTGAAGCCCTAGGTAGGTATACAGATTATTGTTCTCTGTGTGTTTGGCACACAACGAGCCTGCTATGAAGAGCTGTTGAAGGTTAGAACTGGGCTTGGGAGGGAAATACTCTGGTTCACTGACTGACTGATGGATAAATAAGCTGTGGTACGTCCATGCAGTGGTACATTTGCTTGCTATCAAAAAAAAAAAAAAAGCATGGATTCATGCTACAAGGAGGGTGTGATGCTAAGCCAAAGAAGTCAACCCCGAAGATCCACACAGTTTTTTTTTTTTTTCATTTCAAATCTACAGGCACAGAAAGGCTGTTGGTAGTTATGTGGGGGCTGGATGAGAGACTGGGAGAAGAGGAAAGAGATTGCTAGTGAGTATGGGGCTTCCCACTGGCAGTTGATTGATTGGTAGTGCTCAGATAAAACTCAATGCAAAAAACATTCTGAAACTTACAGAGGAGAAAGTAGGGGAAAGCCTGGAAGATATGGGCACCGGGGGAAAATTCCTGAACAAAACAGCAATGGCTTGTGCTGTAAGATCGAGAATTGACAAATGGGACCTCATAAAATTGCAAAGCTTCTGTAAGGCAAAAGACACTGTCAATAAGACAAAAAGACCACCAATAGATTGGGAAAGGATGTTTACCAATCCTAAATCAGATAGGGGATTAATATCCAATATGTATAAAGAACTCAAGAAGCTGAACTCCAGAAAATCAAATAACCCTATTAAAAATGGGGTACAGAGCTAAACAAAGAATTCTCAACTGAGGAATACTGAATAGCTGAGAAGCACCTGAAAAAATGTTCAACATCCTTAATCATCAGGGAAATGCAAATCAAAACAACCCTAAGATTCCACTTCACACCAGTCAGAATGGCTAAGATCAAAAATTCAGGTGACAGCAGATGCTAGCAAGGATGTGGAGAAAGAGGGATACTCCTCCATTGTTGGTGGGATTGCAAGCTTGTACAACCACTCTGGAAATCAATCTGGCAGCTCCTCAGAAAACTGGACATGGTACTACCGGATGATCCAGCAGTTCCCTTAATCATCAGGGAAATGCAAATCAAAACAACCCGAGATTCCACTTCACACCAGTCAGAATGGCTAAGATCAAAAATTCAGGTGACACTGATAAGTGGATATTAGCCCAAAAACTTGGGATACACAAGATATAAGATACAATTTGTTAAACGCATGAAACTCAAGAAGTACGAAGACCAAAGTGTGGACACTGTGCCCCTTCTTAGAATTGGGAACAAAACACCCATGGAAAGAGTTACAGAGATAAAGTTTGGAGCTGTGACGAAAGGATAGACCATCTAAAGACTGCCATATCCAGGGATCCATCCCATAATCTGCTTCCAAACACTGACACCATTGCATACACTAGCAAGATTTTGCTGAAAGGACCCAGATATAGCTGTCTCTTGCGAGACAATGCCGGGGCCTAGCAAACACAGAAGTGGATGCTCACAGTCAGCTATTGGATGGATCACAGGCCCCCCAATGGAGGAGCTAGAGAAAGTACCCAAGGAGGCTAAAGGGAACTGCAACCCTATAGGTGGAACAACATTATGAACTAACCAGTACCCCGGAGCTCTTGTCTCTAGCTGCATATGTATCAAAAGATGGCCTAGTCGGCCATCAGTGGAAAGAGAGGCCCATTGGACTTGCAAACTTTATATGCCCCAGTACAGGGGAATACCAGGGCCAAAATGTGGGAGTTGGTGGGTAGGGGAGTGTGGGGGGGGGGAGTATATTGGGGACTTTTTGGATAGCATTGGAAATGTAAATGAGGAAAATACCTAATTAAAAAAAATTAATTAAAAAAAAAGAATTCAGGTGACAGCAGATGCTAGCAAGGATGTGGAGAAAGAGGGACACTCTTCCATTGTTGGTGGGATTGCAGGCTGATACAACCACTCTGGAAATCAGTCTGGCAGTTCCTCAGAAAATTGGACATGGTACTACCGGATGATCCAGCAGTTCCTCTCCTGGGCATACACCCAGAAGATGTTCCAACTTGTAAAAAGGACACATGCTCCACCATGTTCATAGCAGCCTTATTTATAATAGCCAGAAGCTGGAAAGAACCCAGATGTCCTTCAAGAGGAATGGATACAGAAAATGTGGTACATTTACACAATGGAGTACTACTCAGCTTTAAAAACAATAACTTGGGCCTGAGTAGGACCACAGGCCTCATCCGGCTGGATCAGCGCCAGGGTAGCGGGAGCGCAGGGTTGCCTGACACCCGCCAGCTACCCACGACCCCCGCCGCAGGATTTTGGGACTGCTGGTGAGTGGAACACAGCTTCTGCTCCAATCCAATTGCGCGGGACCTGAGACTGCATTAGTTAGGGAAGCAGAAACCGGCCTGAGTAGGGCCACAGGCCTCACCCGGCCGGATCAGCGCCAGGGTAGCGGGAGCGCAGGGTTGCCTGACACCCGCCAGCTACCCACGACCCCCGCCGCAGGATTTTGGGACTGCTGGTGAGTGGAACACAGCTTCTGCTCCAGTCCAATCACGCGGGACCTGAGACTGCTCTGGTTGGGGAGAGAGAAATCCGGCCCACACAGGGCCACAAGCCTCTTCCGGTCAGAAAAGCACCTGAGCAGCTGGGGCGCAGGGTCTGCTGACACTCGCCAGCTACCCACAACACCCTCCACAGGATCTTAAGACTTCTGGTGAGGGGAGCACAGCTTCTGCTCCAATCCAATTGCGCGGGACCTGAGACTGCATTAGTTAGGGAAGCAGAAACCGGCCTGAGTAGGGCCACAGGCCTCACCCGGCCGGATCAGCGCCAGGGTAGCGGGAGCGCAGGGTTGCCTGACACCCGCCAGCTACCCACGACCCCCGCCGCAGGATTTTGGGACTGCTGGTGAGTGGAACACAGCTTCTGCTCCAGTCCAATCACGCGGGACCTGAGACTGCTCTGGTTGGGGAGAGAGAAATCCGGCCCACACAGGGCCACAAGCCTCTTCCGGTCAGAAAAGCACCTGAGCAGCTGGGGCGCAGGGTCTGCTGACACTCGCCAACTGCCCACAACACCCGCCACAGGATCTTAAGACTTCTGGTGAGGGGAGCACAGCTTCTGCTCCAATCCAATTGCGCGGGACCTGAGACTGCATTAGTTAGGGAAGCAGAAACCAGCCTGAGTAGGGCCACAGGCCTCACCCGGCCGGATCAGCGCCAGGGTAGCGGGAGCGCAGGGTTGCCTGACACCCGCCAGCTACCCACGACCCCCGCCGCAGGATTTTGGGACTGCTGGTGAGTGGAACACAGCTTCTGCTCCAATCTTTAAATAGTGACAACGATAACAACTAACCCCAGAGATTACCAGATGGCGAAAGGTAAACGTAATAATCTTACTAACAGAAACCAAGACCACTCACCATCATCAGAACCCAGCACCCCCACTTCACCCAGTCCAGGGCACCCCAACACACCGGAAAAGCTAGACACGGATTTAAAAGCATATCTCCTGATGATGATAGAGGACTTCAAGAAGGACGTTAATAACACACTTAAAGAAATGCAGGAGAACACTGCTAAAAAGGAAGAAGACAATAAAGAGGAAGCACAAAAATCCCTTAAAGAATTGCAGGAGAACACTGCTAAAGAGTTACAAATCCTTAAAGAAAAACATGATAACATAATCAAACAGGTAGAAGTCCTTACAGAAAAACAGGAAAACACATCCAAACAGATGATGGAAATGAACAAAACCATACTAGACCTAAAAAGGGAAGTAGACACAATAAAGAAAACCCAAAATGAGGCAACACTGGAGATAGAAACCCTAGGAAAGAAATCTGGAACCATAGATGCAAGCATCAGCAACAGAATACAAGAGATGGAAGAGAGAATCTCAGGTGCAGAAGATTCCATAGAGAACATCGGCACAACAATCAAGGAAAATGTAAAATGCAAAAAGATCCTAACTCAAAACATCCAAGAAATCCAGGACGCAATGAGAAGACCAAACCTACGGATAATAGGAGTGGATGAGAATGAAGATTTTCAACTCAAAGGACCAGCGAACATCTTCAACAAAATTATAGAAGAAAACTTCCCAAATCTAAAGAAAGAGATGCCCATGAACATACAAGAAGCCTACAGAACTCCAAATAGACTGGATCAGAAAAGAAATACCTCCCGACACATAATAATCAGAGCAACAAATGCTCTAAATAAAGATAGAATACTAAAAGCAGTAAGAGAAAAAGGCCAAGTAACATATAAAGGCAAGCCTATCAGAATTACACCAGATTTTTCACCAGAGACTATGAAAGCCAGAAGATCCTGGACAGATGTTATACAGACACTAAAAGAACACAAATTCCAGCCCAGGCTACTATACCCAGCCAAACTCTCAATTAACATAGATGGAGAAACCAAAGTATTCCACGACAAAACCAAATTCACACATTATCTCTCCACGAATCCAGCCCTTCAAAGGATAATAACAGAAAAAAACCAATACAAGGACAGGAACCACGCCCTAGAAACAACAAGAAGGTAATCCCTCAACAAACCTAAAAGAAGACAGCCACAAGAACAAAATGCCAACTTTAACATCAAAAATAACAGGAAACACCAATTTCTTTTCCTTAATATCTCTTAATATCAATGGACTCAACTCCCCGATAAAAAGACATAGACTAACAAACTGGCTACACAAACAAGACCCAACATTTTGCTGTTTACAGGAAACTCATCTCAGAGAAAAGGATAGACACTACCTCAGAATGAAAGGCTGGAAAACAATTCTCCAAGCAAATGGCATGAAGAAACAAGCTGGAGTAGCCATTCTAATATCTGATAAGATTGACTTCCAACCCAAAGTCATTAAAAAAGACAGGGAGGGACACTTCATACTCATCAAAGGTAAAATCCTCCAAGAGGAACTATCAATCCTGAATATCTATGCTCCAAATACAAAGGCAGCCACATTCATTAAAGAAACTTTAGTAAATCTCAAAGCACACATTGCACCTCATACAATAATAGTGGGAGACTTCAACACACCACTTTCACCAATGGACAGATCATGGAAACAGAAACTAAACAGGGACACAGTGAAACTAAGAGAAATTATGAATCAAATGGATCTGGCAGATATCTACAGAACATTCTATCCTAAAACAAAAGGATATACCTTCTTCTCAGCACCTCATGGTACCTTCTCCAAAATTGACCACATAATTGGTCACAAAACAGGCCTCAACAGATATAAAAATATTGAAATTGTCCCATGCATCCTATCAGATCACCATGGACTAAGGCTGATCTTCAATAACAAAATAAATAATAGAAAGCCCACCTTCACGTGGAAACTGAACAACACTCTTCTCAATGATACCTTGGTCAAGGAAGGAATAAGGAAAGAAATTAAGGACTTTTTAGAGTTCAATGAAAATGAAGCCACAACATACCCAAACTTATGGGACGCAATGAAAGCATTTTTAAGAGGAAAACTCATAGCTCTGAGTGCCTCCAAAAGGAAACTAGAGAGAGCACACATTAGCAGCTTGACAACACACCTAAAAGCACTAGAACAAAAGGAAGCAAATTCACCCAAGAGGAGTAGACGGCAGGAAATAATCAAACTCAGGGGTGAAATCAACCAAGTGGAAACAAGAAAAACTATTCAAAGAATCAACCAATCAAGGAGCTGGTTCTTTGAGAAAATCAACAAGATAGATAAACCCTTAGCCAGACTCACTAGAGGGCACAGGGAAAGCATCCTAATTAACAAAATCAGAAATGAAAAAGGAGACATAACAACAGATCCTGAAGACATCCAAAACACCATCAGATCCTTCTACCAAAGGCTATACTCAACAAAACTGGAGAACCTGGATGAAATGGACAAGTTCCTAGACAGATACCAGGTACCAAAGTTGAATCAAGATCAGGTTAATGATCTAAACAGCCCTATATCCCCCAAAGAAATAGAAGCAGTCATTAATAGTCTCCCAACTAAAAAAAGCCCAGGACCAGATGGGTTTAGTGCAGAGTTCTATCAGACCTTCAAAGAAGATCTAATCCCAGTTCTTCACAAACTATTCCACAAAATAGAAACAGAAGGTACTCTACCCAACTCATTCTATGAAGCCACAATTACTCTGATACCTAAACCACAAAAAGACCCAACAAAGATAGAAAACTTCAGACCAATATCCCTTATGAATATTGATGCAAAAATCCTCAATAAAGTTCTTGCTAACCGAATCCAAGAACACATCAAAACAATCATCCATCCTGACCAAGTAGGTTTCATCCCAGGGATGCAGGGATGGTTCAATATACGGAAATCCATCAACGTAATCCAGTATATAAACAAACTCAAAGATAAAAACCACATGGTCATCTCCTTAGATGCGGAAAAAGCATTTGACAAGATCCAACACCCATTCATGATAAAAGTCTTGGAAAGATCAGGAATTCAAGGCCCATACCTAAACATGATAAAAGCAATCTACAGCAAACCAGTAGCCAACATCAAAGTAAATGGTGAGAAGCTTGAAGCAATCCCTCTAAAATCAGGGACTAGACAAGGCTGTCCACTTTCTCCATACCTATTCAACATTGTACTTGAAGTCCTAGCCAGAGCAATTCGACAACAAAAAGAGATCAAAGGGATACAAATTGGAAAAGAGGAAGTCAAAATATCACTTTTTGCAGATGATATGATAGTATATATAAGTGACCCTAAAAATTCCACCAGAGAACTCCTAAGCCTGATAAACAGCTTCGGTGAAGTAGCTGGATATAAAATTAACTCAAACAAATCAATGGCCTTTCTCTATACAAAGAATAAACAGGCTGAGAAAGAAATTAGGGAAACAACACCCTTCTCAATAGTCACAAATAATATAAAATATCTTGGCGTGACTCTAACTAAGGAAGTGAAAGATCTGTATAATAAAAACTTCAAGTCTCTGAAGAAAGAAATTATAGAAGATCTCAGAAGATGGAAAGATCTCCCATGCTCATGGATTGGCAGGATCAACATTGTAAAAATGGCTATCTTGCCAAAAGCAATCTACAGATTCAATGCAATCCCCATCAAAATTCCAAATCAATTCTTCAACGAATTAGAAAGTGCAATCTGCAAATTCATCTGGAATAACAAAAAACCTAGGATAGCAAAAACTCTTCTCAAGGATAAAAGAACCTCTGGTGGAATCACCATGCCGGACCTAAAGCTCTACTACAGAGCAATTGTGATAAAAACTGCATGGTACTGGTATAGTGACAGACAAATAGACCAATGGAATAGAATTGAAGACCCAGAAATGAACCCACACACCTATGGTCACTTGATCTTCGACAAGGGAGCTAAAAACATCCAGTGGAAGAAAGACAGCATTTTCAACAAATGGTGCTGGCACAACTGGTTGTTAACATGTAGAAGAATGCGAATAGATCCATTCCTATCTCCTTGTACTAAGGTCAAGTCTAAGTGGATCAAGGAACTTCACATAAAACCAGAGACACTGAAACTTATAGAGGAGAAAGTGGGGAAAAGCCTTGAAGATATGGGCACAGGGGAAAAATTCCTGAATAGAACAGTAATGGCTTGTGCTGTAAGATCGAGAATTGACAAGTGGGACCTCATGAAACTACAAAGCTTCTGCAAGGCTAAAGACACCATCAATAAGACAAAAAAACCACCAACAGATTGGGAAAGGATCTTCACCTATCCTAAATCAGATAAGGGACTAATATCCAATATATATAAAGAACTCAAGAAGGTGGACTCCAGAAAGTCAAATAACCCCATTAAAAAATGGGGCTCAGAACTGAACAAAGAATTCTCACCTGAGGAATACCGAATGGCAGAGAAGCACCTGAAAAAATGTTCAACATCCTTAATCATCAGGGAAATGCAAATCAAAACAACCCTGAGATTCCACCTCACACCAGTCAGAATGGCTAAGATCAAAAATTCAGGTGACAGCAGATGCTGGCGAGGATGTGGAGAAAGAGGAACACTCCTCCATTGTTGGTGGGATTGCAAGCTTGTACAACCACTCTGGAAATCAGTCTGGCGGTTCCTCAGAAAATTGGACATAGTACTACCGGAGGATCCAGCAATACCTCTCCTGGGCATATATCCAGAAGATGTCCCAACCGGTAAAAAGGACACATGCTCCACTATGTTCATAGCAGCCCTATTTATAATAGCCAGAAGCTGGAAAGAACCCAGATGTCCCTCAACAGAGGAATGGATACAGAAATTATGGTACATTTACACAATGGAGTACTACTCAGCTATTAAAAAGAATGAATTTATGAAATTCCTAGCCAAATGGATGGACCTGGAGGGCATCATCCTGAGTGAAGTAACACAAACACAAAAGAACTCACACAATATGTATTCATTGATAAGTGGATATTAGCCCAAAACTTAGGATACCCAAGATATAAGATACAATTTGCTAAACGCATGAAACTCAAGAAGAATGAAGACCAAAGTGTGGACACTGTGCACCTTCTTAGAATTGGGAACAAAACACCCAGGGAAGGAGCTACAGAGACAAAGTTCGTAGCTGTGATGAAAGGATGGACCATTTAGAGACTGCTGTATCCAGGGATCCGTCCCATAATCAGCTTCTAAACGCTGACACCATTGCATACACTAGCAAGATCTTGCTGAAAGGACCCAAATATAGCTGTCTCTTGTGAGACGATGCCGGGGCCTAGCAAACACAGGAGTGGATGTTCACAGTCAGCTATTGGATGTATCACAGGGCTCCCAATGGAGAAGCTAGAGAAAGTACCCAAGGAGCTAAAGGGACCTGCAACCCTATTGTTGGAACAACATGATGTACTAACCGGAACCCTGGAGCTCTTGTCTCTAGCTGCATATGTATCGAAAGATGGCCTAGTCGGCCATCAATGGAAAGAGAGGCCCATTGGACTTGCAAACTTTATATGCCCCAATATAGGGGAATGCCAGGGCCAAAAGAATGGGAATGGGTGGGTAGGGAAGTGGGGGGCGCTATGGGGGACTTTTGGGATAGTATTGGAAATGTAATTGAGGAAATTATGTAATAAAAATATTAAAAAAAAAAAAAATAAAAAATAAAAACAATAACTTCATGAAATTCTTAGGCAAATGGATGCATCTGGAGGATATCATCCTGAGTGAGGTAACCCAATGACAAAAGAACACACATGATATGTACTCACTGATAAGTGGATATTAGCCCAGAAACCTAGAATATCCAAGATACAATTTGCAAAACATGAAACTTTAGAAGAAGGAAGACCAAAGTGTGGACACTTCGTTCCTTCTTAGAATGGAGAACAAAATACCCATGGAAGGAGTTACAGAGCCAAAGTTCGGAGCTAAGACAGTAGAAAGGACTATCCAGAGACAGCCCCATCCGGGGATTCATCCCATATACAACCACCAAACCCAGACACTATTGCATATGCCAGCAAGATTTTGCTTACAGGACCCTGACATAGCTGTCTCTCGTGAGACTATGTCAGTGCCTGGCAAATACAGAAGTGGATCACAGTCATCTATTGGATGGAACACAGGGCCCCTAAAGAAGGAGCTAGAGAAAGTACCCAAGGAGTTAAAGGGGTCGGCAACCCTATAGGTGGAACAACAATATGAACTAACCAGTACCCCCCAGATCTCATGTCTCTAGTTGCATATATAGCTGAGGATGGCCTAGTCAGCCATCAATGGGAGGAGAGGCCCCTGGTCTTGTGAAGATCATATGCCCCAATACAGGGGAATGCCAGGGCCAGGAAGCAGGAGTGGGTGGGTTGGGGAGCAGGGCGGGGGAAGGGTATAGGGGGCTTCGGGAATAGCATTTAAAATGTAAATGAAGAAAATATCTAATAAAAAAATTCTAAAATCAACCTTGGGACTTGGCTGTGCATATCTACAAACACAATAAGACCCTAGAGTAAGGTGTGGTGGCATAGTACACTCCTTTAAACCCAGCACTCAGGCGGCAGAGGCAGGCAGATCTATGTGAGTTCAAGGCCAGCTTGGTCCACATGAGCAGTTCTCAACCTGTGGTTCTCAACCCCTTTGGGAATTGAACAACTCTTTCCCAGAGGTCACCTAAGACCATTGGAAAACACAGATATCTACATTACGATTCGCAACACTAGCAAAATAACACTTACGGAGTAGCAGTGAAAATAATTTTATGGTTATGGGGTCACCAAAACATGAGGAACTGTATTAAAGGGGTGCAGCACTGGGAAGGTTGAGAACCAGTGCCTATATAGTAAGTTCCAGGCCAGCCTGGGCTACATGGTGGAAACCCTGTCTCAAAAACTGTGGAGTTGGGGAGAAGCTGGGGAAATGGCTCAGAGGTTAAAAAGCATTTGCTGCTTTTGCATAGGATCTGAGCTCATGATTATCATTAATTCCAGTTCAAGGGAAATCTGACCCCCCTCTTCTGAACACTAGGCATATACATATACACAGGCTAAACACGTACACATAAATAAAATAAATCTAAAACTGAGGCTACGGTCCACTGACTTGTGTTGACTGATTGGTAGTGCTCAGATAAAACTCAGAACCTTGTGCATGGAGGCAAGCGCTCCACTTCTGAGCTACATCCCCAGGAGCTGTTCTGGTCTAGACGAGACACATCGACAATGAGCTGACATAGGCCTCCTCGCCTGGTGTTTCTCCCCAGGAAGCTCTCAGCTTTGCAGAGTCTCAACATGAATAGGTAGCTCATGAGCAGATTCCTGCTGGACCCAGTAGGATGAGGAGGCGGGAAAGAACCCAGCCTGCTCCTGGCCAAGTCACAAATGGCTCTTAACGCTTCTGCACTTACATACATCGATCGTTCACCTCCCTCTGCTCCCAGCACCGGATCTATGAGTGAGCAAAAAGGAAAAAAGTGTTCAGCTTTAAACTCTTATCACTAAAGTGAGTCTCCCTCTGCATTAAAAAAAACTAGCCAGCCCCGGTGGCAGCAACGGGCTCTGCTCTTGGGGGCATAAATTTGTGTGTGTAGAAAAAAGACTTATTGGCGAATTTAGCAGTATTTTTCGTTGAACTGGCAGTTGCAAACATTACACCAGTATTTATTTGATTCTTAAAGAGTACAAAACCATGGACCACAAATAAAGGAGATGGAGTAATAGTTTGTGGCTGGGCCACTAGCTTTAAACTTGAAATGAAGTGTCCAGTTTTGAGTTACTGTGTCCAACCACCATTTGTACAGTTTGAAAAGTGAAGGCACTTTTCCAGGCTGTCAGTGCGACCGTAGCTCATTCGTGTGAATGATATCACAAAGCAGCAGTTGCTCTGCCCGGAGCACCTCACTCATGACCAGAATATATTAAATGTATTAATCTGGGCCTCGCGGCGTAATTTAGGAAGGCCCTTTATTTGACACATTCCTGTACCATCCCTGCTTTATGGCTGGCTCCAGCAGGTAACAATGTCTCAAAAGTCCAGCTCCGGAATGAAGTTAAAATCACATGTCACCCCATAGCATATGCAGCTGGCTGGCTTATTTTGCTATCAAAATTACCACCCTGCAACAACATGAGACGTTTAACAGGGACAGGTGTGATTTACCTCCCAGGCTCCAGACGGGGTGGTGAGGGTGGTGAGGAGGGACTTCAGTGTCGCAGTGACCACATGGCTCAGGGTGCTTCTGCTCCCCGCTGTGCTTTTAATGTCCAAACTGTGCAGTCAGACTCGAGGATGAAAGTGAGTGCAATTTGAGATAGCCTGCGCTAAATAACTGCTAAGTTTGTTTAGGTTCCTAAGGGTGGGGAAGGGGAGGGGAGGGAACATTTCCAAAGGGTCAGCTCTCCAGCGACACACAGGATTTATAATCGTTTCTGAAGCAGGGTGGTGGCTATCGTCTGTTAAGAATGTGCCTGGGACTTAATGTAGCAACGTCTAATTTTAAGGCTAATGGGAGCAGCCTTGATTTACAATTTAATGCAGTATTTTTCTACCTGCCAGGCTGGCATTGTTGGAAAGTTTATGAACTCAGGTAGCAAGAGAAGGCCAAAAAGGCAGGGAGGGTGTGCCTTTCATGAAAGTATGGATCACTCTTTGGGAAGAGGAGGGGAGGGTAAAGGTGGCTTCTGCCTAGCCTGGACCAGGCTGGACTAGAACTCAGAGACTCACCTGCTTCTGCCTCCTGTTGTGGAGTTTGATCTCCAGGACTCACGTGGTAGAAGGAGAGAACTGACTTTCTCAGGTACGTGCGCGCGCCACACACACACACACACACAAGCAAGCACCTACCCCCATACCCCCAACACATGGTTGAAGTTATTCTCCTTATACTGATCTTTGAGAGAGCATTTCACATGCAGTCATAGCTGACCTGAAACTTCCAATGGAGACCAGGATGGCTTCAAATGGTCAGGCTGCCTGTCTCTGCCTCCTGAGTGCTGAGCTTAAAGGTGTGAACCACCATATCTAACTACGAAATTACTTTTATGACTGAATTGTTACTAAGACAAACATTATCTAGGATAGATCCTTTAATTTTTGAGGGTGATCTTTCATAGTCATTCTTGTCTACTTTTTAAAGAAATAAGGAAGAAAAGGTTGGATGTGACAATACACGCCTTTAATCCCAGCACTCAGGAGGCAGGAGCAGGTGAAGCTCTGAGTTCTAGCCCAGCCTGGTCTACATAGTAAGTTCAAGGACAATCAGGCTACATAAAGAGACCCTGTCTCAAAAAATACCAAGCCAAACAAATAAATAAAAAATCAAAAACAAAACCAGCAACAACAAGGAATGGCAGCATTTCTGTGGGCCGTCAGCATTGTCTGCTGGGATTCCCCAAGCTCCAGCTCATTCTCCAGGAAAGACTAATTCTGTTTGCTTCTTTTGTTTTGCTGCTGAGGATTGAACTCCAGGCTCCACCAATGATGGGCAGGTGCTGGACCCGAACAGGAGTTCCTTTGTCTTAAAGGTAAGACAGTCTGGGTGACACCTCCCAGAGACACTTCACTGAGGCCATTTCAAACCCTCACCCGAGCCAAACTGTTCCCCAGCCTCCCCCAAACTCTTCATCCTGGACACGAAGGAACACACTGTCCTCCCGTCTCTTCACTTTTTTTTTATTGTTTGTTTTTTATTGAATAATAATAAGTAGAGGATTAATTATTTAAAGGTTTGGTCCCAGCTTAGTGCATTGGAGACGCCTTCTCTTCTTGTTTACTTTTTTAATTTTTAATTTAAATTAGCCTATTGCTATGGGCTTTCTGGTGTTTTTTCAATCTGGGGCTGTCTCCTAGAATGAAGCAGAAGGCTCCACCTTCAGGCATGGTGGACTGCTGTGATGGAGAGGCAGCGACGGTGGGGCCTTGATGATGGGTCCAGCAGCTGACCCCTGCCTCTCATCGACCGCCCTCCTCTCAGCAGCGGCCTCTGCGGTCCAGCCAGCTGCAAGGAGAATAAAGGGCAGCCGTGGTCCAGGTCAGCCAGCCAGTCATTAATAATGTTTTCATTGGTGACAGTGACAAACCTGCAGTACTTGAGGAGAGTTTATTAAGGTCAGTCTATAAATAGGAATTAAAAATTTTTTTAAAAATAGGTTGACACCCACGAACAGACGGATGAATAAAGTGACTGACTGAAACAATAAATAAGAGTGGAGGAGAGCAGCCCCGGAAAACAGGAGGCCCCGCCCACTCTATCCGAGGCCCCTGTCCCAGGTTCAGATTTCAGTTGCAGCTTCCAAACTTGTAGGTTCCAGGCGTCTGGGCACGCGGGCTAATATTTTCTTATTAAAATCTGTTCTCCTAGCTGGTAAAGAGAATTGCAGCCATTTCTCTACGTCAGTCCTGTAACTGAGAGCTGGTAAGACGTAAATGTCTTGTCTTTCCTCGGACTTGGATGCAGATGGCCTTTTCCAGAAGCCTGGTTCTAAGCCTGTGAGTGCATGGCTGTGTCTGGCTCATCTGCCTGGTCCTTGCTGTCTCAGGATGAATGCCTGAGTAAATTGTTCAGGGGAGTCACAAGCTGGAAGTGAGGATGGTCCGGGTGGTGGTCGGGCTCCCAGGGCAGGAGGCCCTTGTGGAGAGTGTGTGCGGTGCTGCCCTCTCAACCCTGTAGCTCCTCGTAGGCAGGGCCTTGTAGCAATTGGGGTTATGCTACAGTGTGTGTGTGTGTGTCGCGCACACCTGTAGGTCGGGATGTGCATGTCTATGTGTGTGGAAGTCAAAAGTCAACTGCCTTTTCTCAACTGTCATTGATCCTGTTCTCTTTGAATGAAGCAAGGTCTCCCTGGCCTGGCGCTCACTCAACAGGGTGGACTCTGGCCAGGGAACCCCAGGTATCTGCTGGTCTTCACCTCTTCTCTAGGTCTGAGGTTTCAAACGTGTGACTCCATGCCTGAGTTGCTGATTGAGTCCCGGAATTGATCTCAGGTCCTTGTGTTAAGCACTTTATCTAACACGGCATTGCCCCAGGCCCCTCATGGTAACTAACTCTCACATGAACTCCTCAATCAGTCATACTGGTCTACTAAGGAAGCAGCCAGTAGTCAGGCTAGTAAGTTCCCTGAGTTCTCTGCTCCCCATGGGTTCCCAGTCTAGAGGGACTCAGGCTTGACTGGCCAGAAGCTTAAGGAGCTCCCGCCAGGAATTACAGGTAAGAGCCTTGGATCTGTGGGAGATGAAGCCAGTTTGACAAGGGTCTTGTGAGAACTGTCTTCCACACTAGACCTTGGACCAGGAGCACCACGCAGAAGGAGGGGATGAGGTGCGGGCGACAGAGGCTGTGATTCATTGTGAGATGGGGAAAAGCACGTCATAGGCAGAATAGATGCCACTCTGCCATGAAGACCTAGCCTAGAGTAAATGAACTCCAGGAGGGCCCCCTGGAGGAAGTTCCCAATAGTGTTATGCTTTGAATGCAACAGAGAGGGGGTGGGGCTCACCTGTGTCCCCCTCAAAATTCGTATTTGTTGCTCTGACCCATGCTGGATGGCAGAATCTGCTTTTGTTGGCTTTGTTTTTTGTTTTTCTGTCTTGTTTTGGTGTGTGTGTTTGGTGGGGTTTTGTTTCTTTTCTGGTTTTGCTTTTTGTTTTTTGAGACAGGGTTCTCTGTGTAGCCCTGGCTACCCTAGAACTTACTCTGTAGACCAGGCTAGCCTAGAACTCGAAGACTCACCTGCCTTTGCCTCCTGAGTATTGGGATTAAAGGTGCATCCCACCACACCTGGCTTTTCTTTCTTTTTTAATTGAATTTTTTTACTATGTGAGCATTTTATACACAAATATTGTATTTATATCATTTCCATCCCTACCCCCAACTCCTCCTACATCACTCCACTCCCTCTCAGAGTTCATGACCTCTTCTTCCATAGTTATTGTTGTTACATGCACACACACACACACGCACACACAACCTTCTAAGTTCATTTAGCATGGTTCTTATGTACATGTGTTTAGGGCTGGCCACTTGAAACTGGATGGTCTAGGAAGCTATCAGGTTCCTAGACACATGGTCCTCATGTCTGAATCAGAAGCCCACTCCAGTCCTACAGGGGCAAAGGAGCACTTTCCTCGGTGACATTTTAATCAGTTTGAACTGAGAGGAAATCTTCCCCTAATCACCCTGAGAAAATCTTTAATTGTTAAAATTCCTTTTTTCCCCCTTCTGCTTAAAGTTTCATTATTTTTAAATAATCCAATTTTACGGGCATTGCATCCTTAATGTGACCTAATTATGGGGGTGTTTGGCAAAGACACAGAGATGGCTTCCTGCAGGAACCTCCACCTTCACTAGGGAGAGTCTGGGGTTCTTACATCATTACACTCTGCTATTACTCGGCTTTTAGTAGGAGCTGTGAAAACACTGTGTTACAAATAATTAAATCCAGCACAAACCAGAACTGCTCTGGAAGATATGAACAGATTTTCACAAAGGCAACAGAATCACAACAGCCTCATGCGTGCTACATCCTCAGAGTCACCTGTGTTTGTCACCGGGCAATTCTCTTTGCAATCCTCTAAGAAGGGGCAGAAGAATTCACTTTTTAAAACCAGCCCCAGCAGCAGCCAGGTGTGGTGGCACACCCCTTAATCCAGCATGCCAGAGGCAGAGGCAGGCAGATCTCTGTGAGCTCAAGCCTGGTCTACAGAGTGAGTTCCAGGGCAGCCATGGCTGTTACACAGAGAAACCTTGTCTCAAAGAACAGAACAGAACAGAACAGAACAGAACAGAACAGAACAGAACAGAACAGAACAGAACAGAACAGAACAGAATAGAACAGAACAGAACAGAACAGAACAGAAATAAAACAATAAAAATCATCACCAACACGATTATCATTGGTTGCAGAAGGCTATTTCCATGCAAGCATATTATTTCTCCAGATTCTCCCCTCTCCCTTCTCCCTTCTCCCTCTTCTCTTCCGACTATTTCCTCTGTTCCCTGGACAGTCTCACTTCCACTTCCTTTTTTTCTTCCTTCCTTCCTTTCTTTCTTTCTTTCTTTCTTTCTTTCTTTCTTTCTTTCTTTCTTTCTTTCTTTCTTTCTTTCTTTCTTTTTGTTTGTTTTTCGAGACAGGGTTTCTCTGTGTAGCCCTGGCTGCCCTGGAACTCACTCTGTAGACCAGGCTGGCCTTGAACTCAGAAATCCACCTGCCTCTGCCTCCCAAGTGCTGGGATTAAAGGCAGGCGCCACCACTGCCTGGCTCACTTCCACTTTCTTGTTACCTGTACCTATATAGTTTTATGTCACAGGAAAAAAATATGCGTTTTGTCTTTCTGAGAGTGACATAACTGTCTTAAGTGGATTGTCTCTGGTTGTATTCATTTTCCTTCAAACAAGATAACCTCATTCTTTATGGCTGAAAAAAAAATCCATTCTGTGTGAGCCTCACCCACTGTGTGAACTCAAACTACCAGGAGTTAGTGTGGAGTTCCTCAAAAACTGAAGTCAGAGAGCTGATGAGGTGGCTCAGTGGTTAAGAGCACTTGCGGCTCTTTCAGAGGAGCAAAATTGAGTTCCCAACCCCCATGTTGGTTGACTCACAAACACTTGTAACTCTAGCTCTAGAGGATCCAGTCCCTTCTTCTGCACCCTGTGGTCCAGGTACCAGTACTTACTATAGTGTACAAACACATACAAATAAACAAATAGTACATACTTTAAAAAAATTAAAAGTAGACCTATCTTATAACCCAACTGTACCTGAAGTAGAAGCTTAAGGGTTCTTTGGAAAGTCAGTTGTGTTGGATCGTGTTTTGCTGGGGCAAACACATGAAGGAGTGTTTTCCTGAAGTGGACACAATCGAAAGGATGTTTTGCTAAAGCAAGCACATGAAAGGACATGTGATGAAGGATTCTTCACTAACGACACACATGTATTGGTCCATCTTACACTGCATAGTTGAGCTCTATTCGTTGGGACTCCATAGTGAGAAATGCACCAAAAAACTTCTGGTGGTGGCCTGGCGGCTTCTTGTCATTTCTGCAGACTCAGGCCAATTGGCAGAGTGATGTCAGCTGATACAGACTCGTGGAGTTTTGCTAAGACAGACTCATGTGCTGTCTTAGCTAGCTAAGACAAGACACGTGGTGAGGCAAGACCTGTGGAGGACACCTGCTGTTTGGAGGGAATGTAAAGAGGACTCAATGGACTGTGAGAAGAGCTTGAGGCTTGTTGGTAGAGCTAGCTCTTTAATACTTATTGGTCTCAAGCCTTTGCTGATCTCTTCATTGAGAGAGGCACAGCATAGAGTTTTTGCTGGCATCCCTGGTGGTCCTAACTCTTCCCGCTGACACCTGTTGACTCAGCTGAGGCCTGGCTGTTTCTGCTAAGTTATGCCACGGCTGCTGATATCCCAACTCTTCCAACCTATCCTGCTGGTTTATCTGCGAAGTGTTTGCGAGTGAATTGAGCCCCCGCTTCTGACCTGTGAACTGAGCTGCTGATTTCCTGACAATGCAGATGGAAATTTCTCCAAAAAAACAGGTCTAAATAGGTCCATTTCTCCTGCATCCTTTCTTTCCCACTACTTTTAGTGGGTGGTAGGCCAGAAGGGAGGTTAAAGCGTTTAAGAACCATCATTAAAAGTGAGCTTTGAAAAAAAAATTAAAGCAATGTGTACCAGCCCTGGGTCTCTAGCTCAGCATGTTATAGAAGTTCTGACACATCAGTGCTTACTGCAGAACTATCACAATACCTAGTTGTGGACCTAACCGAGGAATCCAACAACATAAGAATGGATGAAGACAAGAAATCAATTTTGATGACTTCTGCACACAGTGTGCTAGAGGTGGGAAACCTACACCAGAGCTCCTGCCTTTCTGTTTAATCAGAAGTGCTCCCCCTTCCATCCTCTCACCACCTTCGACTCCTCCCTTCCCTCCTCCCTCTCTCCCTTTCTCCTGCCGCACACGAGTGCACGCACAAGTGTGTGTGTGTGTGTGTGTGTGTGTGTGTGTGTGTGTGTGCGGGTGTGTTACTGTGTAGACCTACTTAGATCTCTGAGCATGCTAGGCAAGCACTGAACTCCGTCTTAGCCTCCTTTTTAAAAATGCATTCTCACTAAATTCCTCACTATGGCCTTGAACTTACTCTGTATCCCAGGCTGGCCTCAACTTCTCCACTCTCCTGCCTCAGCTTCCCAAGTAGCTCATTTTATAGGCCTGTGCCACCAGGCTTGCAGATCCTGCATCTCTGTGTTCGGTTTCTTCACTACTGTGGGAGACCTGCAAAGTATTTAAGAACACCCAGAGTCTGGGTCACGTGCACCATGGTCTGCATCAATCCTGTGTAACTTCACTGAAAAGAAAAATGTAGTCACTCAGTGAAACCCAAGAATATGTTGAATGAACCTGTTTCCTAAATACTTAGTTGCTAGGGTTTTAGTTCCTTTTCTATTGCTGTAAAGAGTAAACAGAGCCAAGACAAATTATAGAAGAAAGAGTTTATTGGGGACTTGCGTAAGTTTCAGAGGGTTAGAGTCCATGACTATCACAGCAGGGAGCATGGCAGCAAGCAGACAGGCAGGGAGGCATGGCACTGGAACAGTGGCTGAGAGTTTGCATACAAGCCATAAGCAGAGGTTGGGGGTTAGGGGAAGCAATAAACTGGGAATGGTGTGGGCTTTCCTTAAAGCCACCTTGAGTGGCACACTTTTTCCAACAAGGCCACACCTCCTAGTCTTCCCCCAAACAGTTCTAGCCTGAGTATTTAAATATACAAGCGGATGGAGGAGGCCATTCTGGTTCAAACCACCAAAATTAGATAGTATGTTTCTTGATTAAAATGAAGAAGGGCAGTCATCTTTAAAAAACACAGTGAGGGAACTGGGGGATGGCCAGGTAGACAAAGTGTTTGCTGTACACACCTGAGGACAAATCCTTAGACCCCAGTCAGACATGGCAACTGGATCCAGAACCCAAGTAACTCTTACAGAGAGATGGGAGGCAGAAGCAAGAGAATCCCCAGAAGCTCAAAGGCAGCTGGCCTGATATATGCAGATGTAAATGGCAAAGAGGTCCCATCTCAAAATAAGTGGAAGTGGGGCTGGAGAGATGGCTCAGTGGTTAAGAACACTGACTGCTCTTCCAGAGGACCTGAGCTTGATTCTCAGCATCCACGTGATAGCTCAAACCATCCTTACTTAATTCCAGTCTCACGGGATCCAGTGCCCTCTTCTGGCCTCCATGGGTGGCACTCATGCAGTGCACACAAACACAGGCAAGCAGAACACCCATACACATGAAAAGTTTTAAGGTGAAAATAATGTTTAAAAAATTAGATAGAATGACCAACATTCAAAGTTGTCCTCCACATATGCACACACACACACACACACACACACACACACACACACACACACACACGTGGATACTGTGTACTTGGAATTAAAATTAGAGATTTGTCAAGATCTCAGCATCTAGGCTATACACCACCAGAATGCCCAGGTGGCCTCTGACATGGCAAAGCCATTTCAGATTATGTGCATGTGTGCATGATGACTGGAACACTGTGGTGGTCTTTGCCATTGGTGGGTGCCATGTAAAGGTACTCATCCCGTCCCCCCGACCCCGACCTCCAGAGTTGTTCAGAACTGTGGTCACCTGGTCACCACTGACAGACTCTACTCATGTCTCATGGCCTGACCCCTGAAGTGCCTGTGGCTGGTTGATTCCTTAATGTGAGAAATTGCAACTTTCAGTTGGGAGACAGTGGCTCAAACTTTTAATTGCAGCACTTAGGGGGCAGACGCAGAAGATCTATGATTCAAGACCAGCCTGAGCTACAGAGCAAGTTCCAGGACAGCCTGGGCTACACAGAGAAACTGTCTTGAAAAACCAAGAAAGAAAACAAACCAAAAAAAAAAAAGGAAGAAGAAAAAGAAAAAAGAAAAAAAAAGAAGAGAAAAGAAAAAGAGGAAGAGAAGAAAAAGGAAGAGAAGAAAAGAAAAGATGATGACTCTCGTAGAGTAACACAACTTACCAAAGGCCCTTCAGATGCCAGTAAAAGGGCCCAGGCCTCTAGACACAAAGAAGAGGTACAGACTATGGTCCAGTGGAAAACAATGATTTTTCATAAGTGTGACTGTCAGAAGATGGATAGCCAGACCTTTTGAAAGAAGCCTAGGAGCTGAAAGCAAGAGGTGGCTTCCCCTGTGCAAGGCCAGCTGGGACAGATAAGGAAGGCCAGATGACTTCTATGTCCTATGCAGACTGGTTCCAGACTTCTTTCTCCCCAGATGTCCCCACCAGAAGATTTGGTTCCCACTTTCCCCAAGACAAAAGGCATAAACACAACTGGAAGCGAATGCTAAGATTAATCCTGGCTGACATCCAAGGTCTTGCTGCTGAGATTGTTTGGATCAGTGGCCAAGCTCACAGGTCCTAGGGACAGCACTACTACCTTCTGGTTGAAGGGAATCTGCTTCCTGAGCCTGGCTATTCTTCTCTCTAACATGGAAACAGCTGTTAAGACAATGACAGTAGCACTTACACGTGGAATCTAACACTGATGAAATGGAGTTATTCATGAAAGTTGCCTAGCAAATACCAGACGTGCAGGGTACTTTGCTATCGCTGCTTGTGTTAGTAACATTTTATTTCCATATTAATTGTTATAAGATTGTTTTATTTAGTTTTATTTATTTACTTGTTTGTTTATTTTATTCTTGGTGCTAAAGATGTGGTTCATTGCTTAAGAGCGTTTACTAATCTTTCACAGGACTTGAGTTAGATTCCCGAGCCCCACATCAAGAGGCTCATGACTGATTGTAATTCTAATTCCAGGTAGGAATTTGACTCCCTCATCTGATCTTGATGGGTACTGCATACACATGGTTGGCACAAACTCACGCAGGCACATACATAGGCATAAATATTTTGACCTTTAAATTTTATTATTTATTTTATGTATGTATATGTAGTCTACATGAGTGCATGCACACTTGTGTGTGTCTATGTACACGCAGGAGCCAGAAGAGGATGATGGGTGTCCTTTCCCAACACTCCTCACTTGTCATCTGACATAGGGTGTCTTCCCGAGCCTAGTGCTGGAGTCGTGGCTAGGATGGAAGCCAGCAGCCCTCAATGATCTCTTGTCTGTACCTTCCTCAGAGCTTGGGTTACAGGCATTTCCAGAGACATCTAACTTCTTATAGGCATTTCCAGGGATACCTAACTTGTTACAGGCATTTGCAGGTATATCTAACTTGTTACAAGGACCCTGAGATCCAAACTCTGGCCCTCATGATAGATTGATCTTTAACTGTTGAGCCATCATCTCTCCAGCCCATAATTCCATAAGTTTGTAATTATCATGACTGTTTTACTGATGAAGAGGTCGGCGCTTTGGAAGGACCCCAGACTGACTTTGGTCACCAAGCCGCTCAGTGAGGCTAGGGGTGGTTCCACCCCCTACCCCACCCCTCACCCCCAGCGCTCTCAGAACAGCCTCAGCTCTTCCATTCCTGTGGGCCTTTCATTAGTAAGTCAAACCACTCTGCATAGCTGCTCTACAGCTTCTTAGACTGGGAGTCACGGTTCTCTATGGAACCACAGAACTGAAGGTGGAATGAGAAGTCTGACAGCAGGAAAGAGTTTCTGATAGCACAATAACTAAAAATTAATTCAAAATCTAATGTGCGATGATTCTGAGGTTACGGGGCAGCGATTACCTGTGTTGTATCAAGAGACTTCACCGAGGCTCTAATGCTAAACAAACAGCACTTGGACATTGCACTATGAAGGCCATCAAGAAAGAGAACACCAAGCTTATACATACACACACACACACACACACACACACACACCTAAATAAATATGGAAAAACAATTATTGAATGAATTTTGGTTTGATATTAGACCGAATTTCCAACAATTTCTGAAGTGGCCCTGAATGTACATTTACCATTTTGTTCTGTGTATTTCGGCAAAGCCACATTCTTAGCTCTGACTGTTATAAAATCAAAATGTCCATCAATTTGGGGAAATGTTGGAGGTGCTGTGTGCTACAGTTTCAAATATTCAACTAAGATTTATCTCTTTATGTAAAAAAAAAAATCACGTCCATCTAATCAAAATGTGAATTTGCTTTCATCTTTAATTGATAGTAAAATTACATTTATACCAACTTTATTGTTTTAAAATAAATTTTCTAAGTGGTTTATTATTTGTTAATCCTTGAGTCATATGCCTATTTTGCATATCCATATACTCAGGATAATGTAAAAATGTCCTTGGCAGCAACATGTTTGGGGCCAAATGCTGTGGTGCATGTGTTTAATGACAGCATTCACAAGACAGAAGGAGGTGGATCTCTATGCGTTTGAGGCAAGCCTGGTCTATATTGTAACTTCCACAATAGTCAGAGGTACGTAGAGAGACCCTGTCTCAAAAACAAACAAATGAACAAAAACAAAACAACAACAAAAAAACAGTCTTTGAGCAGAAAGAGTTTTAAAAGCTTCAGTCTATGTCTATGCTGCCAATGCTGTGCAGACTGCAACCATGTGGCCATGTTTAATTAAAGTTCAATCAAGTTACTTATGGCTGTGGGCATTGGATTGGAAGCTCAGCAAAGCCTACTACCAAGTTCTGTCGATCTCTGCCGATCCCTCCTCCTCAGGCCATCTTCCTTATGTACAGAAACTTTTCTCTGAGTCAAAGCGTAGCCTGATCCTTCCGTTGGGAGACAGGATCGTTTCCCAACCTTCATCCAACCCGACCGCAAAGCTCTAATTACAAAGACAGCAGCGTTCCAATTTTGACCAGAAGGAACAAAAATCTTAGCAGGACAAGAAAAGGGAAAAATTCAGTCGTCAAGTGCTGTTTGAAATTATTTGAAAATATACTGCATCTGTTTAATGTTTAAAGCCAAAGAAAGTGGCAACGTAACTGAGCGTGAGATAGCTCTCAATAAATAACCATGGAATAAATAGGAATATTCGCATGGGAGCCTTGGAAATGCACCAGTAGTTTGGTACCAATAAAATGCAAAGGATAAAAATAAAATACAATACAGCGGCAAAAGTATTTATATAAATCATGAAAATGTAAGGGAAGAAAAAGAGCCAGCTGCCCCAGCACACATTTGGAACAAGGTAAAATGAGAAATATAAGTCCTGCCACCCAAGACTGTATTAGAGGCCAGGAAATAACGAACATGATTGCATGGTAGTTTTTCCAAGGGTGAAATTTACAAACGATTTACTGTAAATGTTTACCCAGTGTACAATAGAGAAATGTGATCAGATATAATTTATCTTAAAATTCTCACCACATTCTTATATATTTTATTTGCGAAAGGGACATGAGGCTTTTCAGCATGCAAGCATACAGTCACTCCAGCCAGAGCCCCCACCTTCTTTCTTTCTTTCTTTCTTTCTTCTTTCTTTCTTTCTTTCTTTCTTTCTTTCTTTCTTTCTTTCTTTCTTTCTTTCTTCTCTTTTTGAATTAATATAAGCTACTGGACAAAGCTGTCCCTTTGATCCTCTGCTAAGAAAGTTAAAAAAAAAAATGTGGCCTGAAGTGATGTACTAATTGATGGCCAATCAAGTCAATACCCATTCCATAAATCAAGACTTTCAGAGTGACATCCACGTGTACAGGAAGGACATTTTCTTTCCTCTCTATCAGAGAGAGGCTTGGCAGATAGATTTCCCCCCTGGGTTTGTTTCCATCTTTGTCTCTGTTGGACAAAGCAAGCCCCAGCCTAGTTCGCAGAAGCAAAGCCTTTGAACGTGGGAGCCTGGGGTTCAAGTGCAGCTGCACCCCTGTAGCCTTTGTATCA